>NC_057390.1:45194170-46506213 GCF_019320065.1 Cervus canadensis
AATTTTTTATGAGAAGCCAATATGTTGTTATATTTTGCTGCCTGGAGTGCCTGTTTATTGTTCTAGGTGAGCAAAATTCCTTTCTTCAACTCCATATTTTTTTTTAAATCACATTGACTTATAACTTCACTTTTTTGAGGATAATTGCTCATCTTTAGATCTTCAATAAATGCATTCCTTTTCTTAAAAAATAATTTTGTTTATTAGTTTTGACTGTACTGGGTCTTCATTGCTGCTCGGACTTTTCTTTAGTTGTGATGAGCAGGGGGCTCCTCTGCAGTTGTTTTACGTGGACTTCTCATCCCGGTGGCTTCTCTTTTTGCAGAGATCAGGTTCTGTGGTGTGCCTGTGTGTATGCTCAGGTGTCTGACTCTTTGCAGCCCTATGGATTGTAGCCTGCCAGACTCCTCTGTCCATGGGATTCTCCTGCAAGGATACTGGAGCGGGTTCCCATGCCCTTCTCCAGGAGATCGTCCCTGACGCAGGGATCAAACCCACATCTCTTACGCCTCCTGCATTGGCAGGTGGGTGGTCAACCACGTAGCCACCAGGGCAGCCCTTACAAATGCATTTCTACTGGTAAAAATTAAGTCGAAGGGCATTAGCTCCAGTCATTGGCTTTTCTTCTCACGAAAAGTATTTCCAGAGAGGCAGTCACTAGCCTGGTTCTTTATGGGCATGGGACGGGGCATTGCTACTTCCTTTGCCCTCATGTTCCTCGTGAGAACCTGTTATTTGCAGGTGTATGAGGCTAGGTTGATCTGCAGAATAAAATCCAGTGAATCCACTGTCCTTCTACCATTGTTAATTGAATCGATGCTCTTACTGTGGTGGGAGTGCAGATGATGGTGTATCTGGATGGGAACGGGGGTCCCTGAGAACAGGGGAGGCATCCACAGAAGGGAAATAGGGTTGACCAGACTTAGACTTTGCCTATAATCCCTCCCACCCTCTCCTCAGTCCTGTTTGGAAATGGAAAAGTTTTGGAAATTTTGAAGCTATGGGGGAAAAGAAGCCCTCTAGTTTTTAATTAAAACAAATTTTTAAATCAAAGTTTCTTTGTTGTTGTTTAATATATTTTGTTTGATATATTTTGATATATTTTGTCCTGCTTCCATGCACAAACGAAAAATGAGTTAGTATTCTAGTTTTTTACTTAATTGATTTTTGGCGACAGTTTAGCAAATTTGGACTCTCAGGTAATCCTGAAGTTCTTTGTTAGTTTAGAAGCAAAAAGATATTTTGTAAAACTAGTTACTCATATTATAATTAGTATGTGATACTAACATATAAAGTGTAATAGAACTTTAGTTGCAGATTTTTAGTATATTTGAATCATTTAAACTTTGATTACTGCGGAGCCAAACATGTAGGGGATTTTTCCATCTTGGTTTGAGGAGAACATATACATTTTGTCAGCATGGTGGCAAACAGTTGAAAGTTACTGTGGGTAGAATGGACTTTTTCCTATACCACTCTTCCACCAACACATTTTACTGAACTCAAATTTTGTCACAAATAATTGCACCGAAAAATTGATGCTTTTGAACTGTGGTGTTGGAGAAGACTCTTGAGAGTCCCTTGGACTGCAAGGAGATCCAAGCAGTCCATCCTAAAGGAGATCAGTCCTGGGTGTTCATTGGAAGGACTGATGCTGAAGCTGAAACTCCAGTACTTGGCCACCTCATGTGAAGAGTTGACTCATTGGAAAAGACCCTGATGCTGGGAGGGATTGGGAGGCAGGAGGAGAAGGGAGACAAGGATGGATGGCTGGATGGCATCACCGACTCGATGGGCATGAGTTTGAGTAAACTCCGGGAGTTGGTGATGGACAGGGAGGCCTGGCGTGCTGTGATTCATGGGGTCGCAAAGAGTCAGACACGACTGAGCGACTGAACTGAACTGAACTGAAGAAAAATGAGATTGCTTTTAATAGGCATCCCTTTTTCTTGCATTGCATTGCTCTATTTTTATCAAATGATAAGTATCAATACTTAATCTTTTTTTTTTGGCTGTGCTGCATGGTGTGTGGGATCTTAGTTTCCCAACCGGGGATCAAACCTGTGCTCCATGAAGTGGAAGCCCCAAGTGCTAACCACTTGATCACCAGGGAAGACCCCTTGGTCCCTTCTATAGGTCACTGTTATTCCTAGTTTTTCTTTGTTTTCTCCAGAAAAATTCTATTTGTATAAAGATACATATTTCCCCACCCACTTAAAAAAATCAATTGACAGTGCTCTTTTCATTTAAAATATCTTGGATATATCAAAGTACACAGCAGTCTGCCTTGTTCTTTCAGTGATTGCCTAGTAATGTGTTTATATAGATGCACTGTAATTTATTCAGTCAGTACTCTATTTGTATACTTTTGAGTTATTTCCCGTGTTTTATGCTATAAACAGTGTTGTGCGCTAATGATAACTGAATTTGCTTGGATTAAGACAGCTTTCTAATACTGAAAGCGTTTTTTTTCCCCCCGACTTGGAGTATTTGTATAAATACTGGTGACCAGCACTGGGTGCGGTAGAGTGAGGGGAGCTGGAGGTGAAGTCCTTGCCACCCCTTCCCCTTTGGTGGCATAGAAGGGGTGGAGGGGACAGAATTCCCAGTCGAGTCTTGGGAGACCGATGTGTCTGAAGATGTCCACAGACTGTAAGGTCTTAATCATGCCTTTAAAGCCCAAGACCTGCGTGTGTGCTGCTTGTTATCAAATTATGTTTGTGATTTAGTTTTGAGAAAACCACAGCAGCATGGATCGACTAACAAATTATTTTACTTTCTGGAAATTTTTAAAAAAACACCTTTTCTAATTTTCTTAAGTGTGTTGGTCTTAGTTGCAGCTCTTGGGTTTAGCTGCCCCGCATGGGAGATCTTAGTTGCCTGACCAAACCCATATCCCGTGCATTGCAAGGCCGATTCTTAACTGCTGGGTCACAAGGGAAGCTCCTGGAAATTTTTTTGTATTCTTTTGTTCATTGGCAGTGGACAGCTAAAATTTTTTCTTGAATTTGCTTTTTATCTGAGCTACTTGATAAGAAATTTTAAACAGAATGCTCTGGTTCCAGTATAGTAAATTCTGAAGAAACTGAATTTGGAATCTTGAGGCATTATGTAGCTGAATCTTAGAGTGGTTATTATATTTCAATAATCTGAGTTTTTAGTTTTCATCCCTTTGCTGAAGAACTTCAGAACATTCCCTTGGAGCATACATTCATACTACACGAGTATCTCCTCTGCGTACTGCTGTTGCCTCTAAAAGCATTGTCCTCAACGTAATAGGGTGATGGGAGGGAGGTTCAAGAAGGAGGGGACATATGTATACCTATGGCTGATTCATGTTGATATTCGTCAGAAAACAACAAAATTCTGTAAAACAATTATCCTTGAGTTAAAAAGTAAATAAAACAACAAAAAAAGAGATGGGTAACAATTGACTGTAATATATCCTAACCCGGGACTGTCACTGCTTGCACAGAGGGCGTGCACACCCAGCCTGCGGTGGGTGGATGGGTGCTGCTGGTCCGCAGGCGCTGCTGCCCTTCCCTGCAGGGACTTGTAGCTGCTAAGTTCATTACTGGGCTTTCCAGAGTCAAGTGTGTTTGCTTTGCTGTGGCATTCTTTCTGCCACAGAAAGAATTTTGTGTTCTAGTGAGTAGTTTTGACTCATGAAGGCAGACAAAAGGATGCAACTTGTAGACTTGGGATTGTGGCAAAGAAACAGTATCACAGAGTGTGGCAGAAAGCAAGTTTTTGTGCATTGATAAGGCCCCTTCAGAAAGTGATCTGAGAAGTGTAGAAATTGGCAATTAGGATTAGTCAAGTTCTTTGTATTGTGAATAGCATTGTGAACAACAGGGAAGCCTGGCAAGTTGCACCGCTTAATGTTTAAAGAACAGGTGTAAGAAAATGGTTCGAAGGCTTATTTTAACGTCAGAGGATTTGAAGAGGATTGTAGAGCAAGCAAATTGCCTGTGGATAGTGCCTAATAAATTCACACAGGAGTTCTGCTTTTACGCCCTCTCAGGTGAAAAAGGCACTCGGGGTTGGCCCTTGTGCACACCAGGACTGTCAGAGGTGCTGGCCTTGAGGCAGATGGTGGGCGCTGAATTTCCTTCCCTTAATGAGAATGACATTACCCCTCCCTGGAGGCAGGAACATTACTGTTGCAGTAGAAAGTTCTGGTGTTTTCCTTTCTAGTGAATTGGAGGTATCATGATCTGTTGACATATAAAGTTATTCAGCAGACTGTATAAAGCAGTGATGCCAGGAGTTTAGGGAATGCAAAGATGAGGGAATTCCCTGCCCTTGAGGAGCTTATAGTACCATGAGATGATGCCACACAAAATAGCTAGTGTTTAAATGCTGTTGGAAAGGTACAGAATGCCTCCTGTGGAAGATAGTTTGACAGGGGTGGGTGAAGGGGCTGACATTTTTGTAGGGTGTTATTTTCAATAGTTTTTGTGGAATAATGTTTGTAGGAGTAAAGGTCAGAGAGAGAGTGATCTTTGAATGCTTACTCATATATCGTTATTGTTAGTGTAAGACTTTCTCAGAGTTAAAATATTTCTGTTTTTAATGGAGAAAAGGCCCAGTGTAAAATAAGAAAAGAACTTTGGACTTTCCTTTTCAAATCCCTTTCTAAGCCTTAATCTTTTAGTGCTACTTCCTCCTAAAGCTGTTTAACTTTGGTGAGGGTCCCACCAACTTTCCTTCTTTGAGAACAGCAGAAGAAGCAAAGAACTAGCTCCAGTGATCTGTCGAATCTTAAGCTGTAGGCAGGCTCATTGGGACCTGCCTGGAACTGCAGTGAGCAGCAGTCAGGATATGGGAAGGGAGGGGGAACTGTTAACTTGTGTCCATAAGCAGGCAGCTTGGCAGGAATGAAAGTATGTCCTCAGTGGGCCCCAAACTTTTTACTTTGTTACCTGTTGAGTGCCCCTGATTTGCTCTTTAATTGCTGAGGGAGGTTATTATGCTGAATTCTTATATGTGAGTCACTTGCTGTTTTGATACATTAAAATTTTTATAAGCCTGGCATCTTATACATTAGTTTTTCCTTTTATTGACTATTGCTGAATGTTAATTTGCAATTATTGTATTTTCTTCAGCCAATTATATTCTCAGTTGGTAGGAGTTTCTATTGATGTGGATTTCAGCAAGATTCAGGGACCAGCCCCTGACTTTTTTTTTTTTTTTGGTATTCCTTTTTGGTGTTGTTGTTGACTTTTTAAGCATCAGATAGGAGTTAAAGATACATTCAGAATTTGCTCAATATCCTTACTGTCATTTCTTTGGTCTTACCTGTCATCTAGTCTCATTTGGATTATTACAGTGGCCTCCTAACTGATTCCCCTCCTTCTGCCCTTGCCTGCTCCAGGCTGCCCATGATATAGTGAGATTCTGTTAACAGGTAAATCAGATGATGTCAGTCTGCTCAGAATTTCCTGCTTTCACTCAAGTCTTCATCCTATCCCACAAGGCTCCCATGGCCTAGCCTTCCCACTTTTTAAGAATTCCTCCCCATTATCTGTTGTCCAACAAGCCCCAGGGGACTCCTTCCTGAGGGCCTTTGCGTGTGTTGCATGTGTTCCTGCCTGGAATCCCTGCGTACAGATTTGTGCATAACTAGGTCTCTCACTTTCTTGGAATCTTTCCCCCAAAATAAGCTCAGTGACCTGTGTGATTGATTTCAGCCCTCCTGTTACGCCCAATGAAATAAGTCCATCAGAGAAAGGCAAATACTGTATGATACTGCTTATACGCAGAATCTAAAAAATAAAACAAACTAGTGAATATAACAAAACAGAAATAGACTCGCAGATATAGAAAACTAGTGATTACCAGTATGGAGTAGGGCAAGATAGAGGTAGGTAAAAAATAAGAGGTAGTGAACCTACCTCTATAGTGGTAGGTACAAATTAAGAGGTACAAACTATTATGCATAAAATAAGCTATAAGGGTATATTGCCCAGCACAGGGAATATAGCCAATATTATACTAACTATAAACTAACAATAATATATACTAACTATATATTATTTTAACTATACCTTTAAAGATTGTGAATCACTGTGTTGTACATCTAAAATGAATTACCTGACATTGTAAATCAAGTATACCTCAATGAAAAAAAGAAAATTTCACCCCTCCTCCACCGTTTCATATCCCTGCCTCTGCTTATTATTTTTCTCCTTCGCGTTCATTATCTAACACTGTGTATTTTACTTCTCCAGCCTGTGTATTATCTCCTTCCTCACTTGAATGCTAGCTCTTTGAGGACAGGGATTTTTGTCTGTGTTGTATCTCCAGCACCTCAAACTGGGTCTTATCTGTAGTAGGTGCTCAGTAAGAAGTTGTTGACTGGATGGATGGATGAATGTTTCATACCATAGCTTCCTGCCCTGGTTTGTGAATTATGTAAATTCTGAATGTGGTAGGCTGTCAGACAATGTCTCATCAAGAAACCTCTCCTAAATCTTCAGTCAAAAGGGGGCTATGATTCTGTGTGTCTAACAGTCATTTTGTTACACTGCACAGATTGGCACAACATTGTGCACAAATCAGCTGTACTTCATTTAAAAAGGGGGGGGGTATAATTCTGAGAATTGGATACAAAAGGAATGGCCGGAGGAGCAAAGGGGAAGGTGCTATTACACAGAATCCGCGCACCACCTTTTCCTAGTTATGCTGCTGGAGTTCGCTAACAGCTGAGCAGAAACCTGTCCGCCTGCCAGGGCTTGTGTCCGAGCGGCGTGAGAGCGCAACTGTCAAGGGGGGTGGCCATGTAAATTCACGCCTGTGATTCAGGGAGAGTCTGCAAGGATAAGTGTGGGGCTGACACACTCACCCACTCATGTGTTAAGTACCAACTAACTATCCAGCACAGGGGGTGTTTATTTAACGCATGTGTGGAGATACACTTAGATGTAGGACAGACTAAATTAATAACATGGGGTAAGATCTGAGATCATGAGTGAAAGATTAGAAAGCTAAGACTTAAATTCCAGCTTAGCCTAGTCACATCCATGTGTTGAACCACAAAACTGAACTCAGCCTCTCGAAATGGAACACGACAGGAAACATGTCTTCACTGTGGCCGTGATCTCTTAGTGT
The DNA here is from genome assembly GCF_019320065.1 of Cervus canadensis. Taxonomy (NCBI): domain Eukaryota; kingdom Metazoa; phylum Chordata; class Mammalia; order Artiodactyla; family Cervidae; genus Cervus; species Cervus canadensis. Next base: position 45,201,284 of record NC_057390.1, read on the forward strand.
GATTAAGTGCTCATTTCCGTGAGTTCAGTAAATCTGTGTTTAGGCCCAGTTGTGTCCCAGATTAGATCTCTGTCACCTAGAAGATCACAGTGGCCTCTCTTATTCTGATTATAGTCCTTCCTCAGAGCACTGTTGTCACTTAAGATTCCAAGAGGTGACAGGCTTGTGTTTATGGTACCTCTGACCCGAGTGCTCCTCCCTTTGCTGCTCAGATCATTCTCACCTCCCTCACCCGCCCCAGGACACATTGCCAGCATCTTGTTGCTCTTCTTCCTTATGAACAAGGGTACCAAGGTCTAAATATACTTTATTTCAAACTATATTCATGTTCGATGCTCGTTAATATTTATGACTTGAATCTGTTACTCATAAGCTTATTTTTGATTACGAATGACAGCATTTAAATCTCTCAAGATGTGAAGGGAGATCACAGTGGAAATGGTAGGAATTAGTGGGACTTCTGCTCGCCTTGCCCAGTCCTCTGCTTCTCTAGGCCCCAGGTAAAGTTGGCCGAGGGATTAGGTTGAACATCTGTCCCTTGGATGTGAGGTCTGTCACTGATAGATCACAAACTACTACTTCCAGTTACCCCCTCAAAGCGAAAGACAAAATGAAATCCGGTGCAGTGATTACATTTACAGATTTGGAATTCTGTAATTTATTTATTTATGAAATTCACATCCCTTTTTTTTTTTTTTTGGTTAAAACCTGAAATTCTCAGGGCTTTTAATGTTAAAAGTTATCTTCAGGAAATAGTTTATCATGTTTTTGAGGAATTAAATAATTTATGTTCAAATGCTAGCTTATTTCATTCATCAGGTTATTTTGGATTTCTATAATGCTAATTATTTTTCTTAAAAGATGATCCTGTGCTACTTAAAAACTAAATGAGTCTTTCATGTGCCGGTTTGGATCTGTCTTATGTTCATGGATTCACTTGTAAGGATATAATCAGTCTTAAAATGGAACTAGCTCCAGCCCCTTACTTTCTTAATACAATTATTTTCTTCAATCCAAACAAACTAGAAATGAATTTCTGTTATTTTTGTTTTCCCATAGACCATCATATTTCTACAGCAAAAAAGTTAGCTACCACCAGAGCAGCTTACATTTTTCTGTTCTTTGTGCCACCTGATAAATGAGGCCTTCACATAAGCATCTCCACCACCACCAGGAGCAACATTTTACCTGCTGTCGTGGAGAAGGAATCCTGGAGAGGAGGGCTGCTCTGGCTGTGGATGCTGGCCTCTGATGGATTTGCATTTAGTCTTCCGTATGAGCCCCCTTCAGAATCTGAAGCACTCTTTAGAAAGAAATACTGCCTCATCCAGATTCTAGGAGAGAAATATTTAAATTAAAGCAAAAATCATTTATTTTCCCCTTCTGCATGCTTCCACTACTTCCCCCTTTTAAACGGTTTTATCACTTCCATAACGTTTCTCTTTTCAAGCTGTGGTTGTTGAACTCTCGTGGAAAGGTACTGGGCTGGAAGCCTGTGACACCGAGCTGGTGGGAGGGCCCACAGACGCTTCCGAGGAGCTGATGTCTTATGAAAACACCTTTAGAGACTGTTATCAATTCATTTAAATTAAGTTTCCAGTGGGCAACAGAGCGTACTTGAGCCAGGCAAGTATCTGTGACCCAGAGGTACTTACTTGGTTTTGACTTCTTAGAAGCATTTATTTATTTTACTTTTTATTATGGTAAATTTTAAACATACACAAAGGGATAATAACATAATATATCCCATTTACCGATCACCCCTTATTAACATCTTGCTCTTCTAGAGGCATTTTCTAATGCATTTAGGCATAAAATGCCTGCATTTTATAATTATGTTTTTCTCCTTTTGGCATTGTGTTTTAAGCAAAATTTTTTCCTCATTTACATTGGCAAATTGAAATGTGCACTAGTTAACTCTTGAGACTAGTTGTAGAGAAGCAATAATTTGATCTTTCAATAGAAATGCACTGAATATGAAATAAACAGACTGCTGTTAGAGATGTTCTTTACAAATTGGTTAAGTTGTGTGTAAAATATTACTCTTAGTTCAGCCAACAGCGAACCTCTTCTACTTTCACTTAGAACATGGAAAAATCTGTTATTATAAAACTCTGATGGAAACTTGGATATAGATGGGAAATGTTTTCTTCCCTTCTCTCTCCTTCCTCCATCCTTATTTCTTCTTTCTGCTACTCATTCTACAGATATTTTTTGTCACTGCAGATACAAAATAAACAAAGGGATGCTTATATTTGGGGAAAGTAGGAGGAAAATAAACTAGTAAGGAAATAAATAGGAGCTAGTATTTGTGATGGGGACTTGCTGGTAGGCTGAGTGATATGTTAGAGAATAAGATGAGGACATACTCAATAGGGTGATGAGAAAAAAATCTTTCTGGGCTGCTGACTTTTAGATTTACAGTGTGAAGGGTGAGAACCAGCTGGGGCAGAGGGATAGTCCTTAGGAAAGACTCTGTGGTAAGTGGGTTAGGAACCAACAGTGGGAGTATGATTGGAAGGAAGATGGAATGGTATGTAGGGACCAGGATCTTCCAGGGTCTTGTGGATCCTGGTGAGGAGTTTGGAGTGTATTTAGAAAGTTAGTGAAAAGCTTTACATATGCTTGTGACAGGATTTGCTTTGCCTTTTTCGGGGTTGGTGGTGGTGGGGGAGGCCTGCTGCAGGGGCTTGCAGGGTCTTAATTCCTGGGCAGGGACTGAACCCGTGCCCTCTGCAGTGGAAGTGTGAGTCCTAACCACTGGACTGCCAGGTAAGTCCTGATGCAATTTTAAATCACCCTTAATTCTTAGGGGTTACTTTTTGGGGGTAAATTCTTGATTTTTTATTTTTTTGCTGTTTCAAGGTATATATGTAATTAAAAATTCTTCACAAGATTTTTAGAAGTCATGACTATATTCTAAAACAAAAGGTCCTTTTTTTGTTATAGTAGATTGTAGGAATGTTTCTGATCAAGGTACAAGGAAATGATCATAAATACAGTGTTTTATTTTCCATCCTTTTGTTGAAAATCATTAATGTCCTTGATGGAGAAAACTGCTCTTTTTTTCTATAAGGTAAGATGGTATCAAGTCATGCTTTGTAACAAGTGAGGTTTGCATCTTGAATTAATGACTCTATAATACTGTTACACTTTGAAAGGATTTAAGAATCTATAAGGAACCCGTTTTCCAGAATTTATCTGATGGCATAGTTCTTGCATTATGTTTGGTATTATGAAATTCTAAAACAGTGGATTTTAGCAGAACACTGCCTCTGTTCAGCTTTGAACTCATCCATATTTAACACCAAGAGTTGTGTTCATGATGACATATTCTACCTATTCTAACTTTATCTTTTACTTTGGTTCCCTGTGTAGAAGAGCTTATTCTTTAGATGAAGGATTGAAGAATGAGTACTTTTATTATTTTGAGTACAAACTAATGCGCAAATTGTTATTTAGCAAGTTTTGTGGTTGGCTGGGACTATCTCTATGTAAGTCTCCACACTGGAAACAGATGAAAAAATATTTTCCATTGAAGCAGTTTTGCCAACATTATAATCAAATTTTATAGCATTACGATTCCTATAGGAAGTTTCTAGATTATTGTGATTAGCCTTGCCAATGTTTTCTTTATAAAAACATGGTTTAGGATTTCAAATAGGTATGTGAAATACTTTGTAATTTTTTTTTTTTTTGTAGCTTAACAATCTCTTTGTGTTTTTGTTATTGGTCTCCTAGCACTCAAAGCTTTTCAGCTGGAAAGAGGGTGGAATATGTTCCAATCAGTATATGTTAATTTGTTATGTTTATAACTGAACTCTATTAGTTGGTTATGGAATTGAGCTTGCAGAGACTAAAATGTATCTGTCATTTTCCTTTAATTCTAGCACCTTGAATAACAAGACGTGTGGGCCCTAACCTTTGACTTTTGGATTTCTTGGTCAATGTTTTCCTAATTACTTCAGTGAACAAAGGATTGTGAGAACTGCTGGATATTGCTGCCCTTTAAGGGGCCATTAAATCTTGTCTACTTGCTGCTTGTTCATTTTATACCTAAATGTACAGTTGCTTCCCATTCACTGCATTCACTTTGTATCTTCACATTCTCGTCTCTGCCACCCGCGTCACAGCCTCTGCTTCTGCCACAGCTCCCTCACGTGGCCAGTGATCTTTGTATTGGCAAGTCCGGTGCCCTTTTCTCAGTCTTCATTCTCCACTGAACTTCTTTTCATATTTGTTTTTTATTAAAAAAAATTTTAAAGGAGAGTTTTGTTTATTTATTTACTTACTTTTTGGCTGCACCCCATGGCATGTGGGATCTTAGTTCCCTGACCAAGGATTGAACCAACATTCCCTGCATTGGAAGCCAGATTTTTAACCACTGCATCACCAGGGAAGTCCTGTTAGGTTCCGTCTTTCCGCACAGTTCTAAGGTCTGCTTCTCTGAGTCAGGCTCTCAGCCTTTCTTCATCCCTGGGCTCTTTTCTGCCGGTCTCCCTCTAGTCCTCTAACTGGGTACGTGTCTAGTCCTCTAACTGGGTACGTGTCAGCTGACAGACAAACTGGAAAAGGTAGTACTCGTCAAGTCTTTCCTGCTTGGGGCCTTCTGTGTGGTATGTAACTTGCTGTGTATGTGAACACCCTTCTGTGTGGCCTTGTCCTGTACATCAAGTTGAACTCTCCTGCCACCTCACATGCAAGCACAACTTCTCCTAACACACACACACAGGCACACACAACTGTTGCCAGCCTCATGCCTGCCTTGCTGCCTTTTGCATCCTGTTTGCTCTGCTAGCGATGTCTTCTGCTCTTTCCTCTACCTTTCCAAGATTCAGTCTATCCTTCGAGATGAAGTTTCTTTACTCTTTTTCTTTTTTTTAGTTTCTTTTTTTTAGTTTCTTTGCTCTTGAATGCCACTTTTATTATTTTTTTTGTAGCTATCTTGACTCACAGTGAACTTTTCCTTCTCTGTGCAGCTGATTTTCTAATATCTTGCATTTCAGAAATTCCCCCAGTGGCTCTGTCTCTGACTGTAAAATCCTTTAGGGCAGGATTGACCTTTGTATCACGATCTTCCATCCCTAGAGCAGTGCTGGGAATGGAGGAGGTGCTCAGTAGTAGGTGGAGGTCAGTTGCGAGAAAAGTTGAGAAAGTATTGTAAACATGTGGGTTTCTGATTGCGTTGGTAAATATTGGAAGACAGTTCTAAAGATAAAGATATAAAACAGATATTTGTAAGGCTGGTGGTCTTTCCTTCACATGGTTTTTTATCTTTTACCTGGTATTATTTTGTTGATGTGGTATAACCAATATTGTGGAGTTAAAACTTAGTGGGGAAACTTTGAGCCAGGTATTTAAACATTATGTTTTATAAGGTAACTTCTATATACAGAGAGAGACTCATTTGCCATTTTCTCAGCTATTGTAAAGCCAGTACTGTGCTATAAATAAAACGTCATTAGCCAGACAGACTGTATTTTGGTTGTACAAATTAAGTGAATGTCGAGAAGGCGCAGGCACCCGACTGGCGCCAGCGGAAACTGAGACTGGGTCCGCGGAAGGGAGTGAGTGCGCCACACCTGGGGATAGCGCGCCCATCAAGCCCCTCGCTGCCTGGACCGCTCTGACGGGGAAGGCACAGAGAGCAGGCGCAGCTTTCCCTTCCGCGCTTTTGTGTAACACCGGAGGGCTGGAACCTAGCGCAGCGCGGGGCGCGCTCCATATAGAACAGCCGGGAGCCTGAGCAGCGCAGACGGAGAAAGCAGCGTCAGCCACTCCCGGCAGCGCCAGCCCGCCCCCGCAGGGCCAGCCCCTCCCCGCAGCGTCAGCCCCGCCCCGCAGCGCCAGCCCCTCCCCGCAGCGTCAGCCCCTCCCAGCAGCGCAACGGAACTAGCTACTGAATAAGAGTCCACCTCCGCCCGCCTGTGTCAGGGCGGAAATGAGGCTCTGAAGAGACCGGCAAACAGAAGCCAAATAAACAAAGGGAACCGCTTCAGAAGGGACTGGTGCAACAGATTAAAATCTCTGTAGAAAACACCGACTTCACCGGAAGGGCCCTGTAGATATCGAGAAGTGTAAGCTGGAACGAGGAGCTATCTGAAACTGGGCCGAACCCACACTGACCGCAACAGCTCCAGAGAAATTCCTAGATATATTTTTACTTTTTTTTTCTAAGTAAGGAAAAAAAAAAAATTTTTTTTTCTTTTTATATTTTTTCTTTTTTATTTTTTCTCTTTTATTTTCCTTTAAAATTCCCTATTACTCCCCCATTACTCCTTAACTTTCATTTTCATAGATTTTTATGATTTTTTTAATTAGGGGAAAAAAAAATTTTTTCTTTCTTTTTTTTTTTTTTTTTTTTTTTTTTTTTTTTTTTTTTTTTTTTCTTTTTTCTTCTTTTTTTTCTTTCCGTTTTCTCTTTTATTTTCTATTTTTCTTTTTCTCTTATTTCTTTTAAAGTCCTCTAGTACTCCTCTACTACTCTTCATTTTCATTTTCACTACACTATAACCTTACCAAAAAAAAAAAAAAAGAGAAGCCCTATCTTTAAACCGAAGATTATTCTCTCCCAGTCTTGACTCTCTGTTTTCTACCTCAGAACACCTCTATTTCCTCCTTTCCCCTTCTCTTCCCAATCCAATTCTGTGAATCCTTGTAGGTGTCTGAGATACGGAGAACACTCTGGGAACAGACAGCTGCGTAGATCTGTCTCTCTCCTCTTGAGTCCCCCTTTTTCTCCTCCTGCTCATCTCTATCTCCCTCCTCCCTTTTCTCCTGTTCATGTAACTCTGTGAACCTCTCTGGGTGTCCCTAACGGGGGAGAATCTTTTCGCCATTAACCTAGAAGTTTTATTATCAGTGCTGTATAGTTGGAGAAGTCCTGAGACTACAGGAAGAATAAAACTGAAATCCAGAGGCAGGAAACTTAAGCCCAAAACCTGAGAACACCAGAAAACTCCTGACTACATGGAACTTTAAGTAATAAGTGACCGTCCAAAAGCCCCCATACCTACACTGAAACCAACCACCACCCAAGAGCCAATAAGTTATAGAGCAAGACATACCACGCAAATTCTCCAGCAACACAGGAACATAGCCCTGAATGTCAACATACAGGCTGCCCAAGGTCACACCTAACACATAGACCCATCTCAAAACTCATTACTGGGCACTCCATTGCTCTCCCAAAGAGAAGATCAAGTTCCACGCACCAGAACACTGACGCAAGCTTCCCTAACCGGGAAACCTTGACAAGCCAATCGTCTAACCCCACCCACTGGGTAAATCCTCCACAATAAAAAGGAACCACAGACCTCCAGAATACAGAAAGTCCACTCCAGACACAGCAATCTAAACAAAATGAAAAGGCAAAGAAATACCCAACAGGTAAAGGAACATGAAAAATGCCCACCAAGTCAAACAAAAGAGGAGGAGATAGGGAATCTACCTGAAAAAGAATTTAGAATAATGATAATAAAAATGATCCAAAATCTTGAAAACAAAATGGAGTTACAGATAAATAGCCTGGAGACAAAGATTGAAAAGATACAAGAATTGTTTAATAAAGACCTAGAAGAAATAAAAAAGTCAATTAAAAATGAACAATGCAATGAATGAGATCAAAAACACTTTGGAGGGAACCAAGAGTAGAATAACGGAGGCAGAAGATAGGATAAGTGAGGTAGAAGATAAAATGGTGGAAATAAATGAAGCAGAGAGGAAAAAAGAAAAAAGGATCAAAAGAAATGAGGACAACCTCAGGGACCTCTGGGACAATGTGAAACGCCCAAACATTCGAATCATAGGAGTCCCAGAAGAAGAAGACAAAAAGAAAGGCCATGAGAAAATACTCGAGGAGATAATAGCTGAAAACTTCCCTAAAATGGGGAAGGAAATAGCCACCCAAGTCCAAGAAACCCAGAGAGTCCCAAACAGGATAAACCCAAGGCGAAACACACCAAGACACATATTAATCAAACTAACAAAGATCAAACACAAAGAACAAATATTAAAAGCAGCAAGGGAAAAACAACAAATAACACACAAAGGGATTCCCATAAGAATAACAGCTGACCTATCAATAGAAACCCTCCAGGCCAGAAGGGAATGGCAGGACGTCCTGAAAGTAATGAAAGAGAATAACCTACAACCTAGATTACTGTATCCAGCAAGGATCTCATTCAGATATGAAGGAGAACTCAAAAGCTTTACAGATAAGCAAAAGCTGAGAGAATTCAGCACCACCAAACCAGCTCTTCAAACAAATTGCTTAAAGGATCTCTCTAGACAGGAAAATGCCAGAAAGGTTGTATAAACGTGAACCCAAAACAACAAAGTAAATGGCAACGGGACCACGACACCTCAATAATACCCTATTAAAATGTAAATGGGGTTCTGAATTGCCCCAACCAAAAGACAAAGATTGGCTGAAATGGAATACAAAAACAAGACCCCTATATGCTGTCTACAAGAGACCCACCTCAAAACAAGAGACACATACAGACTAAAAGTGAAGGGCTGGAAAAAAATATTTCATGCAAACGGAGACCAAAAGAAAGCAGGAGTCGCAATACTCATATCAGATAAAATAGACTTTCAATAAAAGCTGTGAAAAGAGACAAAGAAGGACACTACATAATGATCAAAGGATCAATCCAAGAAGAAGATATAAAATTATAAATATATATGCACCCAACATAGGAGCACCGCAATATGTACGCAAACACTACGAGTAATGAAAGAGGTAAATTAAATAGTAACCAATAATAGTGGGAGAAACTTTAATACCCCACCATCAACTATGGATAGATCAACCAACGAAAATTAACAAGGAAACACAAACTTTAAATACACATATGGACCAGCTAGACCTTAGATTTGATATCTATTAGACATTTCAACCCCAAAACAATCAAACTTCACCTTTTTCTCAAGTGCACACGGAACCTTCTCCAGAATAGATCACAACCTGGGCCATAAATCTAGTCTTGGAAAATTCAAAAAAATTGAAATCATTCCAGTCATCTTTTCTGACCACAGTGCAGTAAGATTAGATCTCAATTACAGGAAAAAAATTGTTAAAAATTCAAACACCTGGAGGCTAAATAACACGCTTCTGAATAACCAACAAATCATAGAAGAAATCAAAAAAGAAATCAAAATATGTATAGAAATGAGTGAAAATGAAAACACAACAACCCAAAACCTATGGGACACTGTAAAAGCAGTGCTAAGGGGAAGGTTCATAGCATTACAGGCTTACATCAAGAAACAAGAAAAAAGCCAAACAAATAACCTAACTCTACACCTAAAGCAATTAGAGAAGGAAGAAATGAAGAACCCCAGGGTTAGCAGAAGGAAAGAAATCTTAAAAATTAAGGCAGAAATAAATGCAATAGATACTAAAGAGACCATAGCAAAAATCAACAAAGCTAAAAGCTGGTTTTTTTTAAAAATAAACAAAATTGACAAACCATTAGCAAGACTCATTAAGAAACAGAGAAGAACCAAATTAACAAAATTAGAAATGAAAATGGAGAGATCACACACCAACACACCTCGCCCCACACCCACACCCACGCGCGATACATAACGCCCCACAACTTACCAGCAGCTCTATGCCAATAAAATGGACAACTTGGATGAAATGGACAAATTCTTAGAAAAGTATAACTTTCCAAAACTGAACCAGGAAGAAATAGAAGATCTTAACAGACCCATCACAGGCAAGGAAATCGAAACTGTAATCAAAAATCTTCCAGCAAACAAAAGCCCAGGACCAGATGGCTTCACAGCTGAATTCTACCAAAAATTTAGAGAAGAGCTAACACCTACCTTACTCAAACTCTTCCAGAAAATTGCAGAAGAAGGTAAACTTCCAAACTCATTATATGAGGCCACCATCACCCTAATTCCAAAACCTGACAAAGATGCCACAAAAAAAGAAAACTACAGGCCAATATCACTGATGAACATAGATGCAAACATCCTTAACAAAATTCTAGCAAACAGAATCCAACAACATATTAAAAAAATCATACACCATGACCAAGTGGGCTTTATCCCAGGAATGCAAGGATTCTTTAATATCCGCAAATCAATCAATGTAATACACCACATTAACAAATTGAAAGATAAAAACCATATGATTATCTCAATAGATGCAGAGAAAGCCTTTGACAAAATTCAACACTCATTTATGATTAAAACTCTCCAAAAAGCAGGAATAGAAGGAACATACCTCAACATAATAAAAGCTATATATGACAAACCCACAGCAAGCATCACCCTCAATGGTGAAAAATTGAAAGCATTTCCCCTGAAATCAGGAACAAGACAAGGGTGCCCACTCTCACCACTACTGTTCAACATAGTGTTGGAAGTTTTGGCCACAGCAATCAGAGCAGAAAAAGAAGTAAAAGGAATCCAGATAGGAAAAGAAGAAGTGAAACTCTAGCTGTTTGCAGATGACATGATCCTCTACATAGAAAACCCTAAAGACTCTACCAGAAAATTACTAGAGCTAATCAATGAATATAGTAAAGTTGCAGGATATAAAATTAACACACAGAAATCCCTTGCATTCCTATATACTAACAATGAAAAAACAGAAAGAGAAATTAAGGAAACAATACCATTCACCATTGCAATGAAAAGAATAAGATACTTAGGAGTATATCTACCTAAAGAAACAAAAGACCTATACATAGAAAACTATAAAACACTGATGAAAGAAATCAAAGAGGACACAAACAGATGGAGAAATATACCATGCTCATGGATTGGAAGAATAAATATTGTCAAAATGGCTATTCTACCTAAAGCAATCTATAGATTCAAAGCAATCCCTATCAAGCTACCAACGATATTTTTCACAGAACTAGAACAAATAATTTCATAATTTGTATGGAAATACAAAAAACCTCGAATAGCCAAAGTAATATTGAGAAAGAAGAATGGAACTGGAGGAATCAACCTGCCTGACTTCAGACTATATTACAAAGCCACAGTCATCAAGACAGTATGGTACTGGCACAAAGACAGAAATATAGATCAATGGAACAGAATAGAAAGCCCAGAGATAAATCCACGAACCTATGGACACCTTATCTTCGACAAAGGAGGCAAGGATATACAATGGAAAAAAGACAACCTCTTTAACAAGTGGTGCTGGGAAAGCTGGTCAACCACTTGTAAAAGCATGAAACTAGAACACTTTCTAACACCATACACAAAAATAAACTCAAAATGGATTAAAGATCTAAATGTAAGACCAGAAACTATAAAACTCCTAGAGGAGAACATAGGCAAAACACTCTCCGACATAAATCACAGCAGGATCCTCTATGACCCACCTCCCAGAATATTGGAAATAAAAGCAAAATAAACAAATGGGACCTAATGAAACTTAAAAGCTTTTGCACAACAAAGGAAACTATAAGTAAGGTGAAAAGACAGCCCTCAGAATGGGAGAAAATAATAGCAAATGAAGAAACAGACAAAGGATTAATCTCAAAAATATACAAGCAACTCCTGCAGCTCAATTCCAGAAAAATAAATGACCCAATCAAAAAATGGGCCAAAGAACTAAACAGACATTTCTCCAAAGAAGACATACAGATGGCTAACAAACACATGAAAAGATGCTCAACATCACTCATTATCAGAGAAATGCAAATCAAAAACCACAATGGGTACCATCCACACCAGTTCAGGATGGCTGCTATCCAAAAGTCTACAAGCAATAAATGCTGGAGAGGGTGTGGAGAAAAGGGAACCCTCTTACACTGTTGGTGGGATGCAAACTAGTACAGCCGCTATGGAAACAGTGTGGAGATTTCTTAAAAAACTGGAATTAGAACTGCCATATGACCCAGCAATCCCACTTCTGGGCATACACACTGAGGAAACCAGATCTGAAAGAGACACGTGCACCCCAATGTTCATCGCAGCACTGTTTATAATAGCCAGGACATGGAAGCAACCTAGATGCCCATCAGGATAAGGAAGCTGTGGTACATATACACCATGGAATATTACTCAGCCATTAAAAAGAATTCATTTGAATCAGTTCTAATGAGATGGATGAAACTGGAGCCCATTATACAGAGTGAAGTAAGCCAGAAAGATAAAGAACATTACAGCATACTAACACATATATATGGAATTTAGAAAGATGGTAACGATAACCCTATATGCAAAGCAGAAAAAGAGAGACAGAAGTACAGAACAGACTTTTGAACTCTGTGGGAGAAGGCGAGGTTGGGATGTTTCGAAAGAACAGCATGTATATTATCAAGGGTGAAACAGATCACCAGCCCAGGTTGGATGCATGAGACAAGTGCTCGGGCCTGGTGCACTGGGAAGACCCAGAGGAAATGGGTGGAGAGGGAGGTGGGAGGGGGGATCGGGATGGGGAATACGTGTAAATCTATGGCTGATTCATATCAATGTATGACAAAACCCACTGAAAAAATAAATAAATAAATAAAGGAGGAAAAAAAAAAAACAATTTTCTTTCACAGAGTAGAACTTGTTAATGAAATACAGTTTATATTTTCATTTAGTTCAAAATATTTTAAAACTTATATTAAGATTCTTTTTTGGACTTACTTGTTATTTAGAAGCATGTTGTTTAGTCTCCAAATATTTGGAGATTTTCCCAGATATTTTGTTGTTATTGATTTCTAGTTAAATTCCATTGTTATCTGAGCAGATATTATATGATTTCTATACTTTTCACCTTGTTAAGGTGTGTTTTGTGATCCCAAATGTGATCTATCTTGGTGAATATAATACATTTTTTTATTATGTGAAAAGAATAGCATAATGAGTTATATTTTCATCACTCATCTCCAGCTGTTATCCACACATGACCAATCTTATTTCCTTACTGATTTCTCCTGGCCATTGTAAAGCAAATTTTATTTATTTATTTTTAAACATCTATTCATTTGTTTGGCTGCATCTGGTCTTAGTTGCAGCACACAGGATCTTCATCACATCACGTGGGATCTTTCACTGTGGTGCACAAACTTTCTAGTCGTGGCCCATGAGCTCAGTAGTTGCAGCTCTGGGTCTCGGTCACTCTGAGGCATGTGGGATCTTAGTTTCCTACTAGGGATCAAATCTGCATCGCCTGTATTGCAAAGTGGATTCTTAACCACTGGACTACCAGGGAAGTCCTTGTAAAGCAAATTTTAGACAATATTATTTTATCCATAAATACTTCAATATATATCACAGTGTAGTTATCACCACTGAAAATGTGATCCTTCTAAGCTCAACAAAATCAGCCTATGCCCACTGATACTCATTGATTTTCATTGATATCCTACCCTTACCCCCCCCACCCTGTGCCTTCTCTCTTGACCAAAGCTGGATCAATCTAATTTGACTCTTTTCATTGAGAAGACTCCGGAAGCTGATGATGTGTACATGATCTTAGGTAGCTACTTTGGATGGGTAAAGCAATAATGTTGCAGTTGGCAGTTTGAATCCAGATTCCATCACTTTTATTAATTTTTTAAAATTTATTTATCTTTTGGCTATACCATGCAGCATGTGGGATGTTATTCCTCCTTCCACAGATTGAGCCTTTGCCCCCTGCATTGAACCCTTGAAGTCTTAACCACTGAACTATCAGGAAAGCCCCAGGTGTCACCACTTTTGAGCCACTTGAACTTGAGCAGGGCCTTTAACTTCTAGAGCCATGTCTTAGTTTTCCTCTCTGATTAAATAGAGATTATAAAACTACTTCACCAAATTGCTACGAAGCTTAACTAAGGCAATAGAAATGAAAACCATGCTAGTCATTATTATCCTGATTTATGCAACAACAAAACCATGTTAAGGATGGAGGCTTTCAGTTAGCCTTTTTGTACAAGTCCCTCTTTTGCATAGGAAACCCTGTGATCCTAGAGAAGCCTAGAAACTCCATGAACCCACAAGTCCCCAGGCACCAATTATCAGAACAAGGCTGAGTTTGGGCCCGATAGAGATTGAATCTTGAACATGGGACACTAGGCATCCCAAACTCTCCCTCATGAACTGGATGTTATTTGATCCACTGAGACATAAAGTTGGAACAGCATTCAGTGTATAATGGAAATAGTAATCAGAAGACAGGGCTCCAGCAGGTCTAAAAGCTAAAGAAAATTGCATGAGCAGGTCAGCTGTACTCGCATGGTTCTTGCTCCCACTGTTCTACCATTTCTCTCTCAGCACATATCCACAGCCTCATGGGGAATTATTGCTAATTGACAGTGGAAAGAAAAGGGCAGGCTTAATTTACAGATGGGTGTATATGATATGGCCTCAAGTGAACAGATGCTGTTTACCTCTTCCTTCAGAAACAAGTCTGATAGACAGGAAAGGAGGGAAATCCTCCCAATAGACAGTGTTGGGTTTTTTGTTGTTATTGTTGTTGTTTTATTTTATGTATCTATTTATTTCTGGCTGTGCTGGATCTTTGTTGCTGCACAAGCTTCTCTCTAGCTGCAGTGAGCAGGGGCCACTCTCTAGTTGCGAGTACACGGGCTTCTCATTGTAGTGGCGTCTCTTGTTGTGGAGCTTGGGCACTAGGGTGAGCAGTTTCAGTATTTGTGGCATGTGGGCTCAGTAGTTGTGGCTCCTGGGGTCTAGAGCACAGGCTCAATTGTTGTGATGCATGGACTAAGCTACTCGTTGGCATGTGGGCCCTCCCCGGATCAGGGATTGAACCTGAATTGCCTGCATTAGTGGGCAGATTATTTACCACTGAGCTATCAGTGAAGCCCTGAGAGTGTTATAAGTGTACATCTGTCATCCTATTAATGGAAAGATGGCCCAGGGTATACGTATCAATTTACAGTCGATAGTTCATGGGTTGGAAGATAGTCATTGGCTTTTGAAGAACAAAACTATAAGCCTCGGGACAAGGAAGTCTGGGTCTCTGTCTCTCCCTCTCTGCCTTCACCTCTTTCCCCTTTATAACCCTGGTCTTCCCACCGCCCCCAACACTGTCTTCTTCTTTCTGCTCCTCACAGTGCAGCTTCCACAGACTCACTGAGCAAACCAGCCCCAATGCCACAGATACTACTCTACACCCATAAACAGGGTGCCCACCTCTTTCCACGAGGGTGAGTCCCCAGAAGTTGGGTTAGCCTGAAACCTTACCTACATTCCTCTTATGATTCTGGAAAATATGAAGTGTGTTTTCAGAAATGAACTGTTATGTTCTGTTCCAACTCAGAGCGGTTCATAATCCACAAACTATGATCCAAGAGCTTGGAACCAAGCTTTTTTTTTTTTTTTTACTGTGCCACAAAGCATGTGGGATCTTAATTCCCCAACTAGGGATCAAACACATGCCCCCTGCATTAGAATTATGGAATCTTGGACTGCCAGGGAAGTCCGAACCCAGGCTTGGTTCTTGAATTCCAATCTACCTATTAGCTGTGTGGCCTTGAGCTTCATGCCTCTGAGCCTCCAGCTCACTGATCTGTGAAATGGGAATAATATCTACCTGACAGGATTCCATGGACAGCAAATGAAAGGGAGGAGAAAGCAACACAAAGCCCAGTCCTGGAAAAATAAGACTTTAAAAATATACTAATTTTTATTCCATTTATTGAATATAATGCTAGATATATTCCCTAAAAAACTTTACTCTGGCAATTTAGCCTTTGACTGTTTCTGTATGTCCAGAAAACAGCATTTATGTGTGTGTTTGTGTATGCCTGTGTACACATGCAAATATGCTCTAGTTCTGCTAAAAGGGAGAAGGTCAAAATCAGTCTGCTGTGTATGTGAGTATGTTTGTGTGTATTTGCATGCTTATCTTGGCGATCCCAAGAAAATGAATCCGTTAAACCTGACTCAGATCATCGTCTGTTAGTTTTTAAAGTGGGTCATCATTAAGACCTTACTCTATGCTTGCTCTAGATTCCATGAAGCACAAATCAATATGAGATAATGCTTTCTGCCTACAAGGATTTACTAGTCAAGACTCTTCAAACTAGCTTCAGGATGCAGAAATATACTGGCTCAAGTAAAAAGACTACAGAAAGAGTAGAAAACTATCTGTTTTCTGATTCAGCTGGATCCAGGGCTTAAACTCTGTCAGGACTTTCTTCTTGTGTTTGAATCTCTTTTCCTTTCTTCATTCTAACCTTTGCTCTTAGACTGGCTCCTCCATGGGGTAGGATATATGGCCATAGGGCAGCCTCAATCTTGCATCTTCAGAACATACAGCCAGAGAGAAAACAAGGCTCTTTCCCACAAGTTCTAATGAGAGAAGTCCTACAGAAAGGCTCTGATTGTCCAGGCTTAAGTTATGTATTCATTGCTGGCCCAATCACTATGCCTTAGGAATCAATAATGGGTTTTTGTTGTTGTTGTTTTGTTGTTTATTTTGGCCATACCGCACAGCATGTGGGATCTTAGTTCCCTGATCAGAGACAGAACCCTCTGGTATAAGCATGAAGTGCCAACCATTGGACCACCAGGGAAGTCCCAGGAATCGATGTTTTTTGGTTTATTTTTTAATTTTTAAAATCTTAATTAATTAATTTGTTTTTATTTGGCTGTGTTGGATTTCGTTGTAGCACACAGGCATTCACACAGCACACAGGCATTCGCTCCATCATAGGGCATCTTGCATTGTGGCGTATGGATCCTCTAGTTGTGGTGCTCTGGCTCAGTAGTTGCTGTGTACAGGCTTAGTTGCTCAGCAGCATGTGGGATCTTAGGTCCTTAACTAGGGGTCAAACCCTCGTCCCCTAAATTGCAAGACATTCTTAACCACTGAACTCACCAGGGAGATTCCAGGGATCACTAGCATTTGGCTTACACTACCCACTCTGATACTGTAATTTATAAGAAATATGTATTTGGTCATTCAGATAACCAAAATACATTTCTCATATATATTAGGTCTTTATCCACAGTTCCTGGTTCACAGCTTCCCCAAATCTTGGAATTTCCTAAGTGATAAAGCTGTCTTTTTTTTTTTTAATAAGAGAGATGATTTTTAGAAGCAGCTATGGATGGGGGTTGAATGCAAGAGGAACCAGTCATGTGATTAGAGGGTAGAACTTTCAGTCCTTCCCTATTCTCGGACTTCAGGGAGGGAAGAGGGGCTGAAAGTTGAATCACTTCTCATTTGCCAACAATTTAATCAATCATAACTATGGAATGAAGCCTCCATAAAACCCCAAAGGATAACTTTTTGGCCCTTTTTGGAGAGCTTCCACATTGGAGAACAAGAACAGTTACAAGTGCCACCATGCCAGGTTTCAGGCTCCATGAGGAGAGAAGCTCCTTTGTTTGGGATGTCACTCTGAGTATCTCTTCATCTGGCAGTTGACTTGCGATCTTTGATATCCTTTTATTGGGGCTTCCCAAGTGGCGGTAATTGTAAAGAACCCACCTGTTAATGCAGGAGACATAAGAGACACAGGTTCCAAAGATCTCGTGGAGGAAGGTATGGCAACCCACTCCAGTATTCTTGCCCAGAGAATCCCATGAACAGAGGAACCTGGCAGGCTGCAGTTCCATGGGGTTGCAAAGTGTTGCACATGAGTGAGCATGCAGAATAATCCTTGTATAATAACTTGGTAATCTAGTGAGTAAATGGGTTTTCCTGAGTTCTATGAGCCATTCTAGCAAATTAACTGAACCCCAAGAGGAGATCATGGGAACCTCTGATTTATAGCCAATCAGTGAGAAGTACAGGTAGCAACCTGGGCTTGTGATTGGTCTGAAGTGGAGGGTGGTCTTGTGGGACAGAGCCCTGTACCTGTGGAATCTGATTCTATCTCTAGGTAGATAGTGTCAGAACTGAGCTGAAATCTCTGACATCTTGCTGGCATCCAAGAATTACTTATTGGTATGGGGAAGTTCATGTGTGCACACATGAACACATACACGTGTGAGCACGTACACATAGGCACACAAAGACACTCACAGACACACACACACACACACACACACACACTGGAATTGGGTCCAGGAATCCTTAGGATCTATCCTCACTGGTAGCTGGAAGTGCAATGTATCAAGAATGACAGACTTGTGTGTCTGGAGGGCAGGGGCAATTTCCCAGAAGGAAGTTACAGTTATGGGCAGATAATATAAATAATAATCTGTCACATAGATGCATGTTAAATGTTGCTATGGAGGAAATACATGTCAGTGACATAATTAGTGAAAAAGGTCAATATTCTTAAATTCTATTTTGATAGTGTCAGTAATTGTCTTCTACACAATTAGAACAAGGTGTTTGTCTTTTGATAATAGAAACTGACAATGTACTTAAAAGTTTTAGAAAGGGCTTCCCTGGTGGCTGGTGTTAAAGAATCTGCCAGCCAATGCAGGAGACACAGGTTCAATCCCTGGTCCAGGAAGATCCCACATGCCATGGAGCAACTAAGCCTGTGTGCCACAACTACTGAAACCCACACACCCTAGGGCCCATGCTCCACAAGAGAAGCCACTGCAATGAGAAGTTTGTGAACTGCAGCTGGAGAGTAGCCCCTACTCTCTGCAACTTGAGAAAAGTCCGAGAAGCAATGAAGACCCAGCACAGCCAAAAATAAATATATAAAACTAATTTTAAAACACTTAAAATTTTTAGAAAAAAATTTATCGTTATTTTTAGCAAATTACCATAGCTTCCCAATTCAATGCATGTCCGTGAGATAAACGTCTCTCATTTAATCTTTATAGTAACCTTTTATAAAAGGCTTTAGTATGTCATGATTTGGGGTAAACTGAATTATGTTACCTTTCCAGTCTACCCCGTAGTGCAAAGGGATTCTTTCTGTGACCCTAAATGCCTATCAATCCTGATATTAACATTTTCTGACATCAATATCATAATGTGAATCTACTAGATATAAGCAGATACAATAGTCTTTGAATTAATTAATGATGCTTTCAGAGAGAAGTTTGGGATCCTGGGATCTATTCCAACTTTTGTGATGTCTTGGAATAGAACCAGAAGTACCCAAGACCACAGAGAATGTGAGGGGCTCAGACCTGGGTATGAACTTGATTCGCTGACGTGGTGTATGATGGGAAAGGTGGGTTAAGAGTCAAGAATTGTGGAGGCAAGACCAATAGTCCTTGGCAAGTGCTTGGAAAAAGGGGACAAAGTAGAGTGAGGAGCCTGGAATGATACTGAAGTAGGGTGGAGGTACTGGTCCCAGAACTAGGAGACGGGGGGGGGGGGGCAAAGTCTGTTGAAGGAGAGTCCCATTTTATTTATTTATTTTGACTGAGCAGCTTGCAGAATTTAATCTTGGTTTATTGAGTAATGATCAAACCAGTGTCACCTGCAGCTGAAGCACAGAGTCCTAACCACAGGACCCCCAGGGAAATACCAAGAGTCCCATTTTAGACAGTGAGAATGAGCTGCCAGTATCTGGTAGTACCACGAGACTGAAACTCAAGAAAGAAGATGGATTTTGGCAGGCTTCCCTGGTGGCTCAGGTAGTAAAGAATCTGCCTGCAAGGCAGGAAACCCGAGTTTGATCCCTGGGTCGGGAAGACTCCTTGGGGAAGAAAAAGCAACTCACTCCAGTATTCTTGCCGGAGAAGTCCCGAGGACAGAGGAACCAGGCGGGCTACCGTCCATGGTGTCACAAAGAGTTAGACAGGATTGAATAACTAACACACACAGTGTGAAGGTAACAGCTGAACTCTGACAGTACGTGAGTTTGTCAAGCGAGGAAATGTAGAGAGAAAAGACAAAAAGCAAAACTTCTGGGGAACACTCCATTCATGTGTGGAGCAAGTGATCTCAGCCAGAGAGGGAAGCAGAGGAGGCGGCATTAGAGAAGAAATGGAAGGAAGGAGTCAGGACACAGGTTTTAGAGAAGATCTGTGCCTAGGAGAGTGACCAGGGTGTCAATTTTTGAGTAGGGCCTAAGGAGGAGTTCCTGAGGGCACACAGAAAAATCTCTGTTAGGTTGGGGTGTCCCCACTTTGGAGAGATTCCCCAGAAGCAGACCCAGAGAGGAGAATTCCTGTGCAAGAGACTTCCCAAGAAAGAAGTCATCACAGAGCGGGACCAGCAGGACAGGGAAAAGAAGGGGAAGCAAGAGTGTAGTAGCTTCCACCATGTCTCAGGGAGGGGCATTGCAGCCTGATTCTGCCTTGGACGCTTTGGGGGTGATCCTGCAGTGGATTTGCTGGGGAGTCTGTTGTGCTCAGGTCAGAGATGGGCTGAGGACTGTAGCGGGCAGGCGACAGATGCCCAGGAACTTCTGGTCTCCCTAGTGTCCCAGGACCAGCCCACCCTCCTACTCCTAGGCGCACATACTCAGGGAGGGTTGACTGCCATTTGTGATGATTCTAGGCTAGTTTGCAGGATGTCCCTCAATGTATTTGTTTGGCTGTTTTCTCATGATCACATTTAAGCTCAATGTATTTTTAAAATATTTATTTAGCTGTGTTGGGTCTTAGTTGTGGCATGTGGGATTTTCCTTATGGTACACTGACTCCCTTGTCTTGCTCGTGGGCTCAGAAGTTCTGGCACACAGGTTTAGCTGCCCCGCTGCATGTGAGGTCTTAGTTCCCCCACCAGGGATTGAACCTGTGTCCCCTGTATTGTAAGGCAGACTCTCAACCACTGGACCACCAGGGAAGTCGCGGGTTCAATATTTTTAGGAGGAATGTTTCACAGATGATGTCATGTTGCTCTTAGGACAGCATATAAAGAGTTATGACAAAATCCTACAGACTTGGTGGATTACATTAATAATAGCATTAGTTATTAATATTTCTCATAGTTCTGGAGGCTGGGACGTCAAAGGTCAAGCTGTGGACACACTTGGTGTCTGGTGAGAGCTCTCTTACTAGTTCATCAATGTCTGTCTTCTCCCTACAAACTCACATGGCAAAATGGAGCAGGGAGCTCTCCAGAGCCTCTTGTTGTTTAGTTGTTAGGTCATGTCTGACTGTTTTGTGACCCCATGGATTCTAGCCTGCCAGGCTCCTCTGTCTGTGGGATTTCCCAGACAAAAATACTGGAGTGGGTTGCTATGCCCTTCTCCAGGGAATCTTCCCAACCCAGGGATCGAACTTGCATCTCCTGTATCTCCTGCATTGCAGGTGGATTCTTTACCATTGAGCCACCAAAGAAGCCTGGAGCCTTTTCTTAAAAGTGCACTAATCCTATTCATGAGAAGCATGAAGTGAAAGTTGCTCAGTCGTGTTTGACTCTTTGTGACCTCATGGACTATGCAGTCCATGGAATTCTCCAGGCCAGAATACTGGAGTGGGTAGCCTTTCCCTTCCCCAGGGGATCTTCTCAACCCAGGGATTGAACCCAGGTCTCCCGCATTGCAGGTGGATTCTTTATCAGCTGAGTCACAAGGGAAGCCCAAGAATACTGGAGTGGGTAGCCTATTCCTTCTCCAGCAGATCTTCCCAACCCAGGAATTGAACCAGGGTCTCCAGCATTGCAGGCAGATTCTTTACCAATTGAGCTATCAGGGAAGCCCCTATTCATGAGGACTCCACCCAAATTACCCTAATTACCTCCCAAAGGCCCCACTTCCAAGCACCATCACATTGGGATTAGGCTTCAATGGAGGGATGCACATTCAGTTTATAGCACACATTATGGCAATGAGCCCCATTGTTAGTGCCATTAAGTTGAATCATTCAGGCAACTGTGGAAACATACTGTGCAACTTGCCTTAAGACCAGACACGAGGATGAGGGTCCATAGACTCAAGGCCTGGAGAGACTTTGCTAACAACCAGGTGGCTGATAGGCCTGTTTGAGATCCCCTAACTTAGAACAGCATTTCCCTTCTGAGGCTTTAAAGGCTGGGTTGGTTTGAGACTCCTTTTTCAGAGTCCTGCAGCCACTGTAACTGCAGCCCAGAGCCTGGGGTGGTGGGAATAGGAGGCAATGACAGCCCACTGTAGTTTGCTACTGAAAAAGCTTGGGACGTACCTTGTGGTCCAGAGGTTAAGACTGCACTCCTACTGCAAGGGTCTTGGGTTTGATCCCTGGTCAGGGAACTAAGATCCCACATGCAGCTTGGCCAAAACAAACAAACAAAAGATGTTAGACTGGACAGGGGCAGCCAACATGGGTGAGAGGGGCTGAGCCTGGCTCTTCCTTCCCCACTTCTAAGGGTCAGATTATCCTGGCACAGAATTTTCTGGACTCTGGAACAACTGCGATTTG
Organism: Cervus canadensis; assembly: GCF_019320065.1. Classification (NCBI taxonomy): domain Eukaryota; kingdom Metazoa; phylum Chordata; class Mammalia; order Artiodactyla; family Cervidae; genus Cervus; species Cervus canadensis. Next base: position 45,223,472 of record NC_057390.1, read on the forward strand.
GAATCACTATCTAAGAAAACTCTGCTGTGAGCTAGGTCCAGGCTCACAATGGGGTATGGAGGTAAATGCTGTGTGTCGAGTGCCAAGGCCACATCCCAGGCCCTCTGGCCAGGTGAGAACACGATCCCCATCCACCCCACCCCACCTGTCCCTGGAGTCCAAGGAGTTTCTTTGGAAGGCAGTAACAAACAGAGAAGAAAACATCACCTTGGGGAAGCATTCCTGACTGAGGAAGCAGTGCCATCTTGACTTGCCAGTGAGCGGAGACAGGGAGAGCAGGTGGGATATTTTGCTCTCTTCTGGGCTCCCCTGGTGGCTCAGAAGATAAAGAATCTGCCTGCCGTGTGGGAGACCCAGGTTCGATCCCTGGGTTAGGAAGATCCCCTGGAGAAGGAAATGGCAACCCACTCCAGCATTCTTGCCTGCAGAATCCCATGGACCAAGGAGCCTGGTAGGTTATAGTCCATGGGGTCACCAAGAGTCAGACATGACTAAGTGACTAACACTTTCATTTACTCCCCATCCAAGGGCATCCCACAACCAAAGATTTACTAATTGGGCCAATATGAAAAGAAAGATCTTGGAAAAAGGACTTCTGGAGCTCTGTGGATGCACTCTCTAGTGAAACTGGTAAAAATTTTTTAAAAAATCATTTAAAGTCTCTAGAAATGGCCCCAAAGACATACAGCAAATGAACACATATTTTAAATTTTTATTTCTTTATTTTTGACTGCACTGGGTCTTCATTGCTGCAAGCAGGCTTTCTCTAGTTGCAGTGAGCAGAGGCTACTCTTTAGTTGCAGTGGATGTGCTTCTCATTGCAGTGGCTTCTCTAGGGTGTGTAGGCTTCACTATTTGCGGCTCTTGGGCTCTAGAGCACAGGCTCAGTAGTTGCGACACAAGAATTTAGTAACCCCAAGGCCTGTGGGATCTTCCAGGACCAGGGATAGAACCGATGTCCCCTGCATTGCATTGGCAGGCAGATTCTTAACCACTGGACCACTAGGGAAGTCCTTGAGCAAATATTTATTCATGAAAATATTAAAATTCAATATTTTTTAAAAATCAATATGAATAATTCCAAGGTATTTGAACCCAGATGTGCTCCCTGCCTTCAGCTTTCCAACTTGGCAGGATGGAGACTCTACTCCAGACTGCTTCAGCCAAGAACTCAGGGCTCCCACCTCTTCCTCAGCTCCCAGTTGGAGAACTGTCTTCCTGAAAGGGGCAGTGTGTGGTCAGGCCACTCAAAGTGTCTGTTCTCCTGCTCTCTGTACATTCCTGCTTGACCAGTGTTTACTTCACATATATCCTACTCACAGGACTGAACTTACACATACTTACCCCAGGCACCAGATAATGATTATTCTTATCAAAGAAGCGTTGAGGGGTGTGTTCCTCTGCTGGTTTCCCTGGTAACACATGAACCAACCTGATGGCCATTTCCCTGATAACTGGCAATCTCCACTTCCGCCTGGGAGCAAAGACTGCTGCCATGTCCTGCCTGCTGTCCACCGTACACAGTGGTGTGTCATTCCAGGACCTTGCTTCAGATGTGTAAACTCCTCCATCCATTTAACCATTGATGTCTCTGTCACTGATCTGAGCTCTTTAGGTTTGAAGCTGGCAAGGACAGGCCTTGCAGGCCTGCATGGTGCAGCACAACAGGCAGGACATCAGCATTTCTCATCTGGCCCCCACTTACCTGTGCCAGGTAAGTGGCTGGCTGGTGGAGGCTGCCATTTTTCACCCAGCTGCCACTCATAAGGAGGACGCTCTACCTTGAGCATGGTGCCACTGAGAATACTGGGACCCCAGCTGCCCTTGTCCCAGCTCATAAGGCAGTGATTTCACACCAAGAGAAAGAAGACAAGATCTGAGACTACTGCCCTGATTTCCCACCCACCCTCACCCCACCCATCTACCACATGTCAGACTCCTAAATGGGAGTATCACCCAGAGAGAAGAGGGTCTCTTCTGTCTTTACTCCCAGATCCAGAACTGTGACTCAGAGATTTTTGCCTGAGAAGAGAAATAAGCCATAAAACAAATAGTTCCTAATCTCTTCTCAAGGAACCGATTTTATTAGGAACAGAGCACAGAGAACTTGAGGCCTAAGAGCACCATCAGAAACAGTGGAGGTTGTGGTGAAAGGCAGTTAGGAAGATTAGTGGCCTCACTAGGCATATAGGTTAAATTGGAGGCCAGCTGGTTTTTCCAAAAGTCTGACGGAGAGAAACAGCTGAAAGGAGCTTCTTCTTGTTTTGTCACTAAGTCATGTCCTACTCTTTGCAACCCCATGGACTGCAGCACACCAGGCTTCCCTGTCCTTCGCCATCTCCCATAGTTTGCTCAAACTTATGTCCATTGAGTCTGTGATGCCATCCAACCAGCCTGAGATCAAATCTTAAAAACTGACTTTGCTAACTATCCCTTCTTAGAAGCCAATTTTATTGGTTTAGTCTAAGAAGCAGTTTATGCCCTCAGGACATTGTTGAAAACAATGGAGAAATCAGATGATAGTGGAGCTTAACTGCTGAGTGTGGTCAGGAAAAGAGATAGTCAAAAAGAGCCCTACCAAAACTACCTTCATCCCTGGGGGACTGCAAGAACACCCCAAGGCTGCATCCCCAAGGAACAGCATCAGAAGCTAAACAGTGGGGATGGGTGGGATGTTCTTGTTTAGTTGCTCAGACTCTTTGAGACCCCAGGCACTGTAACCCACCAGGCTCTTCTGTCCATAGGATTTCCCAGGCAAGAATCCTAGAGTGGGTTGCCATTTCCTTCTCTGGGATCAAACCTGAGTCTCCTGCATTGCAGAGAGATTCTTTACCACTGAGCCACCTGGGAAGCCCATGGGCAGGATGCTGCTAAGTCGCTTCAGTTGTGTCCGACTCTGTGCGACCCCATAGACGGCAGCCCACCAGGCTCCCCCGTCCCTGGGATTCTCCAGGCAAGAACACTGGAGTGGGTTGCCATTTCCTTCTCCAATGCATGAAAGTGAAAAGTGAAAGTGATGTCGCTCAGTTGTGTCCAACTCTTCGCGACCCCATGGACCGCAGCCTACCAGGCTCCTCCGTCCATGAGATTTTCCAGGCAAGAGTACTGAAGTGAGTTGCCATTGCCTTCTTAGATGGGCAGGATACACTATATCAAATAATCCAGCTAGTCACTAAACACAAAGTTGCAAATAAATAACAATCCTTAGAGTGGGGAGGTTGCTACAATATCCAGTTTCTTAAAAACATTCTCAGGTGTTGCAAATGACAAAGAATCTGCTTGCCAATGCAAGAGACACAAGAGACACAAGTTTGATTTCTCTGTTGGGAAGATCTCCTGGAGGAGGAAATGGCAACCCACTTCAGGATTCTTGCCTGGAAAATTCAATGGGCAGAGGAGCCTCACGGGCTACAGTCCATGGGGTCGCAAAGAGTCAGACATGACTGAGCTTGCAGCAAAACAACAATAACAACAACAACAACAACAACAAAAGGAAAGTATGACTCATACTCTGGGAAAAAAAGCAGGCAAGAGAAACTACCTGTGAATGAATGTCACATTTTACAAAGATTTCAAAGTAGCTATTATAAGTATGTTCAATAAACTAAAATAAAGTATGATTAAAGAAGTAAGGGAAAATGTTATTACAGTGTCGCATCAAATTGACAGAATCCATAAAGAGATGCAAATTGTGAAAAGAAGCAAATGGAAATTCTGGAGTTTTAAAGTACAATAAACAAAGTAAATGACAGCTTAGTTAGAGGGACTCAACAGAAGATTTGAACTAACAGAAGAAAGAATTAAAGAACTTAAAGCTGTATCAAGTAAAAAAAAAAAAAAAACTATATCAATAGAGATAATGCAGTCAGAAGAACAGCAAGGAAAAAAAGGATGAGGAAAATGAACAGAGCCTTTGAGAAATATGGGGCATTATTAAGTACCAATGTACATGTAATGGAAGTAACAGAAGTAGAGGAGAGAAAGGAATAGAAAACATATTTGAGGAAATAATGGCTAAAAATACTCTCATATTTATTGAAAAACAATAATTTACACATCCAGGAAGCTAAATGAATCCCAAGTACGATAAACATAAAAGGCTCTACAAGCACATCATAATAAAAATGCTGAAAGCCAAAGACAAGGCAAAAATCTTGAAAGCAGCAAGAGAAAAATGATGCATCACCTAAAAGGGAACTAAATAAATAGCTTACTTCTCAGCAGAAACAACAGGGACTAGAAGGCAGGGGGGCATACAAAGATCACATATACAAAGATAAAATAAGCTGTCAGCTAAGGACCCTGTATCCAGCAAAGCCATCTTTTTATTCCCAGATAAACAAAACATTTAGAGAATTTGTCACTAGTAGACCTGCTTTACTAAATACTAAAGGAAGTTCTTCAGGCTGAAAGCAAGTGACCATAGAATTTGAATCCATAAGGTGGGCGTTAAGAGTGGGAGGAAAGAATACCAGTGAAGGTAAGTGATTTATAAAGATGATATAAATGCATGTAGTTTCTTCTTTTCAACTGATTTAAAAAACAATACATATATATATAAATAATATGAATATAATGTATTGTTTGGTCTATAGCATAGAAATACATTTGCCAGTAAAAGCACAAAGGAGGTAGGTGGGAGCAAAACTGCACTGAGCTAAGGAAATGACTCAGATGGTAACTGGAATCCATAAGAACAAATAAAAAGAACCAGAAATGACAAGCAAAAGATTAATATAATGGAAAGTATTAATATATACTTGTTCTTTCTTCTCTGTATAAAACATCAAAGTATATAAAGTAAACATTATAACAGTGTATTATAACAATTATAGATGCAATATGTATAACAATACCACAAAAAGGGGGAAAAGGGAAGAGCTATATAGGAGTAATTATTCTACATCTGATTGGAATTAAGTTAATATAAATTTGAAGCTGTCTCTAATAAGTTAAGATGTATATGATAAGCCAAATTAGGAAACACCTAGAAAACTGTAGTGAAAAATCATTATAGTAATCAAAATGCCACATTAGTAAATATTTGCTTAATACAAAAGAAAGCAGGAAATGAGGGATAGAGGAACAGAAAACAGGAAAGTAAATGGTAAATGTAAATCCAACTATATCAGTAAAAATATTAAATGTGAATGGATGAAACAATCCATTGGAAAGACAGAGATTATCAGACTTGAATTAAAAAAGCCAAATAAGATCTTAACTATATGTTCTCTAGAAAAAAAAATGGGTTAAATTCAAAGATACAATAGATTGAAAGTAGAAGAATGAAAAAATAGCATGCAAGCAACAACCATAAGAAAGCTAGAGTAGCTACACTACTACTAGACAAATGGATTTTAAGTTAAAAAAAAAAAATGTTACTAGAGATTTAAAAAGTCACTTAATAATGCTGAAAGAGTTCATCAGGAAGACAAAACAGTTGTAAACATATAGGCACCAAAATATAAGAGGCAAAAACTGACCGAACTGAAGGGAGAAACGGACAATTAAACAATAGAGCTGGAGACTTCAATACTTCCTTACAATTATGCATAGAACAATTAAACAGAAAATTGAGAAGAAAAAGAAAACAGAAGACCTGAAGAACACTGAAAACCTAAGAGGCATTAATGTAACACTCCACCCAACAACACAAGAATATACATATTTCTCAAGAGCAGATGAAACATTCTCCAGCACAGACATTATACTAGGCCATAAAATAAATTAAAAATGATAGAAATAATATAAACACAAATTATATTCTCCCACCACAGTGGAATGACATTAGAAATCAAAAACAGAAATTTGGGAAACTCATAAATATGTTGAAATTAAAGAACATATTCCTAAATAACCAATGGGTCAAAGAAGTCAAGAGGGAAATTAGATGATACTTTGAGAAGAATAAAAATGAAGATGCAACATTTCAGGATTTATAAAATACAGCCAAAGTAGTACTTGGAGGAAAATTTATAGTTGTAAATATCTATATAAAGAAAGAAAAAAGACCTCAAATCATAACCTCATCTTCCATCTTAACACACTGGAGAGACTTCCCTGGCAGTCTAATAGTTAGGATGTAGTGCTTTCACTGCTGTGGGCCTGGGTTTGAACCCTGGTCAGGGAATTAAGATCCCACAAGCTGTGGAGTGCAGCAAAAAAAAAAAAAAAAAAAGCACATTGGAAAAGGAAGATCAAACTAAACCTAAAGAAAGCAGAAGGAAGGCAATATTGAAGATCAGAGCAGAATTTAATGAAATAGAAAATAGACAAACAACATAGAAAATTAAGTTAAAAGTTGTTTCTCTGAAAGTTCAACAAAGTTGACAAATATTTAGTAAATCTTAGATTTACAGAGAAAAAAAAGAGAAAAGACTTAAGTTGCTAGAAACAAAAGTTAAAGAGGGGACATTGTTACTTACCATACAGAAATAAAAAGGATTATAAAAGAATATTATGAATAATTGAGGGTTTCCCTGGTGACTCCTGCCTGCAATGCAGGAGACCTGGATTCAATTCCTGAGTCAGAAAGATCCCCTGGAGAAGGAAATGGCAACCCACTCCAGTATTATTGCCTGGAGAATCCATGGACAGAGGAGCCTGGTGGGCTAGTCCATGGGGTCACAAAGAGTTGAACACGACTGAATGACTATCATGAAAAATTGTATGCCAATAAAATAGATGACTTAGATAAAATGGACAAATTCCTAGAAAGATAAAAACTACCAAAACTGACTTAAGAAAACATCCTGAATAGGCCTATAACAAGTGAAGAGATTGAATTCATAACAAAAAAACTGCACACAAAGAAAAGTCATCTCTGCTGATTCATCTCTGCTGAATTCTAACAAGCATTTTAAAAAGAAGTGGTACCAGTTTCTCACAAGCTCTTCTAATAAACAGAAGGCAAGATTACACTTCCCAAATCATTCTATGAAGCCAGTAATAACCAGACACCAAAACCAGACGAAGACATCACAAGAGAAAAAAAACAAAACACTATAGACCAATATCTCTAATGAACATGGACACAACAGAATATTACCAAACAGAACCATCAACACATAAAAAGAATTATACACCATGACCATGTGGGATTTATTCCAGGAATGAAATTGATTTAACATCTAAAATCAATTATGTAATATACCATATTAATAGAAAAAAACAAAAACCATGTGATTATCTCAATATACACAGAAAAAATTATTTGACAAAAATGCAACAGCCTTTAGTGGTAAAATGCTAAATAAACTAGGAATGAAAGTGAAAGTGTTAGTCACTCAGTCATGTCCACTCTTTGCAACCCCAAGGACTGTAGCCCACCAGGCTCCTCTATCCATGGAATTCTCCAGGCTCTTAAGAATACTGGAGTGGGTTGCCATTTCATTCTCCAGGGGATCTTCCCAACCCATGGATCAAACCCAGATCTTCTGCATCGCAGGGAGATTCTTTACCATCTGAGCCACTAGGGAAGAAGAAAGTCAATTTTATAAAGGGTATCTACCAAAAAAACCCACTGATAACATCGTACTTAATAGTGAAAGACCAAACACTTTCCCCCTATGACAAGGAGTAAGATAAGGATGCCCACTTTCACCATTTCTGGTGAACATTTTATTGAAGCTTCTAATCAGGGCAATTAGGCAAGAAAAAGAAATAAAAGTCATCCAGATTGTAAAGGAAGAAGCAAAGTCATCTCTATGTACAGATGATACATAGAAAATTGTATGTAGAAAAAAATGTATGTAGAAAATTCTAAGGAATCCACTTAAGAAACTATTAGCACTAAAACAAACTAAGCATGGTTGCAGGACATAAGATCAATATTAAAAAATCAATTATATTTCTATATTCTTACAATGAACAATTTAAAAATGAAATTAAGAAAATAATTCCACTTAAAAAAGAATAAACCAGGTGTAAGTTTAGCAAAAGAAGTGTAAAATTTTGGAGGAATGGATATCCTGTCTTTTTTTCAGTCTTGAAAAGATGCCTCTGTCTTTAGAAGGCATGGAATAGGTGAGCAGAGACTTGGCTCAGATGACTAACGACTGGACAGGATCCAAGCATACTTGTTTCTTAGACCAGAGTAAGGCTCTCAAACCACTATATAACTTTGTGGATGTGGGAGCTTGGCCAGGACTCAAGTTAGATTCTTCTGCTAGGCTGGATATAGAATTTAAGGTGAGTTATAGAAAGTACAGAAGCTCTGGGACTTACCTGGTAGTCCAGGTAAAAGTAACAGATCCTGGCTTCCACTGCAGAGAGCTAAATTCAATCCCTAGTTGGAGAACAAAGATCCCACATACCCTGGGGCATGACACCTCCCCTCCCCCAAAAGCAAAGAAGCTTCAATTTCTTACAGACCTGAGATTCACACCTACTTGCTTGCAGAAAGCATTTTTTCCAGGAGCATAAGGACCAAGTGGCTTCCCAGGTGGCTCAGTGGTAAAGAATCTGCCTACCAATGCAGGAGACATGGGTTTGATCCCTGGGTCAGGAAGATCCCCTGGAATAAGAAATGGCAACCTACTCCAGTATTTTTCCCATGGACAGATGAACCTGGCAGACTACAGTCTATTCGGTCACAAAAGAGTCAGATAGAACTTAGCGATTAAACAACAAAGACCAAGAACAGTGAACATCAGCACAAAACAATCCCAGGTGAAATCTCACCATTTGACTACATGTGTAGTTCTGGCATTTTTTCAGTGGCTGCATTCTGACAAGCTGCTCCCAAGCCCAGTGATGGTGTCTGATAAATCCATGCCCTCCACTGATGCACAGCAAACTCTCCATGGTCAAGAAGGCATTCTTTTCAGGAGGGGTCATTTGTTTCCCTTATTGTTATTTTTTTAATCTTTTGAATAGTGCAGGCACATGTGAAATCTATTAAGAGAAGCCTGAGGGACAGCTGTAGCCAGAGCTGAAATCTTGCCAGCTTGTGATGAGAGTTTTTGTGGAAGCTTTCAACCTCCCAACAACTTCTTGATAACTATTATGAAAACCATCAGGAAAATGTAGAAGTTAAGAAAAGAAGAAACAGATGAAACTATTAGGATAAAGTTATCTTTTTTTAAGGAGATAGAGAAATAAAATGAAAAGAAAAGGGAAAGAATTGTGATTTAAATTCATGAAATAAATTCAAAACAAAGGCAGAAATTTAATAATTGATCTGGTAAAAACAATGGTACAGTTTAAATACAAAATTATTTTTAAAGGAATTTAAAATAATGTAAAATATGAAAATAAATACCAATAAAAAAGTACCAAGTAATCTTTTAATAAATCCTAAAGCTAAAATATAGTGTTCAGGTACAAAGGAGAAATGAGCTTGAGAATAAAAATTTTAAAATAAATCAAAACAAGGAATTTAAAATGTAAAGAACTAAAAAAAAAAGAAAAACAGATTGAAACAAGTAAAACCAGAAGATCAAAAACATTGAAGATAATATAGTGACTGTTAAAGTATAGTAGTGAAATTGAAAGTGTCAGTCACTCAGTCATGTCAGACTCCTTGCGAACCCATGGACTATAGCCCACGAGGCTCCTCTGTCCATGGAATTCTCCAGGTAAGAATACTGGAGTAGGTAGCCATTTGCTTCTCCAGGGGATCTTCCCAACCCAAGAATCGAACCCAGGTCTGCATTGCAGGCAGATTCTTTACTGTCTGAGCCACCAGAAAGTTTGAAGACAAAAGAAGGGGGCGGCAGAGGATGAGATGGTTAGATAGCATCACTGACTCAATGAACATGAACTTGATCCAATTCTGGGAGATAGTGTGCAGGGAAGTCTGTCATGCAGCAGTCCATGTGGTCACAAGGAGCTGGACACGACTTAGTGACTGAACGACAACAAAATATTATGACAAAGTATAGCAGGGCAAAATAATAATAATAAAAGATTAAAGAGAGAAAAACAGCAACAAAAAGATTAAAAATCAAAGACAAAGTTATAGAAGTTATAATTTTTTTAATTGCATAAAAATAAAAGTTTTAAAAGGAAACATCTTAAAGCAACACAAATATGAAAAGATTAAAAAGATAAAATTAGAAAACTGTTAAAGACTTGAGAGGTGAAGAAATAAAATAATACCATTTAAAATATATCAGTGTTGGAGAAGACTCTTGCAAGTCCCCTGGACTGCAAGGAGATCCAACCAGTCCATCCTAAAGGAGATCAGTACTGGGTGTTCATTGGAAGGACTGATGCTGAAGCTGAAACTCCAATACTTTGGCCACCTGATTCGAAGAGTTGACACATTGGAAAAGACCCTGACGCTGGGAGGGATTGGGGCAGGAGGAGAAGAGGATGACAGAGGATGAGATGGCTGGATGGCATCACCAATTCGATGGACAGAAGTCTGAGCAAGCTCCGGGAGTTGATGATGGACAGGGAAGCTTGGCGTGCTGCAGTCCACAGGGTCTCAAAGAGTCAGACACAACTGAGGGACTGAAGTGATGATGAAAATAAGTCAGAGCCATATATACACTACTAATTTATAAAGTAGCTAACTAGTAAGAACCTACTGTATTGCACAGGGAACTCTACTGAATACTCTATAATGAAATATATGGGGAAAGAACTTTAAAAAGTTCTTTTTAAACTTTACAAAGTGGTTATATGTATATTTATAACAGATTCACTTTGCTGTACATCTGAAACTAACCCAACAACTCTATTGGAGTAAATCAACTCTATGCCAATAAAATTTTAAAAATAAGTCAGAGCAACATAAATCAGGATTAAAAAGAACAAAGTACAGAGTTAAAAACATTTCAGACTAATCTCTTAAAAAAGAAAGATATACTTATGAAAAATAATCAGAGGTGAGTATTTAAGAAGGGATTTAGGACTGAAGAGGGACTCCCTGGGGGCTCAGACAGTACGGAGTCTGCCTGTAATGAGGGAGACCCAGGTTCAACCCCTGGGTCAGTGAGATCCCCTGGAGAAGGGAATGGCTACCAATTCCAGTATTCTTGCCTGGAGAATTCCATGGATGGAGGAGCCTGGCAGGCTGCAGTCCATGGGGTTGCAAAGAGTCAGACATGACTGAGAAACTTCAGTTTCTTTCTTAGGCCTGAAGCAGCCCGCAGAGAGGTATCTGAAGTGGGAGGGGCATAGAGGAAGAGAGCAGGACCCCTGTGTTCTGGCTATGGTCCCCAGTGTGAGCCCCTTGCAGGGTGCTCTCCGGCAGAAAGCACACTGCGGTTGTAGGCAGCTGGCAGCCAAATCCGTCAAGCCAACTGTGCTGCCAGGAGGCCCCTCTCAGCCCCCTGCATGCTCTGTCACAGCTGCAGCAGTCACTAATGGTCCACAGCAGAGTCAGGCACCTTTTCACACTCAGGGTCACAAATTGTATAAGACAGATCAGGAATATCCCCTGGAATAGGAAATGGAAACCTGCTCCATTATTCTCGCCTGGGGAATTCCATGGATAGAAGAGCCTGGTGAACTACAGTCCATGGGATTGCAAAGAACTGGACACATTGAGCAACTGAGCATGCATTCACAAAGACACACCAAGACACACCAACTCACCCTTCTTAGCTACATGCTCTTAGGCAAGTTTTCTAATCTTTCAGAACCTCCAGTTGCCTATAAGAAAAGTGATAATAATATACCTACCTTATAGGTCTATCTTGAAGATTCTATGAGATAAAGCTTACATATTATGTAATCAGCAATTAACAAAGGCTACCGTTTGTTAGGGGCTTCCCTGGTAGCTCAGATGGTAAAGCATCTGCCTACAATGCGGGAGACCCGGGTTCGATCCCTGGGTCAGGAAGATCCCCTGGAGAAGGAAATGGCAACCCACTCCAATATTCTTGTCTGGAAAATCCCATGGACAGAGGATCCTGGTAGGCTACAGTTCATGGGGTCACAATAACCCTTTGTTATTAACTCATTAGAAGAAAAAAGGTCATTTTCATCACAGTTATATGGGGGGGGAAGCATTTTTTAAATATTAGGATTTTCTTTTTTTTAATTTATTTTAATTGGAGGCTAATTACTTTACAATATTGTGGTGGTTTTTTGCCATACATTCACATGAATCAGCCTTGGATGTACATATGTTCCCCATCATGACCCTCCCTCCTGTCTCCCTCCCCATCCCATCCCTCAGGGTCATCCCAGTGCACCATCCCTGAGCACCCTGCCTCATGCATCAAACCTGGACTGGCGATCTATTTCACATATGATAATATACATGTTTCAATGCTATTCTCTCAAATCATCCCACCCTTGCCTTCTCCCAGAGCCCAACAGTCTGTTCTTTACATCTGTGTCTCTTTTGCTGTCTCACATATAGGGTTATCATTACCATCTTTATAAATTCCATATATATGCATTAATATACTGTATTAGTGTTTTTGTTTCTGACTTACTTCGCTCTGTGTAATAGGCTCCAGTTTCATCCACCTCATTAGAACTGATTCAAATGCATTCTTTTCAATAGCTGAGTAATATTCCATTGTGTATATGTACCACAGCTTTCTTATCCATTCATCTGCCGATGGACATCTAAGTTGCTTCCATGTCCTGGCTATTGTAAACAGTGCTGCGATGAACATTGGGGTACATGTGTCTCTTTCAATTCTGGTTTCCTCAGTGTGTATGCCCAGCAGTGGGATTGCTGGGTCATATGGCCGTTCTATTTCCAGTTTTTAAAGGAATCACCACAATGTTCTCCATAGTGGCTGTACCAGTTTGCATTCCCACGAACAGTGTAAGAGGGTTCCTTTTTCTCTGCACCCTTTCCAGCGTTTATTGTTTGTAGACTTTTTGATAGCAACCATTCTGACCAGCATGAGATGGTACCTCACTGTGGTTTTGATTTGCATTTCTCTAATAATGAGTGATTTTGAGCATCTTTTCATGTGTTTGTTAGCCATCTTTATGTCTTCTGTGGGGAAATGTCTGTTTAGTTCTTTGACCCATTTTTTGATTGGGTTGCTTACTTTTCTGGGATTGAGCTGCAGAAGTTGCTTGTATATTTTTGAGATTAATTCTTTGTCAGTTGCTTCATTTGCTATTATTTTCTCCCATCTGAAGGCTGTCTTTTCACGTTGCTTATAGTTGCCTTCATTGTGCAAAAGCTTTTAAGTTTATTTAGGTCCCATTTATTTATTTTTGTTTTTATTTCCATTACTCTGGGAGGGGGGTAATAGAGGATCATGCTATGATTTACATCAGAGAGTGTAATGCCTATGTTTTCCTCTAGGTGTTTTATAGTTTCTGGTCTTACATTTGGACCTTTAATCTATTTTGAGTTTATTTTTGTGTATGGTGTTAGAAAGTGTTCTAGTTTCATTCTTTTACATGTGGTTGACCAGTTTCCCCAGCACCACTTGTTAAAGAGATTGTATTTTCTCCATTGTATATTCTTGCCTCCTTTCTCCAAGATATGGTGTTCATAGGTGCGTGGATTTATCTCTGGGCTTTCTATTTTGTTCCATTGATCTATTTTTCTGTCTTTGTGCCAGTACCATACTGTTTTGATGACTGTGGCTTTGTAGTAGAGCCTGAAGTCAGGCAGGTTGATTCCTCCAGTTCCATTCTTCTTTCTCAAGATTGCTTTGGCTATTTGAGGTTTTTTTGTGTTTCCATACAAATTGTGAAATTATTTGTTCTAGTTCTGTGAAAAATACCGTTGGTAGCTTAATAGGGATTGCATTGAATCTATAGATTGCTTTGGGTAGTATAGCCATTTTCACAATATTGAGTCTTCCAATCCATGAACACGGTATATTTCTCCATCTATTTGTGTTATCTTTTATTTCTTTCATCAGTGTTTTATAGTTTTCTGTATATAGGTCTTTTGTTCCTTTAAGTAGATTTATTCCTAAGTGTTTTATTCTTTTCATTGCAATGGTGAATGGAATTGTTTCCTTAATTTCTCTTTCTGTTTTCTCATTTTTAGTGTATAGGAAAGTAAAGGATTCCTGTGTGTTAATTTTGTATACTGCAACTTTGCTATATTCATTGATTAGCTCTAGTAATTTTCTGGTGGAGTCATTAGGATTTTCTATGTAGAGGATCATGTCAGCTGCAAACAGTGAGAGTTTTACTTCTTCTTTTCCAATCCAGATTCCTTTTATTTTTTTTCTTCTCTGGTTGTAGGATTTTCTTGAGGGAGAAAGAGTATAGGTTCAACCATGGACTTTTTGTTTGTTTATTTAAAACACAAATTTATTGTCTTACTGTTCTGAAGATCAGAAGTTCTCAAATCAAAGTGTCAGCAGAGCTAAATTCTTTCCGGAGGCTACAGGGAAGTATCCATTTTCTTACCTTTTCCAGCTCTCCTGAATTCCTGGGTTTATGGTCCCTTCCTCCTCCATTTTCAAAGTTATCAGAATATCTTCAAACTTCTTTCTGTCTCTCATTTCCATCATCATACCTCCTTCTCTGATCCTCCTTTTACATGAAGACTATTGTGGATTATATCAAGCCTACTTGGATAATCCAGGATAATCTCCTCATCTCAAAATCCTTAATTTACTCATATCTACAAAGTCCCTTTGCCATATGTATGTGTGTGCTAAGTCACTTCAGTTGTGTCCATCTCTTTGCAAACCCATGGACTGTAGCCCACCAGGCTCCTCTATCCATGGGATTCTCCAGGCAAGAATACTGGAGTGGGTAGCTATGCCCTTCTGCAGGGGATCTTCCCAACCCAGGGACTGAATTTGCATCTCTTGTAAGAAGTCAAAATAACAATAGTTTGAAAAGAGTTTGTTTTTCACTTATGTAAGAGTCGTGGGGTTAGGAACCCAATTTCTTCTCTCTCTTTAACAGATTCCAAAATGGCTGCTCCACTCTCTACCATCACATCCACACTTAGAGTGACCAGCTTGTTCCAGTTTGCCTTAGGCTTCCCCAGTTTTAGCTCAGAATGCCCTGCAACTCAGGAATCTATACAAACTGGGACCATTGGTCACCCTTTATTACTCCATCCAGCAGGAAGGGGAGGGGAGGCTTGGAGGTCGTACTTTCCCTTTAAAGGCATGGCCTGGAAGTCCACCTTACTGTTTCTGTTCATATCACATTCACCAGCACTTAGTCCTATGGTCACATCTAGTTATAGAGCAGGCTCAGAAATGTAATCTTGACCTGGATGACTATGAGTCAGCTAAAATTTGGGTATTTTCCCCTAAAATAGACAGTAATGGATATGCAGAGATGACTAGCTATCTCTGCCCAAATACGTGGTAAAGAGTGATGTATTACATTATAGGGATACAATGTAAGTATGGCGCTTCTCTGGTAGCTCAGATGGTAAAGAATCAGTCATGTCCAACTCTTTGTGACTCTATGGACTGTAGCTCGCCAGACTCCTCTGTCATGGGGTTCTCCAGACAAGAATACTGGAGTGAGTTGCCATTTCTTTCTCCAGGGGATCTTCCCAACCCCCTGATTAAACCTGGGTTTTCTGCATTGCAGGTAGATTCTTTACTGTCTGAGCCAACAGGAAAGCCTATTTTTACCTTTTAAATTAGCCTTAGTATTACTAAAGGAAATCAGTCCTGAATATTCCTTGGAAGGACTGATACTGAAGCTGAAACTCCAATACTGTGGCTAGCTGATGTGAAGAACTGACTCACTGGAAAAGATACCGATGCTGGGAAAGACTGAAGGCTGGAGGAGAAGGGGACAACAGAGGATGAGATGTTTGGATGGCATCACCAATTCAATGGATATGAATTTGAGTAAGATCTGGGAGTTGGTGATGGACAGGGAAGCCTGATGTGCTACAGTTCATGGGGTTACAGAGTCGGACACAACTGAGTGACTGAACTGAACCAGTATTACTATTTATTATTTGTTTATTATTGGCTATGTCAGGTCTCAGTTGTGGCACACAGGCTCCACTCCAGAGCACGCAGGCCCAGTAGTTGTGATGCATGGGCTTAGTTGTTTCACAGCATGTGGGATCTTAGTTCCCAGACCAGGGGTCAAACTCTCATCCCCTGCATTGGAAGGCAGATTCTTTTTTTTTTTTTTTTTGGTTATGCTGGGTCTCCATTGCTGCATGTGGGCTTTATCTAGTTGCACAAGCGGGGGCTTCTTTTCATTGCCATGAGCAGGCTTCTCATTTTGGTGACTTCTCTTGTCATGGAGCACGGGCTCTAGAGTGCAAGGGCTTCAGTAGTCATGGTGTGAGTGCTCAGTAATTGCTGTTCTCAGGCTTAGTTGCCCCTTGGCATGTGGGATCTTCCCAGAGCAGGAATAAAACCCATGTCCCCTGCATTGCAGATGGATTCTCAATCACTGGACCACCAGGGAAGTCCCTACCCTTAATATTATTAAATGTAGCTTTATCTAATCTTTGTCTCAAATGGAGACATTGATTTTGCAATTCTGTTTGGAATTCACCTTGAGTCTTATTTTGAAGCCTGGGACTCAGACTTCCACTTACCTACCAGACTCACTTTTCCTGTCTGCTTTCAGTAGGATTTCTTCTTCTTCTTTTTTTACACTATTGTGAAAAGTATTTTGTTTATGCCTGCAGTCATCCCCTTGACATAGTTATTAGCTAAGTAGGCACTCTCCCCTCCAATAAAGACAAACAAAACAAAACAAACCGTGTGAGCATGGTTTATCCTGGGCTTGTAGTGAGATATTTTAAAATAGATTTCAAGCTCCCAGTAAGTTACTGATCTTTGAAATTCTACCTGTCTTTGTAAAGAAGACATATAGATCAGTAGCACAAGCACTAACTCTCTAACTTGTCAATGGACGAATAATATAAATAAATGATTTTTAGAAAAAAGAAATGTCCAGCCTTACTAATAATCAAATAAAAGTAGATTTGGGAAACCAGATTTAAATTTGGTTACTAGAATATTAGCAAAAACAGAACTTGTAAATCTCCAATTCTATCAAGGATGCAGGAAAGATGTAAGTTGTCCAGTTTTTTTGGAAGGTATTTTGACAATATGTATCAAGACTGTTTATAATGTTACTAATATTTCCACAATTGGGCATTTCCATGTGCTAAACCCTTTTCCGGGCTTCCCAGTGGTAAAGAATGCCTGCTAAAGCAGGACACATAAGAGACGTGGGTTTGATCCCTGGTTCGGGAAGATCCCCTGGAGAAGGAAATGACAGCTTACTCCAGGACTCTTGCTTGGAGAATACCATGGACAGAGGAAAGTGGTGGGCTATAGTCCATGGGGTTGCAAAGAGTCAGACACGAATTAGCAACTGAGCACACAAGCCCCTTTCCTGCAGTTTTTGGCCAGATTTTCAAGTTTTAGCCAGAATTAACAAGATACACAATAGTTCTTCTCTTTCCTGTGTGTGAAAGAGGGTAACAATGGATAATTAACAAGTAAATAAACCAACAGGATAATTTCAGGTATTCTGAGTTTCAGAAGTAGAATAATTGTGTTAGTGGTGGATGAGGGTGGGGAGAGGGAAGGCAGTGAAGAGAGGGGCTTGCCAGGGAAGGCCTTTTAAAAGGAATAAATGCTGAGTTGAAACTTGCATGAATCTTAATCTTAATCTTCTCTGGGAGAAGAGAGTTCCAGATGTGAGTGCAAGTGGCATGGTCCTAGGTGGGGACCCGCCTAGTGAGTCTAGGAAGTGGCTGAAGCCTCATGCAGATGTGTCAGGAGATCAGAGGGGAGACCAAAGGGGGTCAGGGACACAGCAGGAGGATGTCCATGCCATGGTAAGGGTTTGGATTTTATTCTGGATGTGAAGGAAGTCATTAGATAAGTCTAAACAGGGGAGTGATGGGAATTAAGATCATTCTGTAACTCTGTATCTACTAAGTTAAAAGTATATCCATGATACAGTGTTATAGACCTAACCCTGCACTGAAGCTTATAGCATCTTGACGGAAAAGAGGCTTGAAATAAAAATGAGGTGGCATTATTGAAAAAGTTAATACCTGTTGCTTCCCTAAGCTGCTGTGGGCTGCAACTTTTGGGTTTGTATAAAGAGACAGTGTTATTATACATTTGGTGACTTGTCAACAACTGCAGCCAGACTGTCTAGGTTTGAGCCCCAGAAAAATCCCAGCAACCCTGCTTATCGTGACATGGCCTTAGGTGAGTTTATCAGTCGGGATAGGCTAAATGATGCTGTGGGAACAAATGATCCCCAAATTTCTCTTTACAGCTGCTAAGGTTTGTTTTTTATATGCTTCCCTTGGGCTACGTATTTATTGAGGAGTATGCTGTGTCTCTATTCCATGTTGTTTTCACTTCAGGACCCGTGTTGATGGAGCAGCGTCTATATGAAATATTGTCAGTCATTGTGGCTGAGGGGGAGGAAATGCGGAGAAGCATGATCTAATTCTATTTATTCATTTTTGGCTATGCTGGGTCATCATTACTATGAGGGATTTCTCTAGTTGTGGTGAGTGGGGGCTACTCTTCATTGTGAAGCCCGGGCTCTAGAGCACGGGCTCAGTAGTTGTGGCACACGTGCTTAGTTGCTCTAAGACTTGTGGGATCTTTCCAGACCAGCGATCAAACCCATGTCTCATGCACTAGCAGACAGATTCTTAACCACTGAACCACCAGGGAAGTGTATGGTCTAGTTCTTAAAGCTTCAGCTTCAAAGTGATCCACTTCACTTTTGCCAGCAAATATCACTCCTGAGTTCAACAGGATGGGAGTGAGTGCTTTCGAAGAGGAAAGAGAAAGGGGAACATTCAGGGAGAATCAAAGAATTAAATATGTCCAAACATTATGCAGCACATAACAACAGAAAACACATGCTTCTTGAGGACCATGCTCAGAGGATACAGGACATGGATCAATCATTCTGTGGTGAGGATAAAGACACCATAATTGACACCATCAAGCTCAAATTTTCATGGAAATAGACTTTGTGGTGAACCACAGGAGTCAGTGCAGTCACTGAGGGAATGCCACTCAGGAAGTGTATCTGTGAGCGAGGCCACTGTGTGAACACGGAATGAGATCCTGACTCTTCCCTTCTCTCACCCCTCACATTCAATCAGTCAGCAGGGCCTTCAGAATACATCTATCATCTGACTGCCTCTTGCCACCTCCACTGCTAACCCATCTCCCACCTGGATCACAGCAACAGCCTCATACCTGGACCCCTAACTTCCATTCTTGATCCAAGGAGCATCCTGGGCAAACATATATCAGGTCATTTCTTAGCCTGAAAACCTTCCAGTGGCTTCCCATTTCATTAAGATGAAAATCCATGGTGCTTACAGTAATCGTCAGTTTTTATTTTTATTTTTTTTTAATATTTGCTTATTTGACCATGCAGGTCTTAGTTGCAGCATGCAGGATCTTTAGTTGAGGCATTTGAGATCTTTTAATTGAGGCATGTAAACCCTTAGTTGCAGCAAGTGGGGTCTAGTTCCCTAACCAGGTATGGAACCTGGGCCCCCTGCATTGGGATCGTGGAGTGTTAGCCACGGGACCACCAGGGAAGTCCCAGAATATCCTCAATTTTTATATTTATTTTAAATGGTAATGTGGTCTAAATATTTTGAAAATGCACCTCATGATTTGTTCCTCTACATCCTCAGGTCTCTGCCCAGAGGTCTCACTTAGGACCCTATCCTACTTTTTTTTTGTTTTTCCTTCCTAGAACTTATTGTCTTCTCTTATTCTGTACAGTAAACTAATATTCCTTCCATCTCCCCATTAGCACAAAAGCCCCAGAGGGGTAAGAATTTTTTTCTGTTTTATTTATTACTCTATCCTCAATGCCTAGAACAGGGTCTGGCACATAGCAGATGCTCAGTAAATGTTAAATGTTGAATGACTCCATTGTAGCTGATACCTAAAATATTGAGTGGAATATATATATATATATACAATGGAATATTAATCAGCCATAAAAATAGAATGAAATAACGCTATTTTCAGCAACAGGAATGGACCTAGAGATTGTCACAAGTCAGACAGAGAATGATATTCAATATCATATGATATCATTTATATGTGGAATCTAAAACACAATGGTACAAATCAACCTATTTTCAAAACAGAAATAGACTCACAGATCTGGAAATCAAGCTTACGATTACTACAGGGGAAATTGGAGAGTGATGAATTAAGAGATTAGGATTAATGTATGACAAGTGAAAGCGAAAGTGTTAGTCACTGAGTTGTGTCTGACTCTTTGCAACCCCATGGACTGCAGTCCGCCAGGTTCCTCTGTCCATGGAATTCTCCAGGTAGCAATAGTGGAGTGGATATTCCCTTCTCCAGAGGATCTTCCTGATCTAGAGATCAAAGCCGGGTCTCCTGATTTGCAGGCATTCTTTACAGTCTGAGCCAACAGGAAAGCTCACTAATACATACATACTACTATATATAAAATAAACAACTAATAAAAACATATTATATAGTACAGGGAACTCTACTCAATACTCTGTAATGAGTTATATGGGAATAGGATCTTAAAAAGAGTGGATATACATATATATGTAACTGATTCACTTTGCTATACAGGAGAAACTAATACAACATAGTAAATCAACTGTGCCTGCCTGCCTGCTAAGTCGCTTCAGCTGTGTTCAACTCTTTGCGACCCTACAAACTGTAGCCTGCCAGGCTTCTCTGTCCATGGAATTTTCCAGGAAAGAATACTGGACTGGATTTCCATTTCCTTCTCCAGGTGGTCTTCCTGACCCAGTGATCAAACCTGTGTCTCTTGTGTCTCCTACTTGGCAGGTGAATTCTTTACCACTAGTGCTACCTGGGGAGCCCTGAATGGGACTCAGTAGTCATGGCACATGGGCTTATTGCCCCATTGCATGTTGGATCCTAGTTCCCAGACCAGGGACTGAACCCGTGTCTCCTGCACTGGCAGGCAGATTGCTAACCACTGGACCACCAGGTAAGGCCCCCTCCAAATCTTTTCATGGCTTGATGGCTCATTTGTTTTTTAGCCCTGAATATTATTCCACCATCTGGATAGAGCCATTTATCCATTCACCTGCTGAAAGATATCTTGGTTGCTGTCAAGTTTTGGCAATTATGAATAAATCTTGTGCAAACATCTATTTCCAGGTTTTTACGTAGACATAGTTTTCAACTCCTTTGGGAAATACCAAAGAGCATAACTGTTAGATCCCATGGCAAGAGTGTGTTTAGTTTTGTAAGAAATTGCCAAACTGTCTTCCAAAGTAACTGTACCATTTTGCATTCCCATCAACAATGGTTCTGCGTTTTTGTATCAGCATTTGGTGGTGGTGTTGATTTCGATTTTGGTCATTCTGATAGGTGTGCAGTAGTATGAAATGTGATTTCAAGGATGCCACATGGCAAGTAAGTGGACCAGAGGGGATTTCACTTTTCTAGAGCCAGATCATGGCAACAATATCCTCAAACCAGTCTTGTTATTGGTTCTACCAAACAAGGTCTCTGTTGAGTCAAATAATCAAGCCAACAATATGCTTATGTTTTGGAGGTGATATGTTCATAATAATTTCTCCATTGGAAAATATAGTTAAGGTCTATTTTGAAATGAACCTGTTTATTCATTTTTCATGATACATTCTCAAATTTCCAAGGTTAGGTATTGGATTGGTGTGAAAGTAACTGCTGTTTTTGCATTGTTGAAATTTTCTGTTTGATATGGGAATACATTTTTAAATAAATGTGGTTACATTATATATCATTTTTATGCACATTTCTGGCTTTATTTTTTATTTTTATTTTTTTGCTAATGACATTACTTCTTGCTTATTTTATATTTATTTTAGACTAGGGAAATGATGCTAGACAAAAATCAAATTCAAGCAATTTTCTTATTTGAGTTCAAAATGAGTCCTAAAGCAGTGGAGAAAACTTCAAACATCCACAACACATTTGGCCCAGAAGCTGCCAATGAACACACAGTCAGTGATGGTTCAAGGAGTTTTGCAAAGGAGACAAGAGCCTTGACGATGAGGAGCATAGTGACCAGTCATTGGAAGGTGAAAACGACCAGTTGAGAGCCATCATGGAAGCAGATCCTCTTACAACTACACAAGAAGTTGCTGAGGAACTCAACATCATTCTATGATCGTGCAGCATTTGAAGCAAATTGGAAAGGTGAAAAAGTTCATTAAGTGGGTGTCTCGTGAGCTGACTGAAAATTAAAAAAATCACTGTTTTGAAGTGTTGTCTTCTCTTATTCTGTGCAAAAACAATGAATCATTTCTTGATCAGATTGTGACATACAATGAAAAGTGGACTCTACAGGACAAATGGCAATGACCAGGTCAGTGGTTCAGCTGAGTAGAAGCTCCAAAGCACTTCCCATAGCCAAACTTATACCAAAAATGGTCATGGTCATTGTTTGGTGATCTGCTGCTGGTCAGATCCACTACAGCTTTCTGAATCCCAGCGAAACCATTACATCTGAGAAGTATGCTCAACAAATCGATGAGATGCACTGAAAATTGCAATGACTGCAGCCACCATTGTTCAACAGAAAGGGCCCAATTCTTCTCCATAACAACATCTGACTGCATGTCACACAACCAACAAAAGTTGTTCAACAAAAGTTGAACAAGTTGAGTTACAAAGTTTTGCCTCATTTGCTGTGTTCTCAATAATTTTTTGCAGGCAAAACACTTCCACAACCAGCAGGATGCAGAAAATGCTTTCCAAGAGTTTGTTGAATCCCAAAGCATAGACTTTTATGCTATGGGAATAAACAAACTTATTTCTTGTTGTGAAAATGTGTTGATTGTAATGGTTCCTATTGTAATTAATAAAGATATGCTTAAGCCTAGTTATAATTATTTAAAATTCAGACTGAAAGAACAATTACTTTTGTACCAACCTGATATTACTTCCCTGCAGCTCTTGTTAAACCAGGAACTTCAAAGATGAAACTCGTGTTTCTCCAAATATAGAATGGGTAAAGCCAGTTTTAATTTAGCAGAGCCTTGTAATAAGAAATAAAGGGGATACTTCTCTTATTGTAGGCAAAGGAGGCAGAATTCTGAAAGATTATCAGAGTCTAAAATTAGTGAAATTTTGTGAAAATTAGTGAAACAGTGAAAACCTCTCGCTCCATCTCAATTTTTTTTAACCCCTGATCTTACTAGTTCAAACATGAGCCCCTGGATCTTTAAAAATGTATGACTTATATATGTGTTTCATAGTCCACAATGCAAACCATGTCTTCTTTGATATATTAGAAGGAAAATTTTCCTCATTCTTCAAAGGACAGTGCTATTTTAAAATTGATTTTATATTGTAGTTGAATATGTATGCATAAAAGTTTGCATAACTGGGAACTTTCCTGGTGGTCCAGTGGCTAAGACTCCATGACCCCAATGCAGAGTGCCCAGGTTTGATCCCTGGTCAGGGAACTAGATCCCACATGCTGCAACTAAGACCCAGCACAACCAAATAAATAAATAAATATTTTAAAAAATATGCATAACTAATCATCTCATCTTTCATAAAGATAAGATTGCATATATGTTATTTTTAATCTTGTCCTCATGAATAACTGAGTGTGGTAGGTATTACTGGGGCATTTTTATCTGGGAGGAAACTGAGTTCCCCAGAGATTAGATATCATGCTCAATAATCCAGTAAGTGATGGAGTCAGGGCACAAACCTGGGCTCATGAGTCAAAGCCCTTGCTCTTTCCACTGTACCAGTGCCTCTACTGTGTCTGTTTTTCTATAGTGCAATTAAGAACCTCCAGCAACACTGTTAATAACACCTGAAGAAATGGCCCTCACCTCCAGCTCTCTTAATATTTTTTTTTTTTTTTTTTGCCACAGCACACAGCTTGCAGGACCTTAGTTCCTGAACCAGGGATTGAACTTGGGACCTTTGACAGTAAAAGTGCAGAATCTTAAAGCTAAAGGGACTCTGTTGGATATGTAACTGATGACAAAAATAGACACTCTAGAGGGTGAGACTCAGCACAGTTAATTGGTTGTAGATATTTTGTCAATAAAACTGTGTAGACTCTGAAACACCCGCCCCAGACCCTACTAGTACAGCCTATGCCTAAGGCAGAGCCATTGAGTTGGACTTCTGTTTATTTCACAGGTCATCAGCATTTCATTGGTCTGTTTTAGTGTTTCTGTTATTTTTGCTTTTTTAATTGAAGTATAGTTGATTTACAATGTTGTCTTAATTATACTGTAATTACAGCAGTGATTCAGTTATACACATATATAATTCTTTTTTAAAATATTCTTTCCATTATGGTTTATCATAAGATATTGAATATATTTCACTGTGCTATACAGTAGGACACTGTTTTTAATCCAGTCTATGTGTAAAAACTTACATCTGCTAACCCCACCCTGCCATTCCATCTTTCCCCAAACTCCTCCCCCCTTGGCAACCACAGTCTGTTCTCTATGTCTGTGATTCTCCTTCTGCATTATAGATAGGTTCATTTGGGTCATAGTTTGGATTCCACATATAATGATATCATATGGTATTTTTCTTTTTCTTTCTAACTTACTTCACTTAGTCTGATAATCTCTAGTTGTATTCATGTTGCTGCAAATGACATTATTTCATTCTTTTCAAATTAGATCAATTGTCAGGAGAGAAAACTGTCAGTAGAATCAGACACAGAGCTGTCCCACATGTTGGCAAAATAAAAATTCATATTAAAAATAAGCATGAGATATAAATAAAAGATTTAGTGAGAAAAGTGGACAACATTGTTAACTGATAGGGACTTTTTATGGAGAGAGGAAAACCATAATAAAGGGCCAAGTGGACATGCTAGGTATAAAAAAAATAATATAAGAAATAAGGAATTTTTTAAAAGAGGAGGTTAGATATAGACATTAGTTAACTTCAGGACAAGTCATTAGAAATACCCAAACCAAAATACAAAGAAGAAAAGAGTGAAAACAAAATACCTGA
This sequence comes from Cervus canadensis, assembly GCF_019320065.1. Classification (NCBI taxonomy): domain Eukaryota; kingdom Metazoa; phylum Chordata; class Mammalia; order Artiodactyla; family Cervidae; genus Cervus; species Cervus canadensis. Next base: position 45,248,326 of record NC_057390.1, read on the forward strand.
GTGCATAAAACAATGTTGAACAGTTTAATATATGTGTGAATGAATTCTCTCCTAAGGAAAGAGATGGAATAAAAACATTTAAGGAGATATTGGCTAAGAATTTTACTAAAATTAAAGATATTAACATGGATCTAAGAAGCTCAGTAAATCTACAGTAGTTTAAATACAAAGAAAACCACACCTAGGCGCATCAGAGTCAAAATGCTAAAAACCAAAGGTAAAGAGAATATTTTGACAGCAAAGACTATAAGATACATTACATACAAGGGAACAATGATAAGAAAAATATCATTCCTACTTCTTATCAGGAATAATAGAGACCAAAAGATAATGTATTTGGCATCTTTAAAGGTAAAAGGGGGAAATTTTTTTGTCAATCTAGAAGTCTGTATCTAGGAAAAATATCCTTTGAAATGACAGTAAAATTATGACCTTTTTTTCTTTGCCACAAAACTTTCAGGATCTTAGTTCCCTGACCAGGGACTGAACCCAGGCCCCAGCAGTGAGAATGCTGAGTCCTAACCACTGTACCACCAAGAAATTTCCTAAAATTATGGCTTTTTAAACAGACCTGAGAGTATTTATCTCCAGCACATCTGCACACTGTAAGATCTGCTAAAATTAGTTCATCAGTGTGAAAGTGCTGAGCTCTACCTGAACTGCAAAAATTAATGGTTTAGGTAAATTTATAATAAATTTGTTGTTCAGTGCCTAAGTCATGTCTGACTCTTTGCTACCCCATGGACTGCAACATGCCAGGCTTCCTGTCCTTCTCCATCTCCCAGAGTTTGCTCAAACTCTTATCGATTGAGTCAATGACGCCATACAACCATCTCATTCTCTGTCATCCCCTTGTCCTCCTGCTTTCAGTCTTTACCAGTATCAGGGTCTTTTCCAGCAAGTCAGTTTTTTGATAAATTTAATTAAACTTTTTCTACATAGAGAAAAATTAAGATCACTTATTTGAAAATAAAGATGAAGTATTACCTTCCAATTATCCTTCTTATAAATTCTTTCCAGAGTAAATTACTAAATATTATTTTGTACTTTACTTCTTATGTATGTGTTGTACCGTACTAACACTCCCCAAATCATTGAGCTACTCTTAAAACTGAAAAAGAAAAGCAGTTTTATATCAAGTACATAATTTTTGTTGTTGTTGATCAAATCACACACATGGAAACTTGTAATACAACTGGGTGGAATATATAACAGATCCTTGGCTTAGTATTATCAATAGAATTATACAGTGAACAATTATCAGATAATTCCTTTTATTGGTACTCTGGAGTGCTGCAGTCCATGAGGTTGCAAAGAGTCAGACATGAACTGGTGACTGAACAACATGCCATCTAAATGATTGAATACATTGTTAATCCATATTTTAAAAGTTCATTAGAAAAAAAATAAAAGTTCATTAGGCTGGAAGAAAATTGTATGAAATAAAAACTGATTTTACAGGAATGAATGAACAATAGCAGAGTTAAAATATTAGAAAGTATAAAGGCAGGACAGATGAGACAAACAGAAGTCAAACACTAAAATAGTAGACTTAAACCCAAACATATTCATAATTATATTATTCATAATAACTAAGAACTGAAAATAGTTCAGATATTTAACAGAGCATGGACATACAAAATATGGCATATTTAGACAATGGAATATTACCTAGCAATCAAAGGAAAAAAGCATCTTACAGATGTAATCATATGGATGAATCTCAAAGACATGCTGAGTAAAGAAAGATAGAAACAAAGGAATACATACATAATATGCTATTTAAATTAAATTCAAAAACAGGCAAAATCAATTTCTAGTAATAGAAATTGGAACAAAGGCTACTCTGGGCAGGGGTATTGACTAGAATATAACACTTAGGAACATTCAAGAGTCATGAAATGTCCTCTATCAGAGTTTGGCAAACTTTCTGTAAGGGGATAAAGAGCAAATATTTTAGGTTTTGTGGGGTCATACAGTCTGTGTTGTAACATAAAATTAGTCATAGATAAAACAAACAAATGGGTGTGGCTGTGTTCTAAATTTTTGCTAGGCAACTCAAATCATTTAATTATGAAAAGCCAGGACTTATCATCATCAGGATATAAAATGAGTTAATCACTTGTTGGGGAGAGGAGTAAATATTAAGAATCCAAATATGTATAATCTTTTATTTGGAAAACTTCTCAGGAATGATTATTACCCTTTGTTTTCTTAGCGGGGAGACAGAAAGATTTGCAAAAATGAGCTGGTTGTTCAACTTTTATGGAAGGTGAATCTCTTTAGTCCCTACTTTATTTTAGAGACAAGGAAAAGACTCAACCTTTTTTTGGGGTGGGGAGCTGCACCACATGGCTTGTGGGATCTTAGTTCCTCAAATAAGGATTCATCTTGGGCCACTGGCAGTGAAAGTGTAGAGTCCACACCACTGGTGTGATAAATTGCTCAGTCACGTCTGACTCTTTGCAAGCCTATGGACTATAGCCCGCCAGGCTCCTCTATCCATGGGATTCGCCAGGCAAGAATGCTGGAGTGGGTTGCCATGTCCTGCTCCAGGGGATCTTCCTGGCCCAGGGATCGAACCTGCATCTCTTGTGTCTCCTGCATTGGCAGGTGAGTTCTTTACAACTACCACCACCAGGGAAGCCCCCGGACCTCCAAGGAATTCTCCAAACTTCTTAGTTATGAATTATTCATCACCTCTTTCTTTCAGGGAATATTTGAGATCCAAGAATGTTATTCTTCAAACTAAACTCAAAATAATTGGAGAAAGTTGAAAATGGACAGGATTTTAAATTACACTAGATAACAATATTATAGTTTTGTAAGGAAAGATTATTTTTTATTGTATGTTAATGCATATATATGGAATCTAGGAAAATGGCACTGATGAACCCATTTGCAGGGCAGAAACAGAGATGCAGACATAGAGAACAAACTTGTGGATACAGTAGGGAAGGAGATGGTGGGATGAATTGAAAGAGTAGCAATGTATACATTACCATATGTAAAGTATCTAGCTAGTGGGAAGCTGCTATATAGCACAGGGAGCTTAACTTTGTGCTCTGTGATGACCTAGAGGGTTGGGGTGGGGGTGGAGATGGGGAGAAACGCTCCAGAGGGAGGGAGCGTGTGTATATCTACAGCTGATTCACGTTGTTGTGCAGCAGAAACCAACACATTGTAAAGCAATTATACTCAAAATAAAAATTAAAGAAAAAACTATTTTTTAGGAGATGCACACTGGTGTATTTAGTGGTGAATTTCAATGATGTTTACAAATTTGCATGGTTCAGAAAAAATATTATTATATCTACATATATGTGTGCTAAGTTGCTTCAGTCTTCTCCAACTCTTTGCTAGTCAATGGACCGTAGCCTGCCAGGCTCCTCTGTCCATGGGATTTCCCAGACAAGAACACTGGAGCAGGTTACTACACCTTCCTCTGGGGGATCTCCCTGACGCAGGGTTCGAAACCATCTCTGTTATGTTTCCTGCATTGGTAGGCAAGTTCTTTACCACTAGTGTCACCTGGGAAGCCCATCTATATACATATAAATGAAATTGCATAAATAAAACAATCATGGCAAAATGTTAATTGTTGAACTTAGATGGTTATCATATAGATAATATTTAAAATCGTTCATAATAAAGCATTGGGAAGAAAAACGAACAAGAGATTGCATTTAAGAACCTGTCTCATGTGAAATTTTCTGTTTTTCCCTTTTCCATTCACTGTACAGATGGTAGATGTGGGGGTGGCAGAGCAGAAAACAGCTGGAGAAATAGCAATATATTCGGTCATAAGTCAACTAACTAAAAGACAAGTTCAACAAAACTTTGAAACAATGTTATGTCATTTTCAGAGTCATTCAGCCAGATGCTGAGAAGTCAGAAACTGAAATATATGATTTTAAGAAAGAGATTCTTTCATGTGGGGGCTGGAGGGAGTATGAGCCTTTTTGGGAAGTTTAGGGATATTTAGGGATCACATTTTGAAGACATTAAGGCAATTACAGGAGAAAATAAATTATAAGGTCCTTCTGTTTAGAGGCTGTGTTCTAATTTTATTATAGACACTGAAATTTGAATTCTGTATGATTTTCATGGTCATAAAATGTTTTTACACTTCTGGTTTTATTATTATTGTTTTGGGCTGCACTGTATGACTTGCAGGATCTTAGTTTCCTTAGCAGGGACCAACCCCAAGTCTCAACAGTGAAAGCACTGAGTCTTAACCGCTGGACTATCAGGAAAGTATCTAGGCTGTAGAAAACTAGGCTGTTTACCAGATTTGACCTGTAGCCTGTAGTTGGCTGACCCTTGTTCTGTTAATACATCTTGATGGGGATGTGAGTTATACAGATGTTCTCATTTGTATAACTGAAGAAACTGGTCATTTAAGATCTGTCCATTTCTCTGGAAATAAACTATTCCTCAATAGAAAAACGTCTCAAAAAAAGAAAGAGACAAGGAACTCAGTACTGATGTTTTGCTTTATTAACAAAATATTAACAGAAATAACATAAGACATTTAAATTTTCACACAAAACACTATTGTGCTATTTAAACAAAGCAGATTCAGACAGAAAATTGTATTTTAATTGTTCTGCAGGTGAGGAATCAGAGTCCAAATAAACTCCAAATTTCTAGTTGCTAACTTTCTTTTATTTATTTAATTTTGGCTGCACTGGATCTTCATTGCCGGTCATGAACTTTTCTCTAGCTGTGGCAAGCAGGGGCTACTCTCCTGTTGCAGTGCATAGGCTTCTCATTGGGATGGCTTCTCTTGTTCTGGAACACAGGCTTTAGGTGCAAGAGCTCAGTAGTTGCAGCTCGAGGGCTCAGTAGTTGGGGTACAAAGGTTTAGTTGCTCCTTGGCATATAGGATATTCCTGGACCAGGGACCAAACCCATGTCCCTTGCATTAGCAGGTAGATTCTCAAGCACTGTGCCACCAGGGAAGTCCCAATTGCTAAATTTCCTAAGAGATTTTGGAAACTTCTGATGTCCCTTGGGGTAAGTCAGTTCAGTGGCAGGATTTTTACTGTAATTATATGTTGGAATTTGGATGATAGTTTTTATGAACCAACAGAAATGATTTATGGCAATACATCCAGGCTAAAATATATTTGGTGGAAGTGTCAACATCCTGTTTCTCACTTTTCCATTTGCCTTGACTTCAGCTTATCCTTTGACTTCTCTGAATAGTTTCCCATATTGAAATTCCCTTCTGCCTTGTTTCTAGGATATACCTCTGTCCTGGTTCTCCTACTACTTCTAAGATCTTAGTCTTTTCAGTGTCTTTTGCTGATCCCTGAGTGAATGCTCTCATTACTTTCCTCAGCCTCTAATACCAAGTGGCAGGCTCTCCCCCAATGAGGACAGTCTCTTCACCTTGTTTGGACTCTAACGCACCACAACCAGCTGATCCCCATTCATGCATGTCCACCTCACCTCACTTGGGCTCTAGGTATCTCACTCTGGGTTAACCTTCTTGATATCTACTATTGTCATCCCACTTGGGCTCTGACTCCCCCCACCAGGACTAACTTCTAATTAGCTCAAATTTCCATGCCGGACAGCCTCTTCTTATGAAAACCTACCATACTCTGCACTCTAATATCTTTAGGACTGAAATATTCAGGAAGAGGAAGAGAAAGGGACAGAGGAAGGCAATGGGTGGAGAATCTTTAAATATTTTACTCTTTTTTTTTATATTGAGCTCTTTGATCCACCTGTAACTTATTTTTCTGACATTGATGTAGGGATCTGACTTTGTTATTTTTTCTAATAAATGCTGTGCTTAGTTGTTCAGTCATTTCAGACTGTTTGTGACCCCATGGACTGTAGCTCACCAGGCTCCTCTGTCCATGGGGATTCTCCAGGCAAGAATACTGGAGTGGGTTGCTACGCCCTCCTCTTCCTAATAAATAACAAACCCCAAGCATATATTGAATAGTTTATTATTTACATTCATTTGAAATGCTGTGTTAGTCATAAGCTCATTGTTTATATATCCATAGGTCTGTTTCTGTATTCTCTTAATTACTTACATACTGTATTTTGATTCTTTCACTGAAATTTAATTTGAAATTAGTTTAATATGAGACATGACATCTTTATCAAGTAATATAAGGAAATGGAATTTTTCAAATCTTATGTATTCGTTTTATGAATATCTTTCCATTGGTAAAGTCCTACAGTTTTCTTCTTATAGGTTTTGTTCATTTCACATTATGTTTTTTTTCTGTAGTTTTTCCTGTATTCTATGGTTTTCATGATCATAAGTGGTTTCTTTTTCTTCTGTTTTCTGTTCTAATTAATGCTTGTTCAGGAATAGGAATTCCTTTGATCTTTTTGTTGTTTCTGATCTTTTATTGTACCACCTTCTTGATTCTGGTATTAGTTCTAAGAATTTGTCATGAATACTTTTGAGTGTCAATGTAGAAGATCACATTTATAGGATTTTAAATAGAGCTTTAAATTTCAAAAGTAACATGAATACTTTTGTCTTATAAAAGTGGGAGAATTACAATGCTAAATCATCTTTGACCGACACCCCCCAATACTAGAGTGCACTTTGCAATATTAGTAGCCATCATTATGAATTTTAATATATATATTTCATAGAACATATATACTGTAATTTCTGTGTGTGCATTTTCAAATATTGCCAAATGCAACTTTCTTTTTCATTCAAAATATGCTTTGCTAATCTATTCTCATTGGTACATCTAAATATCAATATATTTCATTCCCTTTCAAATGCTCTACTCACTTTTCATTATATGTATCATATTTTATTTACTTATGACCCAACTGAAGAACGTTTAGATTATTTCTAATTTTTCACAGCCACAATATTGTTGTGAAAACAATATTGTTTTTCACAGCCAAATAATATTGAAATGAACAACCTTGTTGATGTCTCCTAGTTCACATTTGTGGGTGTTTTTCTAGCATGGGTGTCTTTCCAGGGTAGGTGTCATATTCCTAGGCTTGTAGGATGTTTAAAAATTTTTAATCATGAATAAACATTAAATATGTGTGTGCTCTTAATATTCCCAGTTTTCTAGGTAGTTCGGAGTTTGTTGTGAGTGAGTATTCTTTTCAGTCTCTACTAAAGTAAACCTGATTTTTCTCTTTTCACCTATTGTGGTGAATTATAGAAAATTTCTAAACTTGAAATACCTCATATTCAAATAATAATCCTAACTAATCATGTGATTACTTTAAAAATAAAGTAATTAATTAGCAAAAATAAAATAAAAGTAAAAATAAAATAAAAGTAAAAATAATTAGCAAGCTGGACTTGCTAATATTTTATTTAAGAATTTTTGTTCTTCGTGTACAAGTGTGGTTGAACTATATAGCTTTCCTTTCTTGTACTCAACTGATTCATATTTGATAATAGGGGTTCACAAGTTTTATAAAATTGGATAAAACATTGAATATCTTTCCATCTTTCCTAAGTTCTGGAACCATAATGTAACCTAGGAATTATATATTATTGGAATTTTATATAATTCTTCCTAGCTATTGCTTTTCAAATTAATAGTTAATTATGTAATCTAAATCCTCTATACCTAATTTAAAAAAATCTGAGATGCCTATTTCTGGGATAGATCTATTTATATCTTCAGTACACTCTACTACAAATTATCAAAAAATTTTTCATGTTTAATCTTAGCGAAGGTTAGAATATGTTCCCACAGTCACAAAAGTTCTAGTGTATGTTATGCTGTCTTTGTAGATTTCATCCTTCATTATTATAAAATCATTTTTGATGCCTTTGCTTTCAACTTTATTAACATTGCTCTATTGCTGTCCACTGATTACCATTAGATTAGAAACTATTTAAGGGCCATTTTCTCATGTTTTGTGCTGCTGTTGAAGTTTGCTCAAGGTCAATTTATAGGTTGTTTTTAATCCAGTGAGTCTTTTTAAAGTCTGATTAAAATTAACCCACTTACATTTATTGTAAATACTGATATTTATACTTACTCCTTTAATTTTAAAAATCAATTTAGCATATTTCTGTCTAGTAGTTGTTTATTTTTCCCCTCCCTTGTTCCCATTCTGACTTATGTTGGACTGGATATGTTTTTTTCCATTTCCCCCCTCTTTAATGGTCTAAAAATTGTAAATCAATCAAACTAATTCTTGTGTTTATTCTTAAAATTTTTTATTTAATGTCAAGTATTCAGAACATACATGTTTAAAATCAACACCTGGATTTAACTTGCATCTATAATTCCTTGAATATGTTTCTGAACTTTTTCTGATTCTCAGTTTTCACACTTATAAAATGTGAGCTTGAGTTCTCCACTTAATCTTATTTAATCTTAAAGATTAAACATGATACCACATCAAGCACCAGCCTTTATAAAATAACAGATCTTCAATTCCTTCATTGCATTTTTTTCTTCATTCAACCCAAAATCTTCAGGTGGAACAGACACAATCACCTTTCAACTCCTTTGTCCTTCAAAGTCACTTCCTCTTCATATCTCTTACATCATTATGACCTTGATCTTGTCTTTCATTTTCTTTGTAAGACTCAGAATATCTTCTCATTCTCCCTTTACATTAAAAAAACATAAAGAAAATAGCCCATTCTTGCATTGTACCAATGGCCTCTTTTGCTTTAGATATAATTAACATCATTTCCCAGTGACTCCATGCCTTTCTTCATTTTTCCTTCAAAATGGCGGACTTCAGACGTTCCATGATCATCACCACGTGCGCCTGCGCCTCCCGCGGCCATTTCGCCCAGCAGCCCAAGCTCCAGCCTCTACTCCGCGAAGCGCCTGCGCACGAACCTCTCGAGCACTGTCGCTCCTCCCTCTAGCTGAGTACGCTTCAAACCGCACGTTCCAGTCCCTTCCCTCCCCCGCTGACTCTGCACCGCCCTCACCCCTTTCCTGTGAGATTCTTCCGCCAAGTGGAAAGCATATCTTCGGTCGACAGCCTACGCACTTGACAAGCAATCCAATAGGCACTTACAGCCCTAGGGTTCGCCATCTAGTCTTATCTGTGCACCACCGTAATTTTCCTCTGGGTCCTAAAGTTGATAACCGATTTCGCGGGACTTTTTTGCATCCGTGAGGCAACAAATGGAAAGAATGGCCCTGGCGGAGGAATCCCTCGCTTACGCTCGGTGTACTTTAACCTAATGGGGGTCGTCCGGGAGTCGGAAGGGGGAGGGGAGAGGGAGGAGGCAGCCAAGGAATTGTTTTTTTCTCTCGCCCCGCCCTCGCTCGGACGGCCAATGGTGATGGGCTCTTTCCCTACTAGTCTCGCCCAGCTCCTCGGACTCAGCCAATGACCGGTGGAAGCGGCTCCGAGGGGGCGGACCCGGGAGGCTGTGCGTGTCTTGTGAGAGCTCTTGAACCAAGTCAGAGCTAGAGTCGGCTGGGCGGCTGGAAACGGCGGCCGCCGCCGGTGACTCAGGGAGGCGGGAGGCGGGGTAAGAGCGCCGCGGCCTCGGCTGAAGGGAGCGGAGGAAGAAAGGTGAAGGCGCCAAGCCCCGCGGCCCCGCCATCCCCGGGCCGGGGCGCCGGCCGGGGCTTCTGCGGCCGGGAAGAAGGGTGTCGGGGCGGGGCGGCGGGGCAAGTGCGGAACCGCGGGCTCGCCCCTCCCGCGGGGCCGCCCGGGGCGGGGACCCGGCCGCCTGGGACAGGCCCTCTGCTTCGGGGCCTTTTCTTTTCCGGGGTGAGGGGCGAACACTTTCAAATCCACTTAAGCCGCAAATAATTCTCCTCACTCAGTCTGCGGTGAGATTTAAGGTTTTGGAAAAGCGAAACTTGGGAGAGCGAGGGTCACGCGGCGCTTGGGGCCAGTGTTTGGGGTGGGGGAGAGATGGGGGGGGCGGGGAAGGCGCGGGTGGAGAGATCGGGTGCTGAGTCTTAACGTCCTCGCACCCGCCGCCCCCGCCGCCGGGGGTCCGGTCCTCAGAGCGGGGTTAGAACCCTCCCTCCTCCCTGGCCTCCTCTCTCCCCCCCCCCCCGCCCCCCACCGCCCTCTTTTCCCGGCCCCCTCCTGCTGGCCGCCTCCGTTGCATTTTGTTTTTGTGTTTTTGCAGGGAGGAGCCCTTCCTGCAGCGTGGAAACCATGGTGCTCACGCTCGGAGAAAGTTGGCCAGTACTGGTGGGGAAGCGATTCCTCAGTCTGTCTGCAGCCGACGGCGGCGACGGCGGCCACGACAGCTGGGACGTGGAGCGCGTCGCCGAGTGGCCCTGGCTCTCCGGGACCATTCGCGCCGTCTCCCACACCGACGTTACCAAGAAGGATCTGAAGGTATAACCGGCTCCCGGGGCTCGGCAGTCGGACGTTTCCTAGTTACCTTGGTAACGAGACAGCCAGCACACCCCCATTCCCCCCCTCCCCTTTTCTGAAAAGGCGACCAGAAAGTTGGCATCTGATCTGAAGGTGCAGAAAACTAGACCTTCAAAGTCTTTGAAATGGTGTGTAGAGCGAGGTGTGTTTGGCCTGGAGTTGCCTGTTTTTAATAAGGGGCTTAGGGGTTGCTCAGACATGCTTAGTTGTTGCCCGCGCTGTGCCTCCTTGCTCAGTTGCTATGTCTTATCCGACTCTTTCAACCCCATGGGCTGTAGCCTGCCAGGCTCCTCTGTCCATGGGGATTCTCCAGGCAGGAATATTGGAGTGGGCTGGCATTTCCTTCTCCAGTGCTTCCTCAGGATAGTACGGTTCCTTCTAGGAAGGGGGGAAGTGTTGTTAATGCTATCTTGGGCAGGTGGGTGACATTTGGAATGTTTGAGAATCGAACGTTGAGAATAGTGGGTGCAAGTGCCTTTAGTTGGGTTTTTTGGTGCGTTCCTCCGAATTTCTTCCCTCCAGCTTATTAAACTTTCGACTTGTGAGAAGAAAAGTGTGTGTAGAGGGAGGAGCGTAGTCCTCTTTTCAGCGTGTTGGGGTGGGTGTTTGCCCGTATATGGTGGGTCAGGGCAGGAGTGAGTTTCCTGGTTGTCTTTGAGGAGTCTGTAAGTGGGTGTGGGATGTGACCATATATGGAGGGCTGGGGTGGAGCTGCCCCTTATACGGTGTGCCAGAGGAATGACTTCAAACACTCCATTGGAGTGTTGGAAGGGAGAGAAATGGGAACAATTGCGGCAGGTGATTTTGAATCGGAATGACACGCAGAACCTTTTTTCAGTTAGATCTTTTCAGAAAGAGATGAATTCTGCTCTTACTCCGTAATAGAAGTATGGGTGTGAAAGGGTGTTGGAAACTAGCAGTGAGGAAGCCATTGTACCAATAAACTCTCCTTTGTGCAAAAAAATAACTGGAGAGGGGTCCCCAACACAGACTCAGAAGTGGTGATAACTTGAAGGAAGCTTGTCAGAACAGAAGAGCTTTCCATCTTGGGTAATGGATTCATTTGATCATTATCTTGGCTTTTTCTTGCAAACTGCGCAGATAAGGGAAGCAAGCTTTCGCACTGGCAGTTGAATACGTGTTGAATTCTGAGACACTGTTCAAGGAGAACACTTTCAAGGTGACAGTGCATGCCCCAACTAGTAATTAGTCTGCAAAAGGTTCTAGGAAAGGATATGTGGTCAAATATTTTCAAAGCTTCAGTAGTCTACTTTATCTTCATGTGGAAAAAGGAGTGACCATTGTGTGCTTAACCATGTGCTAGGCATCATGCTGAACAGTTGATAGCTGTGTTCATATTTAATCCTTACAGAAGTTCTTTGGGGGTAGGTACTAATATTCCCCACTTTACAGACAAAAATACTGGGCCTGGGGGAGATTGTCTTGTCTAAGGTCAAAATTGGAATCGTTCTCAGAAAGTTTTGACCCTTGAGCCCACTTTGTTAATCATCGTGCTCCCTAATCAAAGGCTGTGCCACTGAAGGACTCCTGTCATACAGGAGTGTGTATGACCATACACCACACTGTCATACAGTGTGAAATTGGTTTCACTCCTTGCAAACTGGGTTTTGAGGTTTACAGAAAGAATTAGTGTGGTGCAGGGATGGCCAGCCTGTTTGTTTTAGGCTAATAAACTTTCTCCATAAAAATGGGCTTTGGGGAGTAGATGTTAATTATAGTTGTTACGGTTTATTTCACAACAAGTAAAATTTTCTCTTATTGCCTTTGTTTTTATTTGATTTGAATGGAAACGAGATTAAGCTTCACAGTTTTTAGTTCTTTAGCAGCTGATGAGACACTAGGTGTTCCCTTCCCCATCAGAAATCAAGGACCTGTTGGGTTAGGAAGGCAGTCTAGGAGGTCCTTTGTGTGTCCTCTTCTCTGCATCTTCCTCACCCCCAGCCTTTGAAGTGGTGGTGATAGCTTCATTTTCAGAAAGAAATAGATTTTAAAAAGAAGTCTTGTCCAGACTTGCATAGTTAGCTACTAAGGGACAGAGAGAGCACTTGAATCTAGGTTCGGTTGTTTGTCTTCCAGTGGGCTAAGGTGCCTAACCTGGAAGCCAGCGGGGTTTAATTCAAGAACAGTTTCAATTATAGTAGATTTTTTAGCTTTACCTACATTCTTCACAACTCAGCCCTCATGTAAGAAATCTACTCAACTTCTCTTTTCTAGTCATGCTTTATTGCTGCATTCCTTAATGGAGTAGCAGATAAAGTAACTGGCATAAGTGTAGGGACATGTATTACCAAAAGCAGTGTTGGAAACTTTGAAACCAATTGTGTTTGGCAAGATACAGGCAGAAACTGAGTAGGAATTTGAGGAATGAGTTGGGACTGGGGGCAATAATGAATAAGAAGGAATAAAATTCAAGTTGTGTGCACCTGTTTTAGCACTGGTAGAGATCCAAGTCTGTCTAGACTGATTTGCTTCCTTGGTTGAGGAGTTAATAAGGCCAGGGCTTGTTAACTTTGTTTCACTTAGAGGAAGACTTTGTAACAAAGCCACTTACTCAGTTACATTATGTTTAGTGGTTGATTACAAAGAAGTTAGGTGAAGACAGAATTAACAAATACCTCTTCCCAGGTGGATCAAGCAGTAAAGAATCTGCTTGCAATGCAGGAGACTCAAGAGACAGGAGTTTGATCCTTGGGTCAGGAAGATCCCCTGGAATAGAAAATGGCAACCCACCCAAGGATTCTTGCCTGGAGAACCCCATGGACAGAGGAGTTTGTGGGCTACAGTCCATGGGGTCACAAAGAGTTAGACATGACTGAACAACTGAAGCAGTGAATGGTTTTATTTTATTCTCACAAAAATTTTAGATAGTAAACCACACTTTTTAGTATTAGAAACTGAGGCTTAAACAAGTTAAATAACTTGCCCAGTTTTGTCTCCAAATCTTAAACACTAAGCTTTAATGTTCAGATAGAAGGAAATTAGCACAGCTCTTATTTTGCTGGCTTCAGTATCCTCAGAACTAAGAACATTGCTTGTCATGTAGTTTTTGCTAAAATATTTGAATAGATAAGTGAAGGAATCAAATAGTTATTGCTTATATATAGAAAAGCAGTTTAGAAATAATCTCGCAATGGAACAGTGATATTCTCTTTATCTGGAATAACAGCAGATCTTAATTAGGTGTGATTGGAACAACTTCTTTAACTTTATTTTTATCCCACTCTTCTTTGAGTGTGAGGCAGGTTGCTTTCTAACTGGCTTTGTTCATTAGGCATGCTGAGAGTGTCCTCCTTCTCTGCCTTGTTTGTCTAGGTCTTTCCCTTCTTTGCTTTTGTTGTTCAGTCACTAAGATGTGTCAGACTCTTTGTGACCCCATGAACTGCATGCAGCATGCAGCATGCTGGGCTTCCCTATGCTTCACTATCTCCCTGAGTTTTCTCAAACTCAAGTCTATTGAGTTGGTTATGCCATCCAGCCAGCTCATCCCCTGTCCCTCCCTTGTCCTCTTACCCTCAATCTTTCCCAGCATCAGGATCTTTTCCAATGAGTCGTCTCTTCACATCAGGTGGCCCAAGTATTGGAGCTTCAGCATCAGTCCTTCTAATGAATATTCAGGATTGATTTCCTTTAAGATTGACTGGTTTGATCTTGCAGTCCAAGGGACTCTCAAGAATATTCTCCAACACCACAGTTCAAAAGATCAGTTCTTCATCGCTCAGTCTTCTTTATGGTCCAACGCTCAACATCCATACACAACTATTGGAAAAACCATAGTTTTGACTAGATGGACCTTGGTTGGCAAAGTAGTGTCTCTGTTTTTTAATATGCTGTCTAAATTTGTCATAGCTTTTCCCACTCATTAGGAGCTGAATGCTTTGACTACTGTCGTCTACCTGGTCTTTTCATCCTTGCATACAGTTAAAACTTGAATGTAGGTGGATTCTGTTGCCTGTCAAGCCATGTAAAATGAGAAACTTTTAGCACAGTGTAATAACTGTTTACCCCTATAATTGAATGCTTGACTCTAGGATTTTAGATAAAAGTCTGGATGGAAGAAATAAATAGAAGCATAATGAGATAATTTCTGATTTGTGAAGTAGTGAAATAAGTGGCCTTCTGCATCATCGTGCTGGACATAGAGTAGATAATGTCATCAAAAACTTCGGGATTAAAAAACATGCCATTGTGTAAGTGCTTATTTTTAAACCTGGAAACATTTTACTTGGCCATTCTGATAATTTTCATAATCATATACTCAGGTAAGATTAGTGTATACTAAGTGGGAGGTTTTGAGATTAGTTTGATTAGATAATATTAATTCATGTGTCTTAAAGAGATTTTCTTTTAGGGAAAACTAGCTTGAAATAATTAACTTGAAATATCCAACATCTGGTCAATGAATTTGATAGGCTAATAGGCACACATTTATTAGATGCCCTATTAAAAATCTGGAACTTTGGGAATTACAGGTAGTAATCATAATTAAATAGGCCTCTTGGAGTTATACAACATAAATAACATCTCCTTTCTGGACCAAGAGATTGTGAAGGGAAGAACACTTTTTACGACGAGAACTAGCTGCATCTGTCAGCTTGCAGGAGCTTGGTCAAATCATGTTAGTTCCCCCTGAATTTGAATTCTTACTGGTACATTTTTATAGAAATTTCTGCAGAAGAGACTTTTTTGGGGACGGTGGCAGGGGGATGTCCTTATATATAGCACATTAGACCTCAGAGCACAAAAGAAAGATGTGTGGTTATGATAGATAGGAAACTTTTGAAAGCATGTTTAAGAAAGCTCACAACTTGTTGGTTTCATTATATGTATTTAAAAAGCCATCTTGTTAAAATATGAATTTTTGATTAATGTGATCTAATACTTCAAAGTCATAAACTTATTTTTAAAGAATTAAACTTAGTTTTTAAATCACCCTAAAACTGAGATATAAAGAGGAACCTTGTCTAAATTTTGGTTTAGGGTTGATTATAGGCTTTGTAGATAGTGATATGATAAGAATTGTGATAGTGCTTAAGTTTTGAGAAACCACTTAAGATCTTAGATTACTTCTTTTTTTCTGAATTGATGTTAGATGATCATATTGAAGTCTTTCTCTCCCCCATTCCTAACTGAAGTGATACTCTGATAAATTAGGATTTGAATTTCCATGAAGGTCTTAAAGCTGCCTAGTCTGCTTGCCAGACACTTAATGTACATTGCCTTTAAAATCTACCTAACAGTTCTGTGAAGGGTAGGTGTTAGTACTTGCATTCTGAAGCCACCAGAACACTGAATTCAGAGAGCTTAGATTTTGGCAAGCATTCTTGACTTGGGTACAGTTAATTGGTTGCTTTTGTAATTCTACATATTTTATTTTATGCATGTAAAACCATTCTAAGAAAGCTTCAGCAAGGCTGGCATTCAAACCCAGATCTCTGTGGTTCTGAAGTTTGTAGATGTACATTCCTGGTATACTACATTGATGGGAAAGCTCTGTTGTCCAGAGCTAGGTTGGGTTTGAAGTTGATGTGATGTGGGGCTGAAGGACTGGGGAAGATATCAGAAGACACGGATTCTGTGGCTAGAAACAGAAAGGAATATGCTCAGTCTCTGAACACCTCTGTCTTGAAGGACCATTGGTTGGTTATGGTGATGGATGGAATACATAGAACCAGTGGAAACATAGAACATGGGGCCTTGTCACATAATAGGTGCTTACACATTTGCACTTACTCTGTAATAACTGCAAGGATAAAAGTCTGTCATACAAAGAAGATACGCGCGTCTCAGGGGAAGTTGCCTGAGAAATTAGGCGTGTACATTTTGTGATTGGGAGAGGAGGATAGGACTGGTCTTAAATTTAATTGATTTTAAAGATTGATATTATATAGCCATAAATCTGAAAAAGTTTGGGATTGAGGCTAGTGGTATATCCCTTGGGAACTCCCTGCCTTCCAAATGGATGAGAGAAACAGAAGGTAAGAGCCCAGTTCAGGGAGAAATTTATTCACTGAACAAGTATGGAGACCCATGAAATACAATGGTAAGTAAAAGCCAACACAGACTTTGACCTATCTGAGTTTTTAATGTCAGTCAATTAACCACAAATAAATAATTCAAAATGTGGGTAAATGCTGGGAAGGAAAAGGACAGTTTTGAGCACAGTTAGCAAGGGACTTCTCTTGGGGTAGAGAGGGGCTCTTTGGTAAGGGACAACATCTTTGAGGAAAGGATTTTTGAATTGGATTCTGATGAGTGAATGGAAATTAAGTAAACTTTTTTTCTTTTTCTAAAGGCTGAAAAGGAAGATAGAATTGTCTATGAAATTATGAAGTATTGATGGATTTACTGACTCTTTGAAGCCAAAAATGAGGGCTTTTAAATCAAATAAAAATGGTGATTTTTACACTGGCTATCGAGGGAATATATCGTATCTCAGTTAAAACATAAAAAAATTTTAAAAGACTTAGAATAAATTAAAGGAAATCCTAAAGGCAATCACCCAATGAGTATTTCTTGGAAGGACTCATGCTGAAGCTCCAGTACTTTGGCCACCTGATGCCAAGAGCCGACTCTTTGGAAAAGACTCTGATGCTGGGAAAGATTGAAGACAAAAGGAGAAGGGGGTGACAGAGCATGAGATGGTTAGTTAGCATCACTGGCTCAATGGATATGAATTTGAGCAAACTCCGAGAGATAGGGAAAGACAGGGGAGCCTGATGTGCTTTGGGGTTACAAAGAGTCAGACGTGACTTAGCAACTGAACAACAATAAAAAGGGTAATATATTCTTAATGGGTTAAAGAAGCTAAGGTGTTTTGGTACATTTATATGAATTTTAAGGTTTTGTGACTGATTACTACTGCATTACTGTCAGAGACCCACTTTTGGACTGAATTCTACCTTTATATCTTAAAATATCTGTACAGATTTTAAGGGGGGTAATGTTGGAAACTTTTAGGTCGGGGTTATAACTAAGGCTAAAAGATATTTTACAAATCAGAAGCAGGAAATTTCATAGTTACTTGGAAAATAGTATTTTAAAAGTAGTTTAATTTTCATATAAGAAGTTACACAGGTAGTTTAGGAAAATTCTGGTGTCATTTATCAATTACTTCTGTATTTAGCAAAGTTGTCTTGGAGTTCGAACTCTGAGGTAAATTTCCCAGTTTATTCAACTCAAAGCATTGAAAGTGCCTCTTGCTGAATTCTGCTGCTATCAGAGGAATGGAAAAGTCAGTGGTGGATTGTGTTGTTGGGGGTCATCATCAGCTTACTGACAGTGTCAACACAGAATTGCAATGCCCTGTGACAAGTACATCTTAGGGTTTCAGATTTCTGTCTTTCAGTTCTGCAAGCTCTGATGTGTAATTAACATATGTAAAAGCCTTCTACATGGGGTTTCTTTTCTCTTAGGTCTTCCCAGAGATTACTTGAGGACAGATTGGCCCCCATATCCTTTGACTTCTCTTCCCAAAGTGGCCTGGGAGCCAAAGCTTGATAGTTAGACTAGTCTAACGAATCTGGTTATTCTTATTTTTTTAATACTTACTTTTGACTGTGCTGGGTCTTCATGTCTGTGCGCAGCTTTCTCTCGTTATGGAGAGTGGGGCTTGCTCTCTAGTTGCGGTGCACAGGTTTCTCCGTGTGCTGACTTCTCTTGTTGTGGAGCACATGCTCTAGGCATGTGGCCTCAGTAGTTGCAGCACGTGGGCTCAGTAGTTGTGGCTTGCAGGCTCCAGAGCATAGGTTTGGTAGTTGTGGCACACGGGCTTAGCTGCTCTGCGGCATGTGGAATCTTCCCAGACCAAGGTCGAATGCCTGTCACGTGCATCACCAGGCGGATTCTTAACCTCTGGACCACCAGGGAAGCCTCATATCTGGTTATTTTATTGTGGGTTGAGAAGGGAAGTAAGAGAGCAGGAGTGGAAGCAGCGTATTCACAGACACAGATCTGAATAGACTGATCAGGGTCTAATTTTATCTTAGGCATTTTTCATGTTCTTGTTAATCAAGTCTGCTTTCCTTCAATTCTGTTTGTCTAGGTGTGTGTGGAGTTTGATGGAGAATCTTGGAGGAAGAGAAGATGGATAGATGTCTACAGCCTCCTAAGGAGAGCCTTCTTAGTGGAACATAACTTGGTTTTGGCTGAACGAAAGTCTCCTGAAATTTCTGAGCGAATTGTTCAGTGGCCTGCAATAGTAAGTAAAACTCGGGCTTACTGAACCCCTGAGGAGTTCTTTAATCCATTATGAACGAAACAGGGAAAATCTATGTAATATCTGTAGTTGGCCTTCTGGAAAATAATAGTACAGATATATGACATTGCAGAAGATTCAGAAAAAGCTCCAGGATCTCCTGTCAGCCCTGCTAGGAGGCCTGCAATTCTGGACCCTTGACTTCTGTGTGTCTCAGTTTCCTCACTTGAAGAGTAGGGAGTGAGGGTAATTTGGGGAACTTCTAGGTCAAGGGTTAGAAACCAGCAGATATATACAGACATACAGATCTTTTTGATTTGCCCCTTACAGTGTTTTTAAAAAAATCTAAATTAACTGTCTACTTTAAAAAAATGTAGAGAATGTTCTTAAAAATCTAGATTCCCATTTCTTATTAACAACAATAAGATATGGCCACACTAAAGCCTGTAGCAATTCCTTTGGCAACAGTAGGCTGAACCTGAATAGTAGGTGTTGCCTGGCCCCTGTCAGGGTTTCCACTTCTGGTCTCATGATCTTTAAGGTTCCCCCAGCTCATATTTCTTTGACTCTAAAGACACCAGCAGTCAGTATATGATTGTGCCATTTCTGCACCAGAAGTCTGGTGCAGTTAAAGGCAAAGAGTGAGCCCTGTATCTGGAAAGGACAGTTAATGCTGTTTGATAGGTGAGCTGGGACAGATTTGGGTAGTTGAAAGGCCAAGAGGATGATTAAAAGGCTGACCAGCTTGTGAAGGGCCTGCATGCTGTGTGAGCCAAATTGAGATTTTGCCCATGGATGAAACGAGCCCCTGAAGGGTTTTGAGAGATGTAGGGTTTTGTTTAAAGTTGTATTTTGCTTTTTGTATTTTTTCCCCCATCTATTAATAATTTGCTAAAAATATGGCCCATTTCCCCAGAAAAATAAACTTAAAACAGTATTCTGCATAAATTTGGGGCAAGCCATACATCTGTAAACCCAGACCTATATGACTCTCAAATGTGTATCTGGTTTAAATGATTGATTCTGGATAAAAACTGTGTACTCTTGTTTTGGTTGCATAAATAGTTATTACTGAGATATTGGTAGTAAATAAACAAATGAATGGTTTAATCTCTGTGTGGAACATTGCCAGTCCCCATTTTCACAATGATACTAATAGCAGTTATGATGCCAAAACATTTTCTTTTGTTTCAGATGTACAAATCTCTGCTGGACAAAGCTGGTTTGGGATCCATAACATCTATTCGCTTTTTAGGAGATCAACAAAGAGTATTTCTTTCTAAAGACCTTTTAAAGCCTATACAGGTAAACCATTAGAACCAATATTAGACCCTAAAAACAGAAGTATAAACTCCTTTAATGTGAGAACTGACATATTGACGTTGATTGTTCCAGATCAGATATCTAGCAGAAAAAAGGACCCATCTTATGAGCAGATGTTAGACATTAATGCTCAATGTTAGCCATTGGGTTGACTGTTTATTGGGTTTGGAAGGACAAAGGTACTACTGTTGATGGCTTTTGTGTATGATATGAAATAATTTTTAAAATAGATAATATGAAAATAATTTTTAGATTAACTGTTACTCATATATACATATATCTGTATGCATATATATCAGTCCTCATTATTTAAGAATTCTATATTTGAGAACTTGCTTACTTGATGAAATATATTTGTAACCCCCCAATCAGTATTTTGGTGCTTTTATGGTTATTCACAGACATGTGCAGAGTGGTGAAAATTTTGAGTTGTCTGACACCTCTTCCCAGCTGAGGTTTGAATAAGGTTCCATTCCACCTTCTTGTTTCATCTCTTCTACTGTAAACAAGTGTCCTTTTCAAAGTCTATTTAGTACTGCATTGTTGGTTACTTCAGTGTTTAAAATGGTCCCCTGGGATAGTGCTGAAGTGGTCTGTATTGTTCCTAAGTGAGTCTTAGAGAGAACGTGTGTTAGCTAAGCTTCATTCAGCCATGAGGTATGGTAGCTGTGAGTTCAAGGTTAGTAATGCAGTAATACAGCTTCCCCGCTCGCTCAGGGGTAAAGATTCCATCTGCAGTGTAGGACCCTCAGGAGTCTTGGGTTTGATCTCTGAGTTAGGAAGATCCCCTGGAGGAGGGCATGGCAACCCATTCCAGTATTCTTGCCTGGAGAATGGGGGTCAGAGGAGCCTGATGGGCTGCAGTCTATAGGGTCGCACAGAATTGGACATGACTAAAGCGACTTTGCATGCAAATAAATGCAGTTATATATGTTAGAAACTTGTGGAGTTTTTTCCCAACAGAAACACATAAAACAAGGCTATGTATTGATTGGTTGATGTCACTTGTGACCAGAGGCTTCAAGAAACCTAACCCCATCTTTCCACTAGGAATGGTTCAGTATTCACTAATTCAGTGTTTATGGTGACCTATTGCAAACAGTATGAATCAAGTGTGTGTGTGTTCCTGTTCTTTCCAGTTAGCTTGCAGAACTACCTTTTTCTTCACAACATTTAGGCTCTTGGGTCTTGCTCATATGTTTGTTTTTTTCCTTTATTATAAAAATGTTGGGAGGGAGGGGAAGAACATGCACATTAACTCCACAGATCACTACCTTGGGAGTAATGTTGGTCTTACAATTAACATTTGTTGTTTTAGATGTCATTTGTGAAGGTCAGTTATCCTCTTCACTCTCTTTGGTTTTGTGACCTGCCTTGTTTCTGTGGCCTGTAGAACCATTAAACCAGTTTATGAGCTATAAGACAGTTTAGGACCAAGGGTCATTGCCATTGCTGGGTCTGTATTGGAAAACCCAAAGCACTGGCTTTTCTGTGCTCAAGTCTCACTTTTATTTCCATATCCTGGAAGTGAGTGAAAACAAGATTCATACTCTGAACCTTATTTTATAATGTTTAGGTGAATGGAATAGAGGAAGATGCTTTTACTTAGTTGTGGGCACAAGTTATCTTCATATATCAGGTAGATGGGGCTTCCCTGGTGCCGCAGAGGTAAGGAATCTACCTGCAGTGCAGGAGCCACAGGAGACACGGGTTTGATCCCTGGGTCAGGAAGATCCCCTAGAGGAGGGCATGGCAACCTACTCCAGTATTCTTGCCTGGAGAATTCCATGGATGGAGGAGCCTGGCAGGCTACAGTTCATGGGATCTCAAAGAGTCAGACGATGACTGAAGAGACTGGGTGCACGTGCATGCATGCTAGGAAGGTTATCTTGATATTTTTCCTACATTGAAATGAGGAATCCTTGCTTTTAAGGACCAGGGAACGAACATACAGGAGGGGCTGTGGAAGACTACTACTGAGCAGAGAGTAGTTTTTACTTCTTAGCATTGTTTTCGGGACAGTTCTATTTTTCATCTTTAATGTGTCTCATCTTTTCAGTTAAAGTAGAGCTCAGTTTTGTTTCTTGAGATTGACAAGATCAGTAAGTTTTTATTCTCAAGGAGGTGCACTCTGTGCTGTCAGTGTGAGTGTTATTAATATACTGATTGAGGGAGACTCTGCATGTGTTCTTGACTTTTACTGATGATAATTTCCAAAGTTAAGTGCTTCAGGGCATTCTCTTGTAGAGGCAGGTGATAATGTAAGGCTTCTACTATATGAGACTCTATGTTGGCTGATACGGTTACCACAGTAGGAGGCTTGTTCTAAATAATGAATAGAGAATCTGAAAATTATTTGGGGTATGCAGAAGTTGGAATTGAAACCTAATGTCTGTCTTTTGGATTGAATTCATCTCAGTTATAGGTGGATAAGAAAAACGACTTAAGTGTCCAGCTCAGTTACCTGGCACCTTTGATGAGCCCTTGAAACTCTTCTAGGCATAATCCAATTATTCTACCTTATTTAAGAGCTGTTTAAGGTTAATGGCTCTCCCCATTAATGCTCTTTTACCTTGTAGTAGGAATTGGTGAACACATTTAAATTTTTTGAAATTGCAGTAGCATGAGGGGGAAAAAAACAAAAACATGGCTCATTCTGGTAATTAATATTGCACTCTTTTGAAGCCCCTAGTTTAATGTTACCTAAGAAATTCTTTCAGCATGGTCTCTCTACAAGGCTATTCTTACCAATGGGAGAAATGGATGAACTATTTTTAGCCACTCTGTACCCATTTCACATGCAGAAAAGCATGAAGGCCTAGTATTGGAAGGGCTTCTGTACTATATGGTTTCTCGGGTCTGACAGGTTATTCCTATTGACAGTCTGTATACATTTATCATAACTGAGTATACACACAAAGCCAGAACACTGGAATAATGCCAGAAATAGAGCTGCCAAGAATTGAATGTTTCAAAACTGGCTACTGAAGACCTAGGCTGTTCGTTCATTCAGCTTTTGTCCCTCCTCACCCCACCTTTACCATTTGTAAAGAAGAATGCATTTGGAATTCTGGTTAGGGTAAATGAATCTAGTGTGAAATGATGTTTGTTAAAAACAGCAATTTCAATGAAATGATGCTACAGATCTAAGTATTTTCTTATGTGTGTCTTCCGCCCCTTGCATTTGGATCTGTGACTTCCCTAATCCCTAGAGTTTGGGATACAGAGTATTTTTGGCATGACTAGCTGCTTTGCTTATTATATGTCCCATAGCCTAAGTTTTGTCATGTTTAAAATTATGCTTTGAGCCACTCTTAATATCTGTCTCACTCTTAGCTTCGAGTAGCTTCACTTCTATCTGCTTTATATTTGTGATCATTTGATGGTTTCCTACTGTTTGACTTGTCTAGTTCATTGGAGTTGCAATGGTTTGCTGCCATCAAATGGCTAATTGACACTATATTAATCCCTGTGATTAAATGAATTGAAATAATCCACTGGAATTTAAACAACTGTTCTTATTTATTACCTTAAAATATAATGATTTTCAATTTTTCAGGATGTAAACAATCTCCGTCTTTCACTGATGGATAATCAGAGTGTCAGTAAAGAATTTCAAGCTTTGATTGTGAAACATTTAGATGAAAGCCATCTTTTACAAGGTATGTGGATTGTCTGTTGGTGATAGCTCATGAGTTGACCAGTGATTAGTTTGTAAGCTGTGTTTTAGCCCTTCTCACTCATTTGCTCATTAAAATGTCTCATTTTTTAGTAATTCTTTAGATGCATTTCCCATGCAGCTTGATGAGAGGCGGACTGTATTCTATATTGTATTCTAAAGCCTCTGAAATGTGGAAAGCCCAAGGATCATGTGAACAACATAAAAGTGAAGTAGATACTGAACAAGCTCAGCTATATTTTGACATGAAATTCCATATGTTTGAAAGTTCAGTCTTATAAAATGAGTAAAACATTAATTTGGTGATCTTGATCTTGCCAGTTACTGTTATTGATTTTCTTGGTCAGTTTCATAATTGTGAATGTTTTAGGAAACTTAGAAGTTCTGACGAGGTTCCTGAATATGGATCCTCTAATTAAACTGCATAGCAGAGTGAGTTAGGTCTCAATGAGTTATCTGATACTACCTGGTCTGATACAGGTGCTAGGATAAATATACTGCCAAGTCTAGATAAAGCAATAGGAAATCAAAGCTTTAAAATGGAAAGTTTACATTTTCTCCTACCTTTGCTGAAATGTCTGTCTTAAGTTTATAGCAATATCTTTTAATGTTTCCTTTTTGTCTATTGCATGTTTTTTTAAAGACTTGGGAAAAAATTATGCTGGATAAATGGTGCTATTCAGAGATAATGCAAATTGCTCTAAGGATTTTTTTTTTTAATTATTTTTTAAGGTGACAAAAATTTAGTTGGTTCGGAAGTAAAAATTTACAGCTTGGACCCATCAACTCAGTGGTTTTCTGCAACTATTGTAAATGGAAACCCAACGTCAAAAACTCTTCAAGTCAACTGTGAGGAGGTAAAGATGATGATAATTGCATGTAAGATAAGTTGACAGGGGAAGATAATTATAAAAAGGAATTACAGTATCTTATAAGAGCTAAATGGGGCTTCTCTGGTGGCTCAGACAGTAAAGAATCTCCTGCTTGCAGTGTAGGAGACCTGGGTTCGATCCCTGGATCGGGAAGATCCCCTGGAGAAGGGATTGGCAACCCACTCCAGTATTCTTGCCTGGAGAAATTCCATCGACAGAAGAGCCTGGTGGCCTACGGTCCATGGGGTCACAAAGAGTCAGACACTACTGAGTGACTAACACTTTTACCTTCACATACCTTTGTTATTTTATATTAAAATATCAGACAGAGTAGAAGAAAAATCAGTTATTTTTTCAAAGGAAATTATATGTAAGAAACCCCTATTGTTAACTAGTTTCTCTAGTGGCTCAGACGCTTAAGAACCTGCCTGCAATTCAGGAGACCCAAGTTTAATGATAATTGGGTCAGGAAGATCCTCTGGAGAAGGGATTGGCAACCCACTCTAGTATTCTTGCTTGGAGAATCCCATGGACAGAGGAGCCCGGCGGGCTATGGTCTGTGGGGTCGCAAAGAGTCAGGACACGACTGAGTGATAGAGGTAATTTCTGGTATATTCCTGAGCATTTTTAAAATTTCCTGGTATCTTTGTTTTGTTTGTTCTTAAGATTCCAGCACTGAAAATCGTGGATCCATCACTGATTCATGTTGAAGTTGTACATGATAACTTTGTGACATGTGGTAAGATACTGATTGATTAAAACTTCTGTTCTCCTTTCCCCTTCATCCTTCTCACCTTAATAGAAACAGGGAGGCTGACTTACCTGTTTTTAATTATTTCAGGTAATTCTACAAGAATGGGAGCTGTGAAACGCAAGTCTTCGGAGAATAGTGGAAACCTGATTTCCAAACAGGCAAAATCATGCTCTGAGGTAGCCTTGCTTTTTTTCTGTCACTTGTGTGAAGCTCTCTTTAATTCTTGCACTGCATGGCCAGTATGTTTAGTGGTAATAAGGCTGTTTTCTCTGCTCATCCGTGCTGTTGTGTCTGTGCTCTGCTAGTCCCAGATCTTGGCCATAATTTCTGTGCTCAAGCAGATGGAGATAATATAAGTTTCTGGTTCACTATTTTTGATGTTGGTTGAAAATCCTCAGTAGATTTGACAATTCCACCACATGGAGGTATTTTTAAAGATAAATTGAGTTGTGTGTATCAAATCAAAAGAATGCCATCCATGAGAAGAGGGGAGGAACCTTAGAATTCTGAGTAGATTGGTGTTGAAATAGGACTCCCACCTGGACAATAGGTCTGGATTGGTCATTCATGATTGGGTGAACCAACATACTTGCTTTTTGAAGGAAGCAGTTGGTTTGCCATTACTAATTTCTGCCGAGAAAAGTACTGGCTTCTATGAGTGGAACTGTTGAGTTCAAGTACTGGATTTACTTCTATCCTCTTGAAGTAGTTAGGATTTGGATCAAGAAACTTAAGGCTGTCAGCTTTTCCATCTCTTCCATGCTGTGGAGAAGCTGGTCTTCTTTAGCTCTTCAGGTACCTCATGTTCTCTCCAACCTCAGGATTTGCTGTTCCCCTTTCTCTTCTAATGCTGTCTTCATTCTAATTAACTCCCATGTATCTTTCTAATGTGATATTGCTTCCTTGGGGAAGCCTCACTTAACATCTCTACCATTGTTTTAACCCATATCCCAGAGTAGGTCAAATTGTCTGTTTTATTATGCTTTGTAATTACTAGTACATGTCTTTAGAACATCACAGTGTACACACTGGGGACAGTTTTAGTCAGAATTCCCAAAAGATTGGGCTAGACACACTAGCCTAATAAGGGGATGGAGGACTGGGATAAACTTCTCAAGGGAGTATAAATACCAGGGTCAAAATTTGAAATCTGGGTAAAAAAAACTTCAGGCTCTTTCTTTAAGTGAGTTGAATCCTTAGGTCTTATTACAATACAGATAACTTTCTCACAGCTTAGGTATCCAAATGTATTTAAGTTACATGGATATGTTACTGTGTTATAATTGTCAAAAATGCCTTTATGATGCTCTGCTCCAGGCTGGAGTTTCGAATTTTAAAATTGACCATGTTGAGATTGTTGGCAGCATTTTGGAGGGAAATTAGGTGTCTGGAGGAAGAGGGCAAGGAGAGACGGCATGAGAGTGGTCAGAGTCATTGAATGAATCTGAGATTCTGAATCAGGGCAGACTGGACTACAACATCAACTAAAATCAAAGCAAGCACATACCACACAAATACTAAAGAAATCTGGGTAGCTAGGATGATCAACTTTCCTGAACCTTAAGCCTATGTACAGGCCACAGGAGCTTTGATACTTGAGCAGAAACTTTGTAAACTGAGGTATCTAGTACCTCTGTTTTTCTTCCATATGTGAAGGCTTGACCTCAGGTGGTCCAGGAAAGAATGGAGAGGTCATTTTGGAAATTAATATTACTCCCTTTTCATTTTGCCTTAATGTTGACCAGATTGAAGTAGTGTAGTAAGGATTGTAAATTGAGGATGTCAGGCAAGTGATTACTGCCTCTTAGAGGCAAGCTTATGGGATATTGTCAAGTGATTCAGGGTATTAGAAGCTGAAAGAGAAGCAGTAGAATAGTAATCTGTCAGGTTTTGGCATTGGATAAATTGTTAGCAGTCATGGATAGAGATAATAAAAGATGATTTGGAGAAGTTATTTGAGTGTTGTCTGTCATAGAGAAGGCATCAGTGTAAACGGTCAGTGAAATGAAAAGGAGAGCCACATGATGTTCTGTTGAGGTGGGGACCGTGACTCAGGAAATGGCATCCTAATGGATCATGGAGGAATCAACCTGGGGTACAGGTAGGACTGGGGTCATTGGGGATGTCCTGTTGGGAAAGGTGCCAGTTCTTTAGAGTGTCAAGTTTATCAGTGAAGTGATAGGCAACTGAGCAAGTAAATTTATGACCTTGAAGGCAAAGGTAGTGCCTGTAAAATATAGTAACATACATATGTAAGTGATCCTCTCTTCCTGACTCACACTTTTTTCTTTTTTTTAATGGAGACAATCATGAAACTATTGAACGAAGCACAAATTAATGAAAATATATATCATATTCATAGATTAGAAGCTGATCTATGGATCAATAAAATATTAGTCTTTTATGCTTTAATATTATTTATTGAAAATTCATCTTAAAAAAAACTTTTTATTTTGTGTTGGGGTATACCCAATTAACAATGTTGTAATAGTTTCAGGTGAACGGTAGAGGGACTCAGCCATACATATACATGTCTCCATTCTCCCCCAAACTCTCTTCCCATCCAGACTGCCACATTACATTGAGCAGAGTTCCATGTGCTATAGAGTAGGTCTTTGTTGGTTATCCATTTTAAATAGAGCAGTGTGTACAGGCAACCATAAATTCATTCTCTAAGTCTATGAGTGTCTGTTTTATAAGTTCACTGGTATCATTCCTTTTTAGATTCCACATATAAGGGGTGTCATACAGTATTTTTCCTTCTTTCTCTGACTTATTTCACTCAGTATGACAATCTTTACTGACTCCCACTCTTGAAAGGCAGGGAGCATGTCTCTCTGCTGTCTGTCAGCATCCTATCCAGCTCAGTAGGTTTGTGTGAACTTATTACTGGGAACAGTAGAATCTATTTTCAAAAAGGCCTGAACTTTGGCTGGGAGATAAGTCCCTCAACCTATTTGAGCCTTAACTTTTACATCTAAAATGTGAAAATAAATTTGATGTATAAAAGCATGTCTGTTTCAGCTCGTAAGACCTATCCTAGAAGATGGTTATTTTGAGACATTAGTCTGCCATCTTCTCAGTCAGCTGGCTTTCCAAATAAAGCCACACTCCTTGCCTCAACAAACAAAAAAAAAGACCTATCCTAGTTATCTTTTCATTCTAAAGGAAGTTGGAGATGGTAAATTTTTACCTAGGTATTGATGTTTTAGAAATTATTACTATATTTGTAATTATGAAAAGTTATTCTCCTTTCTATTGCACTTATTTTCAAAATAAAGATTCTTACATTTTTTTAAAAAAGTTACTGTCATTGAAAAATATATAGGTAACCTAGAAAAGCATAGTAAAGAAAAGATCACTCATAATCATACTTTTCAGATACTCACTATTCACATTTTGGAATACCTATCCTCCTCCTGTTTTTGTTTGTTTTTCTTTTTCATGTATATTCATAGAGACTTCTTTAAAAAAAAAAAAACTAAAAGCCATACTCTTGTGTAGCTTCCATGATTCTACAGTATATTGTGAATGTTTTTCCATATCAGTAAATATTCTTCTTTGTCATGGGTCATCCTTGTAATCAGACAAGTTTTTGGAAACACTGGCCTAGCCTAAATTTCAGGAGAGATGGAGAGGTAAAGAAAGATGTGGGGAGAGAAAGAGAGTTCATTTAAATGTGTGAGTGAAAGGTGAGTACAGTAACACATTTGGTGCGTGTCTCACTGTGTTTCCACTTTGCAGATATGTTGGATGTGTGCAGAGTTGGTAGTCTTTGGGTGACAGGAGTTTAGGATTAGGTAGACGAGAGTCTTTATTGCCTTGATGAATACTTCTGGATAAGGTGAACCTGTTTGCCAGTAGCATCTGGCTCCTTGAAGGTCTTCTCTGCCTAGCAGACTATTCCTCAGAGTTAGGATGTTGCCTGGTTAATTGAGACAGTCTGCTGAATAGTATGAGCCAGCAGTATCCTTTTTGGAATATCATTATACACTCAATTATATTATCTCCGTCTGCTGGCAGGGAGGAACTATTGCCATGACTGGTATAGAAGACCTTCAGGGAAAACTCTTCAGGTAAGAAGAAACTTTGACCCTTGTCAAGTCAGAGGCCAGTGCAGCGGTGTGCACATGGAGATGGGTTTGGAATCAGAGTCCTATGCCTATTAAGCTAAACCTTAGGAAAGTTATAGAGTGATGTACTTCAGTTTCTTAAAGGAAATGATCCAGGTTATGATCATTCTAACACATGGTGGCTGAACCGAGGAATTTTGCATGATGTATTTCTGCTTTGAGATAGCTAATCAATGTGCTAGGCACTGTGGTAAAGCACTGCCGTATACAGTATGCTTCATTACTCGCCTTTTTTCTCATTACTCTCCTTTATTACTCCTCACTACGACTGAGGAAACCGAAGCTCAGAGAGCTTAAGTAATGTGCTAGCAAGTATCAAGAGACTGGATTCCAACCAGGGTCTAACACCAAAACCCAGCATTCTTGGCCACTGTGCTGTTGTTGCCATTGCTCTCCAGAACTTTTGCTTGGTATGGTGAGGCACCATTGTAAAAACAAGAGTCCTCCTTCCTTCCATCTGGTTCTCCATCCCTATTTCCAGTTAATACTTACTGAGCATATAATATGTGCTAGACATTTTTGAGCATCACTGCTTGGCTCTTGAGTTAACTCAGAATACAGTTGTAGCTATTAATATTTTCAAAGAAGAAGTGCTAAGAGCATTTATCCATTCATGCCCTCCAGCAGTCTCATTTATTGAGCATTTGCTCTGTGCCTGGCTTTAAAAGGTGTAACAGTGATGTAAGAGCAGGGTCTCTGCCCATAGAAGCTTATATTTCATTGTGAAGAGACTGACAGTAAAAAAAAAAAAAGTAACTTAAGGTATTTGCATGGTGTGTTAGTACAATGGAAGATAGAAACATGATAATATAAAGTATAAGGCAGTTATGCTTTGGGACACTGCTTTGGAAAGAGTGATCAGAGATTCTGAGGTGACAGTTGAGCAGATCTGAGGCTGAAGGGATGGGACCAGCCACATGAAAATGTCCAGACCCAGAGGGGAATAGCAAGTACAAAGGTGCAGGCAAGAAAGAACTTAGAACATTTGGAGACCAGAAAGGAAGCCAGTTTAGTTGGAGCACCTTTAACAAATGCAGTGATATGAGGCGAGGGGGTTGGCGGAGACCAGACCATGTAGAATTCTAGTCGGCAGTGGAGTGACTGATTTATGTTTTATAAAGATTGCTCTGTGGTAGAATTTTAACTTCAGAGAAGAGGCAAAAGGTTCAGGCAAAAATGGAAGGAAGTCAGGCCAGTTAGTATACACGTGATAGTCTAGGGGAAAGATGGTGGTAGGGGTGGCCTGGAAAGAAGTTGATATATTCCACAAACATTTTGGAAATAGAGGCAGCATTTTCTGGTTGACTGATACGGGAAATGAGATGGAGGGTTTTTGGCTCGAGCAGTTCAGTGGATATCATAACAAAATAAAAATATCTTATTTCCTTAATTCATTTTAAAAATGAGGAAACTGAGGCCCAAAGAGGTAAAGTTTGGCTATCCGAGGGATGTCCTTAGACTAGTCAAAGCCTCCCCCCCAGAGATCCTTCTGGGAAACACTAAGCTAATATTTAACCAAAACTGAGCTCTCATAGTGTAATTCACGATCAGATAACTTAGCACCTTGACATAGCGGAAAGCTGTGCCAGAACTTTAATATTGATTAAGTAAATTCTTATTTTTCAGATGTCTTTATTTAGTGTATACTAGACAGTATTTTCAAGGCCATCAAAGTAAATGTCTGCAAAGAAGATTCACATGTAGGCTACATGGTTTACATTCAGAATCGTGAGGTTTTAAAACCTGTGGTTTTAAAAACTATTACTAAGAGAAGTTCTACATCATATTTTAGGAGTTAGTAACTAGAAGATGAAGACACTTGAAAGATTCTACAAGTTTAGATCTGGTGGTAAAGTGAATGTAAAGGTCATTGAAAGAGATAATGGTTGAAAAGGACAAGTGACTTTAAATTTACACACATGCGAAAAGGATGGTGAAAATGGTCTGTGGATTTCACCTGGTTTAGCCATAGAATGTTCAGTTGTCTGGAGTTGAGTTTAATCTCTCCCTTCTCTTCCCATGGTGGGAAGATTTGTTTTTTTGGGTAGTATAAACTGGGAAGAAGTTGGTCTGTTAGTCATATTTTTGTAAAGGTAAAAGTACACAAAAAGGGAAGGGGACAAGTGTCTTAACTTTGTCCCACAGGCCTGTCATGACTTGATATTTTTTGCAGCTTGGGATGACCTTTGTGACTTGATGAGCCACTTACAAGCAAGAACCATGTCCTCAACCTTTATTGCATTGTAAAGGCTTATGTTGGTACCCAGTAGGCTCCACTGCCTGCAAGAGCCCTATGTGGTCTGGTCTCCTGCCAGTCCTCGCAGTAAGTGCGTGGTGGGCACTCAGTAACGCTGAACTGAATGCATGTGAAGCTGCCACCATTTGAAGACAGTTGATAAAAAGCTCACTTCTGTGCATTGCACTAGTCAAGTAATTGCCACATGGCTGCGTTTTCCTGGTATTCAAAGGTCTGTAAGAGATCAACTTGTGGTCTTTTCTAGGAAGACACAAGTTTTGTGAAAAGCTGGAGTGACTTGTTTGTTAGTCCTCAGGTATAAGTCCTTAATTTGTGATTTATTCATTGTTCTTCTGTTCTTTTCTTTTTATTTGGTGGTGGTATTGTGCTTACTGACTACTAAACCAAGCAAATAAACTTGAATCTTGCAAGCATTTTGTAATTCTGCCACTAGGGGCTTCCCTGTTAACATCTGCTTGCTTTGGTATCTTTTAGGCCTCTCCCAGTGTGTGTCCTGTACAGTCTGTTCCCACAACAGTTTTTAAGGAGATACTGCTTGGCTGTACTGCAGCTACTCCACCAAGTAAGGACCCAAGACAGCAGAGCACTCCCCAAGCCGCCAACTCTCCACCAAACCTCGGAGCAAAAATCCCTCAGGGGTGAGTCAGAAGTTAAAGATGTTTAATCTTGCAACCCACTGGAATGGGTTGCCATTTCCTCCTCCAGGGAGTCTTCTCAACCCAGGGATCAAACCTGCATCTCTTACGTCTCCTGCATTGGCGGGTAGATTCTTTTACCTCAAGTACCACCAGGGAAGCCCATACTGATGTTTAATCATAATACAGAAGGGTTATTTTAGCCATGGTTCTTTCTTGTCTGAGCTGATATTGCTTGGGTGGCAAGATTGACCCTACATTCAGTGTTTATAGAGAGAGTGTTAGTGCAGTGAAAATTTGATGTAATGACCTGCCATTCAGTGTACCTCAGGTTGTCAGGGGAGGTTAGAGTTTCCAGTTGGTCATATGCCTTCAGAGGTGATAACGTGTAGTTGGCATACAGACCTACATACAACAGGTCACAGGAAAGAAAGGGGTGTGAGGAAAGAGGAGCTTTCTTGACTTTGTATAGAAAGAATGGTCCACTGAAATATTACAAACAGCTGGAGAATAGATGTCCACTTTCAAGGAAAGGGGAGCCATTTGGTTGTGTGTGGAAGACTGAGATCCATGGGAGTGTGGGGTAGAGGGAGATAGGGTTCCAGTGAATGACCTTCAGCCTGGATCTCAACTATAGCTGAGAGATGGAGCAGTAGAGAAAACAGTAAGACATAAAATCAAGGAAGCAGTAATTATGACTTATAGTTACTATTTACAGAAGATAGTGGAATAAGAAATGTAAAATCTAATCAGAAATTTAAAGTAGCCACAAGATTAATGGAGAGATGAGTTTTAAGGGAAGGATCTTTTTTAGAAGGGGTGATGACCTGTGTAAGCAGTTGTAAAGACCTAAGATAGGGCTCAGAAACTGGTGTAGAAAGGTGGGCTTAGAAGACCACTGTAGTAAATGGGACAATGCATGAGCAGCACAGCAGTTCACAGGGAGGACAGCAGGCTGCAGGGGAGGGAGCTTAGAGGATGACCACAGAAGAGTCAGAGAGAGGGCAGGGTGGGGAGAGGTGGTTTATTCAGAGTAGAAAGAGGGGAACAGTAAGAAGTTTGGTGGTACCCAAGCAAAGATGTCTAATATGAGTGCTTCCCAGGTGGCTCAGTGGTAAAGAATCTGCCTGCCAATACAGGAGACTTGGATTTGATCTCTGGGTCGGGAAGAATCCCTGAAGAAGGGAATGGCAACCCACTCCAGTATTCCTGCCTGGAGAATCCCATGGACAGAGGAGCCTCGTGGGCTATAGTCCCATGGGGTCACAAAGAATCGGACACAACTGAGCAACTCAGCAACAACATGAGTGCATCAGTGAGAACTTCTCCAGGATGAGGTCCTTTGGTAGAGGCAGGAAAACTAGTGTAAGAGGGGAAAAGGACTTTGCATTCTGCTGAGGAAAGAACTTTTGGACAAATTTCAGAGAAACAAAAATTCTTTAAGGAAAAACCCCTATTAGGGGTGGAGAGGGTATCAGATTGTTCTGTGAACAAGCACATCATCAGCTGGCTTTTCTGTTTGCTTTGGGTCCTGATCGCTGACCAGACAAGCATGCGATTGTCCAGTGCCTAGGCTGGTAACATGTTCATAGACGGAGTTTTATGCTTCTCGTGATTTTGGTTTCATGTGATATTCTGTTTTGAGGGAAAGCTAAGTTTCATTTTGCTATAAGAAATACATGAAGTAGTTAACTATGAGAACACACAGATAGAATTTAGCGTTGTGTGTTTTTCTTAGTGTCTTAAGATATTTTTGCATAGCCATTGACTGATTACTTTTAACTCCAGCCCACAGAAACCTATCCTGAATTCTCTGATATAAGCAGTTTTCTTTTCTCTTTCATACTGGTAACTTTAGGGAAGCAAGCAATTATTTTTGGAAGGTAGGGAAGAGATGAAAGAGGCCTACATGCTAGTTTTCCATATTAATCTTTTTCAGATGTCATAAACAGATTTTACCAGAACTTTCTTCCTGTCTAAATACAAAGCCTGAAATACTGAGAACAAAACCAGATGTTGCCTGCAAAGTAGAGCTGCTCTCTTCAAAGTCCTCTCAGATTGGAACTGGAGACTTAAAAACCCTGAGTGAACCAAAGGGAAACTGTTCCCAACTGAAGAACAGCACTGATGAGGAAAGCAGTGTGGAATCTCTTCCTCCATCAACTGACCCTCCTAAGGAGTGTGTACCAACAAAGGCGTCTTCTATGGCAGAATTGGAAATTACCAACACTCCTGAACTGCAGAAGCATTTCGAACATGCACCTTCCACATCTGATGTCCTTTCAAAGAAGCCAGAAGAGAAAGCAGCTGTCAGTAGTAATGGTCCTAATAGTTGCATAGAAAAAAGGGGAGAACCTTCAACTTTAGGCTGCCAGTCACAGAATATAAAGGCGTCTTCAGCAAAAGTAGATCCTGAAAGCTGCTGTACAAGAAGCAACAATAAATTCCAGAATGGTAAGTGTTTCTGCATATGTTTATTGATAGAAGGTAAGAAATGGTTGTCAGTACATACACTATCTTCTTCTTACCTTATGAGAAAATAATAAGAAAATGACTGTAGAAAAAGTTCAAAGAAGAAAGTAAAACCCCTAAATCTTCTGAGAAATGATTACTGTTCATATTTTGGTGGAATTGGTTCTATGTATATGGAAACACAGATGAGCTGTGAGACACATGGGTTCATACCAACAGTTTTACCCAGTGTATTAGTTGTAGATGTCTGTCAGCATTTTAAAGGCTGCAAGGATGCCCTTATATGCATTTTACCATATGACTTAGGTGGGTCCCAGTTTTTGGTTGTAAGAAAGTTTTGAAATAAAATCTAAAGTGATCTGATTGCTTTATTGTCATCCTATAACTGATTTTTCTGTAACATCTGTGTTGGAGAGAAGGAAGTGATTAAAGTTTTATGCTCACACAGGTATGGTTCAGATTTGAAGTTTTTTTAAAAAGGGAGTTGCATCACTGCCTCTAGCAAAGAGATTTTTAGTTAAAGAATTTAGGGGACAGTGCTAACTTAGGATTCCCCTCTTTGCTTAAGGGAAGGTCCTGCTGCACCCGTAATTTTTGTTG
Source organism: Cervus canadensis (assembly GCF_019320065.1). Lineage (NCBI taxonomy): Eukaryota > Metazoa > Chordata > Mammalia > Artiodactyla > Cervidae > Cervus > Cervus canadensis. The sequence continues at coordinate 45,283,607 of NC_057390.1, forward strand.
GTTTGTCTTTTAAGTTTTTTGGCCGCGCCACACAGCATGTGGGGTCTTAGTTCCCCAGTGGGGGATTGAAGCCGTGTTCCTTGCAGCGGAAACAGAGTTCCAGCCATTGGGTTGCCAGCGAGGTCCCTTTGCACGCACAGTTTAGAGTTCAGTGCTCTTCTTACAGAGAAAATGGTACATTGTGTTTCACAATACTTTTAAGTTTGAGGATGCATTTCAGTGATGGGAGTTGTTAGAAGCTCTCTTACTAGAATTAACAGAGCTAAATGGCTCCAGTATGTCAAAAGGTTCAGTTTAAAAATAGATTTGATAGATGTCAACTGGGTGTAAAAAAACTTGAAAAACACTTAATAAAAACGCTGTTCATTTGGATAAGTAACAAATGGATAATCCACACTAGCTCTTCCTGCAGGGCTCTGAAACTGGAGGGCAGGATGGGTGGATTTGACTGGGGGTCTTCCTGAAGTAGAGTTGGAGGAATTGGAAAAGAACTTTCTTTGCTGAGTAATTCTTCTAACCCAGCTTCTTCATTCTTGAGGTTTAAGTTGATATAGCTGGTAATTTGCATGAAATTAATTGCATAAGATTATACTGTTCCTCAGGAGTTATGTAACTCCCCAAGAAAGTGAATATTCATGATCATGTCCCTGTTCTATTTCTTTATTCTTTTTGAGTCACCAACCTTCACATTCCACTAGTTTTTAAGGCAAATTATTTTAATATTATGTGAAGAAGCAGTAAAAGTTCTAGACCAGTAAACACATTATAGATGCAGAAGTGAGTTTCAGAGTCCAACTTTGTCTTGCTTAATATGTTGTGCAACTCTGTTCCAATTAAAATGATTTTGAGGGAAATGAGAGGCCATGTCACATCCTGGTGTGTGCTGTCTCCTGGGACCTCTGGCTGAGGAGTAAGGCAGTGTGATTAGAAGCCTACTGAGATCTCTGTACTGTTTCCACCATTATTGCTTGTGGATACGGAAAGACTCCACTGGACACTGCTTCTCCACTGTGTGACCTTACTTAGGGGTTAGGAAACAAAAACAAGCTGGAGTTGAGCAGCCACCCTTTTTTCTGTTTGGAAGATGCATGGCTTCTCAGAAGTCAGTACTGCTTTTTTTTCCTTGGTTCGGTTCTAAGTTAAGAGAATCATTGATGAGGGAGCAACCGCTGATCTCCTCAGTACAGAGCTAGCTTTAAATAATTCAACTTGCATATTTCTAGATATTTCCTCTTTTCAGCCCAGGCAAAACAGTTGTAAGATAATCTCTGGACTCGGCTTGGGAAAACCTGGTCCCGTTCAAAGGGTGATGTGTTTTCAGTATCAGGATGGAATTTTATAAATTATATAAAATTTGTAATTATAAAATTCCATCCTGAACTACTGATTATTTTCTCTCCTTTCTTACTTTACCTTCTCTTTCACTGAATAAGAATGTTTAAGGAGTCGAGGCCTGGCGGCATCTATTTAGCATTTTAAGGTGTGCTCTAGTCCTGCTTTAAAAGAGAGATAACATCAGGACACATCAAAGATGATTTATTAAAGATGCTTATTTTATTTAAAGCCTTCTTTGGTTTGAGGTCTTTCTTCTAGTTTCCTTCAAGACTGCTTACCAGCGTCTCCCACCTATCTCTTGACTGGTTCCCCCAAAGTTGTGTTTTTGTTTTTTGTTTAAGAATCTACTTTCCTCTTCCAGCCCCCTTGGACCTCAAGGTAAGGTCTTTTTTGCCGGTTTTATATGAAATACAGTTGTCTTTCAGCATTCAAGAGGGATCGGTTCCAGGACTCCTGCAGATACCAAAAATCTGCAAATACACAATGCTACGGTCAGCCTTCCCCATCTGACACTGGGGTTCTGCATTTGCAGATGCAACCAGCCACAGATTGTGTAGTGTTTTCTTTTAATTTTTAAAAAAAAAAAAATTGGGTTGTAGATTGGACCCATGCTTTCTGCATTGAAAATGTGGATTTTAACCACTGGACCACCAGGGAAGTCCCTGTGTAGTATTTTCAAACCGTGGTTGGTTGAACCTACAGATGCAGAGGGCTCACTGCATGCCCGAGGGCTCTTGACTTAGAAATAGATTTCCCTTCTGTGTTATTTCTGCTAACAGAGTGATTGCTCTTTAAAATTAGGTTTCTACTTTTTTCTCCCTTTAGAAACTATGTTACCATTACCATTGAAGTTCTCCTGCTCCTAAGTTAAAAGTTAAATGTGAGTTTACTTAGAATGGAAATTCTGTCTTTAGCCAAGGCTCTTAGTCTTGAATGGAAAGTATGTGTGAAGAAAATTTAAGATTGTTTGAGGGCCAAGGGTCAATGCTCTTGGAATCACTTAGAAAATAACTTATAGACTGAGGGGCCTATGTTATTTGGGTTTTGTAATATTTGGAATGGTTAGCTTTGCAGAATGCCTTAGAAAACACATCTTAAGCCAGTCTTTTTTGAGTGTAAAAACTGACAGAATTGATTTCCACGTGGTCCTCTATTGAGATAAACCTATCCCTGTGTATTGTTAAGTTTGCAGTGAGTTTAAGTTAAGTGTCTGCTTTGGAAAAGTCTGCCTGCAATGTTTATCTGTTTGGAGGTTTTTTTTGTTTTTTAAATTATTTACGTATTTTTTTTAATTTTTGGCTGCCTTGGGTCTTCGTTGTCACACATGGGCTCCAGAGCGTGTGGGCTCTGTAGTTTGCAGCGCACCAGCATAGTTGCCCTGGGGCATGTGGGATTTTAGTTCCCCAACCTGGGGTCAAACCTGCATCCCTTGCATTGGAAGGTGGATTCCTAACCACTGAACTACCAAAGAAATCCCCAAGATGTTTATCTTATCTAGGGTTGTGAATACAAGTATGCATTACCTTGGAATTGTGAGTCTGGGGTTTTACGTTGCCAAATGGATTCACCAAATGGGAAGCATTTTAAAGAGAGTAAAACTTCCAGTTGTTCTGATAGTTGTCTTCAGTCATTTTCAGAAACTACAGTTGAACCAGTAATTGAGAAGAGCAGTTCTCCCTTTGGGAAATCTAACCTTTTCAGTAGAATTCAGTTAAAGATTGATGTGATTTTTAAAAAAATCTGAAATGCCATTTCCTTCATTTTTTTTTTTTTTACTAGCCCCGTCTCGGAAGTCGGTCTTGACAGACCCAGCTAAACTCAAGAAGCTGCAGCAGAGTGGCGAGGCCTTTGTCCAGGACGACTCCTGCGTGAACATTGTGGCACAGCTGCCCAAGTGCCGTGAGTGCCGCCTGGACAGCCTGCGCAAGGACAAGGAGCCGCAGAAAGACTCGCCTGTGTTCTGCCGCTTCTTTCACTTCAGGAGGTGAGGCCTGTGGGGGAAAACGGAGGTGCTCTGAGCCCTTTAATGTACTTTCTCCCTCCTCTTCTATCAATAGTAAGTCTAAAACTGGGAAAAGTTAGAGATGATACTTCTAATCTGTGAATTTAGGAGTCTAGATCTTGTTACATGGTATTTCCTACTCATACTCGTTTTCAGTTGTTTTTTTTCTTTTTTTTTGAAGCAAGAAGCTTGACAATACAAACTTCTGATTTTAGAAATAACAAATACAGAAAAATTCTGAAGGTTCTAAAAACCACCACGCAAATGACTACTGTTAACTTTTCAGTGCATCTTAGTGTTTATGTGGTCATAGAATATATTCAAGCATACCTACTTGTTGTATTGTATAAATACTGTTTTAAATCTTACTTTCCCCAATAGTACTTTCCCAGTATGTAATAGGAACCACTTGATCATGTTGACTTTTTAAAAAAATTATTTATTTTTATTTTTGGTTCTACTGGGTCTTCATTGCTGCATGCGGGCTTTCTCTAGTCACAGCGAGTGGGAGCTACTCTTTGTTGTGGTGCACAGGCTTCTCTTTGCCGTGGCCTCTCTTGTTGCAGAGCACAGGCTCTAAGGCATGAGACTCAGTGGTTGCAGCATGTGGGCTCAGCAGTTGTGACTCATGGGCTTTAGTTGTTCCGAGGCACCTGGAATCTTCCCACATCAGAGATCACACCTGCGTCCCTTGCAGGCAGGTTCTTATCTGCTGTGCCACCAGGGAAGTCTGATCATACTAACTTTTTTCAGCAAATACTTTTGAATAACTATGAAAGAACCCATAGATGTTTGAAAATTCCCTTAACCTATTCCCTTGTTGGTATTCAGATTATTGTGTATTTTTTGCCACTAAATACAGAGATGATCATCTGTTGTCCGTATCTCTGATTATTTACTTTGGATGAGACACTGGAAGTGCCCTTACCGGGTCAGAAGGTGTGTGTTTTAAGGCTTTGATACATGAATTCTGCCAAATTGCCCTGGAGGAATGTTGCATCTGCCTCCATGCCCCCTGGCAGCTTTTGAGCATTCCCATCTCTATGCCAACAGGAAGGAGGTGTATCTTTTAAAAAAATTCTTTCTACTTTTATAGGCAAATCATTTTTGCATTGCTTTTTTAATTTTAAAGTCAAATTTAATTTTCTTGAAATTCTTCCATCCTGAGTGAAGAGAAAGGTAGCCTTCTGGTCTTTTTGATATATAAATGAGCAGTGTTGTTCTGGGTATAGATGATCTGTTAGATATGATACATTTTCTCAGAAATCTAGGTAGAATTTCAGGCTCAACTAACTCTAATCAGTGATGATCGATACTGTCATAAGTACCATCAGGTTTGTTTCGCATTATGTTCTGCAAATGAAATAGGAGAGGGTAGGGTCTTGGGGAAGTTCAGTAGCCATATCCTGTTCACCGTCTCCTCCCCATTTGAAATGTCTTCCAAATTTATTTTTTAGAATTACGACTAGCTCTCATTTGGACTGTCAATTAAAAACTATGGGCTCCTAGAAACTCGTTTGCATCTGTTAATGCAGCTCCCCATGTGCTTCCAGTTCTGGACAAATAATTTTCCTAAGGCGCAACTTTGTGCATCTCACAGGCTCAAAAAATTTTGGCAACTGCCTAATGACTAACAAAGAAATTGCAGTCCCTGCATTTTTCTTGCCTTTATATGTAATAGTGTTTCCTTGACATGCCCTCTGTTACATAATATCTACCTTTTCTTGCAAGGCCAAGCTTAATTACTGTCTCTTAACATGAAGTCTTCTTAATATTAGTCCCACCAAACTTATAGTCAGCACTTCTTCCTCTGACTCGTATAAGACTCTGTGATTGCTGTGATACCTGTCATATCCTGCTTTTATGTCTCCAGCTAGATTGACATATATTGTTGTGTTTAAATAAATCCCAGACTACTACACAACCTAGAAAAAAGCATGATAGATGTCAAAGATGTATTAGAAAGAGAATGTTGAGAAAATACTCAGTTTTTGGCTGCACCTTCCTAGGTACCAAGGCCCATCTTAACACTGCCTGTTATTCCGGAAACTTGCATGGTAATTTATAGCTAGAATTCCTAAGGATTCTGAATACCTCATGAATTCATGTGGTTATGGCTTTAGTGATATCTAGGGTTAGCCTTCCTCTGCTGAGCATTAATCTTTTAGTAGTAGTTATATTCAGATCTGATCAGGTTATTTATCACCTTCTGTTTGTTGTCAGTTTACTTCTGTGATGTCTTGTGATGGTCCTTGCTATTAACTTCCACATCAGGCAGGTTCAGTAGCTGTCCCTGGAGGTGATAGGATTAGATAACCGGTTGGAGTGTAAAGCACACCTCCTCTCCCCTCCAGTCTTTCATGTCTTTTGGGGGAAAACCTGAACGTTTTAATCTTTATACTGTTGCTACCACATAGCAAATTGGCTGTAACTAGCCATGGAGATTTATAGAAAGCTGGGAAGGAAATGGGGTTGATTTTAAATATTTAAATAGTAACAACAAGGTGTAAATCAATATTTTATATATGTAACACGCTTTTTTTTTTCCTTTCTTCCTTTCACTTCTAGGTTACAGTTCAACAAACATGGTGTGTTGCGGGTAGAAGGCTTCTTAACACCAAACAAGTATGACAGTGAAGCAATTGGCTTGTGGTTGCCTTTAACCAGAAATGTTGTGGGGACTGATTTGGACACAGCAAAGTATATTCTGGCCAACATTGGAGACCACTTCTGTCAAATGGTGATTTCTGAAAAGGAAGCTATGTCAACTATTGAGCCACACAGTAAGAGCATCTCTTAGGGGGTAGGATTTTTGAGTCCAACTTGACTTTCATTCCTAAATGACACCTAAGTCCTAGTTGTGTGGGTTTCATTTTCACCTAGAAGTTTAGATGACTTTGGTATACTGAGGTTGCATTTTTTTCCTTGTGACAGGTTCTGCCTATTGATTTAATCAGAGTCAGTTACCTCTCTTTGGAGGTTGTTTAGGTTGTTTACTAAAGGAGCGGAACTCCTTTTTTGTTAAGAATGCTAAAGGGAGATGGTGGTGGAATTTGCACAGCATTACCAACAGTATAGGCTCACCTAGAGGGGTGAGACAGTCTCAGACTTCTTCCATCATTGTATCTTTCACAAACGGTTGAAAGTAAAAAGTGAAGCCTTTTCATTTTTCTAGTAGGTATCTTTTCAGACTTTGTATAACCAAATACGTTTCAATATAAGCATCTGTACATACCAGTGTTAAGAATTTTGATTGTAGGAACCAAAATTGGTTCCAGAAATTAACTGAAGCTAGTTTAAGCACCGAAATAATATATTAGATAAGTTTGATTATTCTTGTATCTCAAGAGTTCAGGGAGTGGAAACTGGGGCATTCCCAGGAATGAAAGTTCAGCGCTAGGTGGGGAGTGGCATTGTGAACTCCACGGTGGCTGAAGTCCTACTGAATTGAAAAACAGCTTTAGAATCACTCTGTTCTGTTGGTCAATAGAGACCCTGATAAGTCAAGAATCATATTAAAGTTTTTTTCCTGTGATCTTTTATTTAGGACAAATGACTCTGGTGTTTCATTTTCAGTAAAGTTACGGAAGTTTTCTTCTTATATACTTTTAAAGACTTAAAGAATTCTCAAGTAACTGATGTAGAGGTGGTATATGAGTAATTGGAATGTAAAAACACTTCTTTGAAATATGTTAGTAGCTTCCTGAATCAGCTGGGCTGTTTTAAACTATGGATGTTTTTTTCTGTGCTTAAGGTGAGTTGTCTGAAAAATGTGGGTTTTTATTTTTTCATTCCCAAAAAAACACAGTTGTCTTTTTAAGAGCATAATTAAGAAACTCAGTCGTTTAAGATGATTATGTTATTAGCCTTTCCTCCTTGATTGTCATATTCCTCTTCATTTCCTCTGTGACACTCTGGTCAGTTGGAGAGAGGAACTCGCTGTGAGTGATCCTGAAGGATGCTACCACAAGGTGTTCCTAGAGAAGGGGGTGAGACAGTGCCCTCTGCTCCTGAGGTTAGGAAGCAGGTCCCAGCCTTCATACATTTATTCTGTCTTTTCAATGACAGTCATTGAATAATAGATGGCTAAGAGGTCCAAGACTACTCTCTAAGAAAACAGTCTAATCCAGTGACCAAGGTGAAGTTCGTAAAATCTCGTCTATAAAATGCCTGAAGCTCTATGTATTATGCTCTGAGCTTTCACATTGTAATGAAATGGCAGAGGTCAGGAGTTGGATTAATTTGAAGCAAACTGAAGTTAGTCATGTGTTTTATGGTCAGTCTGAAGAAGAAGTCACCACTGACTGGATTAGGAAAAGATGTATGTTCTCCTTAGAACACGAATGTGACAGTGTTGATCCTATCTTGTTCAGGAGAGAGAGAGAATGATCTTCTGATCGAGACATTGGGCTTTTCTATGACCCAGGAAAATGTCCTCCCTTTGCTCCTACTCCTTGAAGATTTCTGATGCTATATTTGGCACTCCTCTGTCGCAGGGAATGCCCCTCCCTCCAGTTCTCAGAGCTTGGCCTCTGGAACAGAAGATGCTACTTTGTAGAAGTCTAGCTTATGCCTCCATCTGTTGAATATTTGGTTAGTGTGAGTCGGTCCTGGGGGCCTGCATCACTCCTGGCTCTAGCAAAATTGACTTTCTGTCTCTGGTCTGTGAAGGAGTCAACTTTGGACCGTTGTGCCTTCGCTAGTTAATGTGCTGCTCCCTCCAGGTTCCCTAAGCACCCAGAGGGTTTTTAATGGGCAATCTGAGAGGTTTCGGGGCATCTGTGAATAACCAGACACTCTGTACTGAAGGTTGGATTTGTGGATTTGAGTGAAATGTTTTTTCTTAGGAGAAAGGATGGTCCATGCTGCCTTTATAGTTTCAGAGGATCTCATGACCCAAAAGGTGAAGAACCACTGCTCTCTGATACCTGTGTCTAAACCTCAACTTGCATAACCAGTGCTGCTTTCTTCATTGACTTACTCAGCAGGGCTTCCTACGCACCAGCAGTGTGCAGAACTCCTTGGAGGGTGGGGTGGAGGTGGGGTCTGAGCAGGAATTCTGCTTGCATGAAGTTTAGTCTCCTTGTGGTTGTTCTGTTGCTGAGTCGTGTCTGACTCTTTGTAACCCCGTGGACTGCAGCACACCAGCTTTCCCTGTCCTTCACTATCTCCTGGAGTTTGCTCAGATTCATGTCCATTGAGTTGGTGATGCTATCTAACCATCTTGTCTTCTGCCATCCTCTTCTCATTTTGCCTTCACTCTTTCCCAGCCTCAGGGTCTTTTCCAATGAGTCGGCTCTTCGTATTAGGTGGCCACAGTAGTAGAGCTTCAGCTTCAGCATCAGTACTTCCAATGAATATTCGGAGTTAATTTCCTTTAGGATTGATTAGTTTGATCTCCTTGCTGTCCAAGGGATCTCAAGAGTCTTCTCCATCACCACAGTTCAAAAGCATCAGTTCTTTGGCGCTCAGCCTTCTTTATGTCGAACTGTCACATCCATGCATGACTACTGGAAAAAACCATAGCTTTGACTAGATGGGCCTTTTCTGGCAAAATGATGTCTCTTTTTTTAATACACTATCTAGGTTTGTCATAGCTTTTCTTCTAAGGAACAGTGTCTTTTAATTTCGTCACTCCTCGAGAGAAGCGAAACTGCTCTTGACTGTGTGCCATGTACAGAGGCCCGAGCCTGGAGTGCAGATACGAGCTGATGGGAATGCTGGAGGAGTCCAGGAGAGCTTCATGCCTGGGGTGGGGGCTTGGGATGGGCTCTGGAGGCTAAACAGTTACTGGGAGCTCCAGTGAGAGGGGGGGAATGGCACCAACTCCCTCCCCCTTCATGTTTTATTTTGGGGGCCCTCTCCTCCCCAAGACTAAGTGTCTTATTGATTTTCGTAGGACAGGTTGCTTGGAAGCGAGCCGTCAAAGGTGTGCGGGAAATGTGTGACGTGTGTGACACCACTATCTTCAACCTGCACTGGGTGTGTCCCAGGTGTGGATTCGGGGTGTGTGTGGACTGCTATCGGATGAAGAGGAAAAACTGCCAACAAGGTGAGAACTGACTTCATTCTTCTCTCAGCCCCTTCTACGCTTAAATTAAGCCTTTCACTGATGTGCAGGTGATGGATTGCTGAAACTTGTGGGGCCAGAGTCCATAAAGAGCAGTGACTACAAATCAGTTCTTTGCAGGTGCTGCCTATAAGACTTTCAATTGGCTGAGATGTGTGAAGAGTCAGATACATGAACCAGAGAACCTCATGCCTACACAGATCATTCCTGGAAAAGGTATTTCATGGGGTGCAATGATTTTCTTTTGCCTGTGTTTTGATTAGCTCATAGAGGCTGGTAGAGTGGTTTTACTTTGTCGAATATAATTACTTGCTGTCTTTATTTTAGTGTGTACCATAAATTGTCCAGAAATGTGTTAAATAACGCCCCCAAAGTTTTTGATTAAGGCTTCGTAAATAGTTCTTTAAAAGGAAAAAAAATGGTGCATTTAGGGGAAAGCATACTTAGGATGAAAAGGAGGGAGTGTGAGCACCCTAAAATGCATGCTAAGTCACTTCAGTCCTATCTGACTCTTTGCAACCCCATGGACTGTAGCCTGCCAGGCTCCTGTGTCCATGGGATTCTCTAGGCAAGAATACTGGAGTGGGTTGCCATGCCCTCCTCCAGGGGATCTTCCCAACCCAGGGATCGAACCCGCGTATCTTCTGTCTCCTGCATTGGCACGTGGGTTCTTTAGCTCTAGCGCCACCTGGGAAGCCCACCCTAAAATAAGTGCTGCTAAAACAAGTTATCTTGTTAGAAATACCAGCTTCTGCTTTGTAATGTTGAGGTTGAAAGTACCTATTTCTTGTTCAGATGTTTGCCTGTGCCCTTTTTTTAGCCCTCTATGATGTTGGAGACATTGTTCATTCTGTAAGAGCAAAATGGGGAATAAAAGCAAATTGTCCCTGTTCAAACAGGCAGTTCAAACTCTTTTCAAAACCAGCCTCAAAGGAAGACATAAAACAGGTATTACTGTTTATGCTGGATTCAACCATCCTTGTTAATTGTTGTCTGTCTGTTTTCAATAACCTGAGGATTTCTGTAGTATATTAGAAAGGAACATGGGGAGAGCTGTCAGTGGAAAGAAATGGTTCACTGTTTCATGTGGCACTTTATAGACCCATTCTCAAGTTTTACATTATTTTTGTGGACTTTATTTGTAGTCTCTTTTAAGTAGGATTTTAATTTTCATTCCTTGAAAAAGAAAAACCTTTTCTGTTACAGTCTACTTAATAAATTGCTTTCAAATTTGTATAGGTTTTTAAACTTACCATTGTTTTACACAGTTAAAATTTTTCAGATAAACTTAACATTTTTTAATTACTAAATATATTTTACCTGTAATAAATATATAAAGAGTTGAAGGAAATAATAACTGAAATGATCCTTGCTGTATCTCTCACTCAATGTAAAATATGTGTACATTTCCTTGGTGCTCACAGGCCTCTTTATGGTTGACATTTCCTTCACGTCTGTCATCACATCTACCCCCCTTACTCTTCCTCACCCCAGTAATCATTAGCCCACTTTATTTTTAGTAATCAGAAATTACTTTACATTTTCATGAAGCTGTGGTGTGGAAGGCAGCATTGGTAGAAGAGTTTTGATCTTTGGAGTCAGAACTGAATTTGAATTCTTTTTCTGCCACTTTCTAGTTGCATAACTCTGGCTCAGATGAACTGATGTATGTGTGCTTTAGCTTCCTCATCAGTAATAAAGGAATAATAATGCCAGTAAAATAAGTGGGGTACTCTGTCTGTGCAGTTTGTTTGTCGTTTTTATTGTTATTCGTGTTCAGTTCATGTTTTGAGTTCTTGTTAGGGCTCTTCATCACTTTTTAAAGCTTCCTACACTACACTAAATCAAAAGAGCATGTCCTTTTTCTGCATTTTCCCACTTCTTCTGAATTCACAGCTGTATTTCCTACCCTGCCTCATTTACTTGTTCAGTCACTGGTTTCTGAGTGCCTACTCATGACACTGGGTGATGGGAACAAACTGGGCATTTTAAAGAAACACAGTGGATGGAGTGATAGGAATATGAATGAATATGAGATGCTGCTACAATGGTGGAGGCGTATCTTGCTGTATTTACATCCTTCACGTCTTATACTTTCTGTAGTAATACTTAAAAGTTAAAAAATTAAAATCTCTTCTACACAGTTTGCTCTATTATTGCAAGATTACTGCAGCTGTGATGATTTCCAGGGCTATTGGGTGGTTTTGTTGCAGATATTTCTCTCTTACTGGTGAGCAGTTAGGGGAGAAGATAAGAAGAAGATGCAGTTTTCCAGCCTGTGTCAAGTTCTCCTTTTATACTCAACACAGACTTCCTTAACTGGAGAAAAAGCGACTCTCGGTACCATGCTCCAGCAGAATCCCTCAGGGTTGGAGCCAGTGACTGTGGGTGGGGAGGCCGCTTCCAAACCGGCCAGCAGTGTGAAGCCCGCCTGTCCAGCCAGCACGTCTCCTTTGAACTGGCTAGCAGACCTGACCAGTGGCAATGTCAACAAGGAGAACAAGGGTGAGTGTTTCCTGCCTTCCAGAACTTTGGCCTGTTCCAAGAGGGACTTGGCAACCTCAGTTACTGGGAGAACAGAGTGGTGAGAAGTAGTGTGGAGGGTTAGGGGTTCCCTGTAGTCACCTGAGACCTGACACAGTTGCAGGCCCAGAAAGAGCTTTCGCTGCTGATAGAAGTCATTGTTGAGCTTCTGTTTGGCAGGAGTAGGGTGGGCTGAGACTTGTTAGTTTCAATAGTAATTTTTGCCTTTCTATCTCTACCCTGTATATATTTCCTATTCTGTCTAAATGGGAACACTCTGTCTTCAACTTTATTTTTCTCATCCGTGCTGTTGTCTCAGGATGCTTGATTATAGTATAAAGAGCATGGGCTTGGAAATCAGGTATTTAGAATTTAGGTGATTCTGCTGTTTTACAAGAAAGAAAAATTGCAGATCCATTTCTTTCACGCAGAGATATTAAACATCTCAGTGAATAGAATTCAGCATAATAAATAAAGGACTTATATGGGGTGACCCAGCAGGGCTTGAGAAATGCAACTGCAGTTTTAACATTAAAAAAGTGGGAAAAAGTCATGTGAGGAGATATAGAAAAAGAGTAAAATTCAAAACCTGCCTATAATTAAAACAAAAACACTTAGGAACAGAAGGGAATATCCTTAATCTAATGAGTTTCTATGATAAAATTGACAGCAAACATGTTAAATTATTACTGAATTTTTTATTCAGTTGAATAATTTTTAAACCATTCCCTCTGTGTTCAGGCATGAGACGAGGATTCCTGTCTTCAGTCTTTCATTAAACATGGTACTGGAAGTCCTGGCTATTGCAGTGAAGTGAACAAAAAGATGTTAGGATTGGAAAGAAAGAGATAAAACTGTTGATATTTGTGAACAATCTAATTATGCATGTGAAATTCTAAGAGAATCTGTATTTATAAATACTATCAAGGTTGATAGTTACAATGTTATTTACAAAAATCAGTTGTATTTTACATACAGGAACAAATAAAAACTACAGTTTACCATAGTATCACTTTGGGTATTGAATGTTTTTATATATATATATACTATATGTGTGTGTATATATATATGTAATAGCAGTTGGAAATCCTTATCAAAATCAATAATATCATTAGTATTTATCCTCTTAAGTTTCCTGGTTCCATAGTAATTCTGTTAATAGAAGACTAGTAAGGGCTCTGCCTTTCAGAACACTTTTTCATCTAGATGTTTTTGGTTTCCTTTTTAGAAAAGCAACCAGCGATGCCAATTTTAAAGAATGAAATCAAATGCCTTCCGCCGCTCCCCCCCTTGAGCAAATCCAGCACAGTCCTCCACACCTTTAACAGCACAATTTTGACACCTGTAAGCAACAACAATTCGGGTTTCCTCCGAAATCTCTTGAATTCCTCTACAGGAAAGGTATGTATTTATCTTACTGTTTATGCTCTTCACCACCCTGCCCCCTCCCCCCCCCCAATAAAGATGAACAGAGTCAGAGTAGAAGAGAGTAGAGAAACTAAAATAGAAAGTAGAAAGAAGGATGTGAGTCCATTGCTTTCTTCTTCATGGGTACAGAGGCTGTATCATTGGCAGATGGGCTTCACAGCTTCTAATTCTTGGCTGATAGGCTTTTGAGTATACTGATGGGCTGATTCTAATTCTTGGCTGATGGGTACACTTTTTTGTGTACCACTTCTGAGAGTTGTGATGTCAGGTAGAGGAAGAAGACTTAACCTCTGTGAGAGTCCTGGCCTGGGTTCTTCCCTGAGTGTGTAACATGTACTCATCCTACTGTTATAGAAATATAGGGTTTATTGATGGTAGGGAATGACATGTTTAAGACTTATGTTCTTTTTCAAATTCAGACAGAAAATGGACTCAAGAATACACCAAAAATCCTTGATGACATCTTTGCCTCTTTGGTACAAAATAAGACCTGCTCTGATTTATCAAAGAGGCCCCAAGGACTGACCATCAAGCCCAGCATTCTGGGCTTTGACACTCCCCACTACTGGCTGTGTGATAACCGTCTGCTTTGCCTGCAAGATCCCAACAACAAGAGCAACTGGAATGTGTTCAGGGAGTGCTGGAAACAAGGGCAGGTAAGGGGCCTCTTGCCCGGTCCCAGCACAGCCCCTTCCCAGTGCCTTTGGTAGACTTCTGACACCCTCACCCCACAGCCCCTCCCCTCCCCCCTTCCTGGATTTTAAGTGCTGTATACTTTCTCTCTTTTTTTCTGTACTATACTGTTTAGGGTGAATACAATCAGAATGTGGCTGAGTCTTTCTTTTTACCACAAACTTTCCTGGGCTGTATTCTCTGATGAGGTTTTTGTTTGGATTGCTTCTAACCAGTCATCTTTGGATCTTTTATTTTTTTATTTTATTGTTTTTGACTGTGATGGGTCTTCATTGCTGCACATAGGTTTTCTCTCATTGCAGAGGTGGGGGCTACTCTTTGATGTTGTGTGCAGGCTTCTCATTGCGGTGGCTTCTCTTGTTGCAGAGCACAGGCTTCAGTATTGTAGTGCTCGGGCTCAGTAGTCGTGGCACACAGGCTTTACTGCTCCACAGCATGTGGGATCTTCTCAGACCAGGGATTGAACCCATGTCCTCTGCATTGCATGGCGGATTCTTAAGCACTGGACCACAGGGAAGCCCTGTCTTTGGATTTTTGATGAGTGCTTTCTGGGCTCAGTGATTCTTATGTGGTAAATGTCAATTGGAGAATTGGGTGTATGACTGAGGCTGGTGAAGTTTGGGGGATTAGACAAAATAGGATAAAAATCAGGCGTCCCTCTTCCATGAATTATAACCTTGTACTGAAGACAATTTTAGGTGGCCCTGAGCCATGTAGTGTCAGCCTGGAACTGGTGTGTAGTCTCCCAGGCCGGAGCTTGCTTTAAAGGGCAGTGATGTTCCATCTTAAGTTTTGGTTGATAGTTTAGGTGATGCTTGGCTTTGTGGACCTGCTTCTTCGCTTTCTTCTGTTGGTTTATGTTTTCTGGATTTCTGTCTTCTCTTCCGGGCCAAACAGAATCCTCGCTAAAGGGATAGTTTGCTCTTGGACAAGGCCAGGACTTGGGAATTGCCAAATAGAAAAATGTATCTATTTAACAACAAAAAAAATTTTTTTCAGTCCTGTTTACTAACAAGATTTTCTCATGACAGACTGGATACAGTCCACTGAAATGTTTTGTTTGGATTATGTAATGACTTGCTTGATTTTTTGTTTGTTTTAGGTAACTTTTATTGGAGTACAGTTGCTTTCCATTGTTGTGTTAGTTTTTACTGTACTAACACAGAGTGAATCAGCTATAATGCTCCCGTTTTAGTGTCTTAGTCATGTTCAGCTCTTTGCGACCCCATGGACTGTAGCCCGCCAGGCTCCTCTGTCCATAGGATTTGTCAGTCAAGGATACTGGAGTGGGTTGCTGTTTCCTTTTCCAGGGGATCTTCCCTACCCAGGGATCAAACCCAGATCTCCTGCATGGCAGACAGATCCTTTGCCGCTGAGTCATGGGGATAGCCATATAAATATATCCCCCATTTTTTTGATTTCCTTCCCATTTAGGTCATCACAGAGCACTGAAAAGGGTTCTTTGAGCTGTACAGTAGGTCTTGTTTGGTTTTTTTAGGATTACATAATGGTTTTTAAAAGTTGAACTTGTTGCTAATATTTTAGTCAGGCTATTTCACATGAAATTGAGGACTTCTGGCCTATCTTGGGTAACCAAAAGACTGGGCGATCTCAGGGTCATGTTCCTGGCTGGTTAACAAGAGGCTGCAGGCCAGTGGCAACACCCCCCTCCAACAGGGCACTCTTGCTGCCTTTGTCTCTCCTGCATGTCCCTTGCCCTGAGCCGTGGCGTTGGTGTTCTGTGAATCATGGGATCTGAGTCAGAAGGTGTGATCCTTCCTTTTCAAAGCTTGCTAGTTAATTTGAGAGCAAGGGTTGTGTGTAGCAGGTAAGCGAAGACATGAAATGCTGTGGGAACACAGAGGACTATGATGTCATTTTGGGAGCTGAGCCTAAGGACCAGCCGCAGAGAAAAAATCAGCAGCTGTTTGAGGAGGGGTGGCCTCAGGAGAGGGGACAGGGCTGGGGGAATTCAAACCGAAGTCTTCATTCTCCTCTCCTAGCCAGTGATGGTGTCAGGAGTGCACCATAAGCTGAACACTGAACTCTGGAAACCGGAGTCCTTCAGGAGGGAGTTTGGAAACCAGGAAGTTGACCTCGTTAACTGCAGAACCAATGAAATCATCACAGGAGCCACAGTAGGAGACTTCTGGGATGGCTTTGAAGATGTTCCGAGTATGTATTACAGACTCTTTAAGGGGCTGAGGGTGTGAAAAGGGCGGGGGTGGGTGGGCTCAGGAGCAGCAGGAGCCGACTGTCCTTCAGTGGGAGCAGCATTATTTTCTATGAGTCTGGAGTTTAAAATTCCTCTCTTACCTCCTCCTCCCTTTCTTTTTACAGATTCTGTGCATTTGAACAGAGGCAGATTCTCTTGGTATTTCCTTTGAGAGTGAGATTTTAGTCACCTCTTCTTCAGGTGACGCCCTGTCTGTCCTGTGACAGACGTGTGCCCAATGGCGAGGGGCGGGAAAAACAGAACCAGGGCTTGTGCCTCCAGGGTGGTGGTTTTATGTAGCTTTGCTATTTAACAAGAAGATTGTCAGTATGTTTAACACGACAAGCTGAGCTGAAAGTGCCAAAGAATGAATCCTTTTCACACAGCTGAGCCTGGTTACTGCCTCCTCACTTGGGCAAGGGGGACAATGGTGGTCAGGGGGCCGTGTTTCTGGTGCTGAGGCTGGCGCTTTATGTGACTGGCCAGTCAGTAACGTGTTTGTTTACAAGTGCTCTGTGAGCCCCAGCACGTGTCATCAGGCTCCCGCCCCCTCGAGAGGGTTTGGCCAGTTCATTCTGTAGACTCTCAATTCAAATTTGCTCTTTTTTCGTTCTCATTCTTTTAAGGCATACCTTTACCTTGTAATCTCTTGCTTCCTTTTCGCCTGTTACTCACATTTACAGGTTATGGCCCACACTTTGAACAGACTTTATTACCAGGTATAGCTGACTTTTAAGTAGAGTGGGATGGGGGTTTCCACACATGAAGGTTAAGGTGGAGTTTCAGACGTTAGATGTTTAGCTGGGAATCAAAGTCTATGAAATGAAAGAGGAGGCAGGTGCAGTGTAGAGTTAGTGAAGCCTTGGCACACCTGCCAGGGAGCTCTGGAGCAAGTGTTGCCCCTCATGGTCTCAGACTGGGCTAAAGTGAGGAAGAGTTAGGGCCTGTATCCCCTCACCTCCCTCAGGCCCTGGGAAGGGCAAGACCTGGCAGGGCAGCTCTCTGCAGCTGAGGCTGACCACAAAGCTGTGAGGGCAGCAGGTTCTTTGAAAGGGGATCTTGTTGTCATTCAGTTCCTCAGTCATGTCCGACTTTTGTGACCCCATGGACTGCAGCATGCCAGGCCCCTCTGTCTTCTTTTGTCTTCCCTGAGTTTTCTCAAACTCATGTCCATTGAGTCAGTGATGCTGTCCAACCGTCTCATCCTCTGTTGCCCCCTTCTCCTCCTGCCCTCCATCTTTCCCAGTATTAGGGTTTTTTCCAGTGAGTTGACTCTTCACATCAGGTGGCCAAAGTATTAGAGCTTCAGTATCAGTCTTTCCAGTGAATATTCAGGGTTGGTCTCCTTTAGGATTGACTGGTTTGATCTTGCAGTCCAAGGGACTCTCAAGAGTCTTCTCCCAACACCACAGTTCAAAAGCATCAATTCTTTGGTGCTCGACTTTCTTTATGGTCCAACTCTTACATTCCTGTATGACTACTTGAGAAACCATAGCTTTGCCTAGAGGGACCTTTGTCGGCAAAAGGGGATATAGAGGCACACATACCACAGTGTGCATTCCAGTTAGGCCTGGGTTCAGATCCTGACTCTTGATATGTACTTGCTGTGTATGTGAAGTTGCTAATTTCATTTTTCTAGGGCTCACACTTCCTCATGCCTGCAGATGGTTAAGGTGCCCCAAAGTCCATGGCAGCCTGCCTTTTCCATATTGATCATTCTTCTGCCCAGACCCCAGCACACCACCCACACTGAAATGTCACTGATGTTCGGAGCAAACACTGTACCCTGTATTTTCCTGTGTTTGTTGTGCACTATTTAAGTTAGATTATGAGAAAGTACTTGGTTGACCATCAAACACTTGTATACAGACATTAGTCCTCAAGAATATAGGGTTTGAAGTCAAGCCTGGGTTCCAGTTTCAGTTCTTACTGCTTAATAATGGATGACCTCAGTCATCTTTCAGTCAATTGATCTCAGTCAATTTCCTCGTCCAAAAGTAGGAATATTACGTAGTGCCAGGAGTCACTGGGATATTGGATTGAGTTGTAAGAACTAAATAGTTTTAAAACACTTAGCAGAGACTAGAACACAGTAAGAGGTGTGAAATAATAGTTATCATTGCTGTTAATCATAATGAGTCATGGCTATAAATCATAATTTCAGCCTATCTTTTTCAGTTAAAGGTTCTTGGTTCCTTGACATGACCTGCAATGGTTAATTGTCTATTACAGGAAAATAGTCTGACTAAACCCTCTATGTATCATCCAGAAGATGGGGTGGGGGCGGGGTTGGAGGGTGGTTGAGTGGGCCCACTGTCTCCGGACGGAACATCAGGTTGCTTCAGTCTCTCTGAGCAAAAGAAGTCATTTCTATTTCATGCTGGCCTCAGAAAATGGGGGTTTCTAGACATCTGTGACCTTTGATTGTTAAAGTGCTGTGCTGTTT
Organism: Cervus canadensis; assembly: GCF_019320065.1. NCBI lineage: Eukaryota > Metazoa > Chordata > Mammalia > Artiodactyla > Cervidae > Cervus > Cervus canadensis. The sequence goes on from NC_057390.1 coordinate 45,302,319, forward strand.
GTTATTTGGGAAGCTGCTTGCTTCTTCTGGAATACTGTATAGGAGGAGACCGGATCTATCAAAACACTACCTATGTAACATGGACAAAAGGGAGCAGCTGAAATCTCAAAGAAGCAGTTTGAGACAGGGCTCTCAAAGAGAATTCAGAGAAGACAGGGCTCTAATACAAATTAGTCAGTGATCTTTATTTTACTTCCTTGCTGGGTGTAATGGATTTCTTGACACTGAATAAATAAAATGGATGGTAATTTGCAGGATGTGAATGTTAAAAGTTAATATTTGTATATCAAAAGAAGAGAGGTGAAAGGTAAAGGAGAAAAGGAAAGATATATCCATCTGAATGCAGAGTTCCAAAGACTAGCAAGGAGACATAAGAAAGCCTTCCTAAGTGATCACTGCAAAGAAATAGAGGAAAATAATAGAATGGGAAAGACTGGAGATCACCAAGAAAATTAGCGATACCAAGAAAACATTTCATGCAAAGATGGGCATAATAAAGGACAGAATGGAGCAGAAGCAGAAGATACTAAGAAGAGGTGGCAAGGATACACAGAAGTACTCTACAAAAAAGATCTTAATGACCCAGAAAACCACGATGGAGTGATCACTCACCAAGAGCCAGATATCCTGGAGTGCGAAGTCAAGTAGGCCTTAGGAAGTATCACTATGAACAAAGCTAGTGGAGTTGATGAAATTCCAGCTGAGCCATTTCAAATCCTAAAAGATGATGCTGTGAAAGTGCTACACTCAATATGCCAGCAAATTTGGAAAACTCAGCAGTGGCCACAGGACTGGAAAAGGTCAGTTTTCATCCCAATCCCAAAGAAAGGCAATCCCAAAGAATGTTCAAACAACTGCACAATTGCACTCCTCTCACACACAAAGTAATGCTCAAAATTCTCCAAGCCAGGCTTCAACAGTACGTGAACCAAGAACTTCCAGATGTTCAAGCCAGTTTTATAAAAGGCAGAGGAACCAGAGATCAAATTGCCAACATCTGTTGGATCATAGAAAAAGCAAGAAAATTACAGAAAAACATCTACTTTATTGACTACGCTAAAGCCTTTGTGTGGATCACAACAAACTGTGGAAAATTCTTAAAGAGATGGGAATACCAGACCATCTTATCTGCCTCGTGAGAAATCTGTATACAGGTCAAGACCAACAGTTAAAACCAGACATCGAACAACAGACTGGTTCCAAATTGGCAAAGGAATACGTCAAGGCTGTATATTGTCATCCTGCTTATTTAACTTATATGCAGAGTACATCATGAGAAATGCTGGACTGGATGAAACACAAGCTGGAGTCAAGGTTGCTGGGAGAAATATCAATAACCTCAGATATGCAGATGACACCACCCTTATGGTAGAAAGCAAAGAGGAACTAAAGAGCCTCTTGATGAAAGGGGAGGAATAAAAAGAAAAAGACCTCTTGGTGAAAGAGGAGAGTGAAAAACCTGGCTTAAATCTCAACATTCAAAAAACTAAGATCATGGCATCTGGTCCCATCACTTCATGGCAAATAGATGGGGAAACAATGGAAAGAGTGACAGACTTTATTTTCTTGGGATCCAAAATCACTGTAGATGGTGACTGTGGCCTTGAAATTATGACACTTGCTCCTTGGAAGAAAAGCTATGTCCAACCTAGACATTGTATTAAAAAGCAGAGATAATACTTTGCTGACAAAGGTTCATATAATCAAAGCTATGGTTTCTCCAGTAGTCATGTATAGATGTGAAAACCAGACCATAAAGAAGGCTAAGTGCCTCGGAATTGATGGTTTTGAACTGTTCAGATGGCGTTGGAAAAGACTCTTGAGAGTCCCTTGGACTACAAGAGATCAAACCAGTCAATCTTAAAAGAAATCAGTCCTGAATATTCATTAGAAAGACTGATGCTGAAACTCCAATATTTCGGCCACCTGATGCGAAAAGCCGACTCATTAGAAAAGACCCTGATGCTGGGAAAGATTGAAGGCAGGAGGACAAGGGGACAACAGAGGATGAGATGGTGAATGGCATCACCAACTCAATGGACATAAGTTTGAGCAAGCTCTGGGAGTTGGTGATGGACAGGGAAGCCTGACATGCTGCAGTCCATGATGTCGCAAAGAGGCAGACACGACTGAGCAACTGAACTGAACAAAATGTGTCAGGTTAAAGATTTTGCAGAGACAAATACACTTTATTTGTATTGTTAGGGCATAAAGTGCTAATTTGCCATTGATTTTGATCTATTTCCGAGTTATGAATAGTAACAATTCAGTAATTCTGGTTACCTTTCAGACCGCTTGAAAAATGAAAAAGAGCCAATGGTGTTGAAACTTAAGGACTGGCCACCAGGAGAAGATTTTAGAGATATGATGCCCTCCAGGTACGATTATGGGGAGGGGAAAGAGATGGTCCCTTTCTTGAGAGATGATGATCCTGGTGAGATGAAGAAGTTACTGACTTTTAAATCTGGCTCACTAATGAAAATCATCTATGTTTCCCTGTGGTGCTCCACCAGAGAAGAGGCTGACTCAGGCATGCATGCACTCATTTGTAGGCAGGAGTGAGATCAGGCATGTTAGGGTTGGGTAGAATATAGTGACATTGCTTAGACAAGAGAGCGGAATGGCTCGATCCGTTTTCCTGATTTGCGCTTGAACCTTGAATCCTCAGAACTAAGGAATAATATATTCCTTAGTGTTACTTCCTGTCAGGAAGTTTTTGCTCAAATCTTTTGTCTGCAGTGTTCTAGATTATTTTGATATATCTGTGTGCTGTAGGAGAGAAAGAATACTTTGCTTATAAGCACTGCAATTCTAACCTTAAATGTTTTTTTCATTTATATTGAAGTACAGTTGAATTACAATGTTGTGTTATTCTACTATACAGAAAAGTGATTCAATTATATGTATGTGTATATATACACCCATTCTTTTTCATAATCTTTTTCATTGTGGTTTATCATAGGATATTAAATATAGTTCCCTGTGCTATACAGAAGGACCTTGTTATTTATCTATTCTATATTTACCAGTTTGTATCTGCTAATCCCAAACTCCCAATTCAACTCTCTCCCACCCACCTCTGCCTTGGCAACAACCAGTCTGTCTGTGTCTCTGATTCTGTTTCATAGATAGGTTCATTTGTGTCATATATAGATTCCACATATACGTGATTAGAAATGCAAGCTTATTTTGCAAATTCATTGTCTTCTTGTTCTAGATTTGATGATCTGATGGCCAACATTCCACTGCCTGAGTACACAAGGAGGGACGGCAAACTCAACTTGGCCTCACGGCTGCCAAACTACTTTGTTAGGCCAGATCTGGGTCCCAAGATGTATAATGCTTATGGTAAGAAAGAAATGGCCCAACTTGAAAAGATTATTAACAGAAGTAAAACACGTTAAAATATTTGTAACATTGGTTTTGGGGGAGGGAGAGAAGATGTCTGTAATCCTACCCCTTAACATAGCAGTGGTCTTCATTATTGCTTATTTCCTTTCATTCCTTGGCCACGTGTATGTATATTTCCCTTTCTTAATTGCAGTTGTAGGGCATATGCAATTTTTTAATAAAAATTTTCCCTTACACTTCATATTATATAGGAATATTTTTACATATTGCTCAGTGGTTTTTAGTGTGATCAGTTTTGGTGGTTGCATTTGATGGTACATCATTTAATGAATGTCAGTTTATTCATTGTTTTAATGTTGCTGGACATTTAGGTCAGTCTGCTGGAATTTCAGCTGTTTTAACATCAGCTGCACTTAAATACAGTGTTCTGTGCTGGTGGGTAGTATTCAGTTATTTAAGTTAGTATTAAACATACTCTTTGAATTTGTATTTCATTGTTATTCCTTCCTCACGTAATCTCAACTCCAGTGTCTCAGACTCAAGGGTGGCAGACCAGAGTCTTTGGCATCTTTGCCATGTTTTCCAGACACCGTTGGGGGAGTGGGAGTGAGGGCTTGGACCTCAGCCCCCAATTCTTTTCTTATGGTGGAGTCTGCCCGGGAACCACCCGGAGTGAGGTCAGGGAACAGTCCCAGAGAGGCCTTTATTTTGGGGAGTTCCCACAGTCCAGGTGCCCAAGATAGTTCTGCCAGGGTGGGCTGAGAGGTGGTCTGGGGAGAGGACACCGCTGGCAGTAGCCCATTTCCGCTTACTCTTCAGGTCTCAGTTTAGAGAGCTCTGCCTGTGTTGGGGGGCAGCAGCCTTTTCTGCAGCTGTGCTACCTTCCCCTGAGCCTTCCAAAGCAGCTGGATGGCTGGATTGCAGGGTGTGTTCTGTTTACAGTGAGAATTTACAACAAATTTACATGAACGGAAGCATTTTTCTACTAAAGCAAATGGTGTACAAATCATGTTACATCATGATTATCCAGGTCTAATAGAAATTAGAAAGCTGTATAAGGTAGAAGTGGTTACCTGAGATGTTTTTAATATAATGAGTCTATTTATTTGGTTTAAATAGCTTGATAGAGGTCTTTTCCTCCTAGATACCAATTGATAGATGGCATTGTCACTCTATAATAGCTTTTCCTATCAAAATTGTTCCATTCAGAGTAACCAGTTAGGGGTGGAAAAATGTGTTCATTTTCAAACACCTTCAACCTTATGATAAACCTCATTAATGAGCAGTCATTTTTCAAAAGTTGGGTGACTGAGCAGTGACTTCTCCGTGAGACAAAGTAGAGTGAAAGGCTCTTTGGAAAGATCATAAGTCAACCTCTCTCCAGCTCCACCACCACCAGCAGTTTTACAAATAGGAACCAGGACTTGAGGATGATAGAGGGGACACTGACCTAACTAGGAGACCCAAGGGGCGTCTAGTAACAGGTCTGGGACTAGGTCTTAAGTCTCCTAATTTCCAGGCTTGAACCAGTCTCCAGCCCCAGTGGTCTGTCACGTAGCAGCCCCTACTATGTCTGCTTATGTTCTTTGCTTGAAAGTCCATGGCGTGTTTTGTTTCAGGATTTTCTATTTTATGGGAATCCTTTCTCTGGGACCATTGTTTTTGGTTCCTCTGGCCAAACCAGCAAGCAGCTTCGGATATCGCTCTGAGACGTGTTCACCTTTCCTCACTCCAAACTTCATTTAATTCAGTTGCCACCTATCACATTGCTTTTTTTTTCCTCAAATTATACTTGTTTACTTTTTACTATAGAAAATTAAATGCACTGAAAACCTGAATCTAGGACAGTGACTTCCCATGTACTCGTCTCCCAAGTTACAACCACTCTCAGATTTTTTTCCCATAGTTGTTTCCTTATTTCCTGTCTTCATACTTTTTCCTTTACTCTTTGAAAGAAAATCTCATACATCCTATGATTTTGTCCAATATTTAATGCTTTACTCACTCCTAGGGCTGGCATTTCAGCAAACTGGAAAGAAGGGAAACTAGCTGAGCCCCAGGGCCATGATCCCAGGTTGAAATGATAAGGTGTTGGCTGCTCCTAAACCACAGGCCCCTGTGAACCAGAGAGAAATTCCTTGGCCTCCAAACAAGACAGGGCTTAAGTTGCAGGGCCTGGCAGGTTAGAAAACAGCCTTATCCTGAGCCATGCTTGGCTCTGTGCCCAGTCAAGAAGCAGTGTCCTCATGTCAGGATGGGGATCCAAGGTAACCGCCGGGCTTGACAAGCCTCAAGGTGAATGCTGAGCAAATGGGCCTTCTCCTGAGGGAAGAGGTTAGTCTCTGTTATGAGCACCAGCATGGACCTCATGCTTTGGCTCGTGGGTGCGTGCTAAGTCGCTTCAGTCACTTCTGACTCTGTGTGACGCCATGGACTGTAGCCCGCCAGGCTCCTCTGATCATGGGATTCTCCAGGCAAGAATACTGAAGTGACTTGCCATGTCCTCCTCCAGGGGATCTTCCCAACCCAGGGATCGAACCTATGACTCTTTATGTCTCCAGCATCGGCAGGTGGCTTCTTTCCCACTAGCGCCACCTGGGAATCCCCTGCTCTGGTTTAACCTTTTCCATAGTTGAGGGATCCAAGTGTGACTGAGTACATAGTCATTTGAGGTCCTAGTTTTCTGTGTTTGGGGCAGGGGTAGAGAGGTGTTCTGTTAGACTCCCCATCTTATGTCTTACCCCAGAGTCCTTGGCTGTGACAACCAAAGCTTGAAAGCTTGAGCTCGCCTGGTTGAGCAGACATCCTTTTGGCAAATCCCAGCCTCAGTAGTCCACTTTACCATCCGAGTCCTACTTTCTAGTGTTGACTTTCTTTTGCCAGCATATTGGCTTATTTTTAAAAAGCCCTTTTGTCCTTTTTTTTTTTTTTAATTTCATCCATATTTTATTTAAATTTCATCCAGATTTTCAGGTATTTTGCCTATCACCAGAAACTAATATTAGGACTTACTTTTTTATTCTTACAAAAGTAAACATTTAATATTTATTCAAAGTTGAAAGGATAAAATAACTTAATATTGAATATTGTTCTATTACTCTTCCTTGCTTAGAAAGGTAGATTTTAAAGTTTGTGGCCAAGTATTCCAGGGAGTGGGAAAGACTATGGCAGCCTGTGCGGTTTCAGTAAATTTCAGGCTTTTCTGCCTGCAGGATTAATTACTCCAGAAGATCGGAAATATGGAACAACAAATCTTCACCTAGATGTATCTGATGCAGCTAATGTCATGGTCTATGTGGGAATTCCCAAAGGACAGTGTGACCAAGAAGAAGGTAGGGTCCTAAGCATAAAAAAAGTGGGGCTTACTCTCTGAGCTGGAACATACGCAGTCTGATATTTGCCTTTTCTTGCTCCAGAAGTCCTTAAAACCATCCAAGATGGAGATTCTGATGAACTCACAATAAAGCGATTTATTGAAGGAAAAGAGAAGCCAGGAGCTCTCTGGCACATATATGCTGCTAAGGACACAGAGAAGATACGAGAATTTCTTAAAAAGGTGTGCTCCTTACCCTATGGCATGTGAAGAGAGAAGCATGCAGAACGGCAGTATTATTAATTACTACATGTCTAGACCTCACTGGGTCACTGACGAATAATCAACCTCAAACTTTAAACCTGTGCATCTCAGATTGGGTAGGCTAAAGCTGGTTTCTAAGGATCATTGGTTTCTAGATGATTAGGCTCACATCTTTGAAAAGGGGGGAACTTGTTTTGTTTGTCATGTCTGTGTTTTATGTTCCAGTGAATTTGAAGGGTTTTGTGCTCTGCCTTTACCTTCATGGTAGTTCCTCTGATCATCACATAGTATCTGTTTTTACAGCCCTAAAAACCTAAGCCCTTCAGAAACCCATGTATCATTTCTTCACCTGTGATAGCTGTCTTCCAAGTTACTCAGGTCTCTGTTGTCTTTGTCCACCCTACTGGTGGCCATCAACTTATGAAGGGTCATGGGAGAGGTATACTGGGACTTTGACGATCCCAAGATTCCAGTAGTTAGGTTATTTGGCAAGGGTTCTGTGTGGAACCCTTTGTTTTAGACACAGATGGGCATGTTCAGTTTTTAACCTGTTCGCCACTGAGGCTGCTAGTTTTAGCGTAGATATTTATGGCCAGTACTCTTCATTTGTTCATGAGGAATGGATATTCATGGTAGCCTGATGCCAAGTAAGATCCTTAACCAGTGTTTCCTTCAGTCAAGATGTCTTTTGCTAAGGATAACTTGGTTCTTCAGAGGACCTGCTGGTCACCATGTTGTTCCTTTGATAGGGTCACCCTGAGTCTGTGCTGCCCAATACTGGTCTAGAATAAACAGGTTTCATCTGTAGCCATCTTTGGGACTATTTCATAACTCAAATTGTTAAGTGAATTAGAGGTTTTTAAGAACTGCAGGGCAATAAATCTACTTATAAGGAGCTCGAGTCTATTTACATTCAAAAGTCTAGGCCAAAATATTGTCCAGACACAGTATTTACAAAATAATGCAGACTGCCAGTCATGGTTTATAGGAAATGACGAACCCACATTTTCTTTCAGTCTCCTCTTGGTTCGTTCAGTTATTGTCTTTGAGTACTATTTTCTTTTTCTGCCAGCCAGGGCTTATGTTGAAGAAGGCCTGACGTTTACTGACCGTCCACATTGTTCAGGGGGCCAAATGCCCTCCTGGAGCCCTAGCACGTAACTCAGTTTCATAACCTTTGGAATGTATTCTAGGTGTCAGAGGAGCAAGGTCAAGAAAACCCCGCCGACCACGATCCTATTCATGATCAGAGCTGGTATTTAGACCGATCATTGAGGAAGCGTTTGCAACAAGAGTATGGAGTTCAAGGCTGGGCTATTGTGCAGTTTCTTGGAGATGTGGTATTTATCCCAGCAGGAGCGCCACATCAGGCAAGAACCATGACTGGACTCTTTATTCTCCATCCACTGCTGATGGGGCTTGTGTTACGATGTGTCTTCTTGTTTTCCAGGTTCATAACTTATATAGCTGTATCAAGGTGGCTGAAGATTTTGTTTCTCCAGAACATGTTAAGCACTGCTTCTGGCTTACTCAGGAATTCCGCTATCTGTCACAGACTCATACAAACCACGAAGATAAATTACAGGTAAAAATAGCTGTGATCCCGGGCATTCTCTGACTCTGGCTTCATGGCCCTTTATCAGTGAATGTCCATCCATACCAAGCTGTAGAACAAGGAGCATATGATTGAAGCCCTCCACAGGGCCCAGTTCAAATTCCCTGGCCGCGAGAAGATCCATCCACATCTCCAAAAAGTGGGGATTTACTAAGTTTAATGCGGATGAATTTGAAAACATGGTTGCAGAAAAAGCAGCTCATCCCAGATCACTGTGGAGTCAAATACATCCTTAATCATGGGCCCCTGGACAAATGGCGGGCCCTGCACTCAGGAGAACCTTGGTGCTGTCCCCTCCTTACTCATGCCCACCAATAAATCCTCATTTCCTGTCAACAAAAAACATAGTCCATGAACTTGGCCATATCACACTAGGTAACAGTGAGTTGAAGAACTGGCTGGTTCTACTACCTACTTAGGCAAAGGAGGAATAAACCAGAAGGGAATCTCACTTTGGTTTAGAGGCTTGCAGTAGTGAATTATCTAAAACATGTGATTTCATTTAGAAAACTAGGGACATATATAAACCCTGAAAAAGAGAGCTGTACCCTGGGACTTGCTTTTCTCTGCACTCAGTGAGGGCAGGGCCACATAGGATCAAAGCCTCTGGAAGGGGGAGAATGAGCTTTTCAGTTCTTCAAAGGAGGCGTGGGTTTAAAATGTGTATAAAAGCCTCAAGGATCTTAGGGACCTTTCAAGTATTATTAATGTTTCATATTGAATTTTGAGTCTTAAGTTCCGAGAGCATGGTAATGAACTTGGTAGGGGGAAAGTTTATTCTCAGTTGACAGATTTTAAAGTTAATGGTAAACTGACCATATTTTCTCTCATTTCAATCAGGTGAAGAATGTTATCTACCATGCAGTAAAAGATGCGGTGGCTATGCTGAAAGCCAGTGAATCCAGTTTTGGCAAACCCTGAGGGTCCCAGAGGAGCCTTACCCCTGCACATTGGAAGTGAATTACTGGCAGCTGTTCAAACTCTTCAGGCAGGATTCCTGTGGACTTTGAGACTCATGTTACCTCATCTTCTTTTTTAAACTGTACCCACCTGGTAAGGGGGTACTCTGTCTAATGTATATTTCTAGTGTTTACAGACACTAAATGTGTATATGTAGTAACTATTTACAGAACATGCATCCTTTAAAACTGTGACTTCTCACCTAGTGCAGAGCTTCTACCCAACTGTAAAAACAGAACCCCTTCTCAGTTCTGGAACAACATCTGCAGTTACTCCCCAGCTGTGTGGTTGGACAGTTTAGTCAAATGGATTATAACTCTTAGGAACCACCACACAGTTGATTTGGGTTGTGTTTTGTTGTGTCTGTCTGAGTACCCTCTCCCCCAGCCCTTAGGGTTCAGAAGAACAGTGGAGGAAGCGACCACCAACAGTGCAGTTCTTATACTGTATTGCATTAGGAATGGCATTATATAGCAGAAGTCAACTACTGTACAATTCTTGGGGTTAACCATCTTTAGTTAAATGGAGTTTTAATTTAAATTGAAGCTTTGCTAATTTTAAGTGTTAAGCATTTTGCATTAAAGTATTCATATAATGTTTTGACTCAGTTTATTGGCATTATTCTCTGGTGGCAGAGTCAACACACACTTCATCAATGTTAACAAGTGTAAGAGTTTACGCCAGGAAGTTGTCTTAAAAGCCCAGAAATTCAATGCTATAGTGATTTCTGAGTGGGTATTACAGTGCTCACATGGAAACAAGTTCCTCCCCAGCCAACTGGAAACTCCTGTCACATTTTTGTAAAGAAACACTGCTGATTAACTAACTTTAGAAATGAGAATTAACCGAAAAACCAAATGGTGACTAGCTAAATGATTCTAAAAAGTTAAGAGGTCAAAATACTTTGTCTCTCTTTTGACCCTTTATAATTCAAGAGTTTACAAAAGAAAGTGAAATTATTAGAAGTTTTAAAACTTTAGTATCAAAAATAATCATATCTATGAAGAAAGGAAATTCATAAAGAAGCCAGTTTTGTCTACCTTGTTGATTCTCCTAGACAGCTCTAGCTATACTGAAATGAATTAAATTGAAATCAAATAACATAGACAAGGCCTGGAGCCTGGGTTTTTACCTATGAGCTCAGAGTGGTAAATCAAAGATGCATACCTAATGCCAACCCACCTCAAGCCAAAATCTTTAATGGATGAACTTTCAAAAACAAAGTTTTCTGAAAAGAGTAAATGGAAATATCTATTAGTGGGAAACATCTTCCCTGGGAATGTCTTACGAGAAGCTCCTTTATACAGTTTTGGATCTAGAATTGGCACTGTTGATTAGAAATCTCCAATAGCCAAAAGAAGATGAAAAGTTTAATTTTCTACTGAAGAAGTCACCATCAAGCCAGACCTCAAAGGAATCCCAGAGATAGTTCCAAGGACTTATTACTCATAATTAGATGTGTTGTGCCCACAAATATAAAAATTGAAAGCTCCCATGAGCAAGAGTGAATGCAAACCGGCAAACTGCTATATTAAACCTGCAATGTTTGTAGATTCTGGAATGATCCAGTACTTTATATTCTGAAACGTTTAGTATGCATGAAGAAATGGGTGTATGGGATATGATAAAAGAATGAGATTGCCAGAAATGACCAGATTGGGAAAGAAGATGAATAGAATTTACAGAAATGAGACACGATGATTAAAATTAGAAATTCAGCACATGAGTTAAGGAGCAGAAAAAAGTTCTTTTACAAACCAAAAGATTGGTAAAAAGATACATCTTTGAGTAACAAGGAACTATAGAGAAATGTTTACTTACAAGCCGGACAGAGGGAAGTACAGGTTTGACAGTAAGTCAGAGAATCAAGAGATTGGTGAGGGACGGGATAAGTCTAGACACCTAAAAATTATTTCCCTTGTTCATTACTGACATTTTCAGATAAAAACCAGGATTTCTTAGGAAAGAAAATTAACCCACATCATGATGCAAGAAAAAATGGTACACAAGGGAAATTGTAAAATTCCTGGATAACCTTAAGCAATTTTAACAGTATTTTTGTCCTCTAAAAGTTAAACAGAATTAACGTATGATCCAACAACTCTACTCCTAGGTTTAAACTCAATCAAAAGCAAGGATTCAAGCAGATACTTGTACACTCATGTTCACAGCAGCATTATTCATAAGAGCCGAAAGTGGAAACAACCCAACAGGTGAACAGATAAGCAACGTGGCATTTATATACGGTGGGATATTTCCTGCTGCAACATGGACAAGTCTTGAAAATATGCTCAGTGAAATATGGCAGACACATAGAACGAGATACTGTATGATTCCACTCATATGAGGAACAGTCTTATTCCTAGAATAGAGCAGGAAGTAGAGTGATGGGTACTGGGGCTGAGAGGAAGGGGAAGTGGCAGTTACTGTGTAATGGGCACAGTTTCTGTTTGGGATGATGAAAAAATCCTGGGGATGGATAGTGGTGATGGTTGTCCAACATTGTGAATGTCCTTACTACCACTGAATTGTACACTTAAAAATGATTAAAATCATCAATTTTGTGTTATGTATGTTTAAACCAAAATAAAAATTAACTCCCAAGTAGGAAAAACCTTTGGAGTCGAATGAGAAAATGACATTCTTATTTTCAGTTGATGAAAAAGGTAGAAGGAACAAGTGGGCCTTTTCTAAGTACAGCTTTCCCCCACTATTTGAAAGGAGAGGTTTCCTGTGAAACCTTTCACAAGTGTAGAAGCAAGTACCTTAGGACACATCTTGCTAATGGACACACAAAATAAGTCGACATCAAGCACAGGTGCTCACAGACACAGCTCGTAGCTATGGTGCCCTGATGCTGAGTGTAGTTTTCTGTAAAGGAGCATGGCAATGGCACTTAAACGGCTCCGCGTGTATGCTGCCTCTGTACAGCTTGTTGCAAAACAAACGCTGAATGCTGTTTTCACATTTTGCCTTTTTTTTTTTGTAAAAGCAAAAAATCCTCTTCAGATTTCTTTGCATTAGCAAAACCAGGTACTAACGTAGGTATTTCATAAATGTGAAGTAGTGTAAAGCAAACTTTCAAAAAGGGGGGGATAGGGACTTCCTGGTGGTCCAGTGGTTAAGACTCTGCACTCCCAAGGCAGGGGGCTTGGATTTGATCCCTGGTCAGGTACCTGGATCCCCCAGGCCACAATAAGAGTTTGCAAGCTGCAACTGAAGATCCTGCATGTTGCAATTAAGACCTGGCACGGCCAACTAAATATTAAAAAATAATAATATGTTCTATGATGACTGTGGAAATAACTACAAAATCCTCAAATGTTGAAAAATTAAGCAACATACTTCCAAGTAAATCAATGACCAAGAAGAAATCAGAATGAAATTAGATAGTTGAAACAATAATAAAAACACAACCTTCAAAAATGAATTCAGTTTACATCAGTCCTTAGATGGGAATTTACAGTTTAAATGTATTTATAGTAATATTTCTAAAATGTGTAGTAGAAGCATTTCATCAGTGAAAACATGCAGTTGATTTTAACTATAGATTCAATTTTTTCAACAGATCTAAAACTTCAGATTTGATATATTTTTTGTATGTTTTATGTTAGCTCTGGCCCTGTATGACACTATATAATATATTCAGGTACATTCCCTCTACATTCACTTTTTTGAGAGCTTTAATTAGAAATGGATGTTGACAGCTACTTGTCACCCATATGATCTCAAGGGTAAACAACCAATACTCTTCAGTGTACTGTGTTGCTGGCATTTTTTTTTAATGTATCGTGGTTTGTGTTTTTGCATCCTGTGATGTCTAAAAAATGCCCATCTGCATCTGCTGCTTCTAGTGGGAAAAAGAAGAGGAAGGCAATTACTCTGAGATAAAATTCAGGATAATTGCCCAACACAAAGGCGGCAAGCAAGTCAGTAATGGTCACTGCACATGAGTTAGGAATTTCCATTGATGATTTCAACCGTCTTAAAGGTTAAGAAGTGAATCAGTGATGCAGTGAATAGCATCAATTAAACACACTGTCATCACAAAAGAGCTGATCTAATGATGATACTTAAAAGTTGTCACGTGCTATACCACTTAGCCAACTGATGCCCTCAGCAAAGGCAAGAAGGCTTTTTGATTCACTCTTTATACCCAAGTGTTTATAGCAACCTGTGGTAGGTTTCAGAGCTTCAAAGGGCATCATGATTTTCACAGTGTGAAATTCAGCAGTGAGGCAGCAAGTCCTGATGCTAAAAGGTGCTGATGATTTGAAGGAAAAGCTATATAGGATAATTGTGGGTGAGAAATATTCGCCAGAGACTTCCCTGGTGGTCCAGTAGTTCGGAATCCACATTGCAATGCAGGGTATGCAGGTTCAATCCCTGGTTGGGGAACTTACCCCACATCCCACAGAGCAACTAAGTCCACATGCCACAACTAGAGAGTCCCTGTGCTGCAACGAAAGATCTGTATGATGCAATGAAAATCCCATGTGCTGCAACTAAGACCCCATGCAGCCAAATAAGTAAATGTTTTTTTTAAAAAATTGCCAGAAGAAAAAGTTAATATTGATGAAATAAGCTTATTCTAGAACTGTATGTCAGGACATATATATATTCAAGAGTTCAATACAATGCCAGTATTCAAGGCATTCAGAGACCATTTAACACTGCTTTTGGGTGGAAATGTTACAGGGTTCAAATTAAAGTCTTTCCTAATGTACCACTTAAGGAACCCTGAAGCATTAAAAAATGTGAACAAGAATACACTTCCCATTATCACAATAAGAAAACTTGCAGTACCACTGTTTGAAGACTTTAAATAAAAAAAAAAACTATTTGTCACAGGCAAGAGAATATTGTAGGCAAAACAATATTCCATTCAAGCTGACCTTAGACAAACCTCCAGGGCATCCACATCATATTTGTGACATGTATCCTGATGTAAATGTTGTGTATTTGCCTCTCAACATGGCCACACTCCAAATGTTAACCATCATTGCAACATGGGAAGAAGTCACACACCAATGGCATTTGGAAGAAAGTTTTGAATACATACAGGAATGCATTCAAAGGCTTTTGACCAAGGTTCTGTTGCCAATACAGTAACAAGATAGAAGTGCTTGGGAAGCAGCAAGAATTGGACTTTGATAAAGAGGGTATTCATGAACTTCTCGGCATTGAGGCTGAAGAGCCTTCCAATGAAGAGCTGATTGAACTGGAGAAAGAAAGGAGTTGAGGTGAGGAAGAAGTAGTTTATCTGAGACACCAAGAGTTCACAGCAAAGAAGCTTAGCAGAGGTGTTTGCTACTGTCACCAGTGGTGTACAGATGTTAGAAATAGTTGTTAATTATAAGAGACTGGCAAGACCTGGCAGGTAGGTACAGGAAGCTCTTGCTTGCCATAGAGAAGAAAAACTGCAAAGCTAGTTATCTTCCTGAAGATACTTCCTGTATTTACTAAACCAAGGGTCTGTGCCCCAGTTCCTCCTTCCAGCTATTCTCAAGCCTCATCAGAAGAGAAAGATTGATGACACTGTAGCTATAGCATCATCATCCAGCAATTAACTTTAATTTAGTGCTTTGAACATTCCTCAGAACCCGTGTGCTTTCAGCTGTGAGCACTAGCTGCATGAGTAGCCATGCAGCCACTCTGGTTTTCACTTTCAGTACAGTCTTCAGTAAGTTACATAAGATACCCGATGATTGCTCAGTTGCTCAGTTGTTTCCTATTCCTTGCAACCCCATGGACTGCAGCATGCCGGGCTTCCCTGTCCTTCACTCTCTCTCAGAGTTTGCTCAAACTCATGTCCATTGAGTCAATGATGCCATCCAACCATCTCATCCTCTGTTGTCCCTTCTCCTACTGCCCTCAATCTTTCCCAGCATCAGGGTCTTTCCAGTGAGTTGGCTGTCACATCAGGTGAACAAAGTATTGGCGCTTCAGCTTCAACATCACTCCTTCCAATGAATATTCAGGACTGACTGGTTTAGGATTGACTGGTTTGATCTCTTTGCTGTCCAGTGGACTCTCAAGAGTCTTCTCCAGCACCACAGTTCAAAAGCATCAACTTTTCAGTCTGAGCCTTCAATACTTATAAAATAGGCTTAGGTTAGATGATTTTTTTTTTCATTTATTTTTATTAGTTGGAGGCTAATTACTTTACATTATTCTTTTTTTTTTTGTCATACATTGATATGAATCAGCCATAGATTTACACATATTCCCCATCCCGATCCCCCCTCCCACCTCCCTCTCCACCCAATTCCTCTGGGTCTTCCCAGTGCACCAGGCCCGAGCACTTGTCTCATGCATCCCACCTGGGCTGGTGATCTGTTTCACCACAGATAGTATACATGCTGTTCTTTTGAAATATCCCACCCTCACATTCTCCCACAGAGTTCAAAAGTCTGTTCTGTATTTCTGTGTCTCTTTTTCTGTTCTGCATATAGGGTTATCGTTACCATCTTTCTAAATTCCATATATATGTGTTAGTATGCTGTAATGTTCTTTATCTTTCTGGCTTACTTCACTCTGTATAAGGGGCTCCAGTTTCATCCATCTCATTAGGACTGATTCAAATGAAGTTAGATGATTTTGTTCAACTCTGGTTTAATGTGTTCTGAGCACATTCAAGGTAGGTAAGGCTAAACTATGATTTGCCAGATTTGTATCTAACAGTGCGTGTGTGTCATCTTCAGAGTTTTCTACATATAAGATCGTGTGAATAGGGACATTTCACATCTTCCTTTTCAATCTGGGTGCCTTTAAATTCTTTTTCTTGCCTAACTGCCCTGGCTAGAACTTCTAGTTCCATGTTGAATAAAAATAGCAAAAGGAAGCATCCTTGTCTTTTTTGTGACCTCTTTTTCTTTTTTGGTTGTTTCTGTATCTTGATTATTATAATGCTGCAATGAATTTAGGTGTGCATGTATTTTTGCATTAGTGTTTCCCTTTTCTTCAGATAAATACCCAGAAATATAAATGCTGGATCAAGTAGTAGTTCTACTTTTAATTTTTTGATTTCCATTTTCACTTACTGGTGAGTTTTCTAGTTTCCCTCTATTACTGATTTCTAGTTTCATCTTTTGTCAGAAAAGGTCTTTAGTATAATTTCAGTCTTTTAAAATTTCTTGAGACTTGTTTTGTGGCCTTCCATATGGTTTTTCCTGGAGAATATTCCATCTGAGAACAATGTGTATTCTGCTGTTTTTGGGTATAGTATTCTGTATATATCAAATTGGTACATAGTGTTTTCAATTCTTCTGTTTCCTTATTGATTTTATGCTTGGCTGTTCTGTTCATTATTGAAATTTCTACTATTATAGAATTGTCTGTTGCTCTCATTTCTAGCAATCTTTGCTTCATATATCTTGGGGCTCTATTATTAGGTGCACATGTAATTGTTATATCCTCTTGACAGACTGACCCTTTTGTCAATATATAAGGTTCTCCTTTGTATCTTGTAATCTTTTTAAACTTAAAATCTATTTTATCTGATAAACATGAAAGTGAAAGTTGCTCAGTCATGTCCAACTCTTTGCAACTCCATGGACTATACAGTCCATGGAATTCTCCAGGCCAGAATACTGGAGTGGGTAGCCTTTCCTTTCTCCAGAGGATCTTCCCAACCCAGGGATTCAACCCAGGTCTCCCATATTGCAAGCAGATTCTTTACCAGCTGAGCCACAAGGGAAGCCCATCTGATAAACTTATAGACATCTACTTTTTTTTCAATTACTATTCCTATGCAATATCTTCTCCCATCTTTTTACTTTCAGTATTTTGTATCTTTGTACAGTACCTAAAATGAATCAGCATATAGATGGATTATGTTATTTGTTCTTCCAATCTCTGCCTTTTAATTGGGGTTTAGTCCATTTATATTACTAATAAGGAAGGACTTAGCTGTTTAGCTGTTTGCTTTTTGTATATATTTTTTGTTTAGTTTTTCCATTATTGCCTTTTTCCACATTTAGTTGAAAATTTGTACTATACCATTTGATTTCCATTTTCTTTCCTTTTCTGTTAATCTCAGTAGTTACCTTAGTGATTATAAGTAACATCTTAAAGTTACAATGACCAAGTTTGAATAATAGCAATTTTGTTTCAATAGTTTACAAAATCTCTACTCTTACACATCTTAGTCACTCCCTCTTTATATTGTTTTGTCACAGCTTATTAACTCTATACATTAATATGGATTTATAGTTATATTTGTATCCATCTGCTTTTAACCTTTATAAGAAAAAAGAGGAGTTACAAATGCAAAAGTACAACACTGGCTTTTATTTTACCAATATAGTTACCTTCACTGGTGTTCTTTATTTTTTTTTCACATGGCTTTAACTTACTATCTAGTGTCTTTTCACTACAGCTGGAAAGACTTTCTTTAGCATTTCATGTAGGGCAGTTCTCCTTTTTTGTTTTAAAGAACGGCATATCTTATTTTCTCCTTCAAGTTTGCTGGTTATGATATTCTTCATTGACAATTTTTGCTTTCAGTGCCTTAAATATGTCACTCCAGTTTCTGGCTTCCATGGTATCCAGTGAGAAAGTAGCTGTTAATCTTATTGAAGATCCCTAGTATGTGAGGAGTTGCTTCTCTTCTGCTGCTTTTAAGATTCTGTCTCTGTTGTTCAACAACTGGACTATAATGTGTTTTAGTGTGGATCCCTTTGATTTTTATCTTACTTGGAATTTGTTCAGCTGTTTGCATGTGCAGATTAGTATCTTTCAGATATGGGAGGTTTTAGGTCATCATTTCTTCAAATATTCTTTTTGCTCCTCTCTCTTATCCTTCTGGTTCTCCCATAATGCACATGTTGGTGAGCTTGATGGTCTCCCACAAATCCCCTGGGCTGTGTGCACTTCATTTTTCTTTCTGCTTCTCAGACTGGATTATTTCAGTTGTTTTATATTCAAGTTTACTTATTTTTTCTTCTGCTTCCTCAAATATGCTGAACCCCTTTAATGTATTTTTTCATGTTATTGTGCTTTTCCAGCTCCAGAATTTCTATATGGTTCCTTTTTATAATTTCTCTATTGATAGTCTAATTTTGTTCATATATTATTTTCCTGGTTTTCTTTACTGCTTGAGCATATCTGAGACAGTTGTTTTAAAGTCTTTGTCTAGTAAGTGTGATGTCTGGGCTTCCTCAGGGATGGTTTCTGTAATTTTTTTTTTCCTTTGAATGAGCCATACTTCCCAATTTCTTTGTATGCATTGTGATTTTATTGTTCCAAACTGGACATTTAAATTATTCCTGAATAATTCTGAAAATCAGAATCTTTCACTTCCCCAGGATTTTCTCAGTTTTTGAACTGTGTTCAGCCAGTATTTTAACAGAGATCTCCGTGAATGCCAGAAACTTAAAAAACAAACAAAAATACCTGTTCCTGTCTTCTATGGGTTGGCTCTGTGCTTGGACACTCTTTA
Organism: Cervus canadensis; assembly: GCF_019320065.1. Taxonomy (NCBI): domain Eukaryota; kingdom Metazoa; phylum Chordata; class Mammalia; order Artiodactyla; family Cervidae; genus Cervus; species Cervus canadensis. Next base: position 45,321,264 of record NC_057390.1, read on the forward strand.
CCACTTAGCCAGACCATTTATGATTCTAACTCAACCTTCACTTTCTGAATGCACCAAGCCTAGACCTACGGGTCTTTTCAGGTCTTTTCTGAGCATAATTCCTATCCTGGCTTTCTAAATTGCCAGTATACCCAGTTGTTGTTGAATGCACTAATATAAAAAAACAACAACAAAAACAACAACAAAAACGTCTCCCTGGCTTTTCCTCCCAGGTTTTGAGTAGTCTCTTGTATGTTTCAGCTGAAAAATTTTGCACCAGGTGGCCACATGTAAAAAAAAAAAGAAAATTCCATAACATGTTTTCAAGCAATAGTTGATGCTGTTCCACCCTGGATAAATTCCAAGATAGGCAAACCAGAGATCAGCACCTTGTTATTCCTTCAGGATGGCCCTTAGATTGGGGTAAACACGGTAATTTGTGAATAAGGTCCTCTCTCTTTCCCTGGAACTAGGGACCAGGGTCTCACATTTGAAAATGTGGGCTGCTGTCTTCAAGATGCTGCCAAGCTGTGACAGGGGTCTGGCAAGGGCAAATAAAAATGCCACAAAGCTTTCTGTTTTTTCTTTTTTCTTAATATTTTCTTGGTTGTTGTAAACCTTTGTTTTCCAGAGTTCTGAAACTTCTGGGACTTTTTCAATGTTTCTTTGGAAGGATGGAGGTTTGAAACTGTCTACTCCTCCATTTTGCTGACATAATTCTGTACATATATTACATAAATATAATTATTTGTAATTGAGAACTCCCCTGGCTTAAGAAAAGGTATTTCCCTACTGTGGTTTAGACTTGAATTTCTGAAATGGCTCACTGGCTAAGCAATGCTCATTCTGGCATCTCAAAAGAAAAGTGCTTGGTTAAATAAACTTGGTAAAAGCATATGAAAGGCTACGAAAAGTTAAAGAAGCCTGCTTTATGTTTATTTCAACCAAGCACTTCCCAAGTTTATTTTCACTTAAGAATCTTTCTCACTGGTAATACAGAATAGCTTTTGAAGGGCATTTGTCACCAGGGTAGGACAAGAAAAATGGTCCAGTTTTTTAAAGCTTTTGATTTTTCACAGTTGCTTCCATAAATACAGTTATGGGGCTGGATTTTGGGGAGAGGTGCAGAGGCAGACAAGACTAGTACTCTTTTGGAACAAATAAAGGTCATGACCCCTTCTCTCCAGGAGTTCTAAGACATACCTGTAAATGTATCATACAAGAAAGAAGGCTAAGGCCATGTGAGCTGTACCACGGGCAAGGGCTTAGGAAGTTGTCTCCAACAGACAGTGTGGGGGGATGGGCAGGGGCAGAGAGAGCGAAGTCATGATCTGCCTCGAGTGCACTGCTGGGTGATCACCACAAACTGGACAGTCATTTTTAAAGAGTAAGCTGTGTTTGAGAAGAAAACAAAACAAATGAGTTGGTGGTGTGGAATGCTATTCTGAGTACCCTTGAAATTTTTTGGGGAGGGGCACCAAGTGGAATCATCTGTGGTTAGGGTGGGGCGAGTGGGAGCTGGTGCTGGAACGAAGTCAAGGGTTTAGAGGAAAACTTGTATTGCAGATGTTGACACCACAGTTTCCCCTTCCAGATTGTGGACCTTTGAAGGGCCAGAAGAGTATCTGACTTACCTTGTTTCCAATGATACCCAACAGAGTACTGGGGGAAAATGGGATGTGTGGCCTAATAATGAGCCAACAGTGCTCTCTCCTTAGCCTGAAAATAGGAATGGAGTAAAGCCCTCAAACAATTAAAACAAACCAACCCTATATTTAGATCATTTTATTTGAATGGCTGAAAGAGTGGTTGTCATTATTCTGTCCATCCATGCACCTGGATAAACTCTGATTATCCACAATAAGAACAAAAGTGCTCAGAGATTATGAGCATTCCTTAATTCCAAAATCACTCCATGAATAAATCAGCCAGATAAATGCAGTCATAAAACTATCCTGCCAATGTATTGGCTCCTCTCGACTTGACTTGTAGATTCAAAGCAATCCTAATCAAAATCCCAGCAAGTTATTTTGTGCATATTGACACATGAATTCTAAAGTTTGTTTAGAAAGGCAAGAGACCCAGAACAGACAATACAACACTGAAGAACAAAGTTGGACGACTGATGCTACCTGACCTCAAGACTTACTTATAAAGCTACAGTAATCAAGACAGTGTGGTATTGGCAAAAGAACAGGCAAATATATCAGTGGAACAGAATAGAAAGCCCTGAAATAGGCCCCCATAAATGCAGTCAATGGATCTTTAATGAAGCAGTGAGGGTAGTACACCGCAGCAAAGATCATCTTTTCAATAAATGGTGCTGGAATAACTGGACATCCACATGCACAGAAATAAATCTAGACACAGACCTTATATGCTTTACAAAAATTAATCACAGATCACAATGCATGCATGCTCAGTCACTTAGTCATGTCCGATTCTTTCCGAACCCATGTACTATAGCCCGCCAGGCTCTTTTGTCCATGGGATTATCCCAGCAAGCATACTGTAGTGGGTTGCCATTTCCTCCTTAGGGAGATCTGCCCAACCTAGGGCTCAAACCTGTGTCTCCTGCATTGGCAGGCAGATTCTTCATCACTGAGCCACCTGGGAACCCCAAATGTAAAATACAAAACTATAAGACTACTAATAAAGTAACACAGAAAATCTAAGTGACCTTGGGTATGGCAGTGACTTTTAAGATCCAACATCAAAAGGCACTATCATGAAATAACTGGTAAGATGGACTTCATTAATATTAAGAACTGCTCTGTGAGAAAAGCATGAACAGAATTAGAAAACAAGCCAAAGATTGGGAGAAAACATTTGCAAAAGATATTTCTGACAAAGGACTATTATCCATAGTATACAAAGAACTCTTAAAACTCAGCAATAAGAAAATGAACAAACTAAAAACGGACAAAAGTTCTAAACAAACATCTCACCAAAGAATATATACATATGGCAAAAAAGTGTATAAAAAGATGTTCAACATCATGTATCTTCAGGAAAATGCAAATTAAACAAGATACTGTTTCACACTAGGACAGTCAAAATGCGAAACACAACATCAAATGCTGGTGAGGACGTGGAGCAACAGGAACTCTCATCATTGCTGGTGGGAATACAAAACAATACCGCCACTTTGGAACTGTCAGCTTTTTACAGAACCAGACATACTCTTACCATATGATCCAGCAATTGTGCTCCTTGTTATTCACCTAAATGAGCTGAAATGTATGTCTGTACAAAGACCTGCACACAGGCATGTATGACTTTATTCATAGCTGCTAAAACTTTGGAGTGACCAAAATGTCCTTCCACAGATGAATGTATAGTGTAGTGCCTGTGAGCAATGAAATATAATTCAGCACTAAAAAGGACCTATCAAGCCATGAAAAAGACATGGAGGAAACTTACATGCATATTACTAAATGTAAGAAGGCAATCCTACATACTGTAGGATTCCAGGAATAAACATACTTCTGGGATGTAATGTGTCAATACATAGAAGTGGGAGACTGCATGTGTTAGGGCAAGAGGTATTTATGGGAACTCTTTTCTGCTCAATTTTGCTCTGAACCTAAAACTTCTTTCAAAAGAAGTTTACTTAAAAACTGAACTGTGGAGAACAGTGTGGAGATTTCTTAAAAAACTGGAAATAGAACTGCCATATGACCCAGCAATCTCACTTCTGGGCATACACACCGAGGAAACCAGATCTGAAAGAGACACATGCATCCCAATGTTCATCGCAGCACTGTTTATAACAGCCAGGACGTGGAGGCAACCTAGGTGCCCATCAGCAGACAAATGGATAAGGAAGCTGTGGTACATATACACCATGGAATATTACTCAGCCATTAAAAAGAATTCATTTGAATCAGTTCTAATCAGATGGATGAAACTGGAGCCCATTATACAGAGTGAAGTAAGCCAGAAAGATAAAGACCAATACAGTATACTAACGCATATATATGGAATTTAGAAAGATGGTAACGATAACCCTATATGCAAAACAGAAAGAGAGACACAGATGTACAGAACAGACTTTTGGACTCTGTGGGAGAAGGAGAGGGTGTGATGTTTTGAGAGAACAGCATTGAAACATGTATACTATCTGTGGTGAAACAGATCACCAGCCCAGGTTGGATGCATGAGACAAGTGCTCGGGGCTGGTGCACTGGGAAGACCCAGAGGGATGGGGTGGGGAGGGAGGTGGTGGGGGGTATCGGGATGGGGAATACATGTAAATCCATGGCTGATTCATGTCAATGTATGACAAAAACCACTACAATATTGTAAAGTAATTAGCCTCCAACTAATAAAAATAAATGGGAAAAAAAAAAAAACAAAAACTGAACTGTATCCTGAAGATGAAATCAAGAGTAAGAGGACAGTGCCCTGGATTGGAAAGTCCCATTTTGCAGGATGAGAGGAAAAGGTCCTTACTGCAGCACATCCAATACATCCACATTTCTCCATATAACCTACAGAAACCAACCAGGGGGACAGTGGCCAGGTTTTTTTCCTACCTGTGTAGGGCACATAAGACATGGAACAGAGGGATTTGGGTTGAACCCCAGTTCTGCCACTTTATGATTTAGAGCATGTCACTTCAGCAGGCTGAGGTGTTTTCCTAATTTGTGAAGGCTGAATGATCACATATGTTCAACAGCTTTGTAAACTGTCAGGCCCACACAAATATAAGTCGCTACTGCTGAATGATTTAAAAACGTCACTTAGAAATGTGTGAATCGTTTACACTACATGACTGCACCATGCCCCTCTCATTGGTCAGCTCCTGGCTTTGAGAAAGCACTGATATGTATGCCCATATCCCATACATCCAAGACAACCAGCTTAACACAGAAGAAGGCAATCAAAGGGTGAAAGAGGCCTAACCCCACCGCTGTCCACAATCTGCAGTGGGAAGGAAAAAGCTGCAGACACACACACCTGCCTCAGGCCAATATAATATAGCCACCCAGCCCACAAGACAAGGGGTCAACAATTCCCAAGCACCCTTTTGCTTATCCAAAGCTGACAAACATGGGAAGAGCAGCTGGCACAGCACCTTGTGGAGGCTGAGGAGCAGCGTCCACTGCGAAGTGCCTTCCGCTGAGCTGCTGAGTCCCACAGGCCCTGCTGTAACACCTCCTCTTTTCATGCCAACACAGGACATAATTTGGGACAGGAGACACCTTGCAAGTTCACTGCAGCTGACAATCTATGATAAGACCAAGTGTTAAAGCAGAAATTTATTAAAATCCATTTATATAGTGTTTTACAGACCAAAAAAAAAAAAAGAAAATACAGAGTCCTCAACATTCAAGCAATCAACTCTATTCTCTGAAGTGCCTTGTGAGAAGACAAAACTTCTTTGCCCTCATCCCCTAAAAAGGTAACTTCTATTCATACTCCTGAAAATGATGCATTTATTACACCACCTCTCAAGAACAATCTCACTGAATCCCAAAGCCTCTGAAGAGAGAGAAGAGAGATTAGCAGAGAACCTTCTCCAGAATGCAGTGTCTCACCCAGAGGTGTAGTGCAAGAGACACAGAAATGGCAGAGGCTTCAAGGAGTGTGCGCCCGGTGACGGGGCCAGAAGGAGAGCCTGTAGCCAGCTGGGGTGCCCTAGCTGCGAAGTGTGGCCAGACGGGACTGCATGGCCTCCAGGGCCTCTTCCTCCTCCTCCTCGTCTTCTGATGCAGCCATCGCTCCTATAGGTTCAGGCTCCGGGAGGGCGTCCGTCACCTTACTAGGTGCTTTGCCTAAGGCCCCTGTAAAGAAACAGTACACAGGTCAACAAAACATCAGCTTAAGCAGTGCTCCCTCATTTTCTCTGTCCTTCATACCTGGTTCAATTTGACAAGAAACAGAAAAGGGGCAGCGAAACACCTGTTTTGGGGGGGTTACTGTGACAGATGTGCACAAACACCAACTTCTAACAAAGTCACAGTAGCTAAAGATTTTGATTTTAAGAATTTTGATTCTGAGGCTCTTGATCTAAATCCCTAAACACTAGTGAATACTTAATTTTCAAGATTCATGAAGATGTTAAATATTCTCTCTCAGTAAAACTAAACTCTTTCTAAATCATTACAAAACATTTTTTTGGAGCCTTCTTTCCCCCAATAGTTGAAAACAAATAAAAATTAAATCTAGTCAGTTTTGTTATTAAACATAAAACTCAGAAAGTCCAGAAGTGAAAATACAGTTTAAAAGCTCATGAACCATCACTTAGAGATAACTATTATTTTTATTTATCCCCCTGCTAGACTTTTTTAATAGATGTATTTTTTTAAACAATAGTGTATTTCAGTATCAGTGCTTTCTTCACATATTATGAACATCTTTCCATGTCAATAAATACATCTGTGTAACAACTATGACATGTTCCATTACCATAGATGTAACACAATGGATTTAATCAATATTCTATTATTAGGCATGTAGCTTATTTCAAACTTTTCAATATTATCAATACTACAGACATCCTTGAGCTAAATCTTAAATTACTAGAATAAGTTCCCAGAAGCCAATCTGTGAGCTCAAGAGCTTTGCTACTGCCAAACAGCTTTCAAGAAAGCCTAAGCTCCTGACAGCAGAATATAGGACCAAAAAATTCTTTATCTTTGTATTTTATAAAATATGGTTATAGATATTATGCTTGTTTTTCAAGTAATAACTTGCATAATCTAAAGTAAGAAATGTGGAAGCTTCCCAGGTGGCTTAGTGGTAAAAAATCTGACTGCCAATCAAGGAGAAGCAGGTCTAGGAGGACCCCACATGCTGAGGAGCAACTAAGCCTGTGTGCCACAACTACTGAGCCTGTGCTCTAAGCCCAGAAGTCACAGCTACTAAAGCGTGTGTGCCCCAGAGCCCATGCTCCACAACAAGAGAAGCCACTGCAATGAGAAGCCCACGCACAACTAGAGTCCCCAAGCTTGCCACAACTAGAGAAAGCCAGTGGGCATCAACAAAGACCAAGCACAGTTAAATATAAAATAAATGAAAATTTAAAAAATAAAGTAAGAAATGTGGAAGGGAGTTAGAATCTGAAGAAAAAGCTACTAGCTAATCTTTCAAATGCAGGAAGGATGGCCACAAAAGGACAAGAGGAAGAGGAAGGATCTTGGGTCATACCTGCGGTGATTTCAAACAGAATTCTGTCAATTTCCATTTCTGCTGCTTCTTCCATTTCTTCTTGATCATCCATGCTTTCAAAAGTGTCCTCTAACATCTCTTCTATGATCCCAGCCTAAATATAGAATAAACCATGTCACTTCCCACAACTGTTAAATCCACTCCCTGCAGATGTCCCTGTGGGCCCAGTGCACCAACTGAGCTCTGGTGTCTATGAGTCCAGTCCACCCTTCCCAGGTCTAAGCCACAGGAAACACCACATGCTATCTGCCCTCTCTGGAGCAAGCAAAAAGCCAAAGGGAAACTGCTCTCCAAATTTAGTACTAAGGTTAGAGGGGGGCCTCTATCAGCAGAGTTTCACAGAGTAACTCAGACAATAGTGCAGCATGTGGGGAACAACCTGCTGAGAGGAGAGGGTGCTGTCTCAGGAAGCATTTGCCCTGATGTAGCAAATCTATGAGTGCAGGAGTTGAGACACAGTATCAAAATAGGCTGGAGTCACAGCAGACACTATGATAACAAATACCAAGAGCAGGGTGGGGCTCCATGGAACCCAGAAAAGGCCTGTACTTCAGCAGGTCCAAGTGATAGCTGTTGGCCTGGCGTCAGTCTGATGGGTCTGGCAAGGATCAGTCAATTCACCAAAACCTGAGAGAACTGATAAGTCTGGACCCAACAAGGCAGTGCCCACACTCCCTACAGTGAGCCCCATGCCCAGCAGCCTGATGCCAGCCAATCAGCCTACTTCATTCTCAAGAGCACAGCCCCACTACAGATGCAAGAAAACTGCTCTCTAACACCGGCCAACGGTCGCCCTCGCTGAGTAATGTCATGCGAGCACGAGATTACGTGTGGCAGCTCCAGCCCTTGCTCCACCGCACTCAGGCAGGGCATGACCCTCACCAACCGTGCTAACGGCATCAGATTTAAAGCAAGCTCTCTCTCCTGCTGTCAGACCACTCAGGTGACTCTTAATGTATGAATCTAGCTAGTTCTATATTCTGCCCATGCTCAGACCCTTTTCCTCCCAACCAAAATGAACCAACAAATTCACATTCAAGGTTACAAGTGGGGCCCTCTGGCCTGGGAGAATGGATCTTACTGCTGGATCAATAATACATACTAACTCGCTTAAAAGAGCCCAGGGGAACCTGACTCTAAGAGCCTTCCACTTCCAGCACCCTCCTGAGCCTGTCCCCCATCCAAAGGCCACTGGTGCAGGGCCCTGCCAGGCCCTGGTCCTGGGGCAGCAGGTGTTTATTCCTTTCTATTTGGTTCTCAGTTCCTTTATCTGGGCTTCCCTGGTGGCTCAGATGGTAAAGAATCCACCTGCAATGCAGGAGACCTAGGTTTGATCCCTGGGTTGGGCAGATCCCCTGGAGAAAGGAATGGCAACCCACTCCAGTATTCTTGCCTGGAGAATCCCCATGGACAGAGGAGCCTGGCAGACTAAGTCCATGGGGCCACAAAGAGTCTAATGCAACTGAGAGACTTTCACTTTCTGGTCTAAGACAGGAGTCAGCCAGCTATAGGCCGAACCCAACCCACTGCTGACTTTTACAAATAATGTTTTATGAGAACACAGTCATGCTCATTTGTTTACATATTATCTACAGCTACTTTTAAACTACAAAGTAGAGTTGAGTAGTTACAACAGAGACCTATGGCCCAGGAAATAAAAAATACATTTACTATCCAGCCCTTTATAAAAAAACTTTGCCAACCCCTGGTCTTGAACCACCTGCCTTGCCTGCTTCACTAACACTCCTCTGGTACAAACAGAGGAACCTGGGTTTTCTTCTGTTTCCTTGTTCACCTCAGAGGCCATAATCCTGAGCTCCCCAAACTCTATAGACAGTTGCTTCCTGGGTCATCCACCTCCCCTGGAGATCTAGATATACCACTGCTTCTTCTAAGGAAAAATGGCAATCTGACCCAGCCTCTGCCATGCTCAGCTCAGACAATTTCGGTGTTAACGGCCTCTGTCCTCCAGAAGAATGGATAAAGACAATGTGGTGTATAAATACAATGGAATATTACGCAGCCATTAAAAAGAATGAAATAAGGCCATTTACAGCAACATGGATGGACCTAGAGAGTGTCATATTGAGTGAAGTCAGTCAGAGAAGGAGAAATATCACATGACATCCCTTATACGTGGAATCTAAAAAGAAATGACACAAATGAACTTACTTATAAAACAGAAAGAGACTAACAGACTGAGAAAACGAACTCATGGGAGGAAGGTCATGTACACACTGCTATATTTAAATTGGATAACAAACAAAAACCTACTGTATAGCACATGGAACTCTGCTCAATGTTATGTGCTAGCATGGATGGGAGGAACGTTGGGTGTAGAATGGATACATGTATATGAATGGTTGAGTCCCTTCACTTCACCTGAAACTATCACAACACTGTTAATTGGCTATACACCAATACAATTTTTGTTTTGTTTTGTATTTTGTCCTGGTGTTAAAAAAAATAATAAAAAATAAATTAAAAAAAAAAAACAACCCACAGCTTCTATCCTCAAAATCATTTCTGCCAGGCCACAATGACCTGTCTGCCCCTGTCCACACTGGCCCAGACTCTGCCGCTGGCTGACTCCTAGTGCTCTGGAAGAGGACACACACACCCTCTGGAAGAGGGTCAGCCCCAGGTCACCTTCATCATCTCTTTGGACAGCTCCCGCATGGTGGCCTGGATTTCCGGGATCTTCACAAGACTCTGCATGGCCTTCATCACTTCTGTGCTTTTCTGCAGGGAACCAGCCACTCGCAAAACCGCTGAAAGGCAAAGATAACACGATCACTCGACACAACGTGGCACAGGATGGGATAAAGACAGGCAAATCACAAGCTGCTCTAATAAAAGTCAGCGGGGGTGGGCGGACTCCCAAAGCTATTTATGTACCTGCAGACTGCATGACTATGCTGGCTGACCGAGACTGACTTTGCTAAACTGGGTGTTACTTTGGCTACAATAGGTACAAATTCTTCAGGCACACCAAGACTCACATCTGAAGGCCTGAGTCTGACCCTGAGGGAACGAAGCTAGCTAGGAACGACTGTGACATCAGAACAAGTCACACACAGAAGAATGTCTCTAGGCCTTGCCAGGGCCAGACTGGAAAAGAAGCTTTAGGCAACACAAGTAACGCTTCCCACACACCAGTTGATGGATCGCAGCTGCTCTGGGAGGGACCTGCCACTGGTCAACAGGAAAATGAGAGAAAATGTCAGTGTAAGGTGGTTACAGTTAGAAAAAATTCTCTATAGTCCAAGATCATACACATATTATATATTCTTCTTTTCAATATTTATTTATTTGACTGTGTGGAGTCTTAGTTGAGGCACACAAGATCTTTCATGCAGCATGCAAGCTTAGTTGCCTTGAGGCGTGTGGGATCTTAGTTCCCCAACCAGGGATCAAACCTACATCCTCTGCATTGGAAGGTGGATTCTTAACCCCTGGACCATCAGGGAAATCCCTATATTCTTTAAAAGAAATCATGGTAGTAAAAAATTATGATTTCTCCCCTCTAAAGTTTTTAACAGGTCAAAATAGAGTTTGTTCAGTTCAGTTGCTCAGTCATGTCTGACTCTTTGCGACCCCATGAACTGCAGCACACCAGGCCCCCCTGTCCATCACAAACTCCCGGAGTTTACCGAAACTCATGTCCATTGAGTCAGTGATGCCATCCAACCATCTCATCCTCTGTCATCCCCTTCTCCTCCTGCCCTCAATCTTTCCCAGCATCAGGGTCTTTTCAAATGAGTCAGCTCTTCACATCAGGTGGCCAAAGTATTGGGAGTTTCAGCTTCAACATTAGTCCTTCCAATGAACACCCAGGACTGATCTCCTTTAGGATGGACTGGCTGGATCTCCTTGCAGTCCAAGGGATACTCAAAAGTTTTCTCCAACACCACAGTTCAAAAGCATCAATTCTTCAGCACTCAGCTTTCTTTATAGTCCAACTCTCACATCCATACATGACTACTGGAAAAACCATAGCCTTGACTAGATGGACCTTTGTTGGCCACCCTTCAAATCTGTTTTGAAATTTCATGGGACTAGATGTTCTGAGAAATGCCTCACGTGTATCTGTTCACCAAAACAGGGCCCCCAGCTACATTGGGAACCACCACCCATCTACTTCTATCTGAATCCAGACTCCAGGAAGCTATCGCAGCTAAGGAAAACAAGGTGCAAGTAAGTGGATGACCAGAGAAGTGCCCATCTGACACACGCAGCATTTTGTGATTTTTCTACAGGAATAAGAAGTTCACTAGTTGCAGAGAATACTTCACTTCCCTTGCACTCTTAATTTCCTGTGAAAAGGGAAGAGGCAGTATCAAGCGTCTGTATGGCTAAAATAGGAATGAATTATGCTATTATAATGACATAAAAAAGACAAATTTTAAAGTGTTGAAGTTACTACTGATTGTTGTAAAAAGGTAAATGATGGGAGGAAGAGAAGAAAGGGGAAAATAAAGCAAATTCCACATAGTTTCGTTTGAATGATAAAAGTTGGATGTCTACATAGGCCGATGTTTTATCCTAATTTGCATCCTGAGTCCGTATCCCAAAGGGAGTGGCTCTGGGATTGAACATGACATGTGTTCAATAAAGTTTTTTGAAATAGCAAAAATAAATGGAAACAGAAAAACATGGTGTGACAAGTGTTAAGTTAAATACTGAAACGTTTGCATTTTGAAAAAGGTATGAATTACTGATTGCTAAAAGAAATAAGAAAAGGAAGACTCAATATAGTGGGGAAAAGATGAAGCAAAACTGAACTCAGAAACAAAACTAATTCCAATAGTATTTAATTTGATAACTAGTCAAGGACTGGTAAAGTGGATTTTTAAAAGGACAAAATAAATGTATATGTACCCTGGAATCTCAAAACCAAAAAGATATGAGAAAAATAAAAGACAGGACCAAAATATTTTTTATGTTACACAAGAAAAAAAAGCATGTGTCAGAAAAAATTATTTTATAAGTAAACATAGTTATCCCCACAAGAGAATGAGAAAGCAAGCCAAAAGCTGGAAGAGAAGATTTTCATCATTTATGATGAAAAGGATTATGGTCTAACATATACAAAGAAGTCTTAAAGCTCTTCAAGTGTCATATTTACCATCAATGATAAATATCATCTATGTCATATTTATTATCTAATATAAGTATCTATAGTTATCATCAATAAGGAAATGAACAACCCAATGAAAAACAGACAGGATACCTAAACAAGCAACTCAGAGAAGACATATAGATGGCAAAAAAAAGCGCACATAAAAAGACGTCCAACATCCTATGTCATTAGAGAAATGAAAGTTAAAACAACAGTGAGGTACCAGTACATATCTATTAGACTGGACAAAACCCAAAACACTGATATCAAATGCTGGTGAGGATGTGGAGCAATAGGAACTCTCAGTCATTGCTGGCGGGAATGCAAAATGGTACAGCCACTTTAGGAAACAGTTTGTCAGCTCCTTACAAAACTAAATATACTGTTAACATGTGATTCGACAATAGCCCTCCTTGGCATTTACTCAAAGGAGTTAAAAACTTATGTCCACACAAAAACTTGCACATGAATGTTCACTTTATTCATCATAATTGCCAAAACTCAGACTCAACCAAGATGTGGCTTACAAGTAAACAATAATTGATAAACAGAGTGTGGGACATCAACACAGTGAATATTAACCAGCACTAAAAAGAAATGAGCTTCCTTGAAAAAACATGGAGGAAACCTTATATATATATTACTAAGTGAAAGAAGTCAATCTAGGACTTCCCTGGTGGTCCGGTGGTTAAAAATTCACCTGCCAATGCAGGGGACATGGGTTCAGTCTCTGGTCTGGGGAGATTCCATATGCCATGGAGCAACTAATAAGCCCATGCACTACAACTACTGAACCCTCGTGCCCTAGAGCCTGTACTCCACAAGCAGAGAAGCCACTGCAATGAGAAGTCTGTGCACTGCAATGGGAGAGTACCCCCCACTAGCTGCAACTAGAGAAAACCCATGTGCAGCAATGGAGACCTGCTGCTGCTGCTAAGTCGCTTCAGTCGTGTCTGACTCTGTGCAACCCCATAGATGGCAGGCCACCAGGCTCCCGCGTCCCTGGGATTCTCCAGGCAAGAACACTGGAGTGGGTTGCCATTTCCTTCTCCACTGCATGAAAGTGAAAAGTGAAAGTGAAGTCGCTCAGTTGTGTCCAACTCTTAGTGACCCCACGGACTGCAGCCTAAGAGGCTCCTCCATCCATGGGATTTTCCAGGCAAGAGTACTGGAGTGGGGTGCCATTGCCTTCTCCAAAAGGAGACCTAGCACAGCCAAAAATTAAATAAGCAATTAATAAATATTTTTTAAAAAAGAAAATCTAAAAGGCTACATACAGTATCATTCCAAGTATATATGACATTCTCAAAAAAGGGAAAATTATGGAGACAATAAAAAAGATCAGTGACTGCCAGAGTTAAGGGTGGGACGGATGAACAGGCAGAACACAGAAAATTTTCAGCTGTATACATTTCACAGTAAAATAAGAATCTCCAAAAATAAAAAGGTTAATATTCTACAGCAAACATAAAGTTAGCATTATAAAAGCTAGCTGACATTTAAACCGAGAAAGGTCACAGGCACACAGAGGGGGTTCATGCTTACAGCTCTTTGTGCTTTCGATGCTGGCTATTCTGACTGGTATGAGGTGATACCTCACTGTAGTTCTGATTTGCATTTCTCTAATAATGAGCAGTGCTGAGCATCTTTTCATGTGTTTATCAGCTATCTGTATGTCTTCTTTGGAGAAATATCTGTTTAGATCTTCTGCCCACTTTTTGATTGGGTTGTTTGTCTTTCTGGTACTGAGCTGCATGAGCTGCTTGTATATTTTGGAGATTAATATTTTTCATTTGCTATTACTTTCTCCTATTCTGAGGGCTGTCTTTTCACCTTGTTTATAGTTTCCTTTGCTGTGCAAAAGTTTTTAAGTTTAATTAGGTCCTACCTGTTTATTTTTGTTTTTATTTCCATTACTCTAGGAGGTGGGTCATAGAGGATCTTGCTGTGATTTATGTCAAGAAGTGCACTGCCTATGTTTTCCTCTAAGAGCTTTATAGTTTCTGGCCTTATATTTAAGTCTTTAACCCATTTTGAGTTTATTTTTGTGTATGGTGTTAGGAGGTGTTCTAGTTTCATTCCTTTATGTGCAGCTGTCCAGTTTCCCCAGCACTAACTTACTAAAGCGGAGAAGGAAATGGCAACCCACTCCAATATTCGTGCCTGGAGAATCCCAGGGATGGGGGAGCCTGGTGGGCTGCCGTCTATAGGGTCGCACAGAGTAGGACACGACTGAAGCGACTTAGCAGCAACAGCAACTTACTGAAGAGGCTGTCTTTTCTCTGCTGTATATTCTTGCCTCAAAGACAAGCTGCCCATAAAGCTTCTAGTAATTTAATATAAAATTAATATTTAATATAAAATAAGTCATAGGGATGTAATGTACAGCACAGGGAATTAAAGCCAGTAATAATGCAATAACTTTGTAGGGTAACAGTTATTAGATTTACTGAGGTGATCAAGTTGTAAAGTATATAAACGTCAAATCACTATTCTGCACAGCTGAAACTAGTATAATATTGTATGTCAATTACACTTCAATAAAAAAGAAAAAAAGCCAGTCCCAAGAGGTTACTTACATATGGGCTGATTCCATTTATATAACATTTTTGAAATAATAAAATTATAAAATTAATGTGGCAGCCAGGACAGGAGAGGAGTCTGGGGGAGAATGGATACATGCATATGTATGGCTGAGCCCCTTAGCTGTTCACCTGAAACTATCACATTCTTTGTTAATCTGCTATACCGCAATACAAAATAAGAAGTTAAAAAAAAACAAACAGATTAATGATTGCCAGATAAAAAGAGGGGGTGCACAAAGCTTTCGCACAACAAAGGAAACTATAAGCAAGGTGAAAAGACAGCCCTCAGAATGGGAGAAAATAATAGCAAATGAAGCAACAGACAAAGGATTAATCTCAAAAATATACAAGCAACTCCTGCAGCTCAATTCCAGAAAAATAAATGACCCAATCAAAAAATGGGCCAAAGATCTAAACAGACATTTCTCCAAAGAAGACATACAGATGGCTAACAAACACATGAAAAGATGCTCAACATCACTCATTATCAGAGAAATGCAAATCAAAACCACAATGAGGTACCATTACACGCCAGTCAGGATGGCTGCTATCCAAAAGTCTACAAGCAATAAATGCTGGAGAGGGTGTGGAGAAAAGGGAACCCTCTTACACTGTTGGTGGGAATGCAAACTAGCACAGCCGCTATGGAGAACAGTGTGGAGATTTCTTAAAAAACGGGAAACAGAACTGCCATATGACCCAGCAATCCCACTTCTGGGCATACACACCGAGGAAACCAGATCTGAAAGAGACACGTGCACCCCAATGTTCATCGCAGCACTGTTTATAATAGCCAGGACATGGAAGCAACCTAGGTGCCCATCAGCAGACAAATGGATAAGGAAGCTGTGGTACATATACACCATGGAATATTACTCAGCCATTAAAAAGAATTCATTTGAATCAGTTCTAATGAGATGGATGAAACTGGAGCCCATTATACAGAGTGAAGTAAGCCAGAAAGATAAAGACCAATACAGTATACTAACGCATATATATGGAATTTAGAAAGATGGTAACGATAACCCTATATGCAAAACAGAAAAAGAGACACAGATGTACAGAACAGACTTTTGGACTCTGTGGGAGAAGGTGAGGGTGTGATGTTTTGAGAGAACAGCATTGAAACATGTATATTATCAAGGGTGAAACAGATCACCAGCCCAGGTTGGATGCATGAGACAAGTGCTTGGGCCTGGTGCACTGGGAAGACGCAGAGGGGTGGGGTAGGGAGGGAGGTGGGAGGGGGGATCGGGATGGGGAATACATGTAAATCCATGGCTGATTCATGTCAGTGTATGGCAAAAACCACTACAATATTGTAAAGTAATTAGCCTCCAACTAATAAAAATAAATGGAAAAAAAAAACAGATTAATGATTGCCAGATATAAAGAGGGGGTGGGGGTGGGAAGGAAGTGGGTGTGGTTACAGATGTGCAGTATGAGATAGCCCTGTAGAGATGGAAACTGGAAGAATTCTAAAACTTGACTGTATCAATGCTGACCTCCTGGTTGTAATACTTATTTTAACTCTGTAAAATGTTACCATTGGGGGAAAATGGGTAAAGGGTATACACAGAATCTCTCTGTATTATTTCTTACAACTCCATGTATGTGAATCTACAATTCTCTCAAAAAGCTTAATTTTAAAAAACCCTCAGAAAAGAGTATATAAAAACAAAGCAACATTATGTTACCATGTCTGCTAGAGATACAAATGAAACACACACACATACACAAATACAAGTTCTGCTATAAATTATAACAATAACCAAATATGGAAACAAAGCAGGTAATATAGATTTAGCTTCATAATCACAGATACAAAGACCAATGGAAATATTCTCGGTCTGATCTCAATAATTAAAGTAACAAAATTACAAAGCTGTTTCCACTTATCACAGGTTCTTGTGGCAATTATAGCTAAATTTAAATAAATCAGAAAAAATTAAATATTAAAGATGGCATCAATAGCAAAATGCAATTCCCTGAGAGCAAGGGCCCAGGGGAGCAACACATTCACAAAAGCCATCTTAAACATGGCAATTATAAGCAGAATGAACAGTCATAAGAAAATATGGAGTCTTACAATGACGTTTCACAAAGTTAAGTTAAAGTCACAAAGTGTCCAACTCTTTCTGAACCCATGGACCATATAGTCCATGGAATTCTCCAGGCCAGAATACTGGAGCGGATAGCCTTTCCCTTCTCCAGGGGATCTTCCCAAACCAGGGATCAAACCCAGGTCTCCCACACTGCAGGATTCTTAGCAGCTGAGTCACCAGGGAAGCCCACTACAGGGATAGGTTGCGCGTAAGATTCCAGAGGGCTGCCTACCTCCAGTCACTCTCACTCAGTGCCAACCATGGGCACTCACACTACACTTACAGCTGAGTAAAATGATTATTCCTATGAAGAATGACTAAAATCAAATATAAAACAAATGGAGACAATCAATTCACGAGGGAGATTTTTTCACACTTTAAAATTTTTCTGTCTATATTGTATTTTGTTTGTGCAAAGGAAAAATATTTCATATGAAAAAGATGAAGCTCTACAGAATCTGAATTTATAAAGTTTCGTCCCCATTAAACTCAACTCTCCATTCCCCTCTCCCTCCACCTCTTGGCAACCACCATTCCACTTCTCTATGATTCTGACTATTCTACATACGTCACAGAAGTGGAATCACATAGCATCTGGCCTTTGGTGACAGGCATACTGCACTTAGCATAATGCCTTCAAGGTACCCCAAGTTGTAATGTATCAGAACTTCCTCCTTCTTTTTTATATTTTAAATATTTGGCTGCACCCTGCAGCATGTGAGATATTAGTTTCCTAAACAGGAATTCAACCATTGCCCCCTGCATTGGAAGGCAGAGTATTAACTACTGGACCACTAGTGAAAGTGAAAGTCGTTGTTGTGTCTGACTCTTTGTGACCCACCATGAGCTATGTCCATGGAATTCTCCAGGCCAGAATACTGCAGTGGATAGCCTTTCCCTTCTCCAGGGGGTCTTCTGAACCCAGGGAAGTCCCCAAAACCTCCTTCCTTTTTAAGGCTGAATAGTAGTCCACTGAACTATATATACTGTTTTGTTTATCCATTCATCCTTCAGTGGACAACTGAAATGTCTTTACCTTTTACCTGTTATGAATAATGCTGCTATAAACATGGACGTAAAAATATCTGTTTGGAGTCTCTGCTTTCAATTCTTACTTATCCAGAAGTGGAATTTCTGGACCGTATGATAATTTTGTTTCCCGCCCCACCTTCTTAGCTTCTCTTAACTTTCTCTCCCAACCAAAACATACTTATCATCTGTCTTGTTCTGCAAGAAGCTGCTGTCAGAAAGTAACACTTGGAAAACATCTAATCATGACAATGTATTAATAGCTGACAGGGCTTAATACACCACCCCTCCCAGGGTCATCTGCATTTGAAAAGAGAAACCTTAAGGAGAAGAAATGACTTCATCAAATGGTGGCTTTTCAAACAGTAACAGGCTCAGGGTGGGATGGGGACATGGGAACTTATGTCACAGTATTTCTAGTTTTCTCTTTTCTCACTCCCAAAATGTAGACGTCCCCCTCCCTCTCTGTTCTGGGTTCTAGTATCAGTTACCTTCTCTGTTGTATTTAATTTGCCAACAGACAACATCCAACTATAAACCCCCTCAACAACCCTCCCTGGGGACTCCTCCGGCCAGGCACCGTGCTGAGGGGCTGGGGGAGCAGGGCGACCTGCAGGAGCCAGTCTGGACAGCCCCAAGGAGAGTCTTCTGTGTCTCTTAGGCCTGCTTCTCCCCCCTTCCAGGCTTCCAGAGTCTTTTAATGCCCTGTGGTCTTTCTGGGTTCAGGGTTTGAAGCACCTTAGGCTTATTTCTACCTTCACCACGTTCACTTACTTGGCATCCAGAGCAGTTCTCCAATGTCCTCTCTCCCCCTCATCCCACCAGACTAACCCAGCTGGGCGCTGACCATCCCCTCAGGTCCCCCTGCCCCCTGCCTGTCTGCACCTGCAGCCGAGCCCACAGTACTCCATGAGGCTCTCTCCTGTCTAGGAGATGAAGTCACCACCCTCAGCAGAGCTCTCCAAACTCTGACTGCAGATTACCTTTCCAGCCTCACCTCCCACTACCCTGTCAAGCACTCGTGTCACACTGAATCAAGGGCTGTTTGCTAAGCACAGTCTGAACTACTTCACCTGCGCCTCCGGGCCCCCACTGCTCTACCGGGACGCCTCTCTGGTTCTCCCTCAGAGCTCTGCTTCTGCACCCCCCACTGCAGCTGATCTGCAAGGCCTCCACATTTGAATCTGAAAAGCCCTGCTCTCCTTACAGCTGTCCCAACTGTCTTCTTCACCATCCTGCTCATCTTTTCCAGCCATCCTTCCCCCTTGCTCCCAGGTACCCCAACCTCCCAGAACTACTTCCTTCAGGGTTCAAATACATAGTTCTTTTGGCCCTAGGGTCTTCACACAAGTGACTGACGCTCTGGTTGGAATAAGCACCCCCCCCCCCTTAATTACTCAGCCTTCAGATATCATCAGAGACTGAGACCCTTGAGTGCATTTCCCTTTTATAGTCTCCTAGTGCTCATTACAGTGTACATTTATAAATACCCATTTACTTATTTATTATTTTATTAGGTATGCTTCTTTTTATTAAATTTATTTATTTTTGCTTTTTACTCCAAAACTAGAGGCCAGTGACTGTGTCTGTACAGTTCACTATGTCTGGTGCCCTGAAATATATCTGGCATATAATAGTGGCTAAAAGAAATGGATTTATTAATTATCATTTTTCTCTTTGTAGCTTAAGCTACCTGCCTGAGAAGACTGCAGAAGCTTCTTATGAAACTCATACTTAATCCAACCTCTCCATTCTCTTCCCTCCCTCTCTCGTAAAAAGAGGAGAGAGATAAGGAAGAAAAGGGTGGTGGGGAGAAGGCACTCTGAGAAACAATGCAAGGAACATTAAAAAAAATTCTAAAAGCTATTAAGGAGGTAGGGAATGAACTAGGAGTTAGGATTAGTAGATGCAAACTATGACATACAGAATGGATGGAAAACAAGGTCCTACTACCATATAGCACAGGGAGCAATATTCATTCAATGTCCTGGGTAAACCATAATAAAAAAGAATGTATATTAAAAAAGACTATCAATAATAAATAACAAATTATATTCATGAAATAAGAATAAAATGATATTTTAAAAATAAAGATCAGAGAACTCTTTTCCAAAAATTAAAATTAAGACAGCTAAAATAAAGAATTCATGAAAAGAAACAAAAAATAGAGACAATTTAGAACGTGTCAGAAGGCAGAACACAAAGACAAAATTGATGATGGTAACAAAAATTATATTTAGAACCCACACGTATAGCAGTTACCAAGGGCCAGGCACTGAATTAAGCCTCACAACTACCCTATGAGAAAGGTACTATTATTATTTCCAAAGTAATAATAATATTATTTCCAAATAATAATAATATTTCCAAAGAAAACAGGAAAGATTAAAAAAAAAATTATAAAGGATCAGCCCAGGAAATCTAGCATTTGACTAAAATCTTTTCCTATCAGAAACAAACAGAAAATACAGTGGAAATGAAATGATCACATTAACATGCCCGAGAATTGAAAGACCAAGGAACAGACCCACGTGAAAACATCTGCAGAAGAAACTACATGAAGTCTTGGGTTCTCAGGGGAAAACATAGGGAGAAGTCAGGGATATAGATGAAGTGAGGCTAGCCAAGATGCTTGGATGGGCATATTAATTTTGACATACCCATTAAGAATGAGTGGAGATGCCAGCTATACCCTGCAAGTCAGGCCTGAAGATAAAAATCTGGAAATCAATGGCATTTAAAGGCATGAGGTTAGATGAGCTCACCTACAGGGAGAAAGGAAAGATGGAAAAGAGGAGAGGAGCTAGAAAAGAATATTTTAATGTAAGTATCAAATAGCAGATATTTTACTTTGCAGGTGTGGTAAAGCCACAAAGACTATATTTTTGAAACAACAAAATATGTTGTTATGGGTATATATTTAAAGAATAACAGGCTCTTGACTATGCTGTTTGTGTGTTATGTTCACTATTGGAAGTACATGCTACAGGAGAAGAGATTTTTTTCACATAGATAAGTGAATATTTGTGAGCTATAATTCCTTGAAAAGATATTTTGGGATCAGTACATAGGAAGAAAAGGTAAAGAGAAGAGTGTGATCAAGCCCACTAGTTCTCAGAGAGATGTTATAACATTTCTCAAAAATTAAAAAGTCTGACAACGGCTGATGAAAATGTTCAGAAAAAAGAACCCTCATCCGCTGCTGGTGGGAATACAAATTAGCCTCTTTGGAGAGCAATTTTGCCATTCTAGTAAAATTTAAACCCAGCTATTTTTAATGCAGCAATTCTACTTCTGAGGATATAACTGTCCTAAAGAAACACGTGCAAAAGTGAAAAGACATTCATAGTAGCACTGTTAGTAAAAATTGAAAGCTTAAGTGTTCATCAATAGGGAAAAGAAAAATAAAATGTGATACATTCACAGAATACAATACCACCTAGGAGTTAAAAATATATATTTATCATCTCAAAACATATTTATCATTAAGTTGGTATGGTAAATACCATGCCAAAATATATTCTTATATGGGTATATTTCAACCTCACAATGATAAATGGGAAACAATGCAGAACGAGACACAAAGTATAATACCATTTATACACATTTTAATAGTCATGATAATGGTTACTTCTGGGGAGGCTGAAAGAGAAGGGAATGGGATTGGAAAGATATATCAGACAAGCTTCAAGTTTAATAATACTGCTTTCTAAAATAAAAACTGAGGCAAATATAATAAAATGTCAAATTTTATTGATTTTGGGTGGTAGATACATGTGAAAGTCGATCGGTCTATCCGACCTTTGTGACCCCATGGATATACAGTCCATGGAATTCTCCAGGCCAGAATACTGGAGTGGGTAGCTGTTCCCTTCTCCAGGGGATCTTCCCAACCCAGGGATCAAACCCAGGTCTCCTGCATTGCAAGCGGATTCTTTACCAGCTGAGCCACCACAGAAGCCCAAGAATACTGGAGTGGGTAGCCTATCCCTTCTCCAGGGGATCTTCCTGACCCAGGAATCAAAGCAGGGTCTCCTGCATTGCAAGTGGATTCTTTACCAGCTGAGCTACAAGGGAAGCTCTTGTTAGGTACATAAGCTATCCAATATACTATCTTCGCAACTGGGGAGAAGAGTCTGTGTACATAGTGCCTGATTCATAGGAAGAGAAAACGCAAAATAAGCTAAATGTTTTCTGATGTTGATCCAGTAAAGGAAACGCTGAAAAAATTTAGAATAATTTTATCATGGTCAACTGAACACGTACCTTTTCAGCTGGCTGCAGAAAAAAACAGAAGTAAATACGAAGCTTTCACTGATGGCTGTAAAGGGTTAAGTGTATTTAGTTTTCAAAGTAACAGTAAGATTACACTATTTCTCTCTGGTACTGAATACTTGGCTTGTCCAAAAGGCGTATATGTAGGTTATTTATCCAATATTTAAACAGCCTAAACACATCACTTTAGGACTGAAGTAAGTTTTTAAAAGTTAAGAAGATACAGTATAAATAGTTTGTCTTATTTTTTTTAACTCTTTCTCAATTCATAGATTATTTTCTTCAGTATCTGGAGAAAGAAACTGATATATTCACTATTGCTGCTGCTGCTGCTGCGTCACTTCAGTCGTGTCCGACTCTGTGTGACCCCACAGACGACAGCCCACCAGGCTCCCCTGTCCCTGGGATTCTCCAGGCAAGAACACTGGAGTGGGTTGCCATTTCCTTCTCCAATGCATGAAAGTGAAAAGGGAAAGTGAAGCACAGTAAAAATAAAAACCCACATCCAAATGTTAAAATTGAACATAAAGAAATACTTTCAGAGCCAAATACAACCAAATAATGAATCAGGCATTCATCTGGCACCAGCCTCTAAACTGAAACATTCAAGTCTTCTAATTCTTGAATGTGATGTACTCATCAGAATAGTAACTGACAGAGTTGAAGATGCTGTTTGTTTTTTTCTGGCCACGCCATATGGCTTGTGGGATCTTAGTTCTCTGACCAAGGCTTGAACTTGGGCCCTGGTAGTGAAAGCATGAGGTCCTAATCATTGGACCACCAGGGAATTCCCTGAAGATATTCTTTAGTGGAAAAATTTCCCTGTAATTTCAGAGTCTGTACTCTGTCGAATTATCTGACAGTCATCTGCTGCTATTCTCAAAGAACTCTAGTTCTGGGTTTAGGATTTCTTCATTTAGCCAAAATTAAGTAAGAAAAGAAACCAACTAGATGTAAAATGTAACCTGTGCCTCAAGCTGTCAGTGACCTGGAGAAAGATGCCTGTGAAAGATGGCAAACCATATTATACTGGATCCTGAAAGCTAAGTAGATTAGTAGGTTTCTTCTTAAATATTATAATGATTAAAAAAAAAATTAAGTCCACATATACACTGAATACCTAATACATGGCTGGCAGGTTGCTAAGATGTAAGAAAGCCTCAGGCTGAGAGCCAGAGATGAGGCAGAGAAGGAGCGGAGTAACAGCCAAAGCCAAGCTTAGACTATTTAAAATCCTACTTGAGGCAGCTCTGGGTCCAGGACAGAGGAAGCTCTTTCTTCGTCCTCCCTCTAAGGCCTGGGCCCACTTCTTATTGCTAGGACTCAACCTTCAGATCACTTTTCAACACTGTTCACATGAGGAAATGTCTAAATTCTAAACAAAGTAGGTTGAGGTGTAGATGTTCCCATTACTTCAACAATACTGGCAAAAGAAAATCAATAACAGTAAAATAAAAATTAAAGTAATAAGTATTATTTTGCTTTTGTGTAACTCCCCAACTAAGACAATATAGAGAATAAATGCCAGAGCTCAGACGGTTCTTCCTATTCAAGGAAACTAGTGTTATGATAATGGCAAGAGCCTCAGTTAATGAGGTGGTTGTAAGAACCGCTATCTTACCCAGCTGGTTCTTCATCCCCATGAGCACTGAGTTCATGTGTGCTTTGGATGCGTAGAGCTTGCTCACAGCCTTCCTTGACCTGATCATCTCCTTGGCCAGAACCACACAGACATCCTTCTGACCCTTCTTGGCAGCATCTTTCACAGATCGTTTCACTTTTTCTTCTTCTCTTTGGATATCTAAATTTAGGACAGAACACAAAACACCAAAACATTAAGGGTAAACCAGGAGATGGCATCACTGACTCAATGGACATGAGTTTGAGCAAACTCGGGGAGATACTGAAGGACAGGGAAGCCAGCATTCCATGGGGTCGCAAGGAGTTGGACATGATTTAGCGACTGAAGAACAAAAAGGAGATTTACTAGCACTGAAATCTGTTCTCATTGTGATCTAAATGTGTCTATTAAGTAAGAAACAGGAGGATATAAACCAAATAAAAATAATAAATCATTTCTAATATTATTTCCAATATCACATTAAAGTATTATAAGTGTAAACAGAAAAAAAATAAATCCTATTACACCAGACAAAATTTCAAAACTGCTCTTGCAAGCCCATTCTAACATCTGTTGGTACTGGTATTAAGGAACCTGCAACTTAAGGAAAGCCTGAACATGCTAAAAGTATTACAACACAGCGTGATGACTTACTGACATACATCATGAAATGATGATCATGGTAAGTTTAGTTAACATCCATCATCTCATACAAATATAAAACACAGAAAAACATTTCTTCCTTGTGATGAGAACTCAGGATTTACTCTCTTAACAGCTTTCATATATAATATACAGCAGTATTAATTATATTTATCCTGTCATACATGACATCCCTAGTGCTTATTTATCTTATACTGGAAGTCAGTACCTTTTGACTACCTTCATCCAATTCTCACTCCCTGCAAACTCGACCTCTGGTGACCACAAATCTTATCTCTTTTTCTATGAATTTGCTTGTTTGTGGTTTTTTGAACTATAAGTGACCTACAGCACTATGATAGGTCCTGGTGCACAGTGTACATTACAAAATGATCACCACAATAAGTCTAGTTACCATTCATCATCCTATAAAGATATATTATCATTACTGATTATATTTCCCACTCTGTACGTTTCATCCCTGTGATTCACTTATTTTGTAACTGGAAGTCTGTACCTCTTGATCTCCCTTATCTATTTCATTCATTCCCCTGCACCCCTCCCCTCTGACCACCCATTTGTCTCTGCTTCAGTAACTGTTTCTGTTTTGCTATGTTTGTTCATTTGTTTTGTTTTTTAGATTCCACATATATGTGAAATCATATGGTATTTTCTTTCTCTGTCTTATTTCACTTAGCATAATTCCCTTGAGGTCCATCATGCTGTCACAAACAACAAGATTTCATTCCTTTTTATGGCTGAGTAATATTCTAGCATATATATGTATACACACACAACATCTTTAGCTATTTATCTATCATGGGTACCGAGGTTGCTTCCTTATCTTGGCTACTGTGAGTAATGCTGCAGTAAACATTGGGATGAATATATCATTCCAAATTAGTGTCTTTGTTTCCTTTGGGAAAATACCCAGACACATAACTGCTGGATTATATGGTAGTTCTAGCTTTTTGAAGAACCTCCATGCTGTTTTCCATAGCTGTTGCACCAATTTACATTTCTATCAATATTGCACAAGGGTTCCCCATTCTCCCCATCCTAATCCAACAATTTATTTGTTGTCTTTTTAATAATAGCCATTTTTCACAGGTGTGAGATAGTGTCTCACTCTGGTTTTGATTTGCATTTTCCTGATGATTAGTGATGCTGAGCATCTTTTCATTTATTTGTTGGCCATCTGTATGTCTTCTTTGGAAAAATGCCTATTCAGGTTCTCTGCCCATTTTTAAAAACAGTTTTATTGCCTATTTGAGGTCTTTTATGTTTCCATATAAATTTGAGATTATTTGTTCAGTGAAAAATGCCACTGGAATTCTAATAGGTACTGAAATGAATCTATAGATGACTTTGAGTAGTATGGTTATCTTAACAATTCTTCAAACTCATTCACATGGTATATTTGTTTGTGTCACTTTCAGTTTATTTCATCAACATCTTACAGTTTTCTGAATACAAGTTTTTTACCTCCTTTGTTTGATTTACTCCTAGGCACTTTATTCTTTTTGATGCAATTGTAAATGGAATTGTTTTCCTAACTTCTCTTTCTGATCTCTATATTAATTTTGTATCCTACAACTTTACTGAATCCATTTATTATTTCTAATAGTTATTTGGTAGTATCTTTAGGGTTTTCTATACATAGTATCATGTCATCTTCAAAGAGTAACAGTTCTTCTTCTTCCTTGCCAGTTTGGATCATTTTATATCTTTTTCTTGTCTGATTGTGTGGCTAGGACTTCCAAGGCTATGTTACATAAAGAGTGCAAAAGTGGGCCACCCTGTCTTATTCCTGATCTCAGAGGAAATGCTTTCTTTCAGCTTTTCACTCTTGAATATGACATTGGCTGTAGGTTTGTCATAGATAGCCTTTATTATGTTGAGTGATGTACCTTCTCTAATCCCTTTGTTGAGTTTTATATCATAAATGGATGTTGAATTATGTCAAAAGTTTTTTCTCTACTTATTAAGATGACTGTATGATTTTTATTCTTCAGTTTATTAACATGGTATATCACAATATATATTTGCATAAACTGAACCATCCTTGGGATAAAATGCCACTTGATCATGGAGTATAATCCTTTTCAATGTACTGCTGAATTTGGCTGCTAATCTTTTGTTGGGGATTTTTGCATCTATGTTCATCAGTGATACTGGCCTGTATTTTTCTATTTTGTGTGCGATATCTTTGTCTGGTTTTGACATCAGGGTGATGCTGGCCTCAAAGAATGAGTTTGGAAGTTTTCTTTCCTATTCAAATTTTTGAAGTAGTTTGAAAAGGACAGATCCAAACTCTTCTTTAAGTATTTGGTAGAATTCACCCATGAAACCATTTGGTCCTCAACTTTTGTTTCTTGAGAGTTGTTTTCTTGCTGATGTAATTTCATTATTGGTTAATAGGTCTATTCATTTTCTATTTCTTCTTGAGTCAATCTTGGAAGACTCCATTTCTAAGAATTCACCCATTTCTTCTAGTAATCTGTCCATAAGTAATCTTCTATAATTCTTTGTATTTCTCTAGTGTCAATTTTAAGTTCTACTTTTTCCTTTCTGATTTTATCTCCCAGGCCCTCTCTTTTTCTTGATGAGTCTAGCTATAAATTTTTAAATTTTGTTTATCTTCTCAAAGAACCACCTTTTACTTTCACTGATCCTTTCTACTGTTCTTTAAAATTTTCTATTTCATCTATTTTTGCTCTGATCTTTTTTATTCATTCCTCCTACTAACTTTGGGTTTGCATGTTGTTTATCCTAGTTCCTTTAGGTGTAAGGTTAGGTTGTTTGAAATTTTTTTCTTGTTTCCTGTGGAAGGCTTATATTGCTATAAACTTCCCTCATAACTGCTTTTGCTGTATGCCACAGATTTTGGATTGCTGTGTTTCCATTTTCACTTGACTCCACAAAATTATTATTATTATTATTATTTTTTGCTGCACTGCATGGCTTGTGGGATCTTACTTCCTCAACCAGGAATCAAACTTGGGCCCTAGGCGGGAAGAGAACAGAGTCTTAACCACTGGACTGCCAGGGAATTCCTTGACTCTAAGTATATTTTGGTTTCTTCTTTTTAAGTCTTCAGCAACCCACTGGTTTTTGAGTAGCATACTGTTTAGTCTCTATGAGTTTGTGTTTGCAGTTTTTTCCCCCTTGTAGTTGATTTCTCATAGTACTGCAGTCTCATAGCACTGTAGTCAGAAAAGATGGCTGATACTCTTTTGATCTTGTTTTGTGGCCTACCGTGTGATTTATCCTGGAGGATGTTCCATGTGTACCTGAAAAGAATAGGTATTCTGCTGCTTTTGGATGGAATGTTCTGTATATATCCAATAGGGTTTGAAGTAAAGAAGTGTGAATTTCCAATTTTGTTCTTTTTCAATATTTTTTTTGCTCTCTGGAATCTCTTGAGATTCCATATGAAGTTTAGGATAGATCTTTTTCCATTTCTTCAAAAAACATTACTGGGATTTTGATAAGGATTGCAATGACTCTACAGATCACACTGGGTGCTATGACATCTTAACAATATTAATGATTCTAATCCATGAATATAGGATGTCCTTCCATGTATTTATGCCTTTAATTTCTTTCAGCAATATCTTATAGCTTTCATCATAAGCCTTTCACCTGCTGCTGCTGCTGCTAAGTCACTTCAATCGTGTCTGACTCTGTGTGACCCCAGAGATGTCAGCCCACCAGACTCCCCCATCCCTGGGATTCTTCAGGCAAGAACACTGGAGTGGGTTGCCATTTCCTGCTCCAATGCGTGAAAGTGAAAAGCGAAAGTGAAGTCGCTCAGTTGTGTCCGACTCTTAGCAACTCCATGGACCGCAGCCTACCAGGTTCCTCCATCCATGGGATTCTCCAGGCAAAAGTACTGGAGTGGGGTGCCATCTGGGTTAAGGTAATTCCTAAGTATTCTATTTTTGGTAGTATTATAAATGGCACTGTTTTCTTAACCTCCTTTTCCAGCTGTTAGCATATAGAATAACGCAACTGATTTTTCTGTGTTTTGTATCTTGCTACTTTGCTAAATTAATTTGCTAGTTCTAATAGTTGGGTTGTGAAATCTTTAGGGTTTTATACATGTAAGATCACATTATCTGCAAACAGATAATTTAACTTCTTCATCCACAATTTGAAAATCTATCCTGGAGAATGTAACTTGTACACTTAAGAATGTGTATTCTGTTGTTGCATTGAGTATTCTATGTATGTCTGTTGGATCTAGTTGATTGATGTGTTGTTCAAGTCATCTTTGATCCTTACTGATTTGTCTGGTTGTTATATCCACTTTTGGGCATGAGTTATATTAAAGTCTTCAACTACTGTTGTAGAATTTACTTTCCTTCATATATTTTAACCATGTGTCATTTGGTGCATAGATGTATGTAACTGTTACATCTTATTGTATTAAAATATAATGTCCTTCTTTGACTCTTGTAATCTTTTTTGATTTAAAGTTTATCTTATATTAGTACAGCAACCTCCATCCTTTAAGTTACTATTCCCGTGGCATATCTTTTTCCTTCCTTTTTTTTACTTTCAAAACCTATTTGTATCTTTGGATCTAAAGTGAGTCTCTTATATACAGTATATACTAGGGTCATTTTCCCCCATTCTGCCAAGGTCTATTTTTGATTGGAGAATTTAATTCATTTACATTTAAAGTAATTACTACGGGAAGGAAATCTTTAAAAAGAAGAGACATATGTACACATTAACTTTGCTGTGCAGCAGAAACTAACCCAACACTGTAAAGCAACTACACACCAACAAAAATTAATCTTAAAAAAGCACTTACTGATGAGCAGGGGCTTAATTCTTCCATTTTGCCTTTTTTGTCTGTAGGTCTTACAGTTTTTTACCCTTCATTTCCTACATTATCTTCTTCTGTGCTTATGTGTCTTTTCTTATGGTCAAACTTTTCAAGTCCCTTTTCATTTGCTTTTGGGTATAATTTATAGCTACTTTCTCTGTGATTATCACAGTGAACGCACTTAATATACTAATGTTATAATGCTAATTTGAATTTATACGAGCTTAACTTTAATGTTATACAAAAACTTCACTCCTTTACAGTTTTGTCTGCACCCCCATTCAGTTACTAATGTCACAAAAGTACATCTTTCCGCACTATATGTTAAAAAATAAAGTCTAATATATTTTTAAATGCATAAGTCTCCTAAATCATGTGAAAACAAAAAATTAGTTACAAACCAAAGTTACAAAAATATTAGCTTTTATAATTGCCCATGTATTTGTCTTTAATGGAGATACTTATTTTTTTCATTATAGCTTCCAGTTACATTGTAACTATCTCTAGTAACAGGTTGTTACTATCTATCAACCTGAAGGACATGCTTTAGCATTTCTTGCCAGGCAGGTCTAGTGATAACAAACCCAATCAGCTTTCATTTAAGTAGGACTGTCACTCCTTTGTTTTGCTGGATATAGGATTCTTGATATACAGGTATCTTCTTCCAGCACTTAAATATATAAACTCACTTCCTTCTGGTGTTCCTCTAAAATTAAGTACAGAATTAATTACCATTTAACCAATCCTTTCCTCTCCTAAACCCTCCTCACCACCCAGCAACCATAAGTCTGTTCTCTATCTCTGTGAGTCTGTTTCTGTTTTGTAGATATGTTCATTTGTATCATAGTTTACTTTCCACATATAACTAATATCATACATACATAAACTGATGAATGCAAACCATTTAAAAATATACAGTTCATTGATATTAAGTACACTTACACTGTTGTACAGCCATCACCACTATCTCCTGAACTTTCCCTTCATCTCATGTTGAAACTCTGTTCCTGTTAACAGTGACTCTCCATTTTTCCTTCTTCACATTCCCTGGTAATCACCATTCTGCTTTCTGTCTCTATAATCAGACTCAGTGTAACTATTTGTCCTGTTGCGTCTGGCTTCTTTTACTTCATAATGTTTCCATGACTCATTTATGTGACAGCATGTATCAGAATTTCCTTCTTTTTAAAGACTGAATAAATATACCATTATATGTATATATTTCATTTTGTTTATGTATTCATCTATCAGTAGAAATTTGGGTTATTTATACCTTCTGCTATTGAGAATTATGCTGTTATAAACATGAGTGTACAATTTATTTAATCTGACTTCCATAAAACCATTTCTTTATAAGGAGGAAGAAGTTTATTTAGGTTTTTTTTTAAAATCACTTAAAACAACAAAAATGTATTCTTTAATTCTGGAGATCAGAAGTCTAAAATCAAAGTGTTGTTGGACTTCCCTGATGGTCCAGTGAATAAAAATACACTGGTGCAGGGGACATGAGTTTGATCCCTGGTCCAGGAAGATTTCACATGCCACAGAGCAACTAAAGCCTGCTCACAACAACTACTGAGCTCCTGCCCTAGGGCCCATGAGCCACAAGTACTGAGTCAATGAGCCACAAATAATGAAGCCTGCATGATCTAGAGCCCACACTCCGCAACTACTGAGCCCGCATGCTACAATTACTGAAGTCCATGCGCCCAGAGCCTGTGCTGCACAAGAGAAACCACTGCAGAGATGCCTGCTCGCCACAACTAGAGAAAGCCCACGCACAGCAACAAAGACCCAGAGCAACCAAAAATAAATATATAATAAAATCAAGGTGTTGGAAGACCTTCATTTCTTCTGGAAGCTTCAAGAAAGAATCCATTTCCTTGCCTTTTCTAGTTTCTAGAGGTCAAATGCATTCCTTAGCTTATGTCTTCTTCCTTCATCTTCAAAGCAAACCACTCCACCATATGGTTCTGTGGTCACACCTCCTTTTTTCAACATACCGCCGCCCTTTTATAAGGGCTCTTGTGATTACAATGGGCCCACCCAGGTAACCCTGGATAATCTCCCTATCTCAAGATCTCTAATCAAATGTGCAAGTTCCCTTTTGTCATGTAACGTAACATATTCACAGGATCTGGGTATTAGGACATGGACATCTTTGGGAGCCCATTATTCTATCATAGAATGTGAGCACCTGCTTTGTTTCCAACATGAACCTAGACTCTAGGAAATCAGAGATGAATGAACATGGCCCCTTCCCCTTGAACAGCTGAATTTCAGGCTTGAGGAAAGATTTACTTCTTTTAAAATGTAAACTTTCTTTGAGTTGATTATATCTTATTTTTCTTATAATAATTAGAAAGCAAATAATTAGACCTATAAATAATATAAACGATGTTTTCTGTATTCAGCTTATTTTTATGAACTAATGCAAAGTACAGCAACAGGATAAGAGACATAAAATAGTAATTTACCTCTTATTTGCCTGTCAACAACTCTCATTTCCTTTCTTATCTTCAATGACCATTCATTGACCTGGGAAGAATTTTAGAAAAGGAATTATAAGAGAACCAATACCTCCAATTCACCAAATTTTGAAAAATTTTCTATTAATTTAATCCTGACACAATCTAGAAACAAAATAAGCTTATTTTGAAAGAAACTGCCTTAGGGCCAAATTCTTTTTTTTTTTTTTTTTAGTCTTTTTATTCAGAGTACATCGAAGTCTCAAACTATTCAAAGATTCCTATTCTGAAGGCAGTATGAAGCACTTTATACAAGATCTCTGAGAGAGTTCAACACCCTGCAGGTATATACAATTTTTCAAGAGGTGCATGGGGATAGGAAGGTTTTATGGGCAACAGATATTTTTATTTCTATACATAATTATTTTAAAAACTGCTACACCTGTGTCATAAAAGTCCACCTTTTCCTTCTCCCCTTTAACAATTACCATTTCATTTTACAAAAGAAATATTTCTCCAGCCTACATGTCTTTTACTATGATAGATTTCCCCAAGAGGCAAAAACCTCTGAAGCACACAACATAAAGCCAACTAGAAATACTGGTGTAGATGTTGAGAAAGTACTGAATGACTCTAATGACTGCCACATTCTTATGCATTTTCCCCTAGTCCTTCAGTTTCAAAAATGAAGGAAAATCATTTATCAGTTGATAAATCATTAAAGCTAAATTTTACATTAAATCAATATGTGCTTTTTGGCATATGATCCAGAAGTTCAAAGAACTAAGTGATGCTGATATACAAAATCCTTTCCACTACCATCTACTTATTAATATTAACGGTGTTTCCCAACATTTGAGTCTAATAAAACATAAAATAGGACTTTCTTCTAGTTGAGGCACCTCACGATGAGGATCTCTTGTCTACACCACTGTCATGCCATCCAAGGGCCCTTGGCTGTTGGCACAGATCTTCAGACATAAGAAGATGGTCACAGTCATGGCAACTGTCTCTGTAGGTGAATGGGTTACCCCAGAGTTGACCCACCTGCGCAAAGCTACAACACAAGCTCCCAGCAATGGTTCTACTTCTCAGGAAGGAGCAATTAGTTGGCATGGACCTCAGTGTCCATGTGAAGGGTGGTGGTCACATAGCCCAGACTTTTGCAATCTACCAGTCCACCTTCAAAGCCCTGGTGATCTTACTATCAGAAATATGTAGACAGGTGTCCAAAAAAAAAAAAAAAAGATCAAAGACATCCTCAACCAAGATGAGGACACTGAACACTGCTAGTAGCTGCAAATTCAAATGTCTGGAGACCCTGGTGCCCATGATTACTACCAGAAACTCTACCAATCATGAGGATCAGGGTTAACCTTTATAATAAACAATGGTTGTGGGATTTAAGGTAAAAATAATAATAAAATAAAACAGGAATGGAATTGATGCTGAACTCTTTAGCACTCATCCATAGATACATGAACTAAATGGCACTAAAAAATTCACACCCTTAGGATGAATTTCCAATAAATTTTATTTATAATGACTTTAAAACCACTATTTAACAAAGTCTATAAAATATTTATTATACAACAACTCTAACTCCCAGATGAAATATTAAAGAACTTAAAACTGCATAGTTATACAATTTAAAAAGTTAATCTTAGGTTTATATATATATTTTAAGTGAAATTCACATAATGCACACTTAGCCATTTTAAAATGTATAATTCAGTGGCATTTAGTGCTTTCACTATGTTCAAAAACCAACTCTCTCTAGTCTCAGAACTTTTTCAGTATGTCAGAAGAACACACTATACCCTATAATCTTCACCTATGACCACCCTCCTCCCCACTCTCTGGTGACTATTAATTTGCTATTCTGTATCTTTTGATATGCTTATTTGGGATATTTAATATAAAATAAATCATAGAATATGTGGTCTTTCATGTCTGGCTTCTTTCATTTAGTATAGTGGTTTGGAAGTTCCTCCATGTTGTAGCATGTATCAGTACTTCAGTCCTTTCTATGGCTGAATAATTTGGCATGGTATGTACATACAACACAACTTATTTAGCCATTCATCTACTGATGAACATTTGGGTTGGTTTCATTTTCTGGTTACTGTGAATGTGCTGCTATGAACAAACACAAGTATTTGTTTGAGTACCTATTTTCAATTCTTTTGGGTATATACATAGGAGTGGAATTGTTGGGTCATATGATAATTTTGGTCACCTGAGGCAAACAGCCAGCTCACTGGAAAAGTCCCTGATGCTGGGAAAGATTGAGGACAGAAGGAGAAGAGGGCATCAGAGGATGAGATGGTTGGATGGCGTCACCCATGCAATGGACATGAACTTGGGCAAACTTCTGGAGACAGTGAGGGACAGGGAGGCCTGGCGTGCTGCAGTCCATGGGGCCGCAAAAGAGTCGGACATGACTGGGTGACTGAACAAACTAATTAAAATGTTAATTCTATTTTATATTTTTGAAGAACTCCAAAATTCTTTTTCAAAGGGGCTTCACCATTTTACATTCCCACAAGCAATGTACAAAGGTTCCTACTTCTCCATGTCCTTGTCAACACTTGTTATCATTCAACTGTTTAATTACAGCAAATCTGTTGAAACTGTTGAAAGAGTATCTCATTGTGAATTTGATTTGCATTTCCTTAATAACCAATGAAGCTAAATATCTTTTCACATACTTGTTGGCCATTTCTATCAATATATCTCCCTTGGAGAAATGTCTGTTAATGTCTTCTATCCATTTTTAAGTTCAGTTCCCTTTTTATTGTTAAGTGTATGAATTTTTTATATATTCTGATAGATCCTTATTGGACATATAATTTGCAAATATTTTCTCCCATTCCGTAGGTTATCTTTTCACTTTCTTGTTAATGTCCTTTGGTGCACAAAGGCACTAATTCTGAGAAATTCCAATTTGTCTTTCTTCTGTTGCTTATGCTTCTGGTGTTATAGCAAAAGAATCCATTGTCAGATATGCGGTCATGAAGACTTACCCTTAAGTTTTTTCTAAGAGTTTTATAGCTTTAGGTCAAAGACTTTAATTTAGGTCCTTGATCCATTTTGAGTTAATCTCTGTGTATGGAGTGAGGTAAGAGCCCAGCTTCATTTCTTTACATGTGGATACCCACTTGTCACAGACCGTATATTGAAGAGACTATCTTTCACTGAATAATCCTGGCACTCTTATAGAAAATCAACTGGCCACAGGTGTATGGGTTTACTTCTGGAGTCTCAATCCTATTCCACTGATTGATCTATATATCTAACCTTATGCTAATTGCACACTATTTTAATTACAGTAACTTTATAGTAATTTCTGGAGTTATGAACTATGAGTCCTTCAAATTTGTTTTTCTTTTTCAGTATGGCTTTGGCTATTTGGAATCTGTTGTATTCCATATGAATTTGAAGCTCAACCTCTCCATTTCCGCAAGGAAGACATTTGGAATTGTGACAGACACTGCACTGAACCTGCAGATCACTTCTGGAAGTACTGCCACTTTAACAACATTAAGTCTTGCAACCCATAAACCTGGAATTTCTTCTTGCAACTTTTTTGCAATTTTCAGTGTATACATGTTTTGCTTCCTTGGTTAAATTTATTCCTCAGTATTTTATCCTTTTGGATACTACTGTAAATGAAATTTCAAAATTTCCTTTTATAGATTTTTCATTGTGAGTGTAAAAAACACAACTGATTTTTAAAAATACCTTGAAACCTGCAATTCTGTTGAATTCACTTACAACTAATTTTCTGGTGCATTAGGAATCTTTAGAGTGCTCTATTTGTGGAATCATGTTATCAACAAATTAATAAGTTTACTTCTTATCAGTGTGGATGCCTTTTATTTCTTTCTCTTGCCCAACTGCACTGGCTAGGACTTCTAATGCAGTGTTTAGTAGTAGCAAAAGCTGGTATCTCTGTCTTGTTCCTGATCTTACAGGAAAAGTTTTCAATCTTTCACAATTTATAATGTATAACTAAGTATCATGTTGGCTGCAGATTTTTATAAATGGCCTTTATCATGTTAGGAAAGTTTCCTTATCATGTTAGGAAAGTTTCCTTCTATTCCTAGTTTGCTGAGTATTTTTATCATAAAAAGTGTGTACATACTTTTGTTCTAAGTATAATAAATTATTTTGAGCATAAAAGTATTACTTTAGAAGAAATCTATGGGAGAAAGTGCAACGTAAAAAAAAAGTAAAAAAAAAAAAAGAAAGAAATTCCCCTTTCAAGGAGAAAAAATAAAAATGTCTGAAATAAAAATGTCTGATTATAAATCAACATTGACAGGTATCAAATCACTGTGATATATTTTTAAAAGAGTAATTATACACTTCCATTTAAACACATTTACAATATACCAAAACCTCTCTTGAGATAATTTGACAGATGGAACAGAGAGCAAATAAGTAAGGACCTGATCAGAACTATCGACTTGATCTAGTCAACATTTACAGAATACTCTAACAACAGAATGCATACACTTCTCAAGCTTTCAGGGAAACACTTCTCAAGACAGACCTCTTTCTGGGCCATAATACACATACTCTAACAATTTAAAAAAACAGAAATCATACAAACTGTGTTCTGAGACCATGATGGAATGAAGCTAGAAATCAATACCAGAAAAATCCCCAAATATCTGGAGATTAAACAACACACATCTAAATAACAGATGGGTCAAAGCAAAAGTCTCAATAGAAATCTAAAATTATTTTGAATTAAATGAAAGTGAAAATAAATACAACTTATGAAAACGTGCAGGATGCAGCAAAAACATTAGGAAATTAATTTATGGCATTAAATGCATATATTAGAAAAGAAGAGCTCTAATCATCAATAATCTAAGATTCCACCTTAGGAAACTAAAGAAAGAATAGAAATTTAAGCATCAAGCAAGAAGAAGAAAAGAAATAAAAAAATTAAGAGAATCTCAATGAAACTGAAGAGAGGAAAGTAATAGAAAATCAATGAAGCCAAAATCTGGCTCTTTAAAAAGATCAATAAAATAAATCAGCCTTTAGCCAAACTAACAAAGAAAAAAAAGAGAAGACAAGTTTACCAATATCAGAAGTACAAAACGGGTCATCAACTATTGAGTCCATGGAGAATGAAAAGACAATGAAAGAATATTATGAACAATTCTATGCTCACAAGTTTGGTAAATTAGATGAAAGGGACCAACTACTTAAAAGCCTACTAAAATCCATGCGAGAAGTAGATTGTCTGAATAAGCCTATCATTATTAAAACAACTGAATCAGTAGTTAATAACTTGCTAACAAAGAAAGTAACAGGCCCAGTTTCACTACTGAATTCTACCAGACTTATGGAAGAAATGATACCAATTCTCTAGAAAATCTTCAAGAAAATATGAGGGAATACTTCTTAACTTATTCTACAAGGCTAGCATTATCCTAATATCAAAACGAGATAAAGACATTACAAGAAGGGAAAACTACAGACCAGTCTATCTCATGAATGCAAAAATTCTCAACAAAATGTTAGCAAATTGAATGCAAAATTATATAAAAAGAATTATAAACCATAACCAAGTGTGATTTATTCTAGGTATGCAAGACTGGTTCAACATTCAAAAAATTGGTCACCATAATCCACTACACGTCAACAGATTAGATAAGAAAAATCATATGCATTGACATGAAAAAACCATTTGACAATATCCTATATACACAATAAAAACTCTCCATGAATGATCTCTGTTTGTTTCCAAGGCAAACCATTCAATACCACAGCAATCCAAGTCTATGCCCCGACCAGTAATGCTGAAGAAGTTGAAGTTCAATGATTCTGTGAGGTCTTACAAGACCTTCTAGAACTAACACCCAAAAAAGAAGTCCTTTTCATTATAGGGGACTGGAATGCAAAAGTAAGAAGTCAAGAGCTACCTGGAGTAACAGGCAAATTTGGCCTTGGAGTACAGAATGAAGCAGGGCAAAGGCTAATAGAGTTTTGCCAAGAGAACGCACTGGTCATAGCAAGCACCCTCTTCCTACAACACAAGAGAAGACTCTACACATGGACATCACCAGATGGATGACTCTACATGGACATCACCAGATGATGGAAGACTCTACACATGGACATACCGAAATCAGATTGATTACATTCTTTGCAGCCAGAGATGGAGAAGTTCTATACAGTCAGCAAAAACAAGACCAAGAATTGACTGTGGCTCAGATCATGAACTCCTTATTGCCAAATTCAGACTTAAATTGAAGAAAGTAGGGAAATTCACTAGACCATTCCGATATGACCTAAATCAAATCCCTTATGATTATACAGTGGAAGTGAAAAGTAGATTCAAGGTGTTAGATCTGATAGAGTGCCTGAAGAATTATGGATGGACGTTCTTGACATTGTACAGGAGGCAAAACCATCCCCAAGAAAAAGAAATGCAAAAAGGTTGTCTGAGGAGGCCTCAAAGATAGCTGTGAATAGAAGAGAAGTGAGAGGCAAAGGAGAAAAGAAAAGATATATCCATTTGAATGCACAGTTCCAAAGAATAGCAAAGAGTGATAAGAAAACCTTCCTCAGTGATCAATGCAAAGAAACAGAATGAAAACAATAGACTGGGAAAGACCAGAGATCTCTTCGAGAAAATTAGAGATACCAAGAGAATATTTCATGTGAGGATGGGCACAATAAAGGACAGAAATGGTATGGACTTAACAGAAGCAGAAGATGTTAAGAAAAGGTGGCAAGAATACAGAGAACTATACAAAAAAGATCTACATGACCCAAATAATCATGATGGTGTGATCACTCACCTAAAGCCAGACATCCTAGAATGCGAAGTCAATGGGCCTTAGGAAGAATCACTACAAACAAAGCTAGTGGAGGTGATGGAATTCCAGTTGAGCTCTTTCAAATCCTAAAAGATGATGCTGTGAAAGTGCTGCACTCAATATGCCAGCAAATTTGGAAAACTCAGCAGTGGCCACAGGACTGGAAAAGGTCAGTTTTCATTTCAATCCCAAAGAAAGGCAATGCCAAAGAATGCTCAAACTACTGCACAACTGTACTCATCTCACATGCTAGCAAAGTAATGCTCAGAATTCTCCAAGCCAGGCTTCAATAGTACATGAACTGTGAACTTCCAGATGTTAAAGCTGGATTTAGAAAAGGCAGAGGAACCAGAGATCAAATTGTCTACATCCATTGGATCACTGAAAAAGCGAGAGAGTTCCAGAACAACATATATTTCTGCTTTATTGACTATGCCAAAGCCTTTGACTGTGTGGATCACAACAAACTGTGGAAAATTCTTAAAGAGATGGAATACCAGACCACCTTACCTACCTCCTGAGAAATCTGTATGCAGGTCAAGAAACAACAGTTAGAACTGGACATGGAACAATAGACTGGTTCCAAATCAGGAAAGGAGTACATCAAGGCTGTATATTGTCACCCTGCTTATTTAACTTACATGCAGAGTACATCATGAGAAATGCTGGGCTGGATGAAGCACAGCTGGAATCAAGACTGCTGGGAGAAATATCAATAACCTCAGATCTGCAGATGACACCACCCTTATGGCACGAAGTGAAGAAGAACTAGAGCCTCTTGATGAAAGTGAAAGAGGAGAGTGAAAAGTTGGCTTAAAAGTAAACATTAAGAAAACTAAGATCATGGCATCTGGTCCCATCACTTCACGGCAAATAGATGGGGAAATAAGGGAAACAGTGACAGACTCTATTTTGGGGGTCTCCAAAATCACTGCAGATGATGACTGCAGCCATGAAATTAAAAGATGCTTGCTCCTTGAAAGAAAAGTTATGACCAACCTAGACAGCACCTTAAAAAGCAGAGACATTACTTTGCTGACAAAGCTCCATCTAGTCAAAGTTTTGGGTTTTCCAGTAATCATGTATGGATGTGAGAGTTAGACTATAAAGAAAGCTGAGCACCAAAGAATTGATGCTTTTGAACTGTGGTGTTGGAGAAGACTCTTAAGAATCCCTTGGACAGCAAGGAGATTCAACCAGTCCATCCTAAAGGAGATCAGTCCAGAATATTCATTGGAAGGACTGATGCTGAAGCTGAAACTCCATTACTTTGGCCACCTGATGCGAAGAACTGACTCATTTGAAAAGACCCTGATGATGGAAAAGATTGAAGGCCGGAGGAGAAGGGGATGACAGAGGATGAGATGGTTGGATGGCATCACCAACTCAATGGACATGAGTTTGAGTGAACTCCAGGAGTTGGTGATGGATAGGGAAGCCTGGCGTACTGCAGTCCATGGGGCCGCAAAGAGTCGGACACAACTGAGTGACTAAACTGAATTATAAACCTGAATAAAAGGAAAATCCCTCAAGTTAATTTTTAAAAAACTGCAGCTTCCTCCACCCCAAACTATAGGTAACAATATAACCAAGGGCAAGAAATTAGAAGCCTTCCCCTCTAATATCAGGAACAAGGCAAGGATATAATTTCTGTCTACTCCTATTCAATGTGTAATGAAGTCCTAGCTAGTACAATAAGAAAAGGAAATAAAAGGTATACAAATTTGGGATGAAACAAAGTGATATTTTCTGTTGATTCTTTGGGATGTATATCCAAAAAAATCACCAAGAACTCCAAGAACTAACAAGCAAATACAGAAGGGTCATAGGACATAAGGTTGATACACAAAAGTTAACTGCTTTCAAATACACCAGTAATAAGTGGTCAGAAATTTTATTTTATTTATTTATTTATTTTTTGATCAGAAAGTTTAAAAACATTTAGTAGAGCACCATAGAAAACAATAAAACACGGGTATAAATCTAACAATATGTATAGGATCTACCAGTAAAAACCTACAAAACACTAATGAAAGAAAAAAATAAATAAATAAATGGAGAGATAGTCCATGTTCATGTATCAGAAGACTAAACATTAAGATATCAGTTCTTTCCAACTTCATTTGTAGATTCAATGCAATCTCAATCAAATCACCAGTCTATTTTGTAGATATCAACAAACTGATTTAAAAGTTTATATGGAAAGGCAAATGCCCTGGAATAGCCAAGATAAAAATGAAGAGAAACAAAGCTGGAAGATGCCCTATTACCCAATTTCAAGATTTAATATAAAGCTACAGTAATCGAGCTTCCCTGATGGCTCAACAGGTAAAGAATCTACCTGCAATGCAGGAGACACAGGAGATGGAGGTTCAATCCCTGGGTTAGGAAGATCCTCTGGAGAAGGAAATGGAAACCGACTCCAGTATTCTTGCATGAAAAATCCCAAGGACCGAGGAACCTGGTGGGCTATACTACATTGGTCTGCAAAGAGTAAGACACGACTGAGCAACCTGGCACAGTATTCAAGACAGAGCAGTTGTCTAAAGAATAGACACACAGATCAATGGAACAGAATAGAGAGTCTAGAATTAGACCCACACAAATATACTCAACTGATCATATAACAAATAGATTTTTTTTTTATTACAATGGACAGTAACTAGTTTTGGAATGCCCTAAATTCAAAATCTTCCCAATAATGCTGATTAAGCACAATCTCCATTTTATTAACACCCTAAAATGATAAATCCTACTTTGTTTATACTTGAAGTATATCTATAATTAGAAGGATTGAAGTATGAAGTGGAACAATTCAATAACTATGTAAAAGGTGGCAGCTAACTGAACAACAATTTCACACAAGTACGAGAAAATCTTGCTTTCCCCAAATGTTAACAATAGTCAGAAAAGTAGTTAAAGAATATATTCTCTGAATTTGGTCTTCGAGTCTCAGCTTAATTGTTACTTTGGGAGGCCTTCTGTGACCCCTCGGGTAAGTTAAACCCATCTGCAGTATAACTAGACAGAACCCTAACAGTTCAGTTCAGTCACTCAGTCGTGTCCGACTCCATGGACTGCAGCACGCCAGGCCTCCCTGTCCATCACCAACTCCTGGAGTTTATGCAAACTCATGTCCATTGAGTCTCTTTTATAATTATTATGTTAATTATATTAAACTAATATAATTATATATAACTAATATAGTGATATTAATGTGCATACATATTATAGACTGTACACTCCAGAAGGTCAAAGACCTTTTCTTATTCACTAACTCCTTGCACAAAGTCTGACACAGAGGAAATGCTCAATAAATACCTGTTGAATTTAACTGCATAAAACATGCGTTGTCAAGAAGGGCCATAAAAATCTCAGTCATCAGAAACACCAAAAAACTACAGAAACTTTATACATGTGTCTTTAAATGTCAGAGAAAAAGGTTCATTAAATCCATCAAAAATTTTTCATTAACTTACAAAATGGAAAGGGATTTTGTGAAAGAAAAACTTCTGTAAGAGAAATGGGAATAATCAAGATAATCCAGCCACAACTCTGATCAGTAGTTATCAATCTGACTGCACAGCTTGCACTAGTTTAAATAGTAATGAGAGTATTTTCCCAGAACCTTCTCATTTTATGAACGGCAAAACTAAGGCCAAACATTGAAGATAATAGTCTTTACTAACATCAAAAATTCAGTTCTACAACAACAAGCATCTTAGAATACACACAAGCCACAAAATGTTCATTATATTATGCTATTCAGTTTGCAAAGTAATGTCATACTCTTACCTCACTTAAGCACCCCAATTTTTATTTTACCAGGGAGTAAAGCTGAGTAAGTTGCCCGAGGGGACTAATATTTACTGTTCTAGTATCTACTCCAGTCTAGTATCTGCTCCAGTATTTTGGTCAGTTCAGTTCAGTTGTTCAGTCGTGTCCGACTCTTTGCGACCCCGTGGACTACAGCACGCCAGCTCTCCCTGTCCATCACCAACTCCCAGAGTTTACCCAAACTCAAGTCGATTGAGTTGGTGATGCCATCCAACCATCTCATCCTCTGTTGTCCCCTAATCCTCCTGCCTTCAATCTTTCCCAGCATCAGGGTCTTTCACCTGATGTGAACAGCCGAGTCACTGGGAAAGTCCCTGATGCTGGGAAAGACTGAGGGCAGAAGAAGAGGGCATCAGAGGATGAGATGGCTGGATGGCATCACCGATGCAATGGACATGAACTCGGGCAAACTTCGGGAGATGGTGAGGGACAGGGAGGTGTGTGTAGTCCTTGGGGTTGCAAAGAGTGGGGCACAACTCAGCAACTGAACAACAACACTGTTCTAGTATCTATGATTATTGAATACAATCAACAACAACACACACAGTATGTGCCAGCAACCTCCTGATGCATAACAATGGTTTAAAATATGCCTGCTAGGGCTGAACAGGATTCCCTGGTGGCACAAACTGTAAAGAATCTGCCTGCAATGCAGGAGACCTGGGAAGGGAAGACCTCCTGGAGAGGGGAAAAACAACCCACTCCAGTATTGTTGCCTGGAAAATCCCATGGACAAAGGAGTCTGGCTGGCTACAGTCCATGGGGTTACAAAGAGTCAGACACGACTGAGCGACTTTAACACACACACACACACACACACACACACACACACGGCTGAACAGGTGAGATCACCTATTAAATGAAAGATTTTGGGTTTTTTTTCTCCTTATGTATAAGTATGTAC
The DNA here is from genome assembly GCF_019320065.1 of Cervus canadensis. Taxonomy (NCBI): domain Eukaryota; kingdom Metazoa; phylum Chordata; class Mammalia; order Artiodactyla; family Cervidae; genus Cervus; species Cervus canadensis. Next base: position 45,364,689 of record NC_057390.1, read on the forward strand.
TGGGTGCTGTAATGCTTCTCAAACTTTAATATGCACACTTATCACAGGTGATCTTGTCAGAATTCAAATTATGGTTCAACAGGTGAGGCTTGAGATTTCTAACAAAGTGCCAGGTGATGCTGTTGGTCTGCACTTTGAAAGTAAGGTAGAAAAACGGTCTCCAATCTTTGTGGCACCAGGGACTGTTTTTGTGGGAGACAAATTTTCCACTGGAGGAGGATGGGGATGGTTTCAGAACAACTGAAGCGCAATACAAGTATTGTGCATTTAATTTCTATTATTATTACATCAGCTCCACCTCAGATCAAGCATTAAATTCCAGAGGTTGGGGACCCTTGATGTAGAATGTACAAAGAATTTACTCTGGGAGTTCCTGGTGGTGCAGTGATTAGGGTTGCGGATTTCACTGCCACGGACTTGGTTTGATCCCTGGTCAGGGAACTGAGATCCCGCAACCTGCACGGGGCGGCCAAAAACAAACATATTTACCAAAACTAGCACTACTAGCTGGGAGAAGGAAATGGCAATCCACTCCACTGTTCTTGCCTAGAGAATCCCATGGACAGAGGAGCCTGGTGGGCTGCTGTCCATGGGGTCGCACAGAGTCGGACACGACTGAAGCGACTTAGCATGCATCCATGCATTGGAGAAGGAATGGCAACCCACTCCAGTATTCTTGCCTGGAAAATCCCAGGGACAGAGGAGCCTGGTGGGCTGCCGTCTATGCGGTCGCACAGAGTCGTACACGACTGAAGCGACTTAGCAGCGGCAGCATTACTAGCTAATCAAACTTAACGTCCTTCCGTCTTCTATGACTCTGAAGTGATACTATTGTCATTCCTACTCAACACACAAGACTAAGGCACACAGAAATAAACTTTCCCTAGATCACAAAGCTGATTATGCGTGGAACCAGGATACGAACTTAGGCTCCGGACTCGGCAGAGCACTCTTAACCGCTCCACTGTATCGGGAGATGACGGAAGTTGACAGGGAGATTCAGAATTCTACACCAGATGTAGTTACTAGCAGGGGTCCCTGCTATCATTGTGCGTCTGGTTGTCAATGCTGAAGGGCAGAGGAAAGAGACCCTGAGTCTCCCTCTCAATAAGGCGCGGCTGTGGGGAAGGGACGACAGGTGCCTGAACCTTCCCGACTTCGGGATGGGCTCCTGATGAAGATGCTAGGGACCCTGACGGTCCGCCCGTCGTCCGCAGTCGGCCTGGAGGGGGCGGGGCCTGCCAGTGAAAGGTTCCGCGCGGGACGTACCAACGCGCGCCGGGGCAGGGGTTCCAGAGGCCGCCCGGCGCTGCTGCCTCCGCTCCCCTAGCCGAGACCGCGGAACCCCTTCACCCGGCCCTCGGCCCCCTTGTGGAAATGGGACTCCGGGGTTCTCTTTCCCCACAGCCGCTTCCTTAAAGACTTCCTCCGGCCCCTCGATCGAGTAGGAGGCCCCGGAAATGGGGGCCGAGCGGCACCCGGCCAACCGCGGGGGAAGAGCGTCCAGTCGTTTACCAACTCCACCGCACCCCCACGCAAACGCACCCACTCCGGTGCCGCCGCCGCTGCCCTTACCAGCTCTTTGGGCGGCTTCTCCTGGGTTTTTCCAAACAGCCCCATGGCGAACTGAACTCGTCTCGCCCCTGCCGGCTTTCCGTTCCCCGCGCCGTGGCAGGTCACGGGCAGCCGCCTGGGCGGGGCCGCTGAGAGGCGAGGAGTCTGGGCGCCAGGAGCAGGGAGCGGCCGCGGGGAGCCTGGTGCGCATGCGCCGAACTCTTGCGCAGACTCGGGACGGAGGTTTTGTCAGAAAGGTTGACGCAATCGCGCACTTTCGGGGAGGGGACTTGTGGATCCAGGTGAGGAGCTAGGTGTGTTTTTCTCAGGCGTGGAGGCGATTCCTCCGAACGATGCGAACTTTCTGACTGCACCCGGTGATTACAGCTGCGCCTGCTCACCTAAATTTGTATGTTGTTGCCTCGGAAGTCTGTTGTTTTTCAGTCGCTCAGTCGTGTCTGACTCTTTGCGAGCCCAGGGACTGCAGCACGCCAGGCTTCCCTGTCCTTCATCATCTCCGGTTTTTGCTCAAACTCCTGTCTATTGAGTGGAGTGATGCCGTCCAACCATCTCATCCACTGTCATCCGTTTCTCCTGCCCGCAGTCTTTCCCAGCATCAGGGTCTTTTCCAAAAAGTCGGGCCTTTACATCAGGTGGGGAAAGGATTGGAGCTTCACCTTCCGTCCTTCCGGTGAATATTCAGGGTTGATTTCCTTTAGGATTGACTGGTTTCATCTCCATATGTGAGGCGAGCAGAAGTAATGCCATGGCAGGCAGCTTAGATTAGGAGTAGGCCTTCCTACTTCTGGGTGGTAAGATTATCAGGCCACCTGGATACAACCAATCAGCCTAACACTGACCGCTATTTGCCAATTAGGAACGGGGCGGAAACCCCCGGGAAAGTCCGCGCGTGCGAAAGTTTTGAGTGTGTTTGACCAATGAAATTGCTTTGCAAACTTGTAACCAGTCCGCTTAAACCAACTACCAACGGCGTGTGCTCACCCTATAAATTTGTGTAACAGCTTGGGCTCGGGGCTCTCTGACCCCGCACCACTGCGTTGGATGCAGCAGGAGCCCTGACTCAAGTCAGCAATAAACTTCCCTTTTTGGGAGTTGCATTGTCTTGGAGGCCTTCTCTCTTCCCGCTCGGGGATTCGGACATTGGGCATAACATTTGGGGGCTCGTCCAGGATCCCTTGACAGGGGGAAGAGAACACTTCCAGGACAGAGGGGAAGGATAGATAATAGCACTGGTGCTCAGGCAGGACAGGAAAGTCCAGTGTAAATCTGAGGCCCTGCTGTGAAGCAGGAAGGTATCTGGCATAGGAGAAAGCTTTCTATAGAGGGTTGGGAACGGACTGGACGTTCCAGCCGGCGCAAGACTGAGGCCAGCAAGCGCGCTGGAAGGCAGCCGGCTCTGCCGGAAGGAGAGTTCCTCTCCTGATCCCGAGTCTGGTGAGCAGTGGACGCCATTAGGTAAGGTGAACCTAGTACCGGGAGGCAAGAAACCTCAGGGGGCCCGAAAACCCAGCGCTGTGTTGTTGGCTGATGTTTGTCTGTCCATGTGTTTGTCTTCGGCTCTCCGTGTTTGTGTGTGTGCCAGCATTGTCTCTGGTGTCGTTCTCTTCTGGTGCATCGTTCTCTTCTCTCTCTTCTGACTTATTCTCCTTCTCCCCTTCTTCTCTGATCTGCCTTCAACTCCTACTACCATTTTTTGGATGTCAGGGCCAGGGCCCATAACTTGTCTTTGCTAGTCAAGAAAAGTAAATTAATAACCTTTTGCTCTGCAGAGTGGCCCGCCTTCCAGGTTGGATGGCCTCCGGAAGGCACCTTTCAACCGTCCATCATACAGGCTGTGAAGGAGAAGATTATGGCTCCGGATCCCTGGGGCCATCCGGATCAGGTCCCCTATGTCATGGTTTGGCAGGATCTAGTGGAAGATCCGCCTAAGTGGTTAAAACCTTTCGTTCACAAACCTCCTAGCTCTTCTAATTCACAGGTCCTGGTGATGAAGACCCCCCCGGAGAAAACCAAAAAGAAAGAGGACCCAAAACTAGTCTTTCAGGAATCATCTTATCCAAACCTGATAGATCTAGAAACGGAGATGAGGCCTCCGCCATATGTGCCCCCCTTGCAATTCCCTCCGAGGAGAGAAGCTCCCACGGGTGAACCGAGAGGACTAGGAGGGCCAACAGGAACCGACCATGGGGGGGACCAGCATTGGGGACCCAGGGGGGAACTAGGGGAGATAGGGGTGGGCAAGACCCTGGGGACCCAGAGTTACCTTCATCCACTGTTCAGGCGCTCCCCGTCCGAGTGGGACCACCTAACCCGGATGGAGAGCGAACCTATCAGTACTGGCCCTTTTCCACGAGTGACCTGTACAATTGGAAGACCCAAAACCCTCCTTTCTCAGAGAAACCCCAAGGCCTCATTGACCTCTTAGATTCCATTTTGTTCACTCTCAACCCCACCTGGGACGATTGTCAGCAGCTGTTGCAGGTGCTCTTCACCACAGAAGAACGGGAGCGAATTCTGGCAGAGGCGTGGAAACAGGTCCTGGGGGCCGACGGGAGGCCAACCGCCCAGCCTCATCTCGTGGACGAGGGGTTTCCTCTGTTGTGGCCTAACTGGGATTTTGAGCGAGCGGAAGGTAGGGAGCGTCTTCGAGAGTACCGCCAGACTCTAATGGCAGGCCTGCGCACTGCAGCAAGAAAGCCGACAAATTTGGCAAAGGTAAATTTAGTAAGGCAAGAGCCCACTGAGAGCCCGGCAGCCTTCCTAGAGAGACTGATGGAAGCTTTCAGGCAATATACACCTATGGACCCCCAGGCTGAGGAGTCATGCCCTGCAGTTCTGTTAGCGTTTGTAAATCAGGCAGCCCCAGCTATTAGGAAGAAATTACAAAAGATAGAGGGATTGGGAGAACAGACGATACAGGATTTACTGAAAGCAGCTGAAAAGGTATTTAATAATAGGGAGATCCCAGAAGAAAGGGAAGAACGAATTCGATGGGAGGAAAGGGAATTAGCTGAGAAGATCAGGAAGGAAGATAGAGAACATAGAGCGAAGGAAAACCAGAAGAACCAGAGGGAGCTAGCCCAGATTCTTTTTGCGGGGATAAAGACTGGAACAGAATTGAGGGAACCTCGAGACCCCCGGACGAGAGAAAAAGAGAAACCAAAAAGGCAGGCCCTAAAAAAAGATCAGTGCGCCTACTGCAAAGAACAGGGGCACTGGAAAAACGAGTGCCCTAAGAGGGACCCGAGGAGAGGAATGACCCAGAGAGAGAGAATCTCCCCTGGAACTCGAGTTCTATATGCGGGGGAAGACAGTGACTAGGGGAGTCAAGACTCAGCACCCCCTCCCCGAGTCCTGGGTAACCGTACATGTGGAGGGGAAACCCGTTGGCTTCATGGTAGATACTGGTGCCCAACACTCTGTTTTAAATCAAAAACTGGGACCAATGTCTAAGAAAACCAGCTTGGTGCAAGGACCCACGGGGACAAAAATATATTGTTGGGCCACAGAACGAAAAGTATCTGGGGACCCACGAGGTGTCCCATTCGTTTTTGGTGATACCAGAATGCCCAGCCCCTCTACTTGGAAGAGACTTGTTGACTAAAGTTAATGCTCAGATTCATTTTGACCCTGGGAGAATGACAGTCACGGATGGACTTGGACAGCCGATACATGTCTTATCCCTAGCCTTAAGAGATGAATACAGACTTTTTGCGCCTAAGCCCTCAGAGACCATAGCACCAGATGTACAACCGTGGGTCCATAAATACCCATTGGCCTGGGCTGAAACGGCAGGGATGGGACTGGCCAAACAGAGAATCCGGTCGTCATCGAGCTAAAGGCCAGGGCAACTCCTGTGAGGGTGAAACAGTACCCCATGAGCCAGGAAACTCGGCGGGGGATCACTCCCCACATTATCAACGAGGATACCACCCTCCAGAAGGATGACAAAGATGGATGGTACCGAGATCAAAACAACAACCTGATATTGCCTGCCACCCTGGGTCATCACCTGTGTGAACACCTGCACACAACTACACACTTGGGAGAAAGACCCTAACACTTCTCCAGACGGCCTGCCTGAGTTTCCCTCGACAAAATGCAACTGTCGAGCAGAATGGAAGGCGAGTCCTCACCCGTCAAATCCTTTGAAGCTGAAACTCGTCCTCCGGGAGGCCTCCTAATTCTCCTGTTGATGGCTGCCCTTATCGACCCAGGAGCAACTAGTCACAACCCCCATCAACCTGCCAAGATCACCTGGAAACTCAGCGACGGGCAGACCCATGAGCTGCTCAACAAAACCTCAGGAGTCCACCCTCCGAACACCTGGTGGCCAGACATTTACTTTGATCTGAGGGGAGTCTTCCCTGGGGAAGGACCCTGGGGGAAATACCCACAATTCGGGCCATGGGGGGCCATAGGGACCGGGAGAAAACTCGGCCAAGAGGGGTTCTTCACATGCCCAGGCAACATAAGGAATAACTGGAAAACCTGTGGTGGCATGGAAAGCTATTATTGCAGGAGCTGGAGTTGTGTAACCTCTTGTGATGGGCCCTGGGAATGGGACGTAGGAAACAGAGATTTGGTAGCCCCGAGTGTGGCGCAATCCCCAGGGCCAAGTACCTCAGATACGGGTGCAATTTAACCAAGCTTCACTATCTCTGCAAGGCCAAGGGCTTTCCTCCCTACGAGCCGCTGTAGATGAAGATATAACTCACATAAAAGAATCAATCAGTCACTTAGAGAAGTCTTTGACTTCCTTGTCTGAGGTGGTCTTGCAGAATAAGAGAGGATTAGACTTGATTTTTCTCCAACAGGGTGGGGTCTGTGTGGCTCTGGGAGAAGAATGTTGTTTCCATGCAGACCATACAGGAGTGGTAAGAGAATCTATGGCAAAAGTGAGAGAGGGATTGGTGCAATGAAAGAGAGAACGGGAAGCCCAGCAGAGATGGTTTGAGTCTTAGTTTCAACACTCCCCCTGGCTGACTACCTTAATTTCCACCCTCCTGGGTCCACTTATAGTGCTATTATTGATATCATTTATTAAAAAACGCCTCAACACCATTCAGATTATGGTGTTGAGACAACAATATCAGCCAGTGGCCCAAGATGGAAAAGAGGAAGATTCCTCTACTTGAACAACAGACAGGGGGGAATGTGAGGCGAGCAGAAGTAATGCCATGGCAGGCAGCTTAGATTAGGAGTAGGCCTTCCTACTTCTGGGTGGTAAGATTATCAGGCCACCTGGATACAACCAATCAGCTTAACACTGACCGCTATTTGCCAATTAGGAACGGGGCGGAAACCCCCGGGAAAGTCCGCGCGTGCGAAAGTTTTGAGTGTGTTTGACCAATGAAATTGCTTTGCAAACTTGTAACCAGTCCGCTTAAACCAACTACCAACGGCGTGTGCTCACCCTATAAATTTGTGTAACAGCTTGGGCTCGGGGCTCTCTGACCCTGCACCACTGTGTTGGATGCGGCAGGAGCCCTGACTCGAGTCAGCAATAAACTTCCCTTTTTGGGAGTTGCATTGTCTTGGAGGCCTTCTCTCTTCCCGCTCGGGGATTTGGACATCGGGCATAACACTTACTGTCCGGAAGTCTGTATCTCTGCCCAAACAAGATACTTTTATAACCACTTTCCTAAGATCGTAAGCGCCTCACATGCAGTGAGCCAGAAATGACCTCTTCCTCCCTCCAGAGCTGTTCTTCCCCTCTGTTGTGTCCACCATGGCCTAGTCACTAAAACCGGGGCATCATTCTTTCTCCCCTCTCCTTCCAAGTCCTAACCATTGTAACTTTTAAATTTTTTAAGGAACTCCAGCCCTCCCCAGTGTGGTCCTGCAGTCTGCATAGACCATGGCGGTGCTAAGTCACTTCAGTAATGACCCTTTGCGACCCTATGGACCATAGCCTGCCAGGCTCCTCTGTCCGTGGGATTCTCCAGGCAAGAATACTGGAGTTGGTTGCCATGCCCTCCTCCAGGGGATCTTCCTGACTAAGGGATCAAATTCGGGTCTCTTATGTCTCCTGTGTTGGCAGGCAGATTCTTTAACACTAGCACTACCTGGGAAGCCCACATAGACCATAACCTTAATCAAATTCTCAAAGGACTCTGTGACTAGAAAGAAGTAGTTGCATTTTAGCTGGGCAATCTCTGAATCTACACTGGTGAGCTGCTGGTTGTTCTCATTACCTTGTCTCATGATGGTGAAGGATCCACTTACTTAGGACCTCAACCCTATACTCCCATCTCTGGTGGGACTGTAAAATGGTACAACCATTCTGAAAATATTTTGGCAGGTTCTTTAACTGATAAACATGTATCTACCTCATGCCATTCCACTGCTAGTTATTTATCCAAGAGGAGGAAAAGCACATGTGATTACAAAGACTTGTACTGGCATGCTTATTTGTATTTGCTGAGAAATGGAAATAATCCAAAGGTCCATCAACAAGTAAATGGATAAACCAGTTGTGGTAGATAATAAAAACAGAACAAACTTGATACCTGTGTCAACATGGATGAATCTCAAAATAGTTATGCTGAGTGAAAGAAGCCAGGAAATAAAGTACATTCTGTATGATTTCATTTCTACAACATTCTAGAAAATGCAAACTCTAGTGATAGTAGATCAGTGGTTGCTAGGGGACAGGTTGTTTTTGAAAGAGGCAAGAAGGAGATATTGCAAAGGGACATAAAGAATATTTGGGGAGGTGATGGACATTATCTTGCTTGTGGCAATGGTATCACAGATATATGCTGTGTCAAAATTTGGACACTTCAACATGGAAGCAGCCTAAATGTCCATTAACAGATGAATGGATAAAGAAGATGTTGTAGATATGGATAATACAATGGAGTATTACTGAGCCATAAAAAAGAATAAAATAATGCCATTTGTAGCAACATGGATGGACCTAGAGATTATTATACTAAGTGAAGTAAGTCAGACAGAGGAGGCCAAATATCATACAATATCACTTATGTGCTGAATCTAAAAAACAATCAAATGAACTTGTTTGTAAAATAAACAGACTCACAGACATAGAAAACAAACTCATGGTTCCCAAAATGGAAAGGAGGAGGGGCAAGAGATACACACTGCTATATATAAAACAACAAGGACCTACTGTATAGCACATGGGACTATATTCAATATATTGTAATAACCAAAAATGGAAAAGAATCTGAAAAAGATATATAACTGAATCACTTTCTGTACACCTGAAACTCAAACACTGTGAATCAACTATACTTCAATAAAAATAGACACTTTAATTTGTACTCTTTACATCAGCATACTTCAATAATGTTCTAAAAAATAGCAGTACACGTTCATTGTAAAAAGTAAAATTTCCACACTCATTTTCTCAGGGAAAAAGTTCTCAAATTATTTATAGTTATTTAAATAATTGGTGTGAATTCTTTGTGCCTTTTACTTTAGAGAATATATTTTTAATATAGTTTTACTTATTTTGGGATTGTATTCCACATATTGTTTTGCAATCTTCTTTTTAAAAAATTTTGCATAGATTTTCATTGATGTTAATATCTAGAGCTAAGGGATTCCAAAGCAGGAATGTACCATTATTTATTTAACCATTTCCCTATCGTATAACACAATGTGGTTTCCAATTTTCCCCTTTAACAATAGACACAGTTTAAAGTACAAGTTTTAAAGTACTAACTATATACTCTGTATAGGTTGCACAGTTTGAACTACCAACAGTGTACGAGAGCTCTCTTTTCCCTAAATGCTTGCTGACAATGAATATTATGAATATTATGAATCACTTACATGTTTGCCAATTCAAGGGTATATTGTTTTAAATTTTCATTTCTCTGATTACTAGTCTAGATGAGCATCTTTTTGTGTATTTCTTGGCTATTTGAATCTTTTTTGTGAATTTCCTCTTTGTATCCTTTGCCCATTTTCCTTTGAATTGTCTCCTTTTTTGTTGTTGTTTTTTTTTTTTTTTTTGGTTTCTTTTTTTAGTATGATGGAGCTCTCTGAAGATAGGAGATCTGTGGAAATGTTTTGAAGTCTCCTTCACCATACCCCTCTTCTGTTTCTTTTTGGAGCATGAACTACAAAGCAGCAATTTTTCAGGCAGGGGGACACTGGACTTCGAGTTAGTCAATGATATTTATCAAATACCTACTATATATTAAGCAAATACCTACTATATATTAAGCACTCTATAGGCTCTAAGAAAACAACAATGAATGAAAAGAACCTCATACAATCTGATGAGAAGGACAAGTACTAAACAATGTTGATAAATAAAATCAAGTGAATTACCACAAATGTGTAAAATTCTGACTATAGGAAGCACATGGTGAATAGTGACTCTTCTCTGAGCCTATTTTGCTTTATTGTGCCTCACAGATACTGCATTTTTTTTTTAACAAGTTAGTTTGTGGCAACCTTGCATCACCAAGTCTCTTGACACCGTTTTTCCAATGACATTTGCTCACGTTATGTTTCTGTGTCACATTTTGGTAATTCTAGAAACATTTCAAACTTCTTCGCTATTACTATATTTGTTATGGTGGTCTGTGATCAGTGACCTTTCATGTTACTATTGCAAAAGTAATACAACTTATTGAAGCCTCAGATAATGGTTAGCCTTTTTTTAGCAATAAAGTATTTTTTATATGTACATTTTTTAGACATAATACCATTGCACACTTAATGGACTACAGTGTAGTGTAAACATAACTTTTATATGCACTGGGAAACCAAAAAATTCACGTGACAAGCTTTCTTGCATTATTCGCTTTATCAAGGTGGTCTGGAATCAACTCACAGTAACTCCAAGGTATGCCTGTATAAGCTGAGCCCTGAAGGATGAGCAAGCAGAGAGATGAAGAGTTTCCAGTGCAAAAGAAACAGCATGTGCCTAGAGCCTTCCCAGTTACTGGATGGGAGTTTGGGGTCACAAGCATTTCATTTACTAAATGCACTTGTCTAAAGTTAGTCATCGACTCTCCACTCCCAATGCAAGGGGCCTGGGTTTGATCCCTGCTCAGGAAACTAGATCCTATATGCCACATCTAGGAGCTCATGTGTTGCAACTAAAGACTCCACATACAACAACCAAGACCCAACAGAGCCAAACAAACAAAAGTAAATAAAAATAAAGTTGGTCATCAAGGCCAGAGAGGTCAGAGTATGCAGGATGTTTGATTTGGCGTGTGGCATCCTATGGAAATTCGCCACCCACAGCTACTGACAGAGCCTTAAAAATTCATCAATGCGGTTGCTCCTCGGTGACTGGAAGGGCACTGTGCTCCCTCCACACATTTTCCAGGCTCCCCTCTTACAGCAACATATACTCTCCATTTGTCTCCTGAGACTGCTGTGGCATTGGACAACCCTATTAGCTCAGATGGTAAAGAATCTGCCTGCAATGCAGAAAACCTGGGTTTGATCCCTAGGTCGGGAAGATTTCCGGGGGAAGGGAATGGCTACCCCCTCAAGTATTCTTGCTGGAGAATTCTATGGACAGACCATGGAGTCACAAAGAGTTGGACATGACTGAATGACTAACACTTCAAACAACGCTGTGGCTGTGGCTGTAATTTATCCTTCCTACACGGGCCTCAGGAAGCTTGCACCGGATCCTCCCACCTGCTGAGACTCACATCTGAGGGGGTGGGAAGAACTAAGTGAGCAGGCATTCTGGCTCTTTGCTCCTGCCAAGCACCGCAAGTGTTTAACTGGATTGCACTCCCTTCCATATGTTCACACAGACATTTATTCACACACATTTTTAAGGTTTTATATGCACTGTCCTCCTGATCCCTGAAAAATATTATGAACAGATGCACATCCTTGTTCTGAAATATGTCTCAATGCCCAGTGCTTTAAAATTTCCCTAAATTTGAAATGACAAATAGAAAGTACTGTTTTTCCTCCTACCCCCAGTTTGTCCTTGCTTATTTCAGTAAGATTTCCTACCTTAGAGAGCTTTCTGGCTTACAACTGTTCCTCATTCACCAGGTAGACAGTTTAATGAAATGCTTTGGGCAAGAAAGTCACAATCCAATTCCTAGGAAGAATGTTGACCTCATAAAAACAAGATATACCTTGTTTTATACAACAGATGGACTCTGAAAATTTTAGCTATAAACTGACCTTTGGGAAATTGAATTCCCTCCCATACATTATATAATAATTTTGGAGTGGATTTCTTAATTTCTGACTAACCTCCAGTGTGAGGGACTCCTGATCATAGTTTATGACTTGAGATAAGGCAAAGAGAAACCTTGAATCATCTGCCCATTTCCAACTTTCCTCCACCAACCTTACAATGACTCTAGTATTAAGACTTCTATTTTAGGGCTTCCCTCAAGCTCAGACAGTAAAGAATCTGCCTGCAATACAGGAGACCTGGGTTCGATCTCTGGGTTCAGAAGATCCCCTGAAGTAGGAAATAGCAACCCATTCTAGTATCTGCCTGGAGAATCGCGTGGACAGAAGAGCCTGGCGGGCTACAGTCCATGAGGTCACATAGAGTTGGACACAACTGAGCAACTTTCATTAGATTCTACAAGGCTACTTTAACAAAGTATGACAAATCAGATGGTTTAAAACAACAGAAATTTATTCTTTCACAGTTCTGGAGCCAGAAATCCAAAAGCAAGGTGTTAGTAGAGCCATTCAATAGCGCCATGCTCCATCTGAGACTCTGGGGAGGATCATTCCTTGCCCTTTTCCAGGTTCTGGTGATGGCCATCAATCACTGGCTTTCCTTGGCTTGCCACTCCATCACTCCAATCTCTGCCTCTGTTGCTCTGTAGTGTTTGTATTAGTAAGCTTGGGGTGCCAAAACAAAATACCAAAGACTGGGTGGCTCAAACAACAGAAATTAATTTTCTAGTAGTTCTGGAGGCTGAAAGTCTCAAGATAAGTGCCAGCCTGGGGAGAGCTCTCTTCCTGGCTTGGCCTTCTCATTAGGACCTCACATGGTAGAGACATAGCCTTCTCTTATAAGAGTACTAATAACTATAGCCTTCTCTTATAAGAGTACTAATCTGTCATGAGGTCCCCACCTCAAGGCCTCATCTAAACCTAACCATCTCCCAAAGGACCCATCTCCAAATACCATCACACAGGGGGTTAGGGCTCCAATGTATAATGGATTTGGGCAGGACACAAGCCAGTCCACAGGGATTTTCTCCTCTCTGTAAGCACACCAGTCCTACTGTATGAAGGGTTCACCCTAATCCAGCATGACCTCATCTTAACTATATCTGCAATGACTCTATTTCTAAATAAGGTCACATTCTGAGGTACTGGGGGTTTAGAACATCAACATATCTTTTGAAGGGGCACAATTCAACCTCCAACAATCCTCATGTATACACATGGGTCCTACACTTTAAAGAAGAAAGAAGGTGATAGAGGGTGGAGGCAAACCGGTTAGCTGAATTCTTTAAACAACAACAATAAACTTCTATCCTCTGTCATGCCCCAAAGTAGGGGTAGTTCCCACTTGGGAGGGGTAAGTACATATCTGATGACTGGCTCTGGCTTGAAACAAGTACCATCCCTGGGAAATCACAGTAATCACTGCAGCCACCCTGTATTGCCCTCTAGAGCACCATTTCTACCACCAAAGGTCCTCTCATGGGAGACTACATGCCTTTTCTTACTTCTCCACAGCATAGCAGGGACAAAGCCTGAACTTAAAAAAAAAAAAAAAAATCGAATGACAGGAAACTGTACTTATACTCTGTAATAACCTGTATGGGAAAATAATCTTAAAAAGAGTAGATATATGTATACTTTGGCCACCTGATGCAAAGAACTGACTCATTGGAAAAGACCCTGATGCTGGGAAAGATTGAGGACAGGATCTGAAGGGGACGACAGAGGATGAGATGGTTGGATGGCATCACCGACTCTACAGACATGAATTTGAGCAAGTCCCAGGAGTTGGTGATGAATAGGGAAGCCTGGCTTACTGAAGTCCATGGGGTCGCAAAGAGTTGGACACGACTGAATGACTGAACTGATATGTACATGTATAACTGACTCACTTTTATAGCAGGAAACAGCATTGTAAATCAACTGTATTTCAATAAAAAACTAAAAATCAAACTAAAAGCAGATCAAAAATATAACTGGACAAGTTCTATTTTAAACCATAAAAAAAGTCAAACTGAATTTTTAAGCAATACTTTACTAAAGTCTCCAAGAAACAGTATCAGAATTGAGAAGTGTGAGCATGTAGCTCACACATTCAATGTTTTGGGGACTGGAAATTCTGAAAAACTCACTGCAAACCACATAGTTTTAATAACATACAGCCGCACTATTTTATGTGCATGGTTGGTCTCTCAGAAAAGTAAGGGAAATCAGTAATATCTGCCAATAACAGAAACCAAGAACCCTGTTTGTGTACTACAAAAGGAATATGACACAGACAGTAAAATGTTGAAATAAGTGTATGTCCTGGTGTATTTGTACATATGTGTACATATGTGTAAACCTACAGAATCACTATATAGATCAATATTTAAAACGTTTCCAAATCTTAGAAGGCTCCATCATCCTTGTTTCTAGTCAACATCCCCAAAAGAGAACCATTAGTCTGATTTCTATCTCTATAGATTTAGTTTCAGCTCTTCTTGAACTTTATGTAAATGGAATCAAATAGTATGCTTGATTTTAATGATTGGTTAGAGGAACAGAAGGCAAGGCCTTTGGCAGGATAAAATGGTGAAGCAAAATTGAGGACCACCCCCCCTGAAGCTAGAAGCCATGATGACCTCATCCTCAGTGAAAGAATAGGCTAGGAAAAAAGTCTATTTGCTTGCAAAGGCAGCCAAGAAGGAAATGTTTTAGGCCACAACTCTGAAGGAAAAATAAAAATAGAAGACTTACTTAAGAAAGCATCATTATAAATATGCCTTTATATGGATTTAAAGCCATACTATATTCTCACAGTGTTGGAAATCCCAAGCCTAGATATTAATTTAAACTGTTCTTTAGTGGACAGCATCATCAGTACCTGTCAGAACATTCTGAGCTCATTTTGAAGGAACATACCCCAAATTCAGGCACTGCAGTATCCCTACAGATTGTATGCTTAGTCACTCAGTCATGTCCAACTCTTTGTGATCCCATGGACTGTTGCCCACCATGCTCCTCTGTCCCTGTAATTTTCCAGGCAACAATACTGGAGTGGGTTGCCATTTCCTACTCCAAGGGATCTTCCTGACCCAGGGATCGAACGTGTGTCTCATACATATTAAGATAAACAAAATTTTCCAAATGCAAATATGTGAGGCCAAGAGTAAATTTAAAAGAAATCATAATTATAGTCTAAAGAACATCATATATTATAATTCTCAAATGTAAAATAAAAATACTAAAAATGTTCAAAGAAATGAAAGAGGGACTTAAAGAAACAAGAGACCATAAAAATGAAAAAGAACCAAAGAATTTCTAGACATAAGAAAATATAACAACAGAAATAAAAACCTTAGTCACTGAATAAACCTCAGTGAATGAATTAAACAGCAGATTACACATGGGCTACCACTCAACCATAAAAAGAATAAAATTTTGCCATTTGTAAAAACATGGATGGACTTAAAAGGTATTATGCTAAGTGAAATAAGCCAGACAGAGAAAGACAAATATTGTATGATCTCACTTACATGTGGAATCTAAAACACAAACAAGTTAGTGAATATAACAAAAAAGAAGCCAGACTCACAGATATAGAGAACAAATTAGTGGTTATTAGGGTGGAGAGGGAGGGGAAAGGGGCATTAAAAGAGCAGGGATTAAGAAATACAGACTGTTATATATAATAAGGTACAAAGGTATATCGCACAACACAAGGAACATAGCTAATGTTTTATAGTAATATTAATGTAGTATAAAATTGTGAATCACTGTATTGTATACCTGTAACTTGTATGATATTGTGTATCAACTATACTTCAACTTTTTAAAATAGGCAAAAAAAAAAAAATCGAATCACCATGTTGTACACCCTGAATTATCATAGTGTTGTAGATCAATTATACTTCAAAAACAAGCAAAGAAACTCATAGAAAAAGAAATCATATTTGTGGTTACCAGAGGCAGGATATGGAGGAAGGAAGAACTGTATGCAGGTACTCAAAAGGTACCAACTTCCAGTCAAAAATAATAGTAGGGATGTAATATACAACCTGATAAATATAACTGACACTGCTATATGTTATATATGAAAGTTGAGAGTACATGTTAAGAATTCTTATCACAAGAGAAGATATTTTTCTTTATTTCTTTAATTTTGTATCTATGCAATGAGGGATGTTCACTAAATTTATTGTGTTAATCATTTAATGATGTATAAATGTCAAATCATTATGCTGTACACCTTAAATTTACATAGTGTTGTACATCACTTATATCTCAACTAAAGTGGGAAAAAAAGAATGATTAATATTAAAAACACTGACAGTATCAAGTGCGGGAAAACAATATGCAGCAATCAAGAATTTTTCTAATTTTTGGCTGCGCAGCACAGCATGTGGGATCTTAGTCTGCTAACCAGGGATCAAACCCATGCCCCCGCAGTGGAAGTGTGGTGTCTTAACCACTGGATCACTAGGGAAGTCCCAAAATGAGAATTCATATATACTGCTGACTAGAGTGTACATTGGTACAACTAGTTTGGAAAATTTTTTAGCAGTATCAACTAAAGCTAAAGATATAAAAACTTTATGTTAGAGCAACTCCATCCCTTGTTATATACTCAACATACATGTTTATGTCCATCAAATGACTGTATAGCAATATTCAAAGCAGATTTATTCATAATAGCAAAAACCGGGAACAGATATCCATCAGCAAATAAATATGTAAATTGTGGTATACTTATACAATAGCATACTAATCAGCAATACAAAAAATGAACTACAGACACATGCAACATCATGGCTGAATCTTGGTGTGACAACTGTGTTCTGCTGAGATCAGCTCTCTGTATTACAATCAGGAAATTGTTCTGTGCAGTGAGCTAGGTAATTGTGGAGCTTACCTCTAGTTGCCCTTCTCTTAGGGATCTTCAGTCTTGTGCTGCCTATTGTCCACTGCCTGAAAGCAATTGCTGATATAGTTTGGTCCGGTTTCACAGTTACACCAAGACCAGTCAATTACCAATTCCTCCATCATAGCTAGAAGTCCTATGTCATTATTAAGAAATAATATGTATTGCACTTAGGAAAACTCAATGAAGGGACAGAGAGAGGAAAATAATATGTAATTGCAAGAGCCTTTACTCATACTGGAAACGAAGACACAGAATATTTAGGTGGAAGGAAGATTAGTAAATTTTTTGATATGATATGACTGAGATCCTGTAATTGATATGACATGACTGAGATACTGTAATAGTTAAAGGCTAGTCTGCTATAACAGAGAGACCTGAAAATGCAATGATCTAAATATTAAGTGTACTTGTTTGTGGAATGGTCTAGTAATCTCCATAGTCAGGGAGCTCTGCTCTGTGTGGTCATGCAGGGACCCAGGCTGGTGAGGTAGCTCTGTGCACTGGTCACACCTGACTTTCAAGCCATCACCATATCTGGCAAGCTGATGTAGGGGAGAAAGTTAATTATACTACACATACCCAATATTTTAAGTCAAGATCCAGAAGTGGCATGCATCGCTTTTGCTTACATTGCATTGATAGGAATTACTCATGTCGGTCACACCTAACTACAATGGGAGCTGAGAAATACTGATAGCTGGATATCTGTTCAGCTAGAATTCTAGTATAATGGAGAATGGGAGAATAGATTGGTGACAGGGTGTGAAGAGGTCAACAGTCAACAAATGTGCCATGGATGCTTGTGGGTTCCCCAAGTGAATTGCTCATAAGATAGCTCTGTATGGAGATCTGGTATTGAATAGTGTTCTGGACTAGAGACATAAACTCAGAAGCCAGCAGTATGTAAGTGGGAGTCAAGGACATGAGTATTGATGCAATCACCCAAATGAATTGAGAACTGGAACAGAGCCCTGGGAGACTAACTCTGAAGGAGGTAGGGAGGAAGGAGGTCCCAGGAAGGAAATTACAAAGGATCAGAGAAGTGGAAGGAAAACCAGGTAGAGGAGGACCAGAGAAGGCTAAACAAAAGGAATTTCAAAAAGGGAGTGATCAACAGAGTCACTGTATGCACAGAACTCAGGTAATATAAGTACAGAAATGCATTCACTGGGTTTTATTATTAGTTCAACTTCAATAAATATATGAAGGAACACTGAAAGAGGTAATAAAAGGCTAAAGCATTAATAATGGAAATAAAGGACAGGTTAAGGCAGTAGAAAATATGATTTTTAGTAGGCATATAGCTGAAAAATGATTGGCTGTAAGTTGATGATGATTGAATTTGGGTACATGGGATTTTATTATATTAATCTCTTTACTTTTGTGTATAGCTAAAACTTTCTAAGGGAAAAAATGTTTTTAAAAAATCCATCCTGCCCCCTAAATAGACAGCTACAGACAGGGAGAAAATATGTAATATGTATATTTGACAGAGGACTTACATACAGAATATATAAAGAACTCCTATAATTCAATAAGACAGTAACTCAATAGAAAAATGGGGAAAAGATTTGAAGAAGGACTTCACAAAAGAGGTAATTCAAATGACCAATAAACATGTGACAAGGTGTCAAATGTCAGCTGTCATTGGAGAAATGCAAACAAAACCCACAAATTATAAGCATAATTATAAGAATGAAAAAAACTGTAACATCAAATTTTAACAAGAGTGTGGAACAACTGTAAGTCTCATACACTGCTGGGGAGGGTGTAAATTGGTAGAACCACTTTAGAAAACTGTCAGTGTTTATCAAAACTTAACTGAAGCATACTCAATAACCCAGAAATTTCACCCTCAACAGAAATGTGACCCAAGTCACATAAAACGATGTTCATAGCAGCACTATTTGTACTTGTAAAAGAAGAAATAAGCTAAATGTCCACCATAATAGAATGGATAAATTGTTGCATGTTCATTAATACTGTGCAGTAATGATGATGAACAAATGTCTGCTCCATACAATAGAGATGAACCTCATGAGCATATAAATGAGAGATCTAACCCTAACCACACAAAATACCACACACTATATGGTTCTATTTACATAACATTCAAAAAGAAGCAAAACTAATCTATGGTTTTGGAAGTTATCACAGATTAATTTTGGGGAGGATGGTGGAAGTAATGACTAAGAAGGAAGCAGGGGAGGTTTCTGGGATGTGGCAATTGCTCAGTTTCTTAATCTGGGTGATGGGTTACATGAGTGTGTTGAGTTTGTAATAAATTAATAATCTTCACATTTAATATTTACATACTCTTATGGAGATATATTCGGGCTTACCCAGGTGTCTCAGTGTTAAAAGAATCTGTCTGCCAATGCAAGAGACACGGGTTCGATCCCTGGGTAGGGAAGATCTCCTGAAGAAGGAAATGGCAATGCACTCTGGTATTCTTATCTAGGAAACCCATGGATAGAGGATCCTGGGGGGGCTACAGTTCATGGGGTTGCAAAGAGTAGGACACAACTGAGCATGCATGCATGCATGTAGATACATTGCCCTTCAGTAAAAACTTTAACTAAAGGGGAAAAAAAAGAACATATTTTCCCTGTCAAAGTCGCTCAGTCATGTCTGACTCTGCGACCCCATGGATTACACAGTCCATGTAATTCTCCAGGCAATACTGGAGTGGGTAGCCTTTCCCTTCTGAAAATGATTAAAGAAAGTATTGTTCATTTGTTCCATCCTTTTCTTGTCCTGTATGAGTGTGATCAGTTGCTCAGTCATGTCTGACTCTTTGTGACCCCATGGACTATAGCCCACCAGGCTCCTCTATGAAATTTTCCAAGCAAGAATACTGGAGTGCGTTGCCGGTTCCTACTCCAGGGGTTCTTCCTGACCCAGACATTGAACCTGCATCTCTTGCATCTCCTGCATTTGCAGGCAAATTCCTTACCACTGAGCCAACTGGGAAGCCCCACCTCTCCTGTCCTACTCCTCTTTTTTTTTTTTTTTTTTTTATTTTTATTATTTTTTTTTTTTTTTTTTTCTTTTTTCTTTTTTTTTTTTTTTAAAGCTGATTAATACATGTTCAGTTCAGTTCAGTTCGGTTCAGTCGCTCAGTCATGTCCGACTCTTTGTGGCCCCGTGAATCGCAGCACGCCAGGCCTCCCTGTCCATCACCAACTCCCGGAGTTTACTCAAACTCATGTCCATCAAGTCAGTGATGCCATCCAGCCATCTCATCCTCTGTTGTCCCCTTTTCCTCCTGCCCCCAATCTCTCCCAGCATCAGGGTCTTTTCCAATGAGTCAACTCTTCGCATGAGGTGACCAAAGTATTGGAGTTTCAGCTTCAGCATCAGTCCTTCCAATGAACACCCAGGACTGATCTCCTTTAGGATGGACTGGTTGGATCTCCCTGTGGTCCAAGGGACTCTCAAGAGTCTTCTCCAACACCACAGTTCAAAAGCATCAATTCTTCGGCGCTCAGCTTTCTTCACAGCCTAACTCTCACATCTATACATGACCACTGGAAAAACCATAGCATTGACTAGATGGACCTCTGTTGGCAAAGTAATGTCTCTGCTTTTTAATATGCTGTCTAGGTTGGTCATAAATTTCCTGCCAAGGAGTAAGCGTCTTTTAATTTCATGACTGCAATCATCATCTGCAGTAATTTTGGAGCCCAAAAAAATCAAGTCTGACACTGTTTCCACTGTTTCCCCATCTATTTCCCATGAAGTGATGGGACCAGATGCCATGATCTTAGTTTTCTGAATGCTGAGCTTTAAGCCAACTTTTTCACTCTCCTCTTTCACTTTCATCAAGAGGCTTTTTAGTTCCTCTTCACTTTCTGCCGTAAGGGTGGTGTCATCTGCATATCTGAGGTTATTGATATTTCTCCCGGCAATCTTGATTCCAGCTTGTGCTTCCTCCAGCCCAGCGTTTCTCATGATGTACTCTGCATATAAGTTAAATAAGTAGGGTGACAATATACATATTACAAGGCATCAAAAACCTTTTCCATTTCTCACCTGTGGTTCACCCTATAAGATTATTTCAGGAAACACTAGTACTGCACTCAGGCTATGGCATAATTCTCAGATAAATAAGCAACTTACAATTAACACCACATTCTCCTAGACTAAAAACTCTAAGCTGTTTGAACAAACTTAAGGTCTCTGATTACCAGATTCTAAATAAAACACATATGTTGTTCCAAAATGGGTTAGATACATTCCTCCTTAAAGGAATGCAACTGAATGAATTATTATAGCCTTATTTAAGCCCTTAGAAGATTTGAAATTGTAAAAGATCCTTTCTCTGATTTCTGTATAGCCCAGTCTGGTGCATATTATACCATAAACTGTCTTCTGCTGTGGTGATATTACCTCTCATCCTTTCCACAGCCCTGAAAATACAGCAGGGTCTGTAAGTCTTCCTCCATCACTCCATACAGTAGAAAGTATGTTTGGCGGAAGCAGGAGAAAAATGCTCTCATGTCTCCTGATTGCTGTTTTGGAGATACTGGGGGATGATGGAATGAGTTTGGTGCTAAATTCTTGAGGATGGTCTTTAATAGTTCACAGGTTTCTCTCTGAATAAAAATTCTGGTTAAATAGATGCCATTTTGACGAATAAATGTGAGTAGCATAACATATTTCAGAGCAAGTTGGTTATATCAGAACTAGTTCTTGTCAACAGATGAACTCCTGACTCATCTTCCTTCCCAAAGATGGTGACATGGGAAGCGTCCAGCCACCTGTCCAGATCTGGGTCTCCAGCACCTGCTGTCGCTCTACTGCCAGTTAACTGCATGTTCTTCTGTGGATCCTGGCAGGAGAACTGTTTGAAGATTCTTGCAAATGTAGCAAATCTTTTGTTAAATGATGAGTGTGTCAGTTCATTTATAACAGAGATATCAACAATCTAAATCAAGGCAGAAGATTGGACAAAGGGGCCTTCTCATTTGTTTCTGCCACTCAGATTCTATTATTTTCAACAATAAAACTGTAAGAATGCTCTTTTTTTTTTCTCATAAAACACCCCACCAAGTGCTATTTAAGCAAAACATTATATATTAAGATTGGTTACAGTCCACCATGCTCAATACTAACAAATAATTTGAATAATACTGTTTAAAAAGCCCAAGATATTCCTGTGCTTGGCATTTTAAGGGATGCTTCCTATTCGAGCCTCTGGCAACAAAGCTGGGAGTCAGCTCAAGGCATTTTGTTCCAGAAACCTATTGTTTTAGCCACTTGGCTCAGGAAATTAGTAAAACTAAATGGGGAGCATTTAAACAATATAACAAAAGTGGCCCTGAAATATCAGAGTTCTAACTTCCCTTTTGCCAGCATCTGAAATGCTACTACTCTTGTCTTTGTGAAAGGACCTCCTCAAACTCCAGATTGTTACCCAGGCGGAAACATGTTACCAGATCCTTTATTAACAAATAGATGATGTTCTCAAAGTCAATTCCCAAATGAAAAAAAAGTTTGTAGAATTTTACTAAGAGTAACAACACTGACTAAACATACTAGACAGGTGGTGAAAAGTTTGGTAAAGGGCAAAATTAGAGAAGATTTATAAAATTCAAGCGAATATTCTTTATTGAATATCTACTCTGGGTCTAACATGTTAAGGATATAACAATAGATTATAGCATTACTTCTGCCTTCAGGGAGCTTATCATTTTTAAAGAAAGAAAAGATTTACACAAGAAATAATTAGAGAAGATAAGAAAAAACTCTTGACACAATTGTGCATCCCACTATTACAGTTAACCAGAGTTCAGTAATTATAAAGCCTACATACTTGGAATTGTTAATTAAATTCACTAGGTCGCTCCAAGAATTCAAACTTAAAAAGAAAAGCAAAAATCAGTTAAAGTTCAGAGTCTGTCAATCTTGAACATCTCCTTCAATTCTCTACCTCCAGGAAAACCTGACAAAAGCATTGTTTGCTATGCTTCACAATTAAAGGATGAGTCAAGCTTCCGTAGACTAGGTTTCCTTGGTGGCTCAGAGGTAAAGAATCCACCTGCTAATGCAGGAGACACAGGAGACCTGGGTTCGATCCCTGGGTTGGGAAGATCCCCTGGAGAAGGAAATGGCAATCCACCCCAGTATTCTTGCTGGGAAATCCCATAGACAGAGGAGCCTGGTGGGCTACAGTCGACAGGATAGCAGAGTAGGACATCACTGAAGTGACTTAGCACGTACATATACAACCTTCCCTGAAGACCTGAACCTCTATCGACTATTTACTCCTTGACCTTACTGTAATACTTTTATAGCATGTCTAGCATTCAAAGGTATTACCTCCATTTTATGCCAAGCATGTTGATATATTTAATGAATGTAATGAACAGAGCACAGTTCCTACCTTAAAGGAGTTCACCTGAAAAAGACAGGTGCACAGTTTTAATACAATGCAACTAACTAGGACAGGCATATACCAGCTATCTTTGGTATAAGAAGCGCAGGACTTCCCTGGTGATCCAGTGGTTAAGACTCTGCACTCCCAATGCAGGAGGTGTGAGTTCAACCCCTGGTCGGGGAACAAACACCCCACATGCCAAATGGTGAGGCCTTAAAAAAAAAAAAAAATAAGGGCACATATGAGGAAAGGGCAAGGAGAAATGGGGTTGCTCCATTATTTGAAACGGTAAGTGTGATCACTTGAGTAGGGTGACTGCCACCAGAGCTTTCACTGTAAAGATATCTGTGTCTCCTCATAAGCCTGGAAGGGAAAGAAAAGATGGGTAGGACATGTAGCATTTCTGGAGAAAGTGGGATCTAGCCAGATAAAGCCTAGAAGAGGGGTGAGAACATGAGGCAGAGGGGACAGACGAGCACCAAGCTGAGAACAAGTAGAACATGACCCTGAAGAGGCAGGCGGTACAATCATGATGTGTGCAAGTTAGGCCAGGGCCTGGTAAGCCAGTGGTAAGGAGACTGGTCTATCTTCTAGGCTAATACTACTCAGTATATTGCAAAGATTACAACTTGTTGGAGGTTTAGGTGATAGCATTTTTTAAGCAATAAAGTACTTTTTAAAACAAGGTATGTACATTGTTTCTTAGACGTGCTATTGCATATTTAATAGACTTCAGTGGTGTAAACGTAACTTTTTTAAAAACATAACTTTTATATGCACTGGGAAAGCAAGTAATTCCTATGACTGGCTTTACTGCCACACTTGCTTTACTGCAGTGAACTGGTACCAAACTTGCAATATTTCCAAGGTATGCCTGTAGTCTCCAAAAGTGTGGTGTGCCCTGGGATGCTGGAGGAGAAATTTCAATTATCTTTTAAACTATCTATGGTAGTGGTGGTGATTTAGTTGCCAAGTCATATCTGACTTGTGACCCCATGGACTGTAGCCCACCAGGTTCCTTTATCCATGAGGTTTTCCAGGCAAGAGTACTGGAGTCGGTTGCCATTTCCTTTTCCATAAAATACATTTTATAACGGACAATATTATAGGTAAGAATTGAAATCAGGACCATAAAAGGAAGACTAGGGGATACGGAGAGAGAAGGAAGAGCTGCTTTGAGACTAACTACTTAAGAGCACTTAGAAGGAGCTGTTCAGCAGACAGCTATACATGAAACTGAAGATCTGGGGAGGGGTCTGTGCCTGAACATGGTGATTTGGGACATCTGCTGAAAACACCAGAGAGAAAAGAACAGTGAACCAATGGCAGAATTCTAGGAAACATTTACAGTAACATTATTTTCTTTTCCAAAAGGAAAATAAGAGCACAAGGAGCAGTGCTTATGCTCTTATTTAAAAATTTTAAAAAGCTTCCGAATACAAAGTTAGTAACTGCTATTCCTTACTATTCCCATTCCTGTATGAAAATGAGGCTCAGTGCACCATGAAGGAAAAAAATGTTTCCGCTAGCAACTCAGCAGCAATTCAGAAAGAGAAAATTTAATTTTCTTACCATTTTGAGGGACAGAAGGTAAAGGATATTAAAAAGTCCCCCATGAAATTTGGATGCTTTGAAGAAATGACGTATTACAGGGTTGGGCCAGGGAAAATACAAAGTGAGTCTGGAATATCTTGTGTCAAAAAGCAATGAAGTGTTTCAAGATCGAAAGGGATGTCAACAGGACATAAGACTGAGCTTAGAGGGGCTCCCGCTTACCAAATTTGGAATGATTTGCACATCAAAAAGAATAATGAATTTTAACACGCTGAATATAAAAAGAATCTTGATCTACAGTGACATTTCAAAGTATGAGATGAAAAAATGGAAAGCACCTCTATACACACAAAAAAATGCCACTATTAAATGCAGAATGAAGGACAGAATTTAAAAATCTCCACGTCACAACTCCTATTTAGTAACAGATTCAGGCTAACAATCATCAACAGATGTTAAAGCCATTAGGTTAAAGGTTGCTGAAGAACAGGATACTCACACGGCCTCACAGATTCCTTCTTAATTATCAAGTGGAAAATACCTTACATTGCAAAGATAAAGCAGATATTACCTGAGCAAATTCAGCATCATCAACAATGGGATGAACTGACATATGCACTCCTGATGTTATACAAATGAGAAACAGAAACCACCTAGGCAAAGTTCTTTCATCTAAATCTAATTATGAAGAAACACTCAAGACAAATCCAGAAATGTGGAACACTCCATAAGACAACTAGCCTATACTCTGCAAAAATGTCAGAAAAGACTTAAAAAGTGGGGGAGAGGGGTGCGGGGGTGGGGGGCAGAGGGTAGGGCAGGGTGACTGCTCTAGAGAAATGAATGAAAGAAAAGAGATTAAACCCAATGCATAAACCCTGTCTGAATTCCCAATGAAAACAAAACAGAAACATATAAAGATACAGAATATTTTGGGAGCAACTGGGGAGTATGAATTGTGTATTAGATATTATTAAATCAACATTACATTTCCTGGGTGTGATGATGGTGTGGTGGATGTGTAAAAAATGTCTTTGTTCTTAGGAGACACATGATGATACATTTAACGGTATGGAAGCATCATGATAACTGAAATTTATTCTCAAAGGAATCAGGAAAAAAAAGAGAAAAAAAAAGATTATAGACATAGAGAGAGGAGATAAAGAAAATGTAACAAGATGTAAACACCTGGTGAATGAAACAAATGAATGTTCACTGTACTATGTTTCCAACTTCTCTATAGTTAAAAAATTTTTTCAAACTAAAAAGTCAGGAAAAATATATCAACTAATCTATGTGTGGCTAGTATGCTATAGCTAATTTTGTTTACTTGAATATACTCGTAAATGATTTAATACTTTTAAAAACACCCACCATGAAATTTCTTCCCATCAAAGCTAACCAAGGAGGACTAATACAACCTCTGGTCAGTGTCAGCAACATAATCTGTCTCCCCCACCACCCCACCTCCACCACATGAATCAAGAATCGTATCTGACTCAACTGTGAAATTAGCAAACAAGCAAAACACTTAGAGCACTCAGCCACCTTATTAAAAACAATCTAACATTAAAAAACTGTAATCTTCTGGTTTTAAAATAATTTATTTCATAGGTCTGTTTTAATTTCATGTCTCAGAGCATACATTATTTAACCAAGAGGTGCTGGACAGAAATTGTAAAAAGGAAGGAAACATGTAGGATAAGAAACTGCCTCAATTCCATTAGAATTTGATCCTACCTTGTAAAGTCTTGAGAGGATAAATTTCTATCATACTTCCTTTGTGCTTACAAAAGAACATTAACTTCTGAATTTCCAATGTTGTAAATAAAAATTTTTACAATTAAGTATGCATTCAAATTGACATACAAGGCAACCAAATAATTGTCATCAACATTAGCATAATGTGTATTTCCTGTCACTGCACTAACATTAAACTAAACGTCAAACCACAAAAACATTGTGACTAACATTAAAAAGGCAGGCTGTAAGATACGCAAAGCTTATAAAGGACAAATTGCACATGGTTAAGATGGGAAGTCATTTGACAAGGGCTGGTGTTGTGCATATGGCTGCTTTTTTTTATAAGAAGGCCACCGGCAGACAGGGCAACAGTGTCGGCCCCCAGCTAACCACATCACAATGCAATTCTGATGGAACACATGACCACAAGGCAACCCCATTAGCAAACATCCATTTTCAAAATTTTCTAGGCATACAACACATTCAGTACAGTGCAGCATATCAGCAGGCCAAGTTAACCAATCAGGTTCCATATCTTCATTAGCGCTATATGATCCATAGGACCGCCCCTTCCTTTCATAAGGGCTGGTCTGACAATATTTATTGGCACAGGAACAAGCCTCAGCATCACAGTGACTTGCTCTTCCTGGAGAACTGTGAATGATGCTCAGTTTATCTTCAAACACTTCCTTCTCACTGCTCAAAGTGTCTGTGCTCTCACTGTCTGAGTCATTCTCAATATCTTGAGAACCCTCCGACATTTCCTCTTCGGACTGGACTCCAAGACATTTAAATCGCCACATCGGCAAGTTTTTAATATAATCGGTCGGTATCAGGGGGTGAAGCCAAAGATCGGGGAAAGCTAATCGCTCCAAGAACAAGTCAGGGTCTTCATCCCAATCAGATTCTACAGGAAAGTTCTGGAAAGAAGCAATCGGGTGGAAGAGGTAGCTGGTGTACCAATCCCATAGACTTGATAACCATTCTAAGTTATTGGCGTTGACTTCATCACTGTTGATGTTGCGCCGTCTCTTCTTCTCAAAGTAATCTATTAGTAAACCATGTCCAAGGTATGTACTAAGAAACAAGGCTGGGTGTGAGGAATAAAACATCCAGTCTGCCCTTACCCATGAAGCCAATGTGGTGGTATTGGAATATCTCAACAATTTTAAGCTATATTCATAAAAGCTATCTAAGTAAGGGAGCTGTAAAAAGCCCAACACAGGTAGCCAGGAGATAATTAATAGAGAATTATAGGTCCCTAAAGTGCTTATGAGAACCACAAATCGCTTGATGGTAGCTCCTTGTGTGATAAATAAGTCCATCCAAGCCATAAGGTTAACGAGAACCAAGCTCAAAACGAACAAATCATTTACTTCAGGTTGTAAGGAGCGCAAAAATGAATCCATGGCCTGAAGAGATATATACTCGCCTGTGTGGTTTCCGTATCTGTAAATTCCTTCGGGAGTTCTAAGTATGTATGATGGCATGTTATAGACACCGATATCTGTCATATAACTCTTGTTGTCCCACTTTTCCACATTTACAAAAATAAACTCAACTCTTCCAGTAAACTTTATGCTTAGTGCAGAGAAGAAAGCTGGTGGTTGGTCCAGGTTTGCAAATAGGTATATTTTTACCCAATATTGATCACTTTTATTCCATTCTTCTTTCAAGCGTTCAGCATTATAAATGGTTTTGATCCGAGAAGCTGCATGAGCAGTTATCCACTTAAAAATGTGCTCTACTTCTATCTTGCGCCCACTGTACTCTTTAAGCATGACTTTCCCTTTGGAAGTACTGGTTTGTGGAACAGACATAATGAGTGTGGATCGAACCCAGCCTCTTCTCCTGCAGTATCTGTAAGAGAGGGAACTGTAAGTAAACAGCAAGGCTGCTAGATGAACTAGCTTGCTTATCTTCCCTGTTGTACAGTTTGTCTTTCCCTGGTAATTTCCATGGCCCTTAAAAGATACCCTCTTCCCCAAAAACAAATAACCTGTAAACAACCAAAAGTAGTACCAATATCTGGCAGCTATAAAAGAGGAAAAGCAAAGCTTTTTATCATTTTTTTTGTTTTTACCTCTATGTTTCTCCCTTTCTCTCTCCTTTTTTTTTTAAAACAAAAACCTTAGAGCTTAAAAAGCCTGAGAGTCAAGGGAACTGACACATACTTCCAGCATCTATTATGAACCTACTAATGCATTATTGGAGAAGACTCTTGAGAGTCCCTTGGACAAGGAGATCAAACCAGTCAATCCTAAAGGAAATTAACCCTGAATATTCATTGGAAGGACTGATGCTGAAGCTGAAGCCCCAAAACTTTGGCCACCTAATGTGAGGAGCCAACTCACTGGAAAAGACCCTCACTGGAAAGATTGAGGGGAGAAGGGAAAGGGGGCAACAGAGGATGAGATGGCTGGATGGCATCACCAAATCAATGGACATGAGTTTGAGCAAACTTCAGGACAGAGAGAAGGACAGGGAAGCCTGGAGTGCTGCAGTCCATGGAGTCGCAAAGAGTTGGATATGACTTAGAGACTAACCAACAACAATGCATTATGTGTTGGTAAGATCCAAAAGATAATAGGAATGATTCCTGTTCACAAAGAATTTAAAATCCTATTAAGCAGACAAAAGAATAAAACTGTATATATCCTACCACTAAATAATGTAAATGAAGTTCAAAAAAAGGGACTCTCATTGGGAGTTTGAATTGGTGAAGATTTTGTGAAAGGTTTGGGAACTGACCTAGGTCTTGAAGAATGGTTAGATTCAGGTGGGCAAAGAAGAGAGAAGGAAATGGATTATCTTGTATGCTGAGTCCCTGACTTGAATGCAAGTTCCTGAGGGTAGGAGCCATGCTGCACACATTTATTAACCCAAGCACCCACCACAATGCCTGATGCACACAAACACCATCACAGAGAAATCTGCACAAAAGCTCAAGTAAAGAGCAAATCCTATATTTTATATACGCGCTCATCTTTTAATGGGGACCATGAAGAGGAGTATTTAACATAGAGGAAACAAAGATAGTAAGTTTTCAAATTAAGAAGAGACTCAGGAAAAAAGGATATTATTGGAAAACTGGTGAAATTGGAATAAAGTCTGTAATGTAGTTAATGCTATTGTACCAGTGTTAATTTTTTTAGATCATTATACCACAGTTATGTAAATGCTAACTAAACTTGGTGAAAGATATATATGGCAACTCTATACTATCTTTATCACTCTTCTGTAAATATAAAATTACTTAAAAAAAAGAGAGAGATTCAGTCCAAGGATGACTCCCATTTTACAACAGAGTAAATATAGAAGAATTTAAAATTAAATCATTTGTTTAGCTTTATCCAATGGGGTCATGACTCCAATCCTCTTGGAAATGGACATGGTCTTGCTACAATATTTGCGACAAACCTCTCTTTCTAAAAAAAAACAAAACAAAACAAAAAAACACAAACTACAAGATGAATGAAAGGAGATTCCAGAAAATGAAAACAGCTGCTGTAATTACAGTGGAGAGATAATCAGTGAAACAGTTTCCTTCTTTTTTCAAAAAAGTCTTTCCTAAAAACCTACCATGTGGAGTTTTATGACATATGAATTTACCTCAGTAAAGTTGGAAAAAACAAAATCTACTAGGTGGATACATTTTGTTCACTACAGATTTGTAAATAGATGGTAGAAAGCATTTACTTTTTTATTGTGCAATTCAGAATACTAATGTGAAAATCATAAATATTATGCTTTACTTAGTAAGCATAGATTACATTTAATTAAATTACATAAGCATATTACACATTTATATGATTAGATTAAGAGAAAGAAGTCTTGATATACATGGCACATGGTTTTATGAAGACAATATCAATTTTACCTCAGGATTCATGATACAATTTAAGATAAGTGAAGACAACATGTTATGTCACAAAGACAAGATTAGTAATGACTCTGGGAAACTATCTGGGTAACTCAGGATTAGAGACCACAACTCAGCTTGTTTAGTAGATTTACTTCCTTAACATAGATACCATTAATATCAATACAGCTTTAACTGAAATGGTTTGAAAATTATATACTCCTACAGAATAAAATACCTCTACTCTGTCTTTGTTCAATGCAAAATAATAATTCACTGACATGAATGCTAGTTTTTCCTCCACCCCCACCCCCACCAAAACCACAAGCGAACTCCACATAGATAGTTGTCTTATTTACATCTTAATTATCTAACTTGTTTTACGTTTTTAATTGTATGGGATACTTGTGATGACACATTTCTACTCTTGGTCATTATTTTCATATTTCTATAACCACCTTAGAGAATATTTGGCTTTTCTGATTTGTGTCATAAATTAAATTACAGTGTTTCTGATAGAAAATTTTACCCTATAAAACAGGCAAAGTCTTAGTTAATATATTTATTCATGGAAGAAAACAAATGCCCTATGTACTTTCTTTTCAGTTCAGAGATAAGTGACATTGATAGTTTTAAGGTTTATCACTGCAGAAGAATTTAAGAGTACCCAGGACAATAAGATTTTGTTTGTCATCATGTATCTTTCAGATTAAATCATGTTTTCTAGACTTGAAATCCAACACACAAAGTATATCATATCAATCTTAAAACCCAATTGCTAAACAGAAAATAAGACTAATGCTCATATTATTTTTTAATAACATTATATTGCCATATATCCATAT
Source organism: Cervus canadensis (assembly GCF_019320065.1). Taxonomy (NCBI): domain Eukaryota; kingdom Metazoa; phylum Chordata; class Mammalia; order Artiodactyla; family Cervidae; genus Cervus; species Cervus canadensis. The sequence goes on from NC_057390.1 coordinate 45,395,717, forward strand.
AAAAACTTCTTACTGCTAATTCAAAAACATTTTTTAAAGTGACAACACACAAATATATCACAAAAATATCCTCCCATTCTTAAAACTTTTTGAGATCTCTTAGACAATTTGAAGACTAAAAAGGATTAAAGAAAAAAAAACCCATGGCTACTGAGTTTCGGTATTTAGTGTGCCATCCTGGTATGGCACATTATATTTTAAAAAGGAACGTTGGGAAAAAAAAAAAAGAACCTTTGGTATTGTTTATAAACTGTTGTTTCTTCAGACAAGGTCACTGTCTTCCCTGGCCTTCCTGTCCCGCTCACCAGACTCCTCCATCCTTTCCCTTCCCTGCTTATTCCATGGGTCCCCACCCATGGTTCTTTCACCATAAGCCCTCCTGGCCTGTTTATCACTCAACTCCTGTAATTCCAGGGTCCTCCATGCATTCTCTACTATCCTGGTCCAACTTCTCTGACCTCTTAAAGATACATGTCCCACTTCACTTTCTACTTTCTCCAAAGATGGGGGAATAAAAGAGTAGAGAATAGACCTGACAGGGAAAAGCTCCCTGAGACAGATCACTAGGTTGGGGAATGAGAGGAATTGAGGCCAGGTAAGAAGGCTGTGTGGGAAAGAAATGAAAACTGCCGGCACGGACAGAGTCAGATGCTGCATAGAGTGGTGGTTCTGAGTGTTCTTAAGGGGAGCCAATCAGGTCAGGAAAGTACTACTCTACAGGGGGCCCAGCATGTCAGAGGAGGCTGTGCCTGAGGCCGCCCCAGAGAAAGAACTACAGTCAAAGAAAGCAACACAGGCAGCAGGGGATAGAGTTTTGCTGATTTTAAAAATCTGAGATCAGGATGATGAAACTATTCAACATATTAAAATGCTTGCTGAATAACACCATTCCCTGCCCAGTTACACCTTGCACTGACATTCTGAACACTTTTCTATTATCTTCCTATTTTGTTCTTCTGTATCTCTATAATCTTCAAAAAAAAAAAAAAAGAAACAAATGACCCTGACTAAGCACACCATCTATGGCAAGAACAGACTTTCCAAATAAAAGGAAATGAACATAACAATATTGAAACAGATATAAATAACTCCGCATCAAGATCTTTATCTTTGTGATGAGACTACAGAAGATGATGTAAAAATGTCTCTTTAATAACAAAAAATGATAGCTGCAGTCAGCAAAAAAGAAAAAGTTGCTCAAAAAGGGTCTCTTCCATCATAAATGGGCTTCCTTCGTGGCTCAGCAGTAAAGAATCTGCCTGCAATGCAGGAGCCACAAGACCAAGGGTTCGGTCAGGAAGATCCCCTGGAGGAGGGCATGGCTACCCACTCCAGCACTCTTGCCTGGAGAATCCTATGGACAGATAGTCAGTCATGTCTGACTCTTTGCAACCCTATGGACTATAGCCCTCCATCATAAAGAAGAGGTAGGATTATCTGAAGATCAAAATGAAGGATTCAGAGGAAACTTAAAGGTAGCTTGTATATTTCTCTTTATCATTCCTTAGCTATAAAATCAAACAGGGCTTTTCAAAAGAAAAGCTAGAAAAATTTGTACTAAATTAGGACTCAATTATGACACTTATGTGGAGAAGGAAATGACAACCCACTCCAATATTCTTGCCTGGAGAATCCCATGGACAGAGGAGCCTGGTAGGCTACAGTCCATGGGGTCGCTAAGAGTCGGATATGACTGAGCAACTTCACTTTCACTTTTCACTTTCATGCATTGGAGAAGGAAATGGCAACCCACTCCAGTATTCTTGCCTGGAGAATCCCAGGGACGGGGGAGCCTGGTGGGCTGCCATCTGTGAGGTCGCACAGAGTCGGACATGACTGAAGCGACTTAGCAGCAGCAGCATGATACTTCTGACGCATTTTCCTTCACAAGATTATATTAAAAATCAATATACTATTTCCTTCAGGTTTTCATGCTTAATAGATTATTTTCACTTTATACTCTTCTTGGTTTCATTTTGAGTTCTCTATTAATGTGACCTAAGAATTTATATTAGACTGAAATGTGTTTAAACTTTATATTTTTGTATATTTGTTTTTACTTGATATTTTCTAATATATTTAAAAGTTATAGTATTTAAATGTATTATTTAGTTTATTGATTTTTTAAAAAAATAAATTCTGAATATTTTTCAATAAATTAGCAATGTTAAGTACTGACTTTTGGCATTATCTCAAAAAAAATATCAATATATTAGAACTATCATTCATTCTGGTATTGCAATCACCAGTGGGGCTGGGGGGAGATCTTTCACCTATACTCTATTTGGGAATGATGGAATAAGACCAAGTGCAATTGTCTTTAGTAAACAAAAGATAAAAATAAGAATGATTTCCTTTTCATAAGAACATGAACACTTAGGCTATCATGGACATTTAAACCAAAGGCATCACAACACAATCAAGATTCTGTGGTAAAGGTGAGAAGGGGAGCTTTGTGGGTAAGTGAGATTACGTGTGAGTGAGGAGACACAACAACGTCCCTTCTTATCCTCAACTTTTAAGGGGTCCTCCTCCCACAGGTCTCAGCCTATGTTACAAGTGAGCAAAACAAGGACCGTAAGGAAAATCAAAGCAAACATGAGCCTGAAGGAGAAGGGCGGGAGAATCGAGGTGAAGCAGTAGTGGAGGCAGGTTTTCTTCAGCCAATGGGTCTCTCACTGTGACCACGTAAAAGGGACATAGGTAACAGGCGTGTCTACCTACATTAGAAACTACCTAACATGCGGGTTTCTATGTACATATGCTACGCCCTGTCCTCAGCACTAAACAGAACATGCTGTACATGCTAATCCTTCATTAAATATTTATTGACTGGATAATTAAATAAAATTAATTCAAGTTATAACTTGGAGGCACTAGAAATTCAAATAAAATGCATTTTGAAGAACAATGGGATAGTAAAACAATATAATGTGACAGACTAAATACTGGAGATGATGACAAAAAGAAAAACAAAAACGCCTGCAAAGATTCTTGTCTGAGAAAATGAAAAAAAGAAACAGTAAAGGACAGAAAAGGCAGAAAGGACACATGATTTACTAAAGAAAAAGATGAATATGAATTTGAACACTAGGTTTAGGGAACATATTCCATCTGCATTACTCGTAGGGTACATGGAAACGAGTGTCAAAATGCAAACTAGAAGTTCAAATTAAGGAAGATTTAGATTAGCACAAAGGTGTCACCTAAAGCCATAAATGTACTGAAGTCTCTTTGGGAAATAAAATTGAAACAAAAAAGACCAAAGACATACTCTAAAGAGTCACCCTGTTAGAAAGAGCACAGGAGAATCAGATAAAAAGAGATCTGAAAGAAAGTAAATAACTGCCAGTTATCAAAAACTATTAATCAAGCATCCATGTAACTAACACTGTGCTAAGCATGCTAATTAATTTTCAGTTTAAACAGGCTTCTAATACCACTGTCTTTATTAAAAACTTCTGGTCAGAACTCAAATTCTAAGAATTGCCATCAACTTACCTGGGGTCACTGGAGCAATTAAACGTGCCTGTACGTATTCCAAATCTCGACACCTTTTTCACCATTTTCTCCCAGTGGATTTTACCCACCAAAGGACTTCTGTCATTTGCGATGACCTATTCCCAAGAAAGAAAACAGAAACTTTAATTACCCAAAATGGCGTCAAACCAACCATTTACATCTATTTACTTTTTCTGAAAAACAAATTCTATCCCTAAGTCTTGTTAAGTGGATGATCATATTATCACTGCACTTCTTGTAAGAAAAAGCAACGGTTCTACTGGAAAAGATCTAAAACACTGTGGGAATTCTCATACTCTGTGGCAGTTACACATAAGGGGATCAAAATCAAATTAAAAAGCAAGCCATATTCTCCTCCATGAGCCTATACTCTAGAATTAACTTGTGAAGAAAATGGACCTTGGAGTCATTTCTCTGCTCTGAAAAGAAAAATTTAAATAACCCAAATAGAGCTTACTAAAAATGACCACGTGTGGGTTCAACGAGTTCAAATTTCACTTTTTTTCTAAAGTATAATTATGGAGCCAAGAGTCAAACACATGTTTTCTATTAAACTATGTTTGACTGAATGCAGATGACACCACCCTTATGGCAGAAAGTGAAGAACTAAAGAGTCTCTTGATGACAGTGAAAGAGGAGAGTGAAAAAGTTGGCTTAAAGCTCAACATTCAGAAAACTAAGATCATGGCATCCAGGCCCATCACTTCATGGCAAATAGATGGGGAAACAGTGGAAACAGTGGCTGACTTAATTTTTCTGGGCTCCAAAATCACTGCAGATGGTGACTGCAGCCATGAAATTAAAAGACGCTTGCTCCCTAGAAGAAAAGTTATGATCAACCTAGACAGCGTATTAAAAGCAGAGACATTACTTTGTCAACAAAGGTCCGTCTAGTTACTAGGCTATGGTTTTCCCAGTGGTCATGTATGGATGTGAGAGTTGGACTATAAAGAAGGCTGAGTGCTGAAGAATTGATGCTTTTGAGCTGTGGTGGTGGTGAAGACTCTTGAGAGTCCCTTGGACTGCAAGGAGATCCAACCAGTCCATCCTAAAGGAGAACAGTCCTGGGTGTTCATTGGAAGGAATGATGTTGAAGCTGAAACTCTAGTACTTTGGCCACCTGATGCGAAGAGCTGACTCATTTGAAAAGACCCTGATGCTGGGAAAGATTGAGGGCAGGCGGAGAAGGGGAAGACTGAGGATGAGATGGTTGGATGGCATTACCGACTCAATGGACATGGGTTTGGGTGGACTCTGGGAGTTGTTGATGGACAGGGAGGCCTGCCTGGCATGCTGCAGTTCACGGGGTCGCAAAGAGTTGGACATGACTGAGTGACTGAACTGAACTGACTGAATCAATACTACTACTTCTATGGCATTTTTCTTAACAATCATAAAAGATTCTAACATATAAAAAAATTACCATTAATAAATTCTACATTCTTGAACTTCTAACTTCAAATCTGCAAATAGCTTTCAAAGACAATTAGGATTGGAAGAAGAAAAAGATTTTTTTAAAAAAGAAAACTATAGGTTAACCTTCAAAATATGTAAGGACTTCTTTCTCAGCCTAATTGTTAATACCTTTTCCCTTTATTCTCTATCTTCCTACTTTAAGGGAATTTCAATAGAGATATCAGAAAGACAAACAAAAATTATATATTAAAAACAAAAATTAAAACCAGAAATAACTGAGAACTTAAAGGAAAGCCAAAAATGTCCTATGTCTTCATGAATCCATATATTTGATGTATTTTAAGCCCAGAGGCCAAGTTACTTTTCATGAATGTTACAGTACTATTTAATTCAACTTTATAGGACAATACTCTGGGGGCCACTAAACTATCTAGAAGGAAGGGCCATTTCCATGTTCACAAAGCCTCCAGCAAGTGAAATCCCAGGGGAGTGAGTGTGTGCAATGAGTGTCTGGGTGAGGCAAGAGATGGTGCAAACACCTCATGTCTGGGCTCTCTGCTGGGAAGTCTAACAAATTTCAAGGGCACCAGGAGGAGAGAACCTGCATGATGGTGAAGAGTGACTTAAAGTTCACTTTAGGACTTCTCTGGTGGCTAAGTGGTTAAGAATCTGCCTGCCAATGCAAGGGACAGGGGTTTGATCCCTGGTCTGGGAAGATTTCACATGCTGAGGAACAACTAAACCCAGTGCACTACAACTGAAGCCCTAGAGCCCATGCTTCACAAGAGAAGCTTGCATACCACAAAACTGGCCTAGCCCCTGCTCCCTGCAACTAGAGAAAGCCCACTCACAGAAACAGAGACCCAGTGCAGCCAAAAATAAATAAACAATAAAAAAGTTCACGTTACGTGCCAACAGATTACTGTCCAATAACCCTTGCCATATATCACTGATACTATCATTCTCATACCTACAGAGACACACATAGGTATGTAACATTTTATAATGTAACTTTGATGCTTAATAAATACATTCACAAATACACAACTTAAGGAATGGAACTAATGGCTCTGACAGCACTTTTAAATGAAAATAAAAGGCCTCATGGAGGGAGACATGTATTATCAAAATGCTCAGATGGTTGAGGTAGTCAGGAGGGCAATTTGAGGACATGGTCTTAGTAGGTAAAAGTGCTTTCTAGGGAGGTTCACACAGGAACATTACCCAATAAGTTCCTAGCCTCCACAGTTTTCTATTGTCTAAAAGTACTTTATAAATTTTATCTGAAGAATAAGGGAGATCCAAGAAGACAGGTTTTTCTCTTCTCTTCTCTTCACTTCTTTTCCTACCACTGAAGAGTCAATATGGTAGCTCTTTTATCCATTAAGTAATCAAAGAAATCTTGACTTCTTTTTCAGATTACTCAGGTTTAAAAAAAATCTCTATAAAATCATATTGCCATAGTCCCTGTTGTTGTTTTTAGTAACTCCCCTTTCACTCTTATCTCCTGAGCAAAGCTGCAAATAACCCAAACACTTCAGGTCTGTATTTACAATGACACTGTATCAAGGGGTTTATCAATTTAGGTCGCTATAACTGATATAACCATCCCTGGTTATAGCACAGGCAACAGAAGTGTGTGAAGAGAAATGGGAACATCCCTGAAGCAGGTACATGGCAGTGTTAAACCCCGGGGCCTTATTTATGCAAGCTATTCTAACATCTGCTTTTAAGAGTTTAATAATTCCTGACTAACAGAACCACATAAAAATGAAAAATCCCTTAGGCATTGCAAAAAAAAAAAAGAAAATTTTATTTGACTCTACAGGTATAGTCAAAGTTATGGTTTTTCCAGTAGTCATGTATGGATGTGACAGTTGGACCATAAAGAAAGCTGAGTGCCAAAGAATTGATGCTTTCGAACTGTGGTACCAGAGAAGACTCTTGAGAGTCCCTTGGACTGCAAGGAGATCAAACCAGTCAATCCTAAAGAGCATCAGTTCTAAATATTCACTGGAGGGACTGATGCTGAAGCTGAAGCTCCAATACTCTGGTCACCCAATGCGAAGAGTCGACTCATTAGAAAAGACCCTGATCTGGGAAAGATTGAGGACAGGAAGAGAAGAGGGCAACAGATGATGAGATAGTTGGATGGTATCACCAACTGAATGGACATGAGTTTGGATAGACTCCAGGAGTTGGTGATGGACAGGCTGGCCTGGCATGCTGCAGTTCATGGGGTCGCAAAGAGTCGGACAGGACTGAGCGACTGAACTCATTATTTTACTTCAGATTACATAGGTTATCTAAAGGCTCCAAGTCTCTGACTTCTGTTAGAATGAAAATCCCTTCCCCAGCAACATGTCACCTGGGATGTTTTCTGACAAACATTAGCGTAACTAGTACCTGGTTATGCTATTGCACATCAATGTTCTTGGGTCCAGTTACACATAAAGACTTCCAATTTAGTGTATTTAAAAATATACTTTTTTCCAGGAGAAAAACTACTAAATTTTTCCTAGTACTAATTTTCCTGGATTCCACTTCATTGTCTAAGAGTTCTTTAGGATTTCTCAAGATGGCAGCACCATTACAGACCACCTAACTTATTAGCTGGGAAACATAATCTACGCTAACATTTTTTATTGGCCCACACATTTTAGTAAACCAAACAGTAAGCTGTTTTATGGCACAGACCGTAGGTTACTCATCTTTTTTGCCCTCATCACAAGGTTCAGCTGGCACACATTATATTTCAATAAATATTTGTTAGATGGTTGGATGAATGGATGAAGCCAGTGGTTGGCTGGTAAATGTTTAACTATGAGCTCTCTAGAAGAAAATGCAAGTCCTGATTTCTATCATTTATGGATTTCCTCCCACACAGCTGATTTCAAGTTACTAAAGTGATATTTCTAAATGTGGAATTGGGAAGAGATGTTAACAATCGTCCTTCATGATGCTGGGTTCAGCACACACTGGAAGAAACTGAGTTGGACAGTGTGAAACACTAAATTCCCATATTTTCTGATGACAAACTTGTACAGTTCAGTTAAGCTTCCAAAAAGAAACTGGGTCTCAGGTTATTGCTGGGTTCCTTCCACATGTATTACATTTGTATAAGAAAAAACCTACACATTTTTGCCTATTTTTCAGAGGTGGGTTTTATTACTAATCAGAACATTTGTTATATCCCTTTTAATACTGTCAATCCTCATACAACATGGAGGCTAAATTAAACAACTCTATATAAAAGGAGTGTAGAACTATGGTATTTTCTGCATCTCTTAATATTGCATTATAACAAGGAGTTTTCTACTTTAAAAAAAATCATAGACAATCTAAATATATATATATGCAAATTGTACAAGATCATTAGGTGAAGATGATTAACTGATAAAACCAAAACTCAATAGCATTTAATTCTTTGGTAGCCTCACTAGCTTTCTTTATGAGTAAACACAAATAAAAGCTTTTCACTAATACAAAATAAAGGAAGACTTACCAAGTATTTCACTTTTACATTGTGTTACGAGAGCAATAAATAAGTTAATTTCCTTGAACAAAACTACTATCTAGGAGTAAAAAAATAAAGTTTTAAAACAGCTAATAACTCTTTTCAGCCAATCAGGAACTATATTAACATAATAACTTCAATAAATATTGACCTAAAGCTTTACTTTAAAGCATATGCTTTTCATCGCTACCTCAACAACAGTGATGTTAAATTCCTTATGATGTGACAGAGCCAGTAGAGAACAGATAGCACAGTCCGACTTTGAACTTCTTTGAACAAAAGTCAAAATACAGAAATAGAAATGTTAACAACAGGATAAATCCATAAAACCCATAATGTATGCTAACCTCTTCATTTCAGAAGCCTATGTACTATTCCATCTGCCTCTCTGAGCAAGAATATTTTGAAAGAAAAGAAACTTCTATTTGTGATGTTAAAAAGATTGGTTGGCAGCAGCATCAAAGAATCTACACAACTGGAAATAAATAACTAATGAAAGATACAAGGTTAGGTTAGGAACAGAGCAGGAAAACTTAGAAAGTTAGAAAGAGCTGACAGAAAAAAGATGACTTGGTTCTTTCATAGATTACATAGTGTATTATTGGTAAATATGTCCTATATGTACTGCTGCCTTAGAAACTAAAATTAGTTCTTTCCACCTCATATTACAGAGAATATAAAGAACCATGGAAAAGTTTCACATGAAAAGAAGTATAGGGACTTCCTGATGGTCCAGTGGCTAAACTCTGTGCTCCCAATGCAGGGGGCCAAGGTTTGATCCCACATGCAGCAACTAAGAGTTTGCATGCCACAACTAAAGATCCTGCATGCTGGAAAATAAATAAATATTTTTTAAAAAGAAGTATGCTAATATTTTAATGTAAGGCTAATTCATGAGTGCTAATACATCTTAAAATAATTAACAGAAAGATATGAAGACCATCAACATGTATGATTTGGAAAATAAACTCATCAGTTACTGAGAAGACAGAAATCATAGTGTGTACTTAGTCACTCAACTCTGTTCGACTCTTTGCGACTCCATGGACTATAGCCCACCAGGCTCCTCTGTCCACAAGATTTTCCAGGCAAGAATACTGGAGTGGGCTGCTATTTCCTTCCTCATAATGGATATAGAATGAGCTAATTAAATTACAGAAACTAATTTTTCCTTTTGTAGTATCATTCCACATGCAGTGTCACTGAAAAAAGTAATCAATCAATCTAGATTACGAATCCATTCCAGAAAAAGAATGAATTAAGTAATGGAATAGCTAAGTCATACACCCATTTATGTTGAGCTTCCCTGGTGGCTCAGCAGTAAAGAATCTACTTGTAATGCAGGAGATGCGACTTTGATGCCTAGGTCAGGAAGATCCCCTGGAGAAGGAAATGGCAACCCACTCCAGTATTCTATCCACTATTATATCACAGTGGAGATAGTGAAGGACAGGAATTCATGGGATCACAAAGAGTTGGACATGGCTTAGCAACAGTCTTCTGTTGTCTGAACAACAACCAGTATTCTTGCCTGGGAAATCCCATAGACAAAGGAGCCTGGAGGACTAAATACAGTCCATGGGGGTCACAGAGTTAGACATAAAGTGGCAACTAAACAACAACAATATGCATCACTTTTTCCCCTAAATCAGTATACCGAGAGATCCCTTCAATAACATAATATATGAAGTACAAAGTACTAATTACCAATTATATGCTACCTAATTACATTTTTCTTCAATAAACACAGAAGGAGAGTATAATTCATCTGAATAAGAAAATGATATTAGAAACCTGGGAGGAAAAATAAAAAGAATTTTGATATGCTTAAATATTTCTTACACAAGCTACCTAAAATAAATGCTATATGAAGAACACTAAATTGGTTGGGTTCTATACACCCTCACAGATTAAAACAGCAACAGCAGCAATGACAGAGCAAACTGAAATGAGTCTATTTCTTTCAAAACAAACAAAAGATTGATAATTCAAATAGTTAAAAACTGAAACCCTGAATGCTGCCCTTCACAAAAGATCAAAGAGATATAACCTGAACTGAAAGAATGATAAGCAATTGAGAGAGTATTTCTCTTCTGTTTTGAGTAGGTGTTTTCAATTAAAAACAACAACAACAAAACTTTCTTTTAAGAGCCAAAGTGTCCGTGCCGATTAGCTCAGCTGGTGAGTTCAGTGCTGAGGACACAGTAACTGAGGGTTCAATCTCAGTCTTCTCAGTTGTCCTGCCAGAGACTGTTCTTTCAACCCAAGCAGCCATTTGACAGATGCAAGCCACTGGCCCAGGGGAACACAAGCCAGACAGTGGTGATCAGTGCAAATCTTGAAGGTCACTGGAAAAACTGTGGCCTACTGCACCATTAACTATTAACACTTATGAAGTTTAAAAAAACATTCTCAGGGAAAAATAACTTGGTGATAAGAATTTATAACATTAACATTCACTACCATTCATTACTTGTTCTTCACTTCATTCAAATGTCACATTAGAGAATTTTTTGCCACTCTCTTGTCTCTTTACTCTGCTTATTTGTCTTAGCACTTACCATTAACTGATGTTATATTAAATATTTATTTAGTTAGTACCTCCCTCTCCCAACTGGAATGTGAGTTGCCTCAGAGAGCAAGGAGCTAGGCTAGTGTATGTTCTTGTGTATCTCTGGCCTTGTGCACAATTAACTGATGAATAAACTGGATGAATTTTGTAATGTATTAAGGGAGTTTAATCCATATTTATCTTTAATACCATATCAAAAAATAATAGATCATTTAGAAGCTAAGACTATATTGTGAATTAGTGAAGCAGAATGTATTTGTTGTCTATAGACAACACTCTATACACCAAAAGAATTTCCAGACTTTTGCCGTAGGTTTTCCAGGTTTGGAAGGTGTTCAGCCTCTTTATCACTCATCTCTATGGGGCTGTTCAAAGACAAACATGGACAAACATAACACATAGGGCAGTGGGACTGGCTGTTCAGTTCAATCTCAGTAATAAAACTGAAATTACCAAAACCAAACCCACAAGTCTTCCTCAATCAGACTATCAGAACTAAATATCTGGGAAAAGAAACAATAACTATAAATTAAGGCTTTAAAGATGCTACAGTTTATTTTTTCAATACCAATAATATAACAAAGAAATAGACTAGAATTTGATGGATAATGTATAGATAGTACCCATACACTCCTCCCAGCTTTTCTGCTTGCTGAATTTTAAAAATGTCAAATTATTAATAGATTATCTGGAGGATAAATGGTCAAATACTATAGGAAGATTGCAAGTAAAGGAAAGGTCAGGTGATATCCAATGCAATCTCCTAAAGAATTGCCAAACGTCAACAGTTTGGGGACTACTATAAGGGACTACTATTCTATCTTCTTCAGGTGCAAATGTATTTATTTGAGGCCATGTGCAACAGAAAATCTGTCCACAATCATATTGCAAATCAGTGACAGGACCAGATTCGCAGCTAAGGTCTCTCAATTCCCAGTTTTTTCTACCTTATTTTGCAGTCATTGTTCTCAAAAAAGAAATATGAAGCAGCAGCTATTTTGTTTCCTATGCCCTGAACCAAACTTTGCCAACCCCAATGTTAAATGGCAAGAACACTGGACAAGAAATCTGGGGACCCGGGATTTGATCCTGGTTCAATAAATATAATTTTAGCTGAATTAATGTTGCTAATTTATTTAAGATGTTACTTTAAGTGAAGTTACTTTTTAAAAATTTAAATAATTTTAGACTTTCTCTCAGCAGCGTTTATGAAATTACATGTTCAATATAATACTGATTTTTCTACTTTACATAAAATACACAAATGATAATGTGTGTCCACTCATTTACTATGAGTGATACGTAAACCACAGTTTCAGAAGCATTAAAGATAATTCTTTTTAAGGCCCTTTATAGCTCTAAAATTCTACTTGCTAACTAAATCTCACAGTTTTGACAGCATAAGAGCCAGGGTCTAAAATTATAATCTCATCAATTTCATGAGCAAAGTAGTAAGCCCCCTACCATTTCCCACAACACTGCTTTTCTATAGGCACACAGTTGGCTATTTCCCTAACAAAAGAACTCCTTTACTTTTACTTTAGGGTTTTTTCTTTACAAACAAAAATGATTTGGATCACTGAATAAAAACTGGGAGAAAAAGCACAAATCACTAAATAAAAGGAATACATGTGTTTCTTAATGAAGCTCTGACAACAAAAATGGATTTGCTTCTCCTGATTCTAAACAGTCCAACTTTCTTTCCCCACCACTTCCCTTCCCCCACTCTTTAATTAATGTTCGTTTTCCTTGTTCTGCAAAACCTCTTAAAGTGGACACTGAAGCCTCCCCATGAGAACTGATTACGTCTAAGAAAGATGACACAAGTACACAGAAGGGTCACCAGCTGGTGACTACTATTTTGGTAATAATTATTTCACTTCTATCACTGTTTCTAATACCTGAACCAGCCAGATGCCATCTTTTGTGTCTTCTACAAGCTCATAGAAGTGCATTTCACCACTGAAATTGGTACTAGAAACAGATTCAGATGCTTCTTCTTCTTTCAGTGCAGAATAAAGCTCACCTTCCATCAGGTCACCTGAAGAAAAGGAAAAAACATTAATAAGATTTCAAAAATCTCATGTTTCAATAATTAATTCTATTTTATATGACGTCATTGTACTTTCACTGCATTCTACAGAAGAGTAGAACACGAATACATCTGTTTAATATTCACACATTCATTAATTATGTAAGAACCTTCTACGTGTCAGGCAAAAATGAACAAAACAGACTTGGGGTTATCACATAATTCATTAGAAAATTACTGAATTTATATCAGCCCCCAAAGCCATCACAGTATTATTTAGTTTGTGTCCAGGTATCAAATTTTTAAATAGAATAATTTATATACTTCTGACTTACAAGAATTAGAAATGGGTTTACAAAATTGACCATCATCACCTGCATAAAATAGCAACAAGGCTTATGTGACTTAAAGGTCAGATACAAAAGATTATCTGTAAGAACAAATTTCATATTCATACACATTTACAGTGTAAATTTATAGTTTGTATCATCAAATAATAAGAAAAACACTACCATCAAATTAACTTTTGTCAACTGTTCACAAGGCAAAAACAAGCGCCATATCATCATAGCAGGAAAACCATTCACAGCAAATACTTAAATTATAAAGTTAAACTGCTTTATAAATTGTGGGATGTGCTATAAAACATGGGATCTGAGCCATACTTTTGTGGGCTGTGTGTATTCTTTAAATATTATGTGCACTCTTTGCATGCTCAAAGTTACAAGCATTTTCAGGCCCAAAGGAAGGCAATGCTAAATAAAATCAAAATTAAAAGAAAAAAAAAGTGTTCTCAAATCACTTTATCATGAAAAATGATTTGGCTTGGGCAGTTAAGGCACTTTTTATTTCTAAACCTAGAGAGTTTATTTATTAGAGATCTTTTACCTTACTCTATTCCCTGTACACTATATCCCAGCCATGGGATAAATAAAAATAATCAAAAACAAGTCAGTAAACAAGAGGCACAATTTTATGCAAATAACACACAACTTTATGTTTTCTTTAAAGAAAAAATGTATCACTTTTACAGAAAATGTTTACTCTTCTGTCCCAGAAATGATCCTATCCGTATCCAACAAACACGTGGGTGCTAAAGTCCTCTGAAGTTAGTATTCTTGTCTACCACACTGCATGGCTGTAAGATACTAAATAAGGAAAAAAACTGTCTTATAAAAGACACACAGCTGACAGATATACCTGAAACAACAAAAAAGTTAACTATCAGTTTCAACTGCTTCCTACAGCAACCCAAAAATGCCTTTCTCAAATTACAGTAACCCCCACCCCCCTTCCAGGAAGTGTATCTAAACAAAGATATATTTTGTCCAGGGGTGAAAAAAATTAAGCATATTTCTCACTCAAATCCTACCCCAAAACTAACAGTTATTGCAATTGCATGCGTTAACATGTTAAAAGTCTCTTGGCTTAGTTCTATTTCTCAACCCATTTAAGTTGATACAGCAGTGCCTGTGGTACAAAAGGGAAAAAACAGTTTTCATCCAAGATACAATTTTAAAAACTCATTACAGAAATAGAAATAAACTATTTCAAAACAAACAAGGTAGGCATTCCACAAAAAATTCACCTTATTTTCACCAAATTTAAGGTATGAAAAGCTAATACTGCGCCATGTACACTTTCTCCAAATTTAAACTCATTATTTCAAATTTAAATCTTAAAAAAAATGTTTTTCCATTTAATTTGGCATCCGACATTCACTAAACTTACTGTGATAACCATTTCATGACATATGTAAATCATCATGCTACACACCTTAAACTTGTACAGTGCTGCACGTCAATTATATCTCAATAAAATTGGAAGAAAAAATAAAATTGAAATCCTAGGCCTAAATGCTTCTTTGATATTAAATATTTCAGGAATGTTTTTCCCTCCAGGTAGCTTGCTATTACTACGGTGACAAATGCTTCGATCCATAGACAACGTTTTGCGGGTTCTTCTTTTCTTATAGCCTTATGAATTTCAACTGACAAATCATGCTTTCCAGTTTGTGACTGGTTGACATTCCCGAATTTTGAGAAAACCACTCCGTAAACAACGCTAAGAAGCTGCACTTGAAACTGTTATTTTAAAATAATCTTAGGAAGACACGCCAACACCCCTACAAATAATTCCAGGCCCCTTCTGAAAACTGGGGTTTACTCCTTTTTTTTTTTTTTTTGTAGAAAAACTGGACAAAGAAAATCTAGGCGGCTCTGGAAGCAACCTACTTAACCCTTCGAGGTATCGACTCATCCTGGGAGACCACCCCTCTCCCCTACGAGTAGAGAGGACCCTCGGGGAGCAGATACTTGCCTGACTTTTCCACCAGTTCCCGGACATCCTTCTTCTCGGGCAACCCCGAATACCCCAGCCCCCGACACTCCAGGATGGTCTTCAGCTTCTTGAAGCTCAGCGCCACCGGATCCACCAGCTGGGTGGCAAAGATGCCAGTTTCATACCACACAATGGCCTCAAAAAACCTGGCCAGGACGAAAAGGACCAGAAAATAGAGGAGCAAGAAAAAAAGCTTCAGCCACATCTTCCCCTGCGTCCCCTCTCTTTTCAGAGAGCTCAGAATACGGAGAGGAGAAGGGTAGACTCGGGGAGTGCGTGGGCGAGGGCACCAGCTCGCCGTGGGGTCCCGGCTGCCGTCACCGCGGGGCCATCCCCGGGGGAGGCAGGTGGACCGGGATGGGTGGGGGATGGTATGTGTGGGGGTGAGGAACAGATGACCAGGGGCAGAGACGCAGGGACTCGCGCGGGGCCTTCCTGTCAAGAGACGAGAAAAATAAAGGGGGAAAAAAACTAAAAAAACTCCATCAATTAAACCCCGATAGAAGGGCGGCGCGGGAAGAGCCCGCGGGTAAAAACAAGAAGAGGGCTGTTTCCCCGGGCGGGGGGGCACTGATCGAGGTGGCGGGGTCGGCCTTCCAGCACCGTGATCTTAGGGAAGGGGGAGGCAAAAAAAAAAAAAACCATTCAGGTCCACAAAGGAAGCGGGGGTCGGGCTGCAGACCGGGGCCGGACGACGGCGGGCCCAGGCGGCAGTTGGGGCCGGCCGGGCCGAGGCCAGGCTCCAGCGGCCGCGGTCAGGAGGGCGCGGCGCTCGGCCGGGCCAGGCCCGGGGCCCAGCGCGGGGAGGAGCGGCCGCTGCAGCGCCGTGCCCGGCGCCCAGGCCCCAGGCCCCGCCGGCCGCCCAGGCTCCGCGAGAAGCACGGCGGACACGGCGACGGCGGCGGCTCCAGGTTCGCTCAGGCCGGCAGTCTGCGCCTTTCAGGCGGGCGGGCACCGCGACGCAGCCCGGCCCCGGAGGGGGCGTCGCAGTCTCTGCAGAAGGAAATGGGGGCGCGCGAGACGACGGTCCGGGAGGGGGAAAAAAGCAGAAATAGGCCCCAGACGGCTCCCCGGGACGGCTATCGGGCGGCGTCCAGGTCACGAAAGTCCCGCCCGGCTCGGATGGGCGGCGCGGGTCTCGGCCGCCGTCCCCGACGCCCCCGCCACCTCACGAGGCCGCGACCGTCGCCTCCAGAGTAGAGGATCAGCTGCGGCCGCGGCCGGAGCCGAGACATAACAACTGACGTCGGCTGCGGGGCGGGGGAGGGCGGGGCCAATGGGAGGGCGGGGCGAGGGCGGAGCCAAGAGGGGAGCGCCCGCGGGCGGCGTTGAGGGACGGGTGCGGGGAAGGAACTAGGCGACTCAGCCTAGGGGCGAGCAAGCAGAGTCCACCGCAGACGCGGTGCGTCCTCCAGAGCGCTCCCGAAGTTGCCTCTCCAGTGTCTTTTGCTCTCTCCTTTCTTTTGCCTTGCACATGTTTTAGTGATTGATCTTGTCTGAAGGTTGGACTTAGGACTGTGTCGCTTTGTGTATTTTTCGGTAAAAATGGGGCAGTTAATTCAAACTAGTCAATCCTAAAGGAAATCAACCCTAAATATTCATTGAAAGTCCTGATGCTGAAGCTCCAAATACTTTGACTATTTGATGCGAAGAACCTACTCATTACAAAAGACCCTTGTGCTGGGAAATTTGAGGGCAGGAGAAGGGGACGATGCAGAACGAGCTGGTTGGATGTCCACAGTGATTCAATGGACTTGACTTTGAGCAAGCTCCCTGAGATAGTGAAGGACAGGGAAGCCTGGCGTGCTGCAGTCCAGGGGGTCGCAAAGAGTCAGACACGCAAAGAGCGACAGAACAATTATCCTCTTAAAATAGGTAAAAATCAAAAGGTACGCTTTTGCCGAGTCCTGGTTAACTGGGGAAATCTTGGCACAGTTGATTTGAGGTGGTAGATGGTGAAACCTGGAAAACAATGATTTGCCATCTTTAGGTGAGCTTGTGCTTTTATGTGTTGGAAAAAGCTTGGCCAAAAGGAGAACCAGAATTAGGCCCACCAGTCCCTGTCCATTTCAAGGCCCTCCTCACTCCTTGCCTTTTCAGTCTCAAGAGTGATAAAAAGCCAAGTATTGAAGCACTGAGTTCCCAGGACAAGGGGTTGTTGCCTGTGGATGTGTACTAGTGCAGTTTCCTTGCTGTTTTCTTTCCTTACCCTCCCTGAGTAAGGCACCGCTAGCGAGAGGAACTTGTATGAAATGAGTAATGTGGTTGAGCACACAGTAGGAGGTTCTGTATTTAACCCCAATAGAACCTACTCTTCATGTCAATCTCTCTGCCAGTCTTGAGGGAGAAGGGGATTGCATACATAAAATCAGTAAGGCTGGCTTCTACCAGCCCCCTTATGAGGAAAAAAAAAGATCCAGAAATTACAAGAGAAATGTTAGCTACTGAATGTCTTGAGTGATTGAATGTCTTGAACTAGGGGTGAAAGTTGTAGGGAGAATGGGGGTTTGATCCGCAGTCTTGGAGCCAATTAGGAATGGAAGGCAAAGAATAGTCCGTGAGAATGTAGCCTCGGAGTACCCTTTTAAAATAAAGGAAGCAAGGGCATCTCAATGTCCAGCCGCCCGGAAAAGGATTTAGTAGGGACTGACACAGGGCAGGGAGAAAGAATCGGAGGCGTGTAGAAATGTATGATCAACTCTTGACCTCTGCTTCTGTGTCTTAACTAGCCTCAGTGTGGCTTTGTTTCTGGGGCTGGCAGATCAATGCGGGAGACTGTATTAGACGTTCTAAAATGCTTGGTTCTGAAATTTCAGAATCCTTGGGCATGTCACAGTGATATTGTTACTGGATAATAATGCTGTCCAAACCCTGACATATAAAATGAGGTTCTTCACCTCAAATTGTACTCACTGGTAAGGAAAGACTGACCGAAAACTCAAATACAATTATAAAAGAAGGGCGTGTGTGTGCTAAGTAGCTTCAGTCCTGTCTGACTCTTTGCAACCCTATGGACTGTAACCCGCCAGGTTCCTCTGTCCATGGGCTTCTCCAGGCAAAAATACTGGAGTGGGTTGCCATTTCCTGCTCCAGGGAATCTTCTTGACCAGGGATTGAACCCGTATCTCTTATGTCTCCTGTATTGGCAGGCGGGTTCTTAGAGGGGCAAGTGGGGAAAATCGAGGTGAGGACTGGAAAGGAGTTGTTAAAGAACACTTTTGACATTTTGTGTTAACTGCATCCCTTCCCAACAGCTGTGGCCTTGTTCCCTCAAGGTTTAGTTCAGTTCAGTTCAGTAGCTCAGTCGTGTCCGACTCTTTGCAACCCCATGGACTGCAGCACGCCAGTCTTCCCTGTCCCTCACCAACTCCCAGAGCTTACTCATATTCACGTCCATCCAGTCAGTGATGCCATCCAACCATCTGATCCTCTGTCATCCCTTTCTCCTCCTGCCTTCAATCTTTGCCAGCATCAGGGTCTTTTCCAAAGAGTCAGTTCTTCAAATCAGGTAGCCAAAGTATTGGAGTTTCAGCTTCAGCATCAGTCCTTCCAATGAGCATTCAGGACTGATTCCTTTAGGATGAACTGGTTGAATTTCCTTGCAGTTCAAGGGACTCTCAAGAGTCTTCTCCAACACCATAGTTCAAAAGCATCAATTCTTCGGTGCTCAACTTTCTTTATAGTCCAATTCTCACATCCATACATGACTACTGGAAAAACCATAGCTTTGACTAGATGGACCTTTGTTGGCAAAGTAGTGTCTCTGCTTTTTAATATGCTGTCTATGTTGGTTATAACTTTCCTTCCAAGGAGCAAGTGTCTTTTAATTTCATGGCTGCAGTCACCACCTGCTGTGATTTTGGAGCCCCCCAAAATAAAGTCTGTCACTGTTTCCACTGTTTCCCCATCTATTTGCCATGGAGTGATGGGACCGGATGCCATGATCTTAGTTTTCTGAATGTTGAGTTTTAAGCCAACTTTTTCACTCTTCTCTTTCACTTTCAACAAGAGGCTCTTTAGTTCTTTGCTTTCAAAAAATGTATTTCTTTATGTGGTCACACAGGGTCTTAGTTGCAGCATGTGGGGTCTTCACAGCGGCAAGTGGAATCTTCAGTTGCAACATGCAAACACTTAGTTGTGGCATGTGGGATCCCAGGAGGACGATTTCAGTGTCCACTCTGCCCAACTGGGCAGATTTAGTAGAATTTCTGTTCAAAGACGAAAATGACAAGAGGATGTTTGGATTATTTATTGTTTTTCCTAACCTGGTTTTTCTAACAGCTAGCCTGCTAGTCTGGGTTCTTGATTTTACATCTCAGATTCTGTTCATTCATGGGATAGCTGAAGTGCCTTGTCATTTGGTATTGTGGCAAAAGCATGGGAACCAGAATTAGAGGGCTTGGTCCAGGATAGACTAATATCTACTACTGTGTCACCTTGTTAAGAAGTCACAAGATGGCTTTAAACCTCCTTTTTGTCACCTATAAAATAGGATAGGCTGCTTACCCCATGAAGCCATTTGCTGTAAGGATTAAATAAGGTAGTGAATGTAAAATTGCTTTGAAACAGACATACTGCTTGTATTTAGTTTAAAATAAAGAATTAATTTTAGAGAAAGGGAAAGTCAGTGTCTCTGGTTGAGCTGGATGAAATGAGATTATTTAATTTAGGGTCCAAAGAGCCTCTTTGAATTTTATTTTTATCAAAGTGTTAGTTGCTCTTTGTGTCCAACTCTGCAAACTCAGGGACTGTAGCCCACCAGGTTCCTCTGTCCATAGAATTCTCCAGGTTAGAATACTGGAGTGGGTTGCCATTTCCTTCTCCAGGGGATCTTGCCCACCCAGGGACTGAACCTGGGTCTCCTGAGTGGCAGGCAGATTCTTTACCATCTGAGCTACCAAAGCTCTTAAAAAAAAAAAAAAAATCAAAGTATTATCCATGTCAAAGAACACTTCAAGACTTCAAAATTGGGACAATTTTGAGAGTGAAAGGGGCAATGGTAACAAAATTATGCCAAACTATCAAGGACAAACTGGGACTACCCCAGGCAAATCCAGATGCTCTGCTTATCCCTTCTCACTCTGATCCCCATTCCTCAGAAGTAACGGCCTTCAATTCTATTAAGCAGTTTTCTCATGTTTATCTTTCTATTTCCAAATAATAGGCTTCTGTTGCTCTTCTTGATTTTTCCATTTTTATACATTATCTATTGATTTCTTACCATGGAAGATGAAGAATGATCTCTTTTATACCCTCCATTCACACACCATTTCCTGCCCCTCATTCCCAATGTGATTATATTATATATTCATTTTTATATTAATGCATCCATATAAATCTTGTTCATGACTGAACCACATCATTTATATTTCCCTTCTGGTGCAATTGTTCATTTTCCCTGGAGTTAATAATTAACTCAAATTTTGGTTTGTTCTATTTTCTAGGGCCCTGTCCACTTATTCATTCCCAAACTCTCTGTCTGAACTATCAAACCACTCAAATGGCTAATTTATCAATTCCATGTGTTATTTGAAATAAACCTTCTGTCCTTGGTCTTCCTGCTCTTGGTCGACTGGTTACCCTCCAGACCAATTACATAGCTGTCATCCCAGGACTACCTTTCACTTCTCTTCTATGTTGGACTCTGTTTTTTTTTTTGATCTCATGATTACACTTTGTTTTTTCACTTCCTTGTTTGCTTGGAACACAACAGCTACAGTGATTTAGTAAGAAAGTGAACTTTGGAGACTTTACACACCTAAAAATTCCTTTATTCTATTCTTATTCTTTTTTTCCAAAACAAAGACTTGGAAGACAAAAATCTTAATACCCTTCACCAATTCATCGATTGCTAACATTTTTGCTGTAGTTGCTTTATCATGTCTTTTCTCTATCTTGAGTAAAAACATATTGTTTTCTTAGGGCTTTCCAGGTGACTCAGTGGTAAAGAATCCACCTGCCAGTGCTGGAGATGCAGGAGAAGTGGGTTCAATCCCTGGGTTGGGCAGATTCCCTACAGGAGGAAATGGCAACCCACTCCAGTATTCTTGCCTGGGAAATACCGTGGACAGAGGAGCCTGGCAGGCTATAGTCTAGAGGGTCGCAAAGAGTCAGACACAACTGAGCATACACACACACTATTTTTTTTCTTAAACCATTTAATAGCTTCAGTTACTCTTCCTATTTGAATGTATAGCCAAGTATAGACTTCTAAATTGGAAACCATTTCCCCTCAGAATTTTGAAGGTGTTGATCCATTATCTTTTGGCTTCTGTTGTGATTTGACTGTTTTCCCTGTAATTTCTTTGACTACCTAATTACTGTTTTTCTCCGTAAGAAAATCAGACTTTCCTGGGTGCCTTCTCCAGAAACATGTCCTGCTGTGATTGTGAGAACTGCCCATCCAGTCCTTTGGCTGTAGAAATGGCCTTGTTGACCACAGCATTGGTATCGTGCTGTGCTTTCCAGTGCACTAGGCCATTATCTGGGTTCATCTGGTGGCTCAGTAGTAAAGAATCCACCTGCCAATGAAGGAGACACGGGTTCGATCCTAAGTCGGGAAGATTCTCTGGAGAAGGAAATGGCAACCCACTTCAGTAGTCTTGCCTGGGAAATCCCATGGACAGAGAGGAGCCTGGCAGGCTACAAAGCGGAGCCTGGGGTCGCAGAGTCAGACACAACTTAGTGACAGAACACACACACACAGTCCATTATCTGCAGGAATAGGCAGTGAGGCATTGGAAGACCTATTTGGAACATAAGCTGGAATCTTCAAAAGGAGGAATCTCTTTTTTGGGAGAGACATAGCTGCAAAATGTGGCTTTCAACAGAGCTGAGAGGTAGGCACCCTGTGAGGCAGCTCTCTTTGCACGTTGCTGTCCATTTAATACACAGCCCTTCCCCCTGGCCAGCCAGCTGGCCAGGAGTCACCGGTCCTCTCATCTTCCAACACCAGGAAAAGCAAGTAGGAGGACCCTGTACAAACACTTTGAAGACAAAGGTAAATAAGGGAAGTAAGCAAACAATAAGTGACCTTTCTTCCTGGAGTAAACTATTCCCTCCCCTGATCACCTGAAGTTACAATGACACACAGACTCACCATGAGACAGCTGGCGTTGCTACAGAGTTTTCCCACCCAGGACAAAATGAAAATGCAAGCCCCTTGTTCAAAAAAGCAGGAAAAAAGTGCCATTGGAGTGCTATTATATAAAGCTTTTCCTTGCTTTCCGTTCTCTGGACCTGTTAAGGTGTTTTTAAATTTGTGATTGAATGTATATAACTCTCTCTTGGGCAGAGGACATGACTGTATGCTAACTTGCTTCAGTTGTGTCTGAATCTTTGTTGGACCCCATAGACTGTAGCCCGCCAGGCTTCTCTGTCCATGGGGTTTCCCAGGCAAGAATACTGGAGTGGATTGCTATGCCCTCCTCTAGGAAATCTTCCCAACTCAGGGATTGAACCCCGCATCTCCTGCATTGCAGGCATATTCATTACCACTGAACCACCTCGGAAGCAGAATATGGAAATGCCCCAGTGGGGAAGGGCAGTCGTAGAGAGCATGAGGCTGGGGAGGGGGGCCTGGATACTAGGTGATGGCCGGCGGCTGCCAGGAAATGGGGAGCTGACAGCAGACAAACCTCGTGTGAGCAAAAGGCTCCAAGGCCTTGGCACATGCTCCAGTGTTCATCAGATCTCACTTATAAAACACAAATCCAAAGAAAAACTTATTTAGAATTTCAAGACAGCAACAATTAAACTCCAAGCATCCACAAAGTCCCTCTGAACCTGTGGTCTCGAGCCTTTGCTTTGTCACATACCCATGAAGCCAGTGTGTGGGATGGACTTATTGAAATCAGTGAAGGTCCAGAAAATCCTTTATTTTTTATCACATTTGTGGTATGTCATAAGCTGCTGTAGATGGTTTTATTTTTTTACATAACCCTTTCTAATGCTGTCTGCAAGGCTTAGCTCCTACCCTTTTCAGCCATTCTCTGCCGTATTACAGCCCCTCTCAAAGCCTTATCTGTAAAACAGAAATAAAACAATGATCTTGTAAGATTGTTGTGAGGACTTAATGAAGCTGATGAGGCACTAAGCTTAGTTATTGGCTCATGTTTTTTACAAATGGGCATTAACATACATATGTGTATTTACCCACCATACATGATACACATACAGCATTGCATGACACACAGGGATGGTACCAGAGTACATGAAAAGTGTGAAAAAGTGTTAGTCACTCAGCTTTGTCTGACTCTTTGTGACCCCAAGGACTGTAGCTCACCAGGCTCCACTGTCCATGGAATTCTCCAGGTAAGAATACTGGAGAAGGTATCCATTCCCTTCTCCAGGGGATCTTCCTGATCCAAGGATCAAACCCGGTCTCCTGCATTGCAAACAGATTCTTGACCATCTGAGCTACCACGGATACATAGAAGGTACTTAATAAATCTGGTTTTTTGGGCAAAGAACATAGATACTAGGAAATTTTTTAAATGTCAGTGTGTGGGACATTCCTGGTGGTCCAGTGGCTAAGACTTCTAGCTCCCAATGCAGGAGACCTGGGTTTGATCCCTGGTCAGGGAACGAGATCTCCCTTGCCACAAGGTTGATCAAAGATCCCATGTGCAGCAGCAAAGACTCAACACAGCCAAGTAAATAAAAAAATAAATATCAAAATAAATGAAAAAAAACATAAAATGTCAGTGTGGCGAATGAATGCTTTGGGTGCAATGCAAGGCAAATATGATTTGATTATTTAAAGAAGAAAGTATAAAAGTGCTTTTAAAAAATTCAAACCTGCTTTGATAGGATAATTTAAAAACTAATCATAGCTGAATTAAGGACATAAAGAAAATGAATGAAGTCCTGAAAACCTTGATAAATTTGATTTCAGAATGAATATAGGAAAAATTAAAAAAGTTGGTGCTGGTGAGTATGAAGAGAAAGATAAAAAAGAACCTTAGAATAGCAGTATTGTTTTCAGTTAAAAGTGAGTATATTGTTATAAAAGTATGCATTTTTATTATAGAAAACATAGGAAATAAGTATTATCAAAAAGAAAATCTGAAATATGCACAATCCCATTATTCTCACACAATGAACAAATCTGTATCAACTGATAATCCCACTATAAGCACATGTTTGATTTCCTTGATTAGCATTTTCATTTTTAAAAATACTTGCCAATTTTACATCTGAAATGACATCTCATTGCTGATTTGGTTTAAATTATGTATTTGAATAATAAATTACTTCTTTCCTTACCTTGTACGTTTATCGTTCATGTATATTTTTACTTTTTGAACTGCCTGTGTCCTTAGACCATTTTTAATTAAGATGTTTTTGTTTTAAACAATTAGAAATATTTAAAATTCATTTTAAAAATACAGAAAATGATACAGCAGACACAGCACATCTCTGTGTTTTTCAGAAAGATGTCCTGCTGGGCTTGAGGTCGGGGCTGTATTAATATGATCTGCCATATTGCTAAAAAAAAAAAAAGAGATAAAATGTTTACCTTTTATACATACTGATATGCAAATGTTTTTTGGCTTTGCTGCATGGCATGTGGGATCTTAGTTCCCCAACCAGGGATGGAACTTGTGCCCCCTGCACTGGAAATTCAGAGTCTCAACCACTGGTGCCTGTGTGCTAAGTTGCTTCAGTTGTGTCCCACTCTGTGACCCCATGGACTATAGCCCACCAGGCTCCTCCATCCTTGGGATTCTCCAGACAAGAATGCTGGAGTGGTTTGCCATGCCCCACTCCAGGGGATCTTTCCAACTCAGGGATCGAACTGGTGTCTCTTATGTCTCCAGCATTGGCAGGAAGACTTTTTATCATTAGCACCATCTGGGAAACCCTCAATCAGGTGAATCACTGGACCACCAGGAAGTCTCGAAAATGTGTTTTGTAACATTAAGGAGCTAACCTTTTCCTGTGATACAGAGTTTTTGCTTTAATATTTTGACCAATTCATCAAAGTAACTGAAAAGAACAGAACAAAAGGAAATTAAATTAAACAAATTTTTTTAGTTGGATATGAGAAACAGTTTCTTGAGGATAAAGAAAATAAATGCAGGAGAAGGAAATTATCATTATGGAATCTCTGACCCTCCATCTCTCCTCTATGATTTACATTAAATTTAACTGGCTAGGAAACAGAAGCTAGACCAAATGGTTGTTCATATTTTCCTAGATTCTATGAAGAACTAATTTCAAAATTAGTAGGAAAAGTTCTGGGTCACACGGCTAATTTGACTTAATATATGTGTTCTTCACCACTGTAAGCAGAAGAGCTGTATCTTTGCAAGATTTCTGAATAAGAGCTGCTCACTCTACTGATCCCTGAGTCCGAAATTCAGTACTTGGATGCAATCTCAAAAACGACAGAATGATCTCTTTTCGTTTCCAAGGCAAACCATTCAATATCATGGTAATCCAAGTTTGTGCCCGACCAGTAATGTTGAAGAAGCTGAAGTTGAACAGTTCTATGAAGACCTATAAGACCTTTCAGAACTAATACCCAAAAAAGATGTCCTTTTCATTATAGAGGACTAGAATGCAAAAGTAGGAAGTCAGGAAACACCGAGAGTAACAGGCAAAATTGGCCTTGGAGTACAGAATGAAGCAGGGCAAAGGCTAATAGAGTTTTGCCAAGAGAAGGCACTGGTCATAGCAAACACCTTCTTCCAACAACACAAGGGAAGACTCTACACATGGACATCATCAGACAGTCAATGCTGAAATCAGATTGATTATATTTTTTGCAGTCAAAGATGGAGAAGCTCTATACAGTAAGCAAAAACAAGACTGGGAGCTGACTGTGGCTTAGACCATGAACTCCTTATTGCCAAATTCAGACTTAAATTGAAGAAAGTAGGGAAAACCACCAGACCATTCTGGTATGACCTAAATCAAATCCCTTACAATTATACAGTGGAAGTGAGAAATAGATTTAAGGGACTAGATCTGATAGACAGCGTGCCTGATGAACTATGGACAGAGGTTTGTAACACTGTACAGGAGACAAAGATCAAGACCATCCCCAAGAAAAAGAAATGCAAAAAAGCAAAATGGCTGTCCAAGAAAGCCTTACAAATAGCTGTGAAAAGAAGAGAAGCCAAAAGAAAAGGAGAAAAGGAAAGATATACCCATTTGAATGCAGAGTTCCAAAGAATAGCAAGGAGAGATAAGAAAGCCTTCCTCAGTGATCAGTGCAAACAAATAGAGGAAAACAATAGAATGGGAAAGACTAGCAATCTCTTCAAGAAAATTAGAAAGCCCAAGGGAATATTTCATGCAAAGATGAGCACAATAAAGGACAGAAATAGTATGGACTTAACAGAAGCAGAAGATATTAAGAAGAGGTGGCAAGAATATGCAGAAGAACTGTACAGAAAAGATCTTCATGACCCAGATAATCACGATGGTGTAATCACTCACCTAGAGCCAGACATCCTGGAATGTGAAGTCAAGTGGGCCTTAGGAGGCATCACTATGAACAAAGCTAGTGGAGGTGATGGAATTCCAGTTGAGCTCTTTCAAATCCTATAAGATGATGCTATGAAAGTGCTGCACTCAATATGCCAGCAAATTTGGAAAACTCAACAGTGGCCATGGAATGGAAAAAGTCAGTTTTCTTTCCAATCCCTAAGAAAGGCAATGCCAAAGAATGCTCAAACTACTGCACAGTTGCACTCATCTCACACACTAGTAAAGTAATGCTCAAAATTCTCCAAGCCAGGCTTCAACAATACGTGAACTGTGAACTTCCAGATGTTCAAGCTGGTTTTCGAAAAGGCAGAGGAACCAGAGATCAACTGGCCAACATCTGCTGGATCATCAAAAAAGCAAGAGAGTTCCAGAAAAACATCTATTTCTGCTTTATTGACTATGCCAAAGCCTTTGACTGTGTGGATCACCATAAACTGTGGAAAATTCTGAAAGAGGTGGGAATTCCAGACCACCTGACCTGCCTCTTGAGAAATCTGTATGCAGGTCAGGAAGCAACAGTTAGAACTGGACATGGAACAACATGCATGCATGCATGCTAAGTCGCTTCAGTCATGTCCGACTCTGTGTGACCCCCATGGACAGCAGCCCACCAGGCTCCTCTGTCCATGGAATTCTCTAGGCAAGAGTATTGAAGTGGGTTGCCATTTCCTTCTCCACATGGAACAACAGACTGGTTCCAATTAGGAAAAGGAGTATGTCAAGGCTGTATATTGTCACCCTGCTTATTTAACTTATATGCAGAGTACATCATGAGAAACGCTGGGCTGAATGAAGCATAAGTTGGAATCAAGATTGCCAGGAGAAATATCAATAACCACATATATGCAGATGACACCACCCTTATGGCACGAATTGAAGAAGAACTAAAGAGCCTCTTGATGAAAGTGAAAGAGGAGAGTGAAAAAGTTGGCTTAAAGCTCAACATTCAGAAAACTAAGATCATAGCATTCAGTCCCATCACTTCATGGGAAATAGATGGGGAAACAGTGGAAACAGTGACAGACTTTATTTTTGGGGGCTCCAAAATCACTGCAGATGGTGACTGCAGCCATGAAATTAAAAGACGCTTACTCCTTGGAAGGAAAGTTATGACCAACCTAGACAGCATATTAAAAAGCAGAGATATAACTTTGTCAACAAAGGTCCGTCTAGTCAAGGCTATGGTTTTTCCAGTGGTCATGTATGGATGTGAGAGCTGGACTGTAAAGAAAGCTGAGCGCCGAAGAATTGATGCTTTTGAACTGTGGTGTTGGAGAAGACTCTTGAGAGTCCCTTGGCCCGCAAGGAGATCCAACCAGTCCATCCTAAAGGAGATCAGTCTTGGGTGTTTATTGGAAGGACTGATGTTGAGGCTGGAACTCCAATACTTTGGCCACCTGATGCGAAGAGCTGACTCATTTGAAAAGACCCTGATGCTGGGAAAGATTGAGGGCAGGAGGAGCAGGGGACAACAGAGGATAAGATGGTTGGATGGCATCACCGATTCAATGGACATAGGTTTGGGTGGACTCCAGGAGTTGATGATGGACAGGGTGGCCTGGTGTGCTGTGGTTCATGGGGTCTCAAAGAGTCGGACACGACTGAGTGACTGAAGTGAACTGAACTGAGTTATGAATCTAAGTTCTTTTTTTTTCATATGTATATACGATTGTTCCAGCACAGTTTATTGAAAAGACTATCCTTTCTTTACCAAGTTGTGCCTTTGTCAAAAACCAGTTGTCCAGATATATGTATGAGCTTGTTTCTGAACTTCCTATTTTATTCCACTGATCTATTTTTCTATCTTTATGTTAATATCACGTCTTCATTAGTGTGGCTTTATAATAATCCTTGAAATCAGGCAGTGTTATACCTTGAAATTTGTATGCTTTTTTTCAGAATGGTTGGGCTATTCTAGATTCTTTGCATTTCCTTAAAAATATTAGAATCAACTTGTCTATCTCTACAAAAAATCCCTGTTGGGAGTTTGATTTTAATTGCATTGAGTCTATAGATTAATTTGAGGACACTTGGACATCTTTATGACATTGAGTCTTCAGGCCCATGAAGGTCTTGTCTTTCCATTTACTTAGGTCTCCTTTAATTTCTTTCAGCAGTACTTTGTAGTTTTAGTGTACATGTCTTTCACTTCTTTTGTTAAGTTTATCACTATTTTTTCTGTTATTGTTCATGGTAATGTTTTATATTCAAATTGCTGATAATTTGTTGCTACTACAGGAAAATATAATTGATTTTTGGGCATTGATCTTGTAACCTATAACCTTACTGGTCTCAATTAGAAAATATGATGGAATCTTTTCTTAAAGCTATTAGAACTAATAATTGAGACCAGTAAGGTTATAGGTTACAAGATCAATGCCCAAAAATCAATTATATTTTCCTGTAGTAGCAACAAATAATCAGATTTTTAATTAAAGTGCACTTGTATACATACTGTTACGAATATTTTGTTATTTAAATTCCAGAAGAGATAAAATAAGTTTATTGTTTTTCATGTTCTATTTCTAGCTGTTTTGCAGAACTAAAATGTATGTTATTTTGATTTTTGACAAAAACTTGTTCTTTACCCATTAAAAGTGGAATATTGAGCTTGTAAAAAACAAAGTTTGAATTTTCCTTTTCAATCTGGATGTCTTTTATCTATTTATTTATGTTTTCTTGCCTGAATGCACTGGCTAGAACCACTGCAAGTTTTGAATTAAAGTGATTAAGAGCAGACATTCTTACCTGTTTCCTGAGCTTATGAGGAAAGTATTTAGGTTTTCACCATTAAGTATAATGGTAGCTGTAATATTCTTTAGATGACCTTTATGAGGTTGAGGAAGCTCCTTTCTAATTTTAGCTTACTAGGAGTATTTCTTAGAAATAGATGTTGAGGGACTTTCCTGGTGGTCTAGTAATTAAGAGTCTACTTTGCAATGCAGGTGAGGAGTGTTCAACACCTGGTCAGGGAACTGAGATCCCACCTGCTGTGGAGCAAATAAACTGGCAAGCTGCAACAACTGAGCCTGCGTGCTATGACTAGGAGTGCATGCACCTCAAAGAAAGATCCCATGTGCCACGACTAAGACCTGAATCAGCCAAATAAAGAAATAAAAGTAACAAATAGTTTGAAAAAAGAAATGGATGCTGAGTTTTGT
Organism: Cervus canadensis; assembly: GCF_019320065.1. Classification (NCBI taxonomy): domain Eukaryota; kingdom Metazoa; phylum Chordata; class Mammalia; order Artiodactyla; family Cervidae; genus Cervus; species Cervus canadensis. Next base: position 45,425,776 of record NC_057390.1, read on the forward strand.
CTTCATAAGCATATGATTTTTATTTTTCATTTGTATGTTGAAGTATATTGATTGACTTTTAAATGTTAAACAGACCTTCTAAGTCACGGTTCCAAGATAAGCTTTTGATCATATGATATTTTATACTTTTAGTATATTATTGAATTCAATTTGCTAACACTTTGTATAAAGTTTTTCTTCTATAGTATTCTTTTCTTGTAATGCCTTTTTGTCTTGCTTCATTTAAAAGGTAATCCTGGCTTCCTAGAATGAGCTGATAGCTATTCTCTTCTTTGATATTTTTGGAAGAGTTTGTGTAGAATTGGTAATATTTCTTCTTTAAATGTGTGCTGGAATTCACCCATGAAGTCATCTCAGCCCAGAGTTTCTTTGGAGGCAAGTTTTGAATTACACTGCTTTCCTAAATAGATATAGGGCTATTAAGATTATTTATTGCTTCTTGAGTGAGCTTTGGCAATTTTTGTTTTTAAAGGAAATTGTCTATTTCATCTAGTTGTCATATTTGTTAGCATAAATTTGTTCTTAATAATTCCTAACTGTCCCTTTAATATGTGTAGAATCTAAAGAGCTAGCACCTCTCTCATTCTTAATATTTGTCATTTATGTATTCTATTTTTCCCAATAATTCTGGTAAGAATTTTATCAACTTATCGATAGTCTCAAAGAGGCAGCTTTTGATTTCATTGATTTCTCTATTGTTTTTCTGTTTTCTATTTTATCAACTTATACTTTGATCTTATTTATTTTCTTCTGCTTCTTCTGGGCTTAATTTTATTTTATTTTTCTAGTGACTTAAGAGTATTGATTTGAAGTCTTTCTTTTATTCTAATCTAGCTGTCTGGTTCTATAAATTTCTCCCTCAAAATTGCCTTTGGAGTATCCTACAAATTCTAATTTTTTTAATTTTTATTAGTTCAAAATAAATTTTAACTACTCTTTTAATTTCTTCTTTCACTCATGTCTTCTTTAGAAGTGTGTTTTTTAGTTTCCAAATATTTGGAGATTTTGTAAAGAGTATTCTGTTATTAATATCTAACTTAATTCTATTGTGGTCAAAGAACATACTAAGTATAGCTTGTGAATTGTGGTAGGACAATTACAGCTTAGTATCAACCAAAGGGAAATTATTATCTCTCAGGAAACCTTCAGAGTCAACCAAAGGTGCTGTAATCATCTAGTTCCCAGTTTATTTCAAGTTTACAAATATTTGTTGAATACTGATTATATATGCTTAATCTGCAAAATTGTTGACATTGTTGTTCAGTCGTTCAGTCATGTCTGACTCTGTGACCCCATGGACTGCAGTATGCCGGGCTTCCCTGTCCTTCACTATCTCCCAGAGTTTGCTCAAACTCATGTCCATAGAGTCGGTGATGCCATCCAACCATCTCATCCTCTCGCCCCCTTCTCCTCCTGCCTTTAATCTTTCCCAGCATCAGGATCTCTTCCAATGGGTCAGCAGTTCATATCCAGTGGCCAAATGAAAGTGGAGTGCCTAATCTCAAGGAACTTGCAATCTAGATATGAATTACTGATACCAGGAAATACATGGTGAAATCAAAAAGTGGATAAACAAGAAACAAGAGGGGTTCAAGGAAGGGAAGAATTGACAAAGCCTTCACATTAGAGGTGGGACTTAAGAAGAGTCTGGAAAAAAATGTTCAAGTTTGACAGGTGGAGATGGTGGGACTGTCCTTCAGGTAGAAGAAATAGGATAAACTCAGCAACAGGAAAACACAGTACATGCTTGGGAAACTTCCCTTTGACTGAAGTTTAGGGGAGTGGTGGGAGATAAGGGGAATATTCTACAGGATTCTGAGGTCTTTATGCTTATCGAATAGGCATTTGGGTGCCATCAAGATTTTATGAGCTGCAAAGTTACTTTTCTTCACCCACGACATTTGCTCCGTAAAGTCTTAGTGGGACTCCATTCACCATAGAGCTCTGGAAAATGTCAAGGGGTTGGATTACATCACTGACCTTTCAGTGGATCCCTGTTGCACTTAGAGTAAAATAAAAACTTCCTGGATTTTCCTGGTGGCTCAGTGGTAAAGAATCTGCCTGCCAATGTAGGAGACACTGGTTTGGTCCCTCATCTGGAAAGATCCCACATGACGTGGAGCAACTAAGCCTGTGTGCCAAAACTATTGAGCCTGTGCTTTGGAGCCCAGGAGCCACAACTGAGCCTATGTGCCACAGCTTCTGAAGTTAGGGTGCCCTAGAGCCCACGCACTGCAACAAGAGAAGCCACTGCAGTGAGAAGCCTGCACACTGTGATGAAGAGTAGCCCCCACTCACCGCAACTAGAGAGAAGCCTCTGCAGCAACAAAGACCCCCCAGCACAGCCAAAAATAAAGAAAGAAAGAAAATTATTTTTTAAAAAATAAAAGTTTTTCAGACCTTGCAGGGTCTGCCTTCAGACTCCCTCATCTCCTACCATGGTTTTTCAACTTTATTCAGTACATTCTACCTCCATCAACTTCCTTTCACTTCTTGAACCATAACTAGGGTTTCTCCCAATCAGGACCTTTGTATTTTCTTTCTTCTGTCCTGAACACTTTCCCAGCTCTTTGCATAGTATGGCAGGCAGCCTCTAAGGTGATTCCAATTGTCCCTGTCTCCTGATGTTCACAACTTTGTATTATCCCCTCCCCTAGAATATGGTTCAGATTTAGTGACTTGCTTTTAGCAAGCAGAATGGAATACAGGTGATGGGTTATAAAAGGGAGGTGGTTCTCATGTGGGGTACACTGTCTCTGGTTCTCTGGCTCATTCTGAGGAAGTCAGCTGCCTACTGTGTAGTGAGTGCCAAGTCACTTCAGTTGTGTCTGACTCTTTGTGACCCCATAGACTGTAGCCCACCAGGCTTCTCTGTCCATGGGATTCTCCAAGGTCAAGAATACTGGAGTGGGTTGCCATGCCCTCCTCCAGGGGATCTTGCCAACTTAGGGATTGAACCTTCATCTTTTATGTCTCCTGAATTAGCAGGCGGGTTCTTTACCATAAGCGCCACCTAGGAAACCCCATGGAAAGACCCTCATGGTGAGGAACTGATGTCTCAGGCCGACAGGCAGCAAAGAGATCTTCCAACAGCCATGTGGGTGACGTTGTAAGCTGATCCTCCCCCAGTAAACCTTGAATTGACTGCAGGCCCAGATAACACCTGGATTTTAACCTTTGGGAGACCCTGAGTCAGATACCCAGCCAAGCCATGCCTGGATCACTGACCCACAGAAAACCATGAGGTAAGAAATGTTTATTATTTTAAGTTGCTGAGTTTTGAGGTAATTTGTATGCAGCCACAGATAACTAATACATATAGCTGGCTCAGTCTCATTCATCACAGCTTAGCTCACGTATCACCTCCTCAGAGAAGCCTTTTATAACTAGCCTGGCTAAAATAACTTTCTTCCTGCTCTTCTCTTCCCAAAGTCACTTTCTAATATAGTGACCTATTTTCTTTCTCCCATAGAGCTTATTTATAATTTTTACTTATTATTATTATTATTATTGACTGTGTCACATGGCTTGAGGGATCTTAGTCATAAAGTTTGTCATCATCTTTAATTAACTCATTTACTTGTGTGTTTTCTGATATCTCACCGCTAGAATGCAAACCCCTTAAGGGCAGGACTATTGCCTGACTTGTTCACTGCTCCATCTCCAACACCTGGAATGATGCCTGAATCAGACCCTTGTTGAATAAATGTAAGAGAGTAAAGATTCTGCATTATTTGTTCCAGAAACTTCCTGGAGTTTAGCAGAGCCAAGTCCTATGAACCAAGCATAATCGAGCACAATCTGTGCATTTGTAAGAATTTTGACAGCCAACAAAGCCTTGGGATGTTTTCAGTTTTTAGAACAAGATCTGCTTTTATTTTATGATCAGAAAAATAACTTACCAGAGCCACAAAACTAGTAAGCCATGGAGCTGTGATTCAAACCAAGATCTAGCCAAGTTCAAAGCCAATGCTCCTGCCAAAAATTAAAACGATTTAAAACAAACCACAGCCTTGTCTAGCTCAATGAAACTATGAGCCACGCTGTGTAAAGCCACCTAAGACAGACGGGTCACGGCAGAGAGTTCTGACAAAATGTGGTCCATTGGAGAAGGGAATGGCAAACCACTTCAGTATTCTTGCCTTGAGAACCCCATGAACAGTATGAAAAGGCAAAAAGAGAGGACACTGAAAGATGAACCCCCCCAGGTTGGTAGGTGCCCAATATGCTACTGAAGAAGAGTGGAGAAACAACTCTAAAAAGAATGAAGAGACAGAGCCAAAGCAAAAACAATGCCCAGTTGTGGATGTGACTGGTGATGGAAGTCAAGTCCGATGCTGTAAAGAGCAATATTGCATAGGAACCTGGAACGTTAGGTCCATGAATCAAGGCAAATTGGAAGTGGTCAAACAGGAGATGGCAAGAGTGAGTATTGACATTTTAGGAATCAGTGAACTAAAATGGATTGGAATGGGTGAATTTAACTCAGATGACCACTATATCTACTACTGTGGGCAAGAATCCCATAGAAGAAATGGAGTAGCCATCATAGTCAACAAAAGAGTCCAAAATGCAGTACTTGGATGCAATCTCAAAAATGACAAAATGATCTCTGTTCATTTCCAAGGCAAGCCATTCAATATCACAGTAATCCAAGTCTATCAACTGACCAGTAATGCTGAAGAAGCTGAAGTCGAATGGTTCTATGAAGACCTGCAAAACCTTCTAGAACTAACACCCCAAAAAAGATATCCTCTCCATTATAGGGGACTGGAATACAAAAGCAGAAAGTCAAGAAATACCCGGAGTAACAGGCAAATTTGGCCTTGGAGTACAAAATGAAGCAAGGCAAAGGCTAACAGAGTTCTGCCAAGAGAACACACTGGCCATAGCAAACACCTTCTTCCAACAACACAAGATAAGACTCTACACATGGACATCATCAGATGGTCAATACCGAAATCAGATTGATTATATTTTTTCAGCCAAAGATAGAGAAGCTCTATACGGTAAGCAAAAACAAGACTGGGAGCTGACTATGGCTCAGGTCATGAACACTTTATTGCCAAATTCAGACTAAATTGAAGAAAGTAGGGAAAACCACTAGACCATTCAGTGGTCTATGACCTAAATCAAACCCTTAGGATTATACAGTAGAAGTGACAAATAGTTTCAAGGGATTAGATCTGATAGACAGAGTGCTCGAAGAACTATGGACAGAGGTGTGACATTGTACAGGAGGCAGTGATCAAGATCATCCTCAAGAAAAAGAGATGCAGAAAGGCAAAATGATTGTCTAAGGAGGCCTTACAAATAACTGTGAAAAGAAGAGAAGCCAAAAGAAAAGGAGAAAAGGAAAGATATACCTATTTGAATGCAGAGTTCCAAAGAATAGCAAGGAGAGATAAGAAAGCCTTCCTCAGTGATCAGTGCAAAGAAATAGAGGAAAACAATAGAATGGGAAAGACTAGAGATCTCTTCAAGAAAATTAGAGAGACCAAGGGAACATTTCATGCAAAGATGAGCACAATAAAGGACAGAAATGGTATGGACTTAACAGAAGCAGAAGATATTAAGAAAAGGTGGCAAGAATACACAAAAGAACTGTACAAAAAAGTCTTCATGACCCAGATAACCACGATGGTGTGACCACTCACCTAGAGCAGGACAACCTGGAATGTGAAGTCAAGTGGGCCTTAGGAGGCATCACTATGAGCAAGGCTAGTGGAGGTGATGGAATTCCAGTTGAGCTATTTCAAATCCTAATAGATGATGCTGTAAAAATGCTGCATTCAATATGCCAGCAAATCTGGAAAACTCAGCAGTGGCCACAGGACTGGAAAAAGTCAGTTTTCATTCCAATCCCAAAGAAAGGCAATGCCAAAAGAATGTTCAAACTACCACACAGTTGCATTCATCTCACACGCTAGCAAAGTAATGCTCAAAATTCTCCAAGCCAGGCTTCAAAAGTATGTGAACCATGAACTTCCAGATGTTCAAGCTGGATTTAGAAAAGGCAGAGGAACCAGAAATTAAACTGCCAAAATCCATTGGATCATCAAAAAAGCGAGAGAATTCCAGAGAAACATCTACTTATGCTTTACTGAATATACCAAAGTCTTTGACTGTGTGGATCACAACAAACTGTGGATAATTCTGAAAGAGATGGGAATACCAGACCACCTGACCTGCCTCCTGAGAAATCTGTATGCAGGTCAAGAAACAACAGTTAGAACTGGACATGGAACAACAGACAGATTCCAAATTGGGAAAGGAGTACATCAAGGCTGTATATTGTCACCTTGTTTATTTAACTTATATGCAGAGTACATCATGAGAAATGCTGGGCTGGAGGAAGCACAAGCTAGAATCAAGATTGCTGGGAGAAATATCAATAACCTCTGATACACAAATGACATGACCATTATGGCAGAAAGCGAAGAAGAACTAAAGAACCTCTTGAAGAAAGTGAAAGAGGAGAGTGAAAAATTGGCTTAAAGCTCAACATTCAGAAAACTAAGATCATGACATCCAGTCCCATCACTTCATGGCAAATAGATGGGGAAACAGTGGAAACAGTGACAGACTTTATTTGGGAGGGCTCCAAAATCACTGCAGATGGTGACTGAAGCCATGAAATTAAAAGATGCTTACTCCTTGGAACAAAAGTTATGACCAACCTAGACAGCATATTAAAAAGCAGAGACATTACTTTGCCAACAAAGGTCCATCTCGTCAAAGCTATGGTTTTTCCAGTAGTCATGCATGGATGTGAGAGTTGGACTATAAAGAAAGCTGAGCGTTGAAGAATTGATGCTTTTGAACTGTGGTGTTGGAGAAGACTCTTGAGAGTCCCTTGGACTGCAAGGAGATCCAACCAGTTCATCCTAAAGGAAATCAGTCCTGAATATTCATAGGAAGGACTGATGCTGAAGCTGAAACTCCAATACTTTGGCCACCTGATTTGAAGAACTGACTCATTGGAAAAGACCCTGATACTGGGAAAGATTGAAGGCAGGAGGAGAAGGGGATGACAGAGGATGAGATGGTTGGATGGCATCACTGACTCAGTGGGCATGAGTTTGAGCTGGTGATGGACAGGGAGGCCTGGCGAGCTGCAGTTCATGGGGTCACAAAGAGTTGGACATGACTGAGCAACTGAACTGACTGATAGTTGCTGAAAACAAAATAGATGACAAGAAACAATAGTCAAGGGGAAGCAAGTAGAATATTTTACAGAAAAACATGTGACAGTTCAGGAACAGTTGACGTGAAAGACAACATGGGGCCCTGGGCTTATTTAGAACACTGCTGAATATGAAAAGGACAAAATGAGGAGCATGCAACCATGAAAGGTGTATGGGGAAAAGTTATTTGTCACAGTAAAATGATTACCTCGGTGCTTGTTGTCCACTCTCCTACCCCAGGTGGGTATCTTGTTCTTTCCTAGGGAACTTTGAGTCCTGCAGGAGATTTGTGCAAGCCTGACAAATTTTGCTGCTCTGACAACTCAAGGTGTGATGCCTTGCAGGGCCTAGAAGTTATAGTACACTATATATATATATGACCTTCCAGGTGGTGCTAGTGGTTAAGAACCTGCCTGCCAATGCAGGAGACATAAGAGACTTGGGTTTGATCCCTGGGTCAGGAAGATCCCCTGGAGGAGGTCATGGTAACCCACTCCAGTATTCTTGCCTGGAGAATACCATGGACAGAGGAGCCTGGTGGGCTATAGTCCATGGGGTCTCAGAGAGTCGAACACGACTGAAGTGATTTAGCACACACGCACGCACGTGGCTAACATGTAAAGAATCCCTGGTGGCTCAGATGGTGAAGAATCCTCCTGCAACTCAGGAGCCTGAGTTCAATCCCTGAGTCAGGAAGATCCCCTGGAGAAAAGTTGTAGTACATTATAAGATGATTAAATCCACACTGGGCTTCCCTAGTGGCTCAGTTGGTAAAGAATCTGCCTGCAATGTGGGAGACCTGGGTTTGATCCCTTGTTTGGGAGGGTCCATTAGAGAAGGGAAATGCTACCCACTCCAGTATTCTAGCCTGGAGAATCCCATGGACTGTACAGTCCAAGGGATTGCAAAGAGTCGAACATTACTGAGCAACTTTCACTTAACTTTACTTCAAAGCCACACCACTGCCTCCCTCCTCTCCTACCCCCTCCTGCCCTCAATCTCCCCAGCAACAGCAAGAGTGAAACCTATCAAGGATGCCACGTTCTTGGCAAGAGTGCTCAGAAGGGCTTTGCATTCATGTTGCAGCTCTGCCGTGTTCCACCGAACACTAGTGGTGGGACTTTGAGCAAAATAGTCCTTGTTCATTTCAAAAACTCTCGACCTCACCTCTTATTTTGGTCATTGATGAGATGACCAGTTCCATGCCAGTCTATACGGTGTAGCCTGATAGCAACTAAGCCATATGTCTCTTGACTTCTGTCCTGAAGCTTTTCTGACATGCCTTGCAGTATGGCTACAGGACTCATCTCAGCTCTCAGCTTTTGTACTTGGAAGTACAAAACTTCATGTGCTATGGGGCAAACACCGACCAATGGAATGGGGGTTGGAGGTAGCTGATGTACAAATTTGCCTTCTGTCTTCTCAAATGGAAAATTCTCAGACAATCCCGTGGGATCAAACAACCAGTCTTTCATAATGCTCGTCCATAACACACATTCCTGTGTTGGTTTCATTTCCTTCCCTTTTCACTCCCTTCATCCCTCACTCCTGCCCCTGGGGTCATTTTCTCAATTAAGCTACTCACCCAAAAGCTTTCGTTTCAGGCTTTGCTTTAGGGAAAGCATAGATGATTTAATCTCTTTGTTCCTCAGTTCATCATCTGTAAAACAGGTAATTTGTTGTTGTTCAGTCGATCAGTCGTGTCTGACTCTTTGCAACCCCATGGACTGCAGCACACCAAGCTTCCCTGTCCTTCACTGTCTCCGGGAGTTTACTCAAACTCATGTCCATTGAGTCGATGGTGCCATCCAACCATCTCATTTTCTGTTGCCCCTTTCTCCTGCCTTCAATCTTTCCCAGCAAATAGGGAATATTTGTGTCAATTTCACAAGGTTTGTATAAATATAAATTAATAATCCATGCTGCTGCTGCTAAGTCACATCAGTCGTGTCCAACTCTGGGCGACCCCATAAGTGGCAGCCCACCAGGCTCCCCCGTCCCTGAGATTCTCCAGGCAAGAACACTGGAGTCGGTTGCCATTTCCTTCTCCAATATAATATTTCCTTCTCCAGTAATCCATGAGAAGCAGATAAGGGACTGCTTTCTACACAAGTGTACTGTAAGTTCCAGCTATCACAGTTGTTGAATAGAAGGGAGTGTCTGTGTATATATAGAGAACCCAACTTGTCCCTAGCTCTGAGAAGAATTGATCACATCTTTACTTTCTTCCATAAACTTTCAACTAGATGCTTATATGTTAGTCTACTAAAAGGAAACAAAAGAGAGAAGGATCTAGAGGTGCTCTGTGTAGAAAACTGGCACTGATGAAGTCAAAGATAAAAATGTTGGGGAATTTTCCCTCAAAAGTTAATAACCTGAGGATTATCAATATCCAACAGAATTTATTTAAAGTCGCATATGCGTGTGACTCTGAGATGTCTTCTGTGGGAGGGAAATTCTCAAGTGGGATATATGGTTAGTATTTGTGTGTGTGTGTGTGTGCGTGTGTGCATGCGCGCACGCTTAATCACTCAGCCGTGTCCGACTCCTTGCAACCCCATAGGCTATAGCCCACCAGGCTCCCCTGTCCATGGCATTTCCCAGGCAAGAATACTGAAGTGGGTTGCCATTTCCTACTCCAAGGGATCTTCCCGACCCAGGGATTGAACCTTCATCTCCTGCATTGGCAGGTGGGTTCTTTACCACTTGAGCCACCAGTATTTACAGTTGTTTTAATGTATAGGTTTGCAAGTCAGCCCTGTGTGAGTGAATGTGTCCACTCCCTACTATGCCTGCTGTTTGAATAGCTGTCAAAGGTGGTCAGCAGTATTCTGAACTATAGAACCATGGAGAACTGTTCCCAAAGACTTCCCCATGAGGGAACAAAATTCTGAATATCAGAGTCAGCCTTAGCTTTTCTTTCTTTTTTTTAAAATTTGAAGACGACTGTTTCATTTATTTATTTGGCTCTTGGGGTCGTACTTGCAGCACATGGGATCTTTGTTGCATCAAATGGGATCTTTTGTTGTGGAGAACAGACTCTCTAGTTGCGGCTCACAGGCTTAGTTGCTCAATGGCATGTGGGATCTTAGTTCCCCAACTAAGGATTGAACCCAAGTCCCCTGCATTGCAAGGTGGATTCTTAACCACTGGACCATTAGGAAAATACTTGCACTGACTTTTCACTCCCTTTCATAGGCCACACCAGATGAAATCTCCATATTCCATAGACTGTCTTCCCTGGAATGTCTTCCATAGCCAACCTCCTCTTTCCATTCGCCTTTACTTCCCCTTACACTTCAGAATTTCTTCAAACCATTTCCTTGGAACATCTTTCCTCTGTTCTCTATCCATCTAGTTCAGAACCATTCTTAAATCTGTGGCTGTTTTTCTCTCCAGGAAGCTACCTTATATCCCTGTCTTGCTACTTCTCCTGTCTCTGGCATGTCGACTAATGGTATCACTCACTAGGAGAAAATCTCTTTGGAAGCTGCTCTCTGGCCTGAAATACACTATTTTTTCTCTCCTGAGGCTGGCTCTAGCCCAGTGTTGTCCACTCAGCCACACGCAGCTGCCTCAATCCATACTGACAATCCCCTTCTCCCAGCCCCAACCCTAGGCTAAGTCCATAGTTATGGACCACTCATACATGCTTAAATATTTAGTAATACATTTTTATGTATATGAACTATTCTTTTTCTCAGTTTGCTTGGTAAGAGAACTTCAAAGTTGTGACAGGGGGAGGAGGAGCAGCCCAGGCAGAAGCCAGTGATCTCCCTGCATTGAGGAGATAGAGCTCAAAGCATTGAAGACCAAAGAGTTTAAATTTGTAGGACAGAGTATCAGGGAGGAGAGAACTTCACAGAGACACTACTCTGAAAATTTTTAGAGTGTGCCCTTTGAGTACTGATCAGCACATGTATGCAAGGAAAGTATGCAAATTCAGGTAAAGAATAACCCATAAAGATTAGCAGTAACAGTGACTGGCATTCACACAAGCTAAGAAGAGTGCCTTTTTCCACCAACCATACTGAAAAGTTTCATGACATACAGGTCACTGGGCCGAGTACAAAGAAGCATGTTGCCTCAAAGGGGAATAGCTAACTCCAAACAGTGCTGCTATGGTCTTACCTGACAAATCAGGAAAGCAAGACCCAAAGGTATTAGATTGCTTCCATGTAACTTAATTGCATCCAAGAACAAATCTCAGGAGTATTTGTAGGCAGACTTCCCCTGGTGGTTTAGGGATTAAGAATCCACCTGCCAATGCAAGAGACACAGGTTTGATCCCTGGTCCAGGAAGATTCCATATATCATGGAGCAACTAACCCATGGGCCACAATGACTGAGTCTAAAGCCTATGCTCTGCAACAAGAGAAGCCACTGCAATGAGAAGCCTATGCACGTCAACAAAGTGCAGCCAAAAATAAATAAAAATTAAAAAAGAATATTCTTTGGTATCAAAAATATCCATCTGGGGAAAGGGGTTGGGGAGGAGAGTTGAATAAGCAGAGCACAGAGGATTTGCAGGGCAATGAAAATACTCTGTATGATATTACAGTGATTGATATAATGCTATTTTACTTTTCTTCAAACCCATAGAATGTACAATATCAAGAGTGAACTCTAAGGTAAACTATGAACTTTGGGTTACTATGATGTATCAATGGAGGTTCATTCTTGGTAAATTTGCCACTTTGGTGAGTGATGTTGAAAATGGGAGAAGCTATGCATGTATGGGGTCAGGGGAGTATGTGAAAAGTCTCTGTATCTCTCAGTTTTGTTGTAAATCTAAAACTTCCCTTAAAAAATTGTCTTAAAAAAAAAACCCATCTCCCAACAAGCTGAAATTTACAATGCCTGGCACTCAGCCAAAGATTACCAGACATGCAAAGAACCAGGAAAACATATTCCATAAGGCGGAGAAAAAAACCAATCAGTCAAAAATGAACCAGAACTGACAGAGCTGTTAGAATAAGGCAGTCAACTAAATTAAAACAGCTATTCTAACTGTATTCCATATGTTCAAAAAGTTAAGTAGAGACATGAAGATGGAAAATCTTCCAAATTGACTTTATAGAGATGAAAGCTACAATGTTTAGGATAAAAAACACATTGGATATGATTAATTGCAGATTAGACAGTACTTTAAAAAGGATTAGTGAAAATCCAGTACTAGAAACCATCCAATGAAATACACAGGAAAAAGTGAATTTAAAAAAGCAAAAGGGAAGTGCACCAATAACTTCAAGTCTAATACACATGCAGTTAGAAACCCCAGATGAGGTAGAAAAGGAACTAAATAAGGAGTTCAAAAATATTACAAGAAATAATGGCCAAAAGTTTTTCAAATTGTATAACCATAAACTGACAGGTCCAACATCCTTAATGAACCTCCAAAACAAAACTATGAATAAAACTATATCAAAACACATTATAATCAAATTGTTCAAAGACAATAATAAAGAGAAAAATCTTAGAAGCAGCCAGAGGAAAAAACTACCTTACAGAGGGGCACATATAAGGAAAACATTCATGGTCTTGTTGAAAAAAATGTGAGATGACAGTGGAAAAATATCATTAAAGAAATGTAAAAACCAACAACAATCCTGTCAGCCCAGAATTTTTTAAATTAATTTTTGTTGGTGTAGAGTTGCTTTATAATGTTGTGTTAGTTTCTGTTGTACAGTAAAGTGAATCAGCTATACATATACATATATACACTCTTTTTTGGATTGCCTTCACATTTAGGTCACCACAGACCATTGAGGAGAGTTCTGTATGCTATACACTGGGTTCTCATTAGTTACATATTAGTGTATATACGTTCATCCCAATCTCCCAGTTCATCCTACCTCGCTTTTCCCCCATTGGAGTCCATATGTTTGTTCTCTATATCCATGTCTCTATTTCTGCTTTGCAAATACATCCCATTTATATCATTTTTCTAGATTCCACATATAAGCCATACTATATGACATTTGTTTTTCTCTTTCTGATTTACTTCAAATCTTATGACAGTCTCTAGGTTCATCCACATCTCTGCAAATGGCACAATTATGTTCCTTTTCATGGATGAGTAATAGCCCACTGAACCTAGAATTTTTTACTCAGTAAAAATATATTTCAAAAATTAGGGACACAGAGACAGAAAGTAGGTTAATGGCTGTCAGGGTCTGAGGAGGAAGGGAAAATGAGGAGTGACTACTAATGGATATGGACTTGTGGGAGCTGATGAAATTTTCTGGAGTTAGATAAGGGGAACAGTTGCACAGTTTTGTGAATATACTAAAAGCCACTGAATTATACACTTTAAATAGTGAATTTTATGGTATTGAAATTACATCTCAATTTTTTAAAAAAACTAAAAAAAAAGAAAAATCATACACTTTTTTTAGACATATAAGAGATGAAAGAATTTATCATGAGCCAAAATACATTTCGAAAAATGTTAAAGAAAATCTTATGAGCAGAAGGAAAATGATACCAGATGGAGATACAGATCTACACAAAGGAATATAGAGCACTGTAAATGGTAACTATGTGATAAGTATGTGACTTTTTCTTATCTAAATCTCTTTAAAAGATGACTGCTTTTTAAACTGAAAATGATGATGAAATAATAATAAAAATCATTATGGAGTTCATAACATTTCTAAGTAAAATAAATATAAAACAATAATAGCATAAAGAGAGGCAGGTGACATCACAACCTATAAAAACTCTCTAGCACCTTCACACATTGCTGATGAGAATGTAAGATGGAGTGTCCACTTCCGAAAAACCATTTGGCTTTTTTTTTTAAGTTAAACATATACCAGCCCTACTGCCAGCCATTCCACTCTTAGCTATTTTCCCAAGAGAAAAGAAAGTATATCTGTATGTTTAGTCGCTCAGTTGTGTCTGACTCTTTGTGACCCCATGGACTGTAGCTGGCCAGGTTCTTCTGTCCATGGAGATTCTCCAGGCAAAGATACTTTAGTGGGTTGCCATGCCCTCCTCCAGGGGATTTTCCTAACCCAGGGATTGAACTCAGGTCTCCAACGTTGTAGGAGGATTCTTTACCATCTGAGCCACTAGGGAAGCCAAAAGAAAGTATATATCCATGCAAAGACCTGTACATTAATGTGTATAGCAGCTTTATTTGTGATAGTCACATGTTCACTCATCTAAGACTCATAACCTTACAGTATCCTATGAGGTAGTTTCTCTCATTAACCCCATTTTCCAAAGTGTTGTTAGGAATGGGGGAGGGAAATGTTGGGCTGACCACTTAAAATTGTCTACCACATGGGCTTATAATAGCACTTGACTCCAATTGTATATACACACACACATATATATAACTGTATTTCATATACTTTATATATTATCTCATTTTATATTTAAATTTATATTATAATTATACTATTTAATATATCTTATTTTATATATTATAATAATTGCACCTGCCTCAAAGTGAGTTGTTGCTGCTGCTAAGTCACTTCAGTAGTGTCCAGCTTTTTGCAAACCCATGGACTACATAGAGCCTGACAGGCTCCTCTGTCCATGGGATTCTCCAGGCAAGATTGCTGGAGTGGGTTGCCATGCCCTCCCTCCAGGAGATCTTCCTATTCCAGGATCAAGCCCATAGCTCTTAGGTCTCTGGCATTGGCAGGCAAGTTCTTTACCACTAGCACCACCTGGGAAGCCCCAAAGTGGGCTTGGGAAGTTCAAATTTAATGATACATATAATGTACATATGTGGTGACTAACATGTTGTATGTACTCAATAATGTGATTGATGACAATGATGATTTTACAGTAGGGCAATGATAGTCCCAAAATCACGTAGACAGAGGGTATAACTGAGAGAATTTTGGATGCACAGGATGTTTCGTCATATACCTTTGTTGTTCAGTCACTCAGTCGTGTCTGACTCTTTGCAACCCCATGGACTGCAGCATGCCAGTCTTCCTTGTCCTCCACCATCTCCTGGAATTTGCTCAAACTCATGTCTGTTGAGTCAGTGATGCTATTCAACCATTTCATCCTCTGTCATCCCCTTCTCCTCTTGCCTTCAATCTTTCCCGGCATCAGGGTCTTTTCTAATGAGCCAACTCTTCGCATCAGATGGCCCACGTATTGGAGCTTCAGTTTCAGCATATATTCAGGGTTGACTTCCTTTAGGATTGACAGATTTGATCTCCTTGCTATCCAAGTGATTCTCAAGAGTCTTTTCCAACACCACAGTTCAAAATCATCAGTTCTTCGGTGCTCAACCTTCTTTATGGTCTTTATTTAACTTAGAGAAGTTAACTACAGGGCACTCTTTTTTTTTTTTTTGCTAAGAAAACAGCCCTAAATTTTAATAAAATATTACTGAATTCTGGAAACAGTGAGTGAGGTTTGCAGACTTCATTCCTTTAGCAAATAGACAAATTGGTTGAAACTAGGGCCAAATTATTTGCCTCAGAGCCTCCAGTTGTGAAGCCTGTAATACCTGATAGTACTATAGTTGTCTGAGCAGAGATATCAGGGTATAAAATTAGAAAACCTGTTTTTTAAAGACAAATCTCCTTTCCCAGAAGGGCAAATTCACCCAGTGGAATACCGACTTTAGCTGGCCTGGGGGAAGCAGGTGACAGCTTATTAGACTGGGCAAGGACATTAAGTTTTCACATAATTCTTTTTTTATTTTTATTTTTGGCTGCACTGCGCAGCGTGTGGGATCTTCCCCCATGCTCAGTCACTAAATTGTGTTCAACTCTGCGGTCCCATGGACTGGAGTCCACCAGGCACCTCTGTCCTGGGATTTTCCAGGCAAGAATACTGGAGTGGGTTGCCATTTCCTCCTCTAGGGGATCGTCTCCACCCAGGGACTGAACCCCTGTCTCCCCAGGCTCCTGCATTGGCAAGCAGATTCTTTACCACTGAACCACTAGGAAGCCCTTCCTGAGTTCCCCCACCAGGGGTCAAACCCTCAGTAACCTGCAGTGAAAGTGCGGTCTTAAGCAGTGGACTGCCAGGGAAGTCCCAGTTCTTCACATAATTCTTACAGCAATCAAAACACTGTTTATTGTTGACATCTGATTGCATGAGTAATTCGTGAGGTTCAGAGAAAAATAGGAAAACATGATCAAGCAAGAAGAGACTATCATAATTCCCTCTACTGAGGCCTTAGCGGAAATCCTTCAGAACCTTTTCTATGTATTTTCAAAGAAACAAAAAATGGGCTAATAGCACAATACACACTTTTTAATAAATTGCTTTCTTCACTTGCCAATATATTCTGAAATTTTTTCATTTCAAATTGATGCATTTCTGTAACATCATTAAACTTTGGTATGGATATAAGATATAGTTTCCTTAGGATAACTTCTTTTTTTTTGTTTTGTTTTTAATTTCTTTCTTTTTTTTTAAAATTTTATTAGTTGGAGGCTAATTACTTCACAACATTTCAGTGGGTTTTGTCATACATTGATATGAATCAGCCATGGAGTTACATGTATTCCCCATCCCGATCCCCCCTCCCACCTCCCTCTCCACCCTATTCCTCTGGGTCTTCCCAGTGCACCAGGCCCGAGCACTTGTCTCATGCATTCCACCTGGGCTGGTGATCTGTTTCACCATAGATAGTATACATGCTGTTCTTTTGAAACATCCCACCTTAGGATAACTTCTATAGAAGAGGAATTTCTTTGTCAAAGGACATGAACATTTAAAAGATGCTTTCATGTGTTTTCCAGTTGGCTCTTCCGAGTAGTTGTACTAATTTATTTTTTACATAAATTTTTATTGGAGCGTAATTGATTTATAATGTTATCTTGGTTTCAGGTGTATAGCAAAGTGGATCAGTCATACATATAAATATATCCACTCTTTTTTAGATTCTTTTCCCATATGGGTCATTACAGAGTACTGAGCAGAATTCCCTGTGCTACACAAGTAGTTTTTATTAGTTATCTGTTTTATATATATGTGTGTATATGCAAATCCCAATCTCCCAACTTATCCCCCCTTTCCCCAGTTGTACCAATTTACTACGTCCACTAGGATGAGACAGTTGGATGGCATCACCAACTCAATGGACATGAGTTTGGTGCAGTCCATGGGGTCACAAAGAGTTGAATACCACTGAGCGACTGAACTGAACTGAATATTGTTGATGGTAAGTGTTGGAATAAAAGAATACAGGTCACTAAAGGCTATGGTTCTCAGTAAGGAAAGAATCCTATAGCAATCTAAAGAGGGGAAGGAAAATCTACTTAAATTTAAATCTATCAGATTATCCATGTGAAATGCCATTTTAAAGTAAAAACCAAGACACAATTTTTGACATACTAAACAGCTAATTACAGTACAGTTATAAAGTTCTTATTTTATGTCCCAGGAACATAATCTTAAATTGCAACTAGTAAGATTTGGGAAACCTTCAGGGAGAGGTGTTTGCAATGAGTGTTGAAGATTGCTTGACAGAGTGATAGAGATGGTATAGAAAAATAGCCCAAGCTAAGGACAGTAGCATAAATAAAATACTGGAGAGATCTGTGAATGCAGTGTGCTACCTTTTGTTTAAGAAAAAGAAACAGAGTACATATTATTTACTTGTATAAAAGCTTAAAGGTTCTGTATACTCATAATGGCTTCCCAGGTGGCCCAGTGATAAAGAATCTGCCTACCTGTGCAGGAAAGGCCAGTTCAGTCCTTGGGTCAGGAAGATCCCTTGGAGGAGAAATTGGCAACCCACTCCAGTATTCTTGCTGGAAAAATCCCATGGACAGAGGATCCTGGAGGGTGATAGTCCATGGGTTGCAAAGAGTCGGACACAATTTGAGTGCCTGAGCACACACCTACGCATGCATACTCCTAAGAACCTAATATCAGGGGTTGGCTATTGGGAGTCAGGAATGTGATCTGGGTGGATGGGGGACAGGGCTGGAGGGAGGACTTGTCAGTAGAACTAGAGTTTAGCTCTATTTGAATGACAGAATTTAGTGAACAGTAGGTCTAGGGTGGTGTTAGATCAAGCAAAATCTTGAATGTTTTGTTATAGGATTTGTACTTCATTTTCTGGGTGATGGAAAGCCACTATAGAACTTTAAACATAAAACTGACCTAGGCTTCCCTGGTGGCTCAGTGATAAGAAATCCGCCTGCTAATGCAGTAGACATGGGTTCAATCCCTGGTCCTGGAACCCTGTCATAGGGCAACAAAGCCCGTGAGCCACAACTACTGAGCCTGTGCTCTAGAGCCCAGGAGCCACAACTACAGAGCCCACACCCCTCAACTACTGAAGCCCACGCATTCTAGAGCCCGTGCTCTGCAAGAACAGAAGCAACCACACGAGAAGCTCAGGCACCACAAGAAGCTCAGACACCACAACTAGAGAGTAATTCACACAACAAAGACCCGCACAGCCAAAAATAAATATTTTTTAAAAAAAGACTGACCTATGTCATGGAAAGGGTAAGTATTTGCTCTGTATCACCTGAAATGCAAGCAATGTTACACACTTTTATGTTTCAAAATCAAATCAAATTTGCTTCATTTGTCAGAGTTTGCAAAAAAAAAAAAAAGCACCAAACCAGTTTTGTTGCAGACAAAGATGTGTTGGGAGGGTTTCGCCCCACCCTCCCAATTCCATTAGGATCATGTTAGAGGTCTGGGAGCTTACAGATAACCTAAAAAGAAATCAGCTTCCCTAGTAGCTCAGTTGGTAAAGAATCTGCCTGCAGTGCAGGAGACACGGGTTCAATCCCTGGGCTGGGAAGATCCCCTGGAGAAAGAAATGGCAGCCCGCTCCAGTATTCTTGCCTGGAAAATCCCATGGACAGAGGGGCCTGGTGGGCTGCAATCCATGGGGTTACAAGAGTTGGACATGACTTAGCGACTTAACCACCACCACCAAAGAGAAATCACTCAACCTGTGGCCAGACTTTTCTGTTTATTCCTATCCTGGAGCAGGACCAGTTACATAATTTTCAGGGCTCAGTGCCAAATGAAAACGCAGAGTCCTTTGTTCAAAAATTGTTAAGAATTTCAAGATGGTGACAGCAGAGCATTAGACCCCAGTGTGGGGCCCTTCTGCGTGTGAGTGCACAGATCTGTCTCAGACCCATGAAGCTGGCTCTGTCTGAGTGCAGGCAACCTCACATGGACTACACTACTTTGCAAAACTAAGTTCCAGGAGTCTCTACTAGGGTAAGATGTGAGGCCAACAGGATTACAGTGGTGCCCAAGGGGTCTAGATCTTAGAACGCTTCCCAAACCTTAGTGTGCATGCAAATCACAAGGTATTGCTAGGATGCAGATTCTAACTCTGGAGTAGGTCTGGAGAAGCACTTGAAATTCTGCATTTTTGCAGACTCCCACCTGCTGCTGTTTCTGCAGGTCTGTAGACGACATTTTGATCCACAAAGCATTACCCCATAACCCTGTGCTGTGCGCTTGGTTGCTCAGTCATGTCTGACTCGGCCCTGTGGATGGTAGCCCACTAGGCTCCTCTGTCAATGGGATTTTTCAAGCAAGAATACTGGAGTGAGTTGCTACTTGCTTCTTCAGGAGATCTTCCTGACCCAGAGGTTGAACCTATGTCTCCTGTGTCTACTGCACTGCAGGTGGACTCTTTACCCGCTGAGCCATAGAGGAGACTCCATAACCTTAGATGCATGCAACCAACCCTCAGACTCGCCTCCTGACTCTCCAAGAATTCATACCTGGTGTCCAATCTTTTATTTCACAAAGCTTCGGCTGCTAAGGGCAGGGAAGGAGGTAAATATCCCCATTCAGTCTATAATCTAGAAGTCAAGTAGTACTTGAATTTCCTCATCAGGGTAACTGGACTGGTCTATTTTATAAAAATAAAGGAGATGTCAGCATGAGGTGTGGGAGAAAAAAACATGAAGAAATGAGAGGCAGTTATAATTGCACAAGAGTTTGATAGGGCCCTGAGGAATAGAATGGAAGCAGTCAGGAGAGGCTTTTCAAAGGTCAACCTAGCTGGCTGAGGAAGCCAGCTAGGAGGAGAGGGAGAGGGAGAAAATGGAGGTAAGTCCAGAGTTTTGAGCCTGGATATGCCTACAATGATAAGGATGCCATTAACCCAGGAGGGCAGAAAGGGCAGCAGCTCTGAGAAGACACAAGTTCAGTTTGGTTAATACTAAGTTTTAGGGGCTGTACATCCTTATATCTGGGCTTTCCAAGTGGCTCAGCAGTAAAGAATCCACCTACCAACGCAGGAGATGTGGGTTCGATCCCTGGGTCAGGAAGATCTCCTGGAGGAGGAAATGGCAAACCACTCCAGTATTCTTGCCTGGGAAATCCCATGGACAGAGAGGAGCCTGGAGGGCTACAGTCCACAGGGTCGCAAAAGAGTTGGACACAACTTAGCAACTAAACAACAATATCCTTATACTAGGAGAAATCCTAGGCATCTAAGTAAGTAAAAATCAGAGCAAAATGGTGAAAGAAATACATTAATGGGTATCAAATGAGTATGGATGTAAAACGCAAAGTTTTTCGAAATAAGAATGTGAGGACACATGTTCACTGAGTGGAAGCAATCCAAAATAATGGGTGGAGGACCTGTTTTGCTAGTGTAGGGCAGTGCTACTAAGAAGTTCTAGGTGAAATCGAAACCTTTGCTCTTGAACAGTTGTGCAGCATAAACTGTCATAAACTGTGGTATTATCTTGATAAAAATAGACTAGTCCAAGTACCCTGATGAGGAAATCTTTCAAAAAATCTTTGAAGCTTCCTGGAAAGCCTATTCAGTCCCTGCCATATCTGCTGTCATTAAATATATTAATAGAATCTAGAATGCTGGAGTTACTTGTCTGCTGTCTTTTATGAGCACTGCTTGTGCACAAAATGGTCTTCTGTGTTCTCATTTAATGTGGTCAAACGAATACATTTTGGTATGTAAATTTCTTAGTTGTTTATTTTAATGGCTAACAAATTTACAGGAAAAAAATCATATATATAAAACAGCTTGCTACAGCTTTTTGGAGGTTTCTTCTATCCATATCAATGTACAAACACATGATTAATATGTTTCTTGTGGGACTGGCTGTGAATCATTGGTGTGGAAGTTGTTTAATGACCACAAACTCCATCCTCCCTGTTTATAACACTCTTTGCAGTGCGACCTAGATGTTCTTCCATAAAGATACGGAATCTATTTCCTCCTGTCTTGAATCTCTTCCAGCCTTGTGACTAACTTTGAGCAACAAGAGAATGCAGTTTCTTCTTTCTTTTTTAATGAAATGAGGCAAGGTTATTATTATTATTTAAAATTTTGGCTTGCAGGTTCTTCATTGTGGCCTGAGGGCTTAGTTGCCCCAGGGCACATGGGATCTTAGTTCCGAGACCAGGGATCAAATACACAGCTCCTGCATTGGAAGGAAGATTCTTTTTTGGGGGGAAGGCAGATTCTTAGCCACTGGACCACCAGAGAAGTCCTAAGAGATTTGTGGTTTCTGCTCTTGCCATGTTGCTACCATCCTATAGAGAAGCTTGACCAAGCCTTCTTGCAGCCTACCCTCTACCCAACTCCGAAATCCAGCCATGTGGATGAAACTGAGACTGTCAGGCCCCAGCTGAGCTGCCAGATGACTGCAGTCACAAGTGTGATCCCAGGCCAGGCCAGCTAAAATCCCATGCAGCTTAACCCAGCCCAAGTGTGTGAGCAAATAAAAATGGTTGCTTTAAACCACTAAATTTTAGGGATTTCCCTGATGGTCTGGTGGTTAGGACTCTCTGTAGCCTGTGTTGAGGTCATGGGTTCAATCCTTGGCTGGGGAACTTAAAATTCTGCAAGTCACAGGTTGTGCCCAAAAACCCACTAAATTCTAGGTAATTTAAATGGAATATAGATATAACTTGGTACATTATATTTACATTTTAATTTTGGAATTATCATTATTGGGGGTATAATTTTGTATGTATTTGAACAAGTTGTAAGATATTTTATATGCTTATACACAATTCTATGGTATTCCTTTACCACTGTTTACTTAACCTTTTCCCAATAATTAGACATTTGGTGTGTATACAGCTTTCCATTTTTATGGATAATACTGTTCCAAGAATCTTTTTGCAACTGGTCTCTAATTTTTTTTGCTTGTTATTTTCTTAGGTTTTTTTTTTTTTTAAACTAAAGTGGAATTAGTGGGTAAAATGATGTAAAGTATTAATTCTCACTACATATTGACCGACTGTTATATATTTTTTATTTTTATTTTTTTGACTGACTGCTTTTTAAAAGATGGTTATCAATTTACTGTGCAGCCAGCAATATATTCATCTCCCCATACACAGTTAGCAAAGTTTCTAAAAATTTAGCAATTTTGATTGCTTAAAAATTTTTTTGGCCTCACCTCTCATTTTGTGGCATCTTAGTTCCCAGGGACTGAACCCTGGGCCATGGCAGTGAAAGCCCTGAGTCCTAACTACTGAACAACCAGGGAATTCTCAGCAATTTAAAAATTAAGATGTAACATATATGCAACTAAGCATGCAAACCTTGATTAATATTTACAGATATAGAGAGATAGAGTTCATGTAATCACCCCTGTAGGGTAAGGGAGTTAGAAAAGGCGAGGTTCAGAAAAAGAATGAGGCCGGCACTTTACAGGAACAGATCACATTTAATAGGCGAGAAGGGGCAGCAGTCAGATTAGTGAGCTGCTGCACTGACCCAAGTAAAGAGTAAGTATACATAGGCATGTATATAGAAAGCTACTGTCTTAAGGGGGCCTGTTCTTTTCCAAGGTTGTTAGGAGTAGTTAACTCTTAAATGACTGGGGCAAGGAATTTTGGAGATCAGCCAGAGGCTGGACCGGCTGGAAGGCTGGGCGTAATCAACCTAAAGTTTTTTTTTTCCCCCGGGTGAGAGAGTTCTTTGTTTTGCATAGAATGGTGGGGAGGACCATGAGGGGAGTTTTAACTCCAGGCTGTTTTGAGCCCTGTAACTTTCCTTCAACCCCCAGATGAATATTTGGAACATTTCCAGCTCCCCATGTATCTCTTGTGCTCCTTTCCAGTCAAACCACCCCCAGAAGTAATCACTACTTTGATTTTCATCACCATAGATTTATCTAATCTTGAACTTCATATAAATAGAATCATGCGGATTGTACTCTCCTATGTCTGCCTTCTTTGGCTCATTATTATATCTGTGAAATTCATTCTTGTTCTTGTTGTGTATGGCAGTGGTTCATTCTTGTCCATTGGTAATATTATCCTTTGAGTATGCTGCAATTTCCTTATCTATTCTTCATTTGACAGCCAGTTCAGTAACTTCAGTTTGGTGCTATTAAACAAAGTGTTTTAAACTTTTTCACTTGTTTTAATATTTCAATAGTCATGCGTTGATACCTTAGAAGTGTTTCAATACTAATTTCTTCATTTACTGTTGGAGTACAACTGATGAGGGACTAGAGAATGCGTCTGAGTGAGTGAGCAGGGCCAGGTTATGAAGGACCTTGTGAGAGGTGCTAAGGAACATGAACTGTGTGGCATGGACAGAGGGAAGTCACTGAGGGATTTGAAGCAAGAGAAGAAACTTATCAACCTTGAATGTTAGAAAAGTGTCCTTGCCAGTAGGGAGGAGAATGGATGGTGTGAGGAAAAGTCTGAAGGCAGATTTCTAGGCAGAAGACATGGCAATAGCATAGGTAAGAAATGAGCTGGGCCTGAACTAACAAAGCAGCAACAGAACTTATTAGGTGTTGATCTTTGGGGCATGAGGAAGTGAGACGAGCTAACTGCTGGGTAACTAAAATGGCGGTAGATGCATTGACAAGGCAAGGAAGGCAGATGGGGAGGAGGATACAGCACCACAGGAAAGATAATGAGTTAATTTGCATTTGTTGAATTTAAGATACCCGTGGAGCATCCAGGTGGAGAAGACTATTTGTCAACTGGTTATACAGGTCTAGATGGGCTTCCTTGGTAGCTCAGTTGGTAAAGAATCCGCCTGCAGTGCAGGAGACCCTGGTTGGATTTCTGGGTTGGGAAGATCCCCTGGAGAAGGGAATGGGCTACCCACTCCAGTGTTCTGGCCTGGATCTCGAAGGGTCAAACATGGCTGAGCGACTTTCACTTTCACTATTCATGTGGGTCTAGAGATATGGAAGTGGTCCTGCTAGAGGCAGAGATTTGGGCGATCACCAGCGCATAGGAGGAAGAAGAACCTGGAAGATAGACAAGGTTAATTAGAATAGTAGTTGAGGTGGATGGACAGGCAGGGAGAAGGGAAGCCAAACAAGAAGCCCAAGATGAGAGGTCTGAGATAAATGGGAAAGTTGTGGTTCTCAGAAGTCCAGGGGTTGAAAATTTCAAAAAAGAGGGTATCTCAGAGAGGTAGGTGAGATAAAGACTGCATAGTAACTTCTGGATTTGGAAGTCAGATCGTTGGTGAGCTTGCCATAGCAGTTTCAAAGGAGTGATAGGAGCAGGTGCCAGATTGCAGCAAGCTGAGAAAACCGAGGGCAGTAATTAGACTTTCCTTTTGGAAAGTTCAGTTACAGATAAAAAGAAAGATGACATTATTGAGGCCAATGTCACTTTTGTTTTTGTTTTTTTTAATTGATAGAGATCTGAGTACAAAGTGCAGATGGGGCGAAGCCATCCCCTCCTGGACTGCTGCCTAGGGATCACACTGCGGATCCAGCGCCAATGTTGTCTTCCAAGCCCTTGTTTCTGCCTTCTCTAGTTTTAATTGAGCATTTTATATGATTCCTTGTTGTCTCCTCTCTTGGTCTATTAATTATACTTGTTTAAAAATATATTTAAGTGTTTTCCTTAGTGTTTGCAATCTACATTTACAGCTAATTCACTCTAATGCTCATGGGTAGTGCAAGTATTTCATAACAGAGTATTATCAATGCCTCCCTCCTATTTCTTACAACATTGCTATTATTTATTCCACTAATTCATAAACTATAATCACTGAAAGCATGGGTTGTTTAGTTAGTGAATCGTGTAGTGAAAATTTAACATTTGGAGTAATTTTCCTCACAAAGTTATTTGTTATGCTCTACCTAAGTGACTCGGTAGTGAAGAATCCGCCTGCCAGTGCAGTAGACACAGGAGACCTGAGTTCAATCCCTGGGTCAGGAAGATGTCCTGGAGAAGGAAATGGCAACCCACTCTAGTATTCTTGCCTGTAAAATCCCATGGACAGAGGACTGCAGTCCACAGAGTCGAAAAGGGTCAGACACGACTGTTGCGACTTAGCAGGGCACCATTTCGTATTTTATTAGTGTTGGTGCTTTTAAATCTATGTGGTTTCTAACATGATGGCTTTTAAAGACAAGGTGTGAGATAGAAGAGAAAAATTCAGATTGAGTTCATGATGAAAATTTCAATCTTTTGAAGCATCTCATTGTACCTGAGGACAATGAACTCATTTTGTTCTATTCCTTTGTACACTATATTAAACAGCTTACAAAGTAAGCAATGTGCCCCTGCAAATTGCAAAGACACATAACTCCACATCCCAGTCATTTTGACAAGTAAGGTGGCTGACTATTTTATGTGGCTATTAGAATCTTGAAACAGAGTAAAACTGTTGTTTAAAAAAAGTCACAAACAAATGGTATCTAACTAAACTTAAAAGCTTTTGAACAGCAAAGCAAACCATAGACACAATGAAAAAACAACCTACAAACTGGGGGAAATATTTGCAGCAAGGGATTAATTTAAATATATATATATATATACAAAGCAGCACATACAGCTTAATGTCAAAACAGAACAAACAAAACAACCCAGGGCAGAAGACCTAAATAGACATTTCTCCAAGGATAACATACAGATAGCCAACAGTCACATGAAAAGAAAATTAATATTGCTAATTATTAGAGAAATGCAAATCAAAACAATTCTCACACTGGTCAGAACTGTTGTTGTTCAGTCACTAAGTTGTGCCTCTTTTGGACCCCATGGACTGCAGCACACCTGGCTTCCTAGTCCTTGACTATCTCCCGGAGTTTGCTCAAACTCACCACCATTAAGTTGGTGATGCCATCCACCCATCTCATCCTCTGTCACTCTCTTCTTCTCTTGCCCTTAATCTTTCCCAGAGTCAGGATCTGTTTCAATGAGTTAGCTCTTCACATCAGAATGGCCTCATCAAAATGTTTATAGGACTTCCGTGGTGGCACAGTGGATAAGAATCTGCCTGTCAATGCAGGAGACCCAGGTTTGATTCCTGATCTGGAAGGACTGCACACGTGGGAGCAACTAAGTCACGATTATTGAGCACTTGCTCTCCAGCCTGTGTTCCGCAACAAGAGAAGCCACCACAATGTGAAGCCCGCACGCCACAAGGAAGAGTAGGCCCTGCTTGCTGCAACTAGAGGAAGCCCAGAGCAGTCAAAAATAAATAATGTGTGTATATATTATATATTTCTTTTTTTTAAAAGAGAGATTTGCTTAAAAAAAAAAAGTCTACAAAGAATTTCCCTGGTGGTCCAGGAAGATTCCGCCTGCTGCAGGGCAACTAAGCCAGCATGCCCCAACTACTGAGCCCATGCTCTAGAGCCCATGTGCTGCAACTGCTGAAGCCCACAGGCCCTACAGCCCATACTCCACAACAAGAGAAGCCACTGGAACAAGAAGTTTGTGAACCACAACTGGAGAGTAGCCCCTGCTCACCCCAACAAAGACCCAGTGCAGCCAAAAAGTAGTCTACAAATAATAAATGCTAACGAGAGTGTGGAGAAAAAGGAACACTCCTACCCTGTTGGTAGGATGTAAATTGGTGCAGCAGCTACGGAGGACAGTATCGAGGGCCCTTAAAAAACTGAAAATAGAGTTACCATATGATCTTGCAATTCCACTTCTGTACACATAGCCAGAAAAAACTAATTTGAAAAGATACATGCACCCTAGTGTCCATTGCACCACTATTTACAATAGCCAAGCATGAAAGCAATGTAAATGTCCATTGATAGATGAATTAATAAAGAAGATATGATACATATAAACAATGGAATACCACTCAGCCATGAAAAAGAATCAAATAATGCCATTTGCAGCAGCATGGATGGACCTAGAATTTATATTAAGTGAAGTAAGTCAGATACAGAAAGACAAATATCAAATGATATTATTCATATGTGGACTCTAAAAAAGTGATACAAATGAACTTATTTATAAAACAGAAATAGACTCACAGACATAGAGAACAAGCTTATGGATACCAAAGTGGGTACTGAGTTTGGGATTAACATATGCACACTGCTGCTGCTGGTGCTAAGTCACTTCACTTGTGTCTGACTCTATGCGACCCCACAGACAGCAGCCCACCAGGCTCCCCCGTCCCTGGGATTCTCCAGGCAAGAACACTGGAGTGGGTTGCCATTTCCTTCTCCAGTGCATGAAAGTGAAAAGTGAAAGTGAAGTCGCTCAGTCGTGTCCGACTCTTAGCAACCCCATGAACTGCAGCCTACCAGGCTTCTCCGTCCATGGGATTTTCCCGGCAAGAGTACTGGAGTGGGGTGCCATTGCCTTCTCCCATATACACACTACTATGTATAAAATAGATGAACAACAAGAACCAACTGTACAGCACAGGGAACTATACTCAATATCTTGTAATAACCTATAATGGAAAAGATTTATATATGTATATACATACATGCATATATACATATATGTATATCTGAATTACTTTGCTGTACACTTGAAAACTAACACAACATTATAAATTAACTATACTTCAATAAAGATAAGAAAGAAAAAATCATAATTGGTAAAAATGCTCAGGAAATACATTATTTAGTAGCTTTTATTTATTGTCCAGAAAAGGAAAAATCACCCAACAGTAATAATCAGTCAACATAGTTGTGACATGTAACATTATGCCAACAAAGTTTTGTGTGATAAACTGAACAACAATTGATTGTCTAGCCAGGTTGATGAGTCAGTAGATTTTACCAATAAATGTCTTAGCAAAACGTTTGTAAGATTTATAAATAATGATGATAATTAGAGCTTTTTTTTTTTCTTTTGGCTGCTGCTGCAAAGAGCTTCCTAAACAAGTCAAGGCCAACATACTTGTAATGTTTTGTCTTTGTACCTGAAGAATGGTGTGAACATTTGTAATGACCAGGCCCATCAACGGTTGTCTCCAGGAAAGGCTTTGCCTCTAATGAACAAAGAAAATTCTGACTTTGTTCACAACATACTGTTTTTCTCCATAGAGAGATGCTGATGTCAAAGCCTGTTAAAGAAAATTTAAAAGTCTAGACGATGTGACAAAAACCACCAACTTTATTAAAAAGAGAATAATTCACTTGAGAATATTTTTTAAACTGTGTGAACATCTGGATAAAGAGCACATAAATCTGCTACCAACAGGAATTTAGTGGCTTAGCAGAGAAAGAATTCTCAGCAAGAGTTTAGGTTAAAAGATGAATCATAAAATCCCAGAGAAAACATTTTGACTTCAAGAGCTAGGTTCTTGGATTGAAAAGAAATGAAAATTTGACAAATTATGTTCCAAAGGGAAATATTGATGTGTTTCCACTGTTGATAGGGTTTGAAGGTGAGGAAGGGTCTCTGCAAGCCTCACATCTTATTGAAAACCACTTGGCAAAACCACAGAATCTCACTGAATCACAGTCCCTGTGCTGAGGCTTCCCTGATGGCTCAGCCAGTAAAGAATCCACCTGCAATGAAGGAGACACAGGAGAAGCCGGTTCAATCCCTGGGTTGGGAGGATGCCCTGGAGAAGGAAATGGCAACTCACTCCAGTATTCTTGCCTAAAAAGTCCCATAAACAAAGCAACCTGATGGGCTATAGTTCACGTGGTCGAAGAGATTCAGACATGAATGAATATGAGTATGCAGCACAGACAGTCCTTGTATGCACAAGGTATGACTTGAGTTGCTCAAAAGACTCCTTGACAAAAAGGAGTTGACAAGGAGTTGACAAGTTGACAAGGAGTTGACAAAAGACTCCTTGAATCTTTTGCTCAGCCTGAGAAATGTACCTTTAAGGGAAGAGAAGGAGGACTTCCCTGGTCTCCCTTCTCTTCTCTTAAACCACTTAATCCCTTAACCACTGTTAAGAATCTGCCCTCTATGGCAGGGATTCCCACCCCTGGTAGAGGAACCAAGATCCCATATGCAACTAAGCCTGCGCTTGGCAACTACTGAGCCCGCTCATGGAAAGATCCCGAATGCTGCAACTAAGACCTGATGCAGTCAAATAAAACAATATAAATAAATACTAAAGTCCACTTTAATAGATTTAAAAAAAAAAAGAAGAGAAGGACTTTTTGAACTACAGTCTATATACTTAAATGAAGTTTACAAGTTCTGGATTCCTTTGAAAAAATAGGACCCCACTATTCATGGGAATCTGACCTGCCTCTTGAGAAACCTGTATGCAGGTCAGGAAGCAACAGTTAGAACTGGACATGGAACAACGGACTGGTTCCAAATAGGAAAAGGAGTACGTCACGGCTGTATATTGTCACCCTGCTTATTTAACTTCTATGCAGAGTACATCATGAGAAACGCTGGGCTGGAAGAAGCACAAGCTGGAATCAAGATTGCTGGGAGAAATATCAATAACCTCAGATATGCAGATGACACCACCCTTATGGCAGAGAGTGAAGAGGAACTGAAAAGCCTCTTGATGAAAGTGAAAGAGGAGAGTGAAAAGTTGGCTTAAAGCTTAACATTCAGAAAACTAAGATCATGGCATCTGGTCCCATCACCTCATGGGAAATAGATGGGGAGACAGTAGAAATGTGTCAGACTTTATTTTTTTGGGCTCCAAAATCACTGCAGATGGTGACTGCAGCCATGAAATTAAAAGACACTCCTTGGAAGGAAAGTTATGACCAACCTAGATAGCATATTAAAAAGCAGAGACTTTACTTTGCCAACAAAGGTCTATCTGGTCAAGGCTATGGTTTTTCCAGTGGTCATGTATGGATGTGAGAACTAGACTGTGAAGAAAGCTGAGCACCAAAGAATTGATGCTTTTGAACTATGGTGTTGGAGAAGACTCCCGAGAGTCCCTTGGACTGCAAGGAGATCCAACCAGTCCATCCTAAAGGAGATCAGTCCTGGGTGTTCACTGGAAGGACTGATGCTGAAGCTGAAACTCCAATACTTTGGCCACCTGATTTGAAGAACTGACTCATTGGAAAAGACCCTGATGCTGAGAAGGATTGGGGGCAGGAGGAGAAGGGGACAACAGAGGATGAGATGGCTGGATGGCATCACTGACTCGATGGACATGAGTTTGAGTAAACTCCGGGAGTTGGTGATGGACAGGGAGGCCTGGTGTGCTGTGATTCATGGGGTCGCAAAGAGTCGGACATGACTGAGCAACTGAACTGAACTGATTCATGGGAAGGGGGCTTTTCTGATAGCTCAGCTGATAAAGAATCTGCCTGCAATTCAGGAGACCCAGGTTCGATTCCTGGGTCAGGAAGATCCCCTGGAGAAGGGAAAGGCTACCCACTCCATGGCCTGGAGAATTCCTCGGACTGTATAGTCCACAGGGTAGCAAAGAGTCAGACACGACTGAATGACTTTCACTTTCACTTTTCATTCATGGGAAAACAATGATCATTTTGCTGAAGTGTTTAACTTCTCTTAAATGTGTAGATAAACTTTGCGTATTTAACAAGTGTCAGAAATTGTCTCATTTCAGTTGAAAATGAAATCTCTGTATTGGACCAGCAAAAAAAAAAAAAAAAGGCACATTTCAATTAAAAGGTAAATTTCATTCTTTAGCTTTAATTTCATAAAGAATAGTTTTAATGCTTTTATATAGTCTGATAAAAGAGATCATGCAATTAGTATACATGTTGTAATTTTGCAGTTGTTAGGCCGATATGGGAGCTTGATCATGTCACTCAGTTAAGAAATCCCTTCATATAGTGCTGAATCAAGCTGTCTTAGGTCATAATTTTTTTTTTGGCTATGCAACATGGCTTGTGAGAGCTTAGTTCCCCAACCAGGGATTGAAACCAGGCCCTGGTAGTAAAATCACAGAGTCCTAACCATTGGACCACCAGGGAATTCCCTCTTAGGTCATATTTTTATTCATATTGCATAGTTTATAATTTTTGTAACTTTTCAGCATTGTCAATAAATTCCATGTTGTAAATAATATTAATTAAAATTAATATATGATCTTTACATAAATTAAATCTACTCCCCCCTTTAAAAAATTAAATTTCATTTTGTATTAAGCTAGTTATTCAACAAAAATATATTTGCCTCATGAGTTTTAAATATTTATGACAAGGCAATAAGGGGATAGATTTCAGGAAAAGTAAGCTAATTTTAGCTATGTGATTCTTTTTCAAAGTCATGGTTAAAAGAAACTTTAAGTGAGGAAAACAAACACTCTTGCATATATCATGTATGACATACTAAACTCACTAGAGTATCATTTAGTAGGAATTTCTGATAAGAATTTCCGAATAGTTGGTTAAGATAAAAAGTCAAGTAGGTATTATGAGTTAACATCTTTGGTCAGTAGGAAGAACCACACAAAATAGTAGGCTAATCAGTTAGTTAAAATAACTGGATCCTCAAAAAAGTATTTATTCTCTACTCAAAAAAAGCATTGGAAGTTATTACTGGATTGTTGTATCTACAATTTACTGATCATGCTGAAACTGTGTAACTCATACTGGGATTTGAACCTAGTTGGTCAGGATTGAACCTGGCCAAAATCCAATTTGGTACTCAAAGGCTGTCAAAATCCATGATCTTCCAACTGAGATCACACACTTGGTTTCGGGACTTAAAGAAGCTCAGATTCCTGATGTTTTGTCATGAAAAAATTGAGTGAGAGACAAAGTGATAGGTAAGAAGTGGATTTATTTAGAGATACAAACAGAGTGTGGGTAATTTCAGAAGGAGAGAGTGGCCTTGAAATATGGTGTGGTTAGCTTTTATGGGCTGGGTAATTTCATAGGCTAATGACTAGGCTTCCCTGGTGGCTCAGATGGTAAAGACTCCACCTGCAATTCGGGAGACCTAGGTTCTATCCCTAGGTTGGGAAGATCCCCTGGAGGAGGGCATGGCAACCCACTCCAGTATTCTTGTCTGGAGAATCCCCATGGACAGCCCCCTGGCAGGCTACAGTCCATGGGGTTGCAGAGTCAGACACAACTGAGCGACTAAGCACACACACAGTGACTGGGAGGGTTATTCAAACTATTTTGGGGAAGGGATGGCGATTTCCAGGGGTTGGGCCACCACTCACTTTTCGGTCTTTGATGGTCAGCCTTGGAACTGTCATGGCACCTGTGGATGTGTCATTTAGCTGATATGTTACAATGAGCAAATACTGAGGCTCAGAGTTTAAAGGAAGTTGACTCATCCACCATCTTGGACCCATTTGGTTCTAATCAGTTTATGTTATGTCCTTGGGCTATGCCATTCTTTTAATGTTTGTGCCCTGCCCGCTTCCTTCCTGTTTCAATGCTAATGTACTATGTGTGCCTGCTCAGTGACTCAGTCATGTCCAACTCTTTGGGACTCTATGGACTAGAGCCTGCCAGGTTCCTCTGTCCATGGAATTTTCCAGACAAGAATACTGGAGTGGGTTGCCATTTCCTACTCCAGGGGATCTTCCCAACCTTGAGATCAAACCCACTTCTCCTGCATCTCCAGCACTGGCAGGTGAATTCTTTACCACCGAGCCACCCGGGAGCTATAAGGGGAAAAAAAAAAAAATTACATAGCATTCTCTGAGACCTGAAGATTATTTCAAGAGTTACTCCGGAGGGAAAAGATTGAGAAAGATTATGCTAGTGAAACTCTGCATGGTATCTGAAAATTCCTCTGTGCCTTTCCTTCTCAATACAAAATATTGTATAGGGCCTATCACTGAAAATTCTTTAAAAAAGAAAAGATGAATCATGTTCATGCCATCCTGTAGTAAATATATTGTGATATGTCACAACATACAGAAAGTAAAATAAAAGGTATATCACAGGGTCAGTTGACAAAGTCGTTAAAGAGAAAACCAGGGCCCAAAGTGGTGTCACTTTTACTAAAGCCCAGGATACCAAACCTAGATTTAATACCTGACCCAATTTTAGTTTCATCTCTCCCCAGGAATGTCATCTTAATGGGCCAGTCTGGGGTTTTCTGATCAACACCAGTGAGATATTCTGGTGGGCCCTCTAGCTACCCACATCCCACCCCCAGAGGAAGAATGAATAATAAAAGCTGTTTTGTTCCTTTCTCCACAAAAGAAGATGGCTTGGCCTAAAATAGTCCTTTGTTTTCTTTTGCTAATCCCTTCTTGTCCCATTCTTCTGGTTATAAAAACCTCCCATTCTGTACAACTCCAGAGAGAGTCTTTCTCTCCATTAGACGGGGTGTTGCTGATGAATCATTGAACAAAGCCAACTAGATCTTCAGATTTACTCAGTGGAGTTTGTTTTAGGCTTGCCTGGTGGCTCAGTTGTAAAGAATCCGCCTGCCAATGCAGGAGACATGGGTTTGATCCCTGGGTTGGGAAGATCCCCTGGAGAAGGAAATGGCAACCCACTCCAGTACTCTTTCATGGAAAATCCCATGGACAGAGGAGCCTGGTAGGCTACAGTCCGTGGGGTCACAAAGAGTCAGACACCACTGAGCGACTTCACTTTCACTTTCTGTATTCTAGCAGATCAAGGGCATACACACTCTGGAAGCTACTGTCTTAATCACAGAATTCTTAGTCACACCCATATATCTAATGTCAGTTGATTTTCTTTTTTTTTTGAGGTTTTTATTTTATTTTATTATTTATTTATTTATTCCCAATTATTTTTATTAGTTGGAGGCTAATTACTTTACAATATTGTAGTGGTTTTTGCCATACATTGACATGAATCAGCCATGGATTTACATGTGTTCCCCATCCTGAACCCCCCTCCACCTCCCTCCCCATCCCATCCCTCTGGGTCATCCCAGTGCACCAGCCCCAAGCACTTGCCTCATGCATCCAACCTGGGCTGGTGATCTGTTTCACAGTTGATAATATACATGTTTCGATGCTGTTCTCTCAGATCATCCCACCCTCGCCTTCTCCCATAGAGTCCAAAAGTCTGTTCTATACATCTGTGTCTCTTTTTCTGTCTTGTATATAGGGTTATCGTTACCATCTTTCTAAATTCCATATATATGCGTTAGTATACTGTACTGATGTTTTTCTTTCTGGCTTACTTCACTCTGTATAATGGGCTGCAGTTTCATTCACCTCATTAGAACTGATACAAATGAATTCTTTTTAATGGCTGAGTAATATTCCACTGTGTATATGCACCACAGCTTTCTTATCCATTCGTCTGCTGATGGGCATCTAGGTTGCTTCCATGTCCTGGCTATTATAAACAGTGCTGTGACGAACTTTGGGGTACACGTGTCTCTTTCAGATCTAGTTTCCTTGGTGTGTATGCCCAGGAGTGGGATTGCTGGGTCATATGGCAGTTCTATGTCCAGTTTTTTAAGGCATCTCCACACTGTTCTCCATAGTGGCTGCACTAGTTTGCATTCCCACCAACAGTGTAAGAGGGTTCCCTTTTCTCCACACCCTCTCCAGCATTTATTGCTTATAGACTTTTGGATAGCAGCCATTCTGACTGGTGTGTAATGGTATCTCATTGTGGTTTTGATTTGCATTTCTCTGATAATGAGTGATGTTGAGCATCTTTTCATGTGTTGTTAGCCATCTGTATGTCTTCTTTGGAGATATGTCATAATGTCAGTTGAGTTTCAACACAGGTGCCAAGATCATTCAATAGTGAAAGAATAGTCTTGTCAATAAATGATACTGGAAAACTGGATGGCCACAAGCAAAAGAGGGAAATTGAACCCATAACTCACACAATATACAAAAATTAATTCAAAATGCTTTAAAGATCTATATATAAGAGATAAACCTATAAAATTCTTAGAGGAAAACAGGGGTAAATTTTGATGACTTCAATTTGGCAGTGGATTCTTAGATATGACTCCAAAATCACAAGCAACAAAAGAAAAAAGTACACAAGTCAGACCTCATCAAAATTAAAAAAACATTTTGTACTTCAAAGGGCATTATAAAGAGAGCGAAAAAAAATCCACAGAATTGGAGAAAAATATTGGTAAATTGTATCAAAATTGAGCAGGACCCTGCAGGGCCCTCCTGGGTACAAGCCCCTCTGTTTCCCCTGTTTCTTGTTTGTAGAAAGAGGCTTTAGTTTCCAGGCCCTTCATTAAGTTCCAAAGCGCAGATTCAACAGTTACTAATTAAGAAAGTGAAGGAATGCAGATAGAAAGAAAAAGCAGACAGGCACAGAAAATAATGCTAGCTTAAACAATTGTTTATTGTTCAGTCACTAAGTTATGTCTAACTCTTTGCGACCCCATGGACTATAGCAAGCCAGGTTCCTCTATCCTCCACCATCTACCAGAGTTTGCTCAAATTCATGTCCATCAAGTCAGTGATGCTATCTAACCACCATCATCCTTTATTGCCCCCTTCTCCTCCTGCCTTCAATTTTTCCCAGCATCAAGGTCTTTTCTAGTGAGTCGGCTCTTTGCATCAGGTGGCCAAAGTATTGGAGTTTCAGTTTCAGCATCAGTCCTTCCAATGAGTATCAGGGTTGACTTTCTTTAGGATTGACGGATTGATCTCCTTGTCGTCCAAGGGACTCTCAAGAGTCTTCTCCAACAACCACACTTTGAAAGCATCGATTCTTTGGTGTTCAGCCTTCTTTATGGTCCAGTTCTCACATCTATACATGACTACCGGAAAAACCACAGCTTTGACTCTACAGACCTTTGTCAGCAAAGTGATGGCTCTGCTTTTTAATACATTGTCTAAGTTTGTCATAGCTTTTCTTCCAAGGAGCAAGCATCTTTTAATTTCATGACTGCAGTCACCATCCACAGTGATTTTGGAGCCCAAGAAAATAAGGTCTGTCACTGTTTCCCCATCTATTTGCCATGAAGTGATGGGACCGGATGCCATGATCTTAGTTTTCTGAATGTTGAGTTTTAAGCCAGCTTTTTCACTCTCTTCTTTCACCTTCATCAAGAGGCTCTTCAGTTCCTCTTTGCTTTCTGCCATTGGGGTGGTGTCATCTGCATATCTGAGGTTGTTGATATTTCTCCGTGCAATCTTGATTCCAGCTGAGTTTCATCCAGCCTGGCATTTTGCATAATGTACTCTGCATATAAATTAAATAAGCAGAGTGAAAATATATAGCCTTGATGTACTCCTTTCCCAATTTTGAACCAGTCTGTTGTTCCATGTCTGGTTCTAACTGTTGCTTCTCATCCTGGTTTCTCGGGAGTCAGGTAAAGTGGTCTGGTGTTCCCATCATTTAAAAAATTTTCCACAGTTTGTTGTGATCCACACAAGCAAAGGCTTTGGTGTAGTCAATGAAGCAGAAACAGATGTTTTTTCTGGAATTCCCTTGTTTTTTCTGTGATTCAGTGGATATTGGCAATTTGATCTCTAGTTGTACAAGCTGGATGTAGAAAAGGCAGAGGAACCAGAGATCAAATCACTGCGTAAGTGTGTTGAAATTACTCAAGATTTGGGAATTAACCATCTGAAAGGATTAGAGGAACTCACACAGGGCCAGGAACTAGGCCTGTTCCCATTAGCCAAATTGGATAACCTCATAATTTATGGCACACTGGGTAGAGTACTTAAAAGGATCTCACCTCAGTAGTAAAAAAAAATTAGCCTTTGACTAATTAACCTTTGGCTCTGGTCTCACCCAACAATTGTAAATTAAAAGGATCAAAGTGTTTCCAATTATCTTAACTGCATTCCAAAACAAAGTTCAGGGATATACACAAGGATAAAAATAGCCACCTCCCAACAAGGCAAAACTCATAATGTCTGGCATCCAATCAAGAATTACTACACATACAAAGAATCAGGAAAATATGACCAATGATGATGAGGATTGAATCAATAAATCAAAACCAAACCAGAATTTACAATTGTTAGATTAGCAGTCAATGACATTAAAGAATTATTATAACTGTGTTCCATATGTTCAAAAACTTAAGTGGAAACATAAAATAAATTTTTAAAAAACACCTAATTGAATTTGTAGAGATGAATACTATAGCATCTGTACTGGATGTCATTAATGGCAGCTTATAAATTAAAATAAAAAGATTAGTGAACATCAAAGCATAGCAATAGAACCTATCCAAACTGAAGCATAGATTTAATAAATAATTTAAGAAAAAAAGGAACAGAAAATCAGTGATCTTTAGGGCATCTTCTAGTAGCTTAGTGTAAAAGTAACTTGAGTCCTCAACAGATAGGATTGGGGATCTACAAAATACTTGAAGAAGCATTGGTCAAACTTTTTTTTCACATTGATGAAGACTATAAATTCAAAGGTTCATGTAGCTTGACAAATCCCAAGCACGAGAAATACAATAACTGCACCAAGGTACATTATTATCATTTTACCAAAAAAAAAAAAAAAAGGTGATTAAAAACAACCAGAAAAAAGATACAAGTTATGTAGAAAGAAACACCAGGTTTCTCTTTGGAAACAATACAAGTTAGCTGGCAGAGAGCAGCATGTTTAAAATACCAAAAGAGGAGCTTCCCTGGTGGCCAGTGGTAAAGAATCTGCCTGCTAATGCTGAAGACACAGGTTCCATCCCTGGTCCGGGAAGATCCCACATGCTGCAGAGAGGCTGAGTCGTTGCACCACACTAGTGAGCGTCAATTGCTGAGCCTGAGTGCCCTAGAGCCCAAGAAGCCCAAGTACCACAATGAAGAGAAGCCCCTGCTCACTGCAACTAGGGAAAAGTCATGCAACCAAAAGTAAATAAATAAAAAGAGAGAGCTTTCCTGTACCATGACTTTCTAATCTCAATTTGTAGCTGAGGGAAAAAGTTACAGAGAAGTAAATGTCTCACCTAATGCGAAGGGCCAACTCATTGGAAAAGACCCTGACGCTGTGAACAATTGAGGGCAGGAGGACAGGGTGACAGAGGATGAGATGGTTGGATGGCATCACTGGCTCAATGGACATGAGTTTGAGCAAACTCTGGGAGATAGCGAAGGACAGGGAAGCCTGTCCTTCTAACTTTTTAAAACTGTCTTCTGGAATGTGATTCTGGGAAAGGAATTCTAGGACAGTGGTCCACTCTGTGTCGCCTGGCGACACAGTTACTCTGCAGCCTGGCATGCTGCAGTCCATGGGGACACAAAGAGTTGGGCATGATTGAGCAACTGAACAACAACAAAGGCCAAACGAGTGGGAGAACTGGGCTGGAACCCCAAACTTTTGACTCATGTTCTATGCCCTTTGTACTTCTTCATCTTCTTCCACTTTCAACTATGGACTCTCGATTTCTTTTAAAAGGCTCTCTGCTTAATCTCTCCCATAATTTGGTACTGATACTTTCATTAGTTCCCCCCCCCCCCTTTATTATTTGTTATGTTGCTGCATTTCTCTGGGAGGAGCAAACCCAGGTGGTCTGAAGAAATTTTAATAGCCTTTCCTCCCCTCCTGAACATGACTTATTAAAACAACCTCTTTTGATAAGACCACCCTATCCTAATTTATGGTTCTCAGGTCTTGTTTTGCTTTTGTTTTCTTCCTGTGGATTGAGTTGCTTCAGTATCATTGTTTGTGGTTCTTATGATCTTTTTTCATTTTTTTTCTTTTCTTTGGGCCCTTGAGGATAAAAAACCTTTCCCTCATCCCTATTTTGCTTTGTAAATTCATGTCTTGTTTAAGGTCATTTTGCTTGTTTTCCATATTCCTACTGTTACATTAGTGGATTCTTTTCAAAACATTCATATTCATTCCATTTTCTTTATAGAACCCTCCTGCTTATAAATTACAAACTCTCATGTGAAGTAAATCTTGAGTAGAAATTGCAATGGTGATTCTGGTCTGACTCTGGTTAGTGAACCATCTCACTGAGTTTTAATTGTCTCCCTAAAAAGAAGAAAGTTTTTTGCCAGGCACAGGAAGCAAAACTGATATGACATCAAATAAAAAATGAAACATGAAAATAATTTTTTTAACCTAAAAAATACTGGACAAATAAGATATCATCATCAGGATTATCCATTGACTAGGATTATTGATTAATTAACTAATGTTGAACTTTAAACCATAAGGGATAGTAACATGTATATTATAGATAAATTAAATGCTGCTTTGTTGGCGACACAGAGTGGATCACTGTCCTAGAATTCCTTTCCCAGAATCACATTCCAGAAGATAGTTTTAAAAAGTTAGAAACAATTGAAATGATAACAAAACACATGATACATTCTGATTAATGTAATGTTCATGTAAAATAAAACGTGCTCACTTTCTTGCAATATATAAAATTATGTATATAATATATACATATCTATTTTGTTGTTGCTGTTTAGTTGTTAAGTGGTGTCTAACTCTTTTGGGATCCCAAGGACCTTAGCCTGTCAGGCCCCTCTCTCCATGAGATTTCCTAGGCAAGAATGTTGGTCTGGGTTGCCATTTCCTTCTCCAGGGGATCTTCATGACCCAGGGATCCAACCCAAGGCTCCTGCAATTCAGGCAAATTCTTTATTGGCTGGTACTTCAGGAGCCTTGGGTTGGATCTCTGGGTCTGGATGATCCCCTGGAGAAGGAAATGGCAACCCACTCCAGTAGGTTATAGTCCATGGAGGTGGCACAGGCCAATTCTTTGCCACCCCCATGGACTGCAGCATACCAGGCTTCCCTGTCCTTCACTATCTCCTGGAGCTTGCTCAAACTCATGTCCACTGAGTTAGTGATGCTGTCTAACTGTTTCATCCTCTGCCACTGTCTTCTGCTCTTGCCCTCAGTCTTTCCCAGCATCAGGGTCTTTTCCAATGAGTCAGCTCTTTGCATCAGATAGCCAAAGTACCAGAGCTTCAGCTTCACCATCAGTCCTTCCAATGAATATTCAGGGTTCATTTCCTTTAGGATTGATTGGTTTAATATCCTTGCTGTCCAAGCGACTCTCAAGAGTCTTCTCCAGCACCACAATTCAAAGAAAACATCAATTCTTTGGCACTCATCCTTCTTTACGGTCCAACTTTCATATCCTTACATGACTGCTGGAAAAACTACATATATGTATCTGTGTATATATGTGTGTGTGTGTGTGTGTGTGTGTATACCTTATTTTTAAGACCCTAAGTCAGAATCATCCAGTTAAGCCACTCCTGGATTATTTAACCACAGAAATTAAGTGGAACAATTAATGTTTGTTGCTTTAAGCTCTTAAGTTTTGGGATAATTTGTTATATAGCAGTAGATAACTAATACAGCAACTCTATCATGACATTTCCTCCTAACTCCTTCTGGGTTCAGGTGTCTGGGTAACAGAAGACCAGCCCAGGAAGTTGATTCAGAGTTTTAATTCTTGGGAATTGTTGGAACAAGACTTTATCACTTCTTCTCTAACAGTGTGTTGAGTGTGAAAGCGTTAGTTGTTTAGTCGTGTCTGACTCTTTGTGGCCCCATGGACCATAGCCCACCAGGCTCCTCTGTAGATGGAATTCTCCAGGCAAGAATAATAGAGTGGGTTGCCATGCCTTTCTCTAGAGGCTCTTCCTGACCCAGGGATCAAACCTGGGTCTCCCACATTGAAGGCAGATTCTTTACTGTCAGAGCCACCAGGAAGCCTCCTAAGGAAGGCAGAAGCCAGGTGTAATACTAATGCCTTGACTTGGAGCTGTGGCTTGGCTGGTGAAGAATCTGCCTGAAATGTGGGTGATGTGGGTTCGATCCCTGGGTTGGAAAGATCCCCCGGAGAAGGGAACGGCAACCCACTCCAGTATTCTTGCCTGGAGAGAATTCCAGGGACAGAGGAGTCTGATAGGCTACAGTCCATGGGGTTGCAAAGAGTCAGACATGACTCAGTGATTAAGCACAGCACAGCACTATACTATTTAAACATTGTGCTAAGTTGGGAGAAGTGAAGGAAAGAGAAAATTTAAAAGAAATCTGTAATTCAGTTTTGGAGTATGATGAAATCAGCTATTTTTCTGTTTCCCAAAGGGATACTGTCACTTTAAATG
Source organism: Cervus canadensis (assembly GCF_019320065.1). Lineage (NCBI taxonomy): Eukaryota > Metazoa > Chordata > Mammalia > Artiodactyla > Cervidae > Cervus > Cervus canadensis. The sequence continues at coordinate 45,467,002 of NC_057390.1, forward strand.
TAGTATGATGCAAACCACTGAAATCACACACACACACACACAAGCTCAAGTGCTATAACTTGCCAAGGAAAAAAGTTGTTAAACTGGTAACTTAGGTCAGTAAATAAAAATTGCCAAACAGACTCCCTGCCTGAGATGGCCATGGGAAAGGGTAAAATTAAGATGAAGTTTTCTAACTGGCTGAATATTACCTTCTGTTTGGTGGGAAATATATAAGAAGTTATGGCTGCTGACTATAAAAGTGTCCTATGTATATTATACACAGAAATGACCTGAGAGCAAAGTAAGAGAGAGGTTGAAAAATTCTGGAAGAAGTTTTCCAAGAAAGATGAATAAAACCTGTCACCATTACAGTTTACTTCAGAAGTTTGTAGATGTTTTACTTCTGAGCCCAGGAGTAGTCACATAGAACCCTTGCCAGAAAAAAGTAGTAAACTTGACAAGCTGCTCGCAAAAGGACTTAGTTTAAGTAAAAATCCAGGGAAATTTGAAAGTTGCAGAGTTTCACAAATAAGAAACCACAAGGCAAGGAATCCTCATGCATCATGGAATACAGATATACAAATGTGTGCACAGGGACATATACTGTATATAATATTTTTAGTAAGATATGCTATAGAAATATCAACTTTAGGTGACTTGAATTTGAAGTCATTTTAGTTTATTTCTGCATTGTGATTTGGATGTCTAATTTTAATATTTCAGGTAGAAACCTACCATTTAATTCAGGAAAGACACCTTCTTCTGCTCCTGCCGCCTTCGACTTCAAGAATATGCAGCACAGTTTATCACCACCTGGTACACTGCACAGCATCTGCAGAACAAACTCCCACTTTACAACCTGTTCGTCTGCACCGGTCTTTGAAAATTGCGAACAAATATCATGACAAGATGGCTTTATGATGGACACATAGAAAATGTTAGATGATAACTTAAAAAAGAATATTTTTTTATGAACCAAAGTAAGCAGTGACAAATTTTTATCTGCAAGAGTGATCCACAGGTGACCTACTGTGGAGCGCAGGGAACTCTACTTAATGCTCTGTGGTGACCTAAATGGGAAGGAAATCTTAAGAAGACGGGATGTATGTAGTGACAGATTTTCCTTTCTTGGGCTCCAAAATCACTGCAGATGGTGACTGCAGCCATGAAATTAAAAGATGCTTGCTCCTTGGAAGGAAAAGTATGATAAACGTAGACAGTGTAATAAAAAGCAGAAACATTTTGTCAACAAAGGTCTGTACAGTCAAAGCTATGGTTTTTCCAGTAGTCATGTATGGATGTGAGAGTTGGACCATAAAGAAAGCTGAGCACCAAACTGATGCTTTTGAACTGTTGGTGCTGGAGAAGACTCTTGAGAGTTCCTTGGACACAAAGGAGATCAAACCAGTCAATACTAAAGGAAATCAACCCTGAATATTCATTGGAAGAGCTGATGCTGAAGCTGAAACTCCAGTCCTTTGGTCACCTGATGCAAAGAGCTGACCTATTGGAAAAGACCCTGATGCTGGGAAAGATTGAAGGCACAGAGAAGAGGGCAGCAGAGGATGAGATGGTTAGATAACATCACTGACTTGGACATGAGTTTGAGTAAACTCTGGGAGAGAGTGAAGAACAGAGGAGACTGGCATTCTGCAGTCCCTAGAGTCACAAAGAGGTGGACGTGACTTAGCAACTGAACAATAACAAGTAGCTGATTCACTTTGCTATACATCTGAAACTAACACAACATTGTAAAGCAACTTTATTCCAGCGAAAGGTAATTACAAAAAAAAAAAAAAGAGTAATCCATAGGAGACAGAGATTCAAGAGGGTCCCCACGGTGTGGGGAGGCTTCAAGGAAAAATCGTCATATAAGCTATTCTCGGAAGGGTAGGCTCAGACTTCAGTGGATTGAAAAGGGCATTAGATTAGCAGAGAGGTGTGGGAGGAAGCAAGGACAACGTGAGCAGAGAAAGTGAGGAGACCCATTTAGATCAGAACTGAAGGTTCATTCTGGGAAGGCGTTTCAAGAATAAAAGCGTCAGTAGTGAGCAGGACAGGAAGGTTATCAGATTTAGTAAGTGGGCGTTGCTCAGAAATCCCTAGAAGTGCTATTTCAGGAGACTGGCAGTCACAGACAGAACTAGTTATTATTTATAATATATCATTTGATTTTTTATAAATTATATTCTTCATTGCTTCTCAGGAAAAAAAAAAAAACAACAAACTACTATCCTGAAGATCTCTATAGGTTTTTATTCCTGTGTTTGGGAAGGAGTAAATATGGACAGGGGCTTCCCAGGTGGCACTAGTGGTAAAGAATCTGCCTGCTAAAAAAAAAAAAAAAGAATCTGCCTGCTAATGCAGGAGACTCAAGAGACTCCAGTTTGATCCCTGGGTTGGGAAGCTCCCTTGGAGTAGGAAATGGCAACCCACTCTAGTATTCTTACCTAGGAAATTCTGTGGGCAAAGGAGCCTGGCAGGCCCCAGTCTATGGAGCTGAAAAGCATCAGACACAGCTGAGCGACTAAGCACACACAATACAAATAAGAACAGGGTACCAGGATCTTTTTTTTTCCTTTTTTTAGTTTTCATTATTGTTATTTAACAGAAGGGAAATTTTAAACTGAAGTGACTGTAGAATTTAGTTTAAGAAACCATATTCCTTTTCATCTAATTAGAATTTTAAAATGGTTTCTTGTAGCAAAGCTAAACTATCTGACCTCCCTTTGTAACATTCATTGAGAATTCTGATTTTATAAAGTACAAGACGTGAATAAACGAAATTGAGTACCAGGATCTTTAGTTCTGATAGATGAAGTAGCCAAAAATCTCCCTTTATATTGATCATTTAAATCTAAAAACTAAAATTTGTCTTAAAATCCCAACATTTTAAAATAGGAAAAAGATTTTCTGGCTCATTGGACTGGGAACAAGAGAAATAGATTTTAATTATTGTGCCATCAATACATACTCCTTGAGGAGACCTGTCAGCTTTAATGTCAATTTCTTTGGTTTTTCTCATGGCACTGAACTCAGGTCTTCATAAGGAGAAATCCCCTCCTGTCTCCCCTTTCTCCAAGTGCCCTGTTCCAACTGCTATCACAGATCCAACCAGAGGCTCCATGGCAAAGCAGATGGTTTTTGCTTATGCCCTGGGAAAATACGTCTCAAGGACAGACAGCAAGGTATGTCAGATACCTACTTTGTGTTTGTTTCATATCACAGGTGAATGAATGCACTTATAGCTAGAGATTGGAGAAATGCCAATCTCCAGAGATGACTGAATGAGAAGAGTTCTATTTGTTTTTATAATTTTATTTATTTATTTATTTTTGGCTGTGCTGAAACTTCTCTTGTGGCTTCTCTTGTTTCGGAGCATGGGCTCTAGGGCATGAAGGTCTCAGTAGTTGAGGCACATGGGCTCAGTAGTTTCAGCTCCCCACTCTGGAGCACAGGCTCAATAGTTGTGGTGCATGGGGTCAATTGCTCTGAGGCATGTAGGATCTTCCCGGATCAGGGATCGAAGCTGTGTCCCCTGCATTGGCAGGCAGATTTGTACCACTGAGCCTCCTGGGAAGCCCAAGAAGAGTTCTGTTTGAATGCAATGCTGTGTTTTATTTGGTTGTACCTTCTTGGACAACCATAATCAGGAGTTGTTTTGGAAAAGAGAGTTTAAATTATCCACATTTCTTGACATCATGAATCCAACTATAAATAGACAAGATAAAAATTACGTGGATGAGCTTATTGAAATTTAAGATGTAAAATTAAGTTTTACCTCCTGATCTCTTGGAATAGCGTCACACTCAAACCAAACATGAGAAAAAAATTAAAATGATGGATGTTTAAAATTTGTGTAATTACTAAATTCTCCAAAGTGTTTCAGGGCACTCACAGTAAAGACTCAGAAAAATCTTGTTCTTTATTACATTTTTATTTATAGAATTTTGTTCTAGCTTAAGTTTTAGTGACAAAAGATTCTATACTTTTCCTTCACAACACAGAAGAAAGTGACCATTTTCCTTTTGTTTGAATACGTAAGAAAAGGTGGCAGTAGTTACAGTCCCTGCCTATAATGAGATGAGACTTAGGGGAAAAATGGGTACAATTTGTACTTGGGAAGAATGTGATCACTGGGCAGGCAGCATCTAAAATGGGCTCCAGGGAGCCCTGACTCCTTTGATTTTTGTTTTTGTGTAATTCCTTCACCTTGAGTGCGGGCTGGACCTAGTGTTGTGCGTCTAACAAATAGAAGGCAGGAAAGGTGAAGGATGTCACTTCTGAGATTAGGTTAGAAAATTAGGGTGAATTCTCTTGCTCAGCCTGTCTCACTGGTTCATTCAATGGAAGCCAGCCACCATGCTGTGAGCTGCCCAGTGGAAAGGGACTGAAGGTGGAACTGAGACCCGGGTCCAGCAATCCATGAAGAATTTAATTCTGCCAACAACCACAAGATCCTCCCCTAGTGGGGCCTTCTGCCAGCCGAGCCAACACCTTGACTTCAGCCTGGTAAGAAACATTGAACCAGAGGAGCTACCTAAGTGTTTCCAGATTCCTAACACAAAACCATAAAATCATGTTTGTTGTTTTAATCGTTGAGTTTTGGAGTAATTTGAATATAGCAGTAGATAACTTACACTGCCCTCAAATAGTTTATGAGCCAATTAAACATATAAACATATAAATAAAGAAAATAGGGACTTCATCAGTGGTCCAGTAGTTAAGATTCCACCTTCCAATGCAGGAGGCTCAGATTCAATCCCTGGCCAGGGAACTAAGGCTCCGCATGTCATATGGTGTGGCCAAAAATTTTAAAAAAGAAAATAGTTAACACATAGTGCTTATTACTTGCCAGATGCTTTTTAAAGCATTTTGCATATATTGTTTAATTTCATTCTTACAACAACTCTATGAGGTAAATATTATTACTATCACCATTTTATGAAAGAGGGAATTGAGGCAACAAGAAGTTAAATAACTTGGTCATGGCCACACAGCTAGTGGAACTGAGATTCAAACTCAGTTTGGTGCCAGAGTTCAAGTTCTTGATCACCGTATTGCACTGCTTCTCTTCCACTTTATGTGCCACAGTAGAGGTATGTTGGCTTTACAGGAGTAGCATGTCATCGTCATCAACATGTGCTCAATCGCGTCCGATTCTTTGCAGTCCCATGGACTGTAGTCCCCCACGCTCCTCTGTCATTTCCCTGGCAAGAATACTGGAGTGGGTTGCCATTTCCTCCTGCAGGGGATCTTCCCAACCCAGGAATGGAACCCAGGTCTCCTGCATGGTTTGCTTTGCAGGTGGATTCTTTACCACTTGAGCCAGCAGCATAGGAAATAACTATATCTGTAAGATCAAGAAAGGGGTCAGAAGGATTCAGACACCTGGGCAGCGTTTGAAAGATGGAAGGAAGGCATTCTAGGCAGATGGAATAGCATATGCTGAGGTACGGGGGCACAAGACTTGGCCCCAGGACACATTCCTTTCAAATGTTTCAAATCAGTATATGCACTTCCTTATATCCTGACCTTTATTTCTACTGGTAAACATTACTCTCTTGGAGTTTTAATAAATTGTTACACTTTTCCAAAAAGAGTAATGCCTGATTCTCAACCAAAGGTAAAGGCAGGAGCTCAGAATAAGTCAAGTTTGTTTCAACAAAAAGGATGATTTAGGGGATTAGTAACCAAGTCATTGGTCTTTGGCAGCAACAGAAACTCACTGTTTACATACTTCCCACATGCTGTCCACTAGGGAGTATGATGCTCTCCCTGCCCTTGGGACAACAAGGAAAATCAGTCATAAGTTTGAGAACTTCAATCAGAGTTTTTATATTTAAATGTAACTTTAAATAACCTTGCATCAAGCCCAAATAACCTATTGATAATTTGAGAGGCAAAATGGAGAAGACAGGAGAAGGGGGATTAAACATAATTTAGAATTAATCACTAAGACTTCGATGGTGGCTCAGTGGATTAGAATTTGCCTGCCGATGCAAGGGACACAGGTTTGATCCCTGGTTCGGGAAGATTCCACATGCTGCAGAGCAACTAAGTCTGTGCACCACAACCACTGAAGCCCACCTGCCTAGAACCTGTGGTTCGCAGCAAGAGAAGCCACTGCACTAGGTCCACATACTGCAACTAGAGAGTAGCCCCTGCTCACTACAACTAGACAAAGCCCAGACAAAGCAATGAAGATCCAGTATAGTCAAAAAAAAATTTAAAAAAAAAAAATTTTTTTTAAATGTTGATGAGGGTATGGAGAAAGGGAAACTGTACTTAAAAAAAAATTAATCATTAGAAAAAGGAACTAGGTAAACCTAAAACCAAGGAAAAGAGGCTCTAGATACAATAATTAGAGACATAAATAGTAGTTGCCTTTTCTGCTTTATTACCATGTGTGCATGTGTGCTCAGTAGCTCAGCGTTGTCCAGCTCTTTGCAACTCTTTGGTCTGTAGCCTGCCAGGCTCCTCTGTCCATGGAATTTCTCAGGCAAGAATATTGGACATTATTATTCTCAAAAGGCCGGTTAAAAATTTTTTTGAGATAATTATGGATTCCTGTGCAGTTTTAAGGAATAATGCAGAGAGATCCTACATAGTGCTATATCACAACCAGGATACTAACACTGGTTCAGTTCAGTTCAGTTGCTCAATCGTGTCCGACTCTTTGCAACCCCATGAATCGCAGCACGCCGGGCCTCCCTGTCCATCACCAACTCCCGGAATTTACTCAGACTCATGTCCATCGAGTCAGTGATGCCATCCAGCCATCTCATCCTCTGTCGTCCCCTTCTCCTCCTGCCCCCAATCCCTCCCAGCATCAGGGTCTTTTCCAATGAGTCAACTCTTCGCATCAGGTGGCCAAAGTATTGGAGTTCCAGCTTCAGCATCAGTCCTTCCAATGAATATTCAGGACTGATTTCCTTTAGGATGAACTGGTTGGATCTCCTTGCAGTCCAAGGGACTCTCAAGATTCTTCTCCAACACCACAGTTCAAAAGCATCAATTCTTCGGTGCTCAGCTTTCTTCACAGTCCAACTCTCACATCCATACATGACCACTGGAAAAACCATAGCCTTGACAAGATGCACCTTTGTTGGCAAAGTAATGTCTCTGCTTTTTAATATGCTGTCTAGGTTGGTCATAAATTTCCGGCCAAGGAGTAAGCGTCTTTTAATTTCATGGCTGCAATCACCTGGTACAATGCATCAAATTTACCTAGTTTTACATGCATGTGTATATGTGAATGTGTACATGTGTATGATGAATCCTACTTCTATGCTAATTTATCACATAAGTAGAGTTGTGTGGCTACCAGACACAAGATCTAGAACAGTTCTATCACAGAGGTCCCTCAAGTTCCTCTTTCATAGCCACAGGCACTCCTGTCCCTCCCAGTATCTCCAGTCCCTGCCATCTCCAATCTGTTCTCAATCTCTATAATTTTGTCATTCAAGAATGATATATACAAATACCTTTTAAGACAAACTGAGTTTGAGCAAACTCAGGGAGATAGTAAAGGACAGGGAAGCCTGGCGTGCTGCAGTTCATGGGGTCACAAAGAGTCAGGCACGACTTATCGACTGAACAACAAACAACTTTTGAGACTGGCTTTTTTTTCACTCATCATAATTCACTAAGATGTATCCATGATGTCATGTGTATCAACAGTTCAGTCCTCTTAACTGCAGAGTAATATTTCATGGTGTGGATGAATAAACAAACACAGTTTGTTTAATCCGTCAGTTGTTGAAGGGCATTTGGGTTGTTTCCTATCACAAAAATAAAGTTTTTATGAACATTTGCATACAGGTTATTTTTTGTGTGGATCTGGAATAAATGCCCCAAGGTACAACTGCTGGGTTACATGATAAGCAAGTTCAGTTTATAAGAAACTGCCATAGACTGGTCCAGAATGACTGCACCTTTTTTCCCATCTTCAGTGTGTGGGTGATCCAGTTTGTCTTCATCCTCGCCCACATCTGGCATATTGCTACATTTTGTTTTAGCCATCCTGATAGGTATAAGGTGATACCTCACTGTGGTTTAAATTTGTATTTTGCTAATTGCTAGTTTTTCCTTTTTCTTGTTTTTTTAAAATTTTTTATTTTATATAGGATTAACAATGTTGTGTGAGGAATCGGGTGGAGAGGGAGGTGGGAGGGGGGATCGGGATGGGGAATACGTGTAAATCTACGGCTGATTCATATCAATGTATGACAAAACCCACTGAAATGTTGTGAAGTAATTAGCCTCCAACTAATAAAAAAATAAATAAATAAAATAAAAAATTAAAAATAAAAAAAAAGGAGAAAAAAAAGATTCATACAAACTAAAAAAAAAAAAACAACAAACAAACAATGTTGTGTGAGTTTCAGGAGTACAGCAAAGTAAAATGCTCAATACTCTGTGACAACCTACATAGGAAAAGAATTTGAAAAAGAATAGATACATGTATATGTATAATTGCTAATTATTTTTGAACAGCTTTTTATTTGTTTATTTGCCATCTGTGAATCCTTTTCAGTACTATGTATATCCATGTTTACTTTATATTAAAGTAATAATATTACTTAATATTAAAGTAAATAATATTTACTTTATTTATTTGGCTGTGTTGGGTCTTCTTTGTGGCTTGGGCATGAGAGATCTTAGTTGCAGCATTCAGGATCCAGTTCCCTGACCAGGAATTGAACCCAGCCTCCCTGCACTGGGAGCAAGGAGTTCTAGCCACTGGACCACTGGCCTCCCTATGCCTTTTTTCTGATTGGACTGGTTTTTAAAGTGAGTTCTGAGAGTTCTTTATGTGTTTCAGAAACAAGTCCTTTGTCAGATACATGGTTTGCAATTATATTCTCAGCCTATAGTTTGTCTTTTTATTCTCTTCACAAGATCTTTCACAGAGCAAAAGTTTTTAATTTTGATGAGGTTCAGTGAATAATTTTTTCATTTTATGGATTATACTTTTGGTGTCAAATAAACATTCTTTGCTTATCCCTGTGTCCCAAAGATTTTTTGCCAAGTTTTTCTTTTTTTTTTTTTAAGTTTTAGATGACCTGTTTAACATTTAAGTCCAAGATCCATTTTGAGGCAATTTTTGTAAAAAATATTTGACTTAGATTGAGATTCACTTGTGTTTGGCCTATGAATGCCCAATAACTCCAGCTGTATTTGCTGAAAAGGCTATTCTTCCTCTTTTGAATTTTTTCTAAACCGTTGCTAAAAATCACGGGCATATTTGTGAGTCTATTCCTTTTCTCTAATTCTATTTCACTGAACTATCAGTCTCTCCCTATGCCAGTATCATGCAGTCTTGGTTACTGTAGCTATATATTTAGACTTAACATTGGAATAGAATGACTTATCCTAGTTCAGCCTTTGTTTTCAAAATTATTTTAACTATTCTAGGTGCAGCACTTTTACATATAAATTTTGTAGCAAGCTAGTCTATGTTATAAGATACCTTGCTGAGATTTTGATCAGAAGCACACTAAATCTATAGTAATCAATTTGGAAAGAATTAATATCTTTACTGAGTAATCATATATTACACAGTGTGTTTATCATCATACAAACACAGTAAAAATACATACAAATATATCATACAAACACAGTATATTTATCCATTTGTTTGGGTAGCTATAGGGCTTTTCAAATGATCTGTTTAGGAAATTCCCTTGCTGTTCAGTTGTTAGGACTCTGCGCTTTCACTGCTGAGCATGGGTTCAGTCCCTAATTGGGGAACCAAGATTCCACACGCCAGGCAGGCAAAAAAAGAAAAAGAGAGAGAGAGAAACATAAAACAAAATGATCTATTTCATACTGTGCAAGTTGTGATAGTCTGTGTTTTTGAGGTTTGTTTCATCTAAGTTGTTAAATTTATGTGTATAGAGAGTAGAGTTTGTAGCATTTCCTTATTATGTTTTTTGAGAGGGCCGCACACCATGGCATTTGGAATCTTAGCTTCCTGACCAGGGATTGAACCCACCCCACCTGCAGCGGAAGCTCAGAGTCTTAACTTCTGGACCACCAGGGAAGTCCTCTTATTATCTTTTTATTGTCTGCAGATTCTTTAGTGATATCCAGTTTCATTCCTGATATTGTAATTAGTGTCTTCTTTTATTTCTTGTCAATCTTTTTGGAGGTTTGTTACTCTTCCTTTATGATTTTCTCCATTGTTTTCCTATTTTCGATTTTATTCATATCTGCTTTTGTATTATTTTCTTCTTCCTGCTTGCTTTCAGTTTACCTTGCACTTCTTTTCCTGGTTTCTTGAGGTGAGACCTTTTTTTAACCCTGTATTATTTAGAAGTGTGTTGTTTGGTTTACGAGTCCTTGGAGATTTTCCTGTTATCTTACTGTTATTCATTTTTAGTTTAATTCCTCTGTGTTTGGATAGCATTTTAGGTATTATTTCAATTCTTTTAAATTTATTGAGAATTATTTTATGGCCCAGGATATGATCTATCTTGATAAATATTTTGTGGACATTTCACAAGAATGCATATTTTGCTATTATTGGGCTGGATATCTATAAATGTTGATCAGATTCTGCTAGTTGTCAGTGCTGTTAAGTTCTTTCATATCTTTGCTTACTTTCTATCTAGTTGTTTTACTAACTATTGAAAGAAAGTTGCTGAAGTCTCCAGCTAGTAATGTGAATTTGTCTATTTCTTCCAGTTCTATCAGTTTTTGTTTCACATAATTTGTAACTCTGTTGTCTGGTGCACAGGTATTTTTTTTTCCATTTATTTTTATTAGTTGGAGGCTAATTACTTTACAATATTGCAGTGGTTTTTGCCATACATTGACATGAATCAGCCATGGATTTACATGTATTCCCCATCCCGATCCCCCCTCCCACCTCCCTCTCCACCCGATCCCTCTGGGTCTTCCCAGTGCACCAGCCCCAAGCACTTGCCTCATGCATCCAACCTGGGCTGGTGATCTGTTTCACCCTTGATAATATACATGTTTCGATGCTGCTCTCTCTAAACATCCCACCCTCGCCTTCTCCCACAGAGTCCAAAAGTCTGTTCTGTACATCTGTGTCTCTCTTTCTGTTTTGCATATAGGGTTATCGTTACCATCTTTCTAAATTCCACATATATGCGTTAGTATACTGTATTGGTCTTTATCTTTCTGGCTTACTTCACTCTGTATAATGGGCTCCAGTTTCATCCATCTCATTAGGACTGATTCAAATGAATTCTTTTTAATGGCTGAGTAATATTCCATGGTATATATGTACCACAGCTTCCTTATCCATTCGTCTGCTGATGGACATCTAGGTTGCTTCCATGTCCTGGCTATTATAAACAGTGCCACGATGAACACTGGGGTGGTGCACAGGTATTTTGAACTGCTGTGTCTTCTTGGTGGAATGACCTTGTTATTATGCTATAATGCCCATCTCTACCTCCAGTAGTTTTCTTTGCCCTGAAGTCATCTTTATATGATATTAATATAGTTACTCCTACTTTCTTTCAATTAATATTTGTATGATATGCATTTTAAAATACTTTTATATTCAGCCTGTCTATATGATTATATTTGAAATGAGCTTATTGTAGACATCATATAAGTTAGGTTCTGGTTTTTAATTCACTTTGCCAATCTTGTCTTTTAATTGGTGTATTTAGACCATTTATATTTAATGTAACTAATGATATGTCAGAGCTTAAGTTTGCCATTTTATGTTTTGCTTTCTGTGTCTTTGTTTTCTATTTCTCTAGTTTCTTTTTTCCAGCCATACTGTGGATTACTTAAACACTTTTGAAGAATTTCATTTTGACTTATCTACAGTGTTTTCCCCCAGCTTTATTGAAATATAACTGACATATATAACATTGTGCAATTTAAGAGGTACAACATACTGATTTGATACATTTATATACTGCAAAATTATTACCACTGCTATGTTCTTAAAATTAATTTTTAAAATTATGTGTTAAGATTTTGGCAAAATGTACATAACATAAAGTTTAACATATTTAATCATTTTAAGTATGCAATTCAATACATTCATCATGTTGTATAGCCATCATCTCTATCCACTTGAGAACTTTTTCATCATTTCAAACAGAAACTCTGTACCCCTTAAACAATAATGCCTCCTCTTCCTCTTATCAATAGTATTTTTAATTTTACTCTTTGTATATATTTTTTAGTCATCACTCTAGGTATTACATTATACATACCTATTAAATTATTGTTTGTTGTTTAGTTGCTAACATGTGTCCAACTCTTTTTGTGACCCCGTGGATGGCAGTCCACTAGGCTCCTCTGTCCATGGGATTTTCCAGGCAAGAATACTAGATTGAGTTGCCATTTCCTTCTCCATATCGCAGTTTACTTGCGTCATTTTATCAATTCAACTTAAGCATAGAAACCTTACCTCCCTTTATGTCTTTGTCCTCCCTGTTAATATGATTGTCTTAAATATTTACTCTACCTACATTTAGAACCACATCAAACAGTGTTATAATTTTTACTTTCAGTGCCAATTTAGAAATTTAGAAAACTCAAGAGAAGGGAAGTCTATTGCACATACCAACATTTTTGCTTATTATGTTCTTTCTTCCTTATGTTCCAATTTTTTTGTTGTTGTTTGGAAAATATTATTTTTGGTATGTCTATGGGTGATTTTCAATGGACATAGAATTCTGGGTTGACAATCCTGTCCTTTAAGTACTTGAAAAATGTGCTACTTCCTTCTGACCTTCATGGTTCAGATGAGAAATCTGCTGTAATCTGTATTGGTTTTCCTCTCTACAAAATGGTGTCATTTCTTTTTGGCTATTTTCAAGATATTTTCTTTATTTTTCAGAAGTTTATCATATGTCTTGAAGTGGAATTCTGTGGGTTTATCATACATAAAAGATATGTACATAAAAGATATCATACGTATCTTTGGTATTTGTTCAACATCTTGAAATTACAGGTTTATATCTTTGCCAAATTAGGGAAGTTTTCAGATATTATTTCTTTGAATACATTTTCAGTCTTACTCTCACTCTCCTTTCCTTCTGTGATTACAACGATATGATTGTTACTTAAAAAATAATATCCCACAGTCCCTGAGACTCTGTTCATTTTTATTCCAGACTATTTTCTCTCTGTCGTTCAGATTCAGTAAGTTCTATTGGTCTGTTCCTCAAGTTCACTGATCCTATCCTCTGTTATCTTCACTCTATTTTTGAGCCCAAATAGCAAGTTTTAAACTTTACTTACATATTTTTAAGTTCTAGAATTTGTTTCATTCTTTTAATAATCTCTATATCTTTGCTGAATTGTCTTTGTTTCAAGAAACTTTGTCAGTGATTGCTGAAGTATTTTTATGACAGCTTTAATGTAATTATCATGGGCTTACCCAGGTGGCGCTAGTGATAGAGAACTGGCCTGCCAATGCAGGAGATGTAAGAAATGCAGGTTTGATACCTGGGTTGGGAAGATCCTTTGGCGAAGGTAATGGCAAGCCACTTGGTATTCTTGAGTGGAGACTCCTACGGACAGAGGAACCTGGCAGGACAGGATCGCAAAGAGTCGGACATGACTGAAGCAACTTAGCACTAATGTAATTATAAGATAATTCCAATATTTGATTCATTTTGTTGGCATCTATTGATTGTCTTTTCTCCATCATACTGTGATTTTCCTAGCTGTTGGATGAATAATTAAAAAAAAAATCACTTCGTGGACATTCTGGATAGTATATTAACAAAGCTCTGGATCACATTTAATCTTCTTCTCTTTCCTTTAGAGCAGGCAGTCCCCTGTTGAGATTTAACACATGGGCTGCTGGGTATGTATGTTTAGCTTCCAAGCCCTGCCAACACACTTTGGCAAAAGAGGAGCCCTGACTCATACTGCCTTGTTGCAAAGAGGTGGGGTGGAAGTTCAGCACTCCCCTTGCTCCCAGTGGAAGGGTGGGGGGTAACAACTCCCACTGTCTTGTTGCCTCTTAACCAGGGATATAAACCCAGCTCTCTGCTCAATGTGTTGGTACCACCTGCTGGGGGAACTGGAACACCACCTGCTTTTGCCAGTCAGGAGACGAAAGGTCAGCTCCCTACTCTGCCTTGCCAAAACCATTCGGCAGAGGAACTGGAGCACTGCCTCCGTGTCCATGGATTAAGCGGGGCTGAGTGGAAAATTATGTCTCTGCTCAGCTCTGCTGACACCATGCTAGGGGGAAAGGATGCAGTTTTTTGTGTTTGGCTGGAGTAGGATAGATGTTGCCAACAAAGTTTTCAGTGTTAGGCCATCCCTTTTCCCAAGCTTGGGTTAGGGAAAATAGGCTTTCTTGAAGCCTTTATTGTGTGTGCCTGTTTGTGGTGCTGAGTGGGAGTCTTTGCAGTGCCCCATCTGAGATATGGGGCTTCCCTGATGGCTCAGCGGTAAAGAACTCGCCTGCCAATGCAGGAGATGCAGGTTTCAGTCCTGGCCGGGGAAGATCCCCTGGAGAAGGGAATGGCAACCCACTCCAGTATTCTTGCATGGAAAATCCCATGGACAGAGAAGCCTGACAGGCTATAGTCCATGGGGTTGCAAAAGAGTCAGACATGACTTAGCAACTAAACAACAATGACAACAACTGAGATATGGGAGAAAACCTGTGAGTTTACCACCAGGTCATTTTTCAAGTCCTAAGGTCCCTATACTGCCCAATTTCTTTCTGCCTTTCAAAATATTCCTATGTTTGTTTTCTGTGCTACATCCAGGTTTTTTGTTTTTTGTTTTTAGAAACAACCTGGAGGAATGGGATTACTTCGTGTTTGTGGAACTGGAAGCCTCAAAAGGCCATGTTTTAAGCACTTGCCTAGTTTACTATCTGGAGTTTCCCCCAGGTTGTCAAAAGTCATGAATCTTGTACGTCCACAATTTACAACCTAGACTCTGCCCTGAATAGATGCGGGAGGAAAAGGCAACCCACACCAGTATTCTTGCCTGGAAAATTCCATGGAGAGAGGAACCTGGTGGGCTACATACAGTCCATGGAGTGGCAAAGAGTCCGACATGGCTGAGCATGCACGCATGCACACAAGATACATAAACAAATGACTCAAATACATACAGAAGAGGAAAAAACAGCACCCTGGATTTTTATAGGGCTTCATGGTTTACAGAGAACGTTCTATGAATCTATACATATATATTCTTATACATTTACTAATTACATGTATACATTTACCATATAAAACATGTTTAAATTACTCTAGAAATAAATATATATAACTCAGTGATGTTGCAAGGTGGGTGGAGTAGAAATTGTTATTTAAAAAAAATAAGACTGTTGGGTTAAGATTGTTGCCAAAGGTGTAAAAGCTGACAAGTAGAAGTGTTACAATTGCTGTGAATTTTAGCCCTAGACTCCTATTACCTAACCACATTACTTAGAGTAAATGATCCTTTGTGTTATTAGGAACCACACGCTTAACAAGTAGTTATGGAGCATAATTTTGCTTTTCAGAGATAGAGTACTAATGGGTTTTGGAGTCAGACAGATTTAAATTCAAATTCCAACTCCACTGTGTATCAGCTGTCTGATCTTGCAGAAATCCCTCTCTGCTTCAGTTTATTCCTCTGTAAAATAGAGATAAAATAATACTTACTTCCAAAGTTGCTTCTGATAATCACATATTTAAAGCAAAGTGCCTGGCATACTGTAAGCACTCGATCAATGGTAGGTATTATTATTACTGGAATAAATAAACAAAGCCAAAGTGAAGGAAAAACACCCATTACACTTTTGCAATGAGGAAGCAGTGATTCAGAATCAAAATTTTCAAAAGCAGGGAGGGGCAATTCCCTGGACCCCAGCTTACACTTTAGGGCACACGGGTTTGATACCTGGTCTGGGAACGAAGACCCCACAAGCCACAGGGTGTGCCCCCCACCCCAGAAAAACAGCAGGGAGGGTGTATCTATCTATTCCTCTTGGTTGTGTAGTGCCTCACATGTTGTCTAATAAGCACTGGAGTCTGTAACTTTAGAACTGGAAGGGACTTAAAGGTCATCTATTTCAAGCTTCTTATTTTATAAATAAGGAAACTGAGGCTGGGCGGGGTTGAGTGAATTACTTCCGAATTACAGTGCTATCACCCTTCCTGCTATACCTGTAAAGTCCAAAAGGTATAAAACCCCCTACAGGGCATAATATATGAGGGCACTGCCTGCATATTGTCCTCACAGACATCTTTAAGTGGGTGTCTAAACTAGAAGGTGGACTTCCCTGGTGGTTCAGTGGTAAAGAATCTACCTGCTAATGTAGGAGACACAGGTTCGATTCCTGGGTTGGGCAGATCCCCAGGAGAAGGAAATGGCAACTCACTCCAGTATTCTTGCCTGGGAAATCCCATAGACAGAGGAGCCTGGCGGGCTACAGTCCATGGGGTCACAAAGGAGTCAGACACAACTCTGAGACTAAACAACAACAAAACCAGAAGGCAGCCAATGAGCAGTGCCCTGGCCTCCAGAAGGGGCGAAGGCCACACTGGGGAGGGCTGCGCTGTTGAGAGAGGCTGTCTTAAACAATCATTGGTGGTCAGAAGGTGGTAGTGGATACAAAAGAAAAGGCATTATTGTCAACACTGCCTACCAGTAAGTCATAATGGCAGGCAGGTATAATCCAGCCAGCCAACAAACAGGCATGTAAGTGGCAATATGCCCCAAACCACACAGGAGATATAAAAGAACTGAAAAACATTCTGATCAATAATTTTTTCTGGTAGTTATGCTTTCACCCATTTCTTAATTTAGTCTTAGCAGCAATTTCCAGAAATGTCTCATGTGGAGATTTCTTTTTTTTTATGGCTTGAGAATGATGAAAATTGATTTTTAAATAAATGATGAAAAGGAGTGTTATTTTCAAAATTTGATATTTCATAATAACACATTTTGTCAATTTAATCTTACTTCTTTTTTGTATTGGCTGTCAGCTAGAACAGTCAGGAAATTAGCAAGGTCTCTTTCACAAGTTTTTGTTTTTTTTTTTTTTTACAATTATAAACATAGTCTTTCTTACTCATAACTGAAAGTGCATTTTGCATAAAAAGCATATTTTAAAAGTTTTCTTTATAGATTCTCAAATTTGAAAGATGAAATTTTTACTTTTTCTATCTTGTGTCTGTCTACTTTCAAGCATCTAAGAGTAAGTCAAGATGAAAAAAAATGTATGAGATATACTGAATAAGGGTGAATGCTAAGCTATAGTTATGTATAACAGCTAATAAACATTTCTAAAAGATGTCACAAGCAGTTCTGAAAACTTTTTGTTATAGAAATATATGTGCTTAGTCACTCAGTCGTGTCTGACTCTTTGTGACAATCTAGCTAGAAAACAAGGTACATTTTGGAAAAGTTAACTAAAAATATGGGGGCAGTATGCACTTAAGCATTAAATGGCTTAACAGAGAAGTCCTCCAGCAGTTCAAGGAGTGGTTGGTAACCCTTAGGGTCACAGTCTAGATCAGAACTGTTCAACTGAACTTTCTACAGTAAAGAAAATGTTCTGTGCTGATTAACACAGTAGCCATTAGCATCTGTAGTTATGGTGCAGCTGAAATGTGGCTGGTACAACTGAGAAAATGAACTTTAAAAGTTTAATTTAAATAGCTACATAGGGGGACTTCCTTGGTGATCCAGTGGCTAAGACTCTGCATTCCCAATTCAGGGGGCCCAGGTTCACCCCCTGGTCAGGGCCCTAGATTCTGCATGCCGCAACGAAGACTGAAGATCTGGCATGCCACAACTAAGACCTGGTACAGCCAAATACATAAATAAAGATTTAAAAATATAGCTACACATGGCTGATGATGACCATATTGAGGAGTGGCAGTCCGAGACCTAGAAGGTATCAATAGCGAAAGATATTAATAGTAATAGGATTTGTCTTATTACTTGAAGAAAGGGAAGGATTTGAGTAGCTGAGAATAAAGAAAAGCATTCTAGGAGAAGAAAAAGCATGGTGAAGCTGTGCTTAATTCACCCTGAAAGTGTGAAAGTGCCCAGTGTTTGGACGGGGGATTGTGATGTTTTGCTATGCTGGGCAGACCACACAGCTAAGAATCAGGCTTTGAAACTGCAGGTAATGGGAAGTCTTGATTATTTCTCATTAGTGGATAATAATAGCTCTTACCATATACCCGGCATTATATTGAGTGCCTTACATGGATTGTCTGATTTAATTCTTATAACAACTTTTTCAGGAGAATGAAGATTATTATTATTTTTTTTTGAAGATTCATTTGATGGCACTGTAGAGGTAAGAGAAGCAATTATGATCTTGGAAGGAAGACAAAAGTGCTTATGAAAGGACTTCCCTGGTGGTCCAGTGGTTAAGAATCTGCCTGCCAATTCAAGGGACATGGGTTCGATCCCTGGTCCATGAACTAACATCCCACCTGCCATGGGGCTACTAAGCTCATGAGCCACAGCTACTGAAGTCCACACACCCTAGAGTCTGAGTTCCACAAGAGACACCACCTCAATGAGAAGCCCATGTGCCACAACTATAAAGTCTGCTTGTAGCAACAAAGACCCAGCACAGCAAAATAAATAAATAAATATAGTATTAATGAAGGTGAGGCTCAGATGGTTAAGAATCTGCCTGCAATGCAGGAGACCTGGGTTCAATCCTTGGGTTGGGAAGATCTCCTGGAGAAGGGAATGGCTACCCACTCAGGTTTTCCTGAGCTTCCCTGGTGGCTCAGACAGTAAAGAATCTGCCTGCAATGCAGGAGACCTGTGTTCAATTCCTGGGTTGGGAAGATCCCCTGGAGGGGGACCCACTCTAGTATTCTTGTCTGAAGAGTCTCCATGGACAGAGGAGCCTCGTGGGCTACAGCCCATGGAGTCGCAGAGTCAGACATGACTGAGCAACCAAGCACAACGAAGGTGAAGGAAGTAGAAACTGAAAAGCCTCATTTTAGACATTAGGAAGTTAGACTCAATACAGAGCATGCAGAGAAAATGTGGAGGGTGAATGCAAAAGGGAGTGAGACAATCTGTATCCCTAGGGAAACTGATGAGGACACCTGGAAAGCACCAATAATTCTGGGGTGACTGAAGGCAGGTTACTTAGTGAAGGGATCTTGAGAAGTGCCGGGAGCCAGCTCACCCATGACAAGGTCACGAGGAGAAAACCTGACAGGCAGGGCGGATCAGGTCTTCAGGGATTCCGAAAAGCTGCCCCCAACGCTCACCTTAAAGATGATATCTGTATTTCTGATGCTTGCTTCAATAGACTACTCCCTAATTTCTGTGACACAGGCAGAAGGCCTTCCCTGATCTCTCCCCCAAAAAGAATAAATTTATAACTTTAATCAATAAGTTTCCCAGGTGGTGGTATTTTATGAGATTATCTAGGGTGAAAGAAGTGTTTTAATTTAAACTCCTTTGCTGGTATTTTAGTTCGTTTAGCAAATGTGTTTATGCTCTTGGTACTAATGTGCATCATTGCTTATAATACCCTAATCATAAAATAACATAAAGACTGATTATATAAAAGCCCTAATAGACATAGAACCTTTTTGAGGGGTGAAGGAGTCCTATTAGAAAACATAAGAAAAATTATTCTAAAGGTGGTTATTGGGTTGATGTTTGCTTGCTGTTTTGCTTGCTGTGTTTTTGCTTTTAATGTGCTAAGGTTGTGCTATGGAAACCATTGTTAACATAGTTATATTTAGAAAAATAAGAGCTTAGCCCTAGTGTGGTAACAATGAAACGGTTGTTAATTGTTAGTCAGGAGTGCTAGGCAGGGGCTGCCTCACCAAAGTCTCAGAGTCAGTGTGGAGTAAACTTCTTAGATAAACTCAACTGACAACTTCTGCAGAAGGATTAATTTTTGTGTTAACGAGGTTATACTTCTACTCTGTACTGTTGCCCTATGAGACTGCTACCTTTCAGTTAAGGTCACCATAGAAACAGAAAATAGGTTTACATTCACCTGACTTGCATAAAATGTTAATAGGCCCCAAGGCCAGAAGATAATGTACAAGACCCTCATAAACTAAGAAGTATGCAGAAAACACCCTGGTTTCCTGAAGAACAAGCTGATGTAATGTTAAAGTATCTTCCCCTCAGAAATGTACTAACTTAGGGTATAAAAGCTACGGTAAAAAAATAAAGCATTGCCAGACTCTGCTGCACACCCCCAGTCTGGTCACTCTCTCTCTTTCTCTCTCTCTCTCTCTCCCTCGCAGACTTGGCCCTATCAAGGTTGGTCTCACGTGTCTTCTCTTGCCGACGCCGTTCATCCCGAGGGTACCCCCTGGACCCTGCCGAGGCTGGACCCTGGCAGAGAAGGATATAGGTGGCAATGGAAACAGGTCAATGGAGTCAAGGAATCTGATGGAGGAAAGGTTTTCAAGAACCCTAGAGGTAAGTTAACGGCTTCCCAGGTGGTGCAGTGTAGAGTATCTGCCTGCCAATGCAGGAGATGCAAGAGACATGGATTCAGTCCCTGGTCAGGAAGTTCCCTGGGGTAGGTAATGGCAACCCACTTCAGTATTCTTGCCTGGGAAACCCCATGGCCAGAGGACCCTGGTGGGTTGCAGTCCATGGGGTCGCAAGGAGTTGGACATGACTGGGCAATTGAGCACACACACACACACACACACACACACACACACACACACACAGAGGTAAGTTAAAGATGAAGATGGTGAGGTGGCATAGGAACATGGGAAAGTAATGGTAATGCTGACAAAAAATGAAGAGTCAAGAGGAGGAGAGTCAGTTTTGGAAGGGAAATATGGATTTCGTTTTTGACATGTTCGTTGGAGGTAACGAGTTCCCTGGATGATGATGTCTTGCTAGTTGGGGGGAATGTGAAGCTAGTTTATGAGAACAGATCAGGACAATTTTAATTTTAATGTGCTCTCACAGGACAGCAGGTAGAGAGAAAACAAGGTTGAGAACAGAACCTGGGGCAAACGCCCATCCATATAGTTGACTAAATGAGAAAGAAGAGCCAGTAAGAGAGAAGGGGTGACTGAACCATACCATGGCAATGCCCTGGAGATCAAGGAAGGACTTTAAAGGTGATGGTGAGTCGTAATTTTCATGTGTTGCAGTGAGATCAAGGGAAACAAGAGTGAGAAAAGGATGACTGAGCTTATCAAGGTGATCCTTGGAGAAACAGGAGGAACACATGTAGAGGATTTGTTTGGGCAGTTTGGCCTTGAAAGAACTGAGGAAAAGGGAAACAGATTGAAAAGGCTTAAATGAAGGTTCCCCCTACATTACCAGGTCAGGTGACAGCTTAGGAAGGGAGAAGGGACTCTTCTTCCTTCTGATACTTGACAACAGTTCACAAAATGGATGGTATCAATAGACATATTTTGAGGAGAGGATTCTCAGTGAAGCAGGACTCAGGGTCACCTGCCAAGAAAGAGAGAAAGGAAAATGGGCAAGGGAGGGAAGAGAAAGGAAGTATGTAACAGCCACAGTTGGGGCTGCCCTTGAGAATCACCAAGAAATAAAGGATTGGGTGCAAGATCAACATGATTCCCTGACTAAACTGCCCTCTCTTGATTTATTCCTGGGAACTGACATCAATAGTAACAAACACCACCACCATTCATCATGTGGTTATCATGTGCTGCTTTCTGGGTGTTTTCATAAATTATCTCACTTAACTTTCCTAACAATGGAGTTAAGTATTATTAATCCTAATTACTTCCGAATTATAAAAAAAGGAAATTGAGGCTCAATGAGATTTTACCTAAATTAAAAAAAGAAGATAGCACATCATGTCTCCAGGCACTGTTTCCAGCACAGAAAACACAAGCTAGGGGCTGCCTTACTGGAAATTTATTGAAGAGCTACAGACAGAAAAGTAAACGAATAAAACTAGGAAAAGGTCTTTTTTATTTCATTTCGCATTCTTTACTTGAGAACCAATGGGATATAAATTATTCCCCAACATCAGTACTAAAAATAAAATCACGCTGTGAGCATTTTTTCCCTTCTACAACTGGAACAATTCCGGGAATCGGTACTTATTAGTTGATTGTCTGAATTAAAAGTTTCCAACTCTCAAAAAGAGTTTAATTTTCAGATTAAAGAAATTATTATGTCACCTAACCTTTGGAATAACATTTTAAGTTGTTAAAATGCTGCTGCTTTTGCTAAAATGATAATATACTAAATAAAAATGAAAAAAGATTAAGCCATTCAATACGAATAAAGGCTCACCTATGTTAAAAAAAAAGTAAATAATTGAATCAGATTATTTCAGATTTTAATAATGGTGCGCAAAGACTAAAACTGATAATACAATTGGTATTACAATAAATGACGTAGCAATGGAGGGAGTGCTGGCGGGTAGAGAAAACAGTAGTGCGGTCTGGGGAGGACCCTCAGTGGGACAAGGGAGCTAATTTTAGGATGAGAAGGTAGAAGAGTTTTCCAGGCCAAAGAAAATGCAAGTATAGAGGCCCCGAGGCAAGAAGCAGCTTGGCTCGTCCTCAGCTGCAGTTCAGTCAGCGAGTAGGTATAGGCCAAGGTTGGAGGCACCATCGCCAAGTCAGGGAAGGATTTACGCAAAGGGGGTAACTCCAATCTATTCAATAGAATAAGGCGCCGAAGAGGCAGGGGCCAGACTCCCCCAACCTCCGACTCGAGTTTCCTCTCCGCGAAGCTACACGTCTTACACGCGGGGTGAAGCAACCGGTCAGGAGAGGCTCCAGGCCCAGGGGCCAAAGGGGCGAGGCCTGCGGGGGGAGTGGGGGGCGAGGCGTGTGACCTCCTAGGGTTGCAAGAGTCGAGGGAGCACCGCGGACTGCGCCCGACCACCAGGCACCCCCCTCTCCTGCCCCACAACCACGGCCGCCTTTCGTTCTCCTTAGAGACCCTCGCCCGTAGCACCTCCCACCCCGTCCGGCCTGGCTGGATTTCCCCCCCGCCCCGGGGCGGCGAATCCGTCTTCCAAAACTTCGGAACGACCGTACCCCCTTGAGTGATGGGGAGAGGAAATAATACAAGGCTAGGGCGAAGTCCTACAGGAAATAGACCTCTTTATTTCTGCCCTGTTTTCCCTCATGGCTTCCCCAAAACGCCTAGCTTCCCGGGATGCTCTCCAAGTCACCCCCTCCAACAACGAGTCTATTGGTTTGGCCCTTAGTCCCGGATTGGCTGAAGGGTTACGCCTCGGCCAGGGATTGGAGGACGTTGGGTCCTTACGTGTTCCCGGCGCCCATTGGTTCGTTTTCCCCGTTTCTGGGCGGAGTCGTTAGAGCCGGTTTCCACCCACTTGTTTACGGAGCGCGTAGTTGTAGCGCTCTCGGAGCTCTGGGGCTGTCTCTAAAGTTCCCAATTTAGCTCCTTGGACCAATTAGGCGCTGGCTCCACCCTCTCCCGCTCCCTCGCACGCCTCCCGCGTGGTACGGCCCACACCTTTAGAGCCCCGGCGCGAGCGGATGCGTTCTTCTGCTCGCGCTCGCCGGGCTGACCCCCGTCGACGGTGCGCTTGGTACGGCCCGCGGCGCCTCCTTCTCTAGCTGGGGTGGTTGCCCCCCTCGGGTCGGTGGCGCTTGGTGCCGCCCGGGAGAACCAGGTCATCGGTCCGTTCCCGTGAAAACAAAAACAATCGGCGGCGCCGCGGCGGGGAGCCGAACGCGGCGAGCGGGGAAGCCGGGGCTCAGGGCCGGGTGGGACCAGCGAGCGAGAGCAGCGGCTACGCGCCGGGGTCGGGGCGCTATGGGGCAGGCGGGCGCGGGCTTCTCGAGGCTCCTCAGGCGCCGGGGCTAGCGCCTCCGCCGCCTCGGCCTCTTGCGCCGCCCGTCTGGGGGACGAGGAGCAGGACGCGGCCTCGGCCGGGCCCGGGCCGAACGGCTGCGGACACTCGGGAGCCGGGGAGCCGACCACCGCCACCGCCGCCTCCGGGATGGATCAGTGCGTGACGGTGGAGCGCGAGCTGGAGAAGGTGCTGCATAAGTTCTCGGGCTATGGGCAACTGTGCGAGCGCGGCCTGGAGGAGCTCATCGACTACACGGGCGGCCTCAAGCACGAGATCCTGCAGAGCCACGGTAAGGCGGCCCGGGTGGTCGCGCGGGACCGGGCCCACCCACCCCAAGCCCCTCGGGCCCAGGCGGGCCAGGAGGGTGCCTCCGGGCGGCCAGACCGGCCTTCCCCGGGGCGCCGAGATCCCCAGGCCCCTGTGACTTTTCCTCCTCCTCTCCCCCGGATCTGTCTCGAACCTACCCCGACCTCGTTGTTAATTAAAAGTGAGCGCGAACCCATCTGGAAACCAATTCTGGAGCCACGGGTTTCATCCAGGGTTGAACCCGGGAGCCGGGCCGGCTCGTCGCACCTGCAAACTGCTTCCCTCCTGGGGTGGGCGCCCCTAGTTAATTGCCTTGGGCCCGAGGATCCGGGCGAAGAGAGGGTCAGTGCAGAGAACCCCACCCCTCCTCCTCCTCGCCCCAAACATTTAGCCAGGGACTGACTTTCCTCGTTTTTCTTCATTTTTTTAAAATTAGAAACTCGCTTGTTATTCTTAGCTGTGAGTTAACAAAACAGCCGCTGCTTCAACTCCCTAATTTGACTCTCTGTAGAAGAAGCCTGCCTTTCAACTCCGCAGCGGCACTGATGTGATTCCTAAGAAACTAGCTAAATCAAACTATTAACTCTCCCAGTTGCAGCCTACGATGAGACAGGAGGCAACCTCCCCAGAAACCCATTGTGGAGCAAGTTGTTTGTTAGTGCGTTACCTGGTCAAGTTTTTACTTGTTTTCCTTTCAGAAAGCAGGTTTTCAGTAGGTGTTTCTTCTCTATTATTATAGCCCTAGGCCCTGGGGGAAGATACTTAGCTGCAGTTAACTTGTGGAAGCTGGGTGGGATTCTTTGGTTTTGGGTTATTTAAATAACATAAAAAGTCTGGTATTCTTTAGGTTAAAATATCTGTAGTGATGATTCCTTCTGAGCAAGAAATAATGGACTTCATGGAATGGATTATGTTGGGGAGTTTGGGGGCCCTGCTCAACTCAGAGGTTGAACAGAAATTTTTGATAAGGAAGGTTTGGTAGCTGGGGTCACATGTGGACCCTGGAGCAAGTGTGGTTGAGGACAGTGGCGCTGGCTGAACTTCTGTCCACTTCTCCTTCCTTCCTGTACACTTTGCTTTCCCAGACTGCTTTCAGCCGAGAGTTAGTGCTCATCCATGGTGCCTGGGTGCGTGCTCAGTCATGTATGACTCTGTGCCTCCATGGACTGTAGCCCACCAGTCTCCTTTGTCCATGGAGAATTTTCCAGGCAAGAGTAATGGAGTCGGTTGCGATTTCCTCCTCTAGGGAATCTTTCCGATCCAGGGATTGAACTCATGTCTCCTGCACTGGCAGGTGGCTTCTTTACCACTGAGCCACCTGGGAAGCCCCATCCATGGTGAGGGAGTCTTATAACAGCATCTCATCCTGGACACGGCAGTCACTGTGAACTCCAGGGAAAAAGCAAACCCAATGACCATAGTGGGGTTACTGCTGCTGCTACTGCTAAGTCACTTCAGTCGTGTCCGACTCTGTGCTACCCCATCCCTGGGATTCTCCAGGCAAGAACGCTGGAGTGGGTTGCCATTTCCTTCTCCAATAATGGGGTTAGGACTTGAAATACGAATATGGAAACATGAGCAGGCCTAGACAGCTGCCTGCAAGGGAGAGGTAGATGTGGGGTAGGATGGGACTCCTGGGGGAGGCTCTGGTGAACTTGGTTAGGGACAAGTGAGGAACCGAAGAACCAATGAAGATAGTCAGGGGCATCATGTTTCCTGTTGGCTGAAGATGCGTTGATGGAGTTTGGGAGCAACTTAAGGTTTAAGATGGTGTCCCGGTGTCCTTCTACAAAGGAGAGTGCGGGAGATCATTAGGTTGCCCAGAAGAAAGACAGTAGGGTCTAACCACAGCCTTGAACTCCCCTTGAAGAGCGGAAGTCCTGGAGGTGCCAGCAGAAACAGAACGGACAGGCTTAGAGAGGTTGGTCAGCTGGTGTTTGGCTATTGGGAGTCAGTGACCCTGTTTGCAAGCAGTTTCATAGAATTGTTATACTAGATGCCTAGGAGTTAAGAAAAATAATACAGATTGAGGTGAGAGTGGCTGCTTAAGTAAGGGGGCTGAAGGCGTGTCCCCTCTGCCCCTTATCTGGAGAGGCAATCTTTTTGTATCGTTAAAGACTGAAAAGGGACTTCCCAGGTGGCGCTAGTGGCTTCTGCCAGCCAATGCAGAAGACAGAAGAGCCGCAAGTTCGATCCCCAAGCCAGGAAGATCCCCTGGAGGGAGGGTATGGCAACCCACTCCAGTATTCTTGACTGGAGAATCCAAGGAGCTTGGTGGGCTAAAGTCCATAGGGTCCCAAGGGTTGGACATGCTTCACATGCAAAGACTGAAAAAGGTAGGAGTAGCTGAAGGGTGTAGACTTGGAGAGGTGGAAGGAATGATTTCATTTTTAGGGAACAGGTTGAATGTTAAGGGCTTGCAGAGTTTGAGAGAGAGAGAAGATAGAAACTATTAAAAAAATTCCTTTCTTCCATGAGAGAGAGAGTGTATTAACTGAAGGCGAATGTGATTTGAACTTCGTTTTAGGGGGTTTGGGGCCCATTCCAGATGGATAAAATAATTTTGAGAACTTGCTGAAGCAGGAATGTGTTTTAGACCTCCTTGCTTGGGACATTTCGAGGAATTTATGGTCAGAGGGGTATTAGCCACAGAGTTTGCTGTGGTGTTCAAACAGTCTGATGTGAATTGTGGCGTTTCTGCCTATTTTTTACCTTCTTGTCTAACAAATTGCAGTTTTATATTGATAATCTCTTTGATTTTTTTTAATTCTTTAAGAATAGGATTAAGAGACTAAGGAATTCTCCAGGCAGGAATACTGGAGTGCGTTGCCATGCCCTTCTCCAGAGGATCTTCTAGACCCAGGGATCGAACCCTGGTCTCCTGCATTGCAGGCAGATTCTTTACTGTCTGAGCCACCAGGAAAGCCCCTAAGAGACTAAAGGCAGCAATAAAACATGAAAGAAAAATAAATACCACAAGTACTAGGTCTAGTTTTCAAAATAAAATCTTCTTTCTTATGATATTCTATTTATAATGATAACAGATATCATGTCTTGGTGTCTGGGAGATGGTATTTTTCAAAGCAGATGATTTCGAAAGTTCTCTGCAGACAATATGGGTATTACACTGAGTCTTAAGTATACTCCTCTTAAAGCTATATGGACTGAACTCCATATAGTTCCATATTGGAACTCCATTTTCAAGTTTAAAGGAAGTTTTCAAAGCTCTGAATATGCCTGTCTGGGCAAGTGATCTGGTGGTTTCTCATGACCTGGTGGAGGGGCTCCAGTTGGCACCCTCTTTAATTAGGTTTATTATAATAAGCTCATTCTTTGGGTTCATTTGTGGTGATATTCTTGTAAGAATGTGATATGAATAAAGTAGAATCTTGAGGACTCTACAGATCCCCCAACATTGTGTCACACTGTTGGTGAGTGACTGCCTGATTCAGTAGTGTTCTTTAGTGAGGGCCAGGGGGTCAGGTTTTTGAGGTTGAATTACATTTTCTCATGTTTAAATTTCTCTTTTCTAAAGTTGTGAGCAGACAGCTATACCACGTGAGGATGGTTAGGATGGCTTGTGGTAGAAACTGATCAACCATCAAAGGAAACCCATTGACAACCGTGGTCCACTCGCACCACCCTTGTTCCAGATGGTGACGTGCACTCTACCCAAAGGGGCTTGCCTGATCTCCCTAAGACCTCGCTCATCTGCTCTAAACTGCCCCACATGGCATTTCCCTAACTTAGGGAAGAGGAGAGCGCTGTTGCCATTTAGTCATCCTTCCAGTGAGAATTTCCCTGTGAGCGTGAAATTTGCTCTAAGATTTAATACAGTTGATGCTGTTGGTGATTGTTCTCACTCTGCCCTTGATCTCATTTGAATGATGCCCTGGTTCTTCTCAAACTTCACTCACACATGCACACTTTTATTTTTCAGGTAGATTCACAGTTTCACTTCAGTAGATTTATCCTCATTCTGGGCAATAATTGTGAAGTCATAGATGTGGTATGTTAGGTATAATCAACCTTATATTAAATATGTTAAAATACTTCACATACAGCTAAAGTCACCATTCACATCATTGGTAGGGGAACCGCACTTTGGACAGCCCTTGATTAACAGATAAGTGGTATTAGATACATTTTGGTGATTTGCCTTGTGGTTACTTACTGTTAACTTTTGGGGGAGGGCAAGTGTATTTATATTTTGTTAATCATTAGCACTTCAGTGGTGGAAAGGAGAACATAAAAGAACCATAAATGATGTATTGCTGATATTCTAAATTCATGTTTGGTGATAGAAAATTAGGCTGGAACAACTGGGTAACTTTTATTACATGTATATACTATACTTGAAAAAAATTACAGTGTTTGTAAGTGTAAAGGATGTACAGTATTTAATGAAATTGTTATTTGAGGGTTGTTATTAAAGGGAGTTTGAATATGGTTTCTGAAAGAGATTGTCAAGGAATTTTCTAAATTTAAAATTGTATTTCTTTTGAGTAGATAATACATTTAAATGGTATAAATTCAAATGATAAAAAGGATATCCAGTAAAAAAAAAATCTCCCTCTCAGTCCTTCTTATTCTCAGACCACCTAGTTGTCCATCTTGCAGCCAAAGATTTGGCTGTTTCCAGAAAAAATTTTAAGAAGATTCAGGGAAATGATAATTTATCACTGTTTATTTTTTCTCTGAGGCATTGGACATGTAGTTCTACATACTGTGATTTAGGCTTAGTATTGTATTATCACAATTTGCAAGTTGGTAGAGATTGTTTCATTTGTGGGTGCAGTCAATATATATTATCAGCTAAAACTCTGTGTGTTTCTGTGTGGTGTAACACTTAGAGTATGATCTTCTACCTTTATCTCTTTGGTGAATCAAAGAGAATTTAGTTACTAATTGCAGAATTGCCTCTTTTTTTGTTTTTTTAATTTGAGAGTGATAAATGAGAAGTAAACAATTAAACATGAAAGAAAAAGCAAATTAGATGGTCACATTTTAAACTAATTTTTGTGATGTAGTATTGGGTCAGTAGACAAAAAAACCAGAGGTCCAGGGTTACATGTTAGGTATAACTAACTTTACATTCTAGAATTTGAATTGTATGTATTACATATATATATTGAAAAGTAAGTTTGTTTATATATGCAGATTCTCTGCTTTTCAGCGTCTACCAGTGTTGAGTGTCTGTTGAACTAATTGTAAAAGGATCAGGGTTTGGTGGACTAGCGGTTTGTCTTACTTAGTCATCCTTATTCTTTGGTGTACTTTGAGTAGGCTGCATAGCTTGGTGTCCCCCATTTGTTAACTAAACTTTTTGCTAAGTACAAGACACTCTTGAAAGCATAACGCTGTTCAAGTTTTGAATAAAATTTGGTATCTGCATTTAGCATCTAATCTGGAAAGTAGCAAGATAAGTAGGTCAAAAAAGTTTGTATGAATTAACAATAGCCATTGTTTAAAAACTCAAAGAAGAGAATAGACCAGTCACCGATCTACTTGTGCTGTTTTATAGATGGTGAGAATCATAATAATAATAGGCTAGCGTTGATGTTGCCAGTTGGGTTTAGAAGCAGATTTAACTTTGTCAGCCATTCCTTTCCAGGTTCATTTAGGAGCTAACTCTGTCATTTGGCACCTTACTCATTCAGACTGCTGTATCACTCAGGATCCTTTTGGTTGCAGGTGGCAGAATGGTTTTAATTAAAATGGAATTTGTTGACTTCATAACTAAAAAGGCTGAGTTTAGGCCAGTGGCTCCCGGGGCACAGAGGGTGTCATGAGGACTGGTTTTGTTCTGTCTCTCTCTTGGCTATGCTTTCCTCCATGGTTGGCTTCATCCTCAGCAGAGCTTTTTCCACGTGGAAGCAAAGATGGCCCATGGACTCGCGTCATTCTTGTACTGCTTGTAATCCCAGAGACAGGGACATGCCTGTTTTCTGTTTTTATTGTCCTAGTTCAGATCAATTACGGGCTGCTGGGTGGAGTCCATTAGCCACCTTGGGCTGTGCTTCCCCATTGTCAGATTCATGACCATGGGACCCACTGTTGCTCAAAGAAAGGAGAGCGTTCTAGAAAGGAAGACTTGCGCCAGACAGAAGTGATAGATGCCCACTGTAGCTGAGCCAGCTGCAAGTTACATCGATAACAGTATTCTTTGAGATGGTTTCTTGATTAGCCCAATCTTTATTTCTCAGCTTTCGCCTTGACTTCTAACTGTAACATTCAGATAATTCAAACCCTGAGTTGCTGGTATGACTTCATGTGTAGACTCTGAGACTACAGCTTGATTCATGTTACCTTTGGGAACTTACTTGAAATTACTTTAATGCTTGGTATAATAAAATCGTTTTCCTAAGGTTATCTTATCTCCTGAGTAGTTTCTAATTCTGGGTAATAACCTCGGTAAGGGGGAAACTTGCCAGCACTTCTGCGATATTATCTTACTAGAGTTAATAGAGAAATTTCTGTTGTTTTCATGTTGTAGTCACCTTAGTGGTTAGCATAGTGAAAGTGGTGTTTTAGGCAGACTGCTGTTCACTTGGGATATTGAAACTTACTTGTTTTTATTTGGGGCCCTGCTTCATCATCTGTAAAATCTCTGAAAATGACCCCAAGAGGCAGTTGTGGGGAGACCTGAGGAGTCCTGGCCATAAGCTATGTACTTGGAGACCTGTGCATGGAGGCACTCCATGTAACTCCCCAAAGTTGAATGCTGGGGAGGTGATAACTCTCAATAGGGCATTTCTTCTGGCCTTCTTAGATTACATGCTAGTCTAACGGCTCAGAGAGCAAGAGACTAGAATCTCTGGCAGCACTTGAGGCTTTTAGAAATAAGCTTCCACTCTGTTTGGGTTTAGTGATCGTATGGCTGAGCTCAAAGTGGTTCTTTGGGAACATTGGGAAATCCATATGGCTTCTCTTGCCAAGTCTTTCTCCACCTAAGAGGCCTGGGGCACAGTATGTTCTCTTTTATGAGTTTGCTGTATCTGTTCAATCCATATAGATTTAATATCTTATTATTGGTCCACGAAGATGTTTGAGAGGAGATAAAGAGAGACTTTTTAAAAAAGAAGCATGGCCTCAGTCCGCCAGGAAGGTAGAGGCTTGTTGAGGAGACAAGATGTGTCTGTGCTTGTGGAGAAGAACATAAAGTTTTGTCCTTGAGCTCAGGAGATCTGGATTTGAGTCCTTGTTCTATCACTTCGCTGCCTCTGTGTGTGTATGCGTGCACGTGTGCACATCTGTGCACAGTTGCATCCAGCTCTTTGACACCCCGTGGACTGCAGCCTACAGGCTCCTCTGTCCATGGGATTCTCTAGCCAAGAGTAGTGGAGTGGCTTGCCATTTCCTTCTCCAGGTATCTTGCCGACCCAGGGATGGAATCCTCGTCTCTTGTGTCTCCTGCATTGGCAAGTGGATTCTTTACCACTAGCACCACCTGGAAAGCCCTCACTGCTTCTACAATCTCACTTAACCTCTTTCCTCTTTATTAGACTGATAGCTTATGTCATGGGTTGTGGAAATTAGATAGTATGAGGGCTTTGAACTCTGTAAAACAAGGTTTACTTGTTATTTTTAAGGTCCGTACCTTTAAGCAGTGTCTTAATTGAGACACTGGATTTAGATATCTTTATTACTGTTGTATGTTAACTACCATTGTGTCCAGTGGTCTGCTTAACACTGTAAGGAATATTCAAAAAGTATTACATAACAGTGTTTAAGGAACTTTATTTGGATAATGAGGCCAGAGTTTTACAGTTAAGAGGGAAAAAACCATGGCCGTGGAATAGTACACAGCATAATATCAAAGGGCTTCCCTGGTGGCTCAGACAGTAAAGAATCCGCCTGCAATGCAGGAGACCTGGGTTTGATCCCTGAGTTGGGAAGATCCCTTGGAAGAGGGTATGGCAACCCACCCCAGTATTCTTGGCTGGAGAATCCCCATGGACAGGAGCCTGGGGTTGCAAAGAGTCGGACATGACTGAGTGACTAAGCACACAGCCCACTTAATATTATTAGATAATAGTGCTTCTGATTGGTGTAAATGCTATCAGTTCAGAAGAATGGGAAGAGAAGGAGCCCTTAGAACGAACTGCTTAGGGTGGGCTGTTTCAGTTCCACTGTAGAGCACTTGGTCGGTAGTTACTCATCCCCAGTTACATGTGAAACTGGGCTCCGTCTTGTGGGAGTTACAGAGGACAGGCAGTCATCCTCATGCTCCAAGCACATTCTGAGTAGTTGGGGAGGTGAGCCCAGTGTGTTTTTAGAGTGTGAGGCCGTGTATACGGTAAATGCTGATTGAAGGATACCAACAACAGGGTGGGATTTGAGACAGGGACAGGCTCTTCTGACCTGTGGGCAGTTTCAGTAACAGAGACTGAGTGAGGAGAGTAGGAAGATAGGATGGGGTGCTAGGAGAGGAGGTCAGCAAGAACAAGGATGCAGAGGAGTGAGAGTACAAGAGGCATCCTGGGAATAGTGAAGAATCAGAGTGGGGAGGTAGGAAATAGAAGGATGAAAATTAAGCTGGACTCAGGTTTTGTAGAGTCAGGGCTCTCAGGGAAGGTGGTAAACTGAGAAGATACTGAAAGACTTGGGTTGGAGGCGGTGAACAGGGAAAGGACAGGGATATGATCTGAGACCAGTTAGCATTTTGGGTGATTCGAGTTGGGAGTGAAGTTTGACTAGAGGCAAGAAGACAAGTTAAGGTTCCTTGTCAATGTGTGACTGATGAAATAGGGGCCTGTTCTGGGGTAGTGGTAGAGATGTAGAGACCCAGGCGTAGAGTCTCCTGAGGGAAGAAATTACCAGGACTTAGTGCAGAATAGGAGAGAAGGGCTGGAAAAATCAAAGGTTCATCTAGGGTTCTGAGTATAAATGACAGACAATTATAGAACCAGGAAGGAAATGGGAAGTTCAGGAGAGGGGAAGGTAGAAATTTGGGTTTGATTTTTAAATAAGAAAGCCACATTCAAATGCTATAAGAAGCCCTATCTGGTTCACCTATTCATTTCAGAGATAAATAGATGTCTCGATTAATTCTCTATATTTCGAATTTGAAGGGAGTGAACAGGCTCTCTCAAAATATCTTGTTGTATTAGTTATATCTTGTTAGTATTAGTCACTAAGTTGTGTCTGACTCTTTGCAGCCCCATGGACTGTAGTCCGCCAGGCTCCTCTGTCCATGGGATTCTCCAGGCAGGGATACTGGAGTGGTTGCCATTTTCTTCTCCAGGGGATCTTTCCAACCCAGGGATCGAACCTGAGTCTCCTGCATTGGCAGGCAGGTTCTTTACCACTGAGCCACCTGGGAAGCCCCTAAAAATATCTAGCAGACATTTAGAAACTTGTTCCTGCATCTTCCCTCTCCTCTTCTCTGGCCAGGTCTTACCTCACAGACTACTGTAGACCCCCGTTCCTTCCCTGTGCCCATCGCATTGGTCTGGCTCTCTGCTCCAGGAGGGCTGTTAGTTTGTGCCATGTCAGTTAGCTCTTAAAGATAAACTGAGGTGATTTGTTTTCTCTTGTGTTTGGACTTGCAGCCCCCTTGGCTGTGATCTGGTGCAGTGGATCCGCATACCCATCTGTGAATCTGCCTTTGGGGTGGACGAACAATGCTATACTTCCCTTTACTATATACATTTGCCAGCTGTTAATATACCAAAAAGTTTATTTTGTTTTCAGGGTGTACTTCTTCTAGGGAAAAAAAAAAGAGAGTGTGCTTCCTCTGAGTATATCTCTGTTGAGTGGTTACTGTGTCCTAAGTGCCGAGGTAGCTCATGAGAAGCCTGAAACCTCAGTAGGCGACAGTTTGGCTTGCTACTCGGGCTTCCCTGGTGGCTCAGACTGTAAAGAATCTGCCTGCAGTGCAGGAGACCCGGATTCAATCGCTGGGTTGGGAAGATCCTCTGGAGAAGGGAATGACTGCCTACTCCAGTATTCTTGCCTGGAGAATTCCATGGACAGAGGAGCCTGTTGGGCTACAGTTCTTGAGGTCACAAAGAGTCAGACACGACTGAGCGACTGACACTAACTATGGTTTGCTACATACAGTATGAAATAGCCCTTTATTGCCCTTTATTATTATTTTTAATACCAACCTTTTTAGAGTTTCAAGTTTTTCTGTTTTAATATCTTGCAAGCATATCCATGTTACCTTGTCAATGACTTCTTTTTTTTTTAAATTGGAGGTTAATTGCTTGACGGTGCTGTGTTGGTTTTTGCCATACATTTAACATGAATCAGCCACAAGTATACATATATCCCATCCCTCTTGAACCTACCTTCCAACCCTGCCTCCATCCTACTCTAGGTCATGACAGAGCCAGAGCACCAGGCTGAGCTCCCTGTGTTATGCAGCAGCTTCCAATTAGCTACCTATTTTACACAGTGTCAGTGACTTCTTTAGAATCAGTCCTGTCCTTGAAATTGAGATGGTGTAGTACACAATCTATTGTTTTTCTATTCATTCAGTAAATAGTTATTGAATGCCTAATATGTGCTGGCCTCCATGCTAAACATGGGAAATTAAATACTTATGTTTTCTACCTTCAAGTAATTTCATGGGGGTGAGAGACAAATAAATATTTACAGTGTAGTGTGAAACCCTGGTAGAGAAGTACAAGAAGCTATGCAAGCAAATATTTTTCTAATTTACTGTCTCCAGGTAACTAATGGGCATAAACCCTGAAATGGATAGGCAGTGAAGCTAAAGGCAGAGCTTGAAGTCTTAACTGGGTTCTATAGAAACAATTAGTGTTGTATGCTTAGTTGCTCAGTCGTGTGTGACTCTTTGTGACCCTGTGGACTGTAGCCTGCCAGATTCCTCTGTCCATGGGATTCTCCAGGCAAGAATACAGGAGTGGGTTGTCATTTCCTTCTCCAAGTAATCTTCCTGACCCAGGGATCAAACCCATGTCTCTTGTGTCTTATGCATTGCAGGCAGATTCTTTACCACTGTACCACCTGGAAAGCGAGGTAAAATCA
The DNA here is from genome assembly GCF_019320065.1 of Cervus canadensis. Taxonomy (NCBI): domain Eukaryota; kingdom Metazoa; phylum Chordata; class Mammalia; order Artiodactyla; family Cervidae; genus Cervus; species Cervus canadensis. The sequence continues at coordinate 45,502,043 of NC_057390.1, forward strand.
ATTTAGGAGTTAGCGCGCATATGTGTAATTTAGTTTGGCAGGTGTCTGATTTTGGAGGAGACCATGCCTATTCTTGGAGAAGGCAATGGCAACCCACTCCAGTGTTCTTGCCTGGAAAATCCCATGGGTGGAGAAGCCTGGTAGGCTACAGTCCGTGGGGTCGCAAAGAGTCGGACACGACTGAGTGACTTCACATCACATGCCTATTCTAATTTCTGAGAATATCATACTTAAATTTTGTTTGTAAAAGATACTATTCTATTGCCCTAAAAGGAAGAGTATCTTTAACTTAGACCAACTGTGTATGTTGACTCTTTGCTTGGATTTAAGATCGATTATTGCCATAATAATTATTTTGCTTGTTGAATCAAGTCAAATGATAAAAGTGACCTTAAAAATAGTACTTTTGTGTTACAGCCACTTTGGAAGATGGTTTGGTGTTTTCTTACAAAACTAAACATTATTCTTACAATAAAAGGCAATAGTCAGTGTTCCTTGGTATTTACCCAAAGGAGTTGAAACTTATCTCCACACAAAAACCTGGACCTGGATGTTTATGGCAGGTTTATTCATAATTGCCAAAACTTGAAGACAACCAAGATGTCCTACAGTAGATGAATGGCTAAAGTGTGGTTATACCCAGACAATAGACTAAATAAAAAGAAAAGAAAAGAACTTTCAGGCTGTACATTTGTGGAGGCAGGGTATACTGGGAAATCTCAGTGCCTCCCTCTCAATTTTGTTGTAAGTATAAAACTGATCTTGAAAAGTAGTCTTTGAAAGAAAAGTGTTTGTGGTGACAGTAAAAGGTGAGTGATTTCTTTTCATACTTGTGTATGAGTCCTGAGTCCAGGGAGGTTTATCTCATTGCCAGCCAAACTTGGCACAGAATTTCATCCTGGGTAAAAAGTGACCACTCTCCTAGTGGCCAGCATGGATCCCAGCGTTCACCTTCAGCTCTGGTTGTTACGGTAAAGATGGCTGTCACAGTAACTGCCCAGCTTTCCTTCTAGGAACTGAATCCAGTTAGTTTCCTTTCATAGAGAAGCAGGTTTCTATTTCTCTTAGAAGCAGGTTTTGTTTTCAGACAAGTAGATGGAAAGAACATGAGGCCTCTCCCTTTAGGACTTAGAAGATTGGTCTCCGTCGGTTTGGTGATTACAGTGATTTCCAAACCTGTTTTTACCTTTGGCTGCTTTCCACCAAATCCATTTGAAAATGCATTAGTGGAATCCTCTCTGAACAGGGCTTTCCTGGGGTTCTCTTTCAGATTATGCCATTATACTTTTCTTGTGCTTCCAAATACTTGGTAGAATTTATTCTCCTTGGGGCACACTGAAAACTCAGTGTTAATTAATTGACCTTCTATTCCTCACATCTATGATTTATAAACGTCGCAAACTGAGTCACTAAAATTCGAAAATGTCAATGGATTTTGAGGTCGGGGTGTAGAAGTTCAACTGGCAAATCCCAAATGACCTCTCTCCAGCTTGAGCTTTGCTCTTGTGTTCCTTAACCTTTTGTTTGTTGTCTACTGACTGTAGAAATAAACATGTCCAGATGGTACGGTTCGCATTTTTTAGGCTTTTTAAAAAATTAAAGTTCACATACCACAAGATCACCCTTTGAAAGTGTGAAATTCACTAGCTTTTAGTACATTCAGAGTTGTGTAGCCATAACCATTATCTGATTTGAGAACATTTTCTTCGCTCCGGGAAGAAACCTCTCATTCACAGTCATTCTCCATTCCACACTTCTCCAGCTTTGGCAACTATGAATCTCCTCGCCTGTTCTGGACATTTCAGATAAGTAGAATCAAACAATATGTGGCCTTTTGTGTGGCGTATTTCACTTAATGTTTTCAAGGTTCATCCATTTTGTAGCATATATTGGTGCTTCCTTCCTTTTTATAGCTGAATAATACTCTGTCGTATGGATTTGCCACATTTTGTTTATCTGTTCATCATTTGGGTGTTTGAATTGTTTCCATTTTGGGGCTCTTAAATGCTGCTGTGAACATGTACAAGTTTGTGTATGGATGTATGTTTTCATTTCTCTTGGGTATGTACCTACAGGTGGAATTCTTGGCTTCTATAGGGTAACTTTGTTTAACTTTCTGAGGAATGTTTTCTACAGCTTTTGCACCACCCCTCAGCAATATATGTGGGTCTAAATTCTCCACATTCTTGCCAACACTTACTGTTGTCGTATACCTTTTTTTCGTTATAGCTATCCCAGTGGGTGTGAAGTAGTTTCTGACTGCAGTTTTGGTTTGCATTTCCCTATTGATTAATGATTCTGAGTACCTTTTCCTGTGCTATTGGTTATTTGTATATCTTTTGTTTGGCCATGCCACACGTCTTGTGGAATCTTAGTTCCATGATCAGGAATTGAACCTGGCCATGGCAGTGAAAGCACCAAGACCTAACCGTTGGACCACCAAGGAATTCCCATTCTATCTTATTTGGAAAAAAAAAATCTATTCAAATTCTTTGCCTATTTTTAATTGGATTATTCATCCTGATATTGATGAGTTGTAAGAATTCTTTTTGTATACTAGATACTAGACCCTTATCAGATGCATGATTTGCAGCTATTTTTCTCTCATTCTGTGGGTTCTGTTTTCATTTTCTTGGTAGTGTTTGAAGCACAAAAGTTTTAAGTTTTGATGAAGTGAAAATTGCTCAGTCGTGTCCAACTCTTTGCGACCCCATGGACTGTATAGTTCATGGAATTCTCCAGGCAAGAACACCGGAGTGGGTAGCCTTTCCCTTCTCCGGGGGATCTTCCCAACCCAGGGATCGAACTCAGGTCTCCCACGTCGCAGGCGGATTCTTGACCAGTTGAGCCACAAGGGAAGCCCTTGTTTTGATGAAGTCCAATTTAATTATCTTTTTGTCTGGTTGCTTTTGGTGTCATATCTAAGAAACTATCACCCAATCCAAGGTCAAGAATAAACCCATTTTCTTCCAAGAGTTTGATAGTTTCAGCTTTTAATTTCTGTCTTCATTCCATTTTGAGTTAATTTCTGTCTATGATATGATTTTTTTTTGCAAATGAGTAGCTAGTTATTCCAGCACCATTTGTTGAGTATCACTTCCTTTTTAACTGTCATCTCCCCCTTTATTTACCATCAATCTATATACTTACATTAATAGCACCTGCAAATGTGCAGGGTATATAAGACTGTGGAGTATACAGTTTAAGAACTTGTCTTCCCTTTGCTTCTTACATCTAGTTGAGACTGATGATGGTGTATATATCTGAAATTGTTAAATGGTGTTTGATTCTGTGCCAGAGGAGTGGTGGAGAAAACAGAATTCATTAGGGATTGAGAAGACTGAGCAAGTCTGTGGGCAGAGAAGTTCAAAGAGAAGATAAAGCCATTGAGATTAGATAAGGGTTAGATACAGAAAGAGAAGAAATGGCCAGGACAGAGCTTACTGAAGCAATTAGGTTCTTTTGGCCCAAAGTATTTATAGGACATGTTTTAGACAGATTTAAAATTTTTTCCTGGCTTACCAGGTCTCCCTTAGCCTAAACTCCATCACTAGAAATTGGAAGCACCTGATACATACTTTGTGCAGTTGTGTTTAGAAATAAGGGCAATTTCTGTTTTGGCCATCCCATATTGAATTGGGTACCTTATGGATACATTCTTCTGTTCACTTATTTTTTTACTTCTCTCAGTGGTTGTCATAAATGCTGGAATGCTTTTCCTCTGTAGGGAAGGAGAATGTAATTTTACATCTACCCTTGCGAGTTCTTGGCTGAGACTCCTATAATAAAAAAACAGACTAACTAGAGAAAAGCTGTTTGTTAACACGCATACTTCATGTGCATGTGGGAGATGCACTCAGTATTCCAGGGAGTAGTGAGTAACTCAGAGAGGTGGCTTAGAACTCAGGCTTACAGACAGCTTCAGCTAAAGACAAAGGTAGGTGTGGGTAGGCCAGTAATGGGGAGGTTAGCAGGAAAAGCACAGTAAACAGGGGTAAGGTTTTTTATATCTAAGTCTGAGCTTTCATAAAAATTTCTTGTGATTTAGGAGAAGGTAATGGCAACCACCCAGATAATCACAATGGTGTGATCACTCACCTAGAGCCAGACATCCTGGAATGTGAAGTCAAGTGGGCCTTAGAAAGCATCACTATGAACAAAGCTAGTGGAGGTGATGGAATTCCAATTGAGCTATTTCAAATCCTGAAAGATGATGCTGTGAAAGTGCTGCACTCAATATGCCAGCAAATGTGGAAAACTCAGCAGTGGCCACAGGACTGGAAAAGGTCCATTTTCATTCCAATCCCTAAGAAAGGCAATCCCAAAGAATGCTCAAACTACCGCACAGTTGCACTCATCTCACATGCTAGTAAAGTAATGCTCAAAATTCTCCAAGCCAGTCTTCAGCAATACGTGAACCGAGAACTTCCAGATGTTCAAGATGGTTTTAGAAAAGGCAGAGGAACCAGAGATCAAATTGCCAATATCCGCTGGATTATCAAAAAGACAAGAGAGTTCCAGAAAAACATCTATTTCTGCTTTATTGACTATGCCAAAGCCTTTGACTGTGTGGATCACAATAAGCTGTGGAAAATTCTGAAGGAGATGGGAATACCAGACCACCTGACCTGCCTCTTGAGAAACCTGTATGCAGGTCAGGAAGCAACAGTGAGAACTGGACATGGAACAACAGACTGGTTCCAAATAGGAAAAGGAGTATGTCAAGGCTGTATATTGTCACCCTGCTTATTTAACGTATATGCAGAGTACATCATGAGAAACGCTGGGCTGGAAGAAGCACAAGCTGGAAGAAATATCAATAACCGCAGATATGCAGATGACACCACCCTTATGGCAGAAAGTGAAGAGGATCTAAAAAGCCTCTTGATGAAAGTAAAAGAGGAGAGTGAAAAAGTTGGCTTAAAGCTTAACAGAAAACTAAGATCATGGCATCTGGTCCCATCACCTCATGGGAAATAGATGGGGAGACAGTGTCAGACTTTATTTTTTTGGGCTCCAAAATCACTGCAGATAGTGACTGCAGCCATGAAATTAAAAGATGCTTACTCCTCGGAATGAAAGTTATGACCAGCCTAGATAGCATATTAAAAAGCAGAGACATTACTTTGCCAACAAAGGTCCATCTGGTCAAGGCTATGGTTTTTCCAGTGGTCATGTATGGATGTGAGAGTTGGACTGTGAAGAAAGCTGAGCACCGAAAAATTGATGCTTTTGAACTGTGGTGTGGAGAAGACTCTTGAGAGTCCCTTGGACTGCAGGGAGATCCAACCAGTCCATCCTGAAGGAGATCAGCCCTGGGTGTTCATTGGAAGGACTGATGCTGAAGCTGAAATTCCAATACTTTGGCCACCTCATGTGAAGAGTTGACTCATTGGAAAAGACCCTGATGCTGGGAGGGATTAGGGGCAGGAGGAGAAGGGGACGACGGAGGATGAGATGGCTGGATGGCATCACCGACTCGATGGGCATGAGTTTGAGTAAACTCCATGAGTTTGTGATGGACAGGGAGGCCTGGCGTGCTGTGATTCATGGGGTCACAAAGAGTCGGACATGACTGAGCGACTGAACTGAACTGAACTGAACTGAATGGCAACCCACTCCAGTATTCTTGCCTGGAGAATCCCAGGCTCCCAGAGGATCCTGGTGGGCTGCCGTCTATGGGGTTGCACAGAGTTGGACATGGCAGTCATTCTTCTCTTCCTCATACAGAGATACCCTTAGAAATGGAGGTTTATTTTATACATTTAAATTTCCCTTACAAAAGGGTAACTTCTACTGTTTTCAGAGCTTCTCCTTTTCTCAGAAATAATCAGCTCAAGATCATCCTTATGCCAAAAGGCTATTTTGGGGTGGCATATTCTGCTACCCTTCCCCCGCTTCTTTCAAGTTTTTGCCCAGATGTCACTTCCTCAGTGAGGCTTACCATGTCCACCTGTTGAAGATTACAGTGGCTCAACCCACAAACACTCTCCATTTGTTTTACTCTGGTCCCCTGCCCCTGCCAAGAGCACGTATCCTCTTTTGTCATATTGTGTAATTGACCGACTTCGTATTTATCTTGCTCACCAGAAGTTATGGTTTGCTGGGATTTTTGCCTGGACACAGCTGTACCTGTCACATAATTGAATGCTCAATAAATAGCTGTTAGATGAATGAGGATCCTAAGACTGCTTTTACTTTTGGGCTATTCTCTTTCAAATTCTTGGGCTCTATCCCAGACCTCTTGAATCAGAAACTCTGGGGATGTGGATCCATCTACTTTGTCTTAACTAGACCTCCAGGTCACTCTGATGTAAATTATAGTTTTAAGAACCACTCAGTAAGGTTTCAGGAGCTAGATGTGTTGCTTACAGGTGTGGATGTGTAGGTCTATACTTGAGGTAACTTGACAAGTATAACTGAATACAAATTCAGAGAGACAAAGAGAATACAAATAAAGAGAACAATCTCTTTTTGGACTTCTCTTTCTCTTCCTCCTGCTGCCCTTTCCTGAGGAGGTAGCACAAGGAAAGAGGCTATCAGCTGTAGTAACTTTCTGTTGATTTATCAAGGAAAAAAGGTCCCCAAGACTGCTTTGTTGTTGAGTCCCTAAGTCGTGTCCGACTCCTTGTGACCCCCATGGACTCCTGCACACCCCACTTCTCTGTCGTTCACCATCTCCCAGAGCTTGCTTAAACTCATGTCCATTGAGTCAGTGATGCCATCCAACCATCTCATCCTCTGTTGCCCCCTTCTCCTGGCCTCAGTCTTTCTCAGTACCAGGGTCTTTTCCAGTGAGTTGGCTCTTTGCATCAGGTGGCCGAAGTATTGGAGCTTCAGCTTCAGCATCAGTCCTTCCAATGAATTTTCAGGGTTGATTTCCTTTAGGATTGACTGGTTTGATCTCCTGGCAGTCCACGACTACTGTAGATTCCAGTAATACAGGAGGAGGCACTGGACTCTACAGGTGGTCACACTCATACTCATGGCTAACATTTGTTGTAGCAAAAAGGTATGAGACAAGCAGCCAGGGAGAAAAGCACAGAGGGCATTGTCTAGAGGAAACCAAGAGAAAGCTGCAGAGAGTCCCCTCCCAGTGGAGTCAAATAGGGCATACTTAATTCCTCTAGCATCAAACACTAACAAGTATGACGTGTTATGGTATTCCCCTGGTGACTCAGTGGTATAGAATCCACCTGCCGATACAGAAGACGCAGGTTTGAGCCCAGGGTCAGGGAAGATCCCCTGGAGAAGGAAGTGGCAACCCACTCCAGTATTCATGCCTGGGAAATCCCGTGGACAGAGGAGCCTGGCCAGATACAGCCCATGGGGTCGCAAAGAGTCGGATACAGTGGCTAAACAACAACAACGTGAAGTGTTTATCTCCGAGGGAGGCTCATTTGGAGACATAGTCTTCTGGTGTTTAGTGGGTACTGTCATGTAGGCACCCTCTGTCTAGCAGATACCAAAATTCCAGCCTCCCAGAAGAAAAGCAGTTCAGCACAAACCACATTTTATAAACAGTTTAGGCACAGCAAGCCATTCTTAACCAGTCAGAGTGGTAGGAACCCTCCTGAAATCCAAACTCCCAGATGCCCACCAGAGACCAACCTTGCAAGCCAGTCTGAGGCTGCTAATTCTTAGAAAGACCTGCTTGCAGGGTGCGCCCTTGGCGGGCATCTGGGAACTCGAAGTTCCAGAGAGTTCCTCCCACCCTGACTGGTAGGGATGGCTCACTGAGGCTTACAGGTGGGGGTATATAAACTCTTTTCTGCTATGTTCACTGTTTCTTCATGTTATCTAAAAAAGTTTGTTTTTTCTTCTTTATGTAGAACATAAGGCAATTAGACTTCTCTCTTCTTAGGAAATTTAGTAATAAAATGTTGTGAGAATGACTTGGACAGTTTAAGTGGATTGAGTAAGTGAGTTTATTCACTTAGACATATTTTCTTAAAAATGCCTTGGCAGTATTATTCAATTTAGTAATTACATAAGTGATTTATGTCATAGTAATATTTTAAAATGTATTCCAAACGATACAAAAATTAAAATAGCTTTCTTACTGTTCATTTGAAAAATATCACCTATGGATGTTACCGTCTGTTTCAAGGTGGACAGTTGATTTTTCTTCACGTCTAACTTTTCATCTTCCAGAGGGCCAATGTGATAACTTGCCATCTTTGGGTTTGCTTTTGTGAATAGCCAGTCTTCTTTCTTTCTTTTTTTATAGGTCAAGATGCTGAATTATCAGGGACACTTTCACTTGTCTTGACACAGTGCTGTAAGAGAATAAAGGATACTGTTCAGAAGTTGGCCTCTGACCACAAAGACATCCACAGCAGCGTTTCTCGGGTTGGAAAAGCCATTGATAAGGTATGGTGTTGTCGGGAGTGTTTGGTATGTTCTAGCATCATCCACCGTTTCCCATGACTGCTTTCATCACATTAGCTTTCTCATTGTTTATACTGTTTCTTTCATCCTTGCTTTTAGTAATATGGTGTTACTATGGTCCTCTTAAAGTTCCGTGTTGCTGTTATTTCAAAAAACAAGAATAAAAGCAAACCAAAACCCTTCTCTCTTTATAGCCTTTTTTTTTTTTAAACCCATTTTCTTGTGTGATGACCACTCATAATGTCAAGGTGAGTCAGTTTCCAAATTTTTAACTTACTCTGAGGGAGTTTGTTTATAGAAGTAACTTTTCCTTCTTCCTGAGTAATTCCCAGGGTGTGACTCGGCCTCTGTTATGGGATGATTGGGGTAACAAAGCTTGCATCTGTCTGCCCTGCGTCATCCTACTCTCCTTGTCTTCCTGTGAGCTTGCTGGTCACTTTGCTTCAGTGTTGTTTGCCCTGTGAGTGGGTTGGTTGCTAGCCAGCAGAGCCGGCCACTTGAGTTGAGTGATTTTCTTATGACATCTCTTAAATCTTTGACTTGGAGGTTTGCTTATAAGCAGTTACCATTTTTAGCACTGGGGCAGTTTTGCCCTTGGAGTTCTTAGTCTTAGTAGAGCCCAAGAGAAGTGGCTTAAGGTTACTGTGTGATACCTAGGAATGTTTCAGCTATTGGGGAGTGTGTGACTGGTTGTGGACATTTTTGTTCACATGTTGTAAACTTCTGGGAGAGTAGGAAGAAATTTTGAGGAGAGCTTTTTGTAGCAAAACATGTCTTACGAGTTGCTCCATCTGTATGCATGAGGACAGTAGCTGTAACATGGAAACTCGTGGAATCCAGAGAATGGCTGTTAACTCATGCACAAACCTGTTAGAAATAGTCTGACAAAGGGGTAGCGTTGGCCAGCTAGACTCAAGGCAGCCCGAGTGAGAACTGTAACATGGATGCTTTTAAGGAAGTATTGCTAACTGGTAGGTACGGTATGGCAGGACTGAATGGCTGGGCCTCCAGAAGTGTTAGTGACCTCTGGGAGAGCTCTCACCACTCCCAGTGTGCTGAGGGCTTTGCCGCAGCGAAAGAGGCCAGAGAAGTGGTGTTGGCTGCAGCGGCCCCATTTTTGGATCTGTGATGGCGGTTGCCAGCAGAGGCTGGAAGGCAGTGAGTGTCCTCTGAAATAGCTCTCAGGTTGTGGGGCCTGTCTGTTAACTCTGAGGATGTAAGCAGAGCTTTGGAAGTGGCTTTGGCTTCAGACTTTGTGGTGACTGTGGCGTCGTACGTCTTCAGTTGGTGCCTGATGTGATTATTGCTGTGTACTGACTCAAGGCCCTTCTGGAAGAGTGGGGTTGGGCGTGCTTTAGGGATGATCTTAAATCACTGTGAGTGAGGAACCCTCTGTGTCTAGGGTGAAGTAACTACTGGTGGTGTTTAGGAAGCTTCAGGTATTGGTGGCTGCCAGTGACCAAGGCATTCTAGTGATGGTTCAGACCCCAAGAGGTTCCTGGCAGTGAGCACTGGGCTACCCGCAGTTATGACAGTGTGGGGACAGGCAGGACCAGAAGATGCCAGGACAGTGAGAGTAGCTGAAGCCTCCGAAGCAGCCAGTCAGAGAAAAGACACCAGATTCCGGAATAGGTGGGGGTGGCCTTGCAGTCATGCCTCGTGTGTGGTCTCCAAGATCTGGGATACGGGGCTTTGCGTGGTGCCACTGGTCGGGGGGCCATGTGTCCTCAATTCCCAGCTTATGTCTTGTCCGATCCTAGTTACCATCAGTGTTAGTCCCTCCGTCTTGTGCGACTCTTTACAACCCCATGGACTGTAGCCTGCCGGGCTCCTCTGTCCATGGAATTCTCCAGGCAAGAATACTGGAGTGGGTTGCCATTCCCTTCTCCAGAGGATCTTCCTGACCCAGGGATTGAACCCGGGTCTCCTGCATTGCAGGTGGATTCTTTACTGTCTGAGCCCCCAGGGAAGCCAGTTATCATCAGAGCTCTCTTTTACTCTTGTCCCCCAGCTACTGGTGACTTGCTAAACATGTCTTCCTCCCAATGTGGCAAGTCTTTATACATAATCATAAGGGTTGTCTTGTTTTGGCTAATTTTTGAGACAAAGCATTTAAATGTATTTGGGGCTGAAAATGGAAGTATCTTTTTGAAAGTGGAAGACAAGGGATCCACACAGTGAATAACAACCTACATTCTGACCTTTTTAGTGGGGAGGTATTTGAGGTGAATATTGCTGATTAAATATTTTAATGTATTAATTTCTCTTTTGAGTATATTTTTCATGTACTTGGAAGTTATAAGGGCTTTTACAGGTAATTTTGGAGGGGGGGGTAGTTTTATATGTTTCTGTGAAAGTAGTTTAGGTTCTAGGTAACCTGGCTTCTAGATTCTTCTGATATATCATGAAATGACACCATTAAGTTGATCCTGGGGTCATTTGTTGGATTATAGTCCTGAGGCACAGCCGAAAGCTTGGATGTCTTAGCGGAGTTCTATAACATTTTTCAGTGTATTCTCTTCCCTTTTGTGGGGGTTAAGGGGCGGCATCTACTTAGCCTTAGCTGTAAAGGAAGCTGTTACCCCACTAGAACTACCTAGACCTTGTACATGAGCTTCTCGCGCACCTGAGGAATTCTGTGTTGACTGATGTTGTCCATGATTCCATTGGTTTGTAAAGTCTTCCTGCCCTTCTAGCTTGCACCTCGTAAATTTGTGCAAGCTTCCGGGGCCACCTGTCGCAAAGGCTGGGTGGACTCGTGCGTTGGCGAACAAACAGGATGAAGCTGAAGCCACTGTGGCTTAAGCCTTTAAGTATCACAGTAAACAACCTTGAGTAATAAATTGGAATGTCGTCCGGCAGCCTGTGAGCACCATGTTGTGGGCACATGTTCCCACCCTGCCGGGAGGAGGACAATAAAGAAGCTAGTGACTCGTATATGAGCAAGCTGGTTGTTGAGTGAGGAACTTGAGTAAATTTTTGACATGTTTAAAAAATTTATTTTTTCCTTTAATGTTTCAATGCTTCCTTTAAACTTTTTTAGTCATCACTTCCCTGAAAACGTATGCAGAAAAGTTTATGATGTTAGGCAAGACACTTTCTGGCTTTTAATTATTGCCAACATAAAAAATTATTTAAGATTTCTGCTTTAATGTGTTAACAGTTTTCAGATGTCTGTAGTATAATCACAATTTAAAATAAATATCAACCACTGGGTTCTGTAGCCAAAAAAATGTTTTGTTTTTTTTCTTTTAGTAAAACCAAATTTGTTTTTTATTTCCTTCTCTATTTTTCAGAAAATTTAGAATTGTTTCCTATTTAGGATATTTTATTTAGTGTTTTACTTAGTCTTTTGACTTTTTTAAGGTTAATTCCTAAGTAAGAAAAATCAGTAAAAATAATTACTGCTTTAGACTTTTGTGTGTGGGTGGATGAAATAATGCTAAAATTTGAGTAACATTTGCTGTGGGACAATTGAAAGTGAAAAACATTGTACATGTTCTTTAGAAAACTGTGGTGTGGTTCATTCATGTAAGGGTGCTTTTTGTACATGTCAAAGAACTGGAAAGATTCTGAGGCAACATTAAGTTTGCTTAGGACGGACTCTGCTTACTAATAAAAAGAACAGAGATAATCACTGAGTTCTTGATTAAGGTTGTGGAGTTGATATTTTATTTTATTTATTCCTTCATTTATTTTTGGCTGCTCTGGGTCTTCGTTGCTGCGAGTGGCTTTCTCTAGTTGCAGCAAGTGGGGGCTACTCTTCATTGTGGTATGAGGGCTCCTCATTGTGGTGGTTTCTCTGGTTTCAGAGCACGGACTCTCGGCACTCGGGCTTCGGTAGTTGCAGCATGCAGGCTCAGTAGTTGTGGCATGTGGGCTTAGTTGCTCTGAGGCATGTGGAATCTTCCCAGACCAGGGATTGAACCTGTGTCCCCTGCATTGGCAGGCAGATTCCTATCCACTGTGCCACCAGGGAAGTTCCATTTTGTTGTTTTTAATTTTTAAAAAATTGTTTATTTTTTGGGCCACCCCACAAGGCATATGGGATCTTAGTTCCCTGACCAGGGATTGAACCTTCACCCCCCCCTGCTTTGGAAGGCAGCATCTTAACCACTGGACCACTGGGGAAGTCCCTGGAGTTGATATTTTTACATTTGACTTGTGAGAGTGGGTAAGATTTAGCACAGCAGAGCAGTGAGGTGTGGTCTTCTGTGGGGCCAGGAAAGGAACTGAACAGCTGAGAAAATGCTCAACTCCTGTTAAAAGACTCTCAGGGACTGACTTGATAGGAGCGGCTGCCCCTGTCAGGCAAGGTCGGGCTGGGGAAAAGGCAGTGATGGAAGGCCTAAAGATTTGATCCAAGGAGATTAGGGGAAAAAGGGAGGGAATGATAAAAAAACATTTGAGGATTTGCATACCCTCCTTAAACAGGATGAAATTAGACTAAGGAGAAGGCAGAAAATATAGCTCTCACTTACGGCATATTGACCATGTTCCACACACTGAGCTGAGAGCATTACATACATTTAGAGGGCTTCCCAGGTGACGCTAGTATTAAAAGAATCCATCTGCCAATGCAGAAGACATAAGAAACTCCAGTGTGATCCCTGGATCCGGAAGGCATGGCAACCCACTCCAGTATTCTTGTCTGGAAAATCCCATGGACAGAGGAGCCTGATGGGCTATAGGCCACAGGGTCGCAAGGAGTTGGACATGACTGAAGCGACTTAGCACGCACACACACGCATAGCCCATGATGTGTGTTAGTTGCTCAGTTGTGTCCGACTCTTTGCAACTGCATGGACTGTAGTCTGGCTCCTCTGTCCATGGAATTCTCCAGGCAAGAATACTGGACTGGGTTGCCATTTCCTTCTCCAGTAGCCCATGACACAAGCACATTATTCCCTTTTCACATGTGAGGAAACTAAGTTTCAGAAATATTAAGTAACATACCCCAAGGTATGCAAGTGGTAGATCAAGGTTTAGGAACAGGTTTCACTCAAGAGTTTGTTCTTAAACACTGTACTGTACTAGGAAATCAGGCCATTGCAGGGCTGGTAATATTTTAAGGCGGCAAATAATGGTTTAAAAAAACCCTTTTTATAAACCACTTTTCCTAGACTGATCTTCTGCCACTAGATGGAGCGTATGCATTGATGAGGCAAAATGATGACTGTGTTAAAAAAAATGGCGTAAGGCCATAAAAAATGAAATAGAGAACATTGTAAAATAGTTCTGAACATAGTAAAATAGTCCTATATAAAAAATAGTTTTATATAGGTCTTACTGGGGTGTAAGGGGAGAAAAAAGTAATGGCAGGAGAAAATTTTTTTTTTTTTTTTTTTAATTTATTTTTTATTTTTTTATTTTTTTAGGAGAAAATTTTTTGCGTTTAGCCTTAAACAATAATTAGAATGGGTGAGGTCAGCTAACTCTCAAGTACTATTAGTATGTAATGGATAAATCCTTATGTAGTAGAGAGAAGTTACCGTTCATCAAGGAGGGAAATGAAAAAGTCTAGAAAGCTTACTCTGAGCAAGGCGAAAAAGAACTGAGTTTGAAATATAGGCAGATAGTTTGATACATGTATTGGGTAGGATTTTCATAATTACTGAAAAGAAATGGATAACAAAGCTGTAAAAAGATCCCAGTGATTAGAAGCTAGGAACGAATTCCCTGAAAATAAAATAAAACAGACTAACCATACCCCCTAAAAAAGTTACTAGTAATACATTTAGTAAAAATCTCATATTTTCTCCCATTTTGAGGGTTGTCCCTTTGTTTTTGGTTTCCTTTTCTCTGCAAAAGCTTTTGAGCTTAATTAGGTCCCATTTGTTTTCATTTTCATTACTTTAGGCAGTAGATTGAAAAAGATTTTTCTGTGATTTATGTCAAGAGTGTTTTGCCTGTGTTTTCCTCTTAAGTTCTATAGTATCTGGCCTTGGTGCATTCAGGTCTTTAATCCATTTTGAGTTTATTTTTGTGTATGATGTTAGAGTGTTCTAATTTCATTCTTTTACTTGTCGCTGTCCAGTGTTTGCATAGTATCTTTTTTTTGTTTTGTGTGAAGTAGTAGATAACTTTTCCCAAGCTGCTTGGAGCCAGAGTCCAGGTCGTCGTCTTCTCAGTTAAATGTTCTCTGCAGTACCCCTTTCACTTCTAAACCAGATTAACTAGGTGCTTGGAAGGGAAATTGATTCCTGGTAGGTGCAACAAGAGCACATTGTTAGGGTCACATGCCAGGTTTTCTACCAAAGTCAATGGAGAAGTTTTTAAAAAATTAGCAGTATTAAAGAATTGGCAGGGACTTCCCTGGTGGCCTAGTGGGTAAGACTCCTTGCTCCCAATGCAGGGGGCCTGGGTTCCATCCCTGCTCAGGGAACTGGATCCCACATGCCACAACTTAATTGTTCTCATTCTGCAACTAAGACCTGATATAGTCAGATAAATAAATATTTAAAAAAAAAAAGAAGAATTGGCACTTAGGCATTAAATCAAATACTGAGTTTTATCATGTACTTTTGTCACTACTTACTCAATAATTATAATTTCATAAAATGTATTTCAGAAAGGGATTGATTTTGGATGGTGGACAGTGAAAGGCAGTCCTTAAATCTAATCAGTTCGTAAGCATGTTTAAGCAAACAGATAGGATGGTTTGTTTAGATTTCATAGTCTTGTGAGGATCGTCTAAGTTATTTACTTCGCCTCTGCCTAGCTTCCAGATTTTAAAACCTTTAATCCATTAAAAATGTGAATGATACTAAAAGTACATGAGATGGTATACAAATTTGTGTGTCCTGAATTTCTCTTTTTAAGCTGTAATATCTTCTCTAGACAGACACACCCTTGAATATGTGCTTTTTATCTTTTGAGAATGTGCCTTCACATTAAGAACATCCTTCCATGTTTTTTCTTTTCTTTTCCTTTATAAAAGGAAAAATGTAGTAAAACAGAAGTGCTAATAGACAGGTGTTTCTCTTCACTATCTACTTCTTGGCTGGTTTGCGATGCTGCTGATTTCCTGGGCAGCCATGCAGATGAGTTTGGTCACCTAGCAACAGGGCCTGGAACTGATCCTTGCTCTGATGCAACAGTAAGAACGTGCAGTTATAATAAAAGGAGTTCTCATACTATATTGCGTTTCCTCGACCTCTTTTTACAATTTTAGCTTTAATTTTTACTACATGTGAGCTAAGAAAAAAATTAACTCATCCACTTTAGTGGTTTAAACTGCAAAAGCTAAATGATAGAAGGGAGCTCAGAAATTTTCATCTAATGCTTTGCTTAGTCATGCTTAGTTGTGTTTTCTAAGACTAGCAAATAAGTTCTAGAACTTGAATGTCATACAGATGTCTTGAGTGTAAAGGTTTTTGATTTTTCTTACAACCAGTGTAGTAGTGAAATAAAATTATATGAAGAGCATCATTGTAAAAGAAAGTGTTTACATTTGTTTAAATGTTATACTGTTTTAAATTTTTCTAGATGAGCAAAATTTACTTTTGGTAAGTATATGAAGGAAAGATTTGGAGGAATTGTTTTGTTTGACCAGTTACTGTCTGGTGGTAGCTATTAGAATTATGACTAAATGTAAACATATACTGCTGAAAACAACTATTTTCATATGGGCTGTGCTTTGGAGTTGACCATTATGTCTTCCAAAGTTATTTATTTCTTTCCTGCAGAATAATAGACACCTGATTTGTTGGGGGTTGATGTGATTGGGGAATAATCAGTAAATGAATCAGTAGAAATCTAAAGGTTGTGTTTGGATTGAATGAGTTTGATAAATCAGTGAGAAATCTTAGTCTCAATGATTCTTGCCTGTAGAGTGCATTCAGACATTTAGAGAGTTATAGACAGATTCCTGAGTTGGTAATAAATTCTGTCATCCTCTGATACCCATTCTTTTATTCATCTGATTAGCCTTTTATCTGGGGGAATAAAGTATGGGAGAAATCTGTGACATTGTTACTGAACCCAGATCTGACTGTGCCCCAGTAAGGAGGCCAGGTTGGTGAGAAGGAAAGTTTGCTTTATTTTGGATGCTGGCAGCGGGAGGTGGGGAATGCTTGTCCAAAGGCTGACTCCCCACCCCCAATCAGGGGCAAGAGCTTTTATAGACAGAGGGAGGGGCTCCATGAAGAAACAGCACAATCAGCCCTGACAGTCATCTTGATCATCAGTGGTCTAATCAGCGTCATCTTCCTTGTTTTAAGAACAATAAGTCTTCCGTTCCAGGATTGGTTTGTTCCCATTTCCTTGAGGCCAGTTCTTGGAATTGTGCAGCTGTGGCATGGTTACAGTCTGGTCATCGTGTGGTTAATTTCTCTACCTGGAGTGGTCTCAGTATCTGCAAGGACAGCTCACAGGACATGGCTCAGAATATTATCTATAGCCTTTGAAAAGAAACTAAAGGTTCCTGACTGTGCTTAATGACTAAACTGTTATTATTTGGTCTCCTTTGACTGTTTTCCTTTGTTTCTGCATTTTCTCGCTTCTCTGATTAAACTTAATTCTTTGGCTAAAGTTTTTCCACAGGCAAAAGATAGGCTGAGGACATGGGGGGTGAGGCCCTTGGGTCCTGCTCTGCTTACCATCAGTCACCCTTGTAGGCCTGTATCCCACCCAGTCCAGAGGAGGAACAAGGTAGCAGCATCTTTACTTCTAGTGTTCTGGTTGTCACAAACAGCATAAAGATGTAATAATTAGCTTAAAGGTATTGATAAACTGCTATAAAATCATCTCTCAACAGGCAGAATCTGGTAAGCGGATTGGATGAGGAAGGTGGAGAGCCACAACCAAGCAATTCTGACTTTTTTCAGTACTAGATACAGTCTGTTCAATATGGGCATGGACGCTATTGCCTTAGCATCTATGTACTCTGTATTATTTCACTCTTTAGATTAAGTACCAGGCCAAGAAAGAGGTCTATAAAAAGAGAAGGAATAAAAATTTAAGATTCTGAGAGTAATTTTGCTTTTTTGTTTTTGTGTTGAGTAATTCCAAATGTTAAATGTGTATATTTAGTTTTAGGCTACTGACTTGACATCTAAGAATAGATAGATCTTTAAAGAAAAGTGGGCTGAATTTTGGAGAGGAGAGCTGCGCTGTGTTGTGGTGATTGTAAATAGTATGTGGTTTGCAGTTCTATTGTGGATTACTTACCACCTGTTCTTACGTGTGCTGTAAAATAACCCTGTGTTGCTTGTACCATGCTTAAGCAATGATTAACTAAGGATTGAATTAATAATTTCAGTTTAATCTAAACATAAATTAATTAAATTTATGTGCTTAAAAACAATTCAAGAGGCTTATCAGGGTTAACACCTATGAAAGATAAGGGGGTGGAAGTAAAATTGGGCAGAGAAAGTTTTCAGAGGTAGATTAGCCAATTTATTTACTCTTGATGTTTTGAGTTGCCTTCTACTGGGGTCATTTCCCCTTTGTCAGAAGAACTTTAGCAGTTCTTTTAGAGCAGGTCTTCTTTCAACAAATTCAGCTTCCCTTCATCTGAGAATGTCTTTATTTCATCTTCATTCCTGAAGGATATTTTCACTTGATATAAAATTCTGGGATGTCAGTTCTTTTCTGCTAGTACTTGAAAAATGTGTCACTTCTTTCTGGTTTCTGCATGGTTTCTGTTGAGAACTCTGTAGTCCTTTTTTCTTTTTTAAAATATGAAAGTATGATAACACCTTTATAGGAGATTTGGAAAATACAGAACAAAGTTGCATATGGTTCCACTATATATTACAATTATTTTTTAAGTATATAAATTAAGATTTTTAGTTGAGAAATCTGTAGTCATTTGAATTATAGTTTCCCCTATAAGCAATGTATCAATTTTCCCTAGCTACTTTCAAAATTTTTCTTCGTCTTTAATTTTTAGCGCTTTGATTCTGAGATGTCTGAGTTTGGATTTCTTTGAATTTATTCTTCTAGGAATTTGCTGAGCTTCTTGAATCTGTAGATTTATGTCTTGACAAAGTTGGGAAATGTTAAAAAAAAAAATTTTTTTTTTCCTGCACTACACTCTTCTTCCTCTAGCAAATCACTGACATAGTGTTAGATCTTTTGTTATTGTCCTACAGGTCCCTGAGGTCCTATTCATTGTTTTGTTGGGTTTTTTTTTCAATTTTTATTTGGTTGTTCAAATTAGATCATTTCTATGGATCTCCACTGACTTTTGTGCTGTTCACCTCTATTCTGCTGTTAAGTACATCCTGTGAGGTTTTTTTTTTTTTTTTCCTCTGAGGTTTTTAAAAAAAAATTTTACTTATTTGGCTGTGCTGTGTCTTAGTTGCAGCATGGGAGACCTTAGTTGCCTAACCAGGGATTGAACCCAGGCCCCTTGCATTGGGAGCAAGGAGTTGTAGCCAGACACTGGACCACCAGGGAAGTCCCCATCCACTGAGTTTTTTTAAGTTTTGTTTTAGTGGTCACTACCTGGTTGGGCTCAAACTATAAGTTATGGCGAGTCTTCTCTGAGTTGTAGTTTCAATATTTCCAAAGCCTTTACAGAGCTGTTCAGATGTGTCTTGTCATTCTAGGACCTGGAAGCCAGGTCTGACTCCTAGTTCCCCTTTCAAAGTCTGTGCTGTGCTGCTGAGGGTCAGACCCTGCCTGTGCCACTTGAGGGCAAGCCTGGGGGTTCGTAAACAGCTCTGGATGGGAGTGTTACTTTTCTGAGTTTCTTCCTCTCTCTGATCTCCCTGCTACTTTAGGGTTCTCGGGAGCTTCCTATTTAGTCATCCAGCCAGAGAACTGGGCTTTATATACCCTGATCAGTTCAGTTCAGTCACTCAGCTGTGTCCAGCTCTTTGTGACCCCATGGACTGCAGCACGCCAGGCTTCCCTGTCCATCACCAACTCCCGGATCTTACTCAAACTCATGTCCATCAAGTCGGTGATGCCGTCCAACCATCTCATCCTCTGTCATCCCCTTCTCCTGCCTTCAAATCTTTCCCAGCATCAAGGTCTTTTCCAATGAGTCAGTTCTTTGCATCAGGTGATATACCCTGATCACCTGTATTTTATCATAATTCTGCCTGTATCTGGGGCTACGAGGTAGAGGGACAGAGAGAAAAGATGCGAGAGGAGTTTTGGCCCCCCCTTCTTGGGACCATCGCTCCTCTGATTGGAGAGAAAAGATCCCTTCCCTCAGAGTTTTAACTTGCCTACTGTGGTGGATTTCCCAGGTGGTGCTAGTGGTAAAGAATCTGCTTGCAAGTGCAGAAGACATAAGAGAAGTGGGTTTGATCACTGGATCGGGAAGATCCTCTGGAGGAGGGGATGGCAACCCACTCCAGTATTTTTGCCTGGAGAACCCCCATGGACAGAAAAGCCAGGTGGACTACTGTCCATGGGATTGCAAAGAGTCGGACATGACTGACTTAATACGTGCAGAGTTCTGAAGATCTGCCGAGTCTTGTTTCCTACTTAATTCAATCAAATATAATCTAGGCACTGCTGTGAAAATTACGACACCATTTCTTCTTTTTTTTGTGACACCATTTCTGTTCGGAAAAAAAAAAAAAAAAAGCTCACAAATGCTCCTTACTCACAACAGAAGCTTAACTGCAGACTGCCTTGAGCTAGGGGTGCAAGAAAATGGAGGGAAGAAAGCATGTGATTTATTTCCGTCCCCTTCTACGTGATAGGAAAACCCACTCCTGTTCCTCATGCGAGCCCTGGAGGGCTTCTCCTGGAGGTGTGGATTTTGGTTGTACTACCTCCAGACTGAGAGATAGATGTTGGAGGGAGGAAAGTAGTAAGTTCACCTTCAGTTCTTTGCCTTCTTCCCCATTCCACTTACTGCTGTTCAGAGTTGGCCTCGAGTAGCCAATCCATTCAGTCCTGATTTTGGAACTGCATTCAGAGAGACAGGGTGGGGTGTACTTGCTTGATCTTACCCAGAACCAGAACCTTCAACACCCTCTCTGTTTGTAATAGATTTTGACGAAATCCTTTAGCTTGCTATAAAAGGAATGTTTGCTATTTGTGTAAGAGTGGTTATCTCCAGTGATAATCTCTGCTAGTACTTTATATATTCTTTTCACATTTGTTCTGTGAGCATTTGTAAGCTTTTTTTAAAACAGAAATGGTGTCATTAAAAAAAAAGAAATGGTGTCATAATTTTTGTAGAAGTTGGTTTTTTTTTTCACTTAAGGGTAAGAACATTTTTCTATGTTAGTAGATACAGAGCAATGAACCTTACTTTTAAATTGTTAATAGTAATACTAACAGAGTAGCAACTACCATTTCATTGCACCAATAAGTGAAGTGAAGTGAAGTCGCTCAGTTGTGTACAACTCTTTGCGACCCCCATGGACTGTAGCCTACCAGGCTCCTCTGTCCATGGGATTTTCCAGGCAAGAATACTGGAGTGGGTTGCTGTTTCCTTCTCCAGGGGATCCTGCCGACCCAGGGATCGAACCCAGGTCTCCAGCATTGCAGACAGACGCTTTACTGTCTGAGCCACCAGGGAAGCACCAATAAGGGAGCATATTAGTTTCCAAGAGCTGCTGTGACAGAGTACCACAGACTGAGTGACTTACACAGACATTCTTTTCCCCACTGATTTGGAGAGACTATAAGTTCCTGATCAAGGTGTGGCAGGCAGGGTTGGTTTCTTCTGGGGCCTTTCTCCCTGATTTGTAGATAGCCATCTTTTCTTCATGTTACCACGTGGTGTCTTTATCTGCTTGGGCTGCCATGACAAAATTCCATTTACACAACAAAAGTTTATTTGCTTCTGGTTGTAGAGACTGGGAAATCCAAGATCAAGGTGCTGGGCAATTCGCTGCCTGTTGAGGGCAGGCAGCCTTCTTCCTGGCTGGCAGATGAGCACCTTCT
The DNA here is from genome assembly GCF_019320065.1 of Cervus canadensis. Classification (NCBI taxonomy): domain Eukaryota; kingdom Metazoa; phylum Chordata; class Mammalia; order Artiodactyla; family Cervidae; genus Cervus; species Cervus canadensis. The sequence goes on from NC_057390.1 coordinate 45,523,295, forward strand.
CCCTGGGCCCTCATGTGGTGGAGAGAGAACAAGCGAGTCCTGGTGTTTGTTCCTTGTCTCATGAGAACGCTGGCCCTACTGGATGAGGGCGCCACCCTTATTTCATTTAACCTTTATTACCTTCTCTCAGACTCTGTCTCCAAAAACAGCCACACTGGTTTCTAGGGCTTTGAAGTAGGAATTTGGGAGGGACAGAGACATCAGCCTGTAACAGGTGGTCTTCCTTCTGCACCTGTCTCCCCCGTGTGCGTGCATGCTCAGTCGCTTCAGTCGTATTTGACTCTTTGCAGCCCTGTGGACTGTAGCCCTCCTGTCCATGGGATTCTCCAGGCAGAGATACTGGAGTGGGTTTGCCATTTCCTCCTCCAGGGGATCTTCCCGACCCAGGGATCCAACCTGTGTCTCTAAGTCTCCTGCATTGGCAGATGGGTTCTTTACCACTGGTGCCACCTGAGACAAGAGTCGTATTGGATTAGGGCTCAAAATGGTCTCATTTTAACTTTATAAGGTGCTGGGAGTTAGGACTTGAACACCGGGATTGTGAGAGGATACAGTTAAGTCCATAAAAGTATTTTCTCTCCTTAAGCTGAGGCTCAAATACCTTGAGTGATTTAGCCAAGATCACACAGCTAGTTAGATGGAACCAGGATCCAGACCCTGGTGGACTGGCTCCAGAGCCTGCTCTCTGAGCCATCTGTCCAGTCTCTTTTCCCCAACCGCCCCCCCACCCCCACCCCCGGCACTGCAGTTGTTGGGATGGGCCAAGGATTATTGAATAATCCTATGTTGGATATAATGGCTCTTCTTTTTTTCCTATTAGACAATGCTGCATTGAACATGCTTTTACAATTATCACTGCACACCTGTGAAAATATTGCTGTCATATAATGCCTAGAAATCAGTTTATTTACAGAATCATTATAAAGTTTATTTTTCCAGAATACCCTCAAAAAGTGAAAACATTTACCCTTGCAGCAATAATGAAATAGAGTGGGGGTTTCAGAAAAGAACAGTGGAAAGACTGCTTCCTGTCATAGGCTGCAGACAGATTGGAATTGGGGACTTATTGGAGGTGTCGCAGAGTTAAATAAAGGTGGTGGTTTCTGTTAAGGTAGGCGGGGTGAGAACGTATCAAGTGATGCATCCTGGTCAATTCATGACTCGCTGTCTTGTCTTTCAGAATTTCGATTCCGACATCAGCAGTGTGGGGATAGACGGCTGCTGGCAGGCAGACAGCCAGAGGCTACTCAATGAGGTGATGGTGGAGCACTTCTTCAGACAAGGAATGCTAGATGTTGCTGAGGAGCTCTGCCAGGTGAGGATGAAATGAAAACAAGGGAGATTCTTGCAGTTTTTAAGTCTTCTAGCTGTAGGTAGATTGTTGCATTTTAATCACCAGTGCTGACCTCAGTTTACAAGGAAGTCTCTCTCTTTTTTTTTTTAAACTTGGTTAAAAATTATAGTCCTAGAACTTGCTATTCAAATTATTTCCTTATTCTTGCCCCAGAATGTTGGTCCCAGGTCATCAGTCAAGGGTCAGAAGTGATGCTGCTTTTCCAAACAGCTCCTCTTTTGTTTTTTGGGAGGGAGCCAGTGCATTTTACGTAATTTTTTAAATCTTTTTTTTTTATTATTGTACCGTTGATTTACAGTGTTGCATTAGTTTCTGCTGTTCAGCAAAATAAGTCAGCCGTATGTATATCCACTCTTTTCCAGACTCCATTTCCATACAGCTCATTACAGAGCACCAAATAGAGTTCCTTGTGGTATACAGTAGGTTCCTACTTGTTACCTCTTAAATATAGTACTGTGTATGCTCAGTCATTTTAGTCACGTCTGACTCTTTCCAACCCTGTGGACTGTAGCCCACCAGGCTCCTCTGTCCATGGGATTCTCCAAGAATACTGGAGTGGGTTATCATTTCTTCCTCCAGAGGATTTTCCCGACCCAGGGGATTGAACCCTTTTCTCTTAACGTCTCGTGCATTGGTTGGTGGGTTTTTTTTTTTTACCACTAGTGCCATAAAACATCTCTTTGATAGGAAAGTTAGTATACCAGAGAAGTATACTTCTTCTGGAGGACAAAGAGGATTATATTTACTCTTCTAATCTGGCCCAATTTAAAGAACTTTATCAAATGAATTTCAAGCTAAAATTTACTTTAAGTGAGCAGCTTTTGTCTTTTATTCCTATTAGACATGAACTTAGAACAGTTTACCAATACCACGTAGTCATAATATCAGCATAATATGTATTAAGTATTTACCACCAGCCAAGCCCTGCCTTTACTCCTTACTGCAACCGTGTGAAGAAGAAATTATTTTCCCCATTCTACAGATGAGGAATCTGAGGTCTAGAGAAATAACCTGCCCAAGGCCATACAGGTTCTTAGTGGAGGAACTTGGATTCAGTTCCAGTTCACGTGTCTTCAAACTCTGTTCTGTGGCTTACACTTTGTGCTGTTGTATTTTCCATTTAGAAGAGTGAAGGACCATATGGTTTAAATAATTTAAAGCTAGTCTGTAAACCAGACCTCTAATCTTAAGACTTTGCTATTTTAAACAATTTAGGTAAGTAGTAACTCAAGTCTTCCTCTGTACATTACAGGATTCTGTGTCCATATAAATTTCCTAAAATAAATTGTGTCATTTAAGATTGTTTGTTTACAAGTATCAGAGACCCAAAATACCAATGGCTTAAACAAAAATGAAGTTTATTTCTCTTACACAAAAATAAGAGATAGTAAGCCACCCATGACATATATGGTAGCCACACACCATGAAACTCTTAGGGATCTCAGCTCCTTTTAGCTCTGCTGTTTCTAAGGTGACCCCTGTCCTCATGGTCCAGGGTAGCCAGAACCCCAGCTTAACTTCTTTGTTTTCCAGGAAGGGGCAAAGACATGTGCTTGTGTTTCATTGGCCAGAACTTAGATTTTGCAAAGCCCAACTTTATTGCATATGCTTACGTGCCCAGCTAAAATATGGGGTTTACTATCACAGGAAAGGAGGAAGAGGGATACTGGGGCTTAGTCCTCAGTCTCTGCCAGAGAAGTATATGTTAAAAAGAAACTATCTTTAATGATTTATCTCACATTTTATAATGTAGAATATGCTTTTATGGTATCTCTTTACTCTGACTTTTGCTAACAAAAATTCTTTTGATTTTTTTCAGGAGTCTGGTCTTTCTGTAGACCCAAGCCAGAAAGAACCATTTGTGGAGTTAAATCGAATATTAGAAGCGTTAAAAGTCCGAGTTCTGAGACCTGCTCTGGAGTGAGTTACTGAGTTTGTTTTCCTTTGAATCCTTTGCGAGAACTCTGTAAGAAAGGAATTAGAAAACACATTGAAGATTTTGAGATCTTTCTTCTTAATCACATGTGGGGTAGACTTCAGAGTAATCAAGGGAGAATTATTTTATTTCTTTTAGTCGAGTGAATTTGGGGGATATGCAATTTGAGAAAATGGTTAACACTCATTTCACTTATCAGTTGGTCTGAATTCCCATGAGAGAAGAGGGTTTCCTGTAGCCAGACTAGTTTTATAACTGAAGGACTGTTGTTCAGGGGATCTGAATTTGATATTTGAACTTCCATAATGTGTGAGGTTTGGTGTACATGAAGAGAACAAACGTTGCAGAGTTTTACTCTAATTACCATCATAAAATAGTTCACTGTGAACTTGTCATTGATGTGAATTCTATGAAATTACTGGGTTAGCTCTGTTAAGTATTATCCTAGAACAGGGTCAAGGAAAGTTTTTCATAAAGAGCCATATAAATATTTTAGGCTTTGCAAGCCACGTATGGTCTCTGTTGGATGTTTTTCTTTATTTCATTTTATAACCTTTTAAAAACTTAAAAAAAAAAAAAACCAAACAACAAAACCCACCTTGGCCATGTGGCATATGAAATAGACAGCAAGTCCTGTTTGGCCTGTGGCCATGGTTTGTGACCCCTGTCCTGGAATTTTTTAATGTGATGATAATCACTTATTTGTTTTAAAAAGGAAGAAAGGAAAGGAAGAAAAGTTACAAAGTAAAAGAAAGAATCTGGGTAATAGAAGCAGTGATATTGTTGTGAGGGCACAGCCTTAGAATTGCAGTATTTTAAAACTGGAAATATGTGAGAGCATTATTATCAGGGGGAAATACAGTTGGGAAGATCCTTGATGAGTTTTATAAAATACACCTTTTATCCTTCCGTAACCCGTTTGAATCTTTATAGCTTAGTTTTTTTCTGTTTCTCATCATTTCTCGGTTCTTAGGAAATTCTGAAAGTTCTAAAACCAGACTAGATGAACAGGCAGAGATAGTAAGAAGTAAAAGTTGCTCAGTTGTGTCTGACTCTTTGCAACTCTATGGACTAAACAGTTCATGAAATTCTCCAGGCCAGAATACTGGAGTGGGTAGCCTTTCCCTTCTCCAAGGGATCTTCCCAACCCAGGGATCAAACCCAGGTCTTCCACATTGCAGGCGGATTCTTTGCCAACTGAGCCACAAGGAAAGCCCAAGAAGACTGGAGTGAGTAGTGGATTCCTTCTCCAGCAGATCTTCCCGACCTAGGAATCGAATTGAGGTCTCCTGCATTGTAGGCGGATTCTTTACCAACTGAGCTATAGGGAAGCCCTGACAGAGATAGTGTCCTATGTAAATTTATAAATTACAAATTTCTGTATAAATTATAAATATCAGGTAGCTCATTTATTTTAATTCTTTAAAGATATAAATGTCACCCAACACCACTGTGTACTATGCATATCACTTGTATAGTTTATTTTTATAATTGATTTTTTAGCAGTTTTTATTGTGATACACCCTTATAAGAGGAAATTTAATCAAATGCCTCAAACACCCTCTTAAAATATGGCAGTCACTCTTGTCTCTACTTTCATATTCCATCTAAATGATTAAACTCTATAAAGGAGAGTGAGGGAGCCTAAATATAAAAATGTGATGGGTTTCTCAGTTGTTTTATAGTGATTTAGAAATGATACGTAAGTTGTTAATTGAGGTAGTATTCATTTATCCATTAATTTCTCAGATTTTTCATCAGACTTTTATTGAGTGCTTATTACTATGTATCAGAGACTATACTAAGTATTTGGACTGCCTTAGCCCTCAAACTACTCAAGGTTTTTTCCTTTTAGACTGCAGAAAATTCATAAGACCCTTTTAACTGTGTACTTTTTCTGTAAGATCTCAAGTTTCTTACTGATAACTATATTTATATAAGTTATTTCTGTAAATGTCTTTTGTTATTTGTAGCCTTAAGCAGTGCCTCTCAGGCAAAAGAAGGACTTATTCCATCTGCCTGGCAGTAACAGTGGAAATTTCTCTGCAGTCGTCTCTTAGTATCCATGAGACATTGGTTCTAGAAACCGCTATGGATACCAAAACTCACAGATGCTCAAGTCCTTTATGTAAAATGGCTTGTTATCTTTGGCCCTTTGTATTTGAGGTTCTGCAGCAGTGGATGCTGAAGGCCAACTGTACAGTAAAAATTTTCTTGTTACATTTTTCTGGGAATAGTGCCATGTTAAATATCTGCACGTGGGATATAGTGTTAATTACAGTTATCTCTCTTGGAGTGCTTATTATTAATATATGCCTCCCGTTGTTCTAAGCGTTTTGTATGTATTAACTTATTCAGTCCTCATAATAACCCTATAAGTAAGTACTCAGTTTACAGAGGAGGAATTGAGCCTGAAAGATGCTCCATGGGAAAAAAGGATATGGAGTCAGAAGGTTAATTAAGGAAAGCTTCATGTGATAGTCTCTACTACTGTCCTCTAACAGATTCACTTTAGCATACTAGATGGGCCATCTGCAGTTCTATGATAAAGAAACTCATTTAACTCTGTGAAATCCGTGTTTCCTGTGCATATTTAACCAAAGAATCCTTCTCTCCTTTCACCCCCAATAACACCTGCTAAATAAAACTCACAAAATTGAAGATCTGTGGAACTGTAGGGGTTTCTTTGGTGGCTCAGATGGTAAAGAATCCTCCTCCAAATGCGGGAGACCCGTAAGTTTGGAAAGTGTTAGTTTAATACAAATATCCGTTACAGAAACTCAAACTTTTCCAATTCTTGCCAGTTATTGTTGGATGCAAATATTTACTCAGCATCTTTTATGGGCAAGGTTTGGACTTCCCAGGTGGCTCAGTGGTAAAGAATCAGCCTGCCAAAGCAGGAGACTCATGAGACGCAGGTTCGATCCATGGGTCAGGAAGATCCCCTGGAGGAGGAAATGGCAACCCACTCCAGTATTCTTGCCTGAAAAATCCCATGGACAGAGGAGCCTGTTGGGTTACAGTCCATAGGACTGCAAAGAGTCAGACACAGCTGAGCCACTGAGCACATAGCACCCATGTGGGCAAGCACCCACGTACTCAGCTTGAATGAAAAATTTAAAAATGTGGGACATGAGTTTCCAGGATTCTGGTTCAGAAACACTGGAGAGAATCTTCCATATTTCATGTGTGGCATCTTTTCTTTGTACCTGGAAGCATTGTGGAACCACCCAGGAGAGGAAGAAGAAGGTGAAAGACTGCAGCAGTTCCTCCAGGCAGCCTCGGCAGTTGAGGCAGAGGCCAACCAGAAAGATTAATATGTCTGGAGTTGACTGGATGGAAGGACTAGATGAGAAGGAAGTCTGGTGAGCGTTGTTAGCTATTAATTGCAACCAGTAAAAGACAGTGGAAAGAAGGTGGTAAAGAAAGATGTTAGGGCTGAGAGAAGCGACAGAAGAACAGCTAATTATATATACAGTCAGGATCCTGCGTACTCTTTTGTTCCTGCCCCTGTATTTCTGAGTTTGTGTGCAGATTTTTCTCCTCACTCAGATCACCCTATTTTTTGAGTTCCTTCTGGCACCTCGCAGAGTGCTTATTTCATTGTAGGCATTCAATAAATGATGGAATAATTTGAAGAAGAACTTTGAAGAAACATGACTTCCTCCTTCATGTGGCAGATAGAAGCAAAGTCAAAAATAACTAGTGTTCATGGGAGAATAACAGTAACTTAATATGATGAGATGGAGAAAATTAGAAAAATAGAAACTGTCCTGGTAGACATGTACCAGGTTGTTGACATTTTGAAAGTGCTATCTTGAGGGGAAGCCAGATGGTTGCCTTCCTAAAGATGTTTCAGAAAGTAATATTGCCTTGGTGGGTTTGCCATGGTCTAGAATTTGACTTTCAACCTTGCGTACTTGGAAACCCATTTTCTTTTTCTTCGAACACCCAAAGCAGGCCCAGGGGCCTCATAGCACTTGTTTAGAGGAATTTGAAGTTCTGTTTGCAAAGCGTCAGGGAATGCCATAAGGAAACAAACTAATTGAATGATTATAATACAGAGAGATGTTCTAGAATTTTTTCACAGAAGAAAGAGTATTTAGTCTAGACTACTGCAGAGTTTTAGATTGAACAGGCCATGAACAGTACAGGCAAGCTTTGAAATATGAGAGGACTCCATTTCTAAGCCTACCAACTAGGTGAAGCTAGAAGTAAAAACCACAGAGGGGTGTGAGGTGAGCTTGCCATTGTGGTTTCTTGGCGGTGTGTGTGAACAGTGCTTCTGAAGTGAAGAAATTACTTGCTGGAATTAGAGAAATTGTGGTATCAGTGACTAAAACACTATTTATAAGCTGAGAAAAGTTTTAGAAAATGGAGGTTTTAGAAAAGTTTTAGAAAAGCCAACAAGATGTCTGGTCATGGAGCCTTGACTACTACTAGAAAAGAGAGCAACAGTAATTAAGCTGTTGTTTTTGTTATTAGTTTTGTCTTCCTGCAGGTGGCAGTCTTGCTGACTCAGGTACTTTTAATAGCCACATAGAACCACAGATTTGTTTTCTTCGTTTTTGGTTTTGTTGAGTGGTGTGTGCATGCTTAGTTGCTCAGTCACGTCCGACTCTTTCCAACCTCATGGACTGCAGCCTGCCAGACTCCTCTGTCCATGGGAGTTCTCAGGAAGGGGATGCTAGAGTAGGTAGCCATTCCCTTCTCCAGGGGATCTTCCCAACCCAGAGATCGAACCCGGGTCTCCTGCATTGCAGGTGGATTCTATATCGTCTGAGTGCTGGCTCTTTTTAATTCTGAATGGGCTGAAGAGGTAAGTTGAGGGATGGGATACAGTTTTAACTCACTGTGTCCATGCACTGAATCCAGTGAAGAAAGAGCAACTCTGTTAAAAAAAAAAACTAATTGAAAATGGAAAGAGGTGCCCAGTGGAAAGAAGACAGGAGAGAAGAAAGGTCAATGGAATATAAAGGCCAAAAGGGAAAAAAAAAAATCTGGTGTGAGGACATCATTTTCTGTTGTCTGGCCAAAGTTTGCATGACGTTGCAAGGACAGTCAGTGCTTCTCAGGAGGAGGAAGAGACATGGCCATCTCTTATCTGGATCCATCGTCACCAAGGACTTGAGGATTATTGGAAACCAGTGGGCAAACCATGACTACAGAAAGACTGAGAATCTTCTTTTTAAAAGAAAGGAAAATTGAAATAAATCATCCCTGAGAGGAAGTGTTTAAAAGAATAAGGAGCTGAACTGGGCCAGGAGGGGAGCTATTGGAGACTCTGGAATTTGTTCTTATAAAATGCTGATGTGTTATTAATTTAGGCTTATCAAACACTTGGTTTTGTGGTGGGAAATTAGCATTAAATAAGACAATGTCATATTTAAGTACTTTATTAAAAAATCAACAGTCTGCAGAACTGTACTGTCCAACAGGCTGGCCACACATAACATGCCCACCACACTCTGCGTGACTAAGACCCTCATGTAAAAGTTAAGTGTGAATGTGGTGGTTTATAGAGGTTCAAATGTGAATCATTGCCCTTTGTGTGGTTTCTTAAATAGCATGTAAGAAGGACAGAGATTCACACTAGCTCTGAGATGAGTGAAATGTTAGTAGTCCCAGCGATGGATTCAACTCATACCTGAGGAGTTACCATTTGCCAGTAACCTCAGAGCAAAATGATAGGGTTCCTCACTGTTTTGGGCTGAACTTTGGTTTTCACCAATCTCTGAATGTTTTAAGCCCTTGATTTGGTCACCAGTAACATTGGCCAAGTCTCCCCCTTGGAGTAAACGCCTGCCACTCATTTCCCTTCCGCTTTTACCCCCAGGAAGATAGCCCCAAGATAGATAGAAAAAGGAGATATTTGTGAGCCTTTTAAGAAATGCTGTGAGACTTAGACAGTGAACTTATGGTTGCCGGAGGGGAGGGATAGTCAGGGAGTTTGGGATGGACGTGACGCACTGCTTTGTTTAGAATGGATAACCAACAAGGACCTGTTGTTCAGCACGTGGAACTCTGCTCAGTGTTACGTGGCAGCCCGGGTGGGAGGAGATTTGGGGGGGAATGGGTACATGTGTATGTATGGCTGAGTCCCTTCACTGTTCACCCGAAACTGTCACAGCATTGTTAATCAGCTGTACCCCAAAACAAAACAAAAAGCTCAAAAGGGAAAAAAAAATGCTCTGAAAGATCGTAATGGAATGTGCCGTAGGAACTGGCAAGAGGCATTTTTCATTGGAAAAGACTGATGCTGGGAAAGATTGAGGGCAGGAGGATGAGGTAGTTGGATGGCATCACTGGCTCAGTGGACATGAGTTTGAGCAAACTCAGGGAGATAGTGAAGGACAAGGAAGCCTGGCGTGCTGCAGTCCATGGAGTCGCAAAGAGTCGCACACGACTTAGCAACAGAACAACACCAAGCAGAAATAGAAACCTACCCAGGCCGGCAGGATGGTGGGAGGAGAAGGGTAAACAGACCAGAGCTGTCAGTTAATCCTGGGAAGGAACAGCTCTCTTGAAGGTGGAATCTTGTTTTAATTATTTTTGGATTAATAAGGAAATGCTAAACATGAAACGAACAATGGGCCAAGTCCCTTTGGAGGCCTGACAGTGAAGATAATGAGTACTTCCCGTTTCTGTGTGATAATTGCGTGGATGTGGGTTGCCTCTGACTTCATCACCTAAGTAAGTGGTGGTGTTTTGCAGTCTTTTTATGGAAGAGGCCCAGTAGGTCTGTTTATTAGCACTACAGTGAACAGAACTGTGACATAGGTGACCTTAACTGGGTGTCATTTTGTCTGGTTTGCAGTGTTTCTCTAAACCCGGAATGGTTCCACAGCTGGAGGTGCTGTTGTGGTGAACCCTGGGAGATTTGGGAGCAAATTTTTTTTTTTCAAACTACAGTAAAGCTAATAATTTACCTGAACAGTTACATTTAGCTTGCTGGTTATAGTGTGCGTGCATGTGTGTGTTTGTTAATGTTAGTCGCTCAGTCGTGTCTGACTGTTTGCAACTCCATGAACTGTGGCCTGCCAGCTCCTCTGTCATAGAATTCTCCAGGAAAGAATACTGGAGTGGGTAGCCATTCCCTTCTCCCGGGCGTCTTCCTGACCCAGGGATCAAACCCCAGTCTCCTGCATTGCACGCAGATTCTTTACCATCTGAGCCACCAGGGAAGCTGGTTATAGTGTGGTGGGTGTTCAGTTCAGTTCAGTTGCTCATTTCTGTCTGACTCTCTTTAACCCCATGAACCGCAGCACGCCAGGCCTCCCTGTCCATCACCAACTCTCAGAGTCCACCCAAACCCATGTCCATTGAGTCGGTGATGCCATCCAACCATCTCATCCTCTTGTCATCCCCTTCTCCTCCTACCCTCAATCTTTCCCAGCATAAGGGTCTTTTCCAATGAGTCAGCTCTTTGCATCAAGTGGCCAAAATATTGGAGTTCCAGCTTCAACATTAGTCCTTCCAATGAACACCCAGGACTGATCTCCTTTAGGATGGACTGGTTGGATCTCCTTGCTGTCCATGGGACTCTCAAGAGTCTTCTCCAACACCACAGTTCAAAAGCATCAATTCTTTGGTGCTCAGCTTTCTTTATAGTCCAGCTCTCACATCCATACATGACCCCTGGAAAAACCATAGCCTTGACTAGACGGACCTTTGTTGACAAAGTAATTAATGTCTCTGCTTTTTAATATGCTGTCTAGGTTGGTCATAACTTTCCTTCCAAGGAGTCAGCGTCTTTTAATTTCATGGCTGCAGTCACCATCTGCAGTGATTTTGGAGCCCAGAAAAATAAAGTCTCTCACTGTTTCCACTGTTTCCCCATCTATTTGGCATGAAATGATGGGACCAGATGCCATGATCTTAGTTTTCTGAATGTTGAGCTTTAAGCCAACTTTTTCACTCTCCTCTTTCACGTCCATCAAGAGGCTCTTTAGTTCTTCTTCACTTTCTGCCATAAGGGTGGTGTCATCTGCATGTCTGAGTTTATTGATATTTCTCCCGGCAATCTTGATTCCAGCTTGTGCTTCTTCCAGCCCAGCGTTTCTCATGATGTACTCTGCGTATAAGTTAAATAAGCAGGGTGACAATATACAGCCTTGACGTACTCCTTTTCCTATTTGGAACCAGTCTGTTGTTCCATGTCCAGTTCTCACTGTTGCTTCCTGACCTGCATACAGGTTTCTCAAGAGGCAGGTCAGGTGGTCTGGTATTCCCATCTCTTTCAGAATTTTCCACAGTTTATTGTGATCCACACAGTCAAAGGCTTTCACATAGTAACTAAAGCAGAAATAGATGTTTTTCTGGAACTCTCTTGCTTTTTCAGTGATCCAGCGGATGTTGGCAATTTGATCTCTGGTTCCTCTGCCTTTAGTGGGTGTTAGTGTTTTGAAAGGAGAAGGAAATGGCAACCCACTCCAGTGTTCTTACCTGGAGAATCCCAGGGATGGCGGAGCCTGGTGGGCTGCCGTCTATGGGGTCGCACAGAGTCGGACATGACTGAAGCGACTTAGCAGCAATAGTAGTGTTTTAAAAAAATGAAAGATCAGAAGTCTTCTGCCCGAAGTGCCATGAACCAGAATACAGCACCCCATTCCTTTATTAACTGGTTTTTTTGTCTTTCTGTCGTGTGTCTTCTGGTGCTGTGTAGACAAGTAGTTTTTGGTGCTGAATGTAGTTTTGTGTTTTTGTTGTTTCATGTGCTTCATTATTTTTGGATTTGATGGTTTTCAGGTTAATTAATGTGGTGACTGTCTTCTACCCCTTACTCCTGCTCACTGAATCAAACACCCACATATTCAGTGTGAACTTCTAGTGAAGAAAACTTCAAAAATTTTTGAAGGGAGTTAGGTGGTACATGCTGATTCCCAGAGAGTTGTTCCTAGAAAAACCAAAGTAACATTGAGTATTATATGGAAGTGCCCAAGTAACTTTTAGATTGTCACTTTCTTATTAATGACTCTTGATGAAAGTGAAAGAGGAGAGTGAAAAAGTTGGCTTTAAAGCTCAACATTCAGAAAACTAAGATCATGGCATCTGGTCCCATCACTTCATGGGAAATAGATTGGGGAAACAGTGGAAGCAGTGGCTAACTTTGTTTTTTTGGGCTCCAAAATCACTGCATATGGTGATTGCAGCCATGAAATTAAAAGATGACTACTCCTTGGAAGGAAAGTTATGACCAACCTAGATAGCATATTAAAAAGCAGAGACATTACTTTGCCAACAAAGGTCCATCTAGTCAAGGCTATGGTTTTTCCAGGGGTCATGTATGGATGTTGGACTGTGAAGAAAGCTGAGTGCCGAAAAATTGATGCTTTTGAACTGTGGTGTTGGAGAAGACTCTTGAGAGTCCCTTGGACTGCAAGGAGATCCAACCAGTCCATCCTAAAGGAGATCAGTCTTGGGTGTTGATTGGAAGGACTGATGCTGAAGCTGGAACTCCAATACTTTGGCCACCTCATGTGAAGAGTTGACTCATTGGAAAAGACCCTGATGCTGGGAGGGATTGGGGGCAGGAGGAGAAGGGGACAACAGAGGATGAGATGGCTTGATGGCATCAGCAACTTGATGGACATGAGTTTGAGTAATCTCCAGGAGTTGGTAATGGACAGGGAGGCCTGGTGAGCTGCGATTCATGGGGTCGCAAAGAGTCGGACATGACTGAGTGACTGAACTGATTAATGACTTTAGAGAGTAGTATGCATATCTATTCAGTAAACACATCTTAATTAGCTTATTATTGTCAATTTGTGCCTGTCTCTGGGCTCACTGCTTTAACTTGCCTCCTCATTTAATGCTCATAACCCTGTGAGTTGTCCCCATTTTATAGTAAGGAAATGGATGTGAGTGCTTTAAGTAACAGATCACCACGATTCACACCACAGAGCCAGCATTTACATCCATGCATGTTTGGAGAAGGAAATGGCAACCCTCTCCAGTAGTCTTGCCTGGGAAATCCCACGGACAGAGGAGCCTGGCAGGCTATATAGTCCATGGGTCGCAAAGAGTCGGACATGACTTAGCGACTAACAACAATGACATTTGGCTCTACTGACCTGCTCTATCTTGTGCCCCTTCAAAGTAGGTGGGGTGCCGAGCTGAGCAAGGCAGAACGCCACCTTAAGAGACCATCGTCACAAGTGGATTGTGTCAAGAGCTGAGAGAGGTTCAGAAAAAAAATCATCTAGATTTCAGTGGGTGAAGAGATTATTAGGAAACTTATAGAAAATGTGGTAATTGAGCCTGGGCCTTGAATTTTTCAGTTCTGTTCTCAGGTACTCAGTTTATTCCATTGTACTTTTGTAAAAATACAACTGCCCCCTACACTGGGAGAAGGGCCATGGCTTCTCATTTCATGGAAGGAACAAGCGTTCTCTCCAAACCAGCTTTGCTTCACCTAAACGCATCGCTGTTGATGGTGATGCAAGTTGCTGCATCAGATTGTCTGAATATGTTTGCATGTTTTTCTTGGCATGCACTTCTCTCTGCCTCCATTCTGTTCTCAGCAGCCCTCTTAATTTCCTCCTTTAATTCTTCACACCACATCACAAATGCCTCCAGCTCACCCTATTGGCCTGCCACTGTGTTCTTCTCCTTCCCTATGTTGCATAACCTCCCCTCTGGGTTTTCCAGCTTCCCCTCCTCTCAGAAAGAAGAATGGATGGGGCAGAGACCTCAGTGATGATAGACCCAGTTCCTCAAACTTCTTTCTTCATTGTACCACTCCAGGCCATCTTTGTCTTTATAAAGTAACCCCCTGCCTCTGAAATCCTTTTTTTTTTCTCTCCTATTTCTTTTCTCTACCAAACCTATGGGCAGTTCTCGCTGCACAATTCCCAGGATGCCCAAATTTCACCACAGCTTAGTGAGATAACACCAATTCCCCAGCAACACAGTTCAGATTTCAGTCACCATGGTATATTGTGAGTAGGTACATAAAATACAGACTTCTCTGCCAGCTTTTCAGTCGTGGATCACAACATAGATAACAGATGTGCAGCGTGGTCACAGCCGGTCACATCACTGCCCTTCAGTCTCATGGTGCTTGCTCACAGCATAGCTGTTACTCCGTTCACCCTCAGACAGCAAGGGTGTGGCTCTGTTGTCTCCTCACCTCCTGGTAATAAGCCCACGGGACATATTACAGAAAGGGATCATTGAAAGATAGGCTGTCAACAGAGATGAATTACTAGAGGTGAAATTGAAGGCATTGAGGGTGATTTGAAAATGATGACAGCAAGGGGAAGCTGGGATGAGAGCTAGACTTACGTGAAGCTGTGGTATGAGACATATTGAAAAGTCCTGTGGGGACTTCCCTGGTGGTGCAGTGGCTAAGATTCCATGCTTCCAGTGCAGGGGGCCTGGGTTCAGTCCCTGGTCAGGGCACTTGATCCCACATCCAGCAACTAAAGATCCCGCATGCTGCAACTAAGACCCGATACAGCCAAATAAATAAATATTTTCTTAAAAAAAAGAAAAGTCCTATGAATGTAAAAACCAAGTTGTTGCTTCAACACCTTTTAATGTAAATTGCACTAGGAACAGAAAGCTGCTTGTGGTTTAAATGATGGAGCATTTACTTCTGCTTTGGATTGAAGACTGTAAAAACAAACAAACAAAAACCCAAAAAACTTTGCCATTCTGGGGACTTCCCTGGTGGTCTGGTGGTTAAGAATCTGCCTTGGTGTTACAACTGGACTGCATTGACCTTAGTGCCAGTTAAGGATGCAAGGCTTACTTAGATTTAAGTAAATATTTCCAAGATCCAAGTGATTAGTATTTTTAAAAATTATTTTGATTTTGAGATCAGAGGAGCTTCTTGATTAGACTCTAAGATGCGGCTGCATCAACGGATTGATTACAATATTGATATATGGATTTGCAGCCCTTTGGGGAAGGATAGGATCCAGTGAGGGCTTCCCTCGTGGCTCAGACATAAAGAATCTGCTTGCAATGCAGGAGACCTGGGTTCCATCCCTGGGTGGCAAAGATGCCCTGGAGATGGGAATGGCTACTCACTCCAGTATTCTTACCTGGGAAATCCCATGGACAGAGGGGTCTGGAGGGCTACAGTCGAGTAGGTTGCAGAAAGTTGGACGTGACCGTGCAGCAAGCACCCACGCAGGATCCGTGAAAGTGCCGTCTGGGAAGTCTGATGCCAGTCAGCCAATTCATTACACGTAACTGCAAACATTTTACACTCCTATTGGATTGACCCATAAGTCCATTTGAGTTTTCCTTACCATCTTAATGGTAAAACCCGAACAAACATATTGGCCAACTCAATAGTAGAGTAACTCAGTTTAGCTTCTGAGGGTTGTTAGTGAATTGGGTTAAATGGGGAATATTTGTCTAACTGAAGATCAGATTAGAGAAGAATGTGATACTGACATCTTCTATATGTTATTAGGTTTAGAGAAATAAAGCAGTGCTTCTTACCACTTGCTTGCAGATTTGATTTTAACAGCTGGCTGATAGACTTTTCTGCTTTAATGCTCACCTTTAACTGGTAGTCCCGGCTCAAGATAGTTATTCCAACTTTTTGTACTACAGAGCTGATGTCACTGTACTTTGGATCATTCAGAACTGCATATTGTTCTCTCACACTGCTGGTACAGCCTTTTTGGCATTGTGACACACTACATGATATTTATGTAGCTTTATCTGCCTGATTAGATCAAAAGCACCTTGAGGGGAAATACCTATATTTACCATTTTTAATCTAAAAGCAAGTAGTACAAAATCTTGCAGCAGCGAAAGCTTCCTTTAAATTTTTATTGGAGGATAGTTGCTTTGCAGTGTTGTGTTAATTTCTGCTGTTCAGCCAAGTGAATCAACTATATGTATACACATATCCCCTCTTTTTTGGATTTCCTTTTCATTGAAAATTTAAACATAGATGATTCTCCTTCAGAATCTTCTGATACATTTATAAATATAACAGTTTAACAGGGAGAGTAGTGGATCTAGACAGCCAGTAGTGAATCTCATGAGTGACATCGGCTTTAACGTGTGGCCTTATACAGTTCCAAATATGTCAAAATCGTATCTTGTATTGATGTAAAACATTATTAAATAGTAATTGTCATCTAATTTAATGTTTTTCTTTCTTTCACTGGCTGCAGAGCATCTTTTGGTATATAGTTTGTTTCTTTTCTTTACAAAGTCTCTGGTCCTAAGGGTTGGTGTTACCACCAACTTCCACAAGGTGGCAGACTAAACCCATTTTTGTTGTTAGGTTTCAAACCACTTTTAACATACATGCCTGTGCTTTTTATTACTGTTAAATATTTTTTTGCTTTTTCTTTAGATGGGCAGTATCAAACCGAGAAATGCTCATAGCCCAAAACAGCTCCTTGGAATTTAAGCTACACAGACTCTATTTTATTAGCTTGTTAATGGGTGGAACTACAAATCAGCGAGAGGCATTGCAGTATGCTAAAAATTTTCAGCCGTTTGCCCTAAATCATCAAAAAGGTGAGTCTAGCATCTGAGAGGTTTTAATGGTTGAAACAGGGCTAAAGCTGCCACTGGGATTTGTTTGTCTTAACTAGATGTAACATGTATTTGCTAAGAAACGGAAACAATTGTAGATGATAATCACTTAATTCAAAAAGCTGTTGACTGGCTCTAGAACAGAAGTAAAATATTAAAGCCTCTTGATTGAGGGAATTCCCTGAAGGTCCAGTGGTTAGGACTCTGTGCTCTCACTGCCAAGGGCCCCAGGTTCAGTCCTAGTCGGGAAACGAAGATTCTACAAGCCGGTGCAGCAAGGCTTAAAAACAAAGTCTCTTAATTGAAAAGCCAGAAAGAAACTTTACATTTTGGAGGATTCTGTGGTAAACTAAGAGGAGACAAAGTATGTCCTTGCTCCACCGCTCCCCCCGCCGCCCCCTGTGCAGCTGTTGTCACCACAGCCAGATGTCTGAAGGCGTCCCGGGGTGCCCGCGCTGAACCCCAGGGATCAGTGTAGGGGACCGGCTAGTTTTACAGCCAAAGATGGTAATGGCCCCATTTACGACCCAGTGGTTACTCTTCTGGGTGATGGCAGTCACACTGTGCTGTGTGTGAGAATAAAATAATTATACATTCAGTATTTAGTGCTTTCCTTTTCTTGTTTTTCTCTATGCTGTTTCTTTAAAAGACAGCAAGCTTAAGGACCAGAATTTTAAAAAACATTGTTAATAAGTTATTTTATGCCATGTCCACTGGGGAAATTCTTGCCTTTTTCATTGTATGACTTGCAAACTCTGTTTCAAGTGTGAGCATTCACACCTCCAGATCGCTGCTGCTTCTGTTTAGACATTCAGGTCTTGATGGGGAGCCTCGTGTACCTGAGACAAGGGATTGAGAACTCACCGTATGTTCACCTGCTTGACGCAAACCAGTGGGCTGACATCTGTGACATCTTCACCCGGGATGCCTGTGCCCTCCTGGGGCTCTCCGTGGAGTCCCCGCTCAGTGTCAGGTATGGACACTGCCCTGTCTAGTTGTTGTTGTTGTTGTTGATTTTTGAGGGTTCCCTGTGCTCTATAGTTGGTTCTCGTTTGTTAACTGTTTTTGCATAGTAGCATATATATGTTGATCCTAATTTCCCAGTCCATCCCATCCCCCCCTTCCCCCCTTGGTATCCATAAGTTTGGTCTCTACACCTGTGACTCTTATTTCTACTTTGCAGACAAGCTCATCTCTACCATTTTTCTGGATTCCACATATATACATTATATACATAGTATATATTATATATAATTTATATTCAATATATTATAAATTAGATAATATAATATATAAAATTATATATAATACATATATATTATATATACAATATTTGTTTTTCTGATTTACTTCCCTCTGTGTGACAGTCTCTAGCTCCATCCTTGTCTCTGCAGGTAGCACAATTTTGTGCTTTTTAACAGCTGAGTAATATTCCATTGTATATACGTATCCTGTTTTTGAAACGTTCATCGCATCGATCAGTTCCGCCTAATTTGCGGTCTAGTTCTTGATGTTCAAAGCTGAGAGAATGTTCGTCTTTCTGAAGAAGACTGTAGTTGGTGTTTCAGGAGATCATCACACTTGGCGACGGTTTTAGGGGAGCAGCTAGCAGAGCGTGGTCTGTGATCCTTTAGGTCTCTGAGAGCCTTTCCCACTGTGTTCACAAGCTGGGTTAATAAACTCCTCCAACCCTAGCACAGATGAGGGCAGTGGTCCCAAACCCCACAGAGACTTGCTGTATTCCTCACCACTGCACACTTGCAGATATTTTAGTTTTACTTAAGAATGTTCTCGACAAAACGTTAAAAATCATTCACTTTATTTGTGTGCCTGAATAGGAAGTTCAAATAAAGCTCTTCAGCTCATGCTAGGTCATGAGATAATATGATGATGTCTCAAGAAAAAGTGTCTGTATGATGTTTGAATTATGAGCTAAAGAACTAGTTGCTTTTTCCTAGAACACAGTTTTTACTTGAAAATCCACTGAAAGACACTCAGGCTTTTGGCAGACATCTCTTCAGATGAATGAAGTGGGCCTCTCATGTCAGGGAAAGCAACTGGTTGTATCTTTTGCCACAGTGATGGAATTCAGGGTTTTAAGCTAAAATAGAAATTTGGGGGAACTTGAACCCACCGCTGTGAGCTTGACAGCTTCCCAGTGCTTAAAGACATTTCTGATGAAATTGGTGGTGATAATTTTAATTTTTCAATAAAGTGTGCTAGCTCTTAGAAGAGTAGTATGATCTTACAAAATCATGCATGAGTCAAGGATTCATTCAGAGTTCAAGACCATTGGGTTTTAGTAGAGAAGAGTACAAAAAATACTGGACATAACAGCAAGGATTCAAACTCCACTTTGCAGCTAACCTTTTTAACAGACTGCTCCTTTGTGGCGTTTTAGTGAGGCATTAAAGACGAATATCCACAATTATATGAAAAGGCAATCAAACTGTTACATATCTGTGTGAGACTGGATTTTTTTTTTCCACTTCAACCGAAAGAATACATTGCAACAGGCTGAATGCAAAGGAGAGTGTAAGAATCCAGTTGTCTTCTGTTAAACTGGAGGTTAGAAAGATATGTGAAAACAGAACAGTGTTGCTCTTCTCACAAGGTTATTTTTGGTTTGGAAAATACAGTTATTTTTTGTGAGAATGTTATCTATCACATGTAATATATTATTTTCAACATTTTAAAACATTTCAATTTTAAACATTTCTCAGTTTTACTTTCTAATACAATAAATAATGATGGAACCCACAGAACCAAACACCCTTTGAGATCCTTAATGTTTCAGCCTGTAAAGGGGTCCTGAGATCAAAAGGTTTAAGAACCTATTTCAAGAACTGACTCTTGCAGCTCTTCAATTCATTTGATTCCTCTAGTGTTTTGAATCCCTGCTCCGTGCCAGGCATTGTGTGGGGACACAGAGATGAATCAGGTGCAGCCTGTGTTCACAGGGGTCCGAGTCCTACGTAGGAGACACTGCACTCCACTTTAACGTGCTGTGGGGCCGCAGGGTCAGGTTCCCCGGGACGCAGACTAGAAATGGGGGGAGACAGACATGCAGGAGGTTTACTGGGATCACCCCCTGCAGGGAGCGAGCGCAGCAGGATCAGGCAGAGAGGACGGCGGGACTCTGATGCAGCGTCACCAGAGGCCTCAGCCCAGCCCTGCGGCACTCCGGAGCTGCGGTGGCCGGTAGAGTCATCCCAGTTGGGGCAATTTTTGTATCATCAGGTGGAGCTGTCTTAGAATGTGACCCGGGTCAGGTAGCTTCCTTCAGGTGAGGGCAGTCTTGAAGGAGGGACTCAGCAGAGAGTTGACCGCCAGCACTTGCAGATCTGAAAAGTGTGTACTTCTGCCCTGGCTCTCCAGGGTGATCCAGGTCTGGAAGGGGCTGTGCAAGGAAACGTTTCAGAGTGTCATTAATGCTAAGAATTCTGTGTGTGGGGGGTGGGGAGGTGGGCACAGTTCCTGAGGTACTAGCCTGCTGTTTCCCCTTTGCCTGACAAAGAAATCTACTCTCTTCTCCTACACTTGAAAGAAAAAAAAGAATGTGCGTGTGTGGACATGTGCACACATGTATGTGTGCACATACTTCTTTAGGAAAACAGATGGCTTTATCATACCTAGAATCCAGTGGGACCCTCTGCACACAGCATGCAGTCTGGAGGAATTGCTGTTGCCCGGGACCAAGCTTTCTGCCACCTGGCCTGGCTTTAACATTTCCTCTTCTGCCCTCCAGTTTCTCAGCAGGTTGCGTGGCGCTGCCAGCTTTAATTAACATCAAAGCTGTGATCGAACAGAGGCAGTGCACTGGCGTTTGGAACCAGAAAGATGAGTTACCTGTGAGTGCCGTTTCCTATTGGTTATTACCTCTCCTGTCAAGAGAAGAATGTGGATGCGATGGACTTTAAATGCTTATTTTGCCTTTTAATCAGGAAACTTTATTGTAGCCATTTGACAGGGATTCTTTTATCTGTACCGAGACATAATTAAACAGTAAAAGCAGGGTAGGTAGGAGTGTTAGCCACTCAGTCGTGTCTGACTCTTTGTGACTCCATGGACTGTAGCCAGCCAAGCTCCTCTGTCCGTGGAATTCTTCATGCAAGAATACTGGAGAGGGTTGCCATTCCCTTCTCTGGGGGATCTTCCCCACCCAGGGTTCAAACCCTAGTCTCCTGCATTGCAGGCAGATTCTTTACTATCTGAGCCATAGGTACGTTTTGGAGGCATTGGAGTTTTCTTACCATTTTGACTTGGAGCAGCAGCGACAGCTAGTGAAGGAAAAGGTCAGAAGGGGGAACGGTGGATATACTGAGGCATGTGCGGTGTTCTAAGTGCTGTCGACTTCAAAAAAAATGTATGAGAGTTGTGAGTTAAGTTTTGAGGACAGAATGAGGACCGCAGCCTGGAAGACAGCACCTTAGATAGATATGAGGAGATGCAAGGATTGGGCTCATAAAATCAGTTCCTGAAAATATTTAACTATCTGAAAACCTGTTGCACCAGTTTTCCTGGAGCACAGAGTGCCTCACTCCTGTTCTCCACCCTGCACTACCCTCAGGGTGTCTGGAAGGTCAGCATCTACCCTGGTCACTTGCCAGCCCTCTCTCTTCTCAGAGCGGTAGTTTGTCCATCTCTGAAATGGGGACCATCCTTCTCTTTATGGGGCTGTTAAAGGCTAGATAGAGATAACAGAGGAATGCTTAGAATAATATGGGACACACAGTAGGTAGTCAGGTTTTGTTGCCATAGGAGTTATGACATGGAAGCATAACATAGGTCATCGTGTGTGTGTGTTTGTGTCTTATGTTTTTCCACTAGGCCTCTGACAGTAGGCACTGGATCTTTGACAGGAATTCTCATTCCTGCCTGACTTGGTCATGGATCCCAAAGCCCAGAAATATGTATTTAGCTTTTTGCTTTTCTCCTGCCACCTCTGCGTGCAGGTTTATCTGCAGTTCCCTTATAATTCCAGCTGATAACTGTCAGTTGGTTGCCCCAGCTTCTCAGAGATCAGTTTTGATTAAAGGCGCAGGTGCATGCCCAGCCCTGAGTGTGGTCAGGACACAAGCAGTACCCCACGTGGCAGCTGCTTGTTGAAACAAGTGAAAAGAATGCGAGCCTTCCCCCGCTTTGCTGAGAACCTGGCAGTTTCCCAGTTGTATTGTCAGTGTCTGACGTTCGCACCCTAGAACAGAGCACACCGAAATCTGAATTCACCCAGCGCCTGTGTGTCAGGGGAATAAAGCAGTTGGGGGTGGAGGGGAATGATCTGATTATTTTATCTCTGGATCATTGTTACACTCTGCCAACTTTCTTGGAAGAATCTGGGCAATATAGACTTTGCTGTTGATAGCCATTTGAGATTTAGAAGAAAAGAAAACAGAACTAATGTTTGTGAAGCCTCTTGTCACATGCTAATCACTATGCTAAGGTGATTGCATAGTTTTTGTTTTGTTCACTGCAGAGAGAGCAAGCTGATAGAGTGCTGTGGGCGCAGATGGTGGGGTGTGAATTCTCCAGCTGAAATTTAGTTTGAAGCCCTTGTTTCAGGTGGTTTCTCTGGACAGTTCCATACAAAACACGGGAAACCCATATCTAAAGCCCACACAGCAGTAAACAATATTTAGTCTGCCTTTAATGAATTAGCACACTGAATTGTATCAGTGTGTTAAAACCATCGGCATTTCTGGTGAGTTTGTTTATTTGGCCATGCCATGCAGCATGTGGGATCTTAGTTCACTGACCAAGGATTGAACCTCTGCCCCGGCAGTGGAGGCAAGAGCTCTAAGCACTGGACCGCCAGGGGAGTCCCTTGGTGGCTTTACCCTTTACATACATCTTGATGAGTCTTTAAGAGTGTTTAACCTCCAGAGTATTGCCTTGCCTTTGACCTTTGCTTTCAGGCATTAGAATTTGGTTTGCTATGTAGTGTTAAAAATAATGTTGAAGATTGCTTTAGAATGATGAGATGATACTTTGAGTCCCTAAGGCTGTCCATCTTTGAGTTCGTTTACAAGAGCGCTGTGAACAGTTACCTTCGTGTGAGCAGGTTTGATGAATGTTCTTTGCTGCAGAGTGTATACTGGCATGTGGATGGTTTCCTGAAATATGACTTGAGTCCTTTACCTTTTTAAAAACAGATTGAAGTGGACCTTGGTAAAAAGTGCTGGTATCATTCGATATTTGCCTGTCCTATTCTTCGTCAGCAAACAACAGATAACAATCCACCCATGAAATTGGTCTGTGGTCATATTATATCAAGAGATGCCCTGAATAAAATGTTTAATGGTAGCAAGTAAGTGTCTTGACTTTTTAAAATGTTAGTAATATATATATGTGGAACTTGTTGGGACAATAAATAATAAGGATAAATAAACATAGCTAGAATTTAGAAATATGTAAATTTACTTATTTAGTGGGAGGTATCTGATCTTTTCTCAGTCTAAAGACTGAGAAATTTGTTCAAGAATTTATTAATTAGATTTTTAAAAAACAGTCTCAAAATGGTATTTCTAGCATAGGCAGCTAGAGAATTTCTCATTGGAGTTCATTTCAGACCCATTGCAGCGAGTCTTTCTTTGAAGAAAAGGCCCTGAGGCTGTTTGTGCCCTTCTCAGCAGCTGAGTGCGGGAGGGTGGCAGCTTGGTTCAGACCGCTCTGGTCTCTGATGCCCCCACGGCGTGCCCTGTAGGCCCAGCAGCTGGCATCAGCTTTGCTGCACGTGTGTGGATTGTGACACCAATACATCTGAAAGTCATTCTGAGGTGCGAGCTAAACCTTGGAGGAAAAAAAATCTTGAATATGCTTCTGAAACCCCAGAAACGGTTTTCAGAACAGTTGTCTTTGTTTTGTTTTCAAAATACTTTTCACTGATTGCCACTGAAGAAGAGCCTTGCAATTTAGGGTCTGGCTTGGACGGTGTTTATTTTTAACTGTTCAAAGCATGGCTGTTCTATTAAGGGAAAGCACAGTTATAGACGTGCACAAGCAAGCATATCTGTGAGTGTAATTGTTACAAGATACTCTGTAACTAGATAAAAATTGAATGCTCAGTACTGATCCTGTTTCTTGATTCCATGTTTTCTCTCTTGTCTTTAGATTAAAATGTCCATATTGTCCAATGGAACAAAGTCCAGGGGATGCCAAACAGATATTTTTCTGAAGAAATAACTTTAGTTTGCAATTTGTAAGTGAAACTGAATCGAGGGTGCATTTCAGAAGAGAACGTTCCATTTAATGCAGCTAACCAAGGACTCCCATGTTTCTATAAGCTAATGCTCCAGAAACTTTGCCAACATCTTAGTGTGTACACACGGTGGGGAGTGCTCCAGTTGGATATTATCATAGGGCTTTATTATATTCTTGGTCTTCATTTCTGATCAAGTAAATACACCAGCAGTTGTCATTCAATGCAGGTTTTTGTACTTAATTATATGGTGATTTTTTTACTTTTTAAGAGCAGAAACAGAAATTTACCTTCCTGCCATGTGTTTAATAGTTCTCCTGCTTTTACTTTGGTCATTCTCCTGATAACTGTAAGCCTTGAGAATGTTTGTGAAGAAGTTTTATTTCCTGTTATGTAACATAATTAAATGAAAATCCTTCAGAAAAAAAAGTTTGATAAACTGAATTGTGGTTATGAAACTCATCTGCAGGGTTTTGTTTTTGTTTTGTTTAAGGAAGAAAGCTGTGATAAATTGCAGATTTGCTTTCTGATATTTTCCTCTGCTCCAGCTCTCACTGAGGAGTCAGCAGACCTGCACCTGAGCTGTGCTGGGAGCCCCAGCAGGCTGCCTGTTGCAAAATTCCATAATGAATTTATTAGCAGGTCGGTGTGACCAGTCTTCCACTAGAACAGAGTGGAAGCAGTACTGTTGTTTCTTTGCTTTTATTGCCAAGAGATGCTTGTTTTAAGAGTGTGTTCAATAAAACAAAATTCTAATGTTAGATGTGTTAAGTTGACATTTGCTCTCTTGGTCTTGGTAGCCCTCTTCTCTGAAATCTGCCTTCAGGACTTGGCTGTGTATATTGCATTTGTATATCATTGCAGACACAGTGTTGTGCATGTGTGTGTACATAGATACATACATGTGCACCAGCATCAAACATTGTGTATCTGGAAGGGAAGAAGCATGTTCCAGTCCTCAGATGCAGTTATCAGACTCATCACTTTCAGTCCCTAGAAGTTAGCAAATTTTCTGTAGCGCAGAATGTTTATTGCTGTTCTTTTGTATTTGAGTAGCATCCTGTTCAATGCCTCTCTTCTGCAAAATGTATCATCTCATTGACTGTGAATCTGTATATTATTCTGACGGATACAGATAATGATCATTTCTCTTGTGAGGTATCTTCATTTAATGCACTGTCCGGAAATAGCCATGCGTGAGAGTCTTTCTCTGTATGATGAACTACAAGGAAAAAGACGTCTGTGGACGCAATTCTGACTTAAACCCATGAAGTTACTTCATTTTGAGGAGAATGTCATATGGAAATCACCAAATACTTTGCAACTCTATATCATCTGACTCAGAACTGAATATCAATATAGGAAAACTTCCACGAGAAAATGAAGAAAGGAGACGACACAGAAGCAAAGAGAAACGTGACGCTTCACATTTTAAACTGCAGACTTGACTTTGTTTGCGCGAGTGGGGAGGAGGGTGATACCGGATTTGGTGCTCAGTTATTGGAAACTGGCAGCATTTGCTGTCATATATACCAGCCTGGATGGTTCATCCTGAAATGTTTACCAGGGAGAGCTGGGATTTGTTTGCAAATGAAGGGGATACTGCTTGGTTGCTGTGTGTGGTCAGCCTGACGGTGAGGGTTGTCACTGCATGCCGTGGGGCCGAGCCAGGATTTGATTGGCCAGCTCGGTGCTCGCCTTGCCCGACTTCCTGCTTTGGCCAACTTACGGCTCAGCTCCACAGCTCTCCTGTCGGAAGCTGCTGTCTGCTAAAGCAGTGAAGGAAGACAGCAGAGAGTAGCTCCTCGGACTCCAGGAGAAGGTAGAGAACTCCAGGCAACACTTGGGCCGAGGATGTAAAAGTGATTCATCTTTTTTTCTTTCAGTTAAACCCAGAGTGTCTTTTTTATTTTTTATTTTTTATTTTTTTTTTACCTTTTGCTCACTAGGCCAGATTTAGTTTTACTTACAACTTAATTCTCACCTTTCCACCTCAAACACCCACACAATATTGAGGCTTTGTGTAAGGTTCCTACATTACTGACATTGTTCTGGAGGCCGGTGGTATGTGTTTTTGACAGCCAGACCCCACAGCAGCTGGCTTAGGCCCCTTTCAAGAAGAGAAGCCAGAAAAAGCTCCAAGCTCCGCTTTGTCCCTCTCGCAGTGTTGGCAGCCCCACTGACAGTTTTCTGTGCAGCTCGTGAAACTTTAGAAAGAATATGCTTTAATGGAAGCATCTGATTTTGCATTTGCCCATGCAGGGTCCTTGTGGTTCCCACTGGGCAGGGTTAGAGCCAAAAATTTGAAACTGTTGATCTGATAATTTAACATGCAAATGATGTCTTGTGACCTTCTATAATTAAACATACAGACTTAAAATTCACTGGTGACTAAATGTGAAGGAAAGAGGTGGATTTGAAGAGACCAGAGCTTAACCAAAGATACAGAAATGCAGCATGCTGCCCTTTCAACTCTAGAAACACCTTCCCCAATGGTGTCAGGACCAGGTCGTCACTGAGACTGCCAGTGCAGTCGTTGCACTCTGCTTTCTCTTGCAAAAGGTCGTGATAGAGCCAAGGTTTTTACAGTCAGATTAATGATAACAGTGTGCATTTAAAACAATCTGAGTGATTTCTTAAATCTCTTGGAAACTATTTCCATTTCCCAGGCTCCGACAGAGGCCATGGAACTATGCTAAACCAGTAAAACCTTATCAGATTCTTACATCTGATTTAGAGCCACTGTGCTTTCAAGTACACAGTGAAGTGCAGCGGCAAAGGTTGTCTTTTGATCTTTTTTCTCCTTTGTGCTATCATCACTGATGCCATTTCTGTCATTTTAGTGGTGATTTTATGATACTTCTAATACATAAATGAACGGGTATTGGTGCCTCTTGATTTTTAAAATTTTGAAGAGAAGAGCCACCTCATATTCATAGGGTGTATGAGTATCTTGTGAGTGTATGAGCATTTGATTGAACCTAAGAAAGTGATGAAGCAAATCTTACTGATTTTTCTGTAGCAGCTGATGTATACGGACACACTAAAGCCCACATCTCATTATGTGGGGAATGAAGATCCTTTTTTTCCTCTCCAAGTAGTCCCACGGGTTATGCAGTTTAAGTTCAGTATATTGTATGCTGTGAGTTATTTTCCACCTCGGTGATTTCACCCTCTGGGACAGTAGATTTTGCAAAAACCAAGAACTCTTGGTTTATCGGCACAAGACAAGCTGCTGGTAGACATTAACCCTCCGGTTTTCCAGCTCAATCTCTGATTAAGTGGATTGACAGGCTGGCCAGTCTGCTTAGTCAGCTGACTCAGGTTAATTTCAGGGAAGGCATGGAGGCATGTTTGGTTAACTTCATCGCTAGGCTGTGTAAGGTGAAGACACAAACCAAATACCTTTCATTACTTATCTCTACTTGCATCATCCTTGGGAACACTAGAATGCTGTGGTCTTGAGGGAATGTCATTGGCAAAGAACACGCAAGAGATTTGGTGCTTTGTAAGGCCGTCCAGCGATGGCAAGTGTTTTGCAGCACAGTGGTATTTACCATAAACAGGTACAAACTTCACAAACTGTGCTTACTGAAGGAGAATTGAAAAGATACCAAAAATAGAATGACAAATGTATTTTAATTGCAGATGAGGCAATTAGTTTTAGGGCAGGTTTTTCTGCTGTTGATTTTACTTCAAGACGTAGGGAGAGAAAACACCGTAGTTTTCAAGACATTTCCCTCTACGGTTTTAAACTGTAGTGAGCATATGCTTCATTTACTTCCAAAGAGGCAGAAACAGCTGGAATTGGCTTATCGCACATGCTTTGTTTGGTGTTATGGGTGATGACCTACACGCTTCTTTTAGCAGTCACTTAATGTTCTCCAGCAAGGCAGATGTGGGGTTCACTAGGACTTAGTGCCTGACGTTTTTCTTTTGGGAAGGGGTGGGAGTGAATGTATCGGGGATGGGAGGGTAGCAGGAGAAGAAACGGAAGAATGAGTGAGTGTGCATGGGTCTGAAATTCACCATTTGCCCCCACCTGTGTCTCGCTGAACAGGTATTTAATGTATTTCGCTCCTGACTGCAGTGTGCATGTATTTTTTTTCCCTCCTCCATGTTTTCTAAACCTACACTTAAAAGGATTCATCAGATCATCTTTTTCAGATGGCTCAGGATTGCATTTCTTTTGCTTACCCTGTGCTCTTGGGTTCTATAGTATTTCTATAATTATGTAACAATAGTGTTGCACTGTAATCTATCATATAGAGCTATATGTATGGAAAATTTTGATCAGTTTTTTTTTTTTAAGAAATGTATTCTGTTTGCAAAGGCACAATAAAGTTGCATCATATAGACTATAGGCAATAAAGCTAACAATAAACCTTATTTAACACAAACCATATTCACATTCTCTGTTCATTTGATCTTGAGAAAAAGTCGAGCGTATCTGGTAGTTTCAGGGATCTCATTTTAACTTAAAAGGTTCTGCTATATTTAATTTATAAATTTCAGACATATAATAGAATTTTGGGAAACTATAAGAAATGCTTTGTTAATGTGTGTATTCCTATGTAAAACACATGGCTTCTCCTGTGTATATTTTTCAAAATTAAAGAAATGCACATTTGAAAAGTGTTTTGTGGAACCAGTCTGTATAAATGTGATAGGTACCAGAGGCAGGAGGGAGGGAGCATGGAGGTGAGAGAGCATTACTGTCTGCCTTTGCTGAGGGTCTGCATGTAAAGAGTTTAAGAAAATATCTTTGTCACCATCTCATCCTTTTCCTGTCGCCACCAGCAGTGTGAGAGGAGGTGTTGGTTGGGCACCATCCCCAACTTCTAAAGGGGGATTGGGTTGATAATTACAGGTTCCTGCCCGTCATGCTCATCCTGTGGGTGCCTGGGACCCCCTGACCAAGCAAACAGTGGGCAGATGAGCCCAGAAACAGCTGCTGATGGAGGAGGGTGGCTACACCCAGCTTTGCCAAGGAGGAACAGAGGGTGCATTGTTTGTCTTCCTGCATGACACCCTAGGTGGTAGAGACCCAGAATCTCTTTGTGCTGCTTCTGTATTTTCTGAGAAAGATTCTCATCTGAGATTTTCTGATGAATCCCACACCCAGTGGCATCTGGAGCTAGGAGGTCCAGGAGGTATAGATGAAACCTGGCATTGCCACCTATCCCTGCAGCATTTGGGGTTCTCCAGATTCAAGGTGCAGTCTTCCCTGGTGGCTCAGCAGTAAAGAATGAGCCAGCGCAGAAGACATGAGTTCAATCCCTGAATCGGAAAGGTCCCCTGGAGGACGAAATGGCAACCACTCCCAGTTTTCTTGCCTGGGAAATCCCATGGACAGAGGAGCCTGGCGGGCTATAGTCCATGGGGTGGCAAAGAGTTGGACGCCATTTAGCAACTAAACAAGACTCAGTAGCAGCATCACCTGATAGCTTTTAGAAATGCAGAATTTCAGGACTTAGCCCAGACCTACTGAATCCACATCTGTGTGCTCCAGAGAAAACTTCACAATGAGTTCCCTGGATGCTCCTTTATTTTGTCTCATTGACCTGGGGGTTTTTGCAGTAACTAACAAACTGGCCGGCAATTTGTTGTGTAAGTGAATATTGAAACGTCTCCAGTGAATAACGTTTGGATAACAAAAGCAAACTCAGGGAGATAGTGATGGACGGAGAAGCCTGGCGTGCTGCAGTTCATGGGGTCACAAAGAGTTGGACGTGACTTAGCAACTGAACAACAATAACCAAAGACGTATTATAATGTGTCTCTGGTCACTAATGTGTTGTATGTGCCTGCATGCTTAAGTTGCTTCAGTCATGCCCAGCTCTTTTTGATCCCAGGGACTGTAACCCGCCAGGCTTCTCTGTCCATGGGATTCTCCAGGCAAGATTACTTGAGTGGGTTGCCATGCTCTCATCCAGGGGATCTTCCGAACTCCTGGATCAAAACTGCGTCTCTTACATCTCCTGCATTGGCAGGCGGGGTCTTTACCACTAATGCCACCTGGGAAGCCCGTTATAAAGTATTGATTGATTGTTGGTCGCTCAGTCTTCCAACTCTTAGCAACCCCATAGATTGGGGCCCTCCAGGCTTCTTCGTCCATGGGGTTTTTCAGGCAAGAATACTGGTGTGGGTACCCGTTCCCTTCTCCAGGGCATCTTCCCGACCCAGGGATCAAACTTGGGTCTTCTGCGTTGCAGGCAGATTCTTTACCATCCGACCCACCAGGGAAGACATTATTACTACATATCCTCCCTCTTAAATGTGGCAGCTAAGGGTCACGTGTACTGGACAAAATTTAACCTTGATGACTAAGTTATGAGTCATCAAGAAAAGTTAAATTTAGTGTGCTTTGAACTCTTTTAGTACAGTTATCTTAAAAATCAGTGTATATCTTTAGGCATCCAGGTAACTGAGAGACTATTTGTTTTATTTGTTGTTGTTCAGTCACTAAGTTGTGTCGACTCTTTGCGACCCCGTGCACTGCAGTGCACCAGGCTTCCCTGTCCTTCGCTATCTCCTGGAGCTTGCTCAAACTCATGTCCATTGAGTCAGTGATGCTGTCGAACCATTTCATCTCCTGCCACCCCCTTCTCCTCCTGCCTTCAATCTTTCCCAACATCAGGGTCTTTTCCAGTGAGTTGACTCTTCACATCAGGTGGCCAAAGTATTGGAGCTTCAGCTTCAGCATCAATCCTTCCAATGGATATTCAGGGTTGATTTCCTTCAGGATTGACTGGTTTGAGCTTGCTGTCCAACAGACTCTTCAAGAGTCTTCTCCAGCACCACAGTTCCAAAGCATCAATTCTTTGGCACTCAGCCTTCTTTATGGTTCAACTCTCACACCTGTACATGACTACTGGAAATTTGCAGCATGGCAAAATGCATTTTCCACCCCTTGCCACCAAAACAGGGAAGAATGAGCACCAAAGATGTAAAATACTGAGCTTTTGTTATGGCAAAATAAAGACTGAAAAATGCACCTTCTAATGAACAGCTTGAGGCCCCTCACCTCCCCTGCTACCCCCAGAGAAGCTTGAAGATAAACAGTATCCCAGCAAACAGAAATGTCACTTCCCAGAGGACACTCTTTCCTACTTTCTTCTGGCAACCAGTAAGAAATTAGTATAACCCTGTATACATGTAAAATTTATAATTCTCAAAAATTTTGCAAAAAACTACCTAGTGCTTATTATTTGGTTTATGCTTATCAAGACAATTGATTTCATGACTCTAATGGGTCAGAATCCACTATTTTAAAAAGCCTTGCATTGGGAATTCCTTGGCGGTTCAGTGGTTAGGAATCTGCATTTTCACTGCCAAAGGCCCACAAGTCATGAGGCACAGCCAAAATAAAAAAGGAAGCCTTGCACTAAGGGATGATAATGGAATGATCCATTCACAAAGCTTCGTTGAAATCGCTGTTAATATGTATGGTGATATATTTTTCTTTTTCCAAAAACCTCCTTGCAGTGGGTTGTGCTGCTCTTGTGAGTCTTCCATACTAGCAAATATAAAATAGCTAAACGTTAGAAGCACTGTCTTAACAAGGGTGCTTGTGTGTCAGGGAATTTCTTGTTTCCTTAGCTACGTTTTCCTCCACCTCAGAAAAGTGCAAAGTGCTTCAGGCTAAATATCAGCTTGTGCAACAGAATCCATTAGTAACTTAGGCAGATGTGTGCCTGTGAAATGCAGAAAGTAACATAGTATGACAGCTTCAGTCATTCAACATAGAATGTTTTTTTTTCTTAAGTGCCAGGTATTAGGAAGAAGCAGAGTCCTGGGCCTCCAGGAGCTTATGGACTTCCAATAGGTACAGAAAAGTAGAAGAAAACCAAGATCCTGTAGTGTGGTTAATGCCCACCAGTGACCTAACTACTGCAGGATGATGGGAGGGAAAACAAAGGAGAGATGTAATGATGCGAGTCGGGGGTGGGAGGGTGGGAGCGAGTGCAAAATCTTAGTTCCCCAACCAGGGATTGAATCAGTGACCTCAGCAGTGGGAGCTTGAAGACCTAACCACTGGACCGCCTGGAAATTTCCTGATTTGAGTTTTTTAACTTATTTATTTTAATTGAAGTATAATTGCTTGACAATGTTGTGTTAGTTGCTGCCGTACAACAGTGTGAGTCAGCTGTAGGTGTTCATATATCCTCTGCCTCTTGAGCCTCCTTGTCACCCCCACCCCCATCCCACCCCTCTAGGTTGTCAGAGAGCGCCGAGCTGAGCTCCCCGTGCTACATAGCAGGTTCCCACTAGCTATTTATGTGTTTTTAAGGTCCACTCTGGCCACAGTGGAAATAAAGGTGGCTGGGGAGAGGATGAGGTTAGACCCTGGGAGGGCCTGTTTGGTAGGTAATGAAGCTGACTGTGAGTTTTTGTTGAGCACAATAGGTCCTGGTGGGTAGCATGGTGAATAAGACAATCTTGGTCTCTCCTCTCAATGACGGTAACCTGAGAGAAATTAAATGAAAATACAGCAAAGATGATGTTTTTGTCACATACGATGCTCCGGAAGTCTCAATATAGTGAAGCGTTAAAGTGTTCTTGTCTCTCAAGTGCTGGGACTCCTTGCTCTGATTGTTCTAAAAACCATTCCCATTTCTTCCTATTGTCCTCACTTTCTGGGTGAGTTTCTAACTTCTCCACACTCTCCTTACGTAATTGGCTTCCTACGCTATGTGAGCTTAGCGATGTTCTGCCAGTCTCCTGTAGGGATTCACCTTTTCACTCCATTTGGAGACCACATTCAGCCACCGAGCAAGTGCTGCTTTTCAAATGAAGGACTTTGGTGTCATTTCCTGTCGGAAGCAAAGATATGCCTTAAAAAAAGCATGTTATTTGTTAGCATTCAAGACTGTTTTGGGAGCTTTCCCTTCTGAACAGATTAGAAATGACATGTGTATATCACCATGTGTAAAATAGATAGCTAGTGGGAAGCTGCTATATAACTCAGGGAGCTCAACTCAGTGCTCTGTGATGGGGGTGGAGGTGAAAGGCTCAAGAGGGAGGGGATATATATATATAATATATATGGCTGAATATATATATATATATATACACACATATATATGTATATATGTATATATATATGGCTGAATCATGTACAGCAAAAACCAATACAAGAAGATGAGATGTTTGGATGGCATCACCGACTCAATGGATGTGAGTTTGAGCACACTCTGGGAGATAGTGAAGGTCAGGGAAGCCTGGCGTGCTGCAGTCCATGGGGTCACAGAGGCAGACATGACTTAGTGACTAAACAACAACAAAGCCCAATTTTTAAAAAATGCATTTCGGGTTTCCTTTCCTAGCACAAGACTATGTTGCTTTTAGTTCATTTAGATCAGTGAGCGCATCAGCCCTGCAGAGGAATTCCACAGGAAATTGTTACATTGTCATGAAAGCTTTGAGAAGCGGTTCTGGAAATGTGGGCTGAGGGCCTGTGTCTGTTTGGTGAGTATCAGCAGCACAGGTGCAGTAGGCTATCAGGTTTGTGTGGTGGCTTCATGCCATCAAGGGACCCACAGTCTTGCCATGTGGCCTCAGTTTCACCTCTGATCATGTCTGTGTTCCAGGCAGCAACGAGGAAGCAAGTGGGGAAAGAACAAGCTTCCCCCTAGGTTAGCCCTTTTGAAGTTTATCCTGGAAGCTCTACCCAGTGACTTACTAGCCACACTTGGCTGCAAGGAAGTCTGGGTAATGTAGTCTTTGAGCCAGGCACATTGCTGCCTATAATAAAAGGAAGGTTCTGTTAGGAAGGAAGAAGGGGTGAATGGTTGTTAGGAAAGTAACTTGTGGTCTCTGCCACAAGATGCACTTAACTGTGCATCTCAGCCAGGTAACAGGTGAAATTTCATTCACAGAATGGAATGAAGTCATCAACACCAGTAGTCAATGCAACTTCTCACCTGTCCTGAGATGTGAGACAAATGAATTTGCTATTACTGGAATATCTCCTCGAACTGCATTTCTTGGCCTCTGGTGATATTCATGGTAGAAGCAGGAACTTCACCCTAACTACAGACAGAAGCCCTATTCTACACTTGTCCTAGAACATTCTTCTTGCCATGCGTCAAATTTCAGAGCCAATGATAACCTTTGTTTTCTATCTTGGCCTGTGTAGTTAAAAAGTGTGCATCTTGGTTTTGAGATGCTTATAAAGCTTGAAAGCATTTTTAAATGCTCTATTGGAAGACCCAATTCTATGGTATTTTGCTTTATTGTGCTTCACAGATACAGTGCTTTTTTTTAAACAAATTGAAGGTTTGTGGTAACCCTGCATCTAGCAAATTTACTGGTGCCATTTTTCCAAGAACATTTGCTCACCTTGTGTCTCTGTCACATTTTGGTAATTCTAGCAATATTTTAAACTTTTTCATTATTATATGTTATGTGATCTGTGATCAGTAATCTTGAATGTTACTGCTGTGACTTGCTGAAGGTTCAGATGATGGTTAACATTTTTTAGCCACAAAGTTTTAAAAATTAAGGTATGTGCATTTTTCAGACATAAAGCTATTGTACATTTAATAGACTATGGTATAGTATAAACATAATTTTTCTATGCACTGGGAAATCAGAAAATTCTTGTAATTCACTTTATTGTGATATTCATTTTATTGCAGTGGTCTGGAACCAGATCTATGATATCTCAAGTATGCCTGTATTTGCCTAATTTTAAAATTAAAGACAGACTATAAAATAATCAATATAGCAGGGCATTTAAGAGTTTGGCATATGGGATTAGATCTGAGTTCAAATCCTGATTCCACCAAATTCCAGTTGTGTGATCTTGGGCAAGTGATAGAAACTTCCATCCAACTTCCCTGGTGGTCCAATGGTTAAGAATCTGCCTCCCGTTGCAAGGGACACAGGTTCAATCCCTGGTCCAGAAAGATTCCACATGGCGTAAGGCGACTAAGCCCATGAGCCACTACTAATGAGCCCACACTCTAGAGTCCACTCACTACCATTAGAGAAAAACCTGCACAGCAGTGAAGACCCAGCACAGCCATAAATAAATAAAGTCTATGCCTTTAAAAAAAAAAAAAAAGAAACTTCCTATCTATGCCTTAGATGACCCATCTGTAAAGTAGAATAATAGTTTCTACCTCATGGTTTTGTGTGCGTGCTAAGTTGCTTCAGTCATATCCTACTCTTTGTGACCCTATGGACTGTAACCTGCCAGGCTCCTCTGTCCATGGGATTCTCCAGGCCAGAATCCTAGAGTGGGTTGCCATGCCCTCCCTCCTCCAGGGGATCTTCCCAGTCCAGGGATGGGATCTTCCCAGTCCAGGGATGGAACCTGCATCTCTTACGTCTCCTGCATTGGCAGGCAGGTTCTTTACCACTAACCTCACCTGGGAAGCCCCACCTCATGGTTTTGATGAGGCCTAAATGAGATACCTGGCCCATGGTGAATGCTGAATAGCTGGTAGGTACGTTTTATTTCATTAAGCCAATAAAACATGAGACGCATGACATATGCAAATCATAGCCAGCTCAGAGAGAGCAGAAAACGGGGACTGGAAGCTGGCGTCTCAGAGGTGAACTAGGCTCACAGGGATGGGGCCTTCAGTAGGTGCTGAGAGGACCAACAGTAGAGCACAAGCTTTTCATACTGTTTCTGCTGTACAATTTCACATCTGCCTTGCTGGAGAATATTAAGTGACTGCTAAAATGAGTGTAGGTCATCACATGAAACAAAGCACGTGCTATAAGCCGGCTGTTTCTGCTCCTTTGGAAGTAAATGAAGCATATGCTCACTGCAGTTTATAACTGTAGAGGGAAATGTCTTGAAAACTACACTGTTTCAAGGATGGTAAGATCTTGCCACACAGGGCGGGTGTGGCGCTCAGGATGCCAGGCTGAAGGAAGCTGCTCATCACGCAGTGCAGAGGCCGTGTGCATCTGAGACTGACCCCTCGTGAGGTGTGTGTGTGTATCTCTCCCAACCCTGGAACAGAGATGCCTGCATATACGTAGTACATGAACCCCTCAGGAATGACTATTGTGTACCCCTTTTATGGATATATATATAAGAGAAGTTGGAAGAATCAGACACAAGTGGCTGCGTTCAGAGTGTAACTGGTACAACAGTAATCTTGACAAGTTTAGTACACGTTCATTTTTTCAGGATATGTTTGTTACTGTGTTCCAGAAGCTGTTCTAGGCACTGAAAAAAAATACATAGATTCTTGCCAACAACGTTTTGAGATACGGACTATTGTTACCCCCATTTTACAAGTGAGGAAACTGAGGTATCGAGGCATTGTCATTTGCTGGAGAATGCACAGTTAATTTCTAGCACAGCCAAGAAGCTGCTTTCAGTGCCTCTGCATTTAACCTAATCTCAGGTAACTGAGGCCTCCTGCAGTTCCCTTTGGTGGAGAAGAACGACTCAAGTCTGCTTTTAGGAATAGCTCATAAAATCACGGCTATCGTAAAATTGGCTATTGTAAAATCATGTGCAGGAAGGATTTGCACACAGGCCCAGCGCAGAAGGGAGGGGCAGCTTCTTGCTGGTTAAAAAAAAAGAGAGAGAGAGAGAGTTCTCTTTGACCCACTTGCTGAAGTGTCTCAGGGGATTTCCGTAGGGTAGGCTCTCTTAAAGCAGTTTAAAAGCTGAAAAAAAGAAACAACCAATTTCTCTTTTTCTTCAACAATTAGGCTATGGTCTTGATAAGAGGATGCATCCTTATTAAATGTTGAAACTGGATTCTGGCCAGCTGAACCAAGCTTATTGCATAGTACAAAAGTGATTTCTCTAAGTTCCTGTTTTTCAGGGTCCTAAAATGTGTTGTGGGCATCTTTCATGTAGGAAAATTGGTAAAAACCAGTGCTTCAGGCTAGAGATTGGCAAGTAAAAAAAAAAAAATGACTGTTGGGACGGAGGCCTCCAGCTCTGAACTGTCGGTCCTTCTCCTGCACGTGTGGAACAAGCAGGCTGGATGTCTGTGGTCTCCAGTGAGCCCTGAGCCTAGATTCGCAGCCCACCCCTGGCGTGCCCCAGGCCTCCTACTCTGTACTCGCTGCTCTATTTTCTTCCTGGTCTCGAGGGCCGGTTCTAATGATTGCTTTTTCCTGTGTTCATATTTTTAATCTCCAAACTGTTGTTTTGCCACTTTATTTGTGGTGAGTGAAGAAATTCTTTCACGTGTGTGTTCGTGGCTCAGTCGTGCTGACCTTTTGCAATCCCAGGCACTGTAGCCCACCAGGCACAGATTCTTTACTGTCTGAGTCATCAGGGAAGCCCAACCCTTCCGTGGGGGACATGAAAAAAAAAAATCAGGGCGTATTTAACCCTTTCTGGAGCCTCATGGCTCCCATTTGCTCACACCTGAGCTGCAGGTTGGAGAAAAAATGTAAAAGAATGTAGCCCAGAAAGAATGTGGCCCTTTTACTGTCCCTCCCTTTGAGGAATGCTCCTCCTCACCTCTTACAGGAAACACAGAGACAGCCTGGAGCCTGCAACCCACCCCAAGCTAGGCCTCTGTCCCTGGGGTGTGCCCCCTCCTTCCCCGTTCTGGTTAGCTTGATAGGTTTGGGAGGAGGGGTCAGAGCCAGATTTTGTCTTGAAGGAATGTTCCCAGTTTCTCTTCTGCTTTCCCACACTCACGGTACTTCTTCCTCTAGATTTTTGTTCTCTAAAAGTAGACTGCTTTTTAAAATTAAGGCTGTGGAAGGCCATTTCTAGAGGGCAGGGAAAGTTCTGTTTCCCATGTGGTCTGGCTATGTGAGAGTTCGTTGAATAACGACTTGGAATTGTACGCTTACAGTTTGTGCACTTTTCCGTATGTCTATTTCACCTGAAGGACAAAATGAAGATTTTGTGATTTATTACGAGAGGAGTAGCAACTCATCTGTTACCAAGGAAGAACAAAATGAAGGAAAATGATACAAGAAGAGACGAATTGATTTTGATTGATGTGAAAATGGGGAGTCTGAGGTGAAAGTGGGCAGCAACCCAAGAATTTTAGGTATTTGTCCTCAAGATGTCTGCAACTTTTTAGTAGTGTTTGTTATTACAGTAGTGGAAGATTGGAAACAATGAAATATCAAGTAATGGTTAAATAATGGCACAACCAAAAATGAAATACGACTTTGCTATTAAGAAGTAAGCCATAAATGTTTGTTTATTAAAGCCACTTACAAAAGCATGCTGCTGCTGATGCTGCTAAGTCATATAAAAGCATAGTGCAATCCCACTTTTAAAAATTATATATTTTATATGTAGGCACAGAAAATAATCAGGAAGAGTGTAGGCCATAATATTAACAATGGATTATCCCTGAGGTAAAGAATTATGGATGATTCTTACTACCTTAGCTACATTTTTTCTTCCAGTGAGCATGCATTTTTTGCAGAACACAGTAAGAAAGGAAATGCCTTGTAGGGCTGCAGCTGGGCTCTTAGTCTCCTCATCAGAGTATGTCTGCCACATCCCCTCAGCTGCTAGCCTGGGGTGGCCATGGCCCGTGCCAGCCTGCTTGGTCACAATTCTCCTTTTGCAAACTATAAAAACTCACGGATGACCCAGGAGCATGTTTGAATACAGAATCTCAATGTTTAGAGAGAGTTGAACTACATTCAACTTTCCTGATGTTCAAATCATGCTTGCAGAGGGCGGCCTCTCCTCTTTCATGGGTCCTTCTGCAACACAAGGGCTGGGAGAACCATCTTGCCTCCAGGCTGGAATTTCCCAGAGATTTTCTTGAGAGGTCAGGTTGCTCATTTTCCAGAGTTCGGTTCACTCCTTCCACTTCATTGGAAGAATTCCTATCATCTGTATCATTTCACACCTGATTATAAAAAAATAATCTGATCCTGTTCAGCAGTCTCACAGAACTCTGTCAAGTTTTCTTGACCTATTTCATTACTTCATCGAAGCTCTGGGTGCAGTCATGGGTCTACCACAGGTACTTCAGAAAAACTAGTTTTCTTGACGCTTGAGATCCAGCTCCCCACGCTGAGACTGAGGCCTCCGGAAGAAAGACCTCAGTGGTATGGAGTCCCTGCTAGGACTCTGATCCAGCTGTTCCCCATCTCTGGGCCTCAGCATCCTCCTTTGTAAAATGGGTGGAGAAGAAGCTGGGGCTGAGTGGGTGCCGAGGCCCCCACCAGTTCTCACAGCCAGGTTCTGAGAACACAGCTTGCGGTAGCTCTGGCCTGCCCGCCCTCTACCCCAATATGGGAGCACAACAGCATGATAACCCTTGTGGTATGCCGTAGACACGACAGTCTTGTTTTGTATCGAAGTAAATAATAAAGAAAAAGTAACTCTTTCCACCCCAACCCCATGAAAAATAATAATAATGAGAAGGAAGGAAGCATTGGAGAAATCAAAAGGGAAGGATTCTTGCTCTCCATTAGGAGAGTTCTCAGTCTGAAGTCTTGTAGTGGCTGTTGCACGGGGCCCATCGCCATGTTAGACATATTTCTCTGAAGGGCTGGGCTTGCCTCCTTGTCTGACCACGGGCCTGGAAGAGAGGTGGGTGACCGTCAGTGCAGCAAGAGCCCCTGCAATTTGATGCAGCATCCACCCATGTCTACCCACACCCACCCTCACACCAGCTTCCCAGCCTTCATGGGGGTCTGAGGACTTGTCCCCAGGCCACCAGCATGGGACTGGGTGAAGGACCTCAGCAACCCTGCCAAGAACTTTCCTTGTGCCATCTTGAGATGAGAGGCTGGAGAACATGCCCAAGGTCACGTAGCTAGGAGGGGTTGGAGCCAGCATCTGAAGCCAGTTAGTCTAGCTTCTTAGAGACTTTGTCAAGGTCCCCATGGAGGTGTGAGAGCAGGCTGATAACCAAGCCATCATCTGAATTGATTCTCAGCCCTTGAAAGGATCACAGAGATAGGGGAGGATGTGAATGAACCACCATCTATCAGTCAAGTAGAGCTACTTTACCTTAAAGTCCCTTTGATAACCCAAATTTGATGTGTTAATTCACTACTGGGCTAGCACCTTCTAAATGGGCTGATTCATCGTGTCTTGTCTATACACACCATCCTTCAAAACCTCTGGGTTGAAGCTGAGCTGCCCTTGGTCATCACTGAGCTTATTAACTCAGGTGTGTGAATTGGTCATAGTTTTAATCTGCATGGTTTTGTATTTTGGACAGAGTTTTATTCTCAGTTACTCATTTCAAAATTTCAGAAAAGATAGAGATAAGGGATAATTCTCCTCCAAAAAC
Source organism: Cervus canadensis (assembly GCF_019320065.1). Taxonomy (NCBI): domain Eukaryota; kingdom Metazoa; phylum Chordata; class Mammalia; order Artiodactyla; family Cervidae; genus Cervus; species Cervus canadensis. Next base: position 45,563,512 of record NC_057390.1, read on the forward strand.
TTCCCAATATTGAAACTGCTAAAAAATCCTTCTCTGCTCTTAAAGAGTATCCATTGGTATATCACCTCTAGTATATGCATTGGAAATTCATTACATTTCCATTGTTAAAAAATAATAATGTATAAGACACTGAACTTGGGTTTCTGCAGAGAAATATCAAGGAGTGTGAAAGGCAAACCTCAGGTATAAAATTTGAAGCATTTTCATCTACTGAAAGGAACTGGTGAATAGAGTTGGTTATCGTTAACTCCCTCTGCCCTGGCCCCCAACCACAAAGAGGAGCCTGGGCTTTGAACAGAAGTTGCAGCTCTCCTGCTTGCTAGCAGTATGGCCTCAGACAAGTCACTTAAGGTCCTAAGCCTCAGTTTCCTCATCTATAAAATGGTAACCACACTGACTGCTTTAAGGGTTGTTATGAAACTTGAAACTTAAAAACTTTGTATATATTCATATATATAAAGCACTGGTAAACTTTAAGGTTGTTATGATTGAGTTGGCCAAAAAGTTCATTTAGGTTCCTAAATGAACTTTCTGGCCAACCCAATATTACTGATGGGTGGCTCAGTGGTAAAGAATCCACCTGCCAAGCAGCAGACATGGGTTTGATTCCTGGGTTGAGAAGATCCTCCGGAGAAGGAAAAGGCAACCCACTCCAGTATTCTTGCCTGGGAAATCCCATGGACAAAGGAGTCTAGTGGGGTCGCAAAGACTTGGACACAACTGAGCAACTAAACAGCAGCATTATTGCTAGCTGACGTGCAAGCATGACTCTGCCACCTTGGCTAGCTTCCCTGATCTCTGAGCCAGTGATCTGTAAGATGGCACTGTGGTATCCCCCATGGGGTTGCTGTGAGCATAAGGAGTTCCCTGGGTGTGACTCCCATCACTGTGCTGGGCTAGAGAGGGCCCTTGCTAGATGTCAGGGCAGTGCTGCCTCAGACTAAGCTGGAAGGAGAAAGGAGGCTGAGGCCTCTCTTTCAGACACTGTTTTTCACTTACGTCTTTTCCTGATCATTTCAGAATGATCATGAGCTAGAATTGGATGAGGGAGTCACTTGAACTGCCAGATAGTTCTTTGCCTCTATTCCTGACTCCCCCTTCTTCCCCCTCCAGTCCTTGGCAGTAAATCAAGGCCCTGAGTTGCCACAGGGAAATGAGCAACTGAGGCCATTTTTTTTTTTTTAATCAAGTGATTTTTGGTTCAGGTGATAAAACTGACTCTCCCCCCCCACCCCCGCCAACCCCCAAAAGCTAGACCAAACCAATGGGAAAATAAAAAAGTTTTCTTAAGAAAACAACAAGACTCGGACTTCCTTGGTGGTCCAGTGGTTAAGACTCTGTGCTCCCACTGCAGGGAACCCAGGTTTGATCCCTGGTCAGGGAACTAGATCCCACATGCTGCAGCTAAGAGTTCACATGCCGCTGCTAAGGATCCTGTGTGCCACAATTAAGACCCAGTGCAGCCAAATAAATAAAAACTTTAAAAGAAAGAAATCAGTATTTATGAAAGAAAGAAGGAAAACAAGACTCAGACAGAATCGTCCAGAAAAAAGAATCTCGGGGCTTTGGGGGCTTCCCAGGTGGCGCAGCAGTAAAGAATCCGCCTGCCAATGTAAAAGACAAAACAGAAGTGTGTTCGAGCCCTAAGTCGGGAAGATACCCTGGAGGAGGAAATGCCAACCCACTCCAGTGTTCTTGCCTGGAGAATCCCATGGACAGAGAAGTCTGGTGGGTGTCCATGGGGTTGCAAAGAGTCAGACATGACTGAGCACTCGTGGATATAGGATTAAGTGGGGGAATTCTTCAGGTTAGGCCAAACAAGATGGGCATTTCCTGAAATCACACTGCTTTGCCCGTTAGCCCAACTTGGCCTCCATCTCCTCCCCAGTGTCAGCCTTCTGCCTGCATCTGTTCAGACACTATGGTAACTCCCTAGACCTCAGGGCTCTGCTGCCATGGCCTCTGTCTGGAAAAGATTCCCACCATCTGCTGCCTGGGGTGAGCAGGTCCAGAGATTATAAGAGACTTACCTGGGACATTTGCAGACACGTCTTCGGTTTCCTGGATAAGGAAAAAGAAGGGGTAAAATGACTATCTCACCATGACCAATAGTTCCAAACATGATTTCTGCTTCACTTTTCCTATTTATTTAGGATTATAAGTTTTTTTTTCTAGTGTGGCTATGACTATTATATTCAAAGCAAACAATAACTACATCAACATTATAAAAAATACATCATAGGTGTTTGGTGGTCTGGTGGTCTGCACTGCCAATGCAGAGGGCCAGGGTTTGATCCTTGATCAGGAAACTAGATCCTACATGCTGAAACTATTAATAAAAGATCCCATATGCCCTGACTAAAACCCAGCACAGCCAAATAAGTAAATATTTGGAAAAAATACATTATAATAAAGTAAATTTGTAAAATGACAGTGCATAATAATGATTGACACTGAAAAGAAGATTAATTAACTAAAACACAAGCTATAAAGCATAATATATTTACATTTTATGGTTTTAATAATTATTATTAAAAGTAAAAATTTGAAGTATAGTTGATTTACAACATTGTGTTAGATTCAGATGTACAGTAAAGTGATTCAGTTAAATATATATAAATATATAATATATATATATGTAAATATATGGGGCTTCCCTGGTGGCTCAGATGGTAAAGAATCTGCCTGCAATGCAGGAGATCCAGGTTTGATTCCTGGGTCAGGAAAATCCGCTAGAGGAGGAAATGACAACCCACTCTAGTATTCTTGCCTGGGAAATTCCATGGACAGAGGAGCCTGGTGGGCTACAGTCCATGGGGTCCCAAAGAGTCGGATGTGACTGAGGGAATAACACATATACATATATATGTAAATGTATATATACATGTATATGTAAATAAATATTTCAGATTCTTTTCCCTTATAGATAGTTACAAGATATTGAATATAGTGCTATGCAGTAAGTAGCATTTAACTCTTGAGAACTGAGGTGAGGTCTTCTTTCCCACCCCTCTTCACATCAATTTAAAAAGCATTGCAAATACAGACGTGGGTGAACGTGGGTTAGTACGGCCACGTGCAGTAGGATCCAAATTGGGGTGGGGCCTCTCAAGGAGGGGGCCAAGGATAAACCACTGCCTGTAGTGGTTTTTTTTTTTTTTTTGCCTGTAGTGGTTTTGACCCGGGCCTCCTGGGCACTGGTCCCCGGGCCACAGCCGGGCCCCGCCCTGCCCCCGTCCCCATCCCAGGCGTTTGTAATAAGCCCAGACCTGCGGGCTTTGCTGGCGGAACACCCAACCCCTGCCGCTGCCGCTCCGGGGATGGGGCTCTGCCTTCCTAAAGACTTCCTGGGGTGTGGAAAGAGAAGGGGTTTCCCCCGTGTTCTCTCTCCAGGAAAGACATAGGCAGTGCCTGGCCCTGCGGTGCAACTCGAAGTTCCAGAAATCCGAACCCAACTGAACTGCCCGCAAGGTCTGCCTAGAGCAAAGCGATGCAAAAATCGGGCTGAATCTTCCCGCGCGATTTCCCAGGACTTACGGCGGTAGCAGATGCCTGTGATGACCAACGACAGGAGAAGGACGGCGCAGGTCCCGACCAGGGGAGCCCAGATGTAGATATCGCAGGCGAAGTCCAGCCGGCTCGTGTCCGCTGACGGCACAGAAGACGCGGACATTTAGGAGAGGGCCCAGAATCCCCAACCCCACCCTAGGGACCCCTCCCTCCCCCCCATCCCACCGCTGTGGGGCGGGCACGTCCCTTTCCCGGTTCCGACTCTCGTTCCCCCACCGCTTGGGCTGCTAGGAAGATCAGTGGGGCCCCGGAGAGGGCCTTTGCCGCGCCCGCCTCACCTGCGCTGCCCGCCGAGGGCCGGCACACCTCTGAGCGCGGAGAAACAGACCTAGTCTGCGGCGCGATGGTGGGCGCCCGCGTGGATGGCCGCATCGCCGGCGTGGTGGCAGGCTTCGCTGCGGGAGCAACGGAGAGTGGTTAGGGGCTGCGTTGGAGCTGTGCCCGCGAACCCTCCCCACCTCTCCGCCAGCCTTTGCCAAGGGGGCGCTCCCTCCGGATTAGCCACTGGAGGAGCCGTAGAGGCTCAGCGGAGCTCGGCGCTCAGCGCAAGGAGATGCTGAAAGACCACCTGGTCGTCTGAGCGCACTGGGTGCCTTGGACATGAACACAGAGGCCCGTGCCCCTCCGCCCGGCCTCTCTCCAGGGCCCCACCAGAAACCTCGAGGGCTTGGAGGAGGCGGGGGCGGGCGAGTGGGACACCCGCCTTCTACTGACCAGCAGAGGGAAGCTCAGATAATTTAAGTGCAATGACTACCCCAGTATCATACCAGCTCGGAACTCGAGCCCAGAGCAACCAGACCTAAAAAGTCACCTTGAATTACTACGCAGTCGCACCCTAGCCTCAGTTTCCTCGACTGTGAATTGGGAACAGTTCCAGCCCCCAGAGGCTCGAACCCCAAGAGACTCGAAAGTAGCGGTGTCCTTGTGAAAAACGGACTCAGACGTGAACCCCAAAGCCCACCCGGGGCGCCCGAACCTGGCAAGAAGACAGGTATGAAGTTACTGAAGTACAGGATCGAGTTGCTCAAGACCGAGCAAAAGTAGTAGCCTTGGTCCTCCTGGCGGAAGCTGCTCAGGGTGAGCTGGAATCTGGAGCTGGTGACCTTGGATCCGGAAATGTGTTTGGGGTCCAGTCCCTCGGCTAGCTTGGGCCGTTGGCCGGAGAGGTACATTAGGAAGTTGGGTCTGGGGTCGTCCCCGGGTATCTGGCGGAGCCAGGAGCACCCTGATGCCATGCCGGACTGCAGCAACTCGCATTGCAGCTCCACCTTCTCGCCCAGTCTGGCCTCCTTCGTCGTCGGCGACATCCGGAACGAGAGCGACCCGAGGACCGTGGTGGCATCTGCGGGGCACGGGCAGTGAGGCTGAGCCGGGAGCCCCGCGCTGCCCCCCCCCCACCGCCCCCCCCATCCCATGCCAGCCCCGCCCCCGCCTCCCCCAGGGGTCTCCATCTCACGGAGCAGCAGCAGGGCCAGGGGCAGGATCAGGGCGGTCAAGAGTGAGGCCATGGCGCGCTCCCCGCCGCGGAAGCTCCGAGGCGCGCAGGAGCCGGTGGATCACCGACGGGGCCGGGGGAAGTTTCGCCCTTCGACCGGCCGCCGAGCCCGATTTCGCATTCGGAGGATGTGATGTCACTTGAAGCCCCGCGGAGGAGAGAGTCGCCCTCCTTTTCGCGGTTGTCACCCTCCAGCCCAGAGAGCGGTGGGGGGGGTGGGGGTCCATGAGTGGGGGCCGTCGAGGCAATCTGGCCGGGTGGAGAACAAAGACAAGGATGGTTGGAAGTGGCCCTTGGAAGGGCTCTCTTGTGGGTGTGACAGAGGCAGAACATACAAATGAGAGATTTCTAGAAGGGAGGGTGAGCGAGCAGGAAGGCGAGAGAACTGTCCACTTCCTTTGACCTCAGTCAAAGTGGCACTGGCACCGGCAACTTGGGGCTTTAGGTCCCGGGAAGTGGGCCCTGAGGGCTGAGACTAAGAGGAGTTAGTGACTGGCCCACGTCTGCGGAACTCGGACTGGGGAGTCCGGGTGCCCACAGAGGAAAAAATCTTCTTCCTTGCATTGAGGAGATTTCCACCAGTCAGCCGGTCAGCAGTGTGTGGGGCTTGTGATTTTCTGCTCCTCACGCTCTTTCCTCAGCCGTTAAACCTGGCCACCACAGCCTCATTCCTTTGAGGCCAGCAGCAGCCTCCACACTAGCCCCTGTTCTGGCCAGTCCCCCAACCACACTGCTGTGAACAGTATTCTCCAAAAGGGAATGTGATGGTGTCACTCTTGAAGCCTCCTGGTGACCTGCAGGTCTGCGTGGAAGCTCAGCCCTGCCTTGGCTTGGAGCCTCTGAGTGCTGGCTCTGCCCAGCCCCCTGCCCAGCCCCCTGCCCAGGCCCCTGCCCTAGTCTTTCCTATTCACCCCCCACTACATGCCCACAGGGTTATCTTATGGTGCGCTCAGTCAGTTATGGGACTCTTTGCGACCCTGTGGACTGTAGCCTGCCAGGCTCTTCTGTCCATGGCATTTTCCAGGCAAGAATACTGCCAGTGGGTTGCCGTTTCCTACTGCAGGGAAATCTTCCCAAGCCAGGGATCAAATCCGTCTCTCTTGTGTCTCCTGTGTTGGCAGGCAGATTCTTTATCACTAGCGCCATTGATGATCTGAACTGTGGGCTCCCCGTGCTGGAATGCACTTCTGTTTCAGCCCCTGGCCAGCTCTCAAGCCTTGGGACCTGAATCTCATTCTTCTGGCTCTGGGTGCTTGGCAGGCACATGTGTCAGCCTGGGTGGAGATGGTTCTTCCTGTCTCAACCTGACACACACTTGGCCCCTTCCTTTTTTGTCTGCTGCTGTCCTGAAACCTTCCACCCCATAGTGGGTCCCGTCTCTCATTTCTTCCGGGTTGTCCCACTTTGCATCCCATAGTGCAGCGATCCCCAGACTTTTTGACATCAGGGACCAGTTTAGTGGAAGACAACTTTTCCACTGACTGGAGGCAGGGAATGGTTTGATGAAGATTCAAGCACATTTTATTTATTATTATTATTACATCAGCTCCACTTCAGATCATCAGGCGTTAGATCCCAGGGGTTGGGGACCCTGCCACAGTGCGTGCCCCGCATGCTGCTGCCCCCTGTTTCTAGAGACAAACCACCTGGTATTATCTGTTCCATGTGTCTGCCCCATCCATGAGTTCTGCCCGGTGGCGAGGCCTGTGTCCCAGACGTCACATGTCATATCACGGCAGGCTGAGCTGTGTTTGAAAAACTGCAAAACCTTCTTCATGAGTCTGAGCTTGACTGTTGGATGGGATTTTTTTTTTTTTCTAACTTTGATGTCAACCCTCTCCCTCACCCCTCTACCCAGGGCATCCGAGGTACTTACTCGAACACACACCATTTAACGTTTTATATTTAGAGATTTTTTTTAAAGTGTCTTTTAAATTACAAAAGTTATATATTATTGAAAAAACTTCAGACAATACAAAAAAAGAGTATGGGGAAGTTTCCCTTCTCAACTCTCCTCCCATTGTCCTTTCTCTACAGAAAACCACTTATGTGTGCCTTTCATATAAAGTCTATGCACAGATGCTTATACATCATTTTAGACACATAGTTGTACCATACACATATTTTTTGCAACCTGCATTTTTTTATCTAACAGTAGAAAAGGAAAGCTTTTCATGTCAGCAGCTTTAGATCCACCCATACTTCTAAAGGGGTGTATTTTAATATGCTTAGTCGTGTTTAAGACTCTTTTTTTGACCCCAGGGACTGTAGCCCACCAGGTTCCTCTGTCCATGGGATTTCCCAGGCAGGGATACTGGAGTGGGCTGCCATTTCCTTCTCCAGCATTTTATATGAGTGTTCCATAATTTAGTTTCCCTATTAACAGACATTTAAGGAGTTTCTCAATTTTTAAAAAAGCGCTTCTTTACTTACTTGGTTGTGCTGGGTCTTAGTTGCAGCAGGTGGGATCTAATTCCCTGACCAGGGACGGAACCCCAGGCTCCCTGGATTGGGAGTGTGGAATCTTAGCCACTGGACCACCAGGAAAGTCCCAGCAGTTTCTCAATTTTTGCAATTACTAGTAAGACTGTAGTAGATCCAGTGCATCTATATCATTGAGCAGTCACTCATGTACATGGAACATTTTCAAATGGAGGACTAGGGAGGTTGAGGAAGGAAAACCCTTTGTAATGATTGATATGACTGTGGCACACAGCAGTGGTTCCCCTGGCATACCAATATGTATGTGTGTTGTGTCCCTGGCTGTGTAGACACAACCTTAACTCACATGTGCCTTAACTCACATGAGTGAGGGTAACAAGGAAACAGCCAAGTCCAGATAGGCCACTGACAAGGCAATCCTCATTTTAGATAATTTCCCATTTTGCTTCATCTCTGTTCCCACTGCAGGAGTCTTAAATGGCCCTTTTGGCTAAAGGATGCCATCAGGAGGGTGGTAAAGAGTATGGCTGGCCAGAAGGTGCACCTCGCTGGTGGAGGAAGCATTGGAGGGGAGCCAGAGTCAACCTGCAGATATTTGGACCTTGGGGACCAGGTTCCTGAGGATGACGATGCCCAGATTCTGGGGTACAAAGCTTGAAAATAGAATCATCCTATTCCACTCTCCCGGAAGTGAGCTGTAACTGGCTTGGAGGTCTTCTAGCCTTGCAACTTAGAAATGTGTCAACCAGGGGGCTGGTGGCCCCCTTGTGCAGAGCATGACAGAAGATGGGGGGATGTCAAGGCAACATGTCAAACCCACCGAGGAGGCTCTGTGACCCCAATGTTATTTTTCAGAGAACTGGTAGATTTTCGGCATAACCACAATGACATCCGCCCTGTCGCAGACAGAGCAGATGCAACAGTGCACATTCTGGCGATGCTTGTGTGCTGTAGGGCCAGGTGTGCAGAGGGCTGGGTGAGGACTGCCAGGTGAGCTCCGCATCGCACACTGGCACTCACATGGCGTAGATGAAGAAATGGGAGCAGCCTCACTCTCAAGTAAACTCCTTATTTTTAAACACATTCAGGGAGTGACAGGGTAACAGAGTCACCAGTTTCTATGACAGAGAGGCTAGCATGTTTCCAGGGCTTCTGGCCCCTTTCAGTGAAGATCTTGTCCTGCTAACCTGGTCTGTGCTCCATCCTGCCAGGCCTTTCCACGGTCCCTTAGAAAACACCAGTTTTTATGCTGATTTAAACAGGTCACCAGTTTCTAGGCCGAATTTAAGCAGGTCTTTGTTTCCTCAAGGCATAGGTTATTTTTTTAAAGATTTTTTTTAATGTGGCCTATTGTAAAAGCCTTTATTGAATGTGTTACAATATTGCCTCTGTTTTATGATTTGTTTTTTTTGGCAATGGGGTATGTAGAATCTTAACTCCCTGACCGGGAATCGAACCCGCATTCCCTGCATTGAAAGGCAAAATGATAACCAATGAACCACCAGGGAAGTCCAAAGGTATATGTTCTTAAACCACAGAACTACTCAGCGGTAAAGAAACCACTTGCCAAGCAGGAGACGCAGGTTCAATCCCTGGGTCAGGAAGATCCCCTGGAGAAGGAAATGGCAACCCACTCCAGTATTCTTGCCTGGGAAATCCTATGGATAGGGGAGACTAGTGGACTACAGTCCATGGGATCGCAAAAGAGTTGGACACGATGGAGCATGCACACACATATTCACACACATTAATTAAAGACCTATTCAGAATGTATAACTGGGTGGGGTAGTGGTAGGAGATTAGTCAGGCCCCTGTGCCCCAGCTCCTAAGATGCTGACTCAGGACCAACCTGGAATCATGGTGTTGGAAGCTAGCTGTTGTCTCCCCTTGCTGGTCCAGGAGATAATACCATCTCCTGGAAGAGTTAACTTGCTTGGGCCTAGAAGGGTTTTTGAACTCTAGAATTATCAGGGCCTTGCTTTATCTTAATCACAAACACCTGTTAATCCTACCTCACTTCTACCATTCCCACTTTCCTCTACGCTCAAGCCCCCAAGTTCAACTAGGCAATCGTCATGTCTTATCTTGACATTTTGCAGTGACCTTCTAACTGACCACCCCACTTCCACTCTGGCCTCTTCCTGTGCTCCTGGTCCCTTTCAGTGAAAATCTGGTCCTGCTAATCCTGTGCTCCATCCTACAGGGGCTTCCTATGGTCCCAGGGGGAACACGGGGTGATCCTGAGTGTTGTTGGGGGCCCTGCACACTTGGCTCTGCAGCACCATCTCCATCTTCTCCTGTTTGCCTTCTTCACACCTCCTAAGCTTGGTGTCTCTTGGTTTCTCAAAGAGACCTTGCTCCCTTCCACCTCAGTGCCATTAAACATGCTATTCTTTTAGCCTGGATTGTTCTCAGCTCTGCTGTCTGCTTAGTAATCTCCTCTTCCTCAAGTCCCAGCCCAAGCATCTCCTCCTCCTGGGGCTCAGTCCTTTACCCCCTCCCCCTGCTCCTAGGAAGTATAGACCATAGGCTTCTTGGTGTCACCTGGACCTTGGGCATTCCTAGACTGAAGCACTTATTCTGCACAGCTGTGGTTTATTTGTTCATCCAGCTTGATGACCAGAACCTTGGTCCCTTGAGGAAGAGACCTCATCTTGTTCATGGTTGTTATCATGGTGCCTAACAGGATGTGCTACACACTTGGTCTTCAAGAACCTTGTTTGGTAAAAGCTAAATGCAGGTAAAAGCAGAGGAGAGCAGACAAGAAGATGTGGAGATAATTCATTTCAGATAAGAGTGCTCAGGAAAGGCTTTATGAAGTGGCTGGCTTATAGATAAAGTAAGAATAGGGAGAGAGATTATTTTTAATGAGGTGTTTAACACATTTCCCTGGTGGCACAGGGGACAAGAATCTGCCAGCCAATGCTGGGGACACAGGTTTGATCCCTGGTCTGGGAAGATTCCTCATGCTGCAGAAAAACTAAGTCTGTGAGCTGCAACTGCTAAAGCCTGCATGCCTAGAACCCGTGCTCTGCAATAAGGGAAGCCAAGAAGCCCACGCACTGCAGCCAAGAGTAGACCCCCACTTGCCACAACTAGAGAAAGCCGCACGCAGCAATGGAGAGCCAGCACAAGCAAAAATTAAATAAATGTTAAAAAAAGAAGAAGGAGGCATTCGACTCCTAATCAAGATGGTGCTGATACTGTGTTTTAATATGTAGTAATGGTATGGTTGAAGGTAGAAGGAGGAGAAGGAGGAAGGGGAGAAGATGGACTCATTCAAAAGCAAGGTGAATATGTCTTCAATGTAGGTGTGGAACCAGGGCTGAAATCAGGAGCCAGGGGATCTGTTCTTGAGCCCATGTCTTGAGTGTCCGTCTTGAAGCAGGGGCACTGAGGGTTTGACTTCTTCAGCTAACAGGGTCCCAAAGTGCTTCATCTATGGGGAGAGGCTGAAGCCAGGCTCTCTATTTGAACCAGGGGGTTGGGTCAGGATTTCTCAGTGAAAGGCTGGAGAAAGCTGTGCATTTTCCCATAATCATGGCTCATATGGGGCTGTGTCCCCACAGTGATGGCAGGGCAGGCCAGAGACCTCAGTCACCTGATCGCCAGTGTCACCACTGAACAGAGCCCAGAGCCACCAGAATAAGGCCTGGTTCTGACTGTTGCCCTGAAAAAAATAGGAGGATGAAGTATAAGGAGAGAGAGAGAGATTTTGTTTTTTGTTTTTTTAACTTTCATTGTGTCACTGAACTTTATTACCAATGTCATCATTATCTGCCTACAGCTGCTGAGAAAAGGAGAAACTGACCTTTACTGAGCACCCTCAGTGGTCTAGAACTTGGCAGGACTTATTTTAAATCTCATGGACCCTCTGAAGTGAGTATAGTTCTCCCTTTTTTATAGTTCTTCCTTTTTTCAAGGAAAGAAACTGAGGTTCAGAGATGTGAGAATAACTTACCCACAGTTACACAACTAGTCAGTGGTGGAGATGAGACGGAAACCCAGCCTGGCTCCTAACTGATCCTTTAGTCCCACATTTCTTCTCTCTCCCTCTCTAACAAGAGAGACTTTTAAAGTTCCCATTCAAGATGAGATTTTATATACACACTGAAAATTCAAAATACATGTAAAGATAACTTACTAAAATTGGGATGGGAGTTCACTTCAGAAGAGATACAAACTACAGAGCAATCTGAAAAGAGTTTAAAACAGAGAAAAAGAAGGTATAGAAAACACAGAAATTAAACATGAAGAACTGAATATGATAAATACTGAGGATACTGGAAATAAAATCTATATATAGTTTAGATATAAACTAGGATACACCCTACACTGGACATAGTTGAAGGAATAATTGGTAAAATGGAAACTAGCACTGAGGAACTAACAGACTGCAATGCAAGAAGATGCAGAAACAGTTTGAAAAGCTGTTAAGATGTGGATGAGCACTGTGAAATATTTAATAGAATTTCAGAAAGAAGAGAATAAAGAGAGTGGAAAAGGAACACTGGAAGAGATCTTGGCTGAAGATTTTCCACAATTAAAAGACACAAGCACTCAGATCAAAAGGGCTCCCAGAATGCCAAACAAGATAAGTAAAAATATGTTCATCTCTGAACATACGAAGTTGAACCAGAAGACTTCAGAAGCACAGAGAAGAAGGCAGCCCAGGAGGCCAGAAGAAGTTGAGATAATATTTAAAGTACCCTTGGGAGAGCCTTAGTCACAGCTTGGATGGGGTGAAGAGAGTAAGAACCTGATCTGTGACGGGAAAAACCCACACATCTGTTGACAACTTATAATGATGCTGTGTCATTCTCTTGGTGCAGACACACGCTTGCTGTCAAGTTGGGGGCCAGCTTGCTACAGATCTTTAATGTCAAGAACGTTCAAACGGAAGCATCCTGAATGCAACTGAAGAGGCAGGATTTGAGTTTGAGAGAGGGACCAGGGCTGGGAATCCAGCCTGTGTAAGGTTGTCTTCATCTAAGTTGTGAGATTGGGTCTGATTGCAAAGGCAGGGAGAGCGGAAAGGAGAAGCAAAGGAGGATATTGAACCTTTAGGGAAGGTGCATTTTTAAGGAGAGGGAAGAAAACATTGGCAGTAATTCAGGTGGTATAGGAACTTCAGGATGGGGTTTAAGAGGTGGCAATCCTTTATGGAGAGGTGGCTGCTGTGGATTTGGGCTTTAAAGGAGCTTTGGGAGGACATGGAAGCTTGGGGCGACTTGAATGCAGCCTGTAGCAGGAAGAGATTGTAAGTCTGTGTTCAACACCTGGCCCACTTAAGGACATCGACTCCCACATGTTTGTCAGAGGAAGACTCCCAGGTAAAGAGGGAGGTGGGGGCAGAGGGTGGGCTGAAGAGGGTAGGGAGCTAGAGTAATATTGGATGAGGTGATGTTGATGTCTGGATTTCATTTATTGTTCATTCACTTAAATGTTTCTTCAATTCACCCTTTAATTTTAAAGAAAGCATTTGAACACAGAAAAATAGAGCAAGTAATATAAAAACACCCATAGGTTCCCCAGAAAGCACCCCTCAAAACTAATGTGTTAGCATTTTGTCACATTTGCTTCAGATGAACATTGCAGATAAAATTGCACATCCTCAAATACCTTGCCTCCTGTCCAGAAGCAGCATTTGGGGTCTATCAGTTATGAAACTTGGATGTTACATTTCCAGTCATGTTCCTGGATTTGCCTGTTTCTCCCTTTAACTCTGTCCATTTTTTGCCTCTCATATTTTGAAGCTTTGTTGTTGGGTACACACACATTTAGGATTGTTTTGTTTTCTTGGCAGATCGACCCTTTTATCATTACAAAATGTCCCTCTTTACCTTTGGTGATACCTTGTTTTGAAATCTAGTTTGATATTCACATGGCCGTTCCTGTGCTCTTACGTTTTCTTTTTTTTCCCTTACGTTTTCTGTTTGTTTTTTCTGGTTTGTTTTTTCTTTAATTTTTAATTGGAGGAGAATTGTTTTACAGTGTTGTGTTTGGTTTCTGCTGTACCGTGTGAACCAGCCATAAGTATATGTATCCCCCTGTCTGTTTTCTGTTGAATTTTTTAGTTTTTGAGGGACCTCCTTACTGTTTTCCATAGTGGCTGCACCAGTTTTCATTCCCACCCACAGGGTATACACATAATTTTAAGGGAGATGTTTTCCAGGTCTTCAAAGCCTATTTATCCTTTTTCCTGAGATGGGTCTGCCCAAGAACAAATGTCTTTGTCTAGTTTTCGCAGATTCTTTGTCCACTCCACATTTCACAATTGCTCTTTTTTCCTGCTTTAAAACAAAACAGCAGACCTCCCAACCTCCTGTATCTTACTGTGGTGCAATCAAATAAAAGAGATATATGCACCCCTATGCTCAAATATTTTTCATTTAATGTCCATTTGCTTAGGAATTGACATAGAATGCATTTCTTTTGAGAAGAGTCTCTGAGATGCTGGAAAACAGGACATTGGGCAGAAATGCTGGAGGCTGAGCTCCTTTATGGCCATCTCCTGAGCCTCATCACTCTACCAACCTCTACTGTAGAGCTGGAGTTCAGAGAGAGACAGGTATTATGGGATGCATATTAACATGTTCATTGGACAACTTCCCTGGTGATGCTGAGGATAAGAATCTGCCTGACAATGCAGGGGACACAGGTTCGATCCCTGATCTGGGAGGATTCCACATGCCACAGAGCAGCTAAGCCAGGGACCACAATGACTGAGCCCATGCTATACAGCCTGAGAGCCACAACTACTAAAACTCGTGCATCTAGAGCCTGTGCTCCACAAGAAGAGACGCCATCGCAATGAGAAGCCCGAACACGGTAATGAAGTGCTCTGCTCACCGCAACTACAGAAAGCCCATGCAGCAGTGAAGACAGTGCAACCAAAAAATACATATATTAATTAATTTAAAAAACATGTTCATTGGAATTGCAAAAGGAATCAGACTTCTTTTTTAACAGAAGGTAAGCCTGATTTGCTAGTTGGTTTGACGTTGAAGCCTGTGCCAATGAGGATAGTTGGCAGTTTCTTTTTTTTTTTTATTTTTCATGAATCAAATGAGAGAAAGCTTTAGATCCAAAGTTTTGGTGAAAACAAGGTGGAAAGCCTTTGATAAGATAAAAATATTTTTTTGGTAGATTTGTATGGTAGTTAAAAATGTATTTCCCCAACTGTTTCTAAGTTCATCAGGGTAGGCAGTTGCTTTTCGGTGAGAGAGGGACAGTAGCTTTGTCAATAGCTACTTGAGAGGCTATAGTATAAAACCTATTTCACTGACTCCAGAAACTGAGAAGTGAATAAGTCTAAAGATCATGACCAATTCACATGTAGGTCAGTGCTTCCTGAGTCTTTGATTCCAAAACAATTGAAAGAGGACCTGCTAGAGTTGGTAAGTGTTATAGATTGACTTATGTTCCCTGTCCCCTCCTCGACACCCACGAAAAATTTACATATGAGTGAAGCCCTAACCCCCAGTACCTCTGACACTGACCTTTTTTGGAGGTAAGGTTTTAACAGAGGTAATCAAGTTAATGGGTTTCCCTGGTGGCTCAGACAGTAAAGAATCCACCTGCAATTCGGGAGACCTGGGTTGGGAAGATCCCCTGGAGGAGGGCATGGCAACCCACTCCAGTGTTCTTGCCTGGAGAATCCCACGGACAGAGGAGCCTAAGTAGGCTACAGTCCATGGGCTTGAAGAGTTGGACACAACTGAGCAAATAAGCACTAATCAAGTTAATGGGCTTCCCAGGAGGCACCAGTGGTAAGGACTCTGCCTGCCACTGCAGGAGACACAAGATTGGGTTCGATCCCTGTGTTGGGAAGATTCCCTGGAGTAGGAAATGGCAACCTGCTACAGTATTCTTACCTGGAAAGTTCCATGGGCAGAGGAGCCTGGCAGGCTACAGTCCATGGGACCACAAAGAGTTGGGCATGACTGAGTGACTGAGCACATACATAATTAAGTTAATATGAGGTCATTAGGAGGGGTCTTAATCCAATTTAACTGGTGTCCTTAAAAAGGGGGAAATTTGGATACAGGCACACAGCCAGGGAGACCATCAAGTGGAAATAAAGACATAGATGGGATGACTCTTTTACGAGTTAAGGAACCCCAAAGACAGCCGGCAACCCACTAGAAGCTACGAAAGAGTCATGGAACAGATCTTCCTTTCAACGTTCAGAAGGAACTAATGTAGCCAACCCCTCAATCCTGTGATTCTAGCTTCCAGAACTGTGAGATAACACATTTCTCTTGTTTAAGCTACTTAGTTTGTGGTACTTTGTTAGTTGCAAACTAACGAAGCAAGTAATAGATAATTAAAACTACATTTTCATGATATATCACTATTATGGGGTTATTGTTGGTTTTGTTTGGCCAAAAATTTTTGGAAAAAGTGAAAAAAACGTAATGACTCTGCTGTAACAAAGTGTCAGTGTTAGTCACTCAGTCATGTCTGACTGTTTGCAACCCCACTGACTGTAGCTTGCCAGGCTCCTCTGTCCATGGAATTCTCCAAGCCAGAATACTGGAGTGGGTTGCCATTCCCTTCTCCAGGGGATCTTCCCAACCTAAGGATCAAACCTGGGTCTCCTACATTGTAGGTGGACTCTTTACCATCTGAGCCACCAGGGAAGCCTGTTGTAACAAAACCAACTATTTATTTGTGGGAATAAAATTTCTCAGTGCTTACACTGTATGAAAAAACAAAACAAACAGGAAACTAATTGATGCTGCATCCTGTCTCATTATAACAATAGGTCGTATTATCCCATGGGTTCATTAACTAATTGGACCCTATTCGTCTCATTAAGAGCTGAATTTCCCCTCCAATTTACTTTTAAATAAAGTTTACTATTTTGAGATGATTATAGATTGACATTGCAATTGTAACAAATAATGTAGACAGATCCTATGTATCTTTCACCTACTGGTAACATTTTGTATAACTATAGTACTTTATCACTAAAGGTTACTTTTTACATTTAATAATTATTCTTTAATAATTTAAACTTTTATAATTTATAGTTAATTTTATTTGTAATTTGTTATTTTTGAGTAATTGTGTACTATGTTGCAATGGTGGCATAATCTAAATTTTTAGTACTTAGGAATATATGGTTCTAGAAATTTAAAACTTCAATTTGTTTGCTTTTGTGGGGGCAGAGAAGTATGATCAATAAAAGTTCTTCAAGCATAAGAACATACCATATTAGAATAAATGTCTATGGAAGAAGTGGGATAGAATTCATAAGTTTGAGGGGAAAAAAGAATGATGGAAAATTTCCAAAAGTTAAAGAATGTGTTCTTATATTTTCAAAATGGGTGATTAGTGAAATGAAATTGATATATAAATTGTTCTATTAGGAACAAAAAGGGTGATGTAAAGTTTTATTTTAAAATATTTATGGGGAATTCCCTGGCAGTTCAGTGGGTAGGACCCCTGGCTTTCAGTGCCAAGGGTGAGAGTTCAATCCCTGGTTGAGTAACTAAGATTCCAAAACTTGCATGGCTAAAAAAAAAAAAAAAAAAATCAATATTTATTTACAACATGTTGGAAATTATATACTTTACAAGTATTTATGATGGAAAGTGTTTAATGTCAAGTTAAAACTGAGTGAAGAAGTATACCATATTCACAGCAGTATCATTCACAATAGCTAAAATGTGGACGTGACCTAGATGTCCATTGATGGGTGGATGGATAAGCAAAATGTAGCATATACATACAATGGAATATTATGCAACCTTAAACTGGAAGGAAATTTGACATATACTACAGCATGGATAAACCTTGAGGATGTTATGCTCAGTGAAATAAGGCCATCACAAAAAGACAAATACTGTATGCTCCACTTAGGGCTAGCCTGGTGGCTCAGAGGGTAAAGAATCTGCCTGCAGTGCAGGAGACCACAGAGCACTTGGAGGAGTCAAATCAGAGACAGAAAGTAGAATGGTGGTTGCTAGGGGCTAGGGGGGAGGGGGAACGGGGAGTTATTGTTTAAAGGGTACAGAGTTTCAGTTTTGCAAAATGAAAACTTCTGAAGATGGATGGTGGTGATGGTTGCACAAGAATGTACTTCACACTGCACATTGAACTGTACACTTAAAAATGGTTAGGATGGTAGATATTATGTTTCATGTATTTTACTACAATTTTTTTTTTTTTTCGTGAGTGGAGCACATAGTCTTTCATATTTGGGGGGATACAAGAGAAGTAATCAATCTGATTTCAGTATTGGCCATCTGGTGATGTCCATGTGTAGAGTCTTCTCTTGTGTTGTTGGAAGAGGGTGTTTGCTATGACCAGTGCCTTCTCTTGGCAAAACTCTATTAAACTTTGCCTGGCTTCATTCTGTACTTCAAGGTCAAATTTGCTTGTTAGTCCAGGTATTTCTTGACTTCCTGCTTTTGCATTCCAGTCCGCTATAATGAAAAGGACATCTTTTTTGGGTGTTGGTTTTAGAAGGTCTTATAGATCTTCATAGAACCATTCAACTTCAGCTTCTTCAGCTTTACTGGTCAGGGCATAGACTTGGATTACTATGATATTGAATGGTTTGCCTTGGAAATGAACACAGATCATTCTATCATTTTTGAGATTGCATCCAAGTACTGAATTTCAGACTCTTTTGTTGACTGTGATGGCTACTCCATTTCTTCTAAGGGATTCTTGCTCACAGTAGTAAATATAATGGTCATCTGCGTTAAATTCACCCATTCCAGTCCACTTTAGTTTGCTGATTCCTAAAATGTCAATGTTCACTCTTGCCATCTCCTGTTTGACCACTTCCAATTTGCCTTGATTCATAGACCTAACATTCCAGGTTCCTATGAAATATTGCTCTTTACAGCATTGGACTTTACTTCCATCACCAGTCACATCCACAACTGGGTATTGTTTTTGCTTTGGCTCTATCTCTTCATTCTTTCTGGAGTTATTTCTCCACCAATCTCCAGTAGCATATTGGGCACCTACCAACCTGGGGCATTCATCTTTCAGTGTCATATCTTTTTGCCTTTTCATACTGTTCATGGGGTTCTCAAAGCAAGAATACTAAAGTGGTTTGCCATTCCCTTCTCCAGTGGGCCACATTTCGTCAGAACACTCCACCATGACCTGTCCATCTTGGCTGGCTGTACGTGGCATGGCTCATAGTTTCATTGAGTTAGATAAGACTATGGTCCATGTGATCAGACTGGTTAGTTTTCTGTGATTGTGGTTTTCATTCTGTCTGCCCCCTGATGGAGAGGGATAAGAGGCTTATGGAAGCTTCCTGATGGGAGAGACTGACTGAGAGGGAAAGTGGGTCTTGTTCTGATGGATGGGTCATGCTCAGTGAAGCTTTAATCTACTAGAATCTTAAATTGAATCTTAAATTAAACCTTAAACTAAAGATTAACAGAATCTTTAATTCTGTTGATGGGCAGGGCTGTGTTCCCTCTGTTATTTGACCTGAGGCCAAACTATGGTTGGAGGTAATGAAGATAATGGCGACCTCGTTCAAAAGGCCTCATGCAGGCACTGCTGCATTCAGTATGCCCAACCCTAGAATAGGCCACTGCCGACCCACGCCTCTGCTGGAGACTCCTGGACACCCGCAGGCAAGTCTGGGTCAGTCTCTTGTGGGGTCACTGCTCCTTTCTCCTGGGCCCTGGTGCACACAAGGTTTTGTTTGTGCACTCCAAGAGTCTGTTTCCCCAGTCCTGTGTAAGTTCTGGTGGCTCTATGGTGGTGTTAATGGCAACCTCCTCTAAGAGGGCTTATGCCATACCCAGGTCTACTGCACCCAGAGTCCCTGCCCCTGTAGCAGTCCACTGCTGACCCATATCTCTGCAGGAGACACTCAAACACCATTCTGTCTCAGTCTCTGTGGGGTCTCTGGGTCCTGGTGCACATAAGGTTTGTTTGAGCACTCTGAGCATCTCAAGTGGGTATGGGGTTTGATTCTAAACACGATTTCACCCCTTCTACCATCTTTTGGGGGCTTCTCTGCCCTTGGACATGGGGTGTCTCCTCAAAGTCGCTCCAGCACTGCACAGCTGCCACTCCAGTTGGTGATGAACATCCCCAAGAAAAAGACTCTACACATGGACATCACCAGATGGTCAATTCTGAAATCAGGTTGATTGTATTCATTGCAGCTAAAGATGGAGAAGCTCTATACAGTCAGCAAAAACAAGACTGGGAGCTGACTGTGGCTCAGCCTGACTTAAATTGAAGAAAAGAAAAAGCACTAGACCATTCAAGTATGACCTTAATCAAATCCCTTACAATTATACAGTGGAAGTGACAAATAGTTTCAAGGGATTAGATCTGATAGACAGAATGCCTGAATAACTATGGATGGAGGTTCATGACTTTGTACAGGAGGCAGTGATCAAGACCATCCCCAAGAAAAAGAAATTAAAAAAGGCAAAATGGTTGTCTGAGGAGGCCTTACAAATAGCTGTGAAAAGAAGAGAATTGAAAGGCAAAGGAGAAAAGGAAAGATATATCCATTTGAATGCAGAGTTCCAAAGAATAGCAAGGAGAGATAAGAAAGCCTTCCTCAGTGATCAATGCAAAGAAATAGAGGAAAACAATAGAATGGGAAAGACTAGAGATCTCTTCAAGAAAATTAGAGATACCAAGGGAACATTTCATGCAAAGATGGGCACTATAAAGGACAGAAATAGTATGGACCTAACAGAAGCAGAAGTTATCAAGAGAGGCACAAGAAAAACACAGAAGAACAACAAAGAGATTCTTCATGACCCAGATAACCACAATGGTATGATCACTCACCTAGAGCCAGACATCCTGGAATGTGAAGTCAAGTGGGCCTTAGGAAGCATCATTATGAACAAAGCTAGTGGAGGTGATGGAATTCCAGTTGAGCTATTTCAAATCCTAAAAGATGATGCTGTGAAAGTGCTGCATTCAATATGCCAACAAATTTGGAAAACCCAGCAGTGGCCACAGGACTGGAAAAGGTCAGTTTTCATTCCAATTCCGAAGAAAGGCAATGCCAAAGAATGTTGAAACTACTGCACAATTGCACTCATCTCACACGCTAGCAAAGTAATGCTCAAAATTCTCCAAGCTAGGCTTCAACAGTAGGTGATCCATGAACTTCCAGATATTCAAGATGGATTTAGGAAAGGCAGAGGAACCAGAGATCAAATTGCCAACATCCGCTGGAACATTGCAAAAGCAAGAGAGTTCCAGAAAAACATCTACTTCTGCTTTATTGACTGTGCCAAAACATTTGACTGTGTGGATCACAACAAACTGCTGTGATCTGAAAATTCTGAAAGAGATGGGAATACCAGACCACCTGACATGCCTCCTGAGAAATCTGTATGCAGGTCAAGAAGCAACAGTTAGAATTCGACATGGAACACAGACTGGTTCCAAATCGGGAAAGGAGTATGTCAAGGCTGTATATTGTCACCCCACTTATTTAACGTATGTGCAGAGTACATCATGAGAAACGCTGGACTGGATGAAGCAAAAGCTGTAATCAAGATTGCTGGGAGAAATATCAATAACTACAGATATGCAGATGACACAACCCTTATGGCAGAAAGCAAAGAAGAACTAAAGAGCCTCTTGATGAAAGTGAAAGAGGAGAGTGAAAAAGTTGGCTTAAAGCTCAACATTCAGAAAACTAAGATCATGGCATCTGGTCCCATCATGTCACAACAAATAGATGGGGAAACAGTGGAAACAGTGACAGACTTTATTTTTTTGGGCTCCAAAATCACTTATGATGGTGACTGTAGCCATGAAATTAAAAGACACTTGCTCCTTGGAAGGAAAGTTATGACCAACCTAGACAGCATATTAAAAAGCAGAGACATTACTTTGTCAAAAAAATGTCTGTCTAGTCAAAGCTACGGTTTTTCCAGTAGTCATATATGGATGTGAAAGTTGGACTATAAAGAAAGCTGAGCACCGAAGAATTGATGCTTTTGAACTGTAGTGTCGTAGAAGACTCTTGAGAGTCCCATGGACAGCAAGGAGATCCAACCAGTCCATCCTAAAAGAAATCAGTCCTGAATATTCATTGGAAGGACTGATGCTAAAGCTGAAAGTCGAATACTTTGGCCACCTCAGTCAGTGAAGAACTGACTCATTTGAAACGACCCTGATGCTGGGAAAGATTGAAGGCAGGAGGAGAAGGGGACGACAGAGGATGAGATGGTTGGATGGTATCACCGACTCAATGGACATGAGTTTGAGTAGGTTCTGGGAGTTGGTGATGGACAGGGAAGCCTGGCGTGCTGCAGTCCATGGGGTCACAAAGAGTCGGACCGACTGAAAGACTGAATTGAACTGGAGAGAAGATTTGATGACAAATGCCACTGTTTATTTTTCTAATCCTCTGTTGATGAACCTTTTGGCTGTTTATAGGTTTTGCCATTGTAAACAACACTGCAAGGAACATCCGTCTACATATACTCCCTAGAGTCCATATACCTGATTTTCTCTAGTGTATCAACCTGGAAAAGGAATGACTTAAGGAAGACACTGGCCTTGAGAGGAATGATGACTTGAAGCATCTCCTTCTCTTACCCCCATGTGTGTGCTCAGTTGCTCAATTGTGTCCAACTCTTTGCAGTCCTATGGACTTGTAGCTTGTGAGGCTCCTCTGTCCAGGCAAGAATACTGGAGTAGGGTGCCATTTCCTACTCCATCTTACCCCCATAGCTAATCACAAAGTTCTTTCACAGCTATTTCATAGCTATTTCAATAGTTTTTCATAGCTATTTCACAAAGTAATGGTACCCGCTTATACTCACACCAAGCTATGGATGAATTTGTTTGCCCACATGCTTTCTAATTCTTGGTTTTGCCAGTCTTTTCAATTCAGCCAGTCTGATAAGTGTGAGTTGGTATCTCATTGTTGTTTCAACCTGTATCCCCTTAAATATGGTTGAGATTGAACCTTTTGTCAGATGTTGGCTGTTTAGCCTCTTTCCCAAATGGCCCATTTGTTTTCTTTGTCTTTGAGGGTCAACAATGTTTAAGGAACTCCCTCACACCAGGTGCTGTCCCTGCCTTCCAGAACTCATATCACTTAAAATGCAAATTTCATTGGTGCTTAAAGAACCTGCTTTCTTTTCAATCAGTTGTTTACTACTAATTCAACAAGCAAATGAGACTTCAGCTCTTCTGTCTGTTCACAGAATCCCGAGTCCTGCTGTATTCACAGTTCAGGCTCTTCCAAAAAACTTGGTGGGGCAAAATAAACTATTAAAAGGCTCCTTTCTTTCTGTCCTCTCCCCCACTTCCTCCCCCCACCTCCTCCTTTTTCACCTCCTCTTCCTCCTTCTCTTTTTGGTGAGATGATTTGTTGCCTGGAAACAGTTTACCCAAAATAGAAACTTTAAAAAGGCAGTGGAAATTTTTCTTTTTACACAAGAGGGTTAATTCTTTTATTTGGCGCATCTATGAAGTAATCTCAGCTCAACCAGTAAGTCTTACATGGTCACATTTTACAAACCATGACTTTGTGGGTGGTCAGCCCCCTGGGCAACTTTCCGGGGGGGATCTGAGTTGTGTTCTTGGGTCACCCGTGGGGTGAGCTGTGGAAGCCAGAGGGCAAAGCAGTGGAAACATTGCAGGAGGGGAGAATGACTGTTTCCAGTGCTAACCACCAGAACCAGAGGGCGGGCCCTCTAAAAGGCCCCCAGCAGCTCCTGCAGCATGGTGACCCATTTATCAGAGCCTTCTCAGGGAAGAAGAGGAGGGAGGAGTGGACCTGGAAAGAGGCGGGGAAAAGGCAGAAAAGGCGGAGCTGGGAAAGGAAAGAAAAGGTGAGGGAAGTTGAAGGCGTTCCCCTCCATTCTCTACTGGTCCTCCAGCTTCCCCCATCCCCCAAGTCCTCTGCGTTTGTTGGGTTTCAAATGATGCGGGTTAGAGGATTTCTCAGGGCGGTTTGCACCTTCTCAGTTTAGCAGGAAGGAGGGAGATAAGCTGCTCACTCCACACCTCAGACACTGGGGTAAAGCGCCCTTCAGGAATGCCCCTGCTTATGTCCAGAGGACAGGGAATGAACTACCATCTCCCCTGTGCTCCAGTCAGGCTCTTACTGGGAAGGCAGAGGCGGCGCCCCGCCTCCCCCGCGGTTGTGCAGTGGAGAAAAGCACAGGGAGCTGGGGTGTGGGTGTGGGGACAAACAAGGGAACACGTGATGATACCACGATGAGGGTGCCAGGATGTGGTGGGTGCAGCCCCCGGACAGGCGCACTGGGAGCCCAGCCGCCTGCCGCCCCCAGCCAGGTGGGCTGGGGCCTGGGGAGGGCGATCAGGGCGGCTAGAGCCAGCTGGGCCTGAACTCAGTCTTCCTGGAGGCGAAGAAGCAGGCGTGATGGGATTGAGGGGTGGGGAGGGTGGGGAGCCAAGCTGCTGGCAGGCAGTGTTGCCGAGGCACACGGCCGGCCGAAGCAGCTCGCAGCCTGTCTGGGGAAGCCAGCACCAGGCAGGGCTGTGGAGGCATAGTTGATGCTGGAGAGGAGGCGGGGCCGGTTCACGCTCCCTTCTTTTCTTGGTCATTCTGTTCTGTACAATTCTCTGGGCCAGACTTGGCAGAAGTCTAAAAGAGCCACGCCGATGGATCCAAGGTCAATCGGTGATCCCCCTCCACCGTTTCTCCTAAAAACTCTTTTTTTTTGTTTGTTTCTGGAGACAGACCGCCCTGATCAGAGGTAGGCAGCACATTTATGCTCTTACTCCAGGAAAACAGTGGCCCCAGACGGGGGTCAAGTCCTGACCTTGTGCGGCTGCACGCATAGGGCACAGAGCCCAGCGTGGGTAGAAACTGGGGCGCTGTGGTGGGTGGGCAGGACCCTGCGGTCAGAAAGATGAAGAAGCGCCTGAGGGGCCCTGGGTGGGGCCGAGGCGGGGGCAGGAGAAAGGAAGGATCTAGAATCTGGACCTGGAAGTGAGCTCAGAGAAGAGACCATCCAACACATTTTTATGTTATAGAGGAAGAAAATCGGGGGCTCAGGGAGGGTGAGCAATTTAATTCAGGAGGCAGTGACTGAGCCGGGACCAAGTAATCCATGACGCTGCCCACCAAGCCCGAGCCTTGCTCGCTCAGGATAAAGTCTAATGCCCCGCTCTGTCCTGCAGGGGGCGGCGTTGCTCTAGTTTGGTCCTGGTTGAGAGCTGGGAGGGGAAAGGAGGGCGCTTACTCCTTGGAAGAAAAGCTATGACAAACATAGACAGCATATTAAAAAGCAGAGACATTACTTTGCCTATGAAGGTCCCTTTAGTCAAAGCTATGGTTTTTCCAGTCGTCATTTACGGATGTGAGAGTGGGACCATAAAGAAGGCTGAGGGCCAAAGAATTGATGCTTTTGAACTGTGGTGTTGGAGAAGACTCTTGAGAGTCCTTTGGACTGCAAGGAGATCAAACCAATCAATACTAAAAGAAATCAACCCTGAATATTCACTGGAAGGACTGATGCTGAAGCTGAAACTCCAGTACTTTGGCCACTTGATGTGAAGAGCTGACTCATTGGAAAAGACCCTGATGCTGGGAAAGATTGAAGGCAGGAGGAGAAGGGAGCAACATAGGATGAGATGGTTGGATGGCATCACCGACTCATTCGACATGAGTTTGAGCAAACTCTGGGAGATGATGAAGAACAGGAAAGGCTGGCATGCTGCAGTCCATGGGGTCACAAAGAGTTGGACATGACTGAGCAACTGAACAACAACAATAAAGGAGGGAAGAATTTTGAATTTAGTTCGTGCTTGCTCACCTGCAAAACTGAAGCTGGTTCATGTTCCCTCCCAGCCAGCTGGGGACCAGCCATCTTCAACGCCCCCACCCAGCTGTGCCCCAGCAGTGACTTTGGACGTCACCTTTCTCAGGATTCCCACCCCGACTCCCAGGAGTCCTATTATAGGCCCCTAGAATTCCTGTTTTCTTCCTTCCCTGGGGGATGGAGTGGAGTGGGATGGAGGGTAAGACTTGCATTTGGGGATCAAAAGACTGGTTAAAGATGGAATATCTGGCTCCAGATAGAGGGGGGCCAGGATATGCTTCCTGTAGACTCCTAACCTCCCCATTCCCTCACTATCTACCAGTAAGTCCCTGTCCTTAGAAATAAAATGTTGATGCTTTAAGGATGGAATGAATGCATGCATGCTAAGTCGATTCAGTCGTATCCTACTCTTTGTGACCCTCTGGAGTGTAGCCCGCCAGGCTCCTCTGTCCACGGGATTCTCCAGGCAAGAACACCGGACTGGGCTGCCATGCCCTTTTCCATTAAGGATGGAAAGGAGTCCTCAAATTGAGAACCTCTTTCTTCTCTGTGCTAGGCTGCAAGTTCTCCCAACTCTCCTTCCCTCACTTGTCAAAAATGAAAAGAGACCTGACCGGATATCCTAGGTCATCCTCAGCTCCGGGAGTCCCGCCCGGGACCCACCCACTCGACCGCTGTCTGCTGGTCCCCTGGCGCAGACGGTGGGACATAAGAGCAGAGGGGACGCGGATGGGGTACCCTCGACTGCTCATCCGGACCTGCATTCTCGAGTGGGAGTGGGGATCGGGCCGAGGGGAAGGAAGGAGGGAGGCACCGGGCAGGAAGTCGATGGGGCAGGGGCTCGGGATGTCCTGGGGACAGGTGGAGCGCAGGTCCCCAGTTGCTTGCGCCCGCGGGACGCCGAGGTCGCCGTGCAAGCAAAGGTCTAGGCGGCGCTGGGCTCGGGTTGGTCCTGGAGAAGGGAAAGGTCCAGAGCGCTAGGTGGGAGGTTACAGGGGCCAGGGCTTCTCTGAGGTTCCTTGGCCCGGTTCACCGATTTCGTTCGGCTCTTGGCTTTAGTTTACATGGAAGGCCCAGCCCCGAGCTGGTCTGGGCGGAGCTGGGAACCAGAGACCCATGGTCAAATCCTGTCCTGCTGTCAGGAACCAGCAAGTACCCAGGCCTGGCCTGTTTCTTCTGGTGCTGTCAGGCTCTGTGTCTGGTTGCTGACATGAACCCTGAGCTGATTAGATACAGAAATGGAGTAGGGGTCGAGGTCGGGTGGGTGCAGTGGGTGCCTCCCCATCCCTGCCCCCTGCACTGACTGTGATTCTAGCACATCCCTAAATTACTCTCTGCCCCAGATGGATGCCATCAATATTTAACCCCCCAAAGGTTTGCCTGTTCTTCAAGGTTAAAACATTTTTTTTTGTAGAGGGGGAGGAATACAAAAGAAAACATAATTGCTCATAGTGCCAGTATGGAGCTATGTGTGTCTGTTGAGTCGCTCAGTCCCGTCAACTCTTTGCTGCGGCATGGACTGTGGCCCACCAGGCTCCTCTGTCCGTGGAATTCTCCAGGCAAGAATACTGGAGTGGGTTGCCATCCTCTTCTCCAGGCGATCTTCCCCATCTAGGGATGAAACCATGGTCTCCTTCATTGCAGGTAGATTTTTACCATCTGAGCCACCAGGGAAGCAATCTGTATTAATGTTTTGGTGTATTTATTTATTTATTTTGTGGTCTTTCCTTTGAATCCTATATTTATACATTAAAAAAAATTTTCCCATTATTGTCATATTTTCTATTCTATTGTAAAAAGGATGCTGTTTACAATTCTTTTACATACACAGTTCTCTTCTCACATGTTCTTCATGAATCTCACCTGATCTCTGCATAATACTCTGCTCATGTTTTGCCCAATCACTCCCCACCCAGTTAGTAGGGCATTTAGGTTAGGTTCATTATGATACAGTGGTTTCCAAATAGTGTGTGATTTAAATTCTTGTTTTTTAATTATCCTGAATGTTTGTTGAAAATGTTACCATTTTTTAAGTTTGTAGATTTTTTTTTCCCATTTGCTTTTCATTTTATTGTCTGGTGATCTGAAGATGTGGCTTGTATTTACGCTTTTGGAATTTACTGAGCTTTTGATTGATGGTTAATTTTTAAAATAACGTTAGGTATAGTTCTGACTGGCTGAATACAAAACTATATTAATCAAGGTTAGTAAATATACGCTTTGCAAATATAACATATTTGCTATGTTCTTGATGTTAATCTACTTGATTTGTTAATTTCTGAAAGAACTGTAAATTTTCAGAATATGTTTATGAATTTACCGGTTCCTATTTATATTTCTGGGGCTTCCCTAGTGGCTCAGAGGTTAAAGTGTCTGCCTGGAATGTGGGAGACCTGGGTTTGATCCCAGGGTCGGGAAGATCCCCTGGAGAAGGAAATGGCAACCAATTCCAGTCTTCTTGCCTGGAGAATCCCATGGACGGAGGAGCCTGGTAGGCTATGGTCCATGGGATCGCAAAGAGTCGGACACGACTGAGCGACCTCACTTTCACTTTCATTTATATTTCTAATAGATTCTGCCTTATATATTAATTCAGTTCAGTTCAGTTCAGTTCAGTCGCTCAGTTGTGTCTGACTCTTTGCGACCCCATGAATCGCAGCACTCCAGCTCTCCCTGTCATCACCAACTCCCGGAGTTTATTCAAACTCATGTCCATTGAGTCGGTGATGCCATCCAGCCATCTCATCCTCTGTCATCCCCTTCTCCTCCTGCCCCCAATCCCTCCCAGCATCAGGGTCTTTTCCAATGAGTCAACTCTTTGCATGAGGTGGCCAAAGTATTGGAGTTTCAGCTTCAGCATCAGTCCTTCCAATGAACACCCAGGACTGATCTCCTTTAGGATGGACTGGTTGGATCTCCTTGCAGTCCAAGGGTTAATTAATTAATTAAAAATTTTTTGTTCAAGCTTTATTGAGATATGATTGACATATAACATTGTGTAAGTTTAAGATGTAAACAATATGATGGTTTGATATACGTATATATTTCAAAATCAGCACAATAAAGTTAGTTAACACATTTATCACTTCATATAGTTACATTTCTTTCTGTGTGTGCATTGAGAACATTTAAGATCTACTCTCTTAGCCACTTTCAAACATGCAAGAGAGTATTATGAGGTATAGTCACCAGGCTGTACAGTATTTCCCCAAAACTTATTCATCTTATAGCTAGAAGTTTATACCCTTTGACCATTTTATTTTCTTATTTTAAAGTAATATTATTGGTGTAAAAACCACATGGCTCTTAAGCTGATAAAGAAATATGCATATTGGTATATGTATCTTTTTATACATTTTGAGTTATTTTCTTGGTCTGGATTTTCAGAAGGAAATGGCCTTGAAAGCCAAATTGGCCTCTTAAGGATTTGACAAATGCACACTGTGGGCTGCACATGGTCAGCAAAAGTTATAAAAAGAACACAAATAAGACAGTAAGAATCGCAGATGCTTTAAAAAAATTTTGCTTTGATTTTTATTGAGGTTGACCTTTTTTTTTTTCCTGTAGGTCTAATCAGTTAAGTTTTCTTTTTTTGTGAGTGGATTGTCTGTTCTTTCCCCTTTATGCTTCTTTTTTTCTAACTTTTCATTTGTGGAGGTTAGTCTCTTCCAGCTCTTACATTTTAAGAATTACGTTTAGTAGTAGTAAGTGTTCAGTTGCTCAGTCATGTCTGACTCTGAGGCTTCATGGATTGTAGCCCGCCAAGCTCCTCTGCCCATAGGATTTCCCAGGCAAGAATACTGTAGTGGGTTACCATTTTTTCTCCAGGAGATTTTTCCAACCCAGAGATCTAACCCGAGTCTCCTGCATTGGTGGGCATTCTTTTCCACTTCTACCACCTGAGAAGCCCAGCAATCATGTTTATTCTGCCATAAAATACCTTTTTGAAAAATAAAAATCCATCCCTTCAAACCTGATACCGTGAATCCACCCTGACTGCCTCCCTTCTTGCTGCCCCCGCACCTAAGCAAGTCTTTCAGTGTGGTATACAAGAGGGTAGCGGTTCCGTGGGGCCCAGAGCTTATACAATTGTGGGAGAGATTTCTTTAACTCATACTTAGAACAGTGAGGGGACTTCCTCAGTGGCTCAGTGGTAAAGAATCCACCTGCAATGTAGGAGCCACAGGAGACCTGGGTTCGATCCCTCCTCCCTGGAGGAGGGCACGGTAACCCACTGTAGTATTCTTGCCTGGAGAATCCCATGGATAGAGGAACCAGGTGGGCTACAGTCCAGTAGGTTGCAAAGAGTCGGGCACTACTGAAGCAACTTAGTATGCACAAAGGACAGTGACATTTTAGGACTGGTTGAGCTGAAATACAGGGAAAAGTGAAGCCCAATGAGATTACGTGATTTTCCTGGAATTGACAGATTCCTGTTCTAATGGTCCTCAGATAAAGGGAGTGTTGTTGGGGAAATGGAGTAAGGTGTGGGGAGCTGAAGTCCTTTTTTTTTTCAGGACTAAGAAAGAGGAGGAATGGTCTGGCTTGTCAGACACAAGTAGTTCCATCGATTTACAGTATTCCTTCAGCATCCCTTTAAGGTCCATGTGCTCCGTAGAGATGACCTTGCTTTCATTTCTCTATTAGTAATTTGTGTCTGCTCTTCTTTTTTCTTGGTTAGCCTGGTTAGAAATTTATCAATTTTATTGATCTTTTCTAAGAACCAGCTTTTAGTTTCCTTGATTTTCTCGATTATTTCTCTGTTTTTAATTTCATTGATTTCTGCTCTAATTTTATTTCTTTTCTTCTGCTTGCTCTAGGCTGAAATTGTTCTTCTTTCTCTTATATCCTAAGGTGAAAGCTTAGACTTTTTATTTTAGATCTTCCTTCCTTTTTAATATATGCATTTAATGTTATAAATTTGCCTCTAAGCACTGCCTTTGCTGCCTCCCACACATTTTGATAAATTGTGTTTTCATTTTCATTTAGTTCAAAATATTCTTAAATTTCTGGGGACTTCCCTGGTGGTCCAGTGGTTAAGAATTCACCTTCAGTCAGAGGACATGAGTTCGATCCCTGGTCAGGGAACTAAGATCCCACATGTCATGGGGCAATTAAGCGCAAGCCCCAACACTAGAGAAACTTGCTTGCTGCAAGGAAGAGCTGGTACACAGCAATGAAGACCCATGGCAGCCGGGGCGGCAGGAAGGGGTGGGGGGGGTGGAGGGGGTGGGGGGGGTGGAGGGGGTGGGGTGCGGGGGTGGGGTGGGGGGGTGGGGTGCGGGGCGGGGGACGAAGGAGAATACTCTTAATTTCTATTGAGACTTATTCTTTGACCCATGTGATATTTAGATGTATGTTGTTTAATCACCAAATAGAATATATTATTCAGATACCTTTCTGTTATTGATGCTAGTTTAATTTCGTTGTCTTCCAAGAACATACTTTGTATGGTTTCTATTCTTTTAATTTTGTAAAGGTATGTGTTATGGCCCAGAGTCAGGGCTGCTTTAGTGTGTATTCCATGTGAGCTTGGGAAGAATGTGTATTCTGCTGTTGTTTGATGGAGTATTCCATAAATGTCAATTAAATCAAGTTCTTTGATAGTGCTGTGCAAGTCAGTTAACTCATGTTGGTTTTCTGCCTGCTAGCTCTACCAGTTACTTAGAGAAGGGCATTGAAATATCCAACTATGGGGACTTCCCTGGTGGTCCAGTGGTTAAGACTCCAAGCTTCCAAGGCTGGGGATGTGGGTTTGATCCTTGGTCTGGGATCTAAGGTCCCACATGCTAAGTGGAGAGGTCAATTTAAAAAAAAAAAATCCAACTGCAATTGTGGATTTGTCTGTTCTTCCTCGTGCCCTCTCAGTTTTTAATCTCAAATATTTTGATGCTCTGTTGTTAGGTGCATTCATGTTAAGGATTGTTAAGTCTTCTTGGAGAATTGACCCCTTTAATAATATGTAATGACCCTTTTCAATCCTGTTAATTTTCTTTGTTCTGAGGTCTGTTGTGTCTGACTCCAGCTTTCTTTCAATTAGTGTTAGCTTGCTAAAGCTTTTCCATCCCTTTACAGCTCATCTGACTCTTTTCATTTAAAGTAGGTTTCTTGTAGACAACATATGGTTGGGTCTTGTATTTTTATGCTCTGATGATCTCTAGGCAGTTTTGGAGGAGGGAATGGGGATGAAGTCAGTACTAATATTTATTATTTGAAATAAAAAAACTGAAACAAACTGGAAAAATGTTAAACTTTCTAAATCTGACAGGAGTCTCTGTCAGTACTTTTATTTGACATGTTATACAATTTAAGACATAATTTTTAAAACTCCATCCTCTTTAGACATTTAATAGAATAATTACATGTAATAAGTACCTTCTGTGTCCTATGAACTGCTTGAAGTACTGGAAATTCCAAGGTTAACAAAGCAGCTGTTTCCTGGCCTTGAGTGGGGGTGGGATTTAGGGTATTCAAAAATAGCCAGGGAAATCATAATTCTGATAAGAGGTTAATAATATCCGACATATATGGGCTTCCCAGGTGGCTCAGTGGGTAAAGAATCTGCCTTCAATGCAGGAGATATAATACATGAGAGTTTGATCCCTGGGTCAGGAAGATCCCCTGGAGGAGGACATGGCAATCCATTCCAGTATTCTTGCCTGGAGGATCCCATGGACAGAGGAGCCTGGTGGGCTACAGTCTATAGGGTTGTAAAGAGTTGGACACAGCTGAAGTGACTGAGCACACATATTTAAAGAATTCATACAATTCAATAGCAAAAAAATTGAACAATCCCATTAAAAAATAGGCAGAGGAACACTGAATAGACAGTTTTCCAAAGAAGACATACGAACGGCTAATAGGTGCATGAAAAGGTGCTCAGTGTTACTATATCAGGGAAACACAGTCAAAACTGCTCTGAGATTTCACCTTGCTTCTGTTAGAATGCTATTATCAAAAAGACAGGAGATAGCAAGTGTTGCTGAGGATGTTTAGAGAAAAAAGAACTCTTGTACACTGTTGGTGGGACTGTAAATTGGTGCAGCTACTATGGAAAATAGTATGATGGTTCCTTAAAGAATTAAAAATAGAACTACAATAAGATCCAGCAATTCCACTTCTGAGTATTTATCCAAAGAAAATGAAACCACTATCTTGAAAAGTTATTGGTGCCCCCATGTTCATTAAGCATTATTAAAGTAGTCAAGATATGGAAACAACTTAAATGTCCTTAAATGAATGGGTGGATAAAGAAAATGTGGTATATATAAACAATGAAACAGTACTCAGCCACAGAAAACAAAGAAATCCTGCCACTTGCAACAACATGGATGGGCCTTGAGGGCATTAACAAAATGCAGTAAGTCAGAGAAAGCTAAATACTGTATGATCTCACTTATATGTAGAATCTAAAAACACTCAACAAAGCAAAGCAAAGATTAGCAGTTACTAGAGGTCGGTAGTGGGGAAAATGGATGAAGGGGATCAAAAAGTACAAACGTTCAGATGGAAGGATAAATAAAATTCCAGGCATGTAGTGTACAGCATCGGAGAAGGCAATGGCACCCCACTCCAGTACTCTTGCCTGGAAAATCCCACGGACGGAGGAGCCTGGTAGGCTGTAGTCCATGGGGTCGCTAAGAGTCAGGCACGACTGAGCAACTTCACTTTCACTTTTCACTTTCATGCATTGGAGAAGGAAATGGCAACCCACTCCAGTGTTCTTGCCTGGAGAATCCCAGGGACAGAGGAGCCCAGTGGGCTGCCGTCTATGGGGTCGCACGGAGTCGGACACGACTGAAGTGACTTAGCAGCAGCAGTGTACAGCATTGTGACTATAGTTAACAACACTGTACTGTGTATTTGAAAGTTGTTATGAAAGTAGACCTTAACAGTTCTTATCATAGAAAAACTTGTAACTATGTGAGATGAGGAACATTAACTAGACTTATTCATCATTTCACTATATGCGTATATCAAATCATTATATTGTATACTTTAAATGAATACAATAATTTATGTCAATCTCATTTCAATAAAACTAAAGAAAAAATAGCCAGGGTCACTTGCCCAGCATCACGTGGCAGCCCAGGTCTGCCAGATACCAGCCTCTGTCCTAACTACTGAGCAGTTCTGTCTGCTCCCAGGGCTCCCACCACCTCCCTTCCAGTCTCGCCTCTTTTCCTGAACTAGTCTGTGTAGCTGGACTTCATTAATTTGAAATTTGAGAAGTTGAGGATTCATTAATTTGAGAATTTCTTCTCAAATAATTCCATTACTCAGACTTTGATCAGGTTACACAGACTTCTCCCAAGTTTTTCCACCAAACTTAACAGCTTTGCATCTCCTCAAAGTCTTAGAGAGCAGCTGGGCTGTTTCTGGCACGTGTGTGTAGTAGGTAAAGCATTGGAGTCAGGTCCCTGGGGGCTGAATCCTAGCACTTCGATTCATTAAACGCTGTGTGATTTCAACCATGCTGGGGAGCCTCTCTGAGCCTCAGTCTCCTCACATGTTAAAGGGCTCACTAAAACTGCTGCCACCTGGGGGTACCCAGCGGATGGGAGCTTTATTACCCATCTTCATCTTGTGGTGATGAAGCAACTGGGATCTAGGCCCGCCAGGTCTCACTTGAGCTGAAGTGCTCCAGGGTTCCTTCACCCCCGGCCCACTCTGGGACACGGAGTGAGTTGGGGTCACTGCCGCAGGGCTTGGTAACTGAAAGCTGGAGGACTGTTTTCAAGCCAGTGTGGACCCCCTAAGTGGAACATCTTCCCTCCCAGGGCAAACCACTTCAGAACCCTTGGAAAATCACAGTTTCACTTTTAGCAAGACCACAACGCAGTAGGGGAAAGCCCCCACAGTAACCAGCCCTCCGAAAAGGCAGAGTCCACTTAAGGGGTGGGGTTGCACTTGTTCTCTGCCCCTTGCTTCCTGCACCCTTCCCTTCCCACAGCTAACCCCATCTTGCCTTTGTTATTCTTTTGCCTTTTCCAGCTCTGCTTCTCTCTTATTTTGGAGAACTACTGACTGCTTTTAGGTTCTGGGTTGTCCCTCTGCCCTCTGCTTGCGTGGGGGTGGGGTGGGGTTCTGCCCAACAACTTTGGCGAAGACTCTCTTGCTGTCACCTCGAGCAACTCAGTGTAACCCTATATTTAGATTGCCGCTGGTAAATAATCCTGCCCTAAGGGTTTGCTGATTTTGTTTCCAGGCACCAGATACCCTCCTTGGTATGCAGGCCATGCAGCAAAAGAAAAAACCTTAGGGTGGGTATCTGGTGCCTGGAAACAAAATTAGCAGATCCTTGGGGCAGGATTATTTGCAAGTGGTAATTTAAGTACAGGTTTCCCTGGTGGCTCAGACAGTAGAGAATCTGACTGCAATGCAAGAGGCCAGGGTTCAATCCCTGGGTGGGGAAGATCCCCTGGAGAAGGAAATGGCAACCCACTCCAGTTTTCTTGCCTGGAGAATTCCATGGACAGAGGAGTCTGGAGAGCTGCAGTCCATGGAGTTACAAAGAGTTGGGCACAACTGTGTGACTAACACACACACACACACACACACACACACATACTGGAGGGTAATTGCTTTACAATATTGTGCTGGTCTCTGCCGTACATCACCACGAATCAGTCATAATCATATATGAGTTCCTGCACTGTTTCTAGCATAAGTTCTGTGCTTAAGGTCTATAAACACAATAGCAGGAAGGTCTGTGTACTACAAGGAAAGCTGTTCCACCTGGAAAACACAGAGTTTTAAAACCCTGCATTCTAAGTCACGATCCTTGAAAGAAGTAAATGATAAGACGGACTTCATTGAAATGAGAAACTTCAGCTCTGCTAAGACAATGTCAAGAGAGTGCTAAGACAAGCCACAGACCGGAAGAAGTATTTGCAAAAGATGTGTCTGATAAAGGACTGTGATCCAAATTATACTAAGAACTTTAAAAACTCAACAATAAGAAAATAAACAACCTGGTTAAAATAAGGGCCACAATCTTAACAGATACCTCACCAAAGAATATATGAAGATGGCAATTTAGCCTAAGAAAAGATGCTCCACATTATACACCATCAAGGAAATGCAAATAAAAACAATAATGAGATACCACCACACACTTATTAAAAAGACCAAAGTCCAAAATATTAATCCTGACAACATCAAATGCTGGTGAGGATGTGGAGCAACTAGTGAGAATGCAACAGGTACAATCACTTTGGAAAACAGTTTATCAGTTTCTTTCAGAACTAAACATATTTTAATCCTATGATCCAGCAATCATATTCCTTGGGTTTACCCAAAGGAGTTGAAAG
The DNA here is from genome assembly GCF_019320065.1 of Cervus canadensis. Classification (NCBI taxonomy): domain Eukaryota; kingdom Metazoa; phylum Chordata; class Mammalia; order Artiodactyla; family Cervidae; genus Cervus; species Cervus canadensis. The sequence continues at coordinate 45,599,106 of NC_057390.1, forward strand.
CTCATGTCCACACAAAAACCTACACAGAGATGTTTATAGCAGCTTTATTTGTAATTGCCTGATTGGAAGTAATCAAGATACCCTTCCGGCTTCCCTGGTGGCTCAGACAACAAAGAATCCGCCTATAATTCAGGGGACTCAGGTTGAATCTCTGGGTCAGAAAGATCCCCTGGAGAAGAGAACGGTAACCCACTCCAGTATTCTGGCCTGGAGAATTCCACGGACAGAGGAGTCTGGTGGGCTCCAGTCCATGGGGTTGCAAAGAGTTGGACATGACTGAGCAGCTAAAACAGACAAGATATACTTCAGTTCAGTCAGGTCAGTTCAGTCACTTAGCCGTGTCTGACTCTGTGATCCCATGGACAGCAGCACACCAGGCTTCCCTGTCCATCACCAACTCCCGGAGCTTACTCAAACTCATTTCCATTGAGTCAGTGATGCCATCCAACCATCTCATCCTCTGTCATCCCCTTCTCCTCCTGCCTTCAAACTTTCCCAGCATCAGGGTCTTTTCCAATGAGTCAGCTCTTCACATCAGGTGGCCAAAGTATTGGAGTTTCAGCTTCAGCATCAGTCCTTCCAATGAATATTCAGGACTGATTTTCTTTAGGATGGACAGGTTTGATCTCCTTGCTTTCTGAGGGACTCTCAAGAGTCTTCTCCAACACCACAGTTCAAAAGCATCAATTCTTCAGCGTTCAGCTTTCTTTATAGTCCAGCTCTCACATCCATACCCTTCAGTAGGTGAATGGATAAATAAATTGTGGTACATCCATAACATGGAACAGTATTGAGCACTACAAAGAAAAAAGAGCACTAAAAAGAAATGAACTATCAAGACATGAGGAAACAAATACATATTACTAAGTAAAAGAGCCAATATGAGAAGGTTCCAAGTATATAACATTTTGGAAAAGGCAGAACTATAGAGACAGTAGAAAGATTAGTGGTTGGCAGGGATTAAGGAAAGGGAGAGATAAACGGAGCACAGAGGATTTTTAGTGTAATGAAACTGCTCTCAGTTTAATTCAGTCAATCAGTCGTGTCTGACTCTTTGCGACCCCATGAATTGCAGCACATCAGGCCTCCCTGTCCATGACCAACTCCCGGAGTTTACCCAAACTCATGTCTGTTGAGTCGGTGATACCATCCAACCATCTCATCCTCTGTCGTCCCCTTCTCCTCCTGCCCCCAATCCCTCCCAGCATCAGGGTCTTTCCCAATGAGTCAACTCTTTGCATGAGGTGGCCAGAGTATTGGAGTTCCAGCTTCAGCATCAGTCCTTCCAATGAACACCCAGGACTGATCTCCTTTAGGATGGACTGGTTGGATCTCCTTGCAGTCCAAGGGACTCTCAAGAGTCCCTCCAACACCCTCCAACACCACAGTTCAAAATCATCAATTCTTCGGCACTCAGCTTTCTTCACAGTCCAACTCTCACATCCATACATGACCACTGGAAAAACTATAGCCTTGACTAGATGGACCTTTGTTGGCAAAGTAATGTCTCTGCTTTTTAATATGCTGTCTAGGTTGGTCATAACTTTCCTTCCAAGGAGTAAGTGTCTTTTAATTTCATGGCTGCAATCACCATCTGCAGTGATTTTGGAGCCCCCCCAAATAAAGTCTGACACTGTTTCCACTGTCTCCCCATCTCTTTGCCATGAAGTGATGGGACTGGATGCCATGATCTTAGTTTTCTGAATGTTGAGTTTTAAGCCAACTTTTTCACTCTCCTCTTTCACTTTCATCAAGAGTCTTTTTAGTTCCTCTTCACCTTCTGCCATAAGGGTGGTGTCAAGTGCATATCTGAGGTTATTGATATTTCTCCTGGCAATCTTGATTCCAGCCTGTGCTTCTTCTAGAAGAAACTGCTCTACATAACATTATAATGATGGATATATGCCATTACACATTTGTCCAAACCTATAGAATGGGCTTCCCTGGTAGCTCAGACGATAAAGCATCTGCCTACAATGCGGGAGACCCGGGTTCGATCTCTGGGTCGGGAAGATCCCCTGGAGAAGGAAATGGCAACCCACTCCAGTATTCTTGCCTGGAAAATCCCATGGACTGAGGATCCTGGTAGGCTACAGTCCATGGGGTTGCAAAGAGTTGGACACGACTGAGCGACTTCACTTTCACTTTCATAGAATGTACAACCTCAAGAGTGAATCCTAATGTAAACCATGGACTTTGAATGATAATGTTGTGTCCCTGTAGGTTCATTAATTGTAACAAATACACCACTCTGGTGGGAAGTGTTGATAAGAGGAGAGGCTAGTCATGTGTTGGGGCAGGGAGTATGTGGGAAATCCCTGTACCTTTTCAATTTTGCTGTGAACCTAAAGTTGCTCTAAAAATATAAAGGCTTTGGAAAATATGGCAGTCTTCTAATACCAAATCATAACAATACTGAAAAAATATTTACCACCCATAACTCAGCAAGGGGGGAGAAATGATACCTATTGTGGATGAAAGTCATGTAGAATTGGAACTTGTTGATGGTCTGAAAAGCAATTGATACCAAATATTAAAAGCTATAAAAAAATATGTATACCCATATGCCCAGTAATTCCAATCTGGAAAAATTCTCCAGATTGTATATAATCTTAGACTTGGTACAGTAGGGTATGAACAGGGATGTTAAAGGTTGAAAACAACTGGAATGTTCAAAAATAAAGGGTCATTAAGATAACCTGTTAATATAATTTTAAGCATTAAAATTATGAATCATAATTATAAAACTGTATAAGAATATGAAACTGCTTATAGTATAAAGACATATATAATAAATAAAAACATATAAAACATATTAAAATACATATGTATATACATATGTATAAACACACACATATGCATATGTATAAAAATATGTACATATGTATAAAATATACATATGTATAAAATATGTATATATGTTTAATAAAAACATACATAGTATAGAACACAAACTCGTGCATGCTCAGTCATGCCTGACTCTTTGCTACCCCATGGACAAGGGCTCCCCAGGCTCCTCTGTCCACGGGATTTTCCAGGCAAGAATACAAGAGTGGGTTGCCATTTCCTTCTCCAGGGGATCTTCCTAACCTAGGCATTGAACCCATGTCTCTTGCGTCTCCTGCATTAGCAGGCCGATTCTTTACCACTGGGAAGCCCACACTCGGCATGATTAAAACTAAAAAATGTTTTAAAAGCATTAGATGAAAATATGTCAAGAAGCTTCTTCCTCACTCTTTTTTTCTAGTTTTTAAGTCTATGCCATGTATAGTACCATGATTACATTACTTTTACAAATGGAAGACTTAAAAATATCTTGCTTCCAACCTAGATGCCCATCAGCAGAAGAATGGATAAGAAAGCTGTGGTACATATACACAATGGAATATTACTCAGCCATTAAAAAGAATACATTTGAATCAGTTCTAATGGGATGGATGAAACTGTAGCCCATTATATAGAGTGAAGTAAGCCAGAAAGATAAAGACCAATGCAGTATACTAACACATATATATGGAACTTAGAAAGATGGTAATGATAACCCTATATGCAAGACAGAAAAAGAGACACAGATGTATAGAACAGACTTTTGGACTCAATGGGAGGAGGCGAGGGTGGGATGATCTGAGAGAATAGCATTGAAACATATATATTATGAAGTGTGAAACAGATCACCAGTTCAGGTTGTATGCATGAGACAGGTGCTCAGGGCTGGTATAAGGGGTTGACCCAGAGGATGGGATGGGGAGGGAGGTGGGAGGGGGGTTCAGGATGGGGAACACATGTAAATTCATGGCTGATTCATGTCAATGTATGGCAAAAAGCACTACAATATTGTAAAGTAATTAGCCTCCAACTAATAAAAATAAATGAAAAAAAATTTAACTAATTCAAATTAAAAAAAATATTAGGGGGAAAATCCACCAACATAATTTAGCATTCTCAACAAACTTTTTCCAAACTTCGTCCATAACTTCCAAAACCTATTTAAAAAGCTAAAAGACCAAGCAAACAAACAAACAAAAACAAACAAAAAACTAACATACCAGTACCAGTTATAGCAAGGGGTTATAAATTTTATCTGTAAAATAAAAAAATAAAACTTAAAAAAAGAAAACTCACTTCCCTTCTTGGGAAGAGATGCTCACACACATCTCTGTGTGTGGCACAAAGCCACACTCCACCCTGAAACAGCCTTCAGAACTGGGCTTCTTTCTTTTGGGGGTGCTTAATCAAGTAGTACATGTGTTGCTTTTGCTCCATATTGTCTGTGTCATTTATTCATATGTTGTTTCAGAATTTTCCAGTTAAGTATATTTATGTCTTTCCCACAACTATTATAAATTTTAAAAATTGTGGCAAAATGTATGTAACAAAATCTACCACGTTAACTGTTCAGTGTACAGTTCAGTGGCGTTAAGTACATTCACCCTGCAACATTGGCAGCACCATTCTTCAGAATTTTCTCATGTACCCGTTGAACACTAACCTCCCTGAGCTTCTCCAGTGGCTCGAGGGTAAAGAATCCATCTGCTAATGCAGGTAACTCAGGTTCCATCCCTGGGTCAGGAAGATCCCCTGGAGAAGGAAATGGCAACCCACTCCAGTATTTTTGCCTGGGAAATCCCATGGACAGAGAAGCCTGGTGGGCTACAGCCCGTAGAGTCACAAAGGAGCTGGACAAGACTTAGCGACTAAACAGCTAACCTCCCTCCCCTCACCGTTCTACTTTCTGTCTCCATGAATTTGACTACTCCAGGAACCTCATATATGTGAATCATGTAATATTTATCATGTTCCACAATCATTTTTTAAAAATCCCCAGTCATTTTCAAAGCTCAGACCAAGTCTCTGATTTATTTTCCTTTTAAACATATTGCATCTTTGCTCATTTATGTAAATACTGTAGTGCTAGGCAGAGCACTGAGCCACGGCTCAAGAAACACATGTGGTCTTTGAGGCTGACAGTGTAGTGGGGCAGAGAGAACAGGAAAAACACAGAGAAAGAAAGACAGAGTATGAGAACTACACTGAGTGTTTGTATTTAGTCGCTCAGTCGTGTCGATTCTTTGACCCCATGGACTGTAGCCCTCCAGGCTCCTCTGTTCATGGGATTTCCCAGGCAAGAATACTGGAGTGGGTTGCCGTGCCTTCCTCCAGGGGATCTTCCTGACCCAAGGAGCCAATGTGCAGCTCCATCTCCTATGTCTCCTGCATTGCAGGCAGATTGTTTATGTGCTGAGCCATGTGGAGACAGTGAATTGCGAAGGGGCTTTATGGAAAACCTAAGTGTCACGGGATGAGGGGGGGAGGCATGACTCCCTAGGATGAGGGGAGGAAAAGAGGAGCCCTGGGGTGTCCAGGCAGAGGGAGGGGAGCACAGAGTGTGAGGAGGAAGCGGTCTTTGGGCAGTGTGTGTGTGTGTGTGTGTGTGTGTGTAGGGGTCCTGGGGGCGATGACCTGGGGTATTGGGGGAATAGTGGTATATTCTAGGTGTGGTGGGTTTTGAGGAAGACGCCCAGTTGAGAAGTGCCTGGGGCTTGGCCAGGTGCACAGCCAAGACTAGGAACAAATGCCACTACTTCATGTGGGGAGTTCACACTGCCACACGCTGTACCTGCATGACCTCTGGGTCCAGGGACCTGGGAGCACCTTTTCTCAGACACCAAGGCTGAGGCACAGATGAGTGCAGTCTCTTACCTGGCATGGCCTTGAGTCCGGAATCACCACTGTGTTCCACACCTTCATTTACTGCTGGGTGGTTGTGGGTACAGTAACTAATGTAGGGCAGGGAGGCGGTTGTTCTAATTTGTAGGAGTGAAAACAGGCTTAGGGACCAAAAGCCACCTTGCCCAAGGTCGAGCAGCAAGTGAGTGAAGACTGAATAAGTGATCGGATGAAGGATCGATAGGAAAGAGAAAAAAAAAGTCCTATCCCCTCATCCCTCATTCCCTCACTCCCCCATTCCCTCCCAGGGTCATGAGGGTGTGGTTCATCATTTCACTGTGGGGTGGAGTCGACAGAGGGAGGCCTGTGGGGAGAGGAGGGGAGAGGAAGGGAGAGCAGGGTCCACCACAGAGGGTGAAAAGAAGATTCTAGATTCTTCAGAGTATGCTTGGGCGTGCTTTCTTTCGCTTCTTACCTACAGTCTCATCTAGACCTTACTTGCTGTAAATGCAACGTTGTGTTCTATTTTTCCATTGTGAAAGAAAGTGAAAATGTTAATCACTCAGTTTTGTCTGACTCTTTGTGGCCTCAAGGGTTCTAGCCCTCCAGGCTCCTCTGTCCATTGGATTGTTCAGGCAAGAATACTGGAGTGGGTTGCCATTCCCTTTTCCAGGGTATCTTCCCAACCCAAGGATGGAACCCTGGTCTCCTGCATTGCATGCAAATTCTTTATCATCTGAGTCACCAGGGAAGCCCATTAGTTATTTGCATGAACACTCTGAGTCTCTTAGAAAAAATCTTTATGACAGTTGTTGAGTGTTGAATAATTTTCCGCCAAGTAAATGGACCACAATGTATTAAAATGTCCTCTTAGCATCAATTATTTGTGTTGTTTTGATATTTCTGAAACATGTGAACCATGTTACTAATATTAAATAAAGCTAATAATACCGAGAGTAGTCTTTCCTGAGGATTGAGCTCCAGTCTGGGTTTCAAAGGTCTGGGTGGTTTCTTTGGCAGCTGTCGGTTTGGACCTTCCAAGGTGCCTAAGGCAGCTGTGGGCCTGCCACAGAGGACAGAACTGGGACACGGCATCTGTGCTTGTAAGTGAACTTGTTCCTCTTACAAAACAGCTGCTGGAGGGGAAGGGGCTGCCCTACATAACGTCCCCACATAAAAGAAACCAGTGTGCAGGTGGGACTCTGGGTGGCAGCAACTCTACCTGACTCCCCTTGCTCATGGGCGGCAATGGCCTGCCTTGAGCATCCCCTCCTCCCCACCGAAGCACTCCTTGGGTCATTCCTTTTAACTCCCCTTGGGAAAAAGTCCAGGGCACAGGGACCTTTGCACATTTTAATCCGACCTCATCTGAAGTGCAGCCTCAGGGTCCCTAACTGTCACAGCAAACCCCAGGCACGCAAAGACAGAGGCTTGTGGCTGGCTTGCGGTCGCTGTGATCAGCCATGATCACGCTGCAGTCAGAACGTGCTGGGTGCTCTGTCCTAGTGGATGATGCCCTGGGGCTCTGAGGGAGACCCTGACCTGGGAGCCTGGGCTCCAGCCTGCTCAACCTCCTACTTACTGGCTGATGCCCATGGGCCAGAACCCTCTGGGAAGAAACCAGCAGAAAATATACAGGAGAAGAAAAGTACCATGACCGTTCTTGGTGCTACCTCTAAGCCTGAGTAATCAGCAGACCATAACTGAGGCGTGGGAACTTTCCAGAAAAGACCACCTCCGTTGGGGTCAGTTCACCTCCTGCCCATCCACTGTCACCTTCTACTGCCCTTACTGTGTCAGGCCAAGTGACTCAGCATGTGTCTGTCAGCTACCCGCAAAGTCACACCGAGAATAGCCACGACCCTGTCCTCAGGGAGGGGACACTGCTCGGCCATGAACAGGAGCACGTACCTGCATGGGTGGATGTTACTGGCTGGAGCTCTTGGAGGAAACATCCAAGAGAGCTTGCCCAAACTCTGATAACTCTGTAGACCCAGCAGGCTGAGGCACTCATGTTTTTAGGTAGTTTTTTAGAAGTCTCATTTATCTTATACTGATGTGCCCTTGAAACCCCAGGAGGAAATGTGGTTTTGGGAGAGGCGATGATGGTAGTCTGTGTTGTCTTCTGAGTTCTGCCACTAGCTGTCGGAAGAGTCCATCTGGGCCACAGGAGTGAAGAGGCGGTCATACCTGCCCTCTGCTTAGCCAGCTCACCACCCTGGTGGTGTGGCAGGGTGATGGATATATCTCCTCCCAATCAACAAAACAAAGAGTTACTTTAAAATGGTGATTTTCTTGCAAACAATGGAATATTCAGAGAATCTGACATGTGTGGGCTTGTCAGTGAAGAGGAAACAAGGGCCACGGATCAACTCATAGTGATACCATTGAAAGTGCTGGGCCAGGGGAACACCAACAGGTGTGTTGGGAAAGCAAATGACCCAGGAAGTGTGGCTGTATACCTGGGTGCATCTCTTAAGCCCTACCACATGGAAAGAACCCCAATTCACCTTCTCAGCCTTCTCTGTATGGGTAGCTTACTGCGTCATTGCTGGGCGTGAAGTGTGGCAATTAAAAATACCCACTTCCTAAAATGGAGAGCAGGGTCAAGATTGTTCTTTGATATAATACAGTATCACTTGCGTTGCTGTTGGCTTCCTTGTGTGGGCTAGAAAGAGATGGAGTGACAGCTGGCACACTGGGCATCATCCATGGAGATAGTCACATGTGGATATAGCTGTGAATTTTGAGGGGTTCTTGAAGCATGCAGGGACTTCCTTTGAGGAAAAAGGAATTCCACCAGTGGAATTGTTGCAGAAAGGGGGACCCCTTCCAGGACCCAAAAGGAGGCTCTTGTCTAACGCTTGGAAATGAACTGTCCAAGGAGACACATGTGTAGGCAAAGCAAGAGACTTTATTGGGAAGGGGCACCCCCGGGTGGAGAGCAGCCGGGTAAGGGAACCAGGAGAACTGCTCTGCAACATGGCTCACAGTTTCGGGTTTTATGGTGATGGGATTGGTTTCCTGGTTGTCTCTGGCCAGTCATTCTGACTCAGGGTCCCTTCTGGGGGCGCGCATATCGCTCAGCCAAGATGGACTCCAGTGAGAAGGATCCTGGGAGGTGGTAGGACATGTGGCATCTCCTTTTGACCTTTCCCAAATTCTTCCTGTTCATGGTGGCTTATTTATTCAGTGTTCCTTACCAGGATCTCCTGTCATAAAATAACTCACAAAAATGGTTACTATGGTGCCTGGCCAGGAAGGGCAGTTTCAGTCAGTGTGTTTACCCAGCAGAATTGGTTAAATGTAAGTTGGGTTGCCCAGAGAATGTGAGATCCATGTCACAAAAGATATTCAAATGGGAGGTGGACAAACTCTTGGCAAGGTTGTTGTGAAGGGTGTTCAAGTATTGGGTTGCTGAAAAGATCCATTTGGGTTTTTCCGTAACACCTTATGGCCAACCCAGTATTATTTTGGAAGCTGAATTCTATGGGCTTTCAGTTCCTTTCCCAACATAGAGATCTATATCTGAAGGATCAGACTTTACCAGTTGCAAAGATTTTTGAATTTTAGTTGCAGTTTTCTGCTGCTTCAGCCACAAGTGAAGCAGGGAAGGAGCCCACAGCATACCTTCTATGTAGGGATCATGCATGGACTCTGGGACTTTGTATGGTGAGAAGATTGGGTAAGTTTATGCAGGACCCAAGTTTAACCACTCTTGTACTAGTCTCTATAGGTTGGGGTGGGGGACAGGACATCACACCAGGTGTCACTGGATGGTGGTATTTGGGTAAAGTCCTTTCTCTGCCATTTACTTTCCAGCCTGAGGACTGGATGGAGCTTGGGCTTAGTGTCCCGCTTATAAAATAGCAAGAATGCGTCTGTGCGTAAGGGGTTAGTTGAGACAGTGCAGGTAAAACAGTACGGTACCAAGCACATGCATGTGTGTGTGTGTGTTTGCACGCCGTTGTGTCAGACTCTTTGTGACCTCATGGACTGTAGCCCCCCAGGGTCCTCTGTCCATGGCATTTCCCAGGCAAGAATACTGAAGTGGATTGCCATTTCTTTCTCCAGGGGATGTTCCCAACCCACGTCTCCTGTCTACTGCACTGGAGTCAGATTCTTTACCACTGAGCCACCTGGGAAGCCCCACCAAGCACATAAGTGCTTAATAAGTGGAGATAGTGACTGGCAGTTGAGGTAGAATCGAACGTCAGTAAACAATGTGTGAAGACGTGGGTCATCTGGTAACTTGAAACTCTAAGTGAGTTTGGAGGCAGGCAACCCTCCTCTGAAAACAAATAGAAATGTGTATATGAGTGTGGTCAGACCCACAGACAACTTTTTAAAAGAGGCCCATAAAGTCCATAACCTTATTGATTGATATGTTGGAAATTTTAAATTTCTTTTGATGATTTTTTTTTCCTCTTAAAGGAGATTTTTGCAGCTGTGGGGGATGCTGTTTTTGAGCTCAGTTTAAAGGGTAAGATGCTTTTCTGATAGCCCTGGACTCAGAGACATGAAATCTTCAGGGCGGCTGGAGACGGTGAGTCTGTGATGTTTGCAGCCAACATGTAAGTATGAAAGTCTGTATTTTTTAAAATTATGTTTAAAATGAGTATGTTTTAAATAGGTACAGCCTGAAAAAACATTATTTTCTTATTTTCAAAGTCTTGTATCTTTTATGAGAAAATTTAGGATATAGCAAAGCAAAGAGAAGAGGAAAATTAAAATATTCATACAATTCTATGCCCAGAGATACAACTGGCAACCTCTGCTACGGCACTTTCAAGATTCTCTGTCTTAAAAATGGCACCATGTTCTGGTTGCTCTGATAATTCTTCATAGCTTTTTAAAAATATTTTTAAGCAGTAATTTTTGTCATTATACATTCTCCTCATATATATTTAAAAAAATTAAAATTGCTTACTGTTTTGTCTGGCTGTAAATATAATACACAATTGGAAGAAATTCACATGCATAAATAAGAAGGAAAAAACCACCTGCAATCTGCCCCCTCCCCCAACCCCTATAACAATCCGACTGAGCATTTTGGCACATAGTCTTTCTGACTCTCTTTTTAATGGGTCTTTTTTATACACAGATAATTCCCCTCTCCTCCAAGATTGGGTTCCTATAACATTTGATGTTCCATGAACTTATTTTTAAATTTGAAAATACACTGGGTACAGACATAGAAAACAAACTTTTGGTTACCAAGGGGAAAAAGGAAGAGAGGGATAAATGTGAAATTTGAGATTAACAGATACAGACTACTATATATAAAATAGATAAACAACAGGACCTACTGTAGAGCACAGGGAACTATATTCAGTATCTTGTAATAACCTATAATGGCAAAGAATCTGAAAAGTAATATGTATATACATATAACTGAATCACTTTGCTGTACATGTGAAACATTGTAAATCAACTATACTTCAATAAAAAATAAAAAACAAGCAAATATATTGTGAATATCTTTCCAGTTATTAAGCATTCTTGCACAGCATCATTTTAGGGGCTCTCTTTACACAGTATATGGATGTATTCTTTTACTCCACTGGTGGATATTTAGGTTTCTAGCATGTTTACAATATGCTTACAATAGCATGATGCATATCTTTGCTGTTACTAATCCCTATGTGTAGCCATAATCACCTTTTCATGATATAATTCATAGAAATGGAATTGTTGGGTCAAAAAATATAAACAGCTTATGTCTCCTGATACATGGTAACAAATTGCCCTTCACAGTGGTGGCACCAGTCTGCATTCTGAGCCATGGAATACTACTGGGCTCATTTATCAGCATTCTCATCTATCTAGAATATTATTTTCTGGTATGATCAGGTGAAATGCATTTTAAAAATGAATTCCTATTTTTTGTTTACTTGTTTAAACTTCAGTCTATATTAGAAACAAGTTTGTCTTTAATTTTTGAAACATTCACTTATTGAAACCACCTGAAATTTCTTTTGGTGCAAGATGTAAAAGGCTAAAACTTCCTTCTTTATAGTTACCTATTGTTACCTAATAGTTACCTAATAGTTACCAATTGTCTCAACACCCTTTATTATAGAATATTATAGAATCCTTTCTCTCCCTGTATATATGAAGGCCACTAGTAGCATGTAATCCATGTATCTACTGGGGTCTGTTCTTTGAATCACTGTATTTTAATTATTGGGATTAGTAATTGTAAATTGACCAGAATGTGTCTAGTAGCCATCACTTCCTTCAGGTGGGAGAGGCTCTCACCTTTGAGAAAGAAAACTTTCTGATTCTGAAAATATGATTGAGTCACATTCTTCTAACTCTGCAAATTTTTCCCTTTGTTGGGACATAAGGATGGGAAAAACAGGCCATCATGGTGAGGAAGCAGGAATTCAGAACATGACCAACCAGCAACAAAACTTCTGTGAAAGCTTAAGCTCCCCCAGTCCCCAGGGGTGGAGGGTCATCACAGAAAAAAAACTAGAGATCAGCCTCAGGGATTCTGACATTTTGAGAAGTCAGCTAGATTCGGGGACCCTGATGAGAAATTAAAAACTAAGAGTTTTTAAGTTTTTAAAGAGTTTTTAAGGGTCTCCTTAAAAGGAGATCATGAAGGACAGGGAAGCCTGGTGTGCTGCAGTCCTTGGAGTCGTAAGGAGTCAGACATCACTTAGTGACTGAACAACAACAAGAGTTTGGGGAGATGAGGGACGTTTTATTCTCCAGCTGTTAGAAAAATAACTTTTTAAAAAGGATCAAAGAACCATGTCTCAGTAAGTCAACAACTTCATTGGACCAATATGCTCGAAATGCATCTTTTTGAATGCAGAAACTTGTTCAGCTACTGCAGTAACAAATTCTACTTCTGTGGAAAAAAGTACAGATGAGTGGAAATTGCGTTCTATCATCTCACCGTGCTTCTGAGCGACCCGAGTGTTCACACCATGAACCCACAGCCGGAGCATCACAGCCCATGTAGGGAGGCAAACTGTAATTATAGATAAATTTAGAAGAGAAAATAAGTTTCCTGGAGTGATTGGAAAACTAAAGCTGGAAAGTAAGAGGTGATATCATTTGAGGATGAAGGACACAGAAACATCAAGTTTTACCAGCACAGATAAGCCGGCTTAGAGACGCTGAAGGCCAGTTGGGCTTCTGTGATGTTGCCACAGCTCTATCCCATTGCTGGTTCATCCTTTCTTATGGTTCACTCCCTGCATATAGCTTTGTAAACTGTCCCAAATCCTTTCAGAAATAGAGCAGTGCCTGAATAAATAAAAAATATTGATTTTTAGGTGCTTTCTGATGTATTGTGAAATTGAATTTTAACAGTCAAGGTAATTAAAATAAAAGGAGGGTTACTTTTGTTTTAATCTTTCATTATTGAAATGAAACTAGTTCCTCAGTGCTTTTTAGCACTTGTACCTCATGTTGGTGGTCTGGCAGGTGTCCTTCTATAGTGGCATTTATTGATAGCTCCTCATGCAATCATATGCTCAGCTATGTTTGTAGAGGGTTTTCTACAGGTGATTATTTGCTTTATAGAAATAGGATCTTTTGGGGTTTTTTGGCCATGTGGCACATGGAAAGCTAGTTCCCTGACTAGGGATGGAACCTGTGCCCCCTGCATTGGAAGGGCAGAGTCCTAACCACTGGACCACCAGGGAAATCCTAGCATCATATTTTAAATACACTCTGTTTTTGTTTTCTGAGGATCTCTGGTGGTCTTGCCAGAGCATTCTTGTAAGTCATTTTTTTGATGGCTATGTGATATTTTAGGGTGTGGATAGATCACGATTTATTTAGTGATTCCCTACTCATTAGCTTGGGGTTGTCTCCACTTTTTGTTTTGTCCAAATAAAGGAAACTGCAATAATCATCTTTATACATTTATTCTAAGGTAATGTGCTTTGACTTCATAGGAGTGCTGAGTTAGAGTATGTCATTTATATTAGACGTTATCAGATTGTTGTTGCTTTTGTTCAGTCACTAAGTTGTGTCCTACTTTTTGCAGCCCCATGGACTGCAGCATGCCAGGCTTTTCTGTCCTCCACTATCTCCTGGAATTTGCTCAAATTCATGTCCATTGGGTTGGTGATGCCATCCAACCATCTCATCCTCTGTTGCCCCCTTCTCCTCCTGCCTTCAGTCTTTCCCAGCATCAGGGTCTTTTCCAATGAGTTAGCTGTTTGCATCAGGTGGCCAAAGTACTGGATCTTCAGCTTCAGCATCAGTCCTTCCAATGAGTATTCAGGGTTGATTTCTTTTGGGAATGACTGGTTTGATCTCCTTGCAGTCCAAGGGACTCTCAAGTCTTCTCCAGCACCATAATTCAAAAGCGTCGATTCTTTGGCACTCAGCCTTCTTTATGGTCCAACTCTCATGTCTGTACGTAACTACTAGATGTTACTAGATACCGCTAAACTGTTTTCTTGAAGTTTCCAGTGTTTCATGATACTATGGGCAATGCCTCTGAGGTTGTCCACATCCTCTCCAGCAGTGAGTGGTATCCTGCATTTACATTTTCACCCAATGACTGTTTGTATGTAAATGATGGATTTCCATTTTCTGGAAAATGTAGTATTCTTAACCATGATGGAGTCACAACTCATTCTATTAAGATGAAATTTTGCTGTAGAGGTAATAGCAGGAGACAGAAAACAGTTTGAATTAACCCTCCTCTCATAAACACACAGATACACACAAAGGTCTTAATTTAGTTTGGTTGAATACTAAAGGCAAGGTAGGGAGGCAGTGGGGAGATTTTGTGTTGACATCAGCAGAGTCTGACCAGGTTTAAGTATGAGGACACCTGGCCTTGTCTGTTGATAATCAGGAATATGTTCTATGGCAAATACACTGACCCACTTCACTTGCCACATACACACAGGAGCACACTCAATTGGAAATTACATAGATAAAACCCCAGTGGCATCATTCTCTTTTCCACGAGTTAGCTCCTTATGCGCTGGCTGAGCTAATAGAGTCCTGGCACAGGAAGATGTGAACAGCCGTTGAAGCAAAGACTGGCTCTTGTTTGAGCCCCAGTGCACTTTTCTTCTTGCTTTCTTCAACCCTCCACACAACTGGGTGGGCCACCAGAGATGGGGTTCTGAGTTTCTGAGTTTGAGTGGGGTCCAGAGAAGGTCTTCCACAAAGGCATGCTTCTCTAGTGGGAGTCACTTTTCTTTCTATCCCCCAATCTCCCTGGGCCCCCCAGGCTTGGCTGAGGTCTGGAGTGTGGTGAGGGGGCAGAGACAGGAATCACAGCATCCCTTTTGCCCGGCCTGGCCCTCCCCTGACAGCAGATCTAGCCAAGCCACCAGCTTTCTGCCCACAGGATGCTGAGGGGCTGCTGGGGGAGGGGATGCACTGGGGAAGGGGGGCCTCTGCCACCTGCCAACACTTCAAATCTTCCCCTTTTCACTTTGCCCCCACCCAACCGCAGAGACCTCCACAAATCTACTGTGAGCAGCTGCAAACCCTTCTGTCAGAGGAACATAACTCTTTTATTTTATTTTTTATGTTTATTTATTTACATATTTGGCTGACCCAGGTCTTTAGTTGCAGCACACAGAATCTTTTTTTAAAAATTAATTTATTATAATTAGAGGCTAATTACTTTACAATATTGTGGTGGTTTCTGCCATACATTGATATGAATCAGCCACAGGTGTACATGTTGTGTCCTCCCCATTCTGAACCCCCTTCCTACTTCCCTCCCCATTCCAGCCCTCTGGGTTGTCCCAGTGCACCGGCTTTGAGTGCTGTTCCATGCATCGAACTTGGACTGGTAATCTATTTCACATATGGTAATATACATGTTTCAATGCTATTTTCTCAAATCATCTCACCCTCACCTTCTCCCACAGAGTCCAAAAGTCTGTTCTTTATATTTGTGTCTCTTTTTCTGTCTCACATATAGGGTCATCATTACCATCTTTCTAAATTCTAAGTATATGCATTAATATACTGTATAGGTGTTTTTCTTTCTGACTTACTTCACTCTGTATAATAGGCTCCAGTTTCATTTACTTTATTAGAACTGACTCAAATGCTTTCTTTTTAATACCTGAGTAATATTCCATTGAGTATATGTACCACAACTTTCTTATCCATTAATCTGCCAATGGACATCTAGGTTGCTTCCATATCCTAGCTATTGTAAACATGTCATTGCAATGAACATTGGGCAATGAAACATGTCTCTTTCAATTCTGGTTTCCTCGGTGTGTATGCCCAGCAGTGGGGTTGCTGGGTCGTATGGCAGTTCTATTTCCAGTTTCCTTTTAAGGAATCTCCACATTGTTCTCCATAGTGGCTATATTAGTGTGCATTCCCACCAACAGTGTAAGAGGGTTCCCTTTTCTCCACACCCTCTCCAGCATTTATTATTTGTAGACTTTTTGATAACAGCCATTCTGACTGGCATGAGATGGTACCTCATTTTGATTTGCATTTCTCTGACAATGAGTGATGTTGAGCATCTTTTCATGTGTTTGTTAGCCATCTATATGTCTTCTTTGGAGAAATGTCTGTTCAGTTCTTGGGCCCATTTTTTGATTGGGTTGTTTATTTTTCTGGTGTTGAGCTGCATAAGCTGCTTGTATATTTTTTAGATTAATTCTTTGTCAGTTGCTTCTTTTGCTATTATTTTCTCCCATTCTGAGGGCTGTCTTTTCACCTTGCTTATAGTTTCCTTCATCATGCAAAAGCTTTTAAGTTCAATTAGATCCCATTATTTATTTTTTCTTTTATTTCCATTACTCTGGGAGGTGGGTCATAGAGGGTCTTACTGTGATTTATGTCAGAGGGTGTTCTGCCTATGTTTTCCTCTAGGAGTTTTATAGTTTCTGGCCTTACATTTAGATCTTTAATCCATTTTGAGTTTATTTTTGTGTATGGTGCTAGAAAGTGTTCTAGTTTCATTCTCTTACAGATGGTTGACCAGTTTTCTCAGCACCACTTTTTAAAGAGATTATCTTTTTTTCCATTGTACATTTTTGGCTCCTTTGTCAAAGATAAGGTGTCCATAGGTGTATGGATTAATCTCTTGGCTTTCTATTTTGTTCCATTGATCTACATTTCTGTCTTTGTGCCAGTACCATACTGTCTTGATGACTGTAGCTTTGTAATACAGTCTGAAGTCAGGCAGGTTGATTCCTCCAGTTCCATTCTTCTTTCTCAAGATTGCTTTGGCTTTTCAAGGATTTTTGTGTTTCCATACAAATTGTGAAAGTATTTGTCCCAGTTCTGTGAAAAATACCATTGGTAGCTTGATAGGGATTGCATCGAATCTATAGATTGCTTTGGGTCATATACTCGTTTTCACTATATTGATTCTTCTGATCCATGAACATGGTATATTTCTCCATCTGTTTGGGCACACAGAATCTTTAGTTGCAGCATGTGGGGTCTAGTTTCCTGACAAGGAAAAGAACCCAAGCCCCCTGCATTGGGAATGTGAAGTCTTAGCCACTGGACCACCAGAGAAGTCCCAGAATGAATCTTTTTGTGAGGATGTGATTCATGCCATAGCCTTGTGTTCCCATCAGCTAGGTGTTTACCAGTGACTTGTTTACTGTCTGTCTAGGGCCAGCTCAAGGGTGGAGTGAGTGACGCCTCAAAGGCACTCACTCTGACATCACTCAAGTGCTAGCCTTCTTTCTGTCCTGGCCCCCAAAGATGACATAAGCTCAGGGTTGGTGCCAAGCATACATTAGGTGCTCAATTAGCATCTAATATGTTGAGTTTGTGTTCTCCAGGGGGTTTGTCAATTGTACTTGGCAGTAAACATTGAAAAAGTGGAGAAGTTGAGTCCTTGCCACCCTGGGATGCCCAGAGGCGTTGGGTAGGGGTTCCAGGAGAAGAGGTGCTGGTGGAGGTTGGGGGTGGTGTGTAGAGAGAGAGAGGGCAGTGCTTCTGGCCCACTGACATGGCCCACTGCCTGAGGCCTCCCAGATGAGCCTTCTTGTTTGTTTGTTTGTTTATTCACGTAGACTCTGGTCCTAGACCTTGGGAATGCTGAGCATCTGGGCAGGTGGCAGGACAGGGCCAGAAGGTCCCACAGCCCTCAGTCCCCTCACTCGAGGAAATGAAGGACTGGCTTCAGCCTAGAATCTCTTTTGTAGCACCCATGAGTCTGGAGGGCTGGGCAGTGTCCCCCTGGCCACCCTTCATCCCAGCACAGGGCAGGCCAGCACACAAAGGTGCTGGAGTTAATATATTTGTAGCAGCAGCAAGCAGCCTAAGGAAGAGCATCACAAACTGCACAGAGAGGACTGGGTGATTTCTTCACATAAATGAGGGGCAGGAAGGGAGATGGTCTGCAATCAATAATATGTGATCCTTGAGACTGTCACATACAGTGAAGTAAGTCAGAAAAAGTATCATTTATTAACAAGTATCATTTATCAACACATATGTAAGATATCTAGAAAAATGTTACAGATGAACCTCTTGGCAAAACAGAGATAGAGACACAGATGCAGAGAACAAATGTAAGGCTACCACGGGGGAAAGGGGTGAGATGAATTGGGAGATTGGAATTGACATGTATACAGTATTGATGGGCTCAGTAGTAAAGA
Organism: Cervus canadensis; assembly: GCF_019320065.1. Classification (NCBI taxonomy): domain Eukaryota; kingdom Metazoa; phylum Chordata; class Mammalia; order Artiodactyla; family Cervidae; genus Cervus; species Cervus canadensis. Next base: position 45,617,357 of record NC_057390.1, read on the forward strand.
ATACACCTGCCAAGCAGGAGATGCGGGTTCAGTCCCTGGGTTGAGAAGATCCCCTGGAGAAGGCAATGACAACCCACTCCAATATTCTTGCCTGGGAAATCCCATGGACAGAGGAGTCTGGTGGTCTGTAGTCCACCAGGCAAATGAGTCAGACACGACTGAGCATCTAAACCACCACCACCACATTACTGATACTATGTACAAATAGATAACTAAGTGGAATCTGCTGTATAGCACAAGGAACTCTACTCAGTGCTCTGTAGTGACCTAAATGGGAAGGGAATCCAAAAAAGAAGGGATACATGTGTATGTATAGCTGATTCACTTTGCTGTGTGGCAGAAACTAACATGACACTGTAAAGCAACTATACTCCAATGAGAATCAGTAAAAAATAATCATATATGAATCGAGATATAGGTAGTTTCCATTCAAATTTAGGAACTGAACCTAAACTCTAAGATGGGGTGGTGGTTTAGTTGCAAAGTAGTGTACAACTCTTTGTGACTCCCTGGACTGTAACCTGCCAGGCTTCCCTGTCTACGGGATTCTCCAGGCAAGAATACTGGAGTGAATTGCCATGCCCTCCTCCAGGGGATCTTCCCAACCCAGGAATTGAACCTGAGTCTCCTGTATTGCAGGTGGGTTCTTTACCAAATGAGCCACCAGGGAAATCCTAAGATGAGGACTTGCATGTAAAAGGCAGTCAATTAATGGAAAATAAACAGGACTCCAGAGAGCCAATGAGACCTCGCAGGGACAGCAGTGCCCTTTTCAGCACTTCTGCTTTCGGTTTGATAAGAATCACATGTGTCACACGTATTTCTGGGAATCCCAAACTCATCAGTGTTGGGGCCTATGGTTTCCTTCTGTTGGGGTTGATACGCGGAGCTTTGCAGCAGGAGGACTCCAGGAACCAGTGACTCACAGCCACCAAGGAGTGTCGGTGACGCATCTGAGGAGGTTTCCCAAGAAGCAACAGAGGAAACCTCTTTTTGCCCTCCACACCTGGAAAGGCCCCTGAACAGAGGGCTCTTTCTCTCTTTCCCTTTGACTGGGGTGGTAGATTCGGATCAGCTCTGCAGCCCACACTGGGGGGCTGGGGATCACGTTCTGAAAACAGGTTGCTCACTTCCTACAGGTAGAGAGCAGCCGGCGGCGGTGGGGGTGGGGCTGAGTCAGGATGTAAGGGAAGGGGATGTGAGAGCCTCCTTCCTCCTTTGAACTTGGCCTCCACTGGGGGAGGGGGGCACCCTTGCTTCCCACTGAGAGGAAGGGAGGGGAGGAAACCAGCATTGCCCCAGACCCTCCTATCTGTGGTCATTCAAGGCCAACAGCAAGATCAAGAAGGAGATAACCTCTGGAGCCCCCATTTCAAAGGAAAGAACAGGTTCACAGAGGTTAAATAGCTTGCTCAAGGTTATAGAGCTGGTAGAGTAAGACCCTGTTAGCCAGCCACCTCAGCGTGTATCACTGATTTCCATTGTACAGATTTTTAAAAATCATGATTTAGGAACAAATCCCTCATTGATAGCTATTTAAACTGATTCCAATTTTTTAATATTACAATCACCAGAGCCTCTTTTAACAGAAGCTGTTTCTTTTTTCCAAGCTTTTTCTTTCTCCCCAATCATAAAAGTAATAGGTGATAGTTGTAAAAAAAAAATTCACAGACCATAGAAATGTATGATGCAGAAATGGAAATTCCCCAGTGTAATTGCCATTAACAGTTTGGAATCTGTCTTTCCAGACCTTTTTCTATGCATCTTGGAATAAACATGTCCAGAGGTCTTGATATATTATTAGAGAAAAAAAATCAAGCAAAACGATTCTATGTTCTATGTTTTATATTATACATTATATTTTATAAGATTCTAAGTTTTGGTTTAGAAAGTACATGAAGGGGGACTTCCCTGTGGCCCAGTGGTCCAATGTAGGGGGCCTGGTTTCCATTCCTTGTCAGAGAACTAGATCCTACATGTTCCAACTATGAGTTCACATGCTGCAACTAAAAGTTCCCACATACTGCAACTAATACCTAGCACAACCAAATAAGTAAAAAGAAATAAATTTTTTAAAAAGATAAGACAGAATTTTTAATAAATAAATAAAGAGTATGTGGAACTTTTAATAAATTTTTTTAAAAAGTACATTCTGGAAGAACAAGAAACTTTCAAATACCAATTTTACACATTTCTGCAACGTTCTGTACTTCGATTTTTAAAATATCTCTTTATAGAAGCATAATGTACACCTATTTCCATAGCTATATATAAAAGTTGAGGGCTTCCCAGGTGGCTCAGTGGCAAAGAATCTGCTTGCCAATGCAGGAGATGCAGGTTCAATCCCTGAGTCAGGAAGATCCCCTGGGGAAGGAAATGGCAACCCACTCCTGTATCCTTGCCTGGGAAATTCCATGGACAGAGGTGCCTGGTGGGCTATAGTCCTTGGGATCACAAAAGAGTCAGACATGACCTAGTGACTAAGCCACAATATGAAAGTTGACATCTCATGACTATACAGCTCTATGACTTTTCAACAAATTGAATACCTCCTGGGACCAGCTCCCACGTGGAAAAACAAAACATGTGCACCCCAAACCTCTGCTCCCTTCTCATGATCATCCTTGCACCAAGGGTACCCATATCCTGACTTCTAACTTACATACATTTGCCTGTTTTTTTAAATCTGTGCTTGAATTTTAACAGTGACCATGTATTACATTTAAAATGAGAATAATCTGGGACTTTCTAGGCAGTCCAGTGGTCAAGACTCTGTGCATCCACTGCAGGGGACTCAGGTTCGAGTCCTGATCAGGGAATTAAGATCCCACGTGCCTCACAGTGAAGCCAAAATAAAAAAATAATAAAAAGAGAATAATCCATACAGATGTTAAAATAGACGCAGATGTAGTGGTCATCATTTGATGGCAGTGAATAGGCATCGGTTCTTTTCTTCACAGTTACATGGAGTCCCTTGCACAGCATTTGATCTAACTGGCTCTTTTTAAGGGACATTTGGATTGATTCCAATTTTTGGCTCACAGGCAACACTCCAAGGAATAGCCTGATGCATATTTCTATGCCACATCACTTTGGGATGAGTTTCGTTAAGATACACGCCGGGATGTGTTTCTTTAAGACACACCGATGAGTGAAACTGCTAGTCAAAAGATAGCTAAATCAAGAAACATTTTTGGATATTTTGCTGTAACAGCCCTACAGAAAGCAATAAATGCCCTGTTACTTCTTCAAAACAAGAGTCAGGTGCTGAGTGCAAACCTCCTCACCGCAGCCCCCTCTCACTGGCAGCCAAGTCTGTACACCTGGCTCCCAAGGCAGATGGAGCCCACGCGGCACTGAAAACAGAGGGGCCCCCCTCCCCCACCCAGACCCCCAAACCTCACTCCATGAGAACGTGCAAACAACTAAACACTACCACAAAGACAGCGGCTGGGAGATGCAGTTAAATAGCAGAGCTTGTAGAGGAATGAGGCTGTTGAGGCCTGCTCTTAACTTCCTCTGCGGACAGGGTGTGACCTTCAGGGAGGGCAGAGTGCACATCTGGGCCTTAGTCTCTTATTAAATAGGGCATCTCAGAGCTAAGTGAACCCTGGAGGACTCTGGTCCAGGCTTCCCTGGTGGCTCAGATGGTAAAGAGTCCACCTGCAATGCGGGAGACCCAGGTTCAATCCCTGGGTCGGGAAGATCCCCTGGAGGAGGAGATGGCAACCCACTCCAGAATTCTTGCCTGGAGAATTCCATGGACAGAGGAATCTGGTGGGCTACTGTCTGTGGGGTTGCAAAGAGTCAGAAACGACTGAGCGACTAACACTACACTACTAAATCGGGCATCTTGGAGCAAAGTGAACCCTGGAGGACTCTGGTCTAGATTAACCTGGCCCTTTCAGATGACCCGTCAGCCTCAGAAGACAACCTGTTCTGTTGACCTCACAGCTGGTGGGCAGAAAATGTTTGCTTCTCTTCCTCACTTCCTTCATCTAAGCCCTTCTGACTCCCATCCACCACACCCAGACCTGCCCTGCCCCTGACTCCACAGGGAACCTTTCAGATGCCAGAAAATGTTTCACCCCAGCCCAGGTCACAGTCACATTCTGTGGCTGCCAGAGACCTCTGCACAGAGCCTGGTTTGTCATTGCCCTTCTTAAATTACACCTCCCAGCCCAGGGCAGGCCAGGAAATGCAGGTGGGACTCTTTCCTCCTTTGACCTGGGTCGTGTGCTTCTGTTAACGTGACAAAATGTTGAATTCTTCTCTGCCCCGATAGCTCTTAAGTTGCTCTAGTGCAGGCTGGGAAACTAAGATAAGATCCAGGGGCTCTTATGACTCCTCCACTTCAGCTCAGCATCTTCTCCTTGTATCTTTCTTCTCTGACTACTGAAGCTGAGAGACAGTAAAATATTAATGGACATGTGGCAGAGACCCTGAGGTCTCTCACCTTCCTCTCTCTCTCTTTTTATTTTTTGATGTGGGTCATTTTTAAAGTCTTTATTTGGTTTGTTACAACACTGCTTCTGTTCTATGCGTTGGTTGTTTAGCCAAGAGGCATGCAGGATCCCAGCTCCCCAAACTGGGGAGACTGAACCCGTCTCCTGTGTTGGAAGGTGTAGTCCCAACCACTGAACCACCAGGGAAGTCCCTCTCACCTCTTCTTTGGTGCAAGTTCACCTGCCTCATGGCCAGGCGTCCTCAGGGTTCCATGCTCCGTAGAAACGAACAGGTAGGTGTTAGTGAAAGCAGTTTGGGGGTTGGTCTGGAGCGGGGGTTGGCCTTGGAGGCATCTGCTTCTTGGCTCTAGGCTCCATCCCCTCCAGGCTTTCTCTACAGCTACAAAGAGGACTATGGCACGTTTGGGGGCAAATGAGGGTGGTGCTAATGGTAAAGAACCCTCCTGCCAATGCAGGAGACATAAGAGATGTGGGTTCAATTCTGGCTTGGGAAGATCCCCTGGAGGAGGAAATGGCAATTCACTCCAGTATTCTTGCCTAGAGAATCCCATGGACAGAGGAGCCTGGTGGGCTACAGTCCACAGGGTTGCAGAGTAGGACACAACTACAGAAACTTAGCACGAACATACAAGGAGCTTGATGCAGAATGAAGCCATAGTCATTTTAACCTTGTTAATTTCTTTTTAACTGAGCACCAACATCTTTGCCGCATAGACGAGCTTTTGTGCATTTATATCACAGGAGCCATCTGCATCTTTTTACTCAAGGCTTTATTGTTACAACCAAGATATTATCATAAAAGGAACAGCGAGCAAGAGAAGAAATATATAAACCATGGGAGGGCAGAAGTGAAAGCTGAAGAACTTCCTAGCAGGAGATCAAGGGGTCTCTTGTCCCCCAGACCGCAAGTTCCCAGCCCCAAAGGAGGTCCTCAGAAACTGAAGTGACCCTGAGAGCCAGATCAGCCCCTTGGAAGCCTCATTTCCAATCTGGGTCTGCTCTCAGGGGGCACCCTGTGGAAAGGGTTAGCCCCGGCCTGGGAAGACCAAGGGGACCCATCCCATCACCATCCCATGAGAAATTCGGGTCTCAGTGTCATTGCCCTACCTGGGCAAAGAAATGCGGTGGCTGGACGGTCAACACAAAGTTCCCAGCCCAACCCAGGCTGAGTTACAGGAGCCAGAAGTGATGCACTGCGTGCCATTTTCTACTCAGTCCTCCAGAGTGCCCTGCAAGTAGCAGGAAGTGCCGTGGGGTTCTGAAGCCTTCTCTCTAAGATTGCCAGCGACCATGTAACAAGTTGATTCCACGCATGAGGCCCATAGAAAGAACTTGCAGTAGTTAAAAACAGGCAGCTTCTGCAGTTTCAGTGACATTTCCACGGCTGAATGTGTCCATTCTTTCTCATTTTTCTGGATCTCGCTCATCACTGACCATGTATTTTTGTAGCGGGACACCAGAAAACGTATTCTCTGATCACTTGTAAAACCTGAAAACAACAGGCAACTTGTGAAACCACTTATTTTCAGGCTAATGCTATTGAATTTCCTGTAACAGAGATAAATAGCTCCTCAGGATGCAGGGCTCTAGTCCCAGTAACTAGCCTAGGGCCAAGAGTTTTGTGTTAGAGTGTTTTTAAGGCCCATCTTCGTCATCAAGGAAAAATTAAAAATGCCTGGAGAAGGAAATGGCAACCCATTCCAGTATTCTTGTCTGGGAAATCCCATGGACAGAGGAGCCTGGCAGGCTACAGTCCATAGGGTAGCAAAGAGTTGGACATGACTTAGCAGCTAATGCTAACACTTTCATGCTCAGGATGGATTTTCTAGCTCCAAGTCACCTTTTGAGGAACTGCCTCACTTTGTACTGCTTTGTGTAAACATAAAGACTATTGTTTAAGATACACACAAAAAATTAAAATGCTTAAAAAAATGCAGCCCTAAGAACTCTAGCTTTGAATAGTGTTACCTCTTGTGGTGCCTTCTAAGATAAGCGATTCACTCATGTGCACTAAGGGACCAGAGGAAGATGACCTGCTGACGGATGATTTTCTAAAGCCAGTTAGCGGGTGGGGAATGTCTGCCCCAAACTGCAACTTGAATTTGTAGTAGTTGCTCTTTGAGGCCCAGGGACTATTTCATCCACACCTGGATCCTGAGAATAAACCCAGAGGTGGTTTTCAAACTTCTTTTAGCCTTACACCCTTTTGTTCAACGACATCTTACAGGTAAGTGTAACTATGGGCAATGGATGAGAGGAGAGCTCTTTGGAATGAAGAGGGTGAAGGGGCTCGGTTCCCACCTAGGGCCACCCCCAGCCCCTTGCTTGCCTGACCTGATCCTTAGAACCCCTGGGTTTGGCACAGCATGAGGCCTGGCAACAGACTCCCCCTAAACTGGCATCAAATCACCAGGGGAACAAGTTAAAACAAAGTGGTGGGAGGGAGGCAGAGTCACAGGCAGTACCCTGAGGGGGAGACATTTTCCATAAAAGGTCACCACAAGGAAGATACGGACGAAACACACCGGAGGTCTAGGGTGAGACAAAAACTCTTAAGTTACTGTCTCCTAAATGTGGGGGAGTTTCTAAATCCAGCACATAAATTAAAAATCGCAGACCATCAAAATGATCATGGAAGGACTTCCCTGGTAGTCCAGTGGTTAAGAATCTGCCTGCCAATACAGGGGACATGGGTTCGATCCCTGGTCCTGGAAGATTCCAGCTACGAGGCAACTGAGCCTGTGCACCGCAACTACTGAGCTGACACTCTAGAGCCCAGGAGCCCCAACTACTGAAGCCCACGCGCCCAGAGCTTGTGCTCTGAAGCTAGAGAAGCCACCACAATGAGAAGCCTGCACACCACAACTAGAGAAAGTCTGCTTGCAGCAATAAAGACCCAGTACAGCCAAAAAAACCCCACAAAAATTATCATCAAAAAAATATGAAATAGAACAGGCATGTTTAAGCAACTGTATAATACAACATGTATAAATATACGCAAATACAATGTGCATGATAAAGTAGAACATATAGTACAGAGAGTATATTTGAAAATTTATAATTTCACAATATTTAAAAGTACATTGTGGTCTTCCCTGGTGGCTCAGAGGTTAAGAATTTGCCTGCCAATGCAGGAGACAGGTTCAATCCCTGATCCAGGAAGATCCCTCTTGCCTCAGGGCAACTAAGCCCAGTGCGCCACAACTACTGAGTCTGTACTCTGGAGCCCAGGAGCTGCAACTACTGAAGCCCAAGAACCCTAGAGCCTGTGCTCCACAAGAGAAGCCACCGCAATGAGAAGCCCTTGCACCACAACTAGAGAGTAGCCCCTGCTCACCTAACCTGGAAAAAAGCCTGTGTAACAATGAAGACCCAGCATAGCCAAAAAAAGTAAATAAATAAAATTAAACATTTAAAAAATACTTTGTATGTTGCACACCTGAAACTAGTATAATATTGTATGTCATTTATAATCAACAAGAAAACATTTTGTGTCTTGGTTGTTGGGCTCATAAAATTGTCTTTTGTAAGTAGCATGAGCTGGTGCTTGGACTCCAAGAATACAGGAGCTGAGCACCTGGAAGGTGTTTCCCCAGTAAATCCTTACAATAGCCATATGGTTGTTACTGCTGTCCCATGAGGGATCAGAGGCTCAGAGAGGTGAAGTGACTCGCCTGCAGTCACAAAGATGGTGAGTAGCAGACAGAATTCAAACCAAGATCTGCTTGAATGGAGCCAGAGCTCTTGATCCTCAATCTAGGGGCAGGGACTTTCTTTCTTTTTCAAACACCCCTACATAGAGGGGAATGTAATTAATGAGATAGGTAGATGTGAAACAATCTCTGTTTTGAAGCAGAAAAAGCAGTCCAAGGGCACTGCCCATGACCAAATACTGATCCAGAAGCCCTTCAGTATGGAAGCAGCAAGCAGCCTTGGCTTCTGCTGGAGCTTACACAGTTCAGTGGGCCTAAAGAGCAAGCTTGTTGCTCCTGTGTCTGTGTGACTCAGCCAGTGGGTTTGCTGACTCCTGGGACCCAGGTGGGGTCAAGTCCAACACACAACACTAGCCAGGAAGGAATTCCACTGCCCTTGGGGTCAACTGACTTGTCTTCAAGTTCCATTCTTCTCTCTACTGCCCCAAGTGCTTTGAGCAAATCTTGATCTGTAAAAATAACCCTCTTATGTCATAGAGGACTAAGTTTAATGAAATAACAGGTGGCAAAAAGTTTGGGATATCCTACTGGATCTAACCAAGCAGGAGTTGGTTATTCACCTATATTCCACCTATAGTGGAAAAGAATCTTAAAAATAAAATATATATAACTGCATCACTTTGCTGTATACCTGAAACCAATGCAACAATATAAATCAACTATACTGCAATTAGGAAAAAATAAAAAAGAAAAGAATTCACTGTTATCCTCAGAAAAGCTAAGAACTAAATCTTACCACACTTGACATAAACTTAAACAACTAGCCAGTATTCTGTTTGCTTAGTTTCTCTCTTTGCCTGAACTCCATCACCACATCTACTTATACAGTGTGTGAGTTTTTGAAGGTAGTGTCTGGCTGGGGCTCCTCAGATGCCTGTGAGCAGCCGCCAGGGTGAGAAAGCCAGGGCCACACCCAGGGCTGCAGGCTGGGCACTTTTTCAAGACCCCAACCACTTACTGTTTTAAGAGACGAAGCCGGGCTCTCCTCTGCAGGCCTGGAAGGAGGAAACAAAAGTACGGGTTGATGTGGGTTGTGAACTACAGATACCAAGCCCAGAGAGCAAGCAGAGTGATGAGAGGGACAGCTAACACCTAGAACCACTTCTTTGGTTCCAGGCTGTGCTCCAAACATTTCATGGGTTTTAACTCCTTTAATGCTATGAGCTGAATACTACCTATATTATCTCATTTTGCAGATGGGGAAACTGATCTAGAGAGCAAGTGTGTAATTGAGTAACTTGCTTAAAATCCTGTAGCTAGTGAGTGATTGTTTGTGTGCCCTTGAATGCACCATCTTGCCCTTCATGGCAGGTCACGAAGCAGAGGCTGTACAGACAGGTGGTCTTAAACCAGAGCTGGTGGACTCTGGGGGTGTACAAGATTTCCCCTTGGGATGTAAGAAGGAAATATGAGCATGTGTATTTTCATGTTTATCTCATCCTTTTTATTTCTGAAGAACATTTAATAACATACACAGTATTGAGTTGGCCAAAAAGTTCATCTGGGATTTCTGTAAGATGGTACAGAGAAATCTGAACCAACATTTTGGCTAACGCAACATATTAAATGAACCCAGCTAACATAAATGTTAATAATTTATTAAATAAATATTTATAAGTATATATTAAATATATACATACATAATATATTAAAAATACAGTTAGTTGCAGTTAGTATTTATAATTAAAAGATTTTTTTCAATGAAAAAACTCAATGATGAGTTCACTGAGCAAAATTTTTGCAGACCCCTGAGTTCTAAAGGTTGTTAGAATGAAATAAATGGATCCTTTTTTGGGAGGCAATTGTATGCAAAAGTGTGCACACCATGCATTTCCCTGTAGAGGGGGTCCATAATTGTGATCATATGTTCAAAGGGGTCTGTGACTTATGAAAGAGCCACTGACCTAGTCCATGTTCCAGTGGGCCAACCCCTCTCATTTTGTAGAAGCCCAGAGAGGGTGAGTGACTTGCTCAAGCCCAGAGTGCATCAGTGAGCAGCAGGGTCAGGAGTAGAGTCTGGGGCTCTGGGCTCTTGACCAGCTGTGCTGGCCTCCCCTGAAACTCCCCTGAAAGTGAAAGTGTTAGTTTCTCAGTCAAGTCTGACTCTTTGTGACCCTGTGGACTGTAGCCCACCAGGTCCTTTGTCCATGAAATCCTCCAGACAAGAATACTGGAGTGGGTTGCCATTCCCTTCTCCAAGGGATCTTTCCAACCCAGGGATCAAACCCGGATGTCCTGCATTTCAGGCAGATTCTTTACCATCTGAGCCACCAGCTCCCCTGGAGGCCCGTAGAAGGAGGTGATCCTACCCCTGAAGTGGCCGAGAACAGCAAACCATCTCTGAGTTTCCCAACAGCCTCAAGGGGAGGATTTCTAGCTTTGGGGAGTGAAATGCAACCCCCAGTGTAATTTCCGTGCACTGTTTCCACCCCAAATGCTCCTGGGTGTTCCTGCTTATAGAGTACATGCCCTGGGGCAGGACTTTACAAAAACAACCCAGGGAGGTAGGTAATATAGTTACCCTGGGTAGGGCCGCTGAGCCTCAAGGGGGCCAGGACATCTGCCCAAGTCGCTAGATCAAGAGTTGAATTCAAATCCAGGTTTGTCTGACTCTAGAGATGGGGTGGTCTCTGACTCCTGCAGCTTGGCCTCAGGCCAAGAATCACTTCTGGGAATTATCAAGGGTTTGGGGTTGGAGGAGCAAACTTCCCACCAGGCTGCTACCTGCCCTGTTCCCCTAGAGAAGAAAGGACCCTGGGGGACACATCCAGCAGCAAAAGGAGTCACCATGAAGATCCAGGCTTGCCAGGTGATAAAGAATACACCTGGAGAAGGAAATGGCAACGCACTCCCGTGTTCTTGCCTGGGAAATCGCATAGACAGAGGAGCCTGGCGGGCTACAGTCCTTGGGGTTGCAAGAGCAGAACACGCCTGAGTGACTGAGCAAACACACGCACATGGCGGCCCAAGAGGGCAGAACTTACAGCGCAGGTGGATGGCCACACCTAAGGACACCAGAAGAATCAGGACAGCGGCCACCAGCAGGCCGATGATGAGTGGGGCACAGGACAGACCTGGAAAATACACACGTGTTGAATGAACATTTGAGATGTGCAGATAAACACAAAGAAGGAAAAATCCACAGGAAGCCCCACCCGCCACTCAGAGAATACCACTTTTTTGCATGCTTCCTTCTAGTCTTTTCTAGGCTCTTTAAACATATTGAAATCACTTCATATATAAAACTTAAGGAAAGTGAAAGTGAAGTTGCTCAGTCTTGTCCGACTCTTTTCGACACCATGGACTGTAGCCCACCAGGCACCTTCATCCATGGAATTTTCCAGGCAAGAATACTGGAGTAGGTTGCCATTTCCTTCTCCAGGGGATCTTCGTGATCCAGGGATCGAACCTGGGTCTCCCACATTGCAGGCAGATGCTTTACCGTCTGAGCCACCAGGGAACCCCAATCTTCAGGTCCCACATCCAAATTTAAAGAGTTAATAAACTCAGTAGCTACTTTTGTTCAAAATGAGATAGACAATTTGCATGCCTGGTAATGGGATTTTTATTATTTATTTTAAAAAAATTTTAATTTTAGAAGAAATAGCTGAATATATTTTCACTGTAGCTCCTTCACAGAAGTAATTACCATTGTTAATTTGCCTATATATAATTTACATAGACACATCACATACAGTTTTTTTTTAATTTATTTTTAATTGGAGATAGTTGCTTTACAGTGTTGTGCAGGCTTCTGCCATACATCAACATGAGTCAGTCATAGGTATACATAGGTCCCCTCCCTCGGGAACCTCGCTCCCACCCCTCTAGGTTATGACAGATCACCAGGCTGAGCTCCTTATACTATACAGCAATTTCCCATTACCTCACACTGGTCAGAATGGCCATCACCAAAAAGTCTACAATAAATGCTGGAGAGGGCGTGGAGAAAAGGGAACCCTCTTGCGCTGTTGGTGGGAATGTAAATTGATACAACCACTACGGAGAACAGTATGGCAATTCCTTAAAAAACTAAAAACAAAACCACCATGACCCAGCAATCCCACTGCTGGACATATACCCTGAGAAAAGCACAACTGCAAAAGACACATGTACCCCAATGTTCACTGTATAGCACATATAGTTTTAAAAATACAGAGGCTTATACAGTACAAATTGTTCTGCAACCAGTCTTTTTTCTTAAACATGCCAGCATATTCTTTTTTCTAACAGCATGTCATCTGAAGTATGGCTGTACCATGGATTATTTAGCCATTAATATACATTTTTTTTTTTTTTTTTTTGCATTTTACAAATAAGGCTGCAGAGAACATCCAGGTATGTTTCTCCATGTGCAGGAGCCCGCCCAAGGCAGATACTGAAAACAAGAACTACTAACCATAGACTATATCCATTTTCAATAATAACAGATACTGTAAAATGCCTTCCAAAAAGGCTTCACTGATTTCCATTCCTAATCACCAGTCATGTACCCTGCCTACCCCTGACATTATCAGAGGTTTTAATTTTTGCAGAGCAGTGGGTGAAAAATAATATTTCATTTCAATTTCCTACTTGCCAATTTCAGCCCATTTTCATGTATTGACCATGCATGATTTTTCTTCTATGGGTTGCCTATTTGTCCTTCTACCCATTTTGTAAATTATGTAAACAGCAGAATTTATATCAAATATAAACTGATACCCCAAATCGTTCTCTGACACTCTTCCTTTCTCTATGACTGGTCCTTGTGAGTGGCTAAGCTGGCAGAATCAGGACCCAAGGGTGAAAAAGGCAAGGCTACAGACTGACGCCCAAGGTTGAAAAAGAAAGAGTTTTGGATGTCAGAGAAGGGGTAGAATGTTTACTGAAGATCTGTTATGTGTCAAGTACAGTACTAACTGCAAAGTTCCAACTTGTGAATGGAAGGAAGGAAGGAATTACTATCATTTTTATCTCTCATTTTACAGTTCAGGAAAAAGAAGATTCAACCAAGTTCAATTACCTGCCCAAGGCCACCTGGATAGTAAAAAGCAGGGCCTGGATACAGACTCAAGTCCCCTGAGTTCTACAGTCCCTGCCAGTCTCATGGCTACAGCTTCAGGGCAGGAGAGGTGGTGGGGAGGGACGGGGTGGGGAAGGGAGGAAGGAAATGGCATGGGCTGCTCTTGGGGAGGGAACCACCATCACCAAGGCTGGCTGGTGCCATGCGGAGGGGAAAGTTCGGTGAGAGGCCCTGGGAGGTCCTTTTCCGTTCTGAGATGTGAAGCTTCTGTCTGCCTCCCTCTCATCTCCATGGGTTTCCTAACCTGGATGAAACTCAGAAATGTGATGCGAAGTGAAAGAAACCAGGCATGAAAGACCATATACCATATGATTCCATTTGTACGAAATGTTCAGGAGAGATGAATCTATAGTGACAGAATGTAGATTAGCAGTTGCCAGGGGCTGGGAGGGGGGGACAGAGATTAACTATAAATAGGCAAAAGGGATCTGAGGGTTTGATGGAAATGTTCTAAAACTAGTTTGTGGTGATGGATGCATTACTCGGTAAATTTATTAAAAATTACTGAGTTGTGCACTTAGAATTTTATGACATGCAGATTATGCCGGGATAAAGTTTTTAAGTAATGGAGCTGGGCATAAACTGCAGGGATGTGGAAGGCAGAAAGACCCCTTTCTTCTGGGTGGAGAGGTGTCAGGGGAGGCCTCCTGAGCTATGACCTGAACCAGAGACCTAGACACAGTTAAAGGTCCTCGGTGAAGTGTGATCACCTCCCCAAAATGTGACTCCAGGGAAAGCTGCTGCTTGCCTGTGCACCACAACTAGAGAGTAGCTTCTGTGCACCACAACTAGAGAAAAGCCTGTGCAGCAATGAAAACCCAGCGCAGCCAAAAAACAAATAAAAACTTAACAACAACAGAAACAGAGAATAATGCTGCTGGGAACATTTGTGTGCAACTGTTGGGCAGATAGATCCTTCATTAGGGGTGCTGGTAGCTTGGTGGTAAAAAAATCCACCTGCCAACGCAGGAGATGCAATTTCCATCCCTGGTTGGGGGAAGATCCCCTGGAGAAAGAAACGGCAACCCACTCCAGTATTCTTGCCTGGGAAAGTCCATGGACAGAGGAGCCTGTCGGGCTACAGTTCACGGGGTTGCAAAGAGTCAGACACGACTTAGCGACTGAGCACTGAGTCCTTCATTAAGTTTTGTCCTGTGACGATTTACGAGTGTGTCCCCCACTAGAGTATGAGCGATTGGGAAACAGCACTGCTGTCGCACTCAGCTCTCCTTTAGACTCCAGCTCAGGGCTAGAGAAACAGGCTAGAGTCCACACTTGGGAAGAGTTTGTGGAAGGAAGGGAGGCAGAGAGGGGAGAAGGGTGTTGGCTGTGCTTCTGAGAACCCGGAGGAATGGGAGAACTCACCTTTCCGAGTCACCGGGCTTGGGAACCGGCACACTTTCTTTTTAGGGGTGCTGGTCTTCCTGGTTGGCTGGGGAGAGGTAGGAAGTACATCAACTGCAAAAACAAGCAAGACACATGTCTTAGCCAGGTAAACAGCAGGTGGACTCAGAGACAAAGCTTACAACTGCATGTCTGATACTCAGGTATTAAAATCCTTCTTAGTGTTCCCTAGGCTGTCACGGGCTTGAAGGCCACAGATCAATGGGATTTTTGATCTAGTAATTCTCAGATGGATCTGAGGGCTCAGAGATGGAGGTCAACTTGGTGTCCTGGAGAGAGGGGCTCTGGAGCCATCCAGATATGAAAAGAGCCTCAAGACCCCTGATCAACCACTGTGTGGACTGCAAAGAGATCAAACCAGTCAGTCCTAAAGGAAACCAACCCTGAATACTCATTGGAAGGACTGATGCTGAAGCTGGAGCTCCAACACTTTGGCCACCTGATTTGAAGAGCTGACTCACTGGAAAAGACCCTGATGTTGGGTCAAAGGAGAAGGAGGCAGTGAGAATGTGACGATTAGAGAGCATCATCGTCCCAGTGGACATGCATTTGAACAAACTCCAGGAGACAGAGGAGGACAGAGGAGCCTGGTGTGCTGTAGCTGTGGGGTTGCAAAGTCAGACACGACTTAGCAACTGAACAACAGTAATGACTAGGGGCAAGTCCTATCGCTTCTTTGTGAGGTGACCCCCATCTCCTTTCTAAGGTGGTTGTGAGAATGAAAGGGGACAGTGAGCCCAGCAAAGTGATTAGTATGGATGGCTTCACCTCGCTGAAGATCTTGAGCTACATCTGGAGTCCCCTAGCCCTTGGCATGACCAACCCCCGAGCCCTCCTCCCTATGCGAATGGAAGAAGCTGGAAGAAAGGAGGTGGTGCCTTTTTCTGTGTGGACAATATCAAGCAGGTTGGGAGGTTGTGTAGGTTGAGATTTTTCTTTCTCAGCCTCGGTGGTTAAGAATCTGTGCTTTGACGGCAGGGGGCACAGGTTCGATCCCTGGTCAGAGAACTGAGACCCCACATGCCTTGGTGCTCAACCGAAAAAAAAAAAAAAACAAACAAGCAAACATATGTTATCAGAGGGACTTTAGACTAGTCCCAACCTTTAATTTCGAAGGTAGAGCACTAGTGATGTAAGGGACTGACCCCTGCGAGGCCCCACAAAGCAAAGGGCCCAGCTGGGGTCCACAAGTTCCTCTCCTGACTCCTCGTGGGTAATGCCTCTCTTTCATTCTAAACCACTGTCATATGGCTGAAGTGGTGGGACAGGGTAGGGGGAGAAGCCCACAAGGCAAAGGGAGACACCGAGGCTCGAGAATCCAATCCCCTGCCTCTGACAGTTGGGGAAAGGCATTTCACTGATTTTCTGCAAAATGGTAGGAGAGGGAATTGTGTGACACGTGAACTTGGACTCTAGAGTCAAGGGCACTGGGAGAGGCAGCCAGTGTTTGATCCTTTGCGTCTGGCATCTTCCATATAAAATGTTGACCCTTTGGACCCTCTCCACCCTGAGACACGGGCAGTAGAGAAATTGTGCCCCCTGCTCTGCATGATCTGGGGGGTTTCAAGAAGAACCAGCTAACCAGAATTAACCTTTACCAAGTTCCTACCTCATGCTAGTGGTTGTGCCAAGCACGTCAGCTTAAGCTTGCTGAACCAACAACTTTGGGGATGGGCACTAGTTTCTCCGTTTTATCCCCAGGAAGCCTTGGCTCAGAGGGTTGAAATAAGTTCAAGTTGCTTATTTGAACTTGCTCAAGTTCAAGAGCCAATAAATAGCAGGGCCGGCATTTGAGCCAAAGAATGCCTATATTAGATTCTCACGCCACACATTGCCTAAGGGGCAAATGTATTTTGGCAAAAAGTTAAGCACGGGGTCTTCCCTGGTGGTCCAGTGGTAAAGAATCTGCCCTGCAATGCAGGAATGGTGGGTTTGATCCCTGGTCAGGAAACTAAGATCCCACATGCCATGAGCGGCTAAGCCCATGTGCTGCAAATACTGAACCCGGGCTCTCTAGAGCCTGCCCCACAACTAGGGAGTCTGAGCACCGCATCAAAAGAGCCTGCGTGATGCAGCGAAGATCCCACATGCGGCAACTAAGGCCTGATGCAGCCAAACAAATAAATAAAAATTTAAAAGTTAAGCATCTCAGGTCATCAGGGTGTTGAAGGAAACGGTTGTAAAGGGGGAGAATGGCCTTAGTTTCATGTTCTGAAAGCCTGGGAGGAGTCCGGCCCTCAGCTGGGGTGTCTCAGCCCTTTTAGTCCTCACTGCTCCAGAAGTGTTCATCTCCCTCCTTCCTACAGGCTTCCACTGGGGCAGTGGAGAGCCTGCAGGGGGCAGATCTACAGACCCCAATGGCCTGGGGCTGTTGGGAGGTTTGTGGGGGAACTTGTATTTTTTTGTGTTTAAATTTTTGGCCACACCACGTGGCACATAGGCTCCCAGTTCCCTGACCAGGGATTGAACCTGCACCCCCTGCCTTGGGAACATGGGGTCCTAACCACTGGACCACGAGGGAAGTCCCACCTTTGGATTTTAATGTCTTCTTGCAGAGTCAGGAGTCCTTTATTCTTCTTGATTACCCACCCTCACCTTCCCAAGTGGTGCTAGTGGTAAAGAACTCGCCTGCCAATATAGGAGATGTAAGATATGAGGGTTCGATCCCTGGGTCAGAAAGATCCCTAGGAGAAGGACATGGCAACCTACTCCAGTATTCTTGCCTGAAGAATCCTCATGGACAGAGGAGCCTGGCGGACTACAGTCCACAGGGTCGCAAAGAGTCGGACACGAATGAAGCGATTTAGCACACATGCACCCAGTTCAAATCTCCCCACTTCTCTCCTCTTTGAAAGGGGCAGGACTTTTGAGCCCATGGTGTCTTGAGATGCCTGAAAAAACCCTGTCTTCCCCTCAATACTTTCTTTACCATCCAAGTGCGTGGTAAGTCGATTTAGTCGTGTCCAGCTCTATGCGACCCTAAGGACTGTAGCCCGCCAGGCTCCTCTGTCCATGGGGATTCTCCAGGCAAGAATACTGGAATGGATTGCTCTGCCCTCCTCCAAGGGATCTTCCCGACCCAGGGATCAAATCCACACCCCTTAGGTCTCCAGCATTGGCCAGCGGGTTCTTTCCCATTAGCATCCAAGAGTCCTCTTTAAACTGTACTGACTTTTCAGCCAGAGGGTGAGCTCTTATCTGGAGTCCCGACCCCCGAGGAGATGATACGGTTGGGAGCATGTGCTTTGGGGAGAGACTGCCATCCCCGGGGAGCCAGGCAGAGTCAGGGGGTTGGGAAGCTCAAAGCCAGGAGGGGGCAGGTAGTGGAGGAGGTGGGGGGACTCCTGAAAGCCAGTTTTGCTCATTACCATCCACCTTTCTTAGCCCCTGAAATCTCTTGAGTGGGAAGTGTGAGACTTATAGAGACAAAAACAATAAACGAAACCCAAACCCCAAACTCTGAAGAGCCTAATGTTCAATATAAGAATCAGTTAACACCCATCCCTCCAGCGGTGCCTCAGCTTCTGGTGCGAGAGTTCTCTCCATCCTCCCCACCCCCTGATTTAAGACCCAGAGCGGGAAGGGACAGTTTGGGAGTTTGGGATGGACATGTACACACTGCTGTATTTAAAGTGGCTAACCAAAAAGGACCTACTGTGTAGCACAGACAACTCTGCTCAATGTTATGTGGCAGCCTGGATGGGAGGGGAGTTTGGGGGAGAATGGACATGTCCATGTAAGGCTGAATCCCTTTGCTCTTCACCCGAAACTATCACAACATTGTTCACTGGCTATACCCAATACAAAATAGAAAGTTAAAAAATAAAAAAGATCAGAGGCTGGTGACATGTGAAGAGAGCATCACTCTGGCTTGTGTCTTCTTAATTATGTTGCTACGTCTGCACCTCCCATGCCGAGTGGTCCAATTCGTGGGGGGCCCCTGTCACTCTCAATGCTCCAGCCTGAGAAGATCTCAGGTGAGAGGGAAGCAAGATAGTGGGAGGCCCACTGGGGGTTGGCCTTGGCCATGAGTGAATCTGGGGAGGGGGTTAAGCCAGACGTTGGCCTTTGAGAATTCACACCTTTGATAGTTTAATCCTCACTGTCCAACACGGCAGCCACCTGCCACGTGTGCTATAGAACACATTAATGTGGCCAGTCTGCCTCGAGATGTGCTGGTACATGTAAAATACACATCGAGCACTTAGTATGAAAAGAAAATGTAAAATATATCAGTAATAAATTGCATACTGATTTCATGCTGAAATAATAATATTGTCCATAAACTGGGTTAAACAAAATGTATTATTTAAATTAATTTCACTTGTGTCTTTTGACTTTTTTTTGAGTGTGGCTACTTTCTAGAAATTTTTTTTTTTTTGGCAAGGTTTGTGGGATCCTAGTTTCCTGACCCAGGATTGAATCAGGGTCCTAGGCAGTGAAAGTGATGAGTCCTAATCACTGGACCATCAGGGAACTCCCTAAAAAATTTTAAATTACATCTGTGGCTCACAATATATTTCTACTGCACTTGCTGACTTAACTTCTGAGGAACTGCAGCTTCTAAGGGCCAGAGGGAATCAGGGAGGTCCTTAGCAGTCCTATGATACAGATGGGAAAACTGAGGCCTGGGGAGGGAAGTGACCTGCCCATGGGCATATGGTAAATTTGCAGCTGAGTCTGGGGTCTAGCCTCCTTACTCCCTGCAACTCTGGGCGTGGGTTCAAGCCATGGGCCCCCATGCACAGTGTGAGTGCTCTTGTTGGGTATGTCCAGGCAGCAAGGATATTCTTTCCCTGTGGGCACACTGGGGATGGGACTTCTAGCAGGTGTCGGGACTTGGACCAATCCAACCTCAGCCTCAGATGGGCCTAGAATGCCGCCCTGTTACTGGAAGAAGCAGCAATGCCCCAAAGCATCTCATCTTCAATGGGAATCAAACAGCACCTGCCTCCCAGTGTGGTCGATAGCATGAAATGGAATAACTACATACAACCTTTGCAATAGCTTGGCTTTGGGTTATTGTTACTAGTAACAGTAGTGTTTTAGAGAACGAGGCTTATGGTTGCCAGGGGAAAGGATGGGAGGGAGGGATAGCTAAGGGGAGTTTAGGATGGACAGGTACCCACTGCTATATTTAAAGTGGTTAACCAACAAGGACCTACCGTATAGCACTAGCAACTCTGCTCAGTGCTATGTGGTAGCCCGGATGGGAGGAGCCAGTTTGGGGGAGAAGGGATAACATGCATATGTATAGCTGAGTCCCTTCGCTGTTCACCTGAATCTATCACGATATTGTTTGTTAATCGGCTATACTCCAACACAAAATAAAAAGTTTCAAATACAGCTTTCAGTCATGAAAAAGAAAAAAGACCAGTAGTGCTGTTGCTCCTGGAAGTCAACCCCTCCCTCCGAGTAGGGCTCGCTGAGAATGGGAGCCATCCCAGGACATGGCACACACTCAGCACCCAGTAGGTACTCAGTACTCATCTGTAGCACTGAGCCAGATTCTTACCCACACTCAGTTGAGTTCCTTTCCCAAAGATCAGGTTGGGTACCCCAACGATCATGCAGAAGTAGACACCACTGTCAGCAGGCTTCACACTTTGGAGCTTGAGCAAGTTCCGGGGAGAATTTCCAAGCACAGTCAGCTTCTCCTGCTCTACCCCCTGGCCATACACAGTCTTATTGACGGACACCCAGCAGGCCAGGAACTCATAGTGACTGTTAGCGCTCAGGGCCTGGCGCTGCCGCAGCCAGTAGATGCGTGTTGTAGAAGGTGAGGTTTCGGTTTTACAGGACAGCGTCACCGTCTGGTTGGTCTGAACCATCAAGGATGCAGGGGTCTGCTGGAGGACCAGGCTGCCGTGCAAAGCTACGAGAAGCAGAAGGAGCAGAGACCATCAGCACCTTTTCTAGGCCGGGGTTGTGGGGTCCCAGAGTCAAACATGAGAGAAGTGATGAGAGAGCCTGCCCGGTTGCAGGGCCCAGGGGCTGTGTGAAATACAGCCAGTGGTTCCAGGACTTAGCGCACCCTACCCCCCAGGGTGATCATCCACCAGGCAGTTGTTCATGATGCCAGCCTGACAAAGGGGACAGGGGAAAAAGTACCACTTGCTGACTGCATGCTTCTATGCTTGGCTCTTGGCATAAATTATCTCCATCACGCTTCAGACTTACTTTAGGATTTTTATCCCCACATGAGGAACAGAGGCCTGAAATGCCTTGTTCAAAGTCCTGCTTACAGCTAATAAGTGACCCGGGAGTCAAAGTCAAGGATGCAGTCTGAAGTCAAAGCTGGTAGCCTTTCACCTTGTTCTGTGGCCACTCTATGAAGACTTTCAAAAGGTTCCAGGTGGCCGAAGGAAACCCAGGTCAAGCTCAGAGAAGAGCTCAGAATTACTGGCAGAACACATGGCTGCTCTGGCCGACCTACAAGAGGACCAGCTGCTGTTTTCAGACAGTGACAACAACCAGCAAGGGGAACTCACTGTCCCCGTAGACACAATCCCAGCCCATTACTCCCCAAGCCAGTAATTGACTAGTCTCTGCATCCCCATTCCCGAGTGGAGGGCCGACACCCCAGAAGAGGTGCTGGGAGTTCACTTCAGTCTCAAATGGGAAGCCCCTGCAGGTAGGGCCTTGATAAGGAGGCCCAGAGCAGAACTCACAGACCTGGCCTTGAACCCCACCTGTGCCCCACACCAGTTGCGGCGCCTCTGGCAAGTTGTGGACCCTGTCTCCTTCCTGGAAAAGGAGGGCGGTTTGATGCTGCTGTCCTGCCTACCTCCCAGGCTTGTTGTTGCTGTTTAGTGTTGTTGAATGTCTGACTTCTTTTGTAACCCCATGGACTGTAACCTGCCAGGCCCCTCTGTCCATGGGATTGTCGAGGCAGGAATACTGGACTGGCTTGCCACTTCCTTCTCCAGGGAATCTTCCTGACCCAGGGATTGAACTGGGGTCTCCTGCATTGGCAGGCGATTCTTTACCACTGAGCCACCTCTGAGACTCAGAATGTCCAAAAAAGCACTGCAAACTGAAACTCACTGTACTTGGGTAAATGATCGTCTATGTGACACCTTTCAGCATTTGTTACTGGAGGCAAGTGAAATCTTAAGGAGAGAATTAGAAGGGGTCCTTCATGACCACGTCCACCAAACGGAACCTGACTTGGTAAAGCTTTCATTTTAGCTGTGGGGCAGAGAAGACTCTGAAGACCAAGACCTAGATCCGGGAGCACTGAGGCCCAGAGAAGATATAGGCCTGGATGGGCAGAGGATGTTTGTGTGTGCATGTGTGTGTGTGTGTGTGTGTGTGTGTGTGTGTGTGTGTGTGTACCCAAGCCTTTCTGAACCCATGTTCATTAGAAAAGACCCTGATGTGGGGAGAGATTGAGGACAGAAGGAGAAGAGGGCGACAGAGAATGAGATAGTTGGATGGCATCACCGATTCAATGGACATGAACTTGTGCAAACTCCGGGAGATGGTGGAGGATGGCGAGGCCTGATGTGCTGCAGTCCATGGGGTCACAAAGAGTGGGACACGACTTGGTGACTGAACAACAACAAGCCCACATTCATAATCCTACTTGGGGCTCAGGCTCCTTGGCCTGACCTCTAACACTGAAGAATCAAACTTCTGGACTCCCATCACAGACCACTCTGAGCTTTTACTCTCACTGAGAATGAAAAGATACCTGGGGCCCAAGTGGCTATTAAGCCTTCTCTCCTCTCCCGGAAAACCATGCTGCCTGTTTAGCAGAGTAGAGATTCTTCATTGTTGGGGGTCACTGACCTCCCAGGGAAGACAATAAGAACCCAATAGGGACTTCCCCGGCATCCAGGGATTAAGACTCCACTCTTCCACTGCAGGGGACACAACTTGAATTCCAGTTGGGGAACTAAAATCCTGGATGCTGTGTGGTGCAGCCACAAGTAAATAAATTTTAAAAAAGAATTGATTATGCCAGTATTTATCAAACTGTGCTGAAAATGGTTTATGCATTATCTCATTTAATCCTCACCAAATTTTTCAGGAGGAAATAACACCTATTTTACACAAGAGGAAAACAGAGGCTCAGGGAGGTTAAGGACCTGCTTGAGGTCATACGGCCTCTATGTGGTAGATCCAGATTTAAACCCGGGTCTGGGACCCCAGAACCTAAGCGTTGTGCCACTCTCTGAAATGAAGAAACCTGTGATCCTTTCTAGGATCCCGGTCACGGGCTCATGCGCACGTAGTAGGGCCGAGAATATACAGACTCCCCAGGCCCTTCTAAGAAAGCCCCAATGGGACCCCTCCAGAGACAGACAGGTCGGAGGGGCTCTGGGGTCTTTGTGTAGATCCTTGCCTGCGTCATGACTCGAAGACTTCCTAGCCCAGACACACCCTGGTTTCTCTCGTGCCCACTTGATTTTCAGCCCCTGGAGATGGAACCCCTGGCTGTGGTCGAGTCCCATATGTGTTCCGGTCCAGGCCTTGCCACACGCATGGTCTCATTTGATTCATTTCATCGTCTCAGTCACCTGGTGATCCCACTCAGAGGGACCTGTTCTTTCTAAAATGATCTGCAGTAACTCTAGTCGCTTTGACTGGCCTAGACTAGCTTCTGCTAGAGATGCTATTGAGTTCACTAGGTCAGACCCAGGCTGGCAGGCCGCGTCACCTTGGCAGGAGGAGCAGTTTTGGAATTTTTGGATTAGAGAGCAAATCGACCACAAGTTAGTGGGCAGTTTGGGGTGGGGAGGGACTTCTTCTACAAGACAGACTGACTGGGCTGGCCAGAGTGACAGACTCCCTGCTCCGTTCTTGTTCCAACATTCCAACTCCATCGCTGCTTGTTCTGGAAGCTACACTGCCCACAATACCCACCCCCGGGGAATATTCAGGAACCAAGTCACCCTGAAGGGGAACCCTGCCACACCTGTGTGAAAACTGGCAACAGCCTGGTATTTGGCGAACTGTCCTGCAGTTCGCCGAGATACTTCCTCAGAAGTAATCAAAATGTGTCTATGGAACCCTGGACTAAGAAATGGGCACCAAAGCCAGAACTGTCCTTCCCCTCTGGACCTCCCCATCTCTCTTTTCTTCTTTTCCATCTCCTTCAACACTCCCGGCTCCCTCTCGGCTCTCTCCCTCCTCTCTTCCGGTCTCTCTTTTCTTAGGTTCAGGCTTTGGGGGCAGAGGTGGCCTCAGTGCAGAGGCTCCGGGGACTCCTGGGGGTAATGGGTTCCCTGGGAGGTTTTCCATCCCCAGGGACCGAGGCTGCCTCCCGGGAGTCCCGGCAGATCCGGGGTCTGAGCATCCTGCGGGGACAGTTTTCCCCAAACTTCACGCCTCAGGCCCTTCCCGGGCCCAGCGCAGAGCCCTCGCATCCAGCCCTGCGCCCCCAGGGTCTCCCCGCCTTACCTGCCAGCTGCGCGGCGAGGAGGAGCCACAGCCGCGCCCGCATCTCGGCGTGCTCGGTACTCCGCGTCCCAGCGGAGCTGGCTGAGAGGGTCCGGGCGGGGCAGTTGGGGGCGGGGTGGGGTGGGGTGGGGGAGGGAGCGGGGAGCAGGGAGGGAGGGCCCTGCCGGGGGAGAGGGCGGGAGTCTGCTGTGAGGAAGGTGAGGTCTCTGCCCTCATCCTCCCCGCGTTTCAAAGGTTCTGGCTGCGTTTCCATTAGGGAGGAGACGCCGCTGTCCCGCACCAAGTGATCGCGCGTGTGTGATCGCTTTCTGCCCTGGGAGGTCAGAACAGGGTCATGACTCCATGTGATTCCAAATGAAGCAGCTGAGGCTCGGAGAAGTCAGGGTGCTCAGGAGGGCCCCTCGAGAGTGTCAATGGAGCATGACCCTAACTCCGGTCACTTCCTTGTTGAGTCGTTACTTAACCGAGAGAGCCTTCTGGGGACCCCAGGGCCAGCGGGGCCCGGAGTGACCAAGACCCAGACCCTGTCCTCAAGAGCACACACTTGAGAGGATGAAAGAAAGCTAACTAACAGTGACACAGAGTCTGATGCTGAGAAAGGTGAGCTGGGGCGCCGGGCTGGGCCAGGGGCACATCCACACCTTGGCCCTCAGAGTTCTGGAAGAGCTGAGAAAATTATCATAATCTCTACCTTTCTCACACGTGCAATTCCTGTTAAAATAACACTGAAATGGGGAGTTAGCAGCTGATCAACAAAGATTCCCTGGTGGCCCAGGTTCGATCCCTGGGTCAGGAAGATACCCTGGAGAAGAAAATGGCAACCCACTTCAGTATTCTTGTTGGGAAATCCCACGGACAGAGGAGCCTGGTGGGCTATAGTCCATGGGATGGTAAGAGTCAGACACAACTTAGTGACTAAACCACCACCACTATACCTAGGATTATAATTGCTACCTTATGTAATAATTCTGTATTTAACTTTTTGAGGAGTTTTTATAGCTATTTTTATAGCAGCTATGCCATTTTACATTTCTACCAACAATGTATGAGGTTTCCAGTTTCCCCACATCCTCACAAACACCTGTTACTTTCTATTCTTTCTTTCTTTTTTTAATATATCCATCCTAGTGGCTGTGAGGTAGTATCTGATTGTGGTTTTGATTTGCATTTTCTTAATGACTAATGATGTTAGATATCTTTTCATATGCTTCTTGGCCATTTGTATTTCTTACTTGTATGTCTATTAAAATCCTTTGCCCATTTAAAATTTTAGGTTTTCTTTTTGTTGTTGAATTTTAAGAGCTCTTTATATATTCGGGATACCTAGACACTTCTCTGATATATGATTTGCAACTATTATTTCCCATACTGCTAGTTGTCTTTTCACTTAGTTAATAATGTCTTTTAATGTACAAAAGTTTCAAATTTTGATGAAGTCCAATATTTCTATTTTTCTTTTGGTCTTGTATTTGGGATCAATTGCTGAATACAAGGTCATGAAGATTTACCCTGAAATTTTCTTCTAAGAGTTTTATAGTTTTAGCTCTTATAATTCAGTTATTGATCCACTTTGAGTTCACTTTTATATACAGTGTGAGGTAGGGGTCTAACTTCATTTTTTTGCAAGTGGATATCTAGTTGTTGTGGTGTTATTTGTTGAAAAGATTATTCGTCCCCCATTGAATAATCTTAGTATGCTAGTTGAAAATCAATTGACCAAAGGTGTGGGATTATTTCTAGACTCTCAGTTTTGTTGCATTGATATATATGTGTACCATTATGCCAGTAACACATCGTTTTGATTACTGTAGTGTAACGGCCAATTTTACGTCAACTTGACCAGACCACAGATACCCAGATACCTGATTAAATGTTACTTCTGGGTGTGTCTGTGAAATTGTTTCTGAAAGAGAGTAGCATGTGAATTAGTGGGCTGAGTAAAGTAGATGGTCCAACCTAGTGTGAGTGAGTAACATCCAATGTATTGAAAGGCTGAGTAGAACAAAAAGGTGGAGGGAAGTTGGATTTGTCCTCTTTCTGCTTGTCGATCTGTGCTGAATATTGATCTTTTCTTGCCCTTAGCACTCCTGGTTCTCAGGCCTTTGGACTAGAACTGAAATCTACACCATTAGCCTTCCGCTCTCAGGCCTTTCTTTGAACAACAAAACCCAATACATGTAGTTGTGTAGTAAGTTTTAAAATGGAGACATGTGAGTTGCCCAGCACTGTTCTTTTTAAATATTTGGGACCCCTTATATTTCCACATGAACTTAAGAATTAGCCTTTCCATTTGTGCCAAAAAAAAAAAAAAAGATGTTGAAATTTTAATGGGATTTGCCTTAAATTTGTAGATTGCTTTGAGTAGAATTGCCATTTAAACAATATTATGTTTTCCATTCCATGAACACAGAATGTCTTTTCATTTATTAAGGTTTTCTTTATTTTCCTTTTGCATTTTACTTTTTATTTCAGTGTACAAGTCCTTCACTTTTTTGGTTAAATTTATTCTTTGGTATTTTATTTTTTTAGATGCTATTGTAAGTTGAATTATTTTCTTAATTTCTTTTTTAGATCGCTCATTGTTGGTGTATAGAAACATAACTGATTTTTTGTGTGTTGATCTTGTATCCTACAACTTTGCTTAATGTTTATTAGCTGGAATAGTTTTTTTGTGGGTGGATTCTTGGAGATTTTCTACATACAGGATCATGCTGTATGAGAATAGAGATAGTTTTCCTTTTTCCTTTTCAATTTGGGTGTCTTTTATTTATTTTTCTTATCTAATTGTGCTGGTAAAACTACCAGTATAATATTGAATAGCAATGGGTGCAAGCAGATAACCTTGTTTCATTTTTGATCTTAGGAGAAAGCTTTCAGACTTTCACCATTGAGTATAATGTTGGCTATGGTTTTGCCATATACGTGTTGATGAAGTTCCCATCTATTGCTAGTTTTCTGAGTGTTCTTACCATGAAAGTGTATCGGATTTTGTCAAATGCTTTTTCTGTTTTCATTGAGATGATCATGTGGCTCTTTTCCCCTTTGTCCTATTAATGTGATGTACTACACAGATTAATTTTCTTATGTTGAACCCCTGCGTTTCCAGGGTAAATACCACTTGGTCATGATGTGTAATCTTTTTAATATATAGTTGGGTTTGTTGTAGTTTAGTTGCTAAGTTATGTCCTAGTCTTTTGCAGCCCTATGGACTATAGTCCACCTGACTCCTCTGTCCGTGGAATTCTCCAGGCAAGAATACTGGAGTGGGTTGCCATTTCCTCCTCCAGGGGATCTTCCTG
Source organism: Cervus canadensis (assembly GCF_019320065.1). Classification (NCBI taxonomy): domain Eukaryota; kingdom Metazoa; phylum Chordata; class Mammalia; order Artiodactyla; family Cervidae; genus Cervus; species Cervus canadensis. Next base: position 45,644,712 of record NC_057390.1, read on the forward strand.
ACCCAGGGATTGAACCCACATCTCTTGTGTACCCTGCATTGGCAGATGGATTCTTTACTACTAGTGCCAACTAGGAAGCCCATACATATACATATATTCATTCTGTTTTAGATTCTTTTTCCATATAGGTCATTTCAAAGTATTGGGAAGAGCTCCCTGTGCAGCACAGTAGTTTCCTATTAGTATCTATTCATATATAGTAGTGTGTACATGTCAATCCCAGTCTCCCAGTTTATCCCCCTTACTTTCTGTATTGGTAACCATAACATTGTTTTCTACATCTTTGACTCTATTTCTTAAACTTATTTTTTAAAAAATTCTCATAACAAGTGCCATAAATGGAAGGTAACTGCTACATATATCATGCAAACAAAAGCTGAAGTCAGCAGGGGAGGTTAACAGCCCTGGGGAGAGGTGTAAAGACACACCAGCACTGAATGGAGCCTTCTCCTTGCTGAGCAAAAGGAGAGGACGAGAACTAAAGAGTGAACCACCTTCTCCCTGTCTCACTTAATGTTGTTTGGTGCTGTGTTTGTGCATCCCTTAAGGTAGCATTTGGAAGCTACCTTCCAAGTGGGAAGAGCACTGGGTCGGGTCTCAGAGAACCTAGGTTGGAATCAATACTAGGATATTCCACCCCATGAGGTCTTGATTTCCTTCTCTGATAAGAGGAGGTTGAGATACCAGCCTTGGAGACTTACCTGGTGGCCCACTGGTTAAGAACCCACCTTGCAATGCAGGAGACGTGTGTTTGATCCCTGGTTGGGGAACGAAGAACCCACATGCTGCAGAGCAATGCAGCTAAGCCTCCACATTACAGCATTACAACGTGAGAGACCACATGCTGCAGAGAAAGATCCTGAATGACACAACTAAGACTTGATGCAGTTAAATAAACAACTAAATATTTTAAAAGACATCAAATTGTACACTTTAAATATGTATATGTCAATTATAGCACAACAAAACTGTTAAAACATATCCAACTTATTAAAAAAAAAAAAATACCAACCTGCATGTCTCCCCGGATTGCCTTCAGGAACAAAGGAAATCAGAGACTTGATTTTTAATTGTTTGTTCAGTTGAACTCGGAGGCTAAGTCAGGCATTCTCAGAGGGAACAGAAACCTCTGGGAGCGGGCATGTTCTGTAGACGAAAGGGGCCTGTGTTAATTGTCTCGGTGTTTCGGGTAGGGAGAAGGAGCTACTGGCATTCGTGTGTGTTGCGCTTGCGTGCTCAGTCATGTCTGACTCTTTGTGACCCTATGGACTGTGGTCTGACAGGCTCCTCTCTCCATGGGATTCTCCAGGCAAGAATACTGGAGAGGGTTGCCATTCCCTTCTCCAGGGGATTTTCCTGACTCAAGGTTCGAACCGGTATCTCTTAAGTCTCCTGCATTGGCAGTTGGATTCTTTACCACTGTGCCACGTGGGAAGCCTACTGGTTTTAAGCAGTTGGGGACGAAGGATACCAGATGTTCTTCCCTGATAGCTCAGTTGGTAAAGAATCCACCTGCAATGTAGCAGACCCCGGTTCCATTCTTAGGTTGGGAAGATCTGCTGGAGAAGGGATAGGCTACCCACTCCAGTATTCTTGAGTTTCCCTTGTGGCTCAGCTGGTAAAGAATCTGCCTGCAGGATGCATGAGACAAGTGCTCGGGCCTAGTGCACTGCGAAGACCCAGAGGAATAGGGTGGAGAGGGAGGTGGGAGGGGGAATACATGTAACTCCATGGCTGATTCATGTCAATGTATGACAAAACCCACTGCAATGTTGTGAAGTAATTAGCCTCCAACTAATAAAGATAAATGAAAAAAAAAAAAAAAAAAGAATCTGCCTGCAATGAGGGAGATCTGGGTTCGGTCCTTGGGTTGGGAATATCCTCTGGAGAAGGGAAAGGCTACCCACTCCAGTATTCTGGCCTGGAGAATTCCATGGATATAGTCCATGGGGTCGCAAAGAGTCGGATAGGACTGAATGACTTTCACTCACCAAACAACAAAAAATGGATGCTCCCACAGCCTGCAAGACTCTCAAAGTTCATCTAGATCCACTTCCAGGTGGTCTACCTGCTCATCATGACCCCATCCCAGAAATGAGCTCTATTTTATACATCAGCAGAGGCTTCCTTCTCACTTTTCTTCTTTGTATTTCACTTGTATTTCATCCTCTGCTTTATCTTAAGGCCTAGAACAATGACAAGAATTCAATATTTTTTTCACGAAATGAATAGATAAATGTTTGTTTTCCTATTGGGTTGTTCATATTTTTTTTTATAAAATAGTAGAAGATATGTGTCTGTTAGAGTTATATCATTCAGGGCCAAATCAAGAAACAAACTGTACCACTAATTTGAATAGAGAAAATTAGATATAAAGAATTTTTAACTAATAAGAGGTGGTTAACAAGAATCCTCCTGCAGTGCAGGAGACCTGGGTTCGATCCCTGGGTTGAGAAGATACCCTGGAGAAGGGTATGGCAATCCACTCCAGTTTTCTTGCCTGGAGAATCCCCATGGACAGAGGAGCCTGGTGGGTTACAGTCCATGGGGTCGCAAAGAATTGTACACAACTGAGTGACTAAGCACAACCAAAAGAGGTATAAAAAAACTGAGGCAGGGACAGGCAAGCTTCTTGTGTAAAGGGCCAGGTGGTAGATAGTTTAGGCTTTGTGGAGTAAGAGGCTCAATCAAGGATATTATGTAGCTGCTTATAAAACAACACCAAAAACAAATTTCCACCATCTTTGTAATAACTGAGTACAAGCTTTGCTAATAAAGTTCTTCAATGAGAAGAATAGGATCCACTGTTTTGGGATAACTTCTGCTACTTTGGGGTTCAAATGTGAAAACTGTCCTTAGATGGAGGACTGTGCAAATACAGGAGAGGGCTGGATTTAACCTGCAGGCTGAATTTTGCCCACCCTTGATCCCTGAGGGAGGAAGAAGGTAGAAGGGACTGAAAAACTGAAGAGGGGCTCCTGTGACCCAGGTTCAGACCTCTGCGGAAAGAACATAAGTGCCCCAGGTTACACAGTCTTTCAGTAACAAAGAAATATGTCAGAGGGCATGGGCTGCCACTAGGTCACACACACAAAGTCAGGGAGTTGATACCACGAAAAACTGGGAAACACGCAAAGCTGGGAAAAGGAAGAAAAGTCCCTTCAGCTCCCAGTTTATGGTGTGCCTCCAGCGCCTCCTACTGGCAGAGACTAACAAGGCAGCTGGCAAAGGAGACTGGTTTACAGGGTCTCAAAGAGCAAAGATGCTCAAAGCTACGAGGCAGTCATTTGATAATGGCACAAGAGATAGTAATAGAGAGTGTTGCACATATTTTTTTTCCCAATCTGTTTCTTACCTTAAAAAAATTTTTTTTTTTGTTTCAAAGGTAGAGACTTCCCTAGTGGTCCAGTGGCTAAGACTCCTTGCTCCCAATGTAGGGGGCCTGGATTTGATCCCTGATTTGGAACTAGATCCCACCTGCCACAAATAAGAGCTCTTGGATGCAACTAAAGATCCTGCATGCCGCAACAAAGGTCAGAGATCTTAAGTGGTACAACTCAGACCAGGTGCAGCCAAATGTCAACTTAAAAAATGTACAATGTCATAGTTGCAAGTTAAGTTTCATTTGGGGCAAAATGAGGATTGCAGCCCAGGAGACAGCATCTCAGATAGCTCTGAGAAACTGCTCCAAAGAGGCAGGAGGAAAAGGTGAGTATATATATGACTTTTGCTGAAGGGGGAATACATGCAGTCAAGCATATATTTTTCCAGAATGTTTCTACTAGTCTCATGAAGCTTTTACTAGTCAAGAGAAACAGTCATCACCATGAAGGATTTAAGTACTTTTCTAGATATGGGGAGATTCAAGAATTAGGCTTATAAATTTGGCCCCTGAAAATATCTAACTATCTGAAGACCTGTCCTGCTAGTTTCCCCAGCCCCACACCAGCACAGAGCGCCTCATTTCTGCTCTCCACGCTGAACTCCTTTCAGACAGTGTTAAAGGTCAGCAGCTGCAGCAGAACATGATTTACTCCTTATAGAGGTAGATGGCAAGTGCCCAGGGCAAGTGCCAATTTGTAGTTGACACAAATAAATAAAAATTAAAAAAAAAGATTGATCTGTTAAAAACAATAACAAACCAGTGACCCAAATGATAATCTTTCACACTCAAGGAAATGGAGTCAGAAGAAACTCTGGTAAGAGGATTCATTTTTACTTTCTTCTCCGGAAGAAAATGGTATTTGGATTCTTTTTTATTGTGAATGATAGGATTCGTTAGTTCTAGCACCCTGATCACTAAAGAATAAATATTTTGATTAGAAACTAAAAGTTGATATAAGGAGTAAATCCTTCAGCACTGATTTCTTAAAATCTATATTCTTAACAAAGTGTACCAGTCTTTCAAAAGTTTATTCCAACCCATTTCTTCTTTTGTACTCTAAAACACCTTCATTATGTTGTTTGATGAGATAGATTCACAAGAAAACAGAGATGCCCTAGGTCGATCCAACTTTCAGCCAATCAGGTCTGCCATGTGGAGACTCCCACATGTAGACCTTGCTGACTCAGGTGCCTGGCTGGGTCTTCCGCTTTGACAAAGGGACACAACAACATGGATGGTATCATCTTGCTGGCTTACATCATATCTTGAAACCAACTGGGTTTTATATTTGATATATTTGAACAGAGTCAGAAGTGGGGATCTAAGTTTATATTCTTTGAAGTGTTGTTGCAGGAAGGCGACCCCTTCTAGGGCCTGAGGTTGGGCTCTTATATAACACTCAGAAATGAATTGTCCGAGCTGACAAAGCAAGAGACTTCATTGGGAAGGGGCACCTGGGTGGTGAGCAGGAAGGTCAGGAAACCCAGGAGGACTGCTCTGCCACATGGCTTACAGTCTCGGGTTTCTGTGGGGATGGGATGAGTTTCTGAATTGTCTCTGGCCAGTCACTTCCTCAGGGCCCTTCCTGGTAGCATGTGGTTCGCTCAGCCAAGATGGAATCCAGAGAGAAGGATCCTCTGGAGGGAGGATGGTAAAATATATGGACTGGAGTCTCCTCTGTCCTTCTGACCTTTCCCGAGTTCTTCTGGTTGGTGGTAGCTTGTTAGTTCCAGGTTTCTTACTGGGACCTCCTGTTATAAAATAGCTCACATAAGTGACTACTATCTAGCCTGGCCAGGGATGGCTGTTTCAGTTAGTGTCTCCCCTAGCCGTATGGCCAATGAATTGCTTCAATACCATGTAATCCAGCCTTTCCAATGGATCCAAATTATTTAATATCCGGGGCCCAAATCCCCAGCATCAGTAACCACCACCGAGAATAGCTTCATCCCACAAGTCCCACTCTTGGGCGCTGTGTTTGCCAGGATGCTTCTTCTCTCTACTGGACCTTCTTCTTCCCTCCTTCCTGGTGTCCCAATTGTAGGTGCTCTTCTTTCTGTGTTTGGACTTCTCTGTGCTGCCTGGCTCCACCTTGGCCTTCCTCCTGTTCTCTTTGTAGGAATCTCCATCCTCGTGGTTCTTCCTCTTCCACTCTGCCTGTTCCTCGCCACCGTGTCCTCCTCCTTCCTTTTCCCTGGATCTTCTCTTCCAGCCTCTGTCTTGGTCTCTATCTTGATGGATGCTGGTGAGGTACTCTGAGATGCAGCTAGCCTCATCTTTGTGTTGTGTGGTGTGGGGACCAGTGATCGTTCCTTGCACAGGAGGCCTTGGAAACCACCAGTTATTGAAAAAATGGTCACGTTTTTTCTGACAGTGACTTACAAGTTCCAGTCTCTGTCTCAAGTGATGACTACTGGACAGTGGGGATGAGTGACTTTCCACTGTTTTCGGCCTTTTGTAGGAACCACAGGACTTGTGGGGCTGCCTGAAGGGGAAGCCCTGCTCCAGAACTGGAGGTCGGGGTGCTGTGTGGTCACGTTCTCTGTATGCAGAGTCTTCTGTCCCCTTTCTAAAGCAAACCTCCGGCTTTACTCCTCTGGCTCTCTGCTTTCTGATGTAATCCTGAAGTTCATGTTGAAAAGAGTCACAAGTCTTAGAATTTTCCATTACGCTGACTATGGATTAATCTCTGCCAAGGAAGATGAAGAAAAACTTTCTGTTAGTTGTTTTGCTGTAAATGTATGCTTTTTCTTTGAAAAGACCAGGTTGTCAAATTTCTAGTGGAGATTATATTATTATAATCATGTACTATAAATACCATGTAGCTATTGGTTTTGAAAATATATGTATATTGAAAATATTTATGTATTTTGTATATGTATTTTGAAAATATTGATTTTAAAAAATATATGTATCTGTCAATACCATGTAGCTCTTGATTTCCAGACAAACACCCCAATCAAAAAATGGGCAGAACACCTTAATGGACATTTCTCCAAAGAAGACATCACACTGGTCAGAATGACCATCATTCAAAAGTTTATGGATAACAAATTCTGGAGAGGGTGTGAAGAAAAGGAAATCCTCTGACACTGTTGGTGAGAGTGTAGTTGATGCAACCACTAGGCAATGCAGTATGGAGGGTCCTCAGAAAACTAAAAGTAGAATTACCATGTGGTCCAGCAATCCCACTCCTGGTCATATACTAGACAAAACTGTCATCTGAAAAGATGCAGGTATCCCTATGTTCATAGCAGCACTATTTGCAATAGCCAAGACATGGAAGCAGCTTAAATGTCCATCAGCAGATGAGTGGAAAAAGAAGCTGTCTACATATATACAACAAAACACTGCTCATGCATTAAAAAGAACAAACTAATGCCATTTGCAGCAATATGGATGCAGCTAGAAATTATCATAGTAAGTGAAGTAAATCATGAAAGAGAAAGACAAATACTGTATGATATCACTTATATATGGAATCTAAAATACGGCACAAATGAACCTAGGTACAAAACAGAAATGGACCTATAGACATAGAGATCAGACTTGTGGTTGCCAAGGGGAGATGGGGAGTGAGAGGGATGGACTGGTAGTTTGGGGCTGGTAGATGCAAACTATTACATTTAGAATGAATAAACAACAAAATCCTACCATATAGCATGAGGAACTATATCCAGTCTCCTGGGATAAACCCTAATGGAAACGAATATGAAAAAATGAAATGTTTGTGAAGTAATTAGCCTCCAACTAATAAAAAAAAAAAAAAAAAAGAATCAACAGAGGTCTCAAAGGAGAAAGACGGTCTCACAGGACTGGGACCAATAGGAGACATTGATCACTTTAAAGGGCAGTTGCTCCTCAACACCACCTAAGCATTACTACTTGGGATTATTTTTAAATTTTTAAGAGAAGTTGGAAATCTGGATTTTTCTGTGAGATCTCTTTGATCTTTGTAAAGTGGGAATTAAGTAAAGTTATTAAAAATATTCTTTAAGTTGAACAAAATTAAAAAAAAAAAAGAAAAAATGAAATGTATATATGTGTAAAACTGAGTTGCTTTGCTGCATGCAGAGACTGTCACAACGTTGGAAATCACTTATACATCAATAAAAACATATGTGGTTTTGACACAGACTGAGAATCATAAAATATAATGGACTAAGAAAATGTGTCCTAAAACACTGTGTAAATTTGAGGATCTGGGAAAATATCATTAAAAAATTTTATTTATTTATTTTTGGCCGTGCTGGGTCTCTGTTGCTGTATGGGCTTTCTCTAGTTGCAGCGAGCGGGGGCTACTATTCGTTGTGATGCACGGGCTTCTCACTGCAGTGGCTTCTCTTGTGGAGCGAGGGCTCTCGGGTGCTTGAGCATTAGTAATGGAGGTACTTGGGCTTAGTATTTGCAGCTCCTGGGCTCTAGAGCACAGGCTCAGTAGTTGTGGCACATAGGCTTAGTTGCTCTGAGGCATGTGGAACCTTCCCAGACCAGGGATTGAACCCGTATCTCCTGCATTGACAGGTGGATTCTTTACCACTGAGCCACCAGGGAAGCCCTGGGAATATACCATTAATGTCTAAAATTTATCAGTGGTTATCACTAGGTTCAGAGATTATAGATGATTTCAGTTTTTCTTACTTGTGCTTTGTGTTTTTTGCCATAAATAATACTACTTGTATAGTAAAAAAAAAAAAAGAAAGTCAAGTCATGTTAAGACAGCAGAGAGAACATCAGGCAAATAAATTATTCGTAAATTCTACAAAAACGGAACTGGCTAGTCCTTGTGTTATGTGCCAAGAAAGAAATAAAAGAGCTTTTCAAACATTTTCTCACACACACACACACACACACACGTGTGTCTGTGTTTTGATCTCATAGGTGGGGTAAAAGAACAGAGAAAGATTCTACTTATTGTGATAAAGTCTACACCTATTCTTCTTCTTTTCTTTCTTTCTTTTTTTTTTTTTTACAAATGAGAAACTGAGTTAGAGTTTAAATAACTTACTTAAGGTCACACAGCTAGAAAGCAGAAGAGCCAAACATTGAACCGAGGCAGAAGATCCAGAGCCTGCTCACTTAAATACTCCAATATTGGCACTAACCTTCTAGGTGTTATAAAGACTAGAAGAGTGATGGGTGCAGAGACACAGGTCAGTGCCCATCAGCTATTACTATTCTCATTAGGAAGCTGGAATGACGGCTAGCAGCATTTAATGTGTTACTGGTGGCCTATTCTGAGAACTTTGTCTCTATTTTACGTTAGTGTTTTGTCTTTCTAGTTAATTAAAATAAACACCTATTTGTGCTAAAAGTTAAAAAAAAAAAAAAGTCACATCAGCCATATACACTGTAAAATCAAATAGTGGATTTTGGGTTTCCCAGGTGGCTCAGTGGTAAAGAATCTATCCCTGGTCTGGGAAGATCCCAGATGCCTCAGGGCAACTAAGGGCAACTAAACCTGTGTGCCACAACTACTAAACTGGAGCTCTAGAGCCTGTGCTCGGCAACAAGAGAAGTCACTGCAAATGAGATGCGAATGCACTGCAGCAGAGAGTAGCTCCCACTTACCGCAAGTAGAGGAAGCCCTAGCAGAGCAATGAAGACCCCTCGCAGCCATAAACAAAAATAAATAAAATTCCCTTAAAAGAAACCTGAGCTGATTTCTCTCTCCAGAGGTAACTACTGGACATATGACTGTTTTGGGGTGCCCATGGACTGAGGCTTGCCAGACTCTCTGTCTCTGAGATTTCCCAGGCAAGAATACTGGAGTGGGTTGCCATTTTCTTCTCCAGGGGATCTTCTCAACCCAGGGATTGAACCTGGGTCTCCCATATTGCAGGCAGATTCTTTACTGTCTGAGCCACCAGGAATGCTCTATATTACTGTGTTCCTGAGGACTAAAACTCTGATCAAACAGGCAGGAGGTCAGATTGTGCATTCTGGTTTGCAACTCAGCTTTTCTTCCCAAACAATGTACTCAGACTCATTTTCTACTTCAATGCACAGAGTTTGTACCTTATCTTTATGGGAGCTTCTTGGTGTGACAGAACAGGCATGGACCATGATTCTTTAAAAAAACAAACAGGGATTTCCCTGGTGGTCCAGTGGTTAAGAACCTGCCTTCCAATGCAGGTTTGATTCCAGGTGGTGGAACTACGATCCTACATGCCATGCAGCAACTACGCCCACACCCTACAACTAGAGAGCCCTCCAGCAGCAACTAGAGAGAAGCCTGTGCATAGCAAGACCCAGCACGGCTAAAAAAAAAAAATTATATATATAATTCGCTTAAAAAAAATCAGATCCCTGAAAATTTAGGTCCTCCTAATTTTTAGCTATGGTCAACAAAGCAGCAGTGTTTTGCAGACACTGACCGAGCGGCCTGGGTCCGTGGGGCACTGTAGGGTGCTGCCAAGTGGCAGCTGGTGGTAAAGAACCTGCCTGCCCATGCAGGAGGTGCAAGAGACTGCAGGTTCAGTCCCTTTGCCAGGAAGATCCCCTGGAGGAGGGCCTGGCAACCCACTCCAGTATTCTTGCCTGGAGAATCCCATGGACAGAGGAGCCTGGCAGCCTACGGTCCATAGGGTCACACAGAGTGTGCCTCTGAGCAGCAGCAGGGTGCTGGCCCAGAGGTGGGCTGCCAGGCTAAGGCCCTCCTCCTTGGGAAGGATCTGCTCCTGAAACATTCTTGGTCAGGAAGAAAACTTCCTCCCCTAAATAAAACCTGAGAGGGGTTTGAATTTGTAGGAGAGGGGTTCAGCTTTTTTTGTGGGGGGTTCAAACTGATTCTGGATTCTGGTGAGGTGATTTCAGAGAGCCATCCAGTCATTTCCTCATTGTGGGAGGATGAAAGTGAAAGTGTTCGTTGCTCAGTCATTTCCAACTCTGTGATAGCAGGGACTGTAGTTCTCCAGGCTCCTCTGTTTATGGAATTCTCCAGGCAAGAATACTGGAGTGGGTTGCCACGCCCTTCTCCAGGGGATCTTCCTAACCCAAGGATTGAAACCCAAGTCATCCGCATTCTTTGCTGCCTGAGCCACAAGAAGGGTGGAATGCAAAGTCCCTGAAAGGACTCAAACCCCAACCCCCCCCCGCCGCCGCCCAAGGCATAGGTGGGATCTGAGAGCCTTTAGGCAGGTTACAACTCTGGGCAGGTGTGGATCTGGAGTCAGGCTGCCACTTACTCATGCTTTTGACTTATGTCAATAGTGAAGGACAAAGAAGCCTGGCGGGCTACAGTCTATGGGGGTCACAAAACAGTCAGACCACTTAGCGGCTAAACCATCACCACCACGCCTCCTAGATATGCAACATAAACAGTCTTAACAAGCACTAGTAAGAGAGGGGTGTGGTCCAAACCTGTCCACTGGGAGGTGGGTGGGAGGGGACAGGGCTGGGGAAAGCAGGCCCTGCTTACATAGGGCTTGGATATAGTCATACACAGGAAATGTGTGCACTGTGAGATGTGCCAAGCCTGGCCTATTTTACCTACTACATACCCCTGGAAGCTACTTAGAGTCCTTCTTCCTGGCTACCACCTACCCAGTCTAGCCCTGGTCTCTTCACCAGTGCCACATATCAGCCTCCACCCCTTTTCACCAACCCCTGAAACCTTCTCCAGGGAAAAGCAGCCAGAGAAATCTTTTTAAAGTCAATCTGATTACAGCCAGCACTCTATGCTCCATATCTACAAAAGTGAAATCGCAAATACCAGAGACAGACTGTATTCATAGCCTGAGTCACATTATACAAGCGACCTGAGAATGGGGGCAGGGGCATCCTGGGACCAATTCCCACAGACCAAAGGACAACTGGATGTCTCCTCCAGCCAAGTCCCTCTGTTTCTTACTGCGCTAAAATTGTCCTTTGTCCCATGACTCAGCTGGTAAAGAACCTGCCTGCCAATGCAAGAGTTGCAAGAGACATGGTTGGATCCCTGGGTCAGGAAGATCCCCTGGAGAAGGAAGTGGCAACACACTCCAGAATTTTTGCCTAGAAAATTCCATGGACAGAGGAGCCTGGCGGGTTACAGTCCATGGGGTCACAAAGAGTCACTCAGGACTGACTGAGCAAGCATGCACGCACACACACACACAAAAGTCCCCAGGCCACCCACGTCTGACTTCTACCTACTCCTCAGTCTCAAGTACCAGCTGCAACTGCTGCCTGCCTTTCCGTTTCTGCACCCCACCCTCCCAGCCTTCATAGAATCCATGCTCCCTCTGGTCTCTACCCCCAACCCCCATCAGCTTCTCCCTCTCTTCATGGTCTGCTAGGTTATCCCTTTCTAGCCTACTCCTCCGCCTCATCTCTGGTCCTCTGGCTTTGTTTTTAGTTGGGATGCTCTATATTAAGACAAACTTGGCTACACCACAGAGTAGGAAGCAAAATTTGTTAAATAAATAATAATATCACATCTGGTTAAAACCAAGTCCTTGAAGACATTTCCTTCTGCTCAGAGCTCACAACATTCCCTCCCCCTTCCCATTGCTCTCACTCCCGGAGATGGAGATTCCAGTCCACTTTTCTCCCAGGGAACTTGTAGGGCGTTTGGGGAGCTCAAACTGCCTCCCAGCTCTCCACCTCCCTCCATTCCTGTCCTTCCTTCCATTGTTCAGACCAGAACCCTAGGAGACACTCGCTGCTCCCTACCTCACCGGGCAGCACCATCACAAGTCCTGCTTGCTCTGGAGGACTGGGGACTTCCCTGGTGGTTCAGTGGTTAAGACTCCCCTGCTTCTAATGCTGGGGGCCTGGGTTCAATCCCTGGTCAGGGAACTAAGATCACACATGCCTAAGGTGCCCCTTGGAGCCACACACACACAAAAAGCATCCAGGAAGGGAGCATTTCTTTGCATGGAAGCTGCTCCTGTAGGGGGTGGGACCATATCTCCGCTGTATCACAGCTTTGTTGTTGTTGTCTTAAACAATAGTCTTTATGTTTACACAAAGCAGTACAAAATGAGGCAGTTCCTCAAAGGGTGACTTGGAGCTAGAAAATCCATCCTGAGCTTGAAAGTGTTAGTTGCTAAGTCAAGCCTGACTCTTTGTGACCCTATGGACTGTAGCCCACCAGGCTCCTCCGTCCATGGGATTTTCCAGGCAAGAATACTAGAGTGGCTTACCATTTCCTTCTCCTCACTGTCCCTTCTTAATTGGCCTTCTAGCTTCTGCTTGATGAGTCTGTTTCCAAACCAGCAGTCAGAATAATTATCTTTGTTTGTCTAAACTTTTTATTTTTTAAATTATGAAAATATGATGGCTATATCCTTCTACTTCTCTGTATATTCATTATATTAATTTTCAAAAGTTTGATATTGCAACTCCAACCTAAAACCTTATCTACCAAAAAAAAAAAAATTGTAATATGGTAGAATTATATGTAACCTTGTTCTGTATTTTCTAAGTCTCCTGCAAATGTGTTATCTTGCAGAACACTTGCAAAATAATTCTTTGAATGTATGTAATCCTGGTCAGAAAGCAGTGGCAACCCACTCCAGTAATCTTGCCTGGAAAATCCCATGGATGGAGGAGCCTGGTAGGCTCCAGTCCATGGGGTCGCTAAGAGTCGGACACGACTGAGAGGCTTCACTTTCACTTTTCACTTTCCTGCATTGGAGAAGGAAATGGCAACCCACTCCAGTGTTCTTGCCTGGAGAATCCCAGGGACGGTAGAGCCTGGTGGGCTGCCATCTATGGGGTCACGCAGAGTCGAACAAGACTGAAGCGACTTAATAGCAGCAGCAATCCTGGTCAAACCATCACTCCTCTGCTAAAAATCCCTTGGGTATGCTTCTTTCCTAAGAAGGAAGCCCAAACCCACAAGGGTGCCTACAAAGCCTAGTCACTATTGGTCGTCTCACTTATCTGAAGTTTCTGGTTTCTCTCTGATAACCCTCCCCTTGTTCCTCCTTTCTAGTCTTCATTCTCCCTGCCAGAGGGGATGCGTGGGCACCCTCTAGTTCAAGCTCTTGGACTGTGGATCTCAGGGGAAGACTCTTTTTTTTTTCAACCTTAATTTGAATATCATCTTCTCTCAGTTTTGACTGTCCCTCACCCAACCTGGGACACCCTAGGTCTGTCCCCTGATTTATTTTTCTCCAGGGCACGTATCTAAGACAGTACCTCTGGAGGTTGTTAAAATGCTGATTCTGATCCAGTGAGTCTAGGGTGGGGCCTGAGATGCATTTTTGAATGCAGCCCCGGGTGATGCTGGATGCTGCATCTGACATACATTTTTAAACTGAAAAATTTGGTCTATTTTTCATCTTAACCACCCTCTGATAGAAATCCCTCACCAAGGGAATTCTCTGGCCATCCAGTAGTTAAGCCTAAGTGCTCCCACTGCAGGGGGTGTGGGTTGGATCCCTGGTTTGGTAACCAAGATCCCACATACAGGACAGAGTGGCCAAAAAATTAAAAAAAAAAAAAAATCCCTTTTTTAAATTAAAAAGGGTTTCCCTGGTGGCACAGTGGATGAGAATCTGCTTGCCAATGCAGGGGACACGAGTTCCATCCCTGGTCCAGGAAAATTTCGCATACCATGGAGCAGCTAAGGCTGAAAGCCACAACCACTGAGCCCATGTGCCATAGAGTCTGTGCTCTGCAATGAGAGAAGTCCCCGAAACGAGAAGCCCATGAACTGCAAGAAGAGTAGCCCCTCCTCACCGCAACTAAAGAAAGCCTGGGCAAAGTAATGAAGACCCAGTGCAGCTAATAACAACGACAAGAATTTGAAAAGAAAAAGAAATATTTCACCCAGCAGAGATTCCTTTTTCACTGCTGTCTCATATCAAATTGTGCTGACCTAAGTGCATGATGCTCAGTCGTGTCCAACTTTGAATTTTGTGACCACATAGACTGTTGCTCACCAGGCTCCCCTATCCATGGACTCTTCCAGGCAAGAATACTGGAGCAGGTTGTCATTTTCTCCTCCATGGGATATTTCTGATCCAGTGATTGAAGCCAAGTCTTTTGTCTCTCATGCACTGGCAGGCAGATTTTTTACCACCACGCCACCTGGGCCAAGGTAGATGCCTAATCACACTTGCTAAATGAATATGGGAGGGAAGAAGGGCCTTGGCTTCTCTCCACACTTTGCTCCCACAAGTCCAGGTGCCCTGGGAAGCCCAGATCCAAGGAGTCCTACCTGCCTCAGCCTTGCTCCCCACCCAGCACCCTCCAGTTTGCCCCTCAAGCCACCACCTTTCCCAGCTAGCACGCCCAAAGCCATCAAACAGGAGTGCAAGAAAAAAAAGCAACCCATTTGGCTCACCTTTAACCTGGAGTCACCACCATGCATGCACTAGTTTACTGAGAGAAATTTCCACAGATGGAACCCTTATTTCTCAAGCCTACAAGTCTTTGGGGTCATGTAAGTAGAAGACCTGTGGGCCCACAGAGAGCAGAGTTTTGCCTGCCTGGTACCTCAAAAGGAAAGAAGGAAGGAAGGGAGGGAGGGAGGGAGGCAGGAAGGGATCCCTAGCCAGGGGTAGGTTTTACTCGGCTCCAGGAGAAGAATCCCAACTTATTCACAGCACAAACTTCTCTGCCAGGTCCCCTGGAAGCAGGGAAGCTGGGAAGCAGGAAGCCACGCCTCTTTGTCTGGGGATTTCAGGTTTTAGAATCTCACCATCTCACAGCTCCAGGCTATCAGGAGAAAGAAATCCAATCAGAGCATTTAAGGTGATTTAGGAACACTTAGGGCTTCCCTTGTGGCTCAGTTGGTAAAGAATCTGCCTGCAATGAGGGAGACCTGGGTTTGATCCCTGGGTTGGAGTATCCCCTGGAGAAGGGAAAGGTTACACACTCCAGTATTCTGGCCTGAAGAATTACTTGAACTGTACAGTCCCTGGGGTCACAGAGTTGGACAGGACTGAAGACTTTCACTTTTTCTTTCTTTCAGGAACACTTAAGCTCATCACCTTGGGACACAATCTCAAATCTAAACCTTACTATTCTATCCTGTTTGAAGAGTTTAGTTTGAAATATTTTAAAAATAAAGCAAGCCATTCTCGAATCATAAAATATAGCACACAAGCAGAAATGTGCATGAACAAAAACCTACAGCATAATGATTTATTACAAAGGAAAAGTTTATCAAACTACAGTTTTGGTTGGTAAATAAAACTGCCATGCCCTTGATCCTTTCTTAATCTTAACTCCCCAACTGTGTGATTTTTATGGTCATCTCATCCTTGCTCTTTATAGTTTATCACTCAAGTATAAATCTCAAGCTATGATACCTTTTTCTTGGTTATAACTTTATGTAAATGGAATCATATCACATACAGTTCTTTTGTTCTGAATTTTACCACAGTGCACTCATTTTCATGGTGGTATGATATTCCATTCTATGAAAAAAATATACATACATACATACACAACCACAGTTCATTTATCCACTTGTGGGCATCATGAGGGTTTCCAGTCCAGGGCCATTTTTAAACAACACTGTCATGTATATTTTTACATACATCTCTAGGTATAATTCAGCCTGCATTCCTATAGCCTGTATACCCAGTAGAGGAATGTCTACAATTACAGTCTAGATGGTGTGGCACATTTAGTTTTATCAGACACAGTTCCACACTGTGCGACACTGTTTTTTATCAGACACTGTTTTTCAAGAGGTTCTATCAAGAGGTTAAATCCTCCCAGAATCATTTGAGTGCTTCACATTCTTTCTAATACTTGGAATTGTCTGACTTTAAATTCTGCATTTAATTGCCGCGATTAGAATCAATAGTATTTCCATGCTCACAATGATACTGAGTACCTTTCCTAATATCTATTGACCACTTGGATTTTCTCGAGTTCTCAAGTGAGTTCTTCGCTGGCTCTGTGTGTATGAGATCTACTCTGTGCCTTGCATCTTCATTCTGTTGGCAGTATCTTTTGATGGACAGAAGTTCTTAATTTTAATGTTGTTAAAGTTAGTAATTAAACAGCACTTTTTTGTGTCATATTTAAGATGTGACTTCCTAACCTTAGACCAGAGTTTCTCTACCTCAGCACTACTGACGTTTCAGTTTAGGTAACTTTTTGATGTAGAGGTTGTCCTGTGCATTATACAACATTGGACAGCATCCCTCTTCTTTACCAGCTAGATGACAATAGCAACATCTACCACAAGTTTTTTTAAATTAATTAAATACATTAAATTAATTGAATTAATTAATTTTTGGCTATCTGAATTGCAGCACATGGATCTTCACTGGGTGTTCGCTGTGACATGCGGGATCTTTAAGCTTGGCCTTGAGTGCACTGGTGTTTCCCTGGTGGCTCAGTGGTAAAGAACCTGCCTGCCAATGCAGGAGATGCAAGACATACAAAATCTGTTGGGAAGATCCCCTGGAGTAGGAAATGGCAACCCTCTCCAGCACTCTTGCCTGGAAAATTCCATGGATAGAGGAGCCTGGCAAGTTACAGAGCACGGAGTCTCAAAGAGTTGGACACAACAGAACAACTGAACACACACACCAAATCAAATCCCAGAGACAGAGTTTTGGTAAAGTAGAAAAAGATAGCTTTATTGCTTTGACAGGCAAAGGGAGATACATCAGGCCTATGTTTTGAAAAATTATGTGCCAGAGAACTTGAAGGTTGTTATAACAGCAGGTCAAAGCTAGGGTCTCTGACAAGAATAAGGTGTGAACAGGGCTTGTACTCCCTTAATCTCATTTTAGATGGGTGGTTTCCTAATCTTGATGTGTTTCTCTGATTCCTTTAATCTTGCCTCAGGTGTTTTTTTGGCTGTTTCTCCCTTGATTAAGGGTTTCCCGGATCAGTTCAGTTCAGTCACTTAGTCCTGTTCTCTTTGTGACCCCATGGACTGCAGCACAGCAGGCCTTCCTGTCCATTACCAACACCCGAAGTTTATCCAAACTCATGTCCATCGAGTCGGTGATGCCATTCAGGCATCTCATCCTCCATCATCCCCTTCTCCTCCTGCCCCAAATCCCTCCCAGCATCAGGGTCTTTTCCAATGAGTCAACTCTTCGCATGAGGTGGCCAAATATTGGAGTTTCAGCTTCAGCATCGGTCCTTCCAATGAACACCCAGGACTGATCTCCTCTAGGATGGACTGGTTGGATCTCCTTGCAGTCCAAGGGACTCTCAAGAGTCTTCTCCACCACCACAGTTCAAAAGCATCAATTCTTCGGCACTCAGCTTTCTTCACAGTCCAACTCTCACATTCATACATGACCACTGGAAAAACCATAGCCTTGACTAGACAGACCTTTGTTGGCAAAATAAAGTCTCTGCTTTTTAATATGCTATCTAGGTTGGTCATAACTTTCTTCCAAGGAGTAACCGTCTTTTAATTTCATGGCTACAGTCACCATCATAAGTGATTTTGGAGCCCCAAAAAATAAAGTCTGACACTGTTTCCACTGTTTCCCTATCTATTTCCCATGAAGTGATGGGACCAGATGCCATGATCTTAAGTTTCTGAATGTTGAGCTTTAAGCCAACTCTTTCACTCTCCTCTTTCACTTTCATCAAGAGGCTTTTTAGTTCCTCTTCACCTTCTGCCATAAGGGTGGTGTCATCTGCATGTCTGAGTTTATTGATATTTCTCCTGGCAATCTTGATTCCAGCTTGTGCTTCCTCCAGCCCAGCGTTTCTCATGATGTACTCTGCATATAAGTTAAATAAGCAGGGTGACAATATACAGCCTTGAAGTACTCCTTTTCCTATTTGGAACCAGTCTGTTGTTCCATGTCCAGTTCTAACTGTTGCTTCCTGACCTGCATACAGGTTTCTCAAGAGGCAGGTCAGGTGGTCTGGTATTCCCATCTCTTTCAGAATTTTCCACAGTTTATTGTGATCCACACAGTCAAAGGCTTTAGCATAGTCAATAAAGCAGAAATAGATGTTTTTCTGGAACTTTCTTGCTTTTTCGATGATCCAGCAGATGTTGGCAATTTGATCTCTGGTTCCTCTGCCTTTTCTAAATGCAGCCCGAACATCTGGAAGTTCACGGTTCATGTATTGCTGAAGTCTGGCTTGGAGAATTTTGAGCATTACTTTACTAGCGTGTGAGATGAGTGCAACTGGTGCAGTAAGTAGTTTGAGCATTCTTCGGCATTGCCTTTCTTTGGGATTGGAATGAAAACTGACCTTTTCTAGTCCTGTGGCCACTGCTGAGTTTTCCAAATTTGCTGGCATATTGAGTGCAGCACTTTCACAGCATCATCTTTTAGGATTTGAAGTAGCTCAACTGGAATTCCATTACCTCCACTAGCTTTGTTCATAGTGATGCTTTCTAAGGCCCACTTGACTTCACATTCCAGGATGTCTGGCTCTAAGTGAGTGATCATACCATCATGATTATCTGGGTCCTGAAGATCTTTTTTGTACAGTTCTTCTGTGTATTCTTGCCACCTCTTCTTAATATCTTCTGCTTCTGTTAGGTCCATACCATGTCTGTCCTTTATTGAGCCCATCTTTGCATGAAATGCTCCCTTGGTATCTCTAATTTTCTTGAAGAGATCTCTAGTCTTTCCCATTCTATTGTTTTCCTCTATTTCTTTGCATTGATCACTGAGGAAGACTTTCTTATCTCTCCTTGCTATTCTTTGGAACTCTGCATTCAAATGGGTATATCTTTCCTTTTCTCCTTTGCTTTTTGCTTCTCTTCTTTTCACAGCTATTTGTAAGGCCTCCTCAGACAGCCATTTTGCTTTTTTGCATTTCTTTTTCTTGGTGTTGGTCTTGCTCCCTGTCTCCAGTCCAGTGTCATAAACCTCCATCCATAGTACATCAGGCACTCTATCAGATCTAGTCCCTTAAATCTATTTCTCACTTCCATTGTATAATCGTTAGGGATTTTATTTAGGTCATACTTGAATGGTCTAGTGATTTTCCCTACTTTCTTCAATTTAAGTCTGAATTTGGCAGTAAGGAGTTCATGATCTGAGCCACAGTCAGCTCCCAGTCTTGTTTTTGCTGACTGTATAGAGCTTCTCCATCTTTGGCTGCAAAGAATATAATCAATCTGATTTCAGTGTTGACTTTCTGGTGATGTCCATGTGTAGAGTCTTCTCTTGTGTTGTTGGAAGAGGGTGTTTGCTATGACTAGTGCATTCTCTTGGCAAAACTCTATTAGCCTTTGCCCTGCTTCATTCTGTGCTCCAAGGCCAAATTTGCCTGTTACTCCAGGCATTTCTTGACTTCCTACCTTTGCATTCCAGTCCCCTATAATGAAAAGGACATCTTTTTTGGGTGTTAGTTCTAGAAGGTCTTATAGGTCTTCATAGAACCGTTCAACTTCAGCCATTCAAGTTGAAGTTGAAGCTGAAGTTTCCCTGATAGCTCAGTTGATAAAGAATCTGCCTATAACACAGGAGACCCCGGGTCAATTCCTGGGTCTGGAAGATCTGCTAGAGAAGGGATAGGATACCCACTCTAGTATACTTGGACTTCCCTTGTGGCTCAATTGGTAAAGAATCCACCAGCAGTGTGGGAGACCTGGGTTTGATCCCTGGGTTGGGAAGATCCCCTGGAGAAGGAAAAAGCTACTCACTTCAGTATTCTGGCCTAGAGAATTCCATGGACTGTATAATCCATGGGGTTGGAGTCAGACCCGACTGAGCAACTTTCACTTTCACTTTCTTTCCCTTGATTCTGTTCAGTTCAGTTGTTCAGTTGTGTCCGGCTCTTTGTGACCCCATGGACTGCAGCACACCAGGCCTCCCTGTCCATCACCAACTCCTGGAGCTTGCTCAAACTCATGTCTATTGAGTTGGTGATGCCATCCAACCATCTCATCCTCTGTTGCCCCCTTCTCCTCCTGCCTTCAATCTTTCCCAGCATCAGAGTCTTTTCCAGTGAGTCAATTCTTTGCATCAGGTGGCCAAAGTATTGGAGTTTCAGCTTCAACATCAGTCTTTCCAATGAATATTCAGGACTGATTTCCTTTAGGATTGACTGGTTGGATCTCCTTGCAGTCCAAGGGACTCTCAAGAGTCTTCTCCAACACCACAGTTCAAAAGCATTAATTCTTCAGTGCTCAGCTTTCTTAATGGTCTAATTCTCACAACCATACATGAATACTGGAAAAACCATAGCCTTGACTAGACTGACCTTTGTCAGCAAAGTAATGTCTCTGCTTTTTAATATGCTGTCTAGGTTGGTCATAGCTTTTCTTCCAAGGAGCAAGCGTCTTTTAATTTATCTACTGTTCAAATCCACCTTTTGGAACTCAAGGAAGGCCACGGAGGCTGGAAACTTACCTACAAGAAATGGGGGATAGAAAGGCTCTCCAAACCTGGGAACTCTGCATGTTACAGAGTCTAAGCCTGCTCATTGCACGGCAGGTCAATTAACTGAGAGACAAGGTGTTTAGGCAAATAATATGACTTTATTCAGAAAGGCAGCTGACTGAGAGGATAGCAGATTAATGTCTCAAATTAGCCATCTTATCCAGGTCTGGGTGCCAGTTTCACAGGTGGGCTGGGTCAGATTCTAACAAAGGCACTTTAACAGTCAGGTAGAGGGGCAGGATTCCCTGACACAGGCCATTATGTATGATTATAATAACAAAAGCAGCAAAAACAAAGGTTAAAGTCAAAGAAACAGATCCACGTGGAGTCAGAATTGGCTCTTCCCTGCTACAATTCCCCATTGTCAATGTCCATTCCACAGTCTTGTGGGAAAACGGAGTGATGACTGTTCTAAGTGCTTTATCAGATGGATCCGTCCAAGAGTGTCTGTTGTCGGTGTTCCAGTTGTTGATATTTGTCTTCTTCCGTTCTTATTTGGAATGTGTCTACTTTACATCTGTAGACTTAGAAATATTGGACATATAACGCAGGAGGCAGCATCTCAAGTTAAGGAATTATGTGCTTTTCTATGTGTGGGAAGATGCAAGAGTCAGGGCTCATTAAAATTATTTCCTTGATATGTACCTTAGCTATCTGGGGCCTGTATCCTGTATTTTCATATCCTGAATTTCCTCAGGGTTCATCACAGGTAGTGGCTGCAATCTGATGACTGCCTGGTGGCAGGTATTCTCCTTCCTCTGTTTTCTCAGGGCTCATCCGCTCACATTGGAGGGCTGAAATTGCTGATGATTGACAGGGCAGGAAATATTCCATTTCTCACATTCTCCCCTCTTGGTTGGAAATTTGATCAACATTTGGGAGACATTTCATGATCAAATTTTGTCTCACGGTGCTGGGAGGCTCATCCCAGATTGGGTGAAAGCTCTTGATATGCCACTCCAGGTGCTAAATTTTGGATTAGACCCCAGCAATAATGAAAAATTCTCTGGATCTTGTGCCTAATTATGATCCAGCAGACATTTTCCCTTGTTGCTTCTTCCCATACCTAGAATCAAACTGTTACATTTATTTTATGTTATATTTTTAGTCATATAAGCTTTGTTGGAGGCCTGGTTACACACTGGGTATTACATGAGACAACAGTCTTATAATTTAGACAAAATATAAGTAATGCAGCCAGTACCACTGACAAAGACAAAGTGCAGCAGGGAGGCATAGAGCACAAACAGTTTGAAAACAAAGAACAAATTAAAACAATGATTAGTATAACTAGTTTTAATCCAGTTGCAATAGTCAAGCAACCAAAGGAGTCATAACTGATTTAATGAGCTATCCATAGTTTCATTGTCCAGACTGTGCACAACTTATGCATGGCTTAATCTTTGAGACAAGCACTCGCAGGATCAACCAAATATAGAGAAAAAGATAAATGTTTCAATTCTTCTTACAAAGGTATAATTTACCAAATTATTATAAGTCATAGTTAAAGGGGGAGATTTTCCTTATTCTTGGAAAACACAAATTTAAACCAGTAATTTTTTAGATAGAAGCCATAAAAACTATAACTATATTTACCAGTTCACTCAGTTCTATGTAACTAACTTCCCTGGACCACCAGGAAGTCCCTACCCCCCAGTTTTAACAACCAAAAAAAGTCTCCAGACATTGTCAAATATCTCCTGGGGAGCAATATTGGCCCAGACTGAAAACCATTGCCATAGATCATAAAGATATATTCTCACAGGATGTCTTATAAAAAGCTTCATGGATACATGATTCAATTGGAATTGATTTTTGTCCAAGCTGTGAGGCAGGCATTCTATGTCATTAGTTCTCCCTTGCAGATATATTTTTTCAACACCATTTATTGAAAAATCTATCTTTCTCACTGTTCTGTAGTGCTGCTTTTGTTACATTAAAAAACAAAATTCAACTGAGTAAACTGGAAGATCTAATTGGCTTCATTTGATAGTCTGGCAGTTATCCCTTCTAACAAATAGAAAAGAACTCTGAGGACCTGAACAAAATGGAAGATTTCATAGACAGAAGGAAGATGGGAAGAGGAAGTTAAGATTGGATTATCTTAGGCAAGGTCACCTCCCTTAGAGAAAGGCAGGGGGCTTTAGGCAGATTACATCACAGGATTTGATCGGGTAATTCTAGATTGATTGGTTTAAAATTCTACTCCTGGGAGGGGCCTAAACTAATCACAGTGGGGCTTAGCCCAAGGGACTCCATTTTGGGCTTTTGGGTTTTTTTTTTTTTTTGGTTTGTTTCTTAACACTTTTATAAACAGCATTTATTCTACAGAGTACTCTGAAGGAAGAAAGATATGTGCAGCTATTTGTGTTCATTAATACGAATGCAAACATTCTTTTTTGTCCTGAAATACTGAAAAGGCGAATGTGTCTGATAGAAAAATAATCCTTAAGAGTTTCCAATCAGAAAACAACACCTTTCAAAACAGATTTTTCTTTTCCTGGTAGAAACAAAACAAAACAAAACTCTGGATTATGGGGAAGAAATTAAGCAAAATAAAGTCTAATCAGTTGTTGAGGTGGCTTTAATACAAAGTTTTGTCCATTAAACCAACTTGTCAAAAGCAGCAAGTGGACTTCTCTGGTGGTCCAGTGATTAAGAATCTGCCAAGGCACAAGAGTTGATTTGTGATTTAGGAAGATTCCACATATGTCTCAGGGCAACTAAGATTGTGAGTTAAAACTACAGAGCCCAAGTGACCTAAGAGTCCATGCTCTGAACCAAGAGAAGCCACAGCAAGGAGAAGCCCACACACCATAACTCGAGAAACCCTGTGCACAGCAACAAAGACCAGCACAGTCAAAAATCAATCAGTAAAATAAAAGAATTTTTAAAAACTTTTTTAAAAAGCATGAAATGTTTAAAATATAAATATAAATAGACATTACTGCCCGATTAGTAACACAGTTTCAACAACTTACAATAACACTTTTGGTGTTCTTCCTGCAGAAATAGTATCCCTTCTTGGCACCCTTATGGGGTACACATGCAGGAGAGCTTCAATTGGAACTGTGATTTACAACCGCAAGTCCAACCCCTCACTACATGGGACCATCTACAACACAACAAATACACCAAAATCAATTGGTTTAAAAAAAAAACAAGTGGGTGGAGGAGGCAGGAGCACAGCCATTATGAAGTCTTCCTGAAACCCTTTAGAATAGAGTAGATGTTATTAAAGGCTTCATTAATTTCTCTTCTGACTTTAGCACCTGTTAACACAACTTTTCCAGAAACAAAAATAAGGAGAACAATTCTCGGTTTGATCATTCTGTAGACTAAACCAGGAAATAACTCTGGCTCATAACTGGCGAACTGTCGGTGGCTAAGCAGAAGGGCTTCTAACCTTATGGGGAACTTCACGTCACAGCTCCCCACCATGTTCTGAATCTTGAAGTCCAAGAACTTAGCTGGAAAACCCAACTTCTGTATGATCCTGGCATATTTTCTTGCTGCTAGTCTGGACTGTTCTTCACTCTTGCCTCCTGTGCACACCATCTTCCCAGAACTGAAGAATAGTGCAGTAGTCCGGGGCTCTCTTATTCTCATGATTACAGCAACAAACCTCTTGGGATTATATTCAGCATTTCGAGCAAGAAGGGCAATTCTCTTTAGGTCAAGTTTACAACCAAGATTCACCGTGCATACAATATTGTGCAGCTGCGGCACCAATTCAGTGATCTCTGAGGCTGGCATGGCAGGAGTCATGGGGGTCATGGGAGTCATGAGGGATGGATACAGGGGAGTGGTACCCAGCAAGGGTGTGGTCATAAGAGGCTGTGAGTTGAAGAGCGGTGGTGTCTGGTCCGAGGCCTCCTGGGTTGCCTGCTGGGACGTTGTCGAAAGCTGACCTGTTGCCACCTTCGCCTGCTGCTGCTCCTCCTCCAAAGTAGACAGACCGTCGGTGCTCTGAACCGGCTGCGGAGTCAGTCCTGTGCCATAATGCATCATTGGACTGAAGACAGGGATTCCAGGACTCATGGCACCTTGAGGGGAGGCCAGATATCGGTCAAATGGAGAGAGGCTATCATTCCGATCCATGATGTTCACTTTCTTCTTGGTGAACCAAAACCTTCAGAATGGAGATTGCCTAGGAAAGCGTTCAGTCTTTTCCTGGAGCTAGTCTAGCACACTCTTCTCAGCAACCGACTTCTGTTACTGGAAGCTCAGCTCCTCTGTACTTCCGTGTCGAATCAAATCCCGGAGACAAGAGTTTTGGGTGAAGTAGAAAAGAATAGCTCTACTACTTCGCCGCGCAAAGGGAGATGCACCACGCTTCTGCCTTGAGAACCTATGAGTCTCAAATTGGAGAGAACTTGAGGGTTTTTATACTGGTGGGGGTCTGACAAGGTTAGTGTGTGGGCGGGGCTTGCACTCCCTTAATCTCATCTCAGGTGGGTGGTCTCCTACTTTTGATGAGTTTATCTGGTCCCTTTAATCTTGCCTCTTGTGGGTTCTTGACTGCAGCTCACTTTATTAGCAACTTTTCGCATCTGCCCTTTGGAACTCAGGGAAAGTCATAATGACTGGATATGGATACACTAATGCAGTCTAATAAGCATACAAGTGGACTTCCTTCCATTTCTTAACCTCATAACTCCACTTAATGTTACATTATACAAAGCAGTGTGGTGTGTGTGTTATTTGCTCGGTTGTGTCCAACTGTTTGTGACCCCATGAACTATAGCACACCAGACTCCTCATCACTCATCAGTAGGCAGTGTGCCTCCCTGGGATGCAGCTGACATGAATTAGTGATGGAGGAGGAGGTGGCCTGCAGCACCCTGCATCCGGCAGGAAGACAGCAACGCAATGAAAACAAGGCTGCCGGGCTGTGCCCAGCTGAGGGGTGCCGTTCAGGCTCACTTCCTGCTCCCACCTCGCCAGCAACCTTGGGCGGGAAGTGAAATGGAGTGAAGTGTGGTGGGGAGACCTGGGAGGGCAAGACAAGCAGGCCTGGGAAGGCGCTCACAGGTGCTGGGTTCAGGCCACTCCAGATGAGAGATGAGGTCCCCTTGTGGCAGAGCCTGCTGCTGAGCTCCATTCTCCCAAATGGAGGGGAACCTTTGAGATCACCCATTTCAATGCCCTCCTTTTCTGCCTAGAAACCACTCATTACCCCCTTTCCTATCAGACCAGGACAATAACCTCACTTTTCAAGTGAGGCCTGTGCCCACCGTCACCTGCACATTCTCTCATATACCCTGAGGCTGGGATTCCCTTCTTCCCTTCAAGATCTATGGTAAACACGATTCCTCACCTTTGGCCCCTCCAGGAAGGCAGCACCTATGTGCCGCGTGCCCCCACCCCCACCCAGTAGGCTTCTCCTGGATTCCAGCTCCCTGAAAGGGGGGTGGGGTGTTTCAAATCTCAGTCCTGGAAGGAGCGATGACTGGGCTCCAGAGTAACCTTGGACAAATCCATTTCTCAGAGCCTCAGCTTTTTTCAGTTTCCTCCAAGTAAAATGGCGGGAGTATTGCAGTTCCCTCTGTGGTGGTTGTGGGCATGAGGTATACAAGGATGTTCAATATTTGCCAGGGCCTGGGGACCATTTGGAGTCCCTTGTTATTAGGGACTCTGTTCTCCAGGCGATCTGTGGTATATTGATTTGAACATTCACCCTGCCTTTGATGGTTATCCTTTCCTTTGGCCTATTTCTTGCCTGCAGAGGGCCATACATTATACTCCCAGAGGAGCCAGCTAAGTCGCTGAGTTCCCCTGCATCCATTGCTGGGGGTGTTTTTGAGGGGTCTATTGAGGCATGTGGGTCTTTGTTGCCTAAACAAGGATGGAGCCCACATCTCCTGCTTTGGAAGGAAGATTCTTAACCACTGGATCATCAGGGAAGTCCCCTGCTTTGTATTTGGATCTTCTTTGCTCATCTTTTATCACCTACTCGCAAGGTGTAAATTTACTCTTGTTGGAATATCTTCATTACTCTCCTTCCTATCCTGTTCTTTCTATGGTGCCTATACTCTCCTGTATTCCTTTTAATAATTTGATTTTGTTTACTTTTACTATTTTTCCCCCCTATATCTGTCAAGGTCTTTATTTAGTAACCATGTCTGGCTCTAATTTGATGTTCAATGAATGCCCAATGAATATTTTTGACTAAAAATTTGAATTACTTTTTCATTATTATATTTTATTTTTCTTGGAATTGACTACTGTCTTTTTCAGCTGCATACTTGGCCTTTTCATTCCAGAGTTCTTTTTTTGTTTTGTGCCCTTTTTGCTTTTTCTTTTTTAAAAAAACTAATTTGACCGTTCAGGGTCTTAATTGTGGCATGTGGGAGATAGTTCCCTGACCTGGGATTGAACCCAAGTCCCCTGCATCATGAGCAGGGAGTCTTAGCCACTGGACCACCAGGGAAGTCCATTTTAACTTTTCTTAAAGTTTTAACTGTTTTCTTAATCTCTTTCAGCCTTGTTTGAAGTGTTACATTAGAGCTTTTAATTTGCTTTGTGTTTGCATTTTTTTTTGGTGTCTTCTTATCAAAGTATTTTAGTTCATTTTTCTCTTGTAACACTTTGTATGGTTAGATCATAGTCTCCTCCTCCTTTCCAAAGTTTAAATGAAATGTGTTGACCTGGACTACTGTGAGGACATTTCTGTGGAGAAGGAATGCCCTAGGTACCTTTTCCAGCTTCATGGCTTGAGGGATTTCGCTCAAGATACGGTTATTTCTCTGCCATTCGGAGTGGAGCTTGGTTCAGAAAAGTTTTTCTGTTGTTTCTTACAGGTCAGTGGGGCTTGCCTGGCAAGGTGGTATTCTCACCTCAGATGTTGTATTTTGCTGTTGCAGAATTTTCTGAGTTCTTCATCTGGCACCTTCCCCTGCTCCCTACTCTTGGAACCTTTTCTTTCCCTTACCCCCAGTGCTACTTCCCTGCCCAATTTGGTTTTTCAATCTAACAGTTTTCTTTTCAGGTAAGATTTTGTCTTTCTGGAAGGAAATATTTGCTGGGCATTTCTGAAGTCCACAGTGCTAGATGGCCATGACACTATTTGATCTCTTGATACACCTGTTTTTGGTTTTGAACTCATTAACTCAGAGCCTGTGATGACTTCTCCCAGTTTTCAGCTCTTCTCAGACCTGTTAGTCCTGTTTGGTTCAAATAAACCCAAAACAATACCAGGGTTAGTTTGGGTCAGGGTGGTGGCAGTGAAGATAGAATTGGGCAAGAGGAGAGATAATTTGGGGGTAAAACCATGAAGAATCACTGATGGCTCTGATGTAGAAGAGAGTTAAGTGTGATTTTAGTGATTTTTTGGCTTGAACAATTAAGATGGTGTTATTATTTACAGAGATGGGGAAGACTGAGGGAAGAATGATTGGTGAGAAGTGTGTGCTCTTTTGGTGTTCTAGTTGGAAATAGCAACAAATGCAGTTGGTTATGAGTCCAGAACTCAGGGGAGAAATCTAGCCTAGAAACAGAAATTTAGAGGTCACTGTCTCTGTCAGTTTGGGTTGCTTTAAACACATTATCATAGACTGGGTAGCTCAGCTAGCTCTCTGACCTTTTTTTTTTTTTAAATTTTTTAAAACAAGTACTTGCAGTCTATCAGCTGAGAGAAAGAGGGCCTGTATGGGAGGCACCAGGCAGGAGAAAGTTTGAGGAGAGCGGGGAGAGTATAAAAGACATTTCTGAGGGTGGGATATTTACTAGGGAAACCTGATGGACTGGAGGTTGCGGTCATTAGTTTAAAATAAAATGCATCACCTATGCCCTCTCCCTCCTCCACTTCCTTCCTTTCTTCTTCGCTATTTAAGGCCCACTGAGGTAGGAGGCTAGGCAAGGTGGGGACCCAGAGAGGGTTCAGGGCTGAGTAAGGTAGCGGCCTAGCAAGGGTGGGGAGACTGGTTGCATGCAGAAGGTTGAGCAGGTGAAGGGAATGTGTGTGTGCGTGTGTGCGTGCTTAGTCGCTCAGTTGTGTCTCTTTGTGACCTCATGGATTGTAGCCTGCTGCGCTCCTCTGTCCATGGAATTCTTTAGGCAAGAATACTGGAGGGAGTTGCCATTCCCTTCTCCAGGGGGTCTTCCCAATGGAGGGATTTAACCTGGGTCTCCTGTACTGCAAGCAGATTCTTTACTGTCTGAGCCATCAGAAAGCCCCAAGGGAATACATAATAAAATACAAAATAAAAAATCACATTAGCAAAATAATGTTCAAGCTAATAATATATACACACAACATTGTAGAACGCAAACAGTTTTCATATCATGGCATCTTCTTGTTATCCAAGGCATTTTAGAGGCCAGTGCTTCGAGTTATATTTAGTAATGAGGAAAATAAAGTTGAGAGACTTCCCCAAAGTCACGTAACAACTTGAAGACATAGCTGAGACTAGAATTTTGAGATTCAGATTTCCAGGTCACTACTCTCTACAACAAAAGAGCAGTGCTTGAATACTTGATATGTTTATCATAAAAAAGGGGGTCTATCAGAATGGAAAATACTGGTCAGGAAAGAATAATCTAATGGCATTTTATTTCTTATAAATTCCCCACTTTCAACTATTTGGAAAAACTGTGGTCATTCATAGATTTCTATCCAAAAAGTGGGTTTAAATTTACTTGGCTATTGCTCTTCCAGAAGAAAATATTCATTGAATAGGAACAGATCATTGACACAAAACAAACAACAAACAGAAATGTAGAAATTAGAACTTTATTATATATAAACATTTCCAGAATATAAACTGATTTTGTATCAAGACTCTTTTTTAAAACTGTATGTAACTTAAGCTTATTATAATGTATGTCATTTTCCACTTTTCAATCTAGAAAATATACTGCAAGTTAGATCTAACAGAAGAAAATATCTATCTAAATTGCTTCACAGAGAAAACTAATGAATGTAAAAATACCCACCCCAAACTAAAACCCAACCAGGAAATAGACTCTGTTAAGCCTATTAATCTTACTTAAATATAAATGACCTCCCAAGGGAAAAATACTTCCACCACCACAGCAACCAGATGAATAAAAGCAGAGCCACTCTCGTTAAGGGGAAATTACATTATGTATAAGAAAAATGTAGTAATGATTTTAGAAAATGAGGAAAAATATTTCCATGTTGGATAGCAAGCGTACTCTGTTTCCTGTTCTCTTAGCCTTTGTACCTGCTCATGTAAGAAGAGGGATTTGAACATGAACACTGTAAAACCAAGCTTCTCAACTATTAGTATAACCCTGGGGGAACCAATGCAAGAGCTTCAAAATCCAAGAATAGACTGGTCCCAAAGCATTTCCTCCTCTGTCCTTTCTTGGCCTTGTTCCTTTTTCTCTTTTCTGCGCTTACGTTCCTCTTTCTTAGAGGCTACATCTCGGCTTTTTTTCTCCTTTCGGTTCTTAAGCTTTTCTGTACTGACTCTGACTGTTTCTGCCTCTGTTTTGCTTGTTTGGATGCTCTTGTATTTGTCTAAATCTATTTCCTCACAAGCTTTTTTCCTCTTATGCTTGGGCCGCTCCTCCTCTGGCTTTTCTCTGCCTTCCTCTGTGTGCCTTTTCCTCTTCTGGTGTATGTGTTTATAACTAGCCTGGTGGGCACTGGTACTATTTTCTGAGGAGAGGTGCCTGTAAACTCCAGATTCTACACTGTATGCGCTACAGTTAGACTCGTGCTGACTCAGGTTCGGGGGTACAGGCTTTCCTGAGAAACAGTCCCTGGTGACCTGAGAGCAGCTCAGGGAGTCTAGTCTCAGCCTGCTGTCATGAGCTGGTAGCCACTGAGGTAACTGCTTTTCCACTCTTTGTGAAATACTGCATGATCTTGGGTAGGTTTGGACGGTTCCATATGGGAGTCTTTGCTCAAACATTCTACACCTGGGTCTAGAGTTGACCTCTTCTTTGTACCCATAGGTTTCCAAATAATCCTCTCTCATCTTCCTGAAACAAGTCTTTGGCTCTAAGCCTCTGGCTTTCTGCACTTTGATATAATCTTCAAGTTCATCTTGAAAAGAGTCATAAGTCTTCTTTGAATGCTTCATTAGCTTGACAAGGGATTCTCTGTAGGTAGAAAAGATGGGAGAAAATTCTTCTTACTAGATTATTTAATTCTGAATATTTCCTTTACTCTTGAAGAGTCTCAAAAGACAAAATAAAGAAGCCCCTTCCCCTATCCCAAAATTAAAATCTACTTTGGTGTAAAAGTTAAATATCAAGATATTATATGCCAAAAAGGAGCATGAGGAAGTCAAATATTGCTTACGCCACTCACAAGTAATTTTATCCTTCTCAGAAGTGAGATGAAGGAGACAAGGAGCTGACATGTATAATTCTTTTTTTTTTTTTAATGTATAATTCTTTT
Organism: Cervus canadensis; assembly: GCF_019320065.1. NCBI lineage: Eukaryota > Metazoa > Chordata > Mammalia > Artiodactyla > Cervidae > Cervus > Cervus canadensis. The sequence continues at coordinate 45,675,745 of NC_057390.1, forward strand.
GTAGGGCCAAAAATGTAAGGCTTGTAGGGATGTATGGATAGAAGGACTAACACATCCATGGTGAGTGGCCTGATCTGAGTGTTCAAATAATTTCTAAAGTTCAGATTCTTGAACACTGTTGTCTAAGAAAAGTAACAAACCATAGAGAGGTAATTTTTAAAATCTTCTGTTCACTCAAAATAAAATAAACATACATACTCACCAGACAACAGTATTGTAAGACTTAAAAATAAAATTGTAAAATGGTTTGGGAATGCTGGAAATTAGAAATCCAGCTATGAGACAAAACTACTCTTAGGTATAGGGCATGAGAAAAGATGAGGGAACAGAGTTCTGTGTCTTCTGCATAGGGAATTGGATTTCATTCTGTTATTTCTGATTGGTGGAAAAGACATTCTAGAATGCCTTCTGATTTGTTCTCTATTAAAGAGCTCGTGGGAGGGTTAAGAGGAAAATGGAAGTGAAAGCTCAGAGTGGGTAGGGATTTATATAGAGAAAAGTTTCAGAAGAAATTTCAAGCAGATATGCTAATCTTTGCTTATGTTTTTGGGAATGGGGCAGTACAACTACTATTTCTCTTTCTGTCCCCCACCTCAAATCCTGCATTACAAATATAGCAGAAAATGTACTTAGTATGAGAAGATAATTTTGGTGATATTTTTGGTGATATGCTTTATTTCCAAAAATTATGAGGCAGTATAACCCATGTAGTTCCTTCCTTTAACAGAAACAAGTCTGACAGCAATCTAGAGTCACCAATGATCAGCTAGTTTTACTGGCAATTTGACATTAAAAAGGAAGTTTAAATGAAGCCTAACTTGGTGAGCCAGAAAATTTAGCTCCTATTCAACTTAAATAGTAGAAAAATTCTGACTAGAGCAAAATGCAACATAATGATTAAACATGGGCAAAAAAATTTTGACCAGACACTTCAGAAAAGAATATATACAAATGGACAATAAGCACATGAAAGATGCTCAATATCATTCATCATCTAGTAGATGTCAGTTAAAACCACAAAGCGATATCACCACGAACTCACTAGAATGACTGAAATTAAAGAGATTGGTGAGGATGTAGAACAACTGGAATTCTCAAATATTGCTGGTAGGATATAAAATGGTACGACTACTTGAAAATAGCCTGGTAGTTTCTAAGGAAGTTAGACATACACCTACCATATGATCCAGTTATTCCACTCCTAGATATTTATCCTAAAGAGAAGGAAGTATATGTCCACATGAAGAGTTATACATGAATATTCACAGCAGTTTTATGTGTAATAGCCCCAGAAAGAGAAAAAAAAAAAAAACCCAAATATTGATCAACAGATAAATGCATAAATCAAACAGTGGCATATCCATATAATGGAATCAATGATAAAAAGGATCAGACTACTGATATACTTGATGAAATGGATGAATCTCAAAATAATCAAACTGACTCAAAGAAGCCTGAGAAAAGAGTACATAATCCATGATTCCATGTACATAAAGCTCTTGAAAAAGGAAAACCAACCTATAGCAATACAGTGGTTGCCTGGGAAAAAGTAGTCAGGAAAAAGTAGGAGGAAGCTCAGCTGGTAAAGGATCCACCTTCAATGCTGGAGACCCTGGTTCCATTCCTGGGTCGGGAAGATCTAATGGAGAAGGGAACGGCAACTCACGCCAGTATTCTTGGGCTTCCCTGGTGGCTTAGACAGTGAAGAATCCACCTGTAATGTGGGAGAGCTGTGTTTGATCCCCAGGTTGGGAAGGTCCTCTGGAGGAGGGCATGGCAACCCACTCCAATATTCTTGCCTGGAGAATCCCCATGGACAGAGGAGCCTGGCTGGTTACAGTCTGTGGGGTTGCACAGAGTTGGACATGACTGAGCAACTCAGCACAGCATTATAAGGGGCATTTCTGGGGGCATGATACGTTTACTATCTTAACTATGGTGATCATTTCATCAATACATATGTTTCAAACCTATCAAATTATATACCTGGAATATGTACAGTTTCCTGTACATATCTCAACTATACTTCAATAAAGCTGCTTTTAAAAAGTCACTAATAAGATTAAAAAGATGTTCATAATTGTCAAAACTGGATGATAAGTACAGAAGATGTCATAATACTGTTTTCTCTATTTTTATGTTTAAAAATGTTTTATAATAAAAAAAAAAAGATTTTACTTCATACTCACAGGATGGCTATAATCAAAAAGATAGATAATAAATAATGTGTTGGCAAAGAGGAGGAAAAACCAGAAACTTCATTCATTCTTGGTGGGAATGTAAAATGGTACAGCAACTTTGGAAAACAGTTTGCCAGTTCTTCAAAATGTCAAACACAGAGTCACCACATAACCCTAGCAATTTCACTCCTATATATATACCCAAGAGAAATGGAAATCTATTGTCAACACAAAAACTTCTACAAAAATGTTCACAGCAGCACTATTACTGACAGCTAAAATTAGAAACAATCAATGTTCATTAGCTGATGAATGGATAAACACAATGTGGCAATTCACACAATGGAATATTATTCAGCAATATAAACGAATGAGGTACTACAAAATGGTGTAACACAGATGAAACCTGAAGACATGCAGAGTGAAAAAAGCCAACCCCAAAAGATCACAGATGGTGCAGAGATCAATGAAGACATGAACTGAACCTTACCCTTATCAGATTGAGACCTTGGTGGAGAAATCTGATCATATTCACTCATTAATTGCTTCCGTTTTTTAGCATGAACTTTCTCCAAATAGCGAGACTGTGCAACAACCGAGGAGCTAAAAACCATGACAGCAGAGATTAAAAAAAACTATTTTTGCCCAATATTCCACTTCCCTTCACCTGAAACCAAGCAATCGTTTCTTTTTTCTAAAAAAAATTAAACTTGCTTTATTTTGAGGTTTGAAGTTATTGAAGTTAATTGCTCTACAATATTGCAAGCACAATCTTATTATAATGATTAAATAATTCAAAGTTTAGAATTACATCAACATAGATCAATCATCTGAAAACTCACAAAATGCACCTTCAATTTCTTATTTTGCTTCCTGTAAATCTGAAAGCAAAGCCAACTTTTTGAGTGTGTGTTTTGTGCTGTGCTTAATCATTCAGTCGTGTCTGACTGTGCGATCCCAGGGACTGGAGCCTGCCAGGCTCCTCTGTCCATGGGGATTCTCCAGGCAAGAATATTGCAGTGGGTTGCCACGCCCTCCTCCAAGGGATCTTCCCAATACAGGGATCGAACCCAGGTCTCCAGCATTGCAGGTGAATTCTTTACTGTCTGAGTCAAGAGGGAAGCCCAGTGTGTATTTTACACTTGAAAAATAAGTAATATTGTTTATTTTAGAGAAAGTGATCCAAAATTTACACCTCTGAATTTGAAAACAGCACTTGCGAGTTTTAGTTTACTCAGGAATTTTACTATATTTAGTCTGAACTAAAAGTCTTACACTTTCACTTGCTTTCAAGTCAAAGTATTAGTATAAAATATATAAATAATTCAGGATAAATACATATAAATAATGCTTCAGTATAAATAATGCTAACAATTGAGATGTCCTTTATTTTCAACCTACCTCATAATGTGAAATCCATTATGATTCAAATTATGGCACTAGTTCTTACAAGCCTTCTACAAAATGTATCTGTAAAATGTTCGGTCTTTGCTCACTCAAAGTGGTATCTATGAATAAAATAAAGGCAGGTAAGACATTTACGATAATATTTTCAATCTTCAACCCCGTATCATTTTATATACCATATTAAATCTTAACTTCTGAAGTTAAGACTGCTTACAAGGCTAAAGTACTAGCTTTTTGCTCATTGGAATGGCAATTTCAGTATGAAAACATTTAGCAAGCCTCTGATATTGCATATGAGCTTTAGCAAACTCCAGGAGACAGTGAAGGGCAGGGAAGCCTGGCATGCTGCAGTTCATGGGGTCACAAAGAGTTGGATATGACTTAGTGAAGAAAAACAACAATAATGTATTTTTTTAGTTCAGAAAATACTGTTCTGAAGGAGAAGTTACTGGGGCACATTACAGTAGGACTCTGGACTTGAGGGAAATGATCTGGGGCATCCAGCCTTAGTACTTTGTGTCTTAGAGCAGACATGTTTCTGATTTCTGACCTTTGTAACTGTTAAAATCCCAGCAGTAGCATCTCTCTCCCCATATTGGCTGACTTCTTAATTGATTTACTTTTCTAAATGCAAGACTTTATACTTTATCCTGTTATATGTTTAGGCCACCATTCTCATCTCTGACGATCTCTAAAATTCAGATTCTTTTAATCTTGGCATTTGCTACTAGTTATAATCTAAAATGGTACATAGTTTTGACAATTTCTTTAAAAGTTAAACACCTACTATAGGACCCAGTCATTTCACTCATAAGTATTTGCCCAAGAGACATGAAAACATGTCCACGCAAACACCTGTACATGAATATTCATAGCAGCTTTATTTCTTATAGCCAAAAACAGAAACAACTCAATCAGCAGGGGAATGCGTAAGCAAAGTGTGGTATATCCATACAACAGAATTATTCAGCGGTGAAAAGGAACAAAATAGCAATACATACAACATGGATGAATCACAAAATCATCATGCTGAGAAAAAGACATAAGAGTACCTATTATGACTCTACTTATAAAAGTTCCAGAAATACAAATTAATCTGTAGCGATAGAAAGCAGATTAGTGGTTGCCAGGCACAACCTCATGGAGGGAGGGATAAATTGTAAGGGAGCAGGAGGAAAGTGTTCAAACTGGTGGAAATACCTGGCATTTTGTTTATGAAAGTAGTTTCATGTCAAATATCTACCAAAAACTCATTGTACACTTTTAATGAGTGCCGTTTGCCATAACTAAAGTAAACCTTATTAAAGTTTATGAGAGGAGCTTAAAGATCTAAAATGAATGTTTTGGGAAAAAATTCTACCTTAACTTGTTAAACTGGATACAGTTTAACACGACTGCTCGGTCGTGTCTGACTCTTTGTGATCTCATGGACTGCAGCCCGACAGGCTCCTCTGTCCGTGGAATTATCCAGGCAAGAATAGTGGAGTGGGTTACCATTCCCTTCTCCAGGGGATCTTCCTGACCTAGTGATTGAATCCAGGTCTCCTGCATTGCAGGCAGATTGTTTCCTGTCTCAGCCACCACATATATACACACACAGATATCTGGCCAAGCAACAAGTGGGATCTTAGTTCCTAGACCAGGGATGGAACCCACCTGTGTGCCCCCAGCAGCAGAAGCACAGAGTTTTAACCACTGAACTTTAGGGAAGTCCCTAAACTGGATCTTTAAATGTTGGCTTTGTTTCCAGGAAGATCGTCTACCTAACATAGCTTAAGCCAACTATGCAGAACTACTGGTTGCCACACAATGTTAATTTTCTCACTGCTTCTAGGAGCTAGACATAGGGACCCTGGAGTTAGTTCTGGCACTTATTATATAGGCTTGGTCAAGTTTCTCAGGTATTGTGGATCTTAAGGAAATTAACAAATGTAAAGTACTTAGAAGAGTATATGACACATAGTAAATGCTGTATTTTTGTTGTTGCTGTTGTTGTTATTCGGGATTTCATCCATTTAAGTGAAATGTTTTTCCAACCAATTATTCCAGTAACTGTGTGCTCAGTTGCTTGTCGTATCTGACCGTTTGGGACCCTATGGACTGTAGCCCGCTAGGCTACTTTGTCCATGGGACTCTCCAGCCAAGAATACTGGAGTGGGTTGCCATGGGGTCTTCCAAGCCTAAGGATGGAACCTGCATCTCCTTCGTCTGCATTGCAGACAGATTCTTTACCCATTGAGCCATCTAAAAGCCCATTCCAGTAACTACAGAAAGCCAAATAAAGAAAAGATTATGGCTATACAAGTCAGGAGTGCCTGACAGGAGTACCTAACTCTTTGCATTTCAAGCTAACTCATGTTTCAGAAGGACCTTTTTTTTTTAAATGAAAGATCAAAGTTCAACTTGATTCTTACTATCTTTTCTGATTGCTGATTTTAAATCAACTATTATAAGATTTCAGTTTATGTCCTGTGTTAATGTTTGCTATATGTACTTTGATGTCTAAAAGAATAATGGAATGTCAAGCAGAAACACCCAATCTATTTACCAGTTGGTATTAGGTCTCAAGCAAGAAATAGTTTGTTTCTTCTGAAACTCATTTGGAGTATTTTTCTCAGATTAGGGTTAGTTTTTGTGAAAAAAATCTAGCAAAATTCTGAAAACTTGATGTTCCTATTTGTATACCACAAGTCTAGTTATAGATGACTATCCACAATGCCATTCACTTCCAGGAAAGATATAGCACAAATAGAAAGAAAATGTAATCTTTTATTTGGAGAAATTAAACTATGTACCTTGTTATTCAGTATCTGTACAAGGCTTGGTCTTATTTCAGTAGTAGGTAAAGCCATTGCAAAAGCTAAAGTAATACAAACACTGCACGCCAACTACTGAGTTAAATATGAAAAATGAAGAGTATGAATTACTTGCAATTCAAAACTGTCTAAAAAGACTTAGTATTTAATAAAATACTAAGAACCACTCCACTTTTCCTAATTCTAGTCTTGTCAGAAAATTTGTTACACCCCAATCACTCTTTCAGGGGCTTCCCTGGCAGCTCAGATGTAAAGAATCTGCCTGCAATGCAGGAGACCAGGTTTGATCCCTGCGTCGGGAAGATCTCCTGAGGAAGGGAATGGCTACCTATTTCAGTAATTTTGCTTGGAGAATTCTATGGACAGGGGAGCCTGGGAGGCTACAGTTCATTGGGTCACAGAGTTGGACACCACTAAGCAAGCATACAATCACCCTTTTAGAAACTGCAAAACCTGAATTTAACTTTTGCATCGTATAATATATGTTTTTAATATGCCACAGTAGGTTTAATAGGTTTGATGAGTAAATCAACTCGAGTGAAAAATTTACTAAAAATTTTCATGCCCACAGGACACTACCTGATTTGTGTTGTGACATGACATTAAAACTAAGTTTTTAAAAATACTTATTAAATATCTTTAATCACTGAAGGAAAAATGTTTGAGCAAAATTAGAATGTTAATTTGGCAAGTTTTAGGTGTAATTAGTTTCCCTTTAATAAACTCTTATTTAAATATACCAAACTAATGACACAGTACTACACTTCTCAAGTGAGTTCACTAAGAAGCATTAAAGGACATTTTCCCCACCATTTGCATCTTCTCTCAGCAGTGTTATGTACCATTCACTATACTTTGTTGAAGTTACCCAAAAGTATTTTGTTTTTTTCATGCAACAGGTAATAGTATTTTTTAAAAATCTTGATGTCTAATTGCCTGTTACTAACATTTACAGATAGTATTGGTTTTGTATATTAACCTTGTACTTTGTGTCCTTGCTAAACTCACTTATTCTAGTAGCTTTTTCAAAATTCCTTGGGGTTTTCTACATAGATGATCATTTGTTGTTGTTTAGTTGCTAAGCCGTGTCTGATTCTTCTGTGACCCTGTGGACTGTGAACTGCCAGGCTCCTCCGTCCATGAGATTTCACACTGGAGTGGGTTGCCTCTTCCTTCTCCAGCGGATCTTCCCGACCCAGGGACTGAACTTGAATCTCCAACATTGCAGGCAGATTCTTTACCACTGAGCCACCAGGAAGCCCATAGATGATCAGATCATTAGTATCAGCAAACAAAGACAGTGTGATTTCTTCCTCTCCAATCTGTAAATCTTTTTTTCCTTGCCTGACTATAGGACGTCCAGGACAATACTAAAAAGAACTGGTGAGAATAGACATTCCTGCCTTGCTCCTGGCTCTTGAGTTTGGCAATCTTTTAATACTGTTATAACCTTAGGGAAGACCAGAGCACAGCATATATCACGAAAGGAGTTCCCAACCCCTGGGCCACGGACAGTTAACTGTCATGGCCTCTTAGGAACGGGGCTGCACAGTGGAAGGTTAAGTGGCCAGCGACCAAGCAAAGCTTCATCTGTATTTATAGCTGATCATCATTGCTTGCATCCCCCAGTCTGTGTAAAAATTATCTTCCACAGAACTGGTCCCTGGTGCCAAAACAGTTGGGGACCGCTGTTTTAGGAGACTAGGTAACTGATTCCGTTCTCTTAACCAAAGTATGCTGCTGTATTCCTTTTTACCAGAGGGTCAAATTCCCTTTAAGAAGTTTTGAGAGATGCAGTATATACTTTCTAGCATCATGAATATTCTTAACTGAGTGAGTTATTAACCTTGCTTTTTCAGGAAATGAGAGTAGTATATGACCTATGAGTCTGCCATAGAACTGGATGACTTATAGTTATTTTACAACTAATACAATCAACAAAAGTAACAGGATTTGCTATGGCACATTTCCAATGACAAAACATAAAGGAATCAACAAAATCATTAATTGGGATTACTGGCTACACATCTAATACAAAATTTATGTCTATTTATTTTGGTTGTGCTGTACAGCTTGTGGGATCTTAGTTCCCCAACCTAGGCTCCAGCAGGAAAAGTGCTGATTCCTAACCATTAGAGAGTCAGGGAATTTCCTGTCTTTATTTAAACTGAGCCTTTGGTAAAGAATCCACTCATGAATTGGACTCAACTCGTGGGTCGGGAATACCCCCTGGAGAAGGAAATGGCAACCCACTCCAGTATTCTCTCCTGGAAAATTTCATGGACAGAAGAGCCTGGTGGGCTACAGTCCATGGAGTCACAGAGTTGGACATGACTGAGTGACTGAGCACACACAAATGGTTTGAAAATCAATCATTTTAAGTAACCTATAGCTAGCTAGCTCAAGGATCTTGACTAGATCAACTAAGAAATTAGTTTTACTTGGGCCCAAGGCAGACATTCTAAATCAGAACGTCATCAAATACATACCAGTCCTTCCAAAAGGTCAGAAAATGTAAATAGGTCAGTAAGAATGATCACGTCCTAACTTAAGAACCTGGTTCATGGGAGGGGCTCTAAATGGTATCTGAATAAATATAAGGGCTTATTAGCTTGATTTTCTGTCATTTGTCTCGAATCTCTGCGAAAAAACAAAGGAACACTTCAGACAATTGCTATGTAAATGGGTTAGATTGAATAAGTAGTTAGAAATGTTCTTTGTTCTCAAAATGAGTCTAATCTTCTTTTAAAAAGCCAGATTAGAAAGAACTGTTTGCTGTGGTTTTGTTTCTACTGATTTCTTAGGAATATTATTATCCTGAAAAAAGTTTTTAACTGTCAAAAATATTTGAGAAATTTCTTTTAATGAATTACAAAGTGTCCTGGAAAATCTTACTACACTTTCACCATAAATGTGATGTATATTTCTTTTCAGGTAAGTCTGGTCATGTGGTATTTGAGTTTTTGTGATTGAGTTTAATTTCTCAATTTCCTATTTGTAATTTACACCTTCTATATATTCCCTGCTTGCAAATTCTTAATCCTTACTGATCTTTATTATCAAGCCCAGTTTAAGAGAAGCTCCTTCATAAGTACTACAGCTATAGGTGAAAATGGATCAGGAGTTTTAATAGTCCTTTCAGGATCTTGAAAAGGAGAGTGGAATTTAATAATTGAAAGGATGACAATTCTCAAACACCTTTTGGAGGAATCTTAAGAAAAAAAGATACTGGCTAAGTACTAGACAAATTTTTTTTTCTCTTCTGGCTCATGTACAATTGGAAATTACATTAGGTGTTTATAAATATCTAAACTAAAAATATACTGGGTCCTACCAGTGTTTTAAATAGCATATCAAATATTTACCATTTGTTAAGCAGCACTTAACTGAACAATGAACAAGGATATTTACTTAAAAGTGACAAGAGGTAATTTTTAGGTAGTAAATTCTATTTTCCAAATCCTAACAAAACCTCAGCTGTAACTCACTACTCTTTGAACGTCATTTGATGGCCATTGTAAGTCAAAGTTTCACGTTTTATGAACTGCTGTTCTAGTACACAGCCAAGCCAAACCAGTTCATAATTTTAAAGCTGGCGAGGTCCTCAGTTTGGTTAGTGCAGACTTCCTCAACCTTGACACTGACATTTCGTGTAGGATAATCCTTTGTGGAGGCTGTGGTATGTCTATGTTGGTGCCTTGTGTGTTTCATGTTGTGTGTGGCATCTCTGGCATCTAGCAGATACCAGCAGTACTTCTGCTCACCAAGCCGTTCCTTGTCCAGTGGCAAAAACCAAGAAAAAAAGTCTCCAAACATTGCAACTGTCCTCTAAGGTAGGGGTGGGGCAAAAGCATCTGTTTGTGATAGTCACTCAATTGGGCTAGTCCAACTCCCCTCCTCACAGATGGCAAAACAAGTTCAGAAAGTTTGGGACTTAAGTGTCATACAGCTAGTTGAGAAATTAGCACTAGAATCTATTTAATCGACTCTATTTAATGCCCACATAACCACCTTGAAGCAGTACAGAAAGATAACTGCCTGCCAACACTCTGTTTTGAACTGATTTTGTTTAGTCTTTAGTAACTGCACATATTCAAAGTCATTGCAAAAAACAAAAAAACCCACTCTGGCAAAAGCTGGGTTTTTTCCCCCATGAGAAACTGTTTCCAAATTTCTGTGATGTAGCTATGGAAGCTAAACTGAATTTTAGTCTTGACATCTTGAACAGCTCAGGCTTGTTAGTGAAAGGCAGGAAGTTTGGTATGAAAGCAGAAAATTCAGATTTTATTTTTTTAATCTCAGAACAGTAATACTAACCCAGGCTGATTGAAGACACTAAACCTAGTCTTCTAAAAGTTGCTATCACTAAGGTACTTAATGAAACATCATTTGGTTGCAGTTTCTGATTTCCATTTTTAGTGAATGGAATTTATGTAAAATACTTACAAAATGTTCTAAGAAATTTATATTTTACTGCTTTGCCATTCCTCCAAGTGAAAGGTATAAAAGATTATCTAAGAGTACACAAAAATAGAGTATACTGTGGAAGATGAAAATAAAAATTATTTTAATGAAGTTATTATATTTACTGCTGTCCCTCAGGAAAAAGGAAAATTAAATTATCCAACAATGTTCCGGTTTCCACCAAAAATAATGTTCTGGTTTTGTCTCTCTGGAGACAAAAAGCAACATGAGGCAACACTGCAAATACTAAAAATTAACTATGAAACTGAAGATGGCTGAATGTTCTACTAGAATTTTCTGCAGTGGGATCAAGCTCCACCATCCAAAATCATTTTCAAAACTGCCTTAGAGAAAAAAAAAAAAAAACTGCCTTAGAGGCTAAACTTATAGTTTGGAACCAGCAGTTTATTTGCAGGCATACAGTACTTGTAAGAACTCAAACATCTCTTAGATCGAAATGGTCAAGAAGTAGCTCTTTGTCTTAGGGAAAATGAATTGGTGAAAACTCTAAAAGCTCTAGGCAGGTATACTCCTTTCAAACTTTTGCAGAGACTTGACCAAATTTTAACATGGTCAAGTTGGAATGAACCAGCCCCATCGCTGAGCTCAGGTCTGGAAAGGCTCACGGCTGTCAAAAAATATTTACTGTTTGTTCTAGCCACCACCTGATGAGGTCCCTGGCCTCTCTTTTATACAGTTCTTACTAAAGGGTTTACAATTTCGAACCCTTCCTCAGTCTCTTTGAAATGTATTTCTGTCTCCTATAGCTCGGGTGTGTCTGAGTCTCATGATCTGAAAGTCATTCCTTTGAAATGTGATGATCATGTATTTCAGAGCCTCTGTCTCCCAGTTTCTTCGGGAAAACAGAATTCTCACTTCCGTAACTGCCAGCAAGCTGACACTGCCCAACCCTTTGTAATTCTGCACTTCCCCGACTCTACTTGAACCCCACCTTTCCCCATTCCTTCATTTAAGACTCCCAGTCACTTCTGCGAAAAGTCGGAATGGAGCTCAGTCTTTTTCCTACTATCAGTACTTACTGAATAAAAGTTGTTTTAGCCGCCCTAACTCAAGTCCTGCTTTGACACTGGCAGGTACCTATTAAAACTCACACCACCATCAAGATGAGCTTGTACATCTTGGAGGCTTGTTTTAAATGGTGTTATCCTCAAAAAACCCGGGGAAACTCTGCGAAGTGATCCCTCAAAAACTTCACCCCCTCTACTCTTCCTCCAGGGCCCCAGGACCTTTGGGCTCGCGTGTTTACTTCCTATTCTCCCCAAACTCCGACTCCACTTCTCCCTCCGTGTGAGTGAGGTCGCTACTTTTCGGGATGTTGAATTTCACTCAGCGCAGGTCTACGCCCTTCCGCGTCTGGGGCCTTTCCTCTCCTTGCCTCTGTCCCCATCACATCCTCCCCTTCCCTCGCCCTGACACTCTAGATCTACAGTCTCGGCCGGGTCGCCTCTCTCCCGCTCCAACCTCAGCTCCCCCGGCAGCGGAGACGTCCCTTCTCCCTCCGCGATCCACGTGGGAGCCCGGCGCCCGTTTCCCAGGGGTGACGGGTGGGGAGGGGAGCAGAGAGTCTCAGGTCCTGTCCGCTCCGCCATTTCGCACTCTCCGGGCGCGCCGGGCCTTTACCGGGTCGCAGGATGGAGGGGCTGAAGGCCCGGGCCGCCCCCGCCGCCGGGGCGGGAACTCACCTTCTCTGAGGCAGGGGCAGCGTCTACAACTACTGTCCCCCTCCCCGCCAGCGCCGCCAGCCCGGGGATAGGCCGAGGTGGAGGTGGCGGAGAGGCAGGGACAACCGCTGCCGCACCGCCGCCTCCGCCGCTGCCGAACAGGCGGGGTAAGAGGAGGAGGAGGAGGCGGAGACTGGACTTCCTGAGGGGAAGTCGCCGCCACCACCAGCGGCTGACTGGACGGAACCGGGGACCACGGCGGCGAGGCGCGCTACTGCGCTTGCGCAGTCTCCGGCTCCTCGAAAACCCCGCCCTCCCGGTTGCCTGACCCGCTGAGTCAGCCACTTCGCGAGTTCTCTTCTACCCTGGCTTGTGTTAGCCTTTCTTTTGCTGGTGCTTGGTGTTCCTTGGTCTTTTGGTGTTCTTTGGTGATTTCCCTGGTGGCTCAGTCGGTAAAGAGTCTGCCTGCAATGTGGGAGACCTGGATTCGATCCCTGGGTCGGGAAGATACCCTGGAGGAGGCAATGGCAACCCACTCTAGTATTCTTGCCTGGAGAATCCCATGGACAGAGGAGCCTGCCGGGCTACAGTCCATGGGGTCACAAAGAGTCAGACAGGACTGAAGCGACTTAGCACGCACCCACCATTGGAAGAGAGGAAAAACTCCTGGGGCAGCTCACCTTGGGAGAGTGAGTCTGAAACCAATTACGAAGCCGGTACCCGACGATTCTACATGCAGGGCAGCAAAGGAGACACAGATGTAAAGAACAGACTTTTGGACTCAGTAGGAGAAGGCGAGGTTTTGAGAAGTGAAGTGAAGTCGCTCAGTCGTGTCCGACTCTTTGCGACCCCATGGACTGTAGCCTATTAGGCTCCTCCATCCATGGGATTTTCCAGGCAAGAGTACTAGAGTGGGTTGCCATTTCCTTCTCCAGGGATCTTCCCCATCCAGGGATCGAACCCGGGTCTCCCGCATTGTAGGCAGACACTTTTACTGTCTGAGCCACCAGGGTTTTGAGAGAATAGCACTAAATCATGTGCGTTACCACATGGTAGTCATATACATTACCATATGCACTTGTACCAGTGCAAGTTCATTACATGAGTTGGGGCACCCAAAACTGGTGCTCTGGGACAACCCAGAGGGATAGGGTGAGGAAGGAGGTAGGAGGAGGATTTAGAATGTGGGGGGCACTGATACATGTGGCTGATTCATGTTGCTGTATGGCAAAACCCATCACAATATTGTAATTATCTTCCCATTAAATTAATTGAAAAAAACAAAAAACCAAAACCAAAAAAACCTAGGACTTTCCTGGTTCTGTAGTTAAGAATCCACTTTGCAAAGCAGGGTACTTGGGTTCACTCTACCATCCCACATGCTGAGGAGCAACTAAGCCTGCACACTGCAGAGAGTGCATGTGCACCCAGGAAAGATCCTGCATGACACAACACAGACCCTGACTGCTGCAACTAAGACCAGACATAGCCAAATAAATAAAAATTTTTAAAAAATCAGAAAAAGACATGCCTTCCTCCCTTACCAGTTTTTTTGTTAGAGCCTTTAATACAGGGTGGAAAATCCTTGGTCTTGATATGTTGTCATCATTGCTCCGTAAATGATCTCTTTCTCTCTCCTTCTGACACCCTCAGTGTATGCATATATACATACACACCTATTCATTTCATCCTCTAATTCCCTATCTCCCAAGGAAATTAATACTCTTTGTGGTCATTTCCTTTCATATGAATATAATATATGTGAGAAAGATATATTCATTTGAAAGGAATATATATGTGACTAGGGAAAAAGGTTTCGATTGTTTTTGAATTTCATGAGATTTATGTCTTTCTCTAGCAGTATTCTGGGACTTGTTTCACTTGCTGTTTTAAGGTACATCCAAGCTGTTGCATATACATGTAATTTACTCGTTTCATTGCTGTAGAATATTCCACCCATCTCCCAGTTGATGGGCACGCCCCCTGGTGCACTGTGCAAAAGTTTCTCTTCCATTTGTTCTCCTTTCTTGCCAAACTAGCATTGCCTAATTTCAGGTTCTCATTATCTTTTGTTAGAGCCATAGCAATATCTGCCTTACTTATCATCATTCCTGATTTTGTTACTGAAAGTGGGTTCTGGCTGATCGCTGCTCAGAAGTCAATAAAGAGGCCAGTGTGGTGGGAAGGAAAGGTTTCTTGATTTCGGATGCCAGTAAGGGGGAGGTAGGGTGGAATCTGTGCAAAGACTAACTCCTACCCTTGACCTAATCCACTGATTAGTGGATAAGAGCTTTTATAGACAGAGGGAGCAGCTCCATGCAGAAACAGCACAGTCAGCTCTGACAGTCACCTTGAAATTGGTCATCAGTGTTCTGACCAGTGTCATCTTGATTGTTTTGTGTGCTGTGCTTTGTTTGCTCAGTTGTGTCTGACCCTTTGCGATCCCATGGACTGTAGCCAGGCTCCTCTGTCCCTGGGGCAAGTCTAGGCAAGAATACTGGAGTGAGTTGCCATGCCCTTCTCCAGGGGATCTTCCTAACCCAAGGATCGAACCCAGATCTCCCGCTTTGCAGGTGGATTCTTTACTATCTGAGCCACCAGGGAAGCCCATGAATATTGGAGTGGGTAACCTACATCACTTACTGGGAAATAGATGGGGAAACAGTGGAAATAGTGTCACGCTTTATTTTGGGGGGCTCCAAAATCATTGCAGATGGTGACTGCAGTCATGAAATTAAAAGACGCTTACTCCTTGGAAGGAAAGTTATGACCAACCTAGACAGCATATTAAAAAGCAGAGACATTACTTTGCCAACTAAGGTCCATCTAGTCAAGGCTATGGTTTTTCCAGTGGTTATGTATGGATGTGAGAGTTGGACTTTGAAGAAAGATGAGTGCTGAAAAATTGATGCTTTTGAACTGTGGTGTTGGAGAAAACTCTTGAGAGTCCCTTGGACTGCAAGGAGATTCAACCGATCCATCCTAGAGGGGATCAGTCCTGGGTATTCATTGGAAGGACAGATGCTGAAGCTGAAACTCCAGTACTTTGGCCACCTCGTGCAAAGAGTTGACTCATTGGAAAAGACCCTGATGCTGGGAGGGATTGGGGGCAGGAGGAGAAGGGGACGACAGACGATGAGATGGCTGGATGGCATCACTGACTCGATGGACATGAGTTTGAGTAGACTCCGGGAGTTGGTGATGGACAGGGAGGCCTGGCATGCTGCGATTCAAGGGATTGCAGAGTCAGACACGACCGAGCGACTGAACTGAACTGAACCTACTTCTTCTGCAGGGAATCTTTCTGATCCAGGAGTTGAACCAGGGTTTCCTGCATTGTAGGCAGATACTTTACCAGCTGAGCTACCAGAGAAGCCCCTGATTGTTTTAGGTACAGTTAATCTTCAGGGTGGGTTTGTTCCCATTTCCTTGAGGTCAGTTCTTGGAACTGTGGCAGCCTATGTCATGGCCTACAGTCTGGTCATCATGTAGTTAATGTCACCTGGGGGGAGAAGTATCTATAAGACAGCTCACAAGATATAGCTCAGAATATTATCTATACCTCTTGAGGAGGAACTAAAGGCCCTTGACTTTGCTTAATGACTGCATTATTATCATTTGGTCTCCTTTGACTGTTTTCCTTTGTTTATGCATTTTCTCACTTCTCTGATTAAACTTATTGTTTAGCTAAAGTTGTTCCATTATTTGGCCCACAAAGGTCTGAGTAGTTAAAGCTATGGTTTTTCCAGTAGTCATGTATGGGTGAGAGAGCTGGGTCATAAAGAAAGCTGAGTGCCTTCTTTCAAAGAAGAATTGATGCTTTTGAAGAAGACTGAAGAAGACTCTTGAGAGTCCCTTGGATTCCAAGATCAAACCAGGCAATCCTAAAGGAAATTAATTCTGAATATTCTTTGGAAGGATTGAAGCTGAAGCTGAAACTCTAGTACTTTGGCCACCCAATGCGAAGAGCCAACTCATTGGAAAAGACCCTGCTGGGAAAGATTGAAGCCAGGAGGAGAAGGGGATGACAGAGGATGAGAATGGTTGGGTGGTATCACTGATTCAATGGACATGAATTTGAGCAAACTCCAGGACATAGTGAAGGACAGGGAAGCCTGGTGTGCTGCAGTCCATGGAGTTGAAAAGAGTTGGATAGGACCGAGTGACTGAACAACAAAAGTTATTCCACAGACAAAAGGCAGGCTGAGGACATGGTGGGGTGGGGGATGGCAAGGACCATAGGGTGCTGCTACATTTCAATTTCACCCTCCAGTCTACTCTCGGTACTGCCAAAGGGTACTACCTGGAAGTCATTACTGGCTCTTCATTCAGTCAAACATGAATACTGTACTGTTGGGCTTCTGGGCACCTCCCTGGTCTCATTATCCTCCCACTGTTCTCACCTCCCCACCCTGCTTTCACTTTATGATTCAGCAACATTAAACCTTTACTGATTCCCATAAACAACACGCATAACTCAGTTTATTGCATCTGCCACTCCTTCCTGAAACACCCTCTCCCTACTTCTGAATGAATTCCTCTTCTCCTCAGAAGTAAACACTATCCTGAATTCAGCATTTCTTAGTCTTATGCTCAAAAGTCAATAAAGAGGCCAGGTTGGTGGAAAGGAAAGTTTTCTTTATTTTGGATGCCAGCAAGGGGTGAGGTAGCCTGGTTCTTTATATTTTTACTACATAGATATGCATCCCTAAGTAACATGAAGCATTACTTTGCGTGATTTAAAACTTTACGTAAATGTTGTTTTGCCTACTATTTATTCCCCTGCAGGTTCCTTTTTTCACTTACTATTTTTTGATATTAACCTCTCTTGAATTGTGAGGTTATAACTGATTCCCTTTCACAGCTTCATAACATCCATTGTATGAATATACATGAGCTATCCATTCTCCTGTCTTAAGACTTTGAGCTTATTTCCCATTTCTAATTTTACAGACAACGCCGCTTTAGCTTTCTTGTTCAGTCTCCCTATGCACACATGTGGGAGTTTCTCTGGGGGGTTATACTTAGGAGAGGTATCTACTTTTTAGCTAGGAAGTCTCAGTAATACCCACCTCAAAGGATGTCGTGACAGCAATATGAAGTAATGTAAATAAAGCACAGTTTCAAGCATTCAAACACTTATTTCTGCTGTATATGAAACACTGGGACATAAAGGGCAAGATAGTCTGGTGACAGAGGATAAAGTGAAGTATAATATGTGTGCTTCTTTAGCTCCCAGAATACCAACTGATTGTAATTGTCTACACAATATCATGCTGTTTCTTAACCTCCATATCTCTGCTCATACTGCTCTGTCCTTGGGCCTGAAATGGTTCCCCCCCACCCCCACACTTCTCTTTGTCTGCTACTTCTCTGAGCCTTCCCTGATTTCTTAGGCTGCCATTACTACCCTTTCCCCTTTGCCTTGTACATCTCCATATGCAGGCGTGAGTGCTAAAGTCATTTCAGTATCTGACTCTTTGCAACCCCATGGACTGTAGCTCACCAGGCTCCTCTGTCCATGGGATTCTCCAGGTAAGAATACTGGAGTGGGCTGCCATGCCCTGCTCCAGTGGGTCTTCCCAACCCAGGGATCGAACCCTTGTCTCCTTTGGCTCCTGCATTTCAGGCAGAGTGACCAGGGAAGCCGCCATTTCTTATAATTCGCTCTAAATGGTCAATGTCTTAGATCCCGGGCCTGTATTTAAAAAAAAAGTTTTTGTTGGAGTAGAGTTGCTTTACAATCTTGCACTAGTTTCCGCTGTAGAGCAAAGTGAAACAGCTATATGTATACATATATTTGGGCTTCTCAGGTGGCGCTAGTGGTAAAGAATCGCCTGCTAATGCAGGTTAGATATGAGACTTGGGTTTGATCCCTGGGTGGGGAAGATCCCCTGCAGGAGGGCACAGCAACCCACACCAGTATTCTTGCCTGGAGAATTCCATGGACAGAGGATCCTGGTGGGCTACAGTCCATGGGATCACAAAGAGTCAGACATGACCGAAGTGATTTAGCATGCATACATATATCCACTCTTTTTTGTATTTCCTTCCCATTTAGGTCACCACAAAGCACTGAGTAGAGTTCCCTGTGAAACACAGTGGGTTCTCATTAGTTATCTATTTTATATATCACACGGGCCTACATTTTAATCATCTTTGTATGGGGGCACTGAGTATAGTGCCTGGGAAAAGTGCCGATAAATGCATGTGGAATGAGTGCCTTCAGGAGCTCTTGAGAAGAAAGCGAGTTGAGCTGAGAATTTCTAGGAGTTGAAGGAAGAAAGATGGAAGCAAGAGTGCTACTTTAGTAAGAACGCAGGGACCAGAGAGAGTGTGAAGTTTTGTCAATGATGTAATTTTATAGGATTGTTGCTGTTGTTGGATAGTCACTAGGTCATGTCCGACTCTATTGCAACCCCATGGACTGTAGCCCGCCAGGCTCCTCTGTCCATAGGCTTCCCCAGGCAAGAACACTGGAGTGGGTTGCCATTTCCTTCTCCAGGAGATCCTCCCGGCCCAGGGATCCAACCTGTCTTCTGGGTCTCCTGCATTGGCAAGTGTATTTTTTACCACTGTCCCACCTGGGAACCCCGATTACACAGGATATAATGGACTATTCAGGCGGGAACCTGCTCCTCTCATTCTGGAATGTGAGGGTTAGGTGTGCCCACAAACCTCTTTGATCCTGTGATTATGAAATGATAATGAATCAGCCAGTGAATGCACTTGAAAACAGTGAGCAACCCCTGGCTTATTTAACACTGCTAGGCATTAGCTACTATTAGTCTAAAGCAGGATTGGCAAACATTTTCTGTAAAAGGCCTGACAGTAAATATTTTTGACTTTGTGGGCCATGTGGTCTTTGTTGCAGATATTCAACTCTGGGGCTATAGTGTGAAAGAAGCCATAGAAAATATGTAAACATATGAGTATGGCTGTTTTTTTTAATATGATTTATCATTACTGAAATTTGAGTTTCACATAATTTTCAAGTGTCACAAAATATCCTTCTTTTGATTTCCCCCACTCTATTCCAGTGCCAATCATTAAAGAATGTACAAACTGTTCTTAGTTCACAGGCCTAAAGGAACCTTTTCAACCCCTGGCCTAAATGGATCTTAGCTCTGGGTACAAAGGAAGGTCGAATCCAATGATAAAGTGCTGTACTTTTACTAAAATAATAAGGGTGAAGAGTTTCTCCCCTGGAGTAGGAAATGCAACCCACTCCAGTATTCTTGCCTGAAAAATCCCATGGACAGAGGAGCCTGGTGGGATACAGTCCAGGGGGTCGCAAAGAGTCAGATATGACTGAGTGACTGAGCACAGAGTTTCACAGTGGGGAATGAGACAGGCTGGGAGACCTGGGAACCTTTGCTAAAATGCTTGCACCTGGACACACCTCTCCTCCGAACAGCAAAATACGAAGAAACTATACAGGACTAAAATTAACTGCCTGCATGCACAGTTGGGGCAAACTCTGGACAAAAGATACAGAGAGACCAAAAAAAAAAAAAAAATACCCAACTGCCACTTTTGAAGAGCCGGGAGCAAAAACTGGGTGTCAGGAACAAAAGCAGGGTACAGAGCATGCCCTCTGCCCACAACACCTAAGCCATCCCTTCAGCCCAACTTCTGGGCAAATCACCTAAGCCACCTCTCCAGCCCAACCTCTGGACACATCCCTACCCTCACCCAAAATAAGGAACAAGCTTGTCCCCTCCCTAGGGGAGCAGGCAAGCAAGGGAACCTGTTGCTTATTCTTGCTCCACGGTGCTACAGCAGGGGCCCCAACAAAGCCTTGCCTAGGAAAAAAAAAAAAAGGCCTTCAAAAAAGATTTAAAATCTTGCAGCTCTCTTGATTTGCCACTAGGTGGTGGTCTCTGCAGGTGTGTGACTGAATCTCACCAAAAGGAAGGATTGAGTGTGGTCCATCAGCTACCATGATACAGGTACATAAACTGTCTCAGTGGTTCAAAATCGTTACTCTGGGTTTCACTGACATCTCCACCTTCATACTTATTTCTACATATTCCTTGAATTGCAGCATATCCAACTGAAGGGAATGCAATCACTCTCTCAAGGCTTCCAAGATTATTTGCTCAAAAATCCAGGATAATAATATGAAAACAGGATATGGTTAAAGATTTTGGGGCTGAAAAAAGAAGATTTTGGGGCTGAGATGTGGAATCTTGGAACAGATTCTACCCGAGATGAAAGTTAACCAGTGGCAAATTATCATATTGCACACCTTAAACTTATGCAATGTTATATGTCATTACATCTCAATAAAACTGAAAAAAAATAAAGTAAAATACAGGGGTAAATAAAAAATGAAAAAGAAAAAATAATAACAATGCCTTATAACTTATTGAATAAAATAAGAATCTGAGAATCTATACCAAAAATACATACATACATAAATTAGGGGGAAAAAAGAGAAAGTCTCAAGAATACTGGAGTGGGAAGCCATTCTCTTCTCCAGGAGATGTTCCCAACCCATGGATTGAACCAGGGTCTCCCACATTGCAAGCAGATTCTTTACCATCTGAGCCACCAGGGAAACCCCCTCCCAAAATACATAAATTTAAAAAAAAAAGTTAACCAGTGGAGCTTATAGTAAGGGTTACTTGAAGCCCATGTTTAGGCTTGTGATGTTATGCTAACAATTCTTTCCAAAATAGGCCCCAGTCTTGGCCACTTCATGTTAGCTTCTTCTACCATGGAGGTGCAAGACTGGGGACCCAGCAATGGTTGCCCGCACTGCTTTAGGGTGCTCAATAGCCATAGTAATGTCCTTGGTATGTGTGTATGGCCTGAGTGGGGAGGCGAATTCAGCTAAAATTGAGGTAAATGGAACCGAAATGGAGCAGGACCCTACGGTCCTGCCACCTTCTTCCCCTCCATTGTCCCACCCATGTTTTCTGCTGAACTTTTGCCTGTGGAAAAATTTCAGCCAAAGAATATGTCCAGGGGCTTCCCTGGAGGTCTACTGGTTAAGAATCCGCCCACCAACACAAGGGACAATTTCTCGTCTGGGAAGATTCCACATGCTGTGGGGCAAATAAGCCCATGTACCACAACTACTGAAGCCCTCTCGCCCTAGAGTCTATGCAGTGAGAAGCCCCTGCAAGGATAAGTCTGCGCACCGCTATTAGAGAGTAGCTCCAGCTTTCCTCAACTAGAGGAAAAAAGCCTGAGCGCAGCAAGGAAGATCAATGCAGCCAAAAATAAATAAATAAATAAAATAAAAATATTAAAAAAAAATAAATCTAGTCAGAAAAGTAAGAAAATGCAGAAACAAAAGAAAACAGTCAAAGGAGACCAAATAATAATAATGTAGTCATTAAGCACATTTAAGGACCTCTAGTTCCTTCTCAAGAGCTATAGATAAAAATCTGAGCCATATCCTGTGAGCTCTCTTATAGACACCAAAACCCCCACCGGGTGGGGAATTTAACTATATAATGACCAGACTGTAGCCATGACATAAGCTGCCACAATTCTGAGAACTGGCCTCAAGGAAATGGGAACAAACCCACCCTGGAACTGAAGTTTAACTGTACTTAATCAAGATGACGCTGGTCAGATCACTGATGACCAGCTTCAAGATGACCGTCAGAGCTGACTGCTGTTTCTGCTGTTTCTGCATGCAGCCCCTCTCTCTGTCTATGAAAGCTCTTGTGCCCTAATTGTCAGGGGTTGGGGAGTAGTTAACCTTTGGACAAGCATCTGCCTTCCTGACTCCTGGTTGCCAGCAACCAAAATAACGCAAGCTTTTCTTTCCACCTGCCTGGCCTCTTTAATGGTTTTTGAGTGGCGAGCAGCTGGATCCCACTTTCAGTTACAGAACCACTGTAGCCATTCTCATCATCCCCTTGTCTGCAGTCTCCTAACTCAGCCGGTACTCGTGGGACCAGGGGTCCTTTGACTTGCACAATCTCATTTTTCTTTCTTTCTTATCACCTTTCTTTATCTGTTAATAGATACATCAAAGAAAGAGCCTGGATGGCTATTAAAATCATTAACAATGGGAAAGTTTCCATCTTCTTGGAGCAGAAAAGTGCTCAAGAGAGATAGGATTGTGAGGGTCTGTGAAGCTCAAGTTTACGATCTTAACCTCAACACCACATTGCCAAATGGTTATGTCCACTCTGGACCCTCGTTTGCTCTCTTAAGAAACGTGGAATGAATCTACTGCTTCTTCCATGCTTTGATGAATGATGCTGAAGAAAGCTCTCATGTCCTTCTTGAATCTTTTCTGGCTAAACATCTCCAGTAGAGCGATAAGGACTCCACTAAAAACTCTAGATGTGCTTTTTCTGATGATGAAGACAGCAGTTTTCAATGGAAGCAGTTCTACTAGTTAGGGGCTATCTTAGAAATGTTGGGGGATGTTTTGCTTGTTATGATGATTGTGGGGTGCAACTGGCATAATGTGGGCTTCCCAGGTGGCGCAGTGGTACAAAATCCACTTGCCAAGGCAGGAGACCTGGGTTTGATCCCTGGGTTGGGAAAATCCTCTGGAGGAGGAAATGGCAACTCGCTCCAGTATTCTTGCCTGTTAAATCCCATGGACAGAGGAGCCTGGCGGGCTACAGTCCATGGGATCGTGAAGAGTCGGACACAACTGAGCAGGCACATACAAGCACTGGCGTATTGTTGGCAGGAGTAGGGCTAGGGCCACCAAGAAAAGTTGGGATCCCAGTGGGAAAAAAGTGAACTGGAGGTGGGTAGATGGGCAAAAAGCCTTTGCACAGGATTTGTGTTGGTGTGTGATACAGCAGGGCCCTGTGCTCCCTTCTCCATCACTCGCCTGATAACTAGAGTCAACATCGCCTGTCTCACTGGTCCTGGCCAGAGATGCCAGATGTCCTGGAAAGTAAGTGACAGCCTTGTACTTCAAATATCTGGATATTCATTTCACTTATGTAAAATCTTATTTATAATTATCTGAGTCTAGAACACTGTCTTATGTAATCATAGATCAGTTTCTGTAAATTTTTTAAAAAGCTGGGTCCTTTTATTTTTTAAATAGTATTAACATTATATAAGATAGTTTTATTTTTTTTTATGTTGTTCAGTTGCCAAGTTGTGTCCAACTCTTTGAGACCCCATGGACTGCAGCATGCCAGGGTTCCCTGTCCTTCAACATCTCCTGGAGTTTAGAATGAATATATGTTATTTTATTATCATTTAACTGTCATTTTTCCTTTTCCCGTACTAGGTTAGATCAGAGTCTTAGTCCATTTGAGTTGCAATAACAAAATACCAAAGCCTGGATAGTTTATAAACACCAGAAATTTATTTCTTACAGTTCTCGAAGCTTGAAGTCCTAGATCAGGGTGCCAGCATGTTTGGATGAAGGCTCCTTTTCAAGTCACAGAATTCTCCTTGTATCCTCACATGGCAAAAGAGAAGGGCCGAGGCAATCTCTGGAGCCTCTTCTGTATATAAGGCACGAATCTCATTCATGAGGGTTTCACCTTCATGATTTAAGGATCTACCCAAGCCCCCACAGAGTAATACCATCACCTTTGAGGGTGAGGATTTCTACGTATGAATTTGGGGGTGGAGGGGACAACTATTCAGACTTTGTGAAGTGAACCCGTTAGTCGCTCAGTTATTTCTGACTCTTTTGTGACCCCATGGACTGTAGCCTGCCAGGCTTCTCTGTCCATGGAATTCTCCAGGCAAGAATACTGGAGTGGGTTGCCATACCCTTCTCCAGGGGATTTTCCTGACCCAGGGATCGAACCTGGGTCTCCTGCGCTGCAGGCGGATTCTTTATCATCTGAGTCACCAGGGAAGCCCCAGAGGAGTTAGTAATTTACGTTTTTTAGGTTCAAGAACTAACACATTATATTCTCTATGAATTTAATTTCATATATCAAAAAGGAGTTTGTATAATATTTACTCTAATGTAAAACAAAGTATAATAATGTATGTGTTAGTTTCCTATTGCTGCTTTTTAATAAATTACTTAGTGGTTTAAAATAACATAAATTTATTGTATTAGAGTTCAGTTGTCAGAAGCCAGAAATGGAGGGTTCACTGGGTTTAAATCAAAGTGTCATCAGTGCCATGCTCCCCCTGGGGGCTCTTGGAGGAGCAGCCATACCCCTGCCTTTTCCAGTTTCTAGAGGGCATCTGCCTTTCACCTTGCTCCTTCCTCCTACTTCAAAGCCAACCATATAGCATTTTCAAATGTCTCTCTGAGTCTAACCTTCTTGCTTCCATTGTTACATCTCCACCTTACATTGACCACCTCCCTAACTCCCTCTTATAAGGATTCTTATGATTTCATTGGGCCAACCAGACAATCCAGGGATAACCTCCCTCTCTCAAGAGGTTTAATTTAATCACACTTGCAAAGTCCCTTTTGTCATGTAGGATAATATATTCACAGGGCTGCGGAGTAGGACTTGAGTATCTTTGGGGAACCATTTTTCTGTCTATCATATTTTAAAATTTATTTATTTATTTACTTATTTAGGCTGCCCTGGGTCTTTGTCGGTTTGTGTAGGCTTTCTCTAGTTGTGGCGTGCTGGCTTCTCATTGCGGTGGTTTCTCTTGTCGCAGAGCACAGGCCAAAGGCGTGTCTGCTTCAGTAGTTGCAGCTCTCGGGCTCAGTAGTTGTGGCATATGGGTTTAGTTGCTCCATGGCATGTGGAATATTCCCGAACCAGGGACTGACCTCATGTCCCCTGCCTTCTCATCCACTGCACTGCCCTCTACCATGTTTTAATAATATAATATATTAAATAATATAATATATATTAAATAATATAATCTTGTTGTTCTGAGAAGGTTGAGACTCACCGTTGAAACTAAAGCATCAGGCTTGATGCTCCTTGATGTCTTCCTTGACCTTGGGTTGGGCTGAACTGTGTGTCTAGAGAAGAATGAGGTCATCTCTACCAGGCAGAGCTGCTGGCTCCCAAGGGTAGACCCTGGCTGTTGCCAGGTAAAGTGGGTGCAGACATTCATTTGAGACTAACCTGAAGAACTCCTATTTAATCATTTATTTTCCCCCAAGAGCATGTGATGTTTACTTTTGGGGGCACCCAGTTTTAAATGTCTTAATGTGCTTTGCCCTTTGGGCTAGATCAGAGTTTGCTGAATTATTCTCTAGTTCCAGGAACTATGTGTTATGACCTAAAGACTGGGATACATGGAGAGGGCTTCCCAGGTGGTGCTAGCCACCCGCCGATGCAAGAGACACAAGAGAACTGGGTTCGATCCCTGTGTCAGGAAGATCCCCCGGAGGAGGGCCTGGCAACCCACTCCGTATCCTTGCCTGGAGAATCCCAGGGACAGAGGAGCCTAGAGAGCTACCATCCATGGAGTCGCAAAGAGTCAGACATGACTGAAGTGACGTAGCATGCATGCAAGGTCTGACAGATGATTTTCCAGCTGCTTCCAAGAGCAAAGAAGCGTCAGGAGATACAGTTAATTTGAAGACACATTAGAATTTCGAATGTATCTTGATGGTTTTGGGGAAGAAAATGGACAGAATAAATAAAATAAATTTGCCATCATTTAATAAGTTCTGTATGGACACAGCCAAGTGTTGCGCCGTGCCCATTGTACCTATTATCTCGTTTACCAGTGAGATAGAAATTATCACCCTTGTCTTACAGGTACTCTCTCAAAGTTGTCCCACTAAGTTGCTTCAGTCATGTCCGACTCTTTGCGATCCTATGGACTGTAGCCTGCCAGGCTCTTCTGTCCATGGGATTCTCTAGGCAAGAATACTGGAGTGGGTTGCCATTCCCTTCTCCAGGGGATCTTCCCCACCCAGGGATCGAACCCCGGTCTCTTATTTCCCCTGCATTGGCAGGCAAGTGCCACCTGGGAATCCCACGGTCCTAGAAGGCTCAAAATTCAAATGCAGACCTGTCTAACCCAGAAGCCAGTGCTTGTAAACTAGTACACTTACAGAAACAGAAATCTGAAAATAGATGCATCCCAGGAACTAAAAATATTATCTGGAAGATAAGCCATAGCTCCAGATCTGCAAATGTCTCTCTTTTCAACCTCAGTGAGAGCTGCCTGGTGATCAAGATGAGCGGTATCCAGTTCAATAGCTGGGATTTTAGACTTATCCTTCCAATGTCCTCATTCTTGGGAAAGAAGGTATTGGTACTTTTCTGGTAGCAGACATAATGTTTAAGGCAGATTTGACAGAATGATAATAGACATGAGGGCTTTCATCTTCAAAGCCAGCCTCCTTTCATAACACATCCTAGGGTCCAACATACCTACATTCATCAGAGAATGCTCAGACCTCCATGCCCTGGGTGGGGCACTATGGGAGAGCCACAGAATATTAGAGAAGAGGGAGGCCCTTTGGAGCCTAGAGAGTACTTAGTCGTTCAGTCATGTCCGACTCTTTGCGATCCTATGGACTGTAACCCGCTGGGCTCCTCTGTCCATGGGATTCTCCAGGCAAGAATACTGGAATGGGTTGCCATTCCCTACTCATGGGATCTTCTTGAGCCAGGGATTGAACCCGACCCTCCTGAATTGCAGGCAGATTCTTTACTGTCTGAGCCACAAGGGAGGAGAGAAGTTAGATATATTGGCAAAGGGTCAATTTAGCATCTGTTACTTTCTGCCAATAGTCTACCCATGGAGGAAACAAGGGGCCCATCTCACTTGAGAAAGTCCAAGCCTGACAGCTGAAGGGTCCCAGAGCAGCAAGCATCACCTCGCCTCTTCTCTTGGACCACTTCAGCTGTCTCTGCTTTGGATTGACAGAGGCATCTGGTTGCTAAAAATACCCTACTGACCAAGTGCTGCCCATTCCAACTAAAGCTGAGCATGACTGCAATCCAGGACTTAACTACTCTTTGCAAAGGAACTTTTCCAAAGTTTTCAGGCCCAATTTGAGAAGCACAACAGCCCATGGTCTTTTTCTACTTTGTCAGCTTGGCTGGGTGGTGGCGGGGATCCTTTCCAGATCAGTGTCCTCTGGCCTGCCCCATCCCGGTCACAGGAAAAGAAGCAGAAGGGGGAGTGAGAGAGGGCCCAGGGGCTGGAGGGGGTAGGGAAGGGGAGGTGCTTGTCCATTTATAGACGTGCTCTTTGGGATGCTGAAGGTGCTGAAATAGCTGCAAGGACAAGGGACTTGGCTCAGTGTTAAATATCTGCCGAGCTGCCTGAAGACTCTGAGATGACAATAGGGGAAATGGAGAATGTGGAGGTCTTCACTGTTGAGGGCAAAGGCAGAGGTCTGAAGGCCACGAAGGAGTTCTGTGCTGCCGACATCATCTTCGCGGAGCGGGCTTATTCCGCTGTGGTTTTTGACAGGTATGGAATTGGGTTGTTGCCTTCTTTCCTCCTGGTGATTTGGCCAGTGCCACACTCTCAAATACTTTGCTCTCAAATTTGAGGGAGAGTAGCACTGATATATATACACTACTGTGTGTAAAATAGGTGGTTAGTGGGAAGCTGCTATATAACACAGGGAGCTCAGCCTGGTGATCTATGACGGCCTGGAGGGGTGGGATAGGGGTGGGGTGGGAGGGAGACTCAAGAGGGAGAAAGTATATGTATACATGTAGCTGATTCCCATTGTTGTATGGCAGAAGCTAACACAACATTGTAAAGCAATTATCCTCCAATTAATAAAATGAAAAAATAATCATGGAAAGGGATGCAATTCATGTGGCTGTTGATAATGAAGGGTACATGCACAGCTAACTGTTTGCTGGCATTACTTTTTCTGCAAAGGGTCAGGGTCAATGGGATTTACTCTGGTGCCTAGGAGGGCTGCAAAGGTGATTGAAGGCTTTAGGGCATGCTCTCAGAACACTGGGCTTCCCTGATGGCTCAGACGGTAGAGAACCTGCCTGTAATGCAGGAGACCTGGGTTCAATCCCTGGGTGGGGAGGATCACTTGGAGAAGGAAATGGTTACCCACTCCAGTTTTCTTCCCTGGAGAATCCCATGGACAGAGGAACCTTTCGGGCTACAGTCCATGGGGTTGCAAAGAGTTGGACATTACTGAGTGACTAAGCACAACACAAGCACTCAGAACATAAGTGAACTTGGCCGAGTGGGAGTGCTGTGTGTGGAGACGGTAGAGGGAATGGGAGTGAAAAGGGGGTGTGGTGTCTAGGAGACAGTCTCCTATGGAAGGCTCCATGTTGTTTTGCTTCTGAGGTGTAATAATTATATTAGAGGATTAAGTAATTGCTGAGACTTTAAAAAAGTAACTGCAAACACACAAGTAACACTGGAATCCATTTACCTTTTAAAATTAGAATATCACCAATGAACTGTAATCCTGTTTCACCTTTCCCCCTTTCCCACCCCTGGTCCCAGTTCCCTCTGTCTTTCTTCAGAGGTAATCCTTGTTTTGATTTCAATGTGTTTCCTTCTAGAATGTTCTTGTACTATTATATCTCTCTACCTACATACATATATATATACTTATCAAAATGCATAGCTAGTTTGTTTTTTCTTTTTAACAGAAATGGTAATTTTTTTTTTCCTGGCCACACTGTGTGGCTTGGGGGAATCTCAGTTCCCTGACCTGGGACTGAACCTGGGACATGGCAGTGAAAGCACAGAATCCTAACCACTAGGTCACCAGGGAACTCTCAATAATATCATACTTTCGATGTTATCCTTGAACTTGTTCCTTTCACTAAACAACATGGTTTGATATTTATCCTCATGGAAACTGTTAAGTCTATAGCCACTTCTTTTAAATCCTCAAAGATCTGTGAGGTTTTTTTCCTTTTTTTTTTTTTTGCCCACATGTAAGTCTATCCATTTTGGTCCATATCCTATATGGACCACCAATTTTAACTGCTGTGGGTATTTTACCATATGAATATATGAACTTTTGAAAATCTATTGCCCTGTTGAGAGACATTTGGTGGTTTCCAATTTTTCATAAAAGCAAATGTTTTTGTGATTGAAATCCTTGACCGTGTCCACTTGCATACATGTGTGATTATTCGCTAGGCTAACTGGCTAGGAGAGAAATCACTGTGCGTTGGGGTGTGCTGTTTTCCATTTTAATAGGCCCTCCAAAGCGAATCTATTAAATTTACATTCCCATTTCCCCTACAGTCCTGTCCATACTTGACCATCGCACTTTTGCATGCATGCGTGCTCAGTTGCTTTAGTTGTGTCTGACTCTTTGCGACCCCATGGTCTGTAGCCCGTCAGGCTCCTCTGTCCATGGGATTCTCCAGGCAAGAATACTGGAGAGGGTTGCCATACACTCCTACAGTGGATCTTCCCGAACCATAGTGATAATCTTTATTTTAAAAAAAACCCTCTACTGTGATAACATTATGACAATATTCTCTGAGTCCCCAAATTGGGGTGACCTGACTGACACTGACGTGGTCTTAATTAAGATGGCCTCTGATAACCTAGATTTCTTGGTTGACTCACTGTATGACCATCCTGAGAATAGGCACAGCTTTTCAGAGATAATTTAGGTAGCATTCAAATTCTCATTTCTTCCTGCCCACCAAGACCTTCAGGGAAAAGGCTGTGAATGGTGTATGTGGCTAGCTATAGCTGAGGAATTTAGAGAGGCTGAGATGACAGTAATACTTCTTCAGGGGGAGTGTGTCTTACTTTATTTACTTGTGTGGGTGTGTTGGGGGCAGTTGAGGAATCAATTGGATTCAGAATTAAGACAGAAAAAGCTAGAAACACAGGAACTCTGAACAATGATCTTAGTACTACTACTGAGTCACCATCTTGCCTTTTATAGAACATCCATGGGTGTCTTCAACTCCCTAAAAACCAATATTGCCAATCAGTTTCCCTTTCAAGAGTGTCCGAAGATGAGTGGATTTTGCTTCTGTTACAAGAGTAAAACTCAGGAAGAAAAAAATGTATCTTCACATGAAGCTAACATTGACATTGTTGTCTATTTCCTTCCAGCTTATTTTAAAATGTTGTTGTTGTTTAGTCATTAAGTCATGTCTGACTCTTTGTGACCCCACAGGCTCCTCTGTCCGTGGGATACTAGAGTGTGTTGCCATTCCCTTCTCCAAGGGATCTTCCCAAGCCAAGGATTGAACCTGAGTCTCCTGCATTGGCAGGTGGATTCTTTACTACTGAGCCACCAAGGAAACCCATTTTAAAACATAGGTTTCATTTATTTGTACTATTAGTTGGGATCTTACCTAAACTTCGAGCATGCCCAGTCATGTCTGACTCTTTGGGACCCCATGGACAGTAGCCCACGAGGCTACTGTCTGCAGAATCTTCCAGACAAGATTACTGGAGTGAGGTGCCATTTCTAACTCCTGAAGATCTTCCTGGCCCAAAGGGATTGAACCTCCCCCTCTTGTGTCTCTTGCGCTGGCAGGCAGATTTTTTTTACCACTTCCTGACCTGGAAGATTTTCATTTAATGATTTAGGTATCTTCTGTGTTACTATACTCTCTTTGTAGAGTTTAAGACTGCATACCTTTGTGAAGTAATTAGCCTCCAACTAATAAAAAAAAAAAAAAAAAAAAATAAGACTGCATACTTTCTGACCATTCCTTTATAACTGGACATTCAGATTGTTTACATGTTTTTCTTATTATAAAAAATTCATCATTCATTTTAAGCAATAACTATATAAAAACAACTTTAGTGCATGTTGCAGATAAAATGCTAATAAAATCTTATTGTTATAATAGTAATAAAGATTAGGATGATTAGAGTAAATGATCTTTAAAATGATTTAAAAAATAAAAAGGATTATTTTTAAAAGTGATTTACCCAGTACACCTGAAACTAATAAGACATTTCAAGTCAACTATATTTCAATAAAAAAGAAAGAAATATAGAAATTGAAATGACTGCTTTATAGTTAAAAAATAAGTGATACAATCAAACTCATCACTGCAAAGATGAGGGAACTGCTCGGGTGTACCTGAGACAGCCTGGAGAAGCTTCAGAGGAAAGCTTTGCTCATCCTATCCTCACTCCAATTTTAGGCTCCTGGTGAAATTCAGCCACTGTAAGGGAGAAACCTGACTGGGGAGGTAGGACCAGGTGACCCACAAAAGTCACCTTATGAAAGAAGCATTTTCTAACACTGTGTTACTGCAAACCAGGCTATCTGTATTAACTTCCAAACACAAAAATGAAGATTTTATATTTAGTTGAGGAGTGTATTAAATGAAAATCTCTTCTTGAAAACAATACATGAAATATATATGTATGTATATGTATATATTCTGTGAATCATTACAGGGCTTCCCAGGTGGCACAGTGGTAAAGAATCTGCCTGCCAACGCAGGAGATGCAACAGACGAGGGTTTGATCCCTGCGTCGGGAAGATTACCTGGAGTAGGAAATGGCAACCCATTCCAGTATTCTTGCTTAGAAAATTCCATGGACAGAGGAATCTGGCCAGCTAAAGTCCATGGAATTGTAAAGAATCAGACATGACTGAGTGACTGAGCACACACACGAACATACATGAAGCATTACAATAAATGAGCCCCTGTGAAAACACCATCCTACTTAACTAGAACATTCTATTACATTCATCTTGCCTATCTTTCCCTATCCTGTACCATACTTGCCCCAAAGGTAACTACAGTAGTATCCTGAATTTCATGTTACTTATTCCCCTGTGTTTTCAATGATAGTTTTGTCATATATGTACATATTCCTAAACAATATATAATTTAGTTTTTTTTTTTTTAATTTTTTTTATTAGTTGGAGGTATAATTTAGTTTTTATAGCTTGTTTTTCATCTTTTAAACCAAGGTATACAGTTATAGGTGGTTTTATGCTCTTGCTTCTTTCATTTAAATGTTCTTCTATTATTTATCCATATGGTTTTGTGTAACTAACAAAATGAGTAGGCTCTGTATGTGTATGTACCACAATTTATGTTTCCATCCTCCTGCAAGTAGTTGCTATGGACATTTTTGTTTGTATCTCTTGGTGAACAGATACATGGGGTGTGTGTCCTAGGAGTGGAATTTCTGGTTCATAATGCATGAGATATTTAGCTTTAAAATATAATGCTGCACTGTGTCATGTTGACTTGCAAGTTGAATTGTGTCTTTGCTAGAATAGTCTGGGCTTAGCATTCAGAGCAGCTCTCCAGGCCCTTATTATATAGCCCTTAGTCTGGTTAGAATCTCTTTAATTTGGTTGGTTGGAAAAACAGGTCACCTGCTTAAACATAAGAGGCCAAGAATAAAACAGAGATCATCCATTGAGACTTGGCAAGTGTGCAGCACTTGGGCACCAGGATCCCTGGTAGACATGGCTAATCAGTCAGGCAACACCTTCTTCCTGAACTCCAACTTGGCCTCACTGTTCTTTCTAACAGGGTACTCCAGGCAGCCACTGCGAATCAACCGACACTGATGTTTAGAAGGGAGCCTGCGTGTCATGCTTTTTGGGGATTCTGAGTTTCATGCTGGAAAGGGATGAAGGCAAAGTAGGTGGATAAGGTCAATTTACCAAGGAGTCGTCTTTCATGGATTTGGTCTTTGAAAGTGGGTGTGACCCCAAGCATGGTGGATGAGCTCGAGTTGTTCAAGGTTTCTCTCTTCTCCTTTTGCTCTGCACTTAACTTTACATAGGCTTAGTTGTCCCGCGGCATGTGGGAATCTTCCCTGATCAGGAATTGAACTTGTGTCTTCCTGCAATGGCAGACAGATTCATTTTTAGGAGCTTCCCTGGTGGCTTGGATGGTAAAGAATCTGCCTGCAATGCAGGAGACCCCAGTTTGATCCCTGGGGGAAGATCCCCTGAAGAAGGAAATGGCAACTCACTCCAGTATTCTTGCCTGAAGAAATTCATGGACAGAGGAGCCTGGCAGACTACTGTCAACAGGGTTGCAAAGAGTTGGACACTTTCACTTTGACACAGGAAAAAAATGTTTATAGTAATAAACCAATGTGTTAGTTTCCTTTGTTGTTGTTGTTTAGTCACTTAAGTTGTGTCCGACTCTTGCAACTTCATGGACTGTAGACTGCCAGGTTTTTTTTTTTTTAAAAGTTCTTGACCAACTCCTAAATAATTCTGTTTAAAGAGCTGGAAGTGCCCAAGAGAACCTATCTATCTATCTGAGCAGGTAAAAACAAAGATGAAAATATGAGAAAAAGAAAGATTTTTTTTAAACTTTTTATTTTGTATTAGAGTATAGTCAATTAATAAGCAAAGTTGTGATAGTTTTAGGTGAACAGCGAAGGGACTTAGCCATACACATACATGTATCCATTCTCCCTCAAACGCCCTCCCATCCAGGCTGCATATAACATTGAGCAGAGCTCCCTGTGCTATACAGTAGGTCCTTGTGGGTTATCCATTTTAAATATAGCAGTCTGTACAGGTCCATCCCCAACTCCCTAACTATCCCTTCTCCTCATCCTTTCCCCCGACAACACAAATTCATTCTCTAAGTCTGAGAGTTTGAAAAGAAAGTTATTTTAGAACAAATTACTGTCAGCTGGGCTTTTTTGAAAATTAAACCAGCTATGAGCTTCTTCAGGTCCAGCAGAGAGGGCAGGGTTTTCAGCACATGTAATTCTATGTGGACCCAGGGGAACCACCAGAATTAACCATGGCATATGCACAAATACATGTGTGGCCTTAATCTGGTAACAGCTGGGAGGTAGGTGGTGGGATATAAATGATGCTATAAATGGAAATAATTTAATAAAGGGATTAGAGAAATTCCTGAACAGATAGTTCAGAAAATGAGTGAGTAACTGTGAAAGCATTCAGCTTACAGTCTTCAACATTTGCATTTGATGTTAAGGATAACCACAGAGTAGATTTAGACATATATCTTTAATTTGGCACTTTAATTCATCTGCAGAGGTCAGACGTGTTGATATGTCACATGACCCATAGTGAGCTGTGTTGCTAAACTTTATTAACTAATCCTTAAATGCAGAAGTTTGGGGATAATACCTCTTAAGCATAGATTAGGTCAAATGCCAAGTTGTCCCCCAAACAATGTCACCTTTTCTCATTTGCATCTGAAGATGTGTTGTGAGTCTGGGAAGAGGGGTTTAGTAGAGTGTGGGAAGTGCATCCAGGTCTGAGTGAGGTGTGTGAGCCTTGTCCTGGGAGCTATGGCAGAGAAAATCTTAAAAGTTGCTAAATTAATCAGAGAAACGTTAAAAATCTCTAGGTCTGGTCTAGGGATGTAGCACCACCTAACTTCTGCTAAGGCAAATAACTGTGCAAACGTGAATCCCTTAAGGATTTACATGGGTCATTT
Organism: Cervus canadensis; assembly: GCF_019320065.1. NCBI lineage: Eukaryota > Metazoa > Chordata > Mammalia > Artiodactyla > Cervidae > Cervus > Cervus canadensis. The sequence continues at coordinate 45,710,523 of NC_057390.1, forward strand.
AAAAACAAGATTAGGGGGCTTCCCTGGTGGCTCAGTGCTGAAGAATCCACCTGCCAATGCAGGAGATACAGGGTTTGATCCCTGATCCGGGAAGATCCCACATGCTGTGGAGCAACAAAGCCCAAATGCCACAACTACTGAGGTCTAGAGCCCATGTACAACACTACTGAAGCCCACTCGCCTAGAGCCCATGCACTGCAACAAGAGAAGGCACTGCAATGAGAAGGCTACACACTGCAACTAGAGAGTGTCCCCCATCACAACTAGAGAAAAGCCCGAGCAGCAACAAAGACCCAGCAAAGCCAAAAACAAACAAATAAATAATTTAAAAAATGACATTAGGTAGATGCTGTAGCAAAGAGAAACTGAGTGTCCCAACTCTGGCCATGTTTCTCCTCTCTGCAGAAGCCTCCACTAGATCATTCTCTACCCTCCCCTCCCCATCCCCGCCCGCCCCCACCCCCACCCCCCACCTGCAGAATAAGGTCTTACCACTGAAAGATGCATTCTAGGTCCCCCACAGTCCAGTCATTTTTCCAACATTATTTCCCAGTAATGTGATCTTGTCGAACAGTTCCTCCTGTCTCCTAGACACACCTGCCCTAAACTGCTTCCCCCATGGAAGCCCTTGACTCATGCTAGTGCCTCTCCGTGGCAGAAGCACTTGACCTTCTATGTTCTATGTATAACTCAGCTCATCTTCAGATGGTCAGAACTATGCCTCCCTGGTGATGGCCTTCCCAGATTCCACCTTCCTTGACTTTGAATCCTGCAGCAGGATTCCTGGGGGGCATACCTCACCTTCCTTATATGTGTTTATGCCCCAGCCCAAACTGGGGACTGCTTCAAGGCAAAGTCTGTATCTTCTTTGTCTGTCAGCTAGCTCAAGGCAAGGCACATAATAGATGCTCAATAAATGCTTTTTAATAAACTTAGAACTTTTAATTTACTTTTAAAAATGGAACTATAGTAAAAAATAGAAATGAAACAAAAAATGCAAAAATTGAAGTATTTTTAATTTACAATATCATGTTAGTTTCAAGAGTACAACACACTGATTCAGTATTTTTATAGATTATACCCCATCTAAAGTTATTACAAAACACTTGCTATATTTCCCTGTGTTGTATCCTTATAGCTTATTTCCTTACAGCTTATTTATTTTATACACAGTAATTTGTATTTCTTTTTTTAAAAAATATGTTTTTACAGAAGGAAGTGGTAGGATCATGGAATCATTATCAACGATGAGACTTCTTTTTTTTTAAACAATACCTTCTTTTTAAAAATTTTCTTTATTTTTTTATCTTTTGGCTGCATGTAGGATCTTAGTTCCCCAACCAGGGATTGAAACTGCATCCCCCAGCATTGGAAGCGCAGAGTCTTAACCACTTGACTGCGAGGGAAATCCCAGTAGTTTGTGTCTCTTAATCCCGTACCTCTATCACGACCCTTCCACCTTTCCTCTCCCCACTAGTAACCACTAGTTTGTTCTCTATATATGTGAGTCTGTTTCTGTTTTTGTTATACTCATCTGTTGATTTTATTTTTTAGATTCCACATATACGTGATAACAAACATTACTTATCTTTCTCTTTCTGACTTATTTCACTAAGCATAATGCCCTCCAGGTCCATCCACATTGTTGTAAATGATGCCCAATAAAAACTTGTGAAAGAAGAAAGATGGGAAGGAACAAGGAAGAAAGAAGGAGTTCAAAATATTGTAAAGTTCTCTGGGTACTTGCGGGATGCGATGTTCTTTTTTAAAATTAATTATTTTAATTGGAGGATAATTATTTTACAATATTGTGATGGTTTTTGCCATACATCAACATGAATTGGCCATAGGTATATATGTGTCTACCCCTCCAACCTGAAACCCCCTCCCAGATGTGATGTTCTTTAAGACAGATGCCCTCCCCCGCAATTTTTGAGGGGAGACCTCCTCTCAGGCTACAAGTTTTTAGGTAGCCCAGGAAGCCAGAACAGTTAGTCCAGTCCTCTCTGGCTGTGTTTTTAGAGGGCTCATGTACCTTGCAGGCGCCTTCTATTTGCATTTATCTGTCCAGGAACCGGTTATTTCCATACAAGGAGCTGAGCAGCAGCTGCCTTTCCATCCCTCTTGACTCTGACAGATGATACAACCCAGGGCTGCGGAGGAAAGAGCGAGCAGGGACCCGATGGCTGGGGCAGGGCACACTCAGGGCTGTATACAGAGCAGGTAGGTTTGGGAGCTTCCTCTGCCTTCTGTGCTGGGAACAGTGTCAGGCACCAGGGACCCCTATGAGAATAATATCCCTGGGAAGACAGTGATGACCTATACACTAAAGGGTTGTTGTGAAGGTTTAACGAAAGAGAATTGCTTAAAAATATCTCTGAAAATTGCAAAGCACTGTGTAAATGGGACTCTTGTGGGGACTGAAAAAATGAGACTAAGGAGGGGAAATGTGGCTTGGTGAAGGTCATCAGCTAAGCTGGCTGGCAGAAGCAGTCTTTCTTCTGGAATCTAAGACATGGTTTTAAGTGGGAGAGGGATAAGCTGGGAATGTGGGATTAACAGGTACACACTACTATATATAAAATAGATAAACAACAAGGACCTACTATACAGCACAGGGGACTATATTCAATATATTGTAATAACCTATAATGGAAAAGAATCTGATAAAGGATATATATATGTATAACTGAATTACATTACTGTATATCTGAAACGTTGTAAATCAACTATACTTCAATAAAATAGTCAGAAAGTGGTCTTAGAACTTTATTTATTTAATTAAAGTACAGTTGATCTGTGGTATTATATGTCACAAGTGTACAATGTAGTGATTCACAAATTTTAAAGATTATACTCCATTTATAGCTATGACAAAATATCAGCTATATTCCCTGTGTTGTACAGTATATCCTTGTAGCTTTTTTTCCCCCCAAATTTAAAAATTATAGAATGGAATTTAAAACAGATTGGGGGCCTGGAGACAATGATTTGGTGGTTAACATTTGGGACCCACCATGAGCTCACTAGGAGATTGATCATGTTTTCTTCTCATGAATTGTAATTAAACATTTATTATAACAAAGTGATTGTAAAGATTCTGATGAGACAAAATGAAGGCAAGATATTGTGAACTGGTGGTTGAATTGAGTCAAGGCCTGATAAAGGATTATATACATTGTTGCAAAGGTCTCTCCATCACCCAGTATGGGGTGAGGTCTATACTGTAGTATCTTGGGGCTCTGTCCCTAGCCTTCTCCTGGTGCAAGTAGTAGTAGTGGCATAGTAATTAATGGGCTGCAATTCTGTGCAATTGCAAGTAATTCCACGCTTCCTCTCTCATTGGGAAAACTTCAGGGAAAACAAGGGAGTGAGGAAGACATTACAATGGGAATAACTTAACCTGTAAGTAAGCACTAACCTTTCAAACCCTTGAGCACTTTATCATTAATTACTGGCATTGTACCTCACAGCAGATGGGGCAGAGCAGTTTGTGGAGTTGGCCACCCATCGCTTCCAATTTCTCTCTGAGCCAAGAGAACACACCACATAACACTGGTGACATCAGTAACTCTGTCCTTCTTACTCGTGCCAAACACACAGAACTATGACATAAATGTGTAGATGTCATTTTGGGTAAAACAGGTCATGTCCCATTATACTGTAGATAATTATGACTTTTTTATTCTTTGGGGCAACGGAGATTCTATTTCAACGAGAAGGACATGTGACACAGAATGCTCTCTCCCATGCCATGGTGCTAATGACCTGTGACTTTCAGCAAGAGGACTATGAGGAATTTCCACCCACTCCCTTGGCTTAGAAGACTTCCCCAGTTCCTAAAGGGGAACTCCTATGTTGTGATCCAGGAACACCCTGTGTCCCTCCTGTTATAGCGCTGCTCATGTTGCCTGGTGACCCCAGGTTCAATTGTTCCTCCAGCAACTTATGATATTCCCAGTGCCTAACGCATACAGGTCGTAAATCTATACTTACTGAATTAAACTGAAGGGTTTATATGCAGAGTTCAACAGTGTCCCCTTCATTAGTTTCACTGAAAAATATCTGCCAAAAGAATAGTTCCAGGGCTTCCTTGGTGGCTCAGTGGTGAAGAATCCACCTGCCAATGCAGGAGACATGGGTTCAATCCCTGATCTGGGAAGATCCCTCATGCTGTGGAGCAACAAATCCCAAGCACCACAGCTACTGAGTCTGTGCTCTAGAGTCCGAGACCCACGACTACTGGAGCCCTAGAGCCTGTGCTCTGCAACAAGAGAAGCCACCGCAATGAGAAGCCCTGGGACTGCAACTAAGGAGTAGCCCCTGCTTGCTGCCACTAGAGAAAACCCTCGCATCAAGGAAGACCCAGAAGAGCCAAAACTAAATAAATAAAATTATGAAAAAGAATGGTTACAGCTGGAAGGGACCTTTGGAAACCCAAGCCCCTCATTTTGAAAGGTGGGACTCTGAAGCTGAGAAAGACAAGGACAGCCCACTGAGCCCATACCCAAACGTGTCTCCCAACAGCCAGTGTGGTGCCCCGTGGTCACAGTTTTCTCCCTCTATTTCCAGCCTTGTGAATGTTGTGTGCCACACCTGCTTCAAGAGGCAGGAGAAGCTCCACCGATGCGGGCAGTGCAAGTTTGCCCACTACTGTGACCGCACCTGCCAGAAGGATGCTTGGCTGAACCACAAGAACGAATGTTCGGCCATCAAGAGATATGGCAAGGTGCCCAACGAGAACATCAGGTCAGAGCTGGGCCCTGGGGTGGGGCTTTGGATTCCCAAACGTCAGGTGAGGAGTGGGGTGGCAGCGGGGGCACCACGCCTTGGTCCAAGCAAGCTGGGCTAAGAGCAAATCAGGAGAGAGCCCCAAGGAGACTATGATTGCTTCTTCTGTGCCCTCTCTTGGTCTGGGCTGTGCTTAGTCACTCAATTGTGTCTGGCTCTTTGCGACTCCGTGGGCTATAGCCTGCTAGGCTTCTCTGTCCACAGGGATTCTCCAGGTGAGAATACTGGTGTGGGTTGCCATGCCCTCCTCCAGGGGCTCTTCCCAACCCAGGGATCGAACCCAAGTCTCCCACATTGCGAGTGGATTCTTTACTGTCTGAACCATCAGGGAAGTCCCGCCACACTTGGTCTGGGAAACCCATTTATGAGGGAATCTCCACTGGGTGGAGCTGGCTGCAGACTTGTTCTGTGTGGCTCCTCAATGTTAAATTTTAAAAAATTGATCCGAATATCATATAATATGGCTTATATGGGGAATCTAAAAACAAAAAAAGTCCAAATGAACATATTTACCAAAGAGAAATTGAGTCACAGATGTAGAAAACAAACTTATGGTTAGCAACTGAAACTAACACAACGCTGTAAATCAAGTATACTCTAATAAAAATTAATTAAAAACCGACCTGCCATGTCAAAAAATTAGGAAGTTGCACATTAAAAAATTAAGATTTCTGGCTTCTCTTAAAAAAATGTGAAGATGTGGCAAAATGAGAGTGCAATAGCAACTAACCTCTTTAAAAAAAAAATAGAACTTCTCAAATTATCACAGCTCCACTCATCCCCATGGTTGTACACTAGCCCTCTGGACTCATTACACCTGAAAGGCATTTGCATTTGCAAAAATCTCTGCGCCAATACCTTAATTCCAGAGCTACCAAGTCCAGAAGGCTCCGCCAGGGTAGGACCTGATGGTAGATTGCAGGTAGGTGCTTAGGCAGCCGGCAATGGAGAGTGGAGGAGATGGGGATGGTGATGCTGGAGCATTTGAACTGAGCATTTTAACTGTGAAGATTCCAGACTGGAATCATCATATCCTGATAACTTATGGGAAACTGCAAAATGAAATTGCTTAGTCAGCCTCCCCACCCCCTGTCCCCCTTAGTTCCATCTGTTGAAATCTTACTTCTTCTTTTCCCCCATTCCTTCTTTTTGTAATTTCATGTGAAATTTTACTTATTCATAAATTTCCCCCTTATTGAGGTGTAATTAAGTCATAAGATATTGATATTTAAAATGTATTGTACATTGTGTTGATTTGTTATACATGTATATTGTGAAAGATCTATTTATCAGTGGTCACCCAAGACAAGCTTTCTAAGTGAGTGCCCTGCAGGTTCAGAATGCCACCACCAATCTGGAGTGGTGGGCCTCTTTCTTTGGTCTCCTCCTGCCTTCTGTAAAGGGAGGGCAGCACTCTGGAGGTTAGCATGGCAGGGAATGTGTATTACCCTCACATTGGAGAGGTTCAGAGAGGGCAAGCAACTTGCCCAGAGTCACACAGTAAGAAGTGGAGTCATCAGACTTCTTCTCCAGTGCTCATCTCAGTTAGCTGCAGGGTCAGGAGAGACACAGGTGACTGGACCTCACTGTGTCCCCTGACCCCTCTCATGGTTTCCCAAACCCACACAATATGGCTTGTGCTTCCGTTTTCACCTTTATTCACTTTCCGCTCCTTGCTTCCTGGCTCCAGCACCTTGCTGTTTCTCCCCGCCCACCCCCCGCCCCCACCCGGCTTGTTTTTACTGGACCCTGCAGCATGTGGGATCTTAGCTCCCCAATCAGGGACTGAACCCATGTCCCCTGTTGTGGAAGTTCAGTCTTAACCACTGGACCACTAGGGAAGTCCCCACTTTGCTGCTACTAATCATGCCAAGCTCTCTCTCTCTCTAGGGCCATTGTACTCGCTGCTCTTTCCCCATCTGCACAGGGCTGGCTCCTGTTCACTCCACTGGCAGCCCCGTGTGCCTCCTCCAGCCTCCCCTGAGCACCTTGGCTTCCCCTCCCCCCTCAGGTCACCGTTTGATTTTGGGCACAGCACTTAACACTAGTTTAGATTATCTTTTCAACTTAGGTCTCCCAGACTCTAAAAGGGCTTCCCTAGTAGTTCAGTCAGTAAAGAATCCACCTGCAATGCAGGAGACGTGAGTTTGATCCCTGGGTGGGGAAGATCCCCTGGAGAAGGAAATGGCAACCCACGCCAGTATTCTTGCCTGGGAAATCCCATAGACAAGAGGAGTCTGGCGGGCTACAGTCCATGGGATCGCAAGAGTCAGACAGGACTTCGTGACTAAACTACCAACCACCATTCTAAGACGCTTCATGACACAAGACATTCCATCCATCTAATTCAGAACGGTTATCTTGAGCCCGACACCACGCTGGGCAGCAGGAGGCACTCCGCAAGTGGTTGTAGAAAGAACATCCCAGCAAGGCCTCACTCACTCCGCCCTTCCGCACAGGCTGGCGGCACGCATCATGTGGCGGGTGGAGAGAGAGGGCAGCGGGCTCACCGAGGGCTGCCTGGTCTCCGTGGACGACCTGCAGAACCACGTGGAGCACTTCGGGGAGGAGGAGCAGAAGGAGCTGCGGCTGGACGTGGACACATTCCTGCAGTACTGGCCGCCGCAGAGCCAGCAGTTCAGCATGCAATACATCTCCCACATCTTCGGCGTGGTGCGTAAGAGTTCGCCCAACGTGGGGGTGGGGTGGGGTAGAGGTGGGCTGCCAGGTCAGAGAGGAGGGGGAGGGACTTCCCTCGTGGTCCAGAGGTCAACACTTCCCCTTCCGACGCAGGGGGTGCAGGTTCAATCCCTAGTTGTGGAGCTAAGATCACACATGACAAAAACAAAACAAAACAAAACAGAGGCAGTGTTGTAGCAAATTCAATAAACACTTTAAAAATGATCTGCATCAAAAGAGAAAGGGTGGACTGGGGAGGCCAAGAAAAGCTCTGGAGCACGAAGGAGGCCTTAGATGAGGAGCTCTCACTCAGTTTTCTTTCTGGCCTTGCTTTACTCTGAGGTCATTCCTGTGGGGTCTGAAATCAACATCCCACACGAAAGCTACTCTTTATCTCCCACCGCATATTTGGATGATGATTGACTTTCTTGTTCATCTGCACTTCCTATACGTTCTCTACTCCACACTGAAAATGAAGACCCAGGGGGACTTCCCTGGTGGTCCAGAGCTTAAGACTTTGTCTTTCAATGCAGGGGGCATGGGTTCCATCCGTGATCAGGGAGCTAAGACCCCCACATGTCTCATGGTCAAAAAACCAGAGCAACAGAAGCAATATTGTAATAAATTCAATAAAGACTAAACATGGTCCACCACCGCCCCCCCCGCCAAAATCTTGAAAGAAAAGAAAATGAAGATCCAATCACTATTTCTTCTTGCCGATGAGGCACTTTGGAAATAAGTTTCTTCCTTTTTCCAGATTTAATGGGCTGATCATGGGAACCCAGGGAGAGAAGAGGAGGGGCTTTCTGGAGGGCGCTGTCTTGGCCGCAAATCCAGGCCTCCTGAAGTAATGAGGGAGGAGGGCATGGGAGCCCAGTGGGTCAGCAGACTCAGGCTGTGGGCTCTGGGGGCTTGTCTCCCATCTGGCAGGCTGAGTGCCTCCTGGGCTGCTGGTGAGTGGGCTGAGGAGGGAGTTCTTGTAATAAAATAGTATGATCATACTCAGCACCTCTGAGTCCTCCCCATGTACCAGTGCTTCTGTAATAGAGTTTTCCAGAGAAATAGAACCACAAGGGTGCGCGCGCGCGCCTGTGTGTGTGTGTGTGTGTGTGTGTGTGTGTGTGTGTGTGTAGAAAGAGAGAGAGCGAGTGAGAAAGAGATTTAATGAACTGTCTCTTGTGATTGTAGGGGCTGCTGGTAGGCCAGCAGGCTGAAGACCCAAAAAGAAGAACTGTGTTTCAAGTACAAAGGCAGTTTGCTGAAAGAATTCCTTCTTACTTGGGGAATCAGTCTGGCTTTATGAAGGTCTTCGACTGATTATATGAGGCCCACTTCCATTGTGCAGGCTAACCTGCTTTACTCTAAGTCTCCCAATTTAAATGTTCACCTCATCCAAAGAACACCTTTTAGAAACATACAGAATCATGTTTAACCAAATATGTGGTCACCACAGCCCAGCCAAATTGGCATAAAATTAACCATCCCAGTGTCCCAGATATTATTTTATTATTGTACGCAATCTCTGCAACGCAAGAGGAAGTTCGTGGCTTTTTCTGGCACTGCTGTGTAGCTTGTGAGATCCTATATCCCCAACCAGGGACTGAACCCCTGCCCATGGCAGTGAAAGCAATGAGTCTTAATCACTGGGCCATGAGAGAATTCCCATGTTGGACTTTTGTAGAATACAGCTACCCCAGACTTTCAAGGTAATGGTGCAAATTGAGACTCTCACATGGTAGTAATCTTGTGGGTCATTTGGAATCACATAGAGATCAGGAGACTAACTGTTTTGTTTCCAAACTCTCTAAGCATTTCCAGAATGAAAACAGGTCTTCTATTTTTAAAAAACTTTTAACAGCTGGTTAGTGTTCTGCACCAAGTCTGTGTCTGGTCTGTTAGCTGACTCTCATCTTTTCTTCTGGGCAGATTAACTGCAATGGTTTCACACTCAGTGACCAGCGAGGCCTGCAGGCTGTGGGCGTGGGCGTCTTCCCTAACCTGGCCCTGGTGAACCATGACTGTTGGCCCAACTGCACTGTCATATTTAACAATGGCAAGTGAGTATGTCTTGAACTTGGGTTGGTGTGCTGGGGATGGGAAACAGTAGGGTATCATCTCTACACTTGACTTAAACCAAAAGTAAACTGTTGGACCTGAACCAGCATGGATTTCATCTGGATAAAAAATTGAAATTTTATTCCAGAATAAGTGTAGAGAGGACAAATGTAATGAGGAAGGTAGCAAAGTGATTTCTGAGTCTTTGTATATTTCTTGAGGTTGCTGAGATATGTTAAATAAACCTTTAACTACTATGTAATTTTGAACTTGAAGCCTGAGATTTTCTTTCTAGGGGTCATTGCAGAGCATCATCAGCAGAGAAGGCACTTGTCAGGAGCATGTGTTAGTCAAGTTACCAGGAGAAATCAGAAGGCACACTCAAGGGTTACCCTAAGAGAATTTAATAAAAGGGCAATTGATAGAAGTGTAGGTAGAGCTGAAGAAACTGACAGAAGAATGGTGAGGTGTCTAGGGTCTGGGCAGCAACATGAAATCAATACCTCCTCTAGACCTGGAGGGGTGATGGAGGAAGTGCTGTTCCTGTGGCTGATGAGAGCTGTAGCCATGGGAGGGGGCCCTTTGTCCCCCAGCCCAACAGCTCAGCTGTGCCTGTAGGGAAACCAGGCACAGCTGGAACTGTGGTCAGGCAGAGAGGGAGCCAAGAGACTAAACACCCCAATTTCTCTCTCCTCCCACCTTCTTATCTCCTCCCATTGGCTAAACCAGAAGCCAGAGGACCGAGGAATCTGGTGATGAAAACTTCAGAGGTCAGCCTCTCCCCCTGGAAGGCACAGATCAGGGGACTGAAGGGCAGAGAACAGAATTTGGAGTGGGGTGCAAATGAAGTGTCAGAAAACATGATGAACCCAGGTTGTCCATGGTTCAGACTGGGGGAGCTTTGGGGATATGAAGAAAAGTGTTAGTCACTCAGTTGGTGTCTGACTCTTTGCGACTTCATGGGCTATAGCTCACCAGGCTCCTCTATCCACAGGCTTCTTCAGGCAAGAATATTGGAGTGGGTAGCCATTCCCTTCTCCAGGGAGTCTTCCTGACCCAGGGATTGAACCTGGGTCTCCTGCATTGTAGGCAGATTCTTTACTGTCTGAGCTACTGGGGATGAAAGGCTTAAGAAATATTTCTTTTACTCTTAGAGACGAGCTCTTATGATGATGCAAGTTGACTATAAGCCATCAACAATAACAGGTTTCCCCCCAAAGATAATAGTTTCTGGTTCTTAGCCAAGAAACAAGTGCATGCTCCAGTGGAGCCTGGACTCTTGATTTCCCTTTTCCTTCCTAATTCTGGAACAAGGGCATGCCTGACTTTTGAGTCTAGGCTTCTGAGCACTTGAGAAGGTCCCTCAAGACAGGAAAGTTTATTTTGGACCCAGATGACAATCTTTTCCTGGTATATTTGTGTTTCCCTTCCAAAACATCTTGGCGTTCCTGGTCTGGACCTCATGGAATCCTCCCCAGAGGGACTGGTGTCTGGAGTTACCCTGGTAGGCAGAGAGGATCAAATTCACAAGTGGGGCTGGTCTTTCTGGGTACCACTCCCATAAGTGGTGATGACCCAGTGCCTTTCTTGTCACTACCACAGAAACCTGGGGGCCCTTTCTTCAGATCATCACCAGTGTCTGCTCTGGCTTTGATGCATCCACTAATTTTGAACAGGCACATGGTACCTGAGCTTCTTGGCTGTTGTGTGAAAGAAGGTGACTTTGCAGTAACAGTCTAGGTGCCTGCCATAGTGGAAAGAATACTGGTTGTGGTGTTAGGAGTCCAATTCTAATCCCAGCAATTTTTACATACTACCTGTGTGACTGGTCTCCGGACACATTCAAACTCTTCCCAAGACAGACATCAAAAGAGGCCACCCATAAGGGTGGCGCAAGAGGCTTGTTTAGAGGGATAATAATATGTAGCTTCCCATGTGGTTTTTTAGCACTCTACCTTATTTATGGAAAAGAATGCCTGCAGGAACATTTATTTCATTAAAAAAGAAATTGATGTTGTTCAGTCGCTTAGTTGTGTCCAACTCTTTGTGACACCATGGACTGCAGCACGCCAGGTTTCCCTGTCCTTTGCTATCTCCCGGAACTTGGTGAAACTCATGTCCATTGAGTCGATGATGCCATCCAACCATCTCATTCTCTGTCACCCCCTTCTCCTCTTGCCCTCAATTTTCAATTTAAAGAGAAATTAGCTAGAGTAAACCACCCAAAGATTGTTTGATTCTGCTTCTTGATGGCAATGCAGCTGGTAACTTGAAGTTGAAGCCCTATTGGTGTACCACTCAGAAGACCCTAAGGCTCTGAGGGGCTACTCCAAGCCCAATTTGCCCATGATTTGGCATTCAAACTTGACTGGGCAACCAGGAGCATCTTTCATGAATGGTTCACATGCTTTTTTTTGCCCTGCCGTTGAAAAATATGGTAGCCCTCTACTTTTGAATTCATTGTCTTATGACAGTCTCGTTGCCAGCTTACAGATGAAAATACCAAGGCCCAGGGTATTTGTCCAGGGCTGAGTCCTTTTGAACCCAGAACTTCTCATTCCATATCAAATGTATTTTCCATTATACCAGGCTACATCTTGGCAAGGAAGCTCAGCTAGAAGGGGTTGGGAGAGAGGTGGTCTTGCTGGCCAAAGCTTTGACGGCATAACCTGGAATGCTGTGCACTGTTGCTGGTTGTACGGGATGAGCCAATGGTAATGATTTCCATTTGGGTGTCTGTTTTGTTTTTCAGTCATGAGGCAGTGAAATCCATGTTTCACACCCAGATGAGGTGGGTCAGTCTTTGAAAACCTCCCTGTTCCTCTGACCCATCTCCCTCACTTGCCTGATTTTTGCTGGGACTGCCCCTTCCTGAGACCCCTTGGTTGCTGTCTGTCTGTAATGCCTGTCTGCTCCCCCAAATCTCATCTTTGCTGAATGCTGTATGTTTAATGCATTTATGTTAATCATCTTGTTCTTCACCCACCACTACCTGCTGTGCTGTGCTTTCTTTTGCTCCCTTTCTTTCTTCTGTTTTACTCCTCATTTCTTTCTCTCCTCCAACCCCAAAGTATGACAGTCCCTTCCAGTCCACATCATCTTAGAAAACCACACATGATTCCTCTAAACCCTATTTACCATGAAATGAGGACTGTTGATATTACTGACCTACTAAAGGACTGTGTGTTTGTTCATAACCTCCAATTTCTCACTCAGACTAGTTCTAAAAATGATATCTGTAAATGTGATGTTTTTGGTATGTATTTATTCGTGTATTCTCTTTACGGCTTCTGGGCCAACTATGAATTAGTGGCCAGTATGATATGATAAAGCTCTTGAGTTCAAAATCTTGGCCCCATTGCCAAAGTGCTGTGGGACCTTCAGGGAAGTTACTTCACCTCTCTGGGTATCAGTATCCTCATCTGTGAAATGAGGAGGTCAATGCCCTGTAGCTGGGACATATTAGGATTCTAAGCAGAGCTGCGAGTAGGTCATTTTGCCCTTCTCTCCTTTTGCTTTTCACTCCTTCAGTAACAGTCAAAAATTAGAGTGGAGATGAAAGGAAACAAGGGACTAAAGACAATTTTGCCGGTCTCCATATAAGGGGTGTGTGTGTGTGTGTGGGTGTATGTATATGTATAAGTATATATATATATATGATCACATTTATTGGGCATGGCAGTGTACCCCACTTTGAGAGAAGCAGTCACCTCAGATACCTGAACACACGTGTCACTGCCATTCCGCTGTTCCTTGCTGGGCTGTCATCTCAGAACATGTGGAAGGGGTTGCCTCTGACTGAGACCATCTCCTGCCTTTCACATGGCATCTGACTCAGCCTCTCTGGGAGGTGAAGGGAATGACTGTGGACCTCTCTGCAGATGCTTTCCTAGCCCTCTGCATCCTGCCACTTACTCTCTAGGTGATGGGTTCCCTCTGGGAAGGAAGGTGCCAGGATCTTGGGGAGATACAGGAGCACAGCTTAGATACAGAAGCACAGTTTGCTGGGCTCACTACTCTTACTATAGCTTCTGGCCTTGTGGGTAGAAGATGCATGGCTGAGAGGGCCATGGGCTGGTCTCTGCTGGTTTGGCTTAGCTGGATGTCTGTTGTGCAGCGGCCTTTTGTCTTCAGCACATTCTGTCTCTATTACATGATGAGGTGTGTAGTGTTGTAGGTAACTGGAGGCTCAGGTCTAGGCTGGAAGGTAGTTGAAATGTCATCTGCTCTCTCTAACCCACCTTCAACCCCAAATCCATGTGCCCCAGTAAACAAAAAAGTGAAAAATGCAATGGGCTACTAAAGAGCCAGCCTTTAGTTGCCTTCAGAGATTTCCAAGCATAACTCTCCCCATTTAATGTTGGCTTGAACCATTGGGCCAAAAGTTTAGATAAGCTAGGGCTTATAATTAGACACAAAAATGGGCTAAGATTGTGGGTAACTGAATATGTGTGTTTCTGAGAGAAGCAGTCCCTGACTAACCAGACATGACTATTAAGTCTTCTCTTGTTTGAAGTTTGTACCTTATTATTTCTCCCTTCTTTTGTTACAATCAGTGGCTAAACGCGCAGGGATAATTGCAGACATGGAAGCTTCATATGCTTTTATGACCAAGCCCAGCTCTCTACTGGGAGTCCATTTGAGCTGATTCCAGAGCAACAGACTGAATGGAGCAGATTTGATTGTTATGACAAGTAGAGCAGACCTATTCAGAAAACTGTCCTTTATGTCACAATTCCCCCTTTTGGAGGAATGTTTTCTCAGAGTGTTAGTGGAAGTTGTCTTTGAGGTTCAACTCCTTGAAACCTTGAAGAGCATGTATCCCACCCTGGATTTGATTGACTCTTCTGCTTTACCTTGGTCTAGAATTGAGCTCCGAGCCCTGGGCAAAATCTCAGAAGGAGAGGAGCTGACGGTGTCCTATATCGACTTCCTTAACATCAGTGAGGAACGCAAGAAGCAGCTGAAGAGACAGTACTACTTTGACTGCACGTGTGAGCACTGCAAGAAGGGGCTGAAGGATGACCTCTTCCTGGGGGTGAAAGACGACCCGAAGGTACATGCAGCCCACTACTGGGGTGCTCTTGGGCATCTTCCTCAAGAGCCGGACCAGGGTGGATTGCCCAGCTACCCACGGTGCCCTTGCCTTCCTGACTGTGGACAGAGCACCACAGATGGGTCCTAGCTAGTGTCTTGGTGCCACTGCTTGCCAGGTTTTTGAGTTTGGGGGAGTAACTCTGTTTTCTCAATTGTAAAATAGGAACATGACATCCACTGTGAGGGGCTGTTATGAGGATTAAATAGGATGATCTATGTAACGGAAATGGCATAGAGAGTAGACACTTAGTAAATTTAAGTTCCTCTTCTTGCCCCCTTGCACTTTAAGGGATGCAGAGAGTTTCTCATAGAGAGCCCAGATGGGCTAAGAGATTTGTTGTCAGATTATCACAAATATTTTCCTAGTCTTAGGGAAATGGGCGATGTGCAGACCAGGTGATATTTAGATTGGTTAAAATGTTTACCTCCTGAGTAGCTCTTTCCTCATCAATGGTGAGACTACTGAGCATTGACAGTCTTATCAACGAGGAGGTCGGGGCTTGCTGAATTGGGAGAGCTAGGCTTCTAGGTGTCAGAGTAGCCAATGAAAGCAGCAAGCCTTTAATTGCTTCCTGTAATGGTAAAGCATGAGGCTGAGACTGGAGTGGGCGCTGATTCCCCCAGTCCATTTTCCCTCCATGGGAAGGCACACAGATGGAGGGTCAGGTATATCAGCACAGATGTGAGGGTTGGCTCACTGCTGAGGGACCCAGAACTGAAGGCTTTGTAGTTTTATGGACCCTGAGGCATGTGAGTGAGGGGGTCAGAGGTGGAGGAAGAGTTAGGAGTGGAAAAGTCCTGGATACAGAGTCAGAATGAGGAAACATGTCTTAAAATCCCCCAGGGACTTCCCTGGTGGTCCAGTGGTTAAGACTCCATGCTTCCAATGCACGGGGTATGGGTTCCATCCCCAGTCCAGAAGCTAAGATCCTACATGCTATGTGGTGCAGCCAAGAAAATACTAAAAAAAAAAAGAAAAGAAAATCTCCCTCAATTCCACTTTCACAATAAGCAGGCCTCAGTAGAGGCTCCTGAAGAAGACCTCAAGATCTCAGTTAATCAACTATACTTCAATTAAAAAGAGAGAGGGAGAGACTTAAGAATGAAGGCACATGGGTCAGGAATGCCCGTATGCGAAGAGTGTGACCTGCCAGGATGGGCCTGAGCCCTTGGCTGCACCTCCCTTCAGAAACTGTGGTGCACTGGCTTTGCACCAAGTCTCTTGTGGGGAGGGCAGCTTTCCCTCCTACCTGTGTGGCGTGCCAGGTACAGCTTATAGTCAGATCTGAAAAAGCACATATAGGTTTTTAACCAGGCGCCAGACTCCTTGGAGAGACTAACTCAGTACTTCTGTATAATGCACAATCCATCAGTGCATTTGAAGACACAGATATACTTGTGAATTAACTTAACTTCTGTATCCTATTGGGCTTCCAAGTTTGCACTAGTGTAAAGAACCCACTTGCCAAAGCAGGAGACATAGGGGACTCAGGTTTGATCCCTGAGTTGGGAAGATCCCTTGGAGGAGAGCATGGCAACTCACTCCAGTATTCTTGCATGGAGAACCCCCTGGACAGAGGAGCCTGGCGGACTGTAATCCATAGGATCGCAAAGAGTCGGACATGACTGAAGTGACTGAGCACACACACACACTGCATCCTGTGTGTTGGCAGAAACTTGTCTCTGATTAGAGCAAAGGCTACAAACAAAACTGACTTCTAGGTTCAGATGCTGGGACCCCACTCAATTACTTAAGGCATTAGTGCTACTGTCCCCCACTTGTTTCTCTCTCTCATCCCCAGGCTTATTCTAGACTTTTTTTTTTTTGCCACTAGCTTATTTTTATTTTTAATAGATAATATTTTTTACCCTTTGGCCAAGGTGTTCTAAGAATTACCCTGCAGATATACTTGCATACATGCATGGGTATATGTATAAAGAGATAGGACACTGTGGCATTGTTGGAAACAAAATATTGACTAATACCTAAATAACCACCAATAGGGAAATATTTAAGTTAAGGCAATATCTCAAGCTCACTAAAGCTGATGAGGTATATCTTTATGTACAAACATGAAAGGAGATCTATTTCCTTTTTTAATTTATTTTTAATTGAAGTATAATTGATTTAGTGTTGTGTTAGTCTCTGGTATACAGCAAAACGATTCAGTTATACATATGTGTGTGCATGCTAAGTTGCTTCAGTTGTGTCCAACTCTGTGTGACCCTCTGGACTGCTGCCTGCCAAACTTCTCTGTCTGTAGGATTTTCCAGGCAAGAATACTGGAGTGGGTTGCCATGCCCTTCTCTAGGGCATCTTCCTGAACCAGGGATGGAACCTGTGTCTCCTATGTCTCCTGGATTGGCAGGCAGGTTCTTTACCACTACTGCCACTGGGAAGCCTATACACACACACACACACACATAATTCTTTTTCATGTTTTTTTCCCATTATGGTTTATCATAGGATACTGAATATAGTTTCCTGTGCTATATAGGAGGACTTTGTTCTTTATTCATTCTATAGATAATAGTTTGCATCTGCCAGCCTCAAACTCCCAGTCCTTCCCTCCCCCCACCCCTTGGCAACCATAACTCTGTTCTCTATGTCTGTGAGTCTGTTTCTATTTTGTAGACAAGTTTGTTCATCTCATATTTTAGATTCCACATGTAAGAGGTACCATATGGTATTTGTCTTTCTCTTTCTGGCTTACTTCACTTAGTATGATAATCTCTAGGTCCATCCATGGAGCTGCAAATGGCATTATTTCATGCTTTTTAAATCTCTGAGTAATATTTCACTGTATATATGTGCCACATCTTCTTTATTCATTCATCTGTTGATGGACATATAGGTTGTTTCTGCATCTTAGCTATTGTGATTAGCTGAGCTCTATTTCTTTTTTTAAAATCATTTATTTGTTTATATTTGGGTCTTCCTTGCAGCACACAGGCATTCTCTAGTTGCGGTGAGCAGGGGAAACCCTTTGTTGCAGTGCTCAGGCTTCTCATTGTGGTGGCTTCTCTTGTTTCAGAGCACATGCTCTAGATGCTTTTGTAGTTGTGGCACACAGGCTCCGTAGTTGTGGGTTGTGCAGTCTGGAGTGCAGGCTTACTAGTTGTGGCACATGGGCTTTAGCTGCTGTGGTTTAGCTGCATGGGCTTTATCTGGCTTTAGCCGGCTTTAGCTGGCATATGGACTCTTCTCGGACCAGGGATCAAACCTATGTCCCCTGCATTGGCAGGTGGATTCTTGTCCACTGTGCCACCAGGGAAGTCTGAGCTCTATTTCTTAAGGGAAAAGAGTTAAGGGGCCAAACTTTGACATATGAATTTGTTTCCTAGGGCTGCCATAACACCCAGGACCCCAAACCGGGTGACTTACAATAGAAATGTATTTCCCAGTTCTGGAGGCTAAAATTTGAAATCAAGGTTTTGGCTAGACTGGTTCCTATTGAGGGCTATGAAGGAAGGATCTGCTCTAGGCCTCTTTCCTTAGATGGTAGACGGCCCTGAGCCTCTTTCCATGGTCTTCCCCTCATGTGTGTATCTTTCTCTTTACTTGGCATTTTTTTTATGAGAACACCAGTGCCATTGGATGAAGGGGCCCACCCTTAATTAAGTATGACCCCATCTTAATTAATTACATCTGCACTGACCCTATTTCTAAGTAAGGTCACATTTTGAGGTACTAGGGGTTAGAACTGAAACATATGAATTAAATTTGGGAGGAGAATGTAACTCTGTATGCAAATTAAAATTAAATTTATTTAATTATTAAAATTAGAAGGGACACATGCACTCACACAGATACGCGTACCCACATGTGTGTGCAAGCAGAAGTCAGTCAGTCTCGATACAGGGCAGGATACAAAACACTCAGGAATGTGTTCTTTTTAAAAAATTGTTTATTCGTGTATTGGCTTGTATGTATAGGGCACTGAGCTCAGTACCACAGGAGGTACAGAAAGGAATAAGCTACTGTGTCCACCCTTACCCTGACCTTCCAGAACCTGCAGGTTAACATGTGTCTTATCTGCAAGACAGCCAGCCTTCCTGCCTGCTGCCTGGACCTGAGTAATTTTTTCATAACTTGCTTCTGCTGCTGCTGCTGCTGCTAAGTCGCGTCAGTCGTGTCCGACTCTTTGCGACCCCATGGACTGTAGCCCACCAGGCTCCGCCGTCCCTGGGATTCTCCAGGCAAGAACACTGGAGTGGGTTGCCATTTCCTTTTGAAATTTCTTTTTATAGAAACCAAGTTAAGGTATTAGTTTAATTGTAAATTAATTAGTACAAATGAACTAAAAATAAATTAGATAAGAGATAGGTATTACTTATTTTGACATGGAATATCTGTTTCTTATCTAATTTATTTTGAGTTCATTGCAGGCATGCTCAGTTGCTTCAGTTGTGTCTGACTCTTTGCAACCCTATGAACTGTAGCCCGCCAGGCTCCTCTGTCCATGGGATTTCCCAGGCAAGAATACTGGAGTAGGTTGCCACGCCCTCCTTCAGGGAGTCTCCCCGACCCAGGGATCAAACCTGTGTCTCTTTATGTCTTCTGTATTGGCAGGCTGACTCTTTACCACTAGTGCCACCTGGGAAGCCCCTTTGAGTTCATTAGTACTGATTAATTTATTTCCCATTTACTTACCCTGAAAGGACCCATGTATGCTCATATAATACACTGTACATGTAGATTTTAAGATTTTTGTATATTTTATACATTTTTAGGAGAATATCCTTATACACACCCAAAATTCTATAGTTACATTTTAAGATTCTGAAATCAGATATGTCAATTTTTCTTTTTTTCATTTAACCTTTTAATTTTTTATGGGAGTATAGCCAATTAGCAATGTTGTGTTAGTTTCAGGAGCACAGCAGAGCAACCCAGCTATACATATACATGTATCCATTCTCCTCCAAACTGCCCTCCCATACAGGCTTTTGAATTTTTTGATATTTACCTGGCAATACCAATAGTTAAGTAGGTGATGTGTGGTTGTTAGTTCCTGCCCCTTCACTTTAAGCTGCTACCAGATGGTGACCATATGCCCACATCTTCCAATCTGAATTGAAGAGCTGACATCTCTCTTGATACAAAACATCAATGATTTCTGCTTGAACTGACCTGGATTCAAAGCAAAAGCTTTTTATTATTTTTATATCAAAATCATTTCTCTATTAAAATAAAGAAATAACAATAACTTGGGTTTTCATGGTGGCTCAGACAGTAAAGAATCCACCTGCAATGCGAGAGACCTGGGTTTGATCTCTGGGTTGGAAAGATTCCTGGAGAAAGAATGGCTACCCACTCCAGTATTCTTGCCTGGAGAATCCCACGGACAGAGGAGCCTGGTGGGCTACAGTCCATGGGGTCGCAAAGAGTCAGACATGAATTTGGTTTCTCTATTAAAACAAAGGAATAACAATGACTCAACCAAAACAAGTGAGCAGAAAAAATTTTTTGAGTATAATTTTTTAAAAGCAAGTGCATTTGAAGACATAATAAAAGGCTGTTATAATATAGCAGACTGAAGAAGGGAATGGCTACCCACTCCAGTATTCTTGCCTAGAGAATTCCATGGACAGAGGAGCCTGGCAGGCTGCAGTCCATGGGGTCACAAAGAGTCAGACATGACTGAGTGGCTAACACTTTCACTTTTTTTCCCCTCCATAATGTAGTGGAAAGGACACTGGAGAAAAAATTAGGAGGCTGTGTTCTCATTCTGGCTGTGACCCTGAATGTCTAAGCTTGGGCAAGTTTCTTCCTTGTGGGTTTCAGTTTCCTCATCTGTGAAGTGGGGCATTGGACTAACTTATTAACAGTTCCTTCAGGCTTTTCTATGATGTCATCACAATTGCTTTTATTTATTAAATAATTCTTTATCACAGCCTGATAAGCTCCTCTCTGTAGAGCAGCCTTTGTGAGTCAACTTCAAACCTTCAGTTGGCATCAGATTGTTTCAGACTCGTGTGTGTGTGTGTATATATATATGTATGTATATATATGTATGTATATGTATATATATATGTATACACACACACACATATATATACACACATATATATACATATAGAGCTGGATTAAAATAAAAACCAAATATTTTTAAAATGAGAAAATAACACCAATTTCCCTCAGTTGTAGCTTTGAACCCTCCTTGTTTAGGTTGTTGTTTTTTTAATTTTTAATTTTTTCCCTCTTTCTCCAGCCTTCACCTATTTCACAATAGGAATGTTTCAATTTTTCAAGTTTGGGGAGCCAGTGTCCCTCTTTCCCTCCCCTCCTCTTTTTGGTTCCTCCCGCTTTTCACCACTAGCTCCTCCCCCTTCTCCTCTGGCTCCTCTCTCTTCCTCCCTGTTTTCTATTAATCTTGGTGCTCCTGGAGAGTAGAACCTCTCTCTGCCGGGTTCCTTAAATCCTATCTGCAGATCAGATTTTCCTGCCTTTACTATGAAAAGAGAGCCAAGTGGAACAGCCCATTTCTCTTCTCAGAATAGCTTTATCACATGTTGCATGTGTCAGTTAACAACTTTTCAGCCAGATTGTTTTGAGAACCTTGGCAGTTGCCTCCTTGAAAAAATTTAACTCCCTTCAAGAGCTTAAAGTAGCACTTTTTCTTACAGCATCAAATTGAAGAAGATTTTTTTAAAAAAATGCTTTCTATAAGAGATGCACTTTATTTTTTTTAATTTGTTTTTAATTGGAGGATAATTGCTTTACGACATTATGTTGGCTTCTGCCATACAACAATGTGAATCAGCCATAAGTATGCAGATATCCCTCTACCTCGAATCTTCCCCCATCTCCCCATCCCACCCCTCTAGGTTGTCACAGAGCACCGTGTTGACCTCCCTGCACTATACAGCAACTTCCCATTAGCTATCTATTTTCCATATGGAAATATGTATATTTCATTGTACTCTCTCAATTCGTGCCACACTGTCCTGCCCCCGCTATGTCCAAGGTCTCTTCTCTATGTCTGTGTCACTATTCCTGCCCTGCACATAGGTTCATCAGTACCATTTTTCTTAACATCTAACAGCTTGGTATTCTCTGAGTTTATCCTGCAAGTTATTGATTACTCGAGAAGATTCACTAAGAATTTTGAATATGATGGAACTTACAGTAGCTTGGAGACTAGTAGTCATCAACTAGATGGGATTTCATGAGCCAACACTTGGGCAACAAATGATAGGTGAAACTGAAGATATAGGTTTGATGGACAGATGATACGATACACCTCTGGACCCTACTCACAGGACTCTGCACACCAGGCAAGACGTGGACTCCTCTCACTAATGTGGTTGATTCAAACGGGCTTAGGGAAGCAGACACACACTGAAATGATGTGGTCTGGGACCAAGACATGACCAGTTAACTAACAGGGGCTGAGTAGTACTCAGGCGGGAAGTCAACCTTTGGGTCGTCAAACAGGAAAGCAGCCAGAAATCTCAGCCAAATCAAAGGTCAAGGTGAAGTTTAACCCAGGGGTGAGACCAAATAGAAGGCAGAGCACTGATGTATGCATCAATTGTTGGGGTCAGGCTGTGAGGCAAGTACAGAGACAAACACAGAACTGTGGGGAAGCCCAGGCTTCCCTGGTAGCTCAGACAATAAACAATCTTCCTGCAATGCAGGAGGCCTGAGTTCCTTCCCTGGGTTGGGAACATCCCTTGGAGAAAGGAATGGCAGCCCACTCCGATATTCTTGTCTGGAGAATTCCATGGACAGAAGAGCCTGGAAAACTACAGTCTATGGAGTCACAAAGAGTCGGTCATGACTAAGTGACTGACATTTTCACTTTTCAGGTACAGAAGGATATGGAAATGAAGGTAGTTAGAATTATAGGGATAATGAGGAATTCTGCAGAAGTCAAAGTAAGTGGAGGGGAGGGGAGAAAAAGAAACATAATCCCACTTCTTTAAGTGATCCTGATGTTGAAGCAAGCTTTTCTTGGTTGGCAGCTCTCCTAACTGCAAGGTGAACACAGCAGAACTGGCTCAAGGCAGCTGGGAGCCTGAGGGAAGACCCTGATCTCCATTTATGGAGGAGGGTTGTTTTTAAGGGAACAGATGCCCATTCTCTTGTTAGTTTTTGATAGTTTAAGGAAGGTGACTCCACAAAACAATTTAAGCAGAAAATCTAAACAGAGTTGTTGACCCCAATTCCCTATGATAAAAAAATATTGGATATTTGGAGACCTGATTAAATAAATTAGTCTAGCTTCATATAGTAGGAAATTCTAGTTATTAAAAATGCAATATGGGTTTTTTTTTTTTTTTAGGAAGCAATTACGGGGCTTTTATTGCCTGGGATAGACATTTTCCTTAGAGAATTGGTCTCATGCTCCTTTCCCTCCAGACTGTTATGCTTAGAACACAGAATGAATGAGAGCTTCATGTGGGAAGCGTGATAATGTCTGCAAAATTCTGTAAAATGCTTGGTAGTTTTGTTTTCATATTTATATTGGGGAATACCTACTGTTCAGTCACTAAGTCATGTCCAACTCTATGCAAACCCATGGACTGCAGCATTCCAGGCCCCCCTGTCCTTCTCTGTCTCCCTGAGTTTGCTCAGATTCCTGTCCATGGAGTCAATAATGCTATCTAACCATCTCATCCTCTGCCATCCCCTTCTCCTTTTGCTTCAATATTTCCCAGCACCAGAGTCTCTTCCAATGAGTTGGCTCTCCACATCAGATGGCCAAAGTACTGGAGCTTCAGCTTCAGCATCAGTCCTTCCAATGAATATTCAGGACTGATTTCCTTTAGGATTGACTGGTTTGATATCCTTGTACTCCAAGGGACTCTCAAGAGTCTTCTTCAGCACCACAGTTCAAAAGCATCAATTCTTTGCCATTCAGCTTTCTTTATGGTCCAACTCTCACATCCATACATGACTACTGGAAAAACCATAGCTTTGACTATAATAAGTGAAAAAACAAACAAACAGGCAATAGAGAGATATATGTTACTGTACCAGTTAGAAAAACATGATGCTATTGATGTAGACACTCACGCATGTGTGAACATGCAGGACCGAAGTTCAGCCAGTGTAAGGTGCCATGGTCATGTAGACATATTATTGATGTGTCTGTGCCTTTGATCTGTCAGTGCTTTTCCTATACTAGTTGTTAAATATTTAAAATATTATTCTTGTGTATATGTATTAGAAAATACTCCTCAACATACTGTGTCCATCTTTGGGTGAGTTCTGGGGATTTCCACTTTTTTCTTCATATATTTTTTTAACAGTTTGTATATATTAATTTTACAGTCAGAATAAATAATAAAGGGTTTTTTTGGGGAAAAAATTATATCAGATTTGCCTAAGCAAAAAACTTTTTTTTTTTTTCCCAGAAAAGAGCTTCTGATATTGGTAAGCATTGCAGGCAAACTCTTTCTTTGGTCTTTGAGAAATCTGGCACTTTTTCTTCAAAATTATGCTTTCATGGGAACTGGCTTCTTAATTATGGTACCTCAAATATCAAAACCTCATTTTTGTTTTACAAGGTCACTAGACTGCTTAGGCAAACATAGGAAGCCTAATTGGTCTAGATTTCACAGCTAACAAATTCTCTCATGATAGCCTTTTAAAAAAATCACGCATTTATTTATTTTGTTGCATCAGGTCTTCATTGAGGCACACTGGGCCTTTTGTTGCAGTGCACCGACTCTGTAGTTGTGTAACCCGTGTTTCAATAGTTGTGTTATGTAGACTTGGTTGCTCCGAGGCATGTGGGATCTTAGTTCCCTGACCAGGGATTGAACCTGTGTCCCTGCTTTGTAAAGTGGATTCTTAACCACTGGATCACCAAGGAAGTTCCTCCTAGGAACTATGAGCTGGATGCAGAGACATGTGAAAGGGTTGACAGCCCAAAGCCACACAGCCCTGTTTAATGAGCTTCAGTGGCAAACCGGAGTATGATTATTTTGGTCAAACCCTCAGTCCTCAGTCCTGTGCTGGCCAGTATTTGGGTGGAAACAAAAATTCAAGGGCATACCTATAGAATATGTGGTTGATTTGAAGTCAAGGGGAAGAACGGCAAACATTCTGAGTGAAAGAATACAATAAGAATCCAAAATGCCAGAGAAAACACAACAGGGATTAATGCCAGATTCTTCATTGGGGTCTATAAACCCAGGCACAAGCTGGGCTGGGGAACACGACCCAGCAGCAAGACTCTGGGACTTGGTCAATGGAAAATGCAATGTGCATCAGAAGCATAATGAGGGAGCTGGAAAAGCTATAGGGATCCTGAGTGGCATTTACAGAAATGAAGCATTCACAAGGAGGAAGGCATTAATCTTGTACTATAGTAAATGTCAACAAGAGCAACGGAACCTATTTGCAGGGCAGGAATGAGACGCTGACATAAAGAACTAAAATGTAGACATGGTGGGGGGAGTGGGAGGGTGGGACAAATTGGGAGTTTGGGATTGACGTATATACTCTGCCATGTATAAAAAGAGAAGTAGTGGAAGCCTCCTCTATAGCCCAGGGAGTTCACTTCAGTTCTCTGGGATGGGCGGGTGGGTGGGAGGGAGGTCGCAGAGGGAGGGGGATATGTGTACAGTTATGGCTGATTCACTTCGTTGAATGGCAGAAACTAACACAACATTGTAAAGCAATTATACTCCAATAAAAAAAATGTTGGCTGTTCAGAGGTGGGGTGGGTTGCCTCATGAAGGGGCCTCCAACTCAGTGTCCCTTCCTTTCCCAGCCCTCTCAGGAGGTGGTGAAGGAGATGATACAATTCTCCAAGGATACATTGGAAAAAATTGACAAGGCTCGCTCCGAGGGTTTGTACCACGAGGTAAAAATTTATTTTTATAGGGGGTAGGGGTGGGGAAGAGGTCAGAAAGTTTCTCTAGTAAAGGAGGGAAATGGTGGGGGTCAGTCAAGATGGGGAGGCTACCAAGCAGGTTTTTTTCTGGAAGATGTCCCATGGTTGAGACCATGACTCTTCTCGCCCTTAAGCCATGTAGCCTCTTTAGAGATGTGTTCTCACTGATGGTTCAACTCACTAAAACTGGATTTGAGGAAAGCACAGGCAGCCTGACAAATGTCCCTGGGGTTTGGGAGATGGTCTGTAATATTTTAGGTTGGCATTAGGGATGGAGGAATGGAAATGGCAGTGGATGGCTTGCTTTCTGGTAACTGAACGTGTGTCCTGACTACAGTTTCCAGGCTCTTCTAACTGTGCATTCAACCCTGGCTCTACGCTAGAGCCAGGCCGTACACTAGAATCATTGAAAAATACTGATGCTCAGGACAGTCCTTCCAGAATCTCTTAGCATGGGACCCATCAAGATTTTTAAAGCTCCCACGTGATTTCAATGTGCACCTAAAGTTGAGACCCACCACCAGCACTGACCTGCAGAGCACTTATTTGCATTGATTCACTCAGGCAGTTTGTTGGAAATACAGATTCCTGTGTCTCACCCCCTGGGATGTGATTCACCCAGTCTGCAACAGAACGCAGGGATCATCACAGTATTTTTTTTTTTTTCCCCTCCAAGCTCTTTAAACAACTTGTGTGGCTGGGTTTGGATGCCACTAGGATGTGGCAGTGTGGGAGATTCATTTCTGTTCATTTCTATCAGCTTTTCTGTTGTCTTCACTCTTTTTTCCTCACTCATTCATTGCCCATTTTTGAGCCCTTATTGAGGTGACCAACACAGGACATGCTGCTTGCCTCCCAGGAGTCTGTCAAGTCTCAGGGAGAGTCCCCATGAACAAAGTGTTGCTGTACAATATAAAAAATCTAGAGGTTTGAGGTAGGAGCTTCAGCCCCTGATTCCATTCCTTTGTCCTCTCTTCTTTGTTTGTCCTCTTCTGCGCTCAAGGTGGGCAGGGCCAGATGTAGGACTGAACACTGCCTACGAGTTCATGATTGTTTTCAGGATGGATTGTTTGTTAGCTCACACTCCGTCATACCCCCACCCAGTTGCCCCAGGGGCCTCTGGGAGAATCTCAGAGAAAACTAATTTCCAATCATTAGAAATGGAAAGAATTGTGTGACGTTTCTCCTATGAGATTGGCAAGGGAAAAAGAGGAGAGCTATGAACCACTAAAATCTAGAAACCATCTGACTTTGTAGGGCATCACTGAAGCTATGTCTACATGTGACTTAGTCAGGAAAGCCTGACTCCAAGTCCATTGGGATTGAGCCCATCTTCTTCCTCACCAGGACCAATGTGGCCTCCTTCTAGTTGGTCTCCTGGACCCTCTCTCTGCCAATCCATCCTGTACACCTCTACCAGGTCATGACTGTCCAATGTCACTGTGCATAAGGGCCACCCAGGGGCAGATATGAGCTACAGATGCCAGGGTCCCTCCCCTAGATATTTAGTTTCTTTGGTCTAGGGTAGGACTCAGACACTGGGATTTTACAAAGCTCTCCAGGAACTTACATAGATTTTGTCCCAATGGTACCTGAATGCACATTGGTATCACTAGTCCAAATGATGCATTTTATAGCCATAGAGGTGTGGAAATGGAACCATAGCTTGGATTCTACTGGTTACATCACCTACCATACTACACATGTCCTCCTCACCTAATAAAAAGTTTTATAAGGCTGTCAAATGCTCAGGTGAAGTACTGCTTTATAAGCAATACTTCATGAGAAGGGGCCATATCTTCTAGGATGTGGTATACTTTTTATGTTTTTCCAGCTTTATTGAAGCATAGTTAAGAAGTAGAAATTTTACTTGTTCAAGGTGTAAAATAAAAAAAAAAACTCTCCAGATGATTCCAAAGCACAGCCACGATGGAGAATCATGGACATGATGGTTAAGATAAAGCTCCATTGGTTGGTTTGAATCTGCACTCCATCACTCACTCTCTGTGTAACTTCAGCAAAGCACTTACCCTCTTTGTGCTTCTGTTTCCTCATCTGGGAAAATGAGGATATTAGCAGTACCTCTCTCATCATGCTGTTGTGAGAAGAAGTAATGTATGAATATAGCTTTCATAACTCCCTACTGACTTCTTTTTTAATTGGAGGATAATTACAATGTTGTGGAGGTCTCTGACATACATCAATGCCAATCAGTCATAATTATATATGTATCTCCTCCCCCTTGAGCCTCCCTCCCTGACACAGTCCACCCTTCTAGGTTATCATGGAGTGCCAGGCTGGACTCCCTGTGTTATATAGCAGCTTCCTGCTAGTTATCTATTTTACACATGATGGTATATATATGTCAATGCTACCTTCTCAGTTCATTCCTTCCCTCTCTTTCCCCCAATGTGTCCATTCTTTATATCTGCATCTCCATTCCTTCCCTGCAAATAGGTTCATCAATACAATTTTCCATATTCCACATATATGCATTAACATATGATATTTATTTTTCTCTTTTTGACTTACTTCATTTCACTCTGTATGACAGCTCTAGGTCTATCCACATCTACAAATGACCCAGTTTTGTTCCTTTTAATGGCTGAGTTCCTTTTAATATACCATTGTGTGATTCCATTATTCTTAACCAGTTTTATTTAGGTTTCTGTCAATTTCTAAGGAAACTCCTGACTAGTAGACATATATACAGCAGATAGGAAACTTAATTCATGTTTGTCTGGCCACCTTCCATGCATATCATCTCACTTCATCCTCACATGGCAGAGGTATGGACACAGAGAAAGATGTCTGCTTCTCCATCTCTTCTCTGTGAATAGATTCATCAGGACTATTTTTCTAGATTCCATTTGTTGTTGTTCAGTCATGTCAGACTCTTTGCAACCCCATAGACTGCAGCACCCCAGGCTTCCTTGTCCTTCACTTCCCTGTCCTCCCGGAGTTTGTTCAGACTCGTGTCCATTGAGTCAATGATGCCATCCAACCATCTCATCCTCTGTCATCCCCTTCTCCTCCCACCCTCAATCTTTCCCAGGGTCAAGGTCTTTTCCAATGAGTCAGCTCTTCACATCAGGTGGTCAAAGTATCAGAGCTTCAGCTTCAGCATCAGTCCTTCTAACAAATATTCTAGATTCCATATACATGCATTAATATGAAATATTTGTTTTTGTCTTTCTGACTTACATCATTCTGTGTAACAGGCTCTAGGGTCATCCATCTCACTACAACTGACTCAAATTCTTTTCCTTTTTATGGCTGAGTAGAATTCCCTTGTATATATGTACCATTCATCTGTTAACAGCCTCCATACTAACTGCTGTGGTAACTCCTCATCCCGCCATGTCAGCGCTGTGTCCCACTCTTACCCTTTCCATCCCGGCGTCTTAGCCAAACGGGAACCACTTTTCCCTTCAAATCACAAGCTGGTGCTTTCCCATCTCTGTTAGCAGTTTCCTCAGTCTTGGAAGCATGAGTGTCCAGTGGCATCATGATGCTCCCGTATGTGAATTAAGCTTGTGCTCTGGAGCAATGAGTACGGACAGGGCTTGTGTCTCCTAGGTTGTGAAGTTATGCCGGGAGTGCCTGCAGAAGCAGGAGCCGGTGTTTGCCGACACCAACATCTACACGCTGCGGCTGCTGAGCATCGTTTCCGAGGTGCTGTCCTACCTGCAGGCCTTTGAGGAGGCCTCACACTACGCCAGGAGGATGGTGGATGGCTACATGTAGGTGACAATCCTGGGTCTCAGGTAGCCTCCAGAAATGTGTCTGTTTCAGGGATGGTAAGAAGATGGCAGGCGTATCACTAGATCCCTCCCTCTGGCACCCACAGCAGGCATTAGTAATTGATCACCATCCTCTTTATGACTGAACGTCTTTATCATGGTGTGCCCAGCAATAATGTCCAAATAATCAGATCTGATACTTGAGATGAAATCTGTGTGTCAACCTTTGTCCTTCCCACCTCGAGATTGTCTATTATTTGGGTGGCATCTTCTGCTTTTGGTTTCCTTAAGGCTAAATCTGGCTTGACTTTAAATGCCTAGAAAGGTTCCCCCCACCCCCAACCAATCAACCAATCAACAGAGGCAATCTTGCAGCTTTGGAGTTTATCAAAAGAAAAAAAGAGAGGGACTTCCCTGATAGTCCAGTGGTTAAGACTCTGTGCTTCTACTGCAGGGGGTGAGGGTTCAATCCCTGGTTTGGGACCAAGATCCTGCAAGCCCCACAGTGTGATAAAAAACAACAAACAAAAAAACAGGAAGAGAAGAAAAAAAAGAAAGAAAATAAAAGAGGTGTGGGCCATCCTTGCTTATAAACTGTAAAAGGCAACTTCCTTGCCTTTCCTCTGCTAATGTTTTCTCTTGCCGTATGTGTCCACACTGGTGTGTGAATTTGTATTTCTGGCCAAATGAATACTTTTGCATAAGGAAGTTGTATTTTTTTGAATGGAGGGTACCCTCTTCAATCCATGGAGGGTATCAGGGAGGTAAGAATACCACTTTGTCCCACGAAGAACATTCAAATTATTTTTTTCCCCTAAACTTCTTAGCTTTTTCCCAAGGAGAGGTTGAGTGCTCCTGAAGGCTGCCAGCTCCCAGTACTCAAGTTCCAAGTACAATCCTGACCTCGTTTCCCTGTGAGGACTTGGCTCAGTGGCCCAGGTCAGAGTCTCCACCTCACAGCCTCACCACGTGGGGTGTTTGGCATCTGACTGTGGCTCTGTGTGCCTCAATCTATCTTTGATGGTGGATACCTCCCAGGGCTGATGGGAAAGCAAATGGACTTAGTCAGTGATGTCACTTTGTTTTATTTATTTATTTTATTTTGACTGCCCTGGGTCTTCATTGCAGTGTGCTGAGGCTTCTCTCTAGTTGCCCCACAGTAAGTGGGATCTTAATTCCCCACCGAGGGACTGAACCTGTGTCCCCTGCATTGGAAGGAGGATTGTTAACCACTGGACCACCAGGGAAGTCCCATGGTCCCTTTATAAGCTGTCAAATGCTGTGTAGATGCAAGGCAGGTTGGGAATATGTGTTATGATTACTTGCTGTGTCCCCACAGGAAGCTGTACCATCCCAACAATGCCCAGCTGGGCATGGCCATCATGCGGGCAGGGCTGACCAACTGGCATGCTGGCAACATTGAGGTGGGGCATGGCATGATCTGCAAAGCTTATGCCATCCTCCTGGTCACACATGGACCCTCTCATCCCATCACCAAGGACTTAGAGGCAAGTGGCATCTTGGGGCTGGGTTGGGCTCTCTGAAGATGAAAGCTGAGTACTAGATTCTGCTTTTGCAAAGACCCTAGTTGTGTCAATTCAGACTTGCTTAGTCCCTCCTCTCGTTTTACATCTGAAAAAACAAGCCCAGGAGGGAATTCAGGAGGGATTCAGGCATGCTTAGTCCCTCCTCTCATTTTACATCTGAAAAAACTGAAGCCCAGGGAAGGAGAGTAACTTGTCCTTAGTCACAAAGCGAGTGGATGGCAAAACTCAGACTTGAACCCTAGGTTGCTCCAAGCCTGGACTGAGAAAACCTAATGGTGTGCATGTGTGTATAACAGGTACACTAGAAAACCTGCTACGTGGAGTAGAGTCACAGAGCACAGGCTCTAGAATCAGACCACTGCTGGGATCCAATTCCTGCTTTACCACTTTCCACCTGTGTGGCTGCTAATAATGTATGGGCCTCAGTCTCCTCATCAGTGAAATGGAGGAAAAAGACAGGGTTGGCACAAGGGTTTGATGAGTTGGTGTGTGAATGGCATGCTTTTCATAGCTGCTGGTTTCCTTTGTGCTTTGAAGACTGATTTATTTGAAGGTAACAGAGTCCAAAGGACTGTTCTCAGGCAGCAGTACAGGGAAAGAGGACAGACTCTGGTGTCATGGAATGTATGAGAAGACTAACTTTATGTCAGTATATTAAGCTTGTCAAATAAGTCATTGTCACCGAATTCACTGCTCTGACCTTAGCCCTGCAGCGAAGCCTGGCCCTTGGTAAATATTTCTTGAATTAACATTATGAGGGTGAGGGTTTTGTTATGTGTCACAGGCTGTAGTCTTCCTGGCACATTGTAAAGTACAAGGGCATCTCACCCATTTCAAGTATGAGCAAACTGAGGGCTGAAGGGATTAAAGAGCCAAGGTTCAAACCCAGGTCCCCACTTGGCACTTTCTAAGAATAATCTCCGCTGAGAACAGTCCCTCAAGCTACTCTCTCTCAGTGGTTCGTGTGACTGCCTCTTCCTAACAAATGGAGCCCACTGTCAAGACATTCGACCCCCAGTGGATGAGTGTGAGTATACATGTGTGCATGTGTGTGTAGGGTGTATGTATGTCCTTTCCAGTAGGGCCAACGTAAGTCAGAGACCGACACGTTCTGGGGCTTTGTCATCACTGTTTTCGATGTATCTGCGTCCCACAGGCCATGCGGATGCAGACGGAGATGGAACTGCGCATGTTCCGCCAGAACGAATTCATGTACCACAAGATGCGCGAGGCCGCCCTGAACAACCAACCCATGCAGGTCATGGCCGAGCCCAGCAACGAGCCGGCGCCGGCTCTGTTCCACAAGAAGCAATGAGGACCTGCAGGGTGGGGGAGGGGCGCCGTGGCTGAGGGACTGGGGAGACATCCTGGAGGTGGTGGGTTTTTGGGGAGACCCTTGATGAGGAAATCAGGGTAATACGCAACTTTGTTGCCATGGGAACGTACTGCTCTGTGGTCCCCGGTGTCATTTTCTTTAACTTCAACTCAGTCCAGTTCAGTTTAACTCTATCCCAGCCCCGCCCGGTCTAACTCATCCTACAAGTGTTTATTGGGTGCTAGACCTTAGGTATAAAGAAGCTCCAAACGTAACTGGGGAGACGAAACATAAACAATTAAACACAGTGTGATAATAAATGCAATGGTAAGCTCTATGGAGAGAGGGATATGTGTCTAGAGTGTGTGTGTGTGTGTGTGTGTGTGTGTGTGTGTAGTCGTCGGGGTGGTGGGCAGCAGTTGGTCATGGAGGAGATGACCTCTGAGCTGAGGGTGTCAGGTACCTGGAGTCTCAGTTGTCTGCTCACCTATCTGTACAGGTGTCTCAGGGATGTTCAGGATTTGCTGACTGGAATGGGTGTTGTCCAGTTTCCACAGGTGACTGTGGAGTTATGAAGAAGGGACTGTGTTTGGGCCACGTGAGTCCTACTCAGAGAACTAGAACCTCTTTAATAAGGGTACTATGCAGAAGGAGATGGAGGTTTGCTCAAACCACTTAAGGCCTCAGTTTAAAGTCTTGGTTCCCCGCATTATTCTGAAACTACTTTTAGAACAGAGAGGGAGTGGCTCCCTTCCCCACCCTCTGTGTCAAGCCTTGTGATTCCCATGATGTGGGAGTAGTTGGACGTTAGCTGAGATTTCTCTGGCCATTGGTCTTCTAGGATTGAAGAAGTCTCTTTAGGGTGAAGCTGAGAGAAAAATTTGGAAACCCACCTACCTGATAATCATGGATCCAGCAGAATTGGCCTTTGGGTATTTGATTTGGCTACATGTGCCTGGGTGGTCTGTATCAGCTTAGACTTCATCACTGACCCCTAGGAAATCTCTATTTTTAGTTGTGAATAATTATGACTTCCTTGGGTTAATTTCTTTCATTGTGCATACCCTGGGTTCTCTGCTTTTCTTACCAGAAGGAATGTCTAATCTGGACACTTCACATTTAGGTTGGGACCTCTTTGGGGTATGATCAACATGCCCTCATCTCCTGGGGAGCTGCTCTTGATTTTTCACTCAAGAGTGAGGGTCTTGGGAATCAACCAATCCAGCTGTCCCGTTGGCCTGGGACAGTTGTCCTAATTGTGCTCTTGTATCTTCTGGGAGCCCAAACTTCTCACCAGTGTTTTGGGGGATCCTGGACCAAAACACTCTTTTTGGGAGTGTCACCAAGTCTTCTATATCCTTTGGAGCCACCCTTGACCCCAGAGCTCTGACTAACATTTTGAAGTCACATGATCCCCCCAGGACCTATATTTGTCACTTGTGCCTAAAGAGTCACTTCCTCCATCCTTACACCCCTTCATCCTCAGAATGATCCACTGCCTCCCTTGGAACATAACAGCTCTGCCAATGTGCCAAAATCTTTGTCCAAAAAGTTCTGCAAAGATGCCAACTCTTTGCAGAATACTTGTACCTGGCACTTGGCTCTTTATTGAGGACACCTGCTTCTTTAGAACTTTCACTGGGAGAGTGACCGTTCTTCTAAGCTCACATACTACACGACAAAGGACGGAACCAGCCCTCTCCCAGGGAGCCAACTGTACCAGTTCAAATGGTCCTTCTTCCATCCCCAGTCTTCCTAGGTGGCACTAGTGGTAAAAGCTGGCCTGCCAATGCAGGAGACCCTGGTTTGATCCCTGGGTTGGGAAGATCCCCTGGAATAGGAAACGGAAACCCACTCTAATATTCTTGCCTGGGAAATTCCATGGACAGAGGAGCCTGGTGGGCTACAGTCCGTGGGGCCACAAAGAGTTGGACATGACTGAAGTGACTTACCCTCATATGAAACTTTCCTCCAAATCTGTTTCCTTCTTTGTCACTCTCATCTGCCACACTGCTGGTCATTCCCCCATACTCCTGGTCTGTTTTCCATCCCCTCTTCCTCAAATTAGGTGTCTGTCTTCCTTTTGGCCCATGCCCCCTTTCAGCGGAGTTCTGACCTAGATTAATTCAGCTGTCTTATTTTTCCTCTGTTGTACCTGGAGGTCTGTGTGCAGCCAGGAAAATGGCACCTTTCATCTTAGGTTCCTCCACAGACTCCTCTCCAACCTCAGCTGGCCTTGGGGTGCAGCCCAGACGTGCTCCCTGTGCCCCTCGCTGGCCCCGCCTTTGCCCAGTGGTTATTTCAGGTCTTCAATCTGGTTCTTGAGTTCTCTGCTTTCAGCAGGCCCTCATCGCCTACTTCATGGAGGGGCCAGGAGATGGGATTTCCTGTTTCTTCTTCCCACGTGGGTTCACACATGTCGTATCTGTGCTTCCCATCCCGCCCCGCCCCCTTCACACTCCCTTCTCCTCCAAAGCCAAACTCTTCACTTGTGCCTTGGACCCCTGTCCCCTCCTGGGTCTTTGAACCTCACCTCCCCTATATTCTCTCTCATCTTGGACTCTTCACATTTCTGGCTTATTTAAAGCAGTTAATTGACATGCCGGGGACTCATAATCTTCAAAGCTAACTATTTTTTAAAAGGTTTTGTCTCCCATGTTTATTAACAACGCTTTTAGAAAAAAATTATTGATTTTGGTTGCATTGGGCTTTTTTTTTGTGTGTGTGTGTTACATAAACTCTTACTTGAGCATGTGGGATATATTTCCCTGACCAGGGATCGAACCCAGGCCCCCTGCATAGGGAGCATGGAGTCTTAGCCACTGGACCACCAGGGAAGTCCCTCTTTTTTTAAAAAAATGCCTTTTTAAAAATTGTGGTAAAAGTTACATAATATGAAACATACTATTTTAACCATATTTAACTGTACATTTCAGTGGCACTAACTACATTCCCATTGTTGTGCTAGTCTCACCATTGTCCATCTCCCAAATTTTTCACTTTCCTAAACTGAAGCTCTGTCCCCATTAAACACTAACTCCCCTCCCTGCCCCGCCCTGCATCTACCAATGTACTTTCTGGCTCTATGAATTTGACTATTCTGGGTACCTTGTATAAGTGGAATTAGACAGTATTTGTCTGCACCTACTGTATACTGGAATTTAGCTTTCTTCACTTTCCATTTCTTCCTGAACCCACTGCAGAATGAGCATGGCTCTTTCCAAAGTCGACTCCTGGCGGGACATTTCAGCCTTCGTATTATTTGGCTTCTCTGCTTCAGTTGGCATCACAGCCCCTGATTTCTGGGCACCACATCCTTGTAATGATCCTCTGTTGAGGTTTCTCTCCTGCCCTTGACAGGCTGGTATTTCCTAGAACTGGTTTTGTTCATTCTGGTCATGCTCGGTTGGTCCTCATCTCCCTCTGCACACCTTCCCCCAGGAGCTCAGCCAGGCCCTTTGTTTCCTCACTGTCTCAGGGCTTCCCTGGTGGCCCAGACGGTAAGGAATCTGCCCGTAATGCGGGAGACTCCGGTTCAATCCCTGGGTTGGGAAGATCCCCTTGAGAAAGGAATGGCAACCCACTCCAGTATTCTTGCCTGGAGAATCTTATGGACAGAGGAGCCTGGCGGGCTGAAGCCCAAGGACTCGCAAAGAGTCAGACACTACTGAGTGACTAACACTTTCATACTTTTGAGGCTGATGTCCTTAAATCTGTACCCTCTAACCTTGTTCTTGAACATCAGCCCCACATATCCTGTCGAACGTTCTGCCCCCTAACTCAGCCATGTCCAAAAAGGAACTCTTTCTCTTTCCTTTCTCCCCACTCCTGCGCCTGTTCCTCCTCAACACCCATTGCCCCCAAGGAGAACATCTGACTACTGGTCTAGTTACTTCCTGAGTATCTACTTCAGCTGAGATTTTAGTTAGAGCCACTTACTCATGGGTCCTTGGGTGACCCATGTCCTCCTGTGCCTCTCTGAGTTTTGAAACAATGTGTCTAAAATATGTAAAACCTATCAACTACTATTCATCTTTCAGAACCCTCTTTGGAAATCACCCCTTCTGTAAAGCCCTTCCTGAAAGCTTTAGATTCAGCTAGCTGCCTGTCTGAGTCATATTACCCTTGAATCTCCCATCATAACATTCTCCTCATGACCTTATATCACCTTTTTACTTGTCTGCCTCCTCCATCAGATTGTAAGCCTCTGGAGGGCAGGAGCTTTGTCCCTTTATTCATCTTTCTAATCCAAGAACCTAGCACAGGTCACGGGACATAGTAGGTGCTCAGTTAATATGTATTGAATGAATGATTAAGTGAATGAATTTGCTTAGATCAGAGCACAAGAGACATAGAACTGTGTAACTTGAGTTTTTATTAAAGCAGTCCACAGAGGCTATTAAATTTCCATGTTTCCAAGCAAATGTGTGCGGCTTCTTTCTTTCTGTCAGTCTGTTTAGAGCAGTGCTAATAGAACTCTCTGTCATGATGGAAATGTATTTTATCTGTGTCCAATACAGTAGCCACTAGCAACATGGGACAACTGAGAACTTGAAATGCATCTAGTATGAGTGAAGAACTGAACTTTTAACTATCTTATTTCAACGAAAATAGCCAATGTGGCTGGTGTCTACTGTATTAGTGCAGTTTTAGAGAATTCTTCAGTGTAGTTTTTAAGATCATGTACACTGACACAAATTAGGTTCTTATCAGTGGTCCTGATATTAGCTAGATGATCTTGGACTGGGTATTTCATCCATGCTTCAGTTTCATTATTTCTGCATACCATGGAGTGTTACTATAAGAGATACGTTTTAAAAATTATAGGTCTCTTAGAACAGTGCCTAAGTGGTCCATGAGCATTCCACCCATCTTCTGTCGGGGTGTCCCTTCCCCTACTAAGAAAGTGGAGGTGAAGAGAGACAAGCAGTGGTGTGCTAGACCAGCTGACAGTCAGCCACACACACCTCTTCCTACCTCTGCATGGCATCACACTGATAACCTGCCATTGGCCTTGGTGGGGATATTTACATCATGGTGATCGGTTGCACTTTAGAAGAACGCATTAATTTGTAGTGTTATCAATCGATAAAAGTGGAGTTTGCTGCATAGATACAGCAGAATGGATAGAAAGATCATTAAAGGGTGAACTCTGCATTCTGAAACCTCTGCCATCCAGTGCCACACCAAACAAATTTAGACCTCTGATTACTACTCTTCAGACTAAGCTTCTTGTCCACTGCCCCACAAGTGAATTGACAGACGTGTATTAAAGGCCAGATACAACCTTTAACCTGGATATCTCAGGTTTACTTCTCTTAAGGATGCAGAAAGAAATCAATAAGGAGATTCTTGGGGAAGAATCTGTGTCTTGTCTTTTCCAGTTTCTAAGTGCTTCTTCCGGAATGCCCACATTCCTTGGTTTGTGATCCCCAGTCAGCAGCACATCACTCCTTCTCTGACCCTCCTTGCCTGCCTCTTTCACTTAGAACTCTTATGATTTCATTGATCCCAGTGGGATAATCCAGGATAATCTTCCCATTTCGAGGTCTTCACTTTAATCATAGGGTCCATGACTCAGATCTGACTACCACCTTTTTCTACATGGTGTGCCAGTAAAGGATATTTCTCCATGTTTAAATAGGTTGGAAAAAAACAACCAGAGACTTCCCTGGTGTCCTGTGGTTAAGAGTCCACCTTCCAATGCAGGGAACATGGGTTCAATCCCTTGTCTGGCATCTAGGATCCCACATGCCTCAGGGCAACTAAGCCTGTATACAGCAGCTGGAGAAAGCCTGTACACTGCAACAAAGATTCAGCATAACCAACATTTAAAAATAAAAAAAAAAAATTAAATTTTAAAAAAGTTTTTAAAAGTCAAAAGAAGAACACATGAAAATGATATGAAATTCAGATTTCAGTGTTCAAAAACAAAGTTTCAGTAAAACACAGGCACGCCCACATGTTTGGGCATCATCTGTGGCTGCTTCAGTGTTAACCACAGCAGAACTGGGGGTCTGTGGAAGAGACCGGGTGGCCCACAAAACTGAAAATATTTACTTCTTGGCTTTTTACAAAAGTTTACTGATCCTTGTTATAGAGACTTGGATGCCATTTACGGAGTTTGACTCTCATGTAGAAGTCAGTGAATTGGGATGCATTATGACCCGTGCTGTTTTTAGGGAAGATGACAGTTCATGGAGTAAATGTTCACAGGTAAGAGAGAGAGGCAGGGAGTTGCCATTATGACCTATGATACTATGCAAGTAAAAAGTAATGGGGCTTCAGCTCCAGAAAAGGGAAGAAAGAAGGTGGGAAAGGTGACAGAGTCATTTGTTCATCAAGGTACATTTTTTTTTAAGAAGTGAATTTCCGGAAATGTATTATTTAAAAAAAACTTTATATTTTGTATTGGGGTATGACTGGTTAACAATGTGAAAGTTTTAGGTGAACAGCAGAGGAACTCAGCCATACATACACATGTATCCATTCTCCCCTGAACTTCCCTCCCATCCAGGCTGCCACATAACATTGAGCAGAGTTCCCTGTGCTGTGCATAAGGTCCTTGTTGGTTATCCATTTTAAATACAGCAGTGGGTACATGTCCATCCCAAACTCACTAAATATCCCTTCCCCCCACTCTTCCTCCTGGCAACCATAAGTATATTCTCTAAGTCTCATCAAGGTACATTTGTTGAGAGATTTCTGTGGGCTGGATGCAGTTATGAGAGCTGAAGGATGTAAGATAGAAATTCCAGAGCTTGGCAGCTCTCTGGCTGGCTCAGACAACTGACATTTGTTATCTTAGAGTTCTGGAGGCCAGAACTTGAACATCAAGGTGAACAAGGCTATGCTCCCTTCGCAGGAAGTAGGAAAGGATCTTGTCCCATTCTCTCTCCTGGTTTCTGCTAGCTCCTCAGCTTGTGGTTGCATAACTCCAGTCTCCACATGGCATACTCCCCGTGTGCATGTTTCCATCTCCATAAATTTCTGCTTTTTTAAAAAAATTTAACTGTGCTAGGTCTTAGCACGAGGAATCTTTGTTGTGGCCTGCATGCAAGATCTTTACTTGTAGCATATGAGATCTAGTTCCCTGACAAGGGATTGAACCCAGGCCCCTTGCATTGGGAGCGTGGAGTCTTAACCACTAGACCACCAGGGAATCCCTCATCTTGCTTCTGCTTGTACTCAATTGTGTCCAAATCTTTACAAGTCCATGGACGGTGGCCTGCCACAATCCTCTGTCCATGGGATTCTCCAGGTAAGAATACTGGAGTGCATTGCCATTTCCTCCTCTAGGAAGGGGAGGAGATCTAGGGGATCTTCTCAACACAGGGATCAAACTCATGTCTCCTGCATTGGCAGGCAGATTCTTTACCATTGAGTCACCTGGGAAGCTTGAAGTCCCCATACATTTGCCGTTTTTATAAGGATACCAGCCATTTTGGATTAGGGGCCCACCCTACTTCAGCATGACCTCATTTTAACTTACCTACTTACATCTGCAATGGCTGTGGTGGAACAAGGTCACAGTCAGAGGCTGAGGGTTAGGACTCTGACACGTGAGTTTTGGGGAGATGCAACTCAACTCATAACAGTTGCCAGAGCCTGGAACAGGGTACCATTTGGGGAAACACCCCTCTTCTCCCTTAATCTGCTTCTGCCCACAGCCCAGAAGGACTTTCTACTTGAGGTTCCTCTGTCCACTTCTGGCGCCCCCTAGAGGGAGAATTGTCCACTGGGTGGTTCAGGGCCTGCTCCTTTTGTTTATGTCCCTAGGTGGGTGAGGCTGGTGGGGCTGCTAAGGCCACACTTGTGGGCATGGCTTTCCTTTGCCTGTCCAGCGATCCTGGTCTCTCTGTCCCCACGGGAGTGACCTAGTCCACCACACAGCCTCATGCTCCAGCTCCTTGCTGTGTGGCTGTCCGGCGGGACATGTCATTCCAGGGCTGGTCTACAGATCCGGCTACATGTGTTCCTTATAGGACTGCCTGAGTGGACAGCCTGGGGTCTGCTTTCAGGGTGAGAATCAGACTTAACCCTGCAGGATGTAATATGTAGATGATCAAGTTTTACAAAACTAGAGGTGATCAGTGTTCAAGAACCCCATTAAGGAAAAGCCATCAAGAAGAAAGGACATTTTGGGGACTTCCCTGGTGGTCCAGTGGCTAAGATTCCCAATGCAGGGGGCCCAGGTTTGATTCGTGGTCAGGAGACTGGATCCCACATGTTGCATGCCGCAACTAAGCTGATGAAGCCAAATAAACAAAAATAAATATTAAAAGAAGAGAGAGAGAGGCAACACCAGGTCCACTTCTCTCTCAGTCTCTCTCCTTTACCTCCCTTTCCCTTTCCTCCTTTAAGCAAAAAGAAGACATTTTTTTTCTTAAAACAAAGTTCACTTTATTACATTAGTTGTACACGCTAAAAGAATACGAAATGCAGACTTTGTCTAAATTCTCTTGCTGACTCTCTTGAAGACAATGTCGCCCTTCGTCATGGTCTGAAAGCCAGAAAAGAAATCATGAAATGTTCATCTGATGTATAATTATAAAGAATAGTTAAGCCCCAGTATGCTAATATATGCAGCAACTCAGAGACGCCTCTGTTCTCTATAGGACCGGAGGAAGGATAGGCAATCTTTTCTAAAATCCCATGCCAAGTCTTTGTCACTTCTTCACATTCAGAGCTGTCCTGCCTTTTACAGAATTCCTTTCTACATCAGTGACTTAGAGCAAGACCATCCAAACCAGTTCAATCCAATCCAATTTCTCAACATTTCATTGAATACTTCTTGCTCCTGCTCATTCTCTAACTTGTGTCTGATTCTTTGTGACCCCATGGACTGTAGCCTGCCAGGCTCCTCTATCCACGGGATTCTCCAGGCAAGAATACTGGAGTAGGTTGCCATTTCCTTTCCCACAGGTGCCTTATTATCATTCATTGCAAGATGGTAAGAAACATACAAAGCCCGTCTGTCTGTA
Organism: Cervus canadensis; assembly: GCF_019320065.1. Taxonomy (NCBI): domain Eukaryota; kingdom Metazoa; phylum Chordata; class Mammalia; order Artiodactyla; family Cervidae; genus Cervus; species Cervus canadensis. The sequence goes on from NC_057390.1 coordinate 45,751,587, forward strand.
ATGAGAGTGGCTCCTTCTAGGGTTGTGCAGTGTATCACCATGGATATCCAGTTCAGAGGAACCCTAGCCCTGCCATCTCCTGGCTGTATGCTGCCTCAGTTTCCATATTTAGGAAATTCAGCATTGGTGGGAAGATTTGAGAAAATGTGTGGAAACTGCCTGGGGCACAAAGGATGCTCAGGAAGTAGTAGCAGAGACTGACCACAGGAAATAGTCACTGCTCTTCACGTCTCCCCTGCTCCCCCACTATCCACCTCCCCACCCAGCCCCAAGTACTAGGACGCCCAAGCTGAGAGCGCAGACTTACACTGGTGACAGTGTCACCATTGAATTCAGTCACAGACTTGACGCCTTTGAAAGTTGTCACCAGTTTATTATCACCTTCCAGCTGAACCACCGCCTGTAGGGGACAGAAGAAATAGCCTGTGAGGAGGGGTCCAAGAGGGAGTAACTCTTGCTAATGAGGTTGGCTCCCCGGCATGGGACTCTGCTTACAGCAACCAAACCCCCTTCCCTGGCTCTGAACACAAGTGAGGTCATGTAAGAACTGAAGAAAACGGCAGGGCTTCTTTTGTCAGACTTTTCATTTATGGGCTGTGATCCATGAGTCAGCATAAGATGGCTAAGTGGTCTCAAATCAAACACTAAAGTCAAGTAACAATTTTCCAAGTTAATGGAGGGAGGAAGTAGTAAGATTCAAAACACTGGCCATTTGGGAGAACAACTGTCTTGGTTTTGTGTTACCTTATGTTATTCCTTCTAGCACCTTCATCTTTCCTCTTGTGGTCTCCTTTTCACACATGCAGGAAGAGGTAACAGAAACCCAGCAGGGAGCAGAAGATACTGGCCAAGGTTAAAATTTGCCTCCAAAATGGACAGCTGGAAAGGGCCATGACAGCTTGCCCCTTACTGTAGGCGTATAAGAGAGTTTCCCTTCTAAAATTTATCATAGGTTTCCTGACCTGTAATGTTTTATCTGGGGAAGCAGAAGTCAAGAGTCACTAGAAAAGATTAAAAAAAAAAAAAAAGACCAATGGTTGTGCTGAGACAGATCCACAAAGTTTTCTGGGGTCAGGGGATACTGGGGTAGAGGAGTGGGGATCTCTGCTCAGTGGTATTGGTGATGCTAGTATTGGCTTGTGGGGTTTGGGAGGGAGGAATAGAGACTCTTTGTGAGGGGCACCCCCTTGCCTGGATCTCCCTGCCACCGCCTGCCCACCACTCACACATCCTACCCCTCAGCTTGAATACCTTATCCACAGCCCAGTAGAGGTGATGCTAGCTTATCCACTGTCTTTGCTCTGGGAAGTGACTGTGCCCATTTCACAGATGAGGTAGTGAAGACCAGGGGTCACTGACCAACCTGCAAGGCTTGATCTGAAGGCCTGTCTGGGGCCTTGGTTCTCTGGTATAGCCAGCACCTCCTTCAGGAAGTCTCTCCCCATGACCACCAGCTCTAGGCTTGGCAAAGCCATTTCCTTAGGATCAGGGATGAACTTAGGGCTCTGCTAAGGTTTTGCACTGACTCCCATTTGCCTGTTTCTGGGCCTGGGAGAATCTGAATCTTTTAGACTCCTGCTCTGGGCCTGGTTCCCCCATACCCTCCATATGGGAGAGCTCAGATTCTCCTCTAGTCAAAGCTATGGTTTTTCCAGTAGTCATGTATGGATATTAGAGTTGGACCATAAAGAAGGCTGAGTGCCAAAGAATTGATGCTTTTGAACTATAGTGCTGGAGAAGACTCTTGAGAGTCCCTTGGAATGCAAGGAGATCAAACCAGTCAATCCTAAAGGAAATCAGTCCTGCATATTCACTGGAAGGACTAATGCTGAAGCTGAAACTCCAATACTTTGGCCACCTGAGGTGAAGAGCCAACTCTTTGGAAAACACCCTGATGCTGGGAAAGATTGAAGGCAAGAAGAAAAGGGGGCGACAGAAGATGAGATGGTTGGATGGCATCACTGACTTCAAAGGACATGAGTTTGAGCAAACTCAGGGAGATAGTGAAGGACAGGGAAGCTGAGTGTGCTGAAGTCCATGGGGTCACAAAGAGTCAGATGTGACTGAGCAACTGAACGACAATAATAGATTCTCAGGCCAGAGCTCCTCCAGGAGGTCCCAGGAAACTGACACCTCCCCTAAGAGCTTCTTTCTTAAGAGCTGGTTTATTTATTTATTTTTAATTGGAGGATAATTTATTTACAATATTGTATTTTTTGCTTGTGTGTTTAGTCACTCAGTTGTGTCTGACTCTGTAACACCATGGACTGTAGCCCGCCAGGCTCCTCTGTCCATGGGATTTCCCAGACATGAATACTGGAGTGGGTGGCCATTTCTTACTCTAGGGGATCTTCCTGACCCAGGGATCGAGCCTGCGTCTCCAATGTCCCCTGCATTGTAGGTGGATTCTTTATCCACTGAACCATGTGGAGACAGTATTGTCTTGGTTTCTGCTATCTCTCTGCCTTTCCACCCCAGCTGGGGGTTCAGAGATAGGGTCTCAGCAGTAGGAATTGTGAGCTGGGAGCCTTGAGGGAGGAAGCCTGGGGCCAGGCTCCAGGAAAAGTTCTGGAAGCAGAGGGTGGCTGGAGGGGGCGACTCTTACCTTGATCTTCTCCCCAGTCATGAACTCCATCTCACACTCCTCCCCCAAGGTGAACTCATTCTGGATCACTTTGGAGCCAGCGGTGATGGTGAACTTGAAGTGCTTCCCATTCTGCACGATTTCCGACACCCCCTTGATATCCTTTCCCTTCTGGATGACGTCATCGGGCATTCCTGGAGGGAAGCATTGAAGGTTTAGAGGTGGGTAGAAGTGGGAGTGGGGCATCCCTGGTGGCTCAGTCAGTAAAGAATCTGCCTTCAATGCAGGAGACCCGGGTTAGATCCCTGGGTTGGGAAGATCACCTGGAGAAGGAAATGGTTACCCATCCCAGTATTCTTGCCTGGAGAGTCCCATGGACAGAGGAGCCTGGTGGCCTACAGTCCATGGGGATGGAAAGAGTCGGACATGACTGAGCCACCAAACAGCAGAGGTGGGACCTGCAAGTTGGCGGTCACAAGAGAAACCCTGTGGTGAGAAGGGGGAGGAGAGATCCCTGAGGCCGTGGCACTTCCTGGAGCCCTGTGAGCAAACTGAGCTTTGACCTCTGAAAGCGAAGGTCAGTGGCCTGATTTGGCCTGACCTCAGGTGCCCACTATCTTGCCAGTTTGGTTTGTTAAAAAAAGAAAAAATCACTTCTCTGCCCCGGGGAAGCTTTCCTTAGCTGAGCACCTGCTTCTTACTCGCTCTCCCTACTCCATCCTCCCTGTTTAAAGCTCGGAGACTTTGCTTTTAGAGTGCAAGTATTTTTTCCTCCACACTCAGGGTGACCATCAGCTTGCCTCCCAAGTCAGGTCCCTCCTGAGAGTGAAAGGGAAGCTCTTAAAAATTATGCCAGGATGGGAGGGAGATTCAAGAGGGAAGGGATATACATACACTTATGGCTGATTCATGCTGACATATGACAGAAACCAACACTACATTGTAAAGCAGTTATCCTCCAATACAAAATAAATGAATTAAAAAACTATTCACGGACAAGAATAGGCTGCAGGATCGTGCCTGGCAAGCCTATGCCCCCCATCCCTACCTCCACTTCTGCCGTCAAGGCTTTTAAGGAAGATGGACCAGGAGTCCCTTCTCCGGGGACAGAGTGTGATGAATATCAGAGTGTGTCTGTGCTGTCATATGAACTGAGGCTCAGGAAAACCGGGTGCACTGATAGTGATGGGGAGGCTCCTGTTGCCAGGTGAGGGATACAGAGACAAGAGGTGTTGTGTTGTGTCCTAGAGGAGAAGATCCCAGCTCTCAGCCACCCCAGAATGCTTCCCATCTCTGCCTTTGCTATCTTCCCCACCGTCTCCTGCTCAGCACTCTTCCTTGTCTCCCCACCCCATTTGCTTCCTCCCCCTGGAGCACAATATCCTCCTCCAGTCCCCAGGGGACACTTTCTCATCTCTCAAGGCCCAAGGCTCACCTTCGCTCCTACCAAGCCTTCCCCTGACACCCTCCCACAGGCACCACATCCTCCTGTAAGTGACTCAGTGGGGTGAGTGGGTGACAAGGATTTAAAGTGGGGTCCCTGGGAACCAGTGTTGGCTTTATATCTCAACTCAGTTTGGGATTATGATCTGTGTGACCCCAGTTGGCATTAGTTGCTCTTTCAAGGCCTTCATTGCCTTGCCTGTAAAATAGGAAAAATAATAGTGCCGAGCTCAGAGTTAATGGTGAGGACTCAACCTGGTGGCTCATACAGTAAAGAATCTGCCTGCAATACAGGAGACCCAGGTTTGATCCCTGGGTCCAGAAGATCCCTTGGAGAAGGGAATGGCAACCCACTCCAGTATTCTTGCCTGGAGAATTCCATGGACAGAAGAACCTGGTGGGCTACAGTCCATGGGGTTGAAAAGAGTTGGACATGACTGAGTGAGAGGAGGCTAACAACAGGAAGTTGCCCATCTGGGGCTTTAGCACGAGACCTGGCACTGAGTCAACACTCAAGACACGTTAGAAGAGGCTGTGTTGCATTCATTTCTTCTCTTTCTTCTCTCTATAAATTGTGACCTTGGAAATGCGGCTCACTGTTATCTGTCTCTGTGGTATCTGCTCAGCACAGCACTCTGCTCAGCGTGTGGTTGGCCTTGAATAAGAGTTTGTTAGAAGAATGAAGAAAGGAATGAATGAGTGAATGAACACGGTCACTCAGTGAGGTAGCCATGGAGGTGGCTTCAATCTAGATCAGATCTTAGTTCAGTGCCATTTCCACTTGCCTAAGGTATAGTCTTGTCCAGGGAGGAATAGCCCAAAATTGCACAAGAAACCTGCAGAACATGATTCCAAATCTGTATGAAGCTTGAACTGCTCCTCCTGTCTGACTTTAGGACCCTGACTGGCCACCACTCGCAGGGCCAAGCCTTCATGGCCATGATCCCAGCCTCGGCCCAGCACTCACCGACTGCCTTCATGAAGGCCTCATAGTTCTCCTGGGTCTGGACTTGGTACTTGCCGGAGAAGTTCATGGTGGTGGAGAGGCTTTCTTCACAGCTGATCCACCAGCTCTTCTGGCAGGGCTGCCAGTATGGGCCAGTGTGGGCTAATTTATAGGGGGCTCCTTCCCCTCCAAAAGTCGGTCACAAGTCATCAGCTGTCATCTCCTTTATGGCCAGGGTCAAACATTAACTCTTGAGAGCAATGGTCAACGATAAAAAAACAGGATGGGCCTGGCAGCGGATTGCTCCAATTCAGCAAACATTGGTGAGTGTCAATCAGGTACAAAGCCCTACAACCCTGCAGACTTTAAGGTGCTACTTTCTGTAAAATGTGTGTGTGTGTGTGTGTGTGTGTGTGTGTGCACATACATTCCTATTGTTGTTGTTTAGTTGCTCAGTTGTTTCTGACTCTTTGCGACCCCGTGGATTGTAGCCCACCAGCTTCCTCTGTCCATGGGATTTCCCAGGTAAGAATACTGAAGTGGGTTGCCATTTCCTTCTCCAGGGGATCTTCCCAACCTAGGGATCGAACCCCGGTCTCCTGCATTGGCAGGCAGATTCTTTACCCCTGAGCCACCAGAGAAGCCCATATATACCTATACACACAAACCTGCATGTGTGTGCATGTTCACATATACACATATACACGTGTGTGTGTGTGTGTATGTGTGTGTGTTGGGGTCTAAATCTAGAAGCTCCAGGAAAAATGCCAAGGAATCCCTTCAGTCTCAAAATCTCACTTTAGTTACATAACCTTACCATCTCTTCCCATCTTTAAAAAAACAAATTTTTAAATTAATTTATTAGAGGATAATTGCTTTATAATATTATGTTAGTTTACATACTGTACACTATGTTGCTGGACCATATCATGAATCGGCTGTAAGTACACATATGTCCCCTCTTTCTCAAGCCCACCCCTCTAGGTTATCACAGAGCACTGAGCTGAGCTCCCTGTACTATACAGCAGCTTCCCATTAGCTGTCTATTTTGCACATGGTAGTGTATATATATATGTCAGTGCTACTCTCTCAGTCCATCCCCACTATGTCCATAAAGTCTTCCCATCTTTATCTTCACACAAACCTGTCATCAGCCCCTAGAGCTGCTTTGTATTCTGGGAATCCCTCCTTGATGACCATGGGTACACAGTCTCCTTTTGGAAGTGTGAAAGAATACCTTTAAATCAGACATGTAGAAATTGAGATGCATTTAATTAGCCAGAGACAAGTTAGGAGAAAGAAGAGGGAAGGACCTCCTGGATCAACTGAACCTATTGGGGTATCCCTGCCTCCCTGTTGGCTTTCACGGGGCCTCTCTTTTCTTCTCCCCTTGATCACCTTCTCTGTGAATACTCTGGGCTCAGAGATCACGTTGCAAATATCTATATTCTCATTCCTACTGGGATTTTTTTTTCTCTAAGTCTTCTTTTCCACTGTACCTTTTCTTTGGTATTCCCAGCACATAGGCACGTAGTCAACGTCCAGTGAATGATGAGTCAGCAAACAGAAACGGTCAGCAGACAATGAGGCCGCGTTGTTTCTCGTTAAACAAAAACGAGAGATAGAGTAGTCAGGTTGGTCCACCCTATCAAACCACTGAATCGTTGGCGCTGGGCAGCCAAGAGATTTGTGTGTGTGTGTGTGTGTGTGTGTGTGTGTGTGTGTGTGTGTGTGTGTATCTAACAGATTTGCTCCTGGCTGAAAGTTTAGCATGAGTGGATGTGAATAGGGTTGGTACTGTGGACCCCAGGTCCAAGAGCCAGTGACTGCTTCCCACCCGTGTCAGTCTCTCTCCCTTCTCTGCAGTTTCGTCTGCCATTCCAGCTTGAGTCTGAGTGGATGGTGGGAGATTGCAGACAGAGCTCTCTCTGTTTGCTGGATAGTTCTCTCCGCTGCTGGGGGATCCTATCTGGTCCTACCTGTAGCACAGTCACCAAGGTGCTCACTTTCTCATCTGCCAAACTGGCAGCCCTCCCCACCAGAATTCTGCACCCCAGAACTTGCTGGGCTGCTGGCCCATCCGCTCTGCAAGCCTAGAAGCCCTCAGATTCTGACTGTGCATGAGGTAGGGGGCCCATGAGTAGCTGAGGACTCATGACGGGGGACACCGGTGCCCCAGAGCAAGACTAACAGGGTGTGTCAGCCCACGTAGAGGTGCGTTCCCTTATCTCCAGCCCTCTCACAATACTTTGCCAAACTTCCAGAGTTCAGACTTGTTGATCCAGCAGAGCACCTTAGAAGTCCTTGTGCTCATGCCAGAGCCCAGCTCTGGCTTTCCTGGCAGGTGCATTAGCATACGTCCTGCCACAGGGAGATCACTACCTACCGAACAGTGTGGGCAGAGGGTAGCAGCTGATGTGCCTGGGGATCTGGCACCAGTAAACCTTTCCCTCCAAGTGCAGAGGCAGGCTCTGTTCTGCCCTCCCTCTGACAGTGCCTGGGACACAACATGCTTTCCAGGCTGCAAGTCAGGACGGTCCCTGGAGAACGTTAAGCAGCAGACTTGTATGCTGAGAACTCACAGCCATTTTTAGTCACCACGAATGCCCTGGCCCTGGCATGGAAGTGGGGGAAATGGCTCAGAGAGGATGCCGGCACAGCCTCCTCTTGTCTTGTTCTGAACCTTGATTGTGTGAGTCACTTACTTGTGTCCAACCCTTTGCCACCCTATGGACTGCAGCCCGCCAGGTTCCTCTGTTCATGGAATCCTCCAGGCAAAAATACTGGAGTGGGTTGCCATGCCCTCCTCGAGGGAATCCTCCCAACCTGACCCGGGATCAAACCCAAGTCTCCTGCACTACAGGCAGATTCTTTACCATCTGAGTCACTGGGGGAAACCTTAGGTTCCTTAAATATGTCTCATTGTACTGAGGGTCTCCACCAGGTGGGACGATGATTTTTTTGGGGGGTGGGATATATAAGAAAGTAAATGGAGAAGGGCATGGCAACCCAGTCCAGTATTCTTGCCTGGAGAATCCCATGGACAGAGGAGCCTGATGCCCTATAGACCATGGGGTCTCAAAGAGTTGGACAGGACTGAAGCAGCTGAACACACACACACACACACATACACACAAAGAAGTAAAATCCATTATCTTAAGAACTGGAATCAGAATTCGTCTCAGAGAGGAAACTGTGTGTGTGTGTGAATAAGAGAGAGAAAATGATCAGATAAGCTGCTTTGGAGAGAGAGCAAGGGAGCTGGGGAGGTGTTCAGTGAGGCTGAGATGATGAAGCAGGGCTGTGCTGATCAGGAGATGGAGAGAGAGACACTGGTTGCATCTTCTTTCTCCTTCCCGGATGGCTGGAGAGAGGAGAGCAGGGCAGCATGCAGAAAGGAGAGGGGCCAGTAAGAGGGTATGGGGTGACAGGTCAATAAGGCACTCCCAGGCACAGGGAGGTTTCTAGGAGGACTGATGTTGAATCTGAAGCTGCTTGTTTGCTGCCAAGTGAATCCCCATCCATCTTTCTTTAATTCTCTCGCCAGCTGCCTCCATGTTTCAGTAAAGCATAATTCTTGCATCAATAGATGTGCAAGAGGAAAATAATGAGGGGCTGAGCTTCACTTCTGGGTTGATGTGATGGCGCCAAGACAGCACAGTGAAAACAAGAAGTACTGAGAACGCCACCTGGTACTGAAAGCAAGAAATACTCAGAACAGTATCTGGTACTGAAAACGGTACCAGGAAGACCAGTGGCCAAGGGATGCATTTCCTCAGGGATCTCCCAAGATCTTAGGTTGGGTTTAGGAGAAATTCAAGCTAGTTTTGTTCAAATCCCAGAGGACCATCCAATCTCTGCTGGCATCTGGGTTACATAGGCTATTGTTGTTCAGTTGCTCAGTCATACCTGACTCTCTGCAACCCCGGGGACTGTAGCCCACCAAACTCCTCTCTTCATGGGATTCTCCAGGCAAGAGTACTGGAGTGGGTTGCCATTTCCTTCTCCCTGGGATCTTCCAAACTCAGGAATCAAACCCAAATCTCCTGCATTGACAGGCGGATTCTTTACCAGCAAGCCATCAGGGAAGCACATGTAGGCTAATGCCCACAGGCTGATAGCTGGCATGTTTCTGTCTAATGACTGTGCGGTGGTTGAGCCTTGGGCTAAATTCATTTATACCTGAGACCTCCTCCCACCTCAAAACCTTCCCTGCTCTATCTGGGAGGACCAATGGCAGTGCCCTGGACACACCACACTGTCATATGCAGTCATGCCTGCCTAACACCCCTCCTCGAAAAGGGATACCTGACATAAATTCCACCTCTGGACTCTCTCCCCTTGACCATGAACGTCAAATGCCACACCCAGAGTGCTGCTCAGTGGGCTCCAAGGTGGAGAGGGGGCCAGAGCATCATCAAAGTTTCTTCATAGGGTAGAACAGTATCAACCCCAGAGACCTCTCAGGAAGCCTGGATTGGCTACCTTTTCTGGTGTCTGAGGGAGAGCAGTGCCTAAGAACCAATTCCCTGCAAACCTTCCACCTGCCCGGCATTCCCTGCCTCCCCATCCAGGCAGCACTGAGCATGACCGGCTCAGAGACTGGGCAAGGGGCTGGCCTAGCTGCTGGAGACCCTACAGCCCCCACTCAGAGACAGCCTGACAGAGGCATGTGGACCAAGACTACAGGTATGAAGCAAGGGCTTCTTCCCTCCCCCAGATCCAAGACAGGGAGACTCTCAGACTCTCGATAACCTGTTCTTGGCTAGACTGTGGGGGGTGGGGGTGTGTGTGTGTCTTGAAGCCACAGAGATTAGTGGCCATAGCAAAATTTAACACTTGTAAATGGTTTTCCATAAAATCAAAAAGGGTAATGACATTTCTCGCCCACGAGCTAAGTAAACACAAGAGGAGATAAGTCCAATTTCGATGACAAAGTTCAAGTGGCTTCCAATAAGAAAAAAAAAAAAGACTCCTATTTCACGGTCTCAGCGTCTGATTTTTGTCCACTCAGAGACTGCAGCCCCCTCTGAGCCCCACCAGACATTCTTCCTCCTTACTTTCCCTACTCAGATGAGCAGCGTGGAGGCATGGAAGTAGGGACAGCCTTTTGGTAGCCAGAATATGACCGCCATTCATTTGAGGCCAGGCTCCTCTGCACTTAGATCTGACCCCAGGATGCCTGCAGCTCCAGTTTGCCCAATTTCCTGGGTGTTTTGGGAGATGCCATGTGAGCCATACTTCTTTAGAGGTAGGGCTACAGGAGGGGAAGGACTTGAGTTTGGGTCTAGCTCTCCTTGCTAACAGATGTGTGACCTTGAACAAAAGCCCTGAGCTTCTCTGGGGCTCCACTTACTTATCTGTTGAATGATCCTGACAGTCTCTGTATCCTGAAAACACTGTCAACCTGTGTCACCTTCAGGGATGTGACGCTCTTATCAGATGGGGGGTCACAGCACTTTGCATCTGCTTCTGCTGGGTGTCCAGAGGTATCTCCGCTCAAGACCAACTTTTATGTTGATCTGACTTGAGGACAGGGCTTCCCAGGTGGTTCAGTGTTTAAAAAATCCTTGCTGCCAATGCAGGAAACAATGAAAGTTCGATCCCTGGGTCTCGAAGATCCCCTGGAGGAGGACATGACAACCCACTCCGGTATTCTTCCCTGAGAAATCCCATAGACAGAGGAGCCTGGTGGGCTATAGTCCACGGGGTTGCAAAGAGTTGGATGTGACTGAGCACACACACTCGCAAAACTTGAGGACAAGCTTCCTTCCCATCTCCCTGGGCCAGTGGGTAATGTCTCTAGGTGCTCCAGGCTCAGCTCACTGCTTACTGTTCCAACTTTCAGTTCCTACGGAGCTCCTGGCATCAAGGGATTTTTCTTTCTTTTCTTGTAACCTCAACTGTACATTGGAAACACGGTTATGGTTCAAGTGGCAGGTTCATCCTGAGGGAAGACTTCATATCAGCTTCGTCGGCCATGTCATCGCTCCTGCAAGTCTCTTGTTTCTGTCACGTGCTATTTCAGATCCTTTGGGTGGGATTTCAGGATGTACATCCTTTGACAAAAATGTTTAAAACACCTTCTTAAGCCTTGCTGATCATATTCTATTCTGTCTCTTCAATCATTGTAAGCTCCTTAAAGAATCTCATCCTAGGACTTCCCTGGTGGTCCAGTGGTTAAGAATCCACCTTGCAATTCAGGGGATGCGGATTCCATCCCTTGGTTGGGAAACTAAGATCCCATATACTGAAGAACAATTAAGCCCATGCACCACAAGTAGAGAAACCCTGTGCGCTGCAATTACTGAAACCCACATCCTCTAGGACTGGTGCCACACAGCTAGAGAGCCCTCGACCTGCAACTACTGAGCCTGTGAGCCACAACCAGAGAGTCTGTGCCCTGCAGTGAAAGATCCTACATGCCACGACTAAGACCTGATGCAGTCCAATAAATGACATGGAACATAAATAAATGTTAAAGAAAGAATGCCCTCCTATAACAACTGTCCAGTACCTGGAATGGGAACCACTCAACATCCTTGGCCTTTTAGAGGTCTGGCTTGCTTGAAGAAGTCACTAGGGGGGCACAAGGACAAATATACCAAACAAAATGGTGGGTGGTAGCTTGCCCTGTAAGAGAAATCACACTTACACAGACTATACTGAAAAAATGTATTCAATACAATTTCCTTTTCTACAATAACCTTTTGGACTATCCCTATGATGAAAAGTGAGTCCTTCCTGTGATTCACTTTGGGCCCACAGTGAGTTTACTGTGACACAGTAAAGCAGAAAATCTTGTGAATTGCACGGGAGGCAGTAGTACTAACTTGAGGGCTGATGTAATCAAGGAAGAACTCGGAACTTATCTGCAAGGCTGGTTTGTACAGCTCCCGTGTTGGCTGTAAAAGCTAACAGTGTTTGCTTGCCCCGTGTCCCCCTGTCCTTGTGTTCCTTGCCCTCTGAGTGTTGGAAGCTTCCAGTTGGCTTCAAAGTCAGTCAGCCTGGCACTTCAAAAAGAAAGCTCTCCCCAGGCAACCCTTGACCAACCCTTAACACCCCCACCCTCCAGCGCTGCATTCTCTGTGTCTTTGGGCTGTGAATCATCAGCCATTTAGGGTCAGAATGGTCACTCTCTTGACACTGCTCAAGGCTGAGCTCTACAGTCCCTCTCCATGTAGCCCTCCTGGGGGCTCAGCTCCTCTAGATCGACAACTTCTTTCGTGATTTCTATTCAGTTCCATGAATTCTATGACATCAACAGTGATAAAATGCACCTTCCACTAGTTGACTAAGTACATGCTTTCTCTGTGAATGGACCTAGAACCTGCCATACAGAGTGAAGTAAGTCAGGAAGAGAAAAACAAATATTGTATATTAACACATACATGTGGAATCTAGAAAAATGGTACAGATGACCTATTTGCAAAGCTGAAACAGAGACACAGATATAGAGAACAGATGTGTGGACACCACGGAGAGAAGGGGAGGGGTGGGATAAAATGGGAGGTTGGGACTGACATATATACACTACTGTGTATAAAATAGATGACTAACGAGAACCTACCGTAGAGCACAGGGAACTCAGCACAGTGCTCTGTGGTGACATAAATGGGAAGGAAATCCAGAAAAGAGGAGATGTGTTTATAAATATGGCTGATTCACTTTGCAACACAGTAAAAACTAACACAACATTGTAAAGCAACTATATCCCAATTAAAAAAAAATGAAAATGATTACTGTATCTTCAAAACAATACTCTAGGGTAAGCATTATTATTCCCATTTTTCAGATGAGAGGACTAAAGTGAGAAGTGGTTAGTAATGGCTATCCAAATAGGAAGCTGCCAAATAGGAGCATGAACCCCAGGTGTTTGACCCCTAAAGCTTATGTTTTTGACTTTTATTATTTCCATATTATAATTCTTTGAACTTTTTATTTTGTGTTAGGGTATAGCCAACTGACAATGTTGTGATACTTTTAGACGAATAGTGAAGGGACTCAGCTGTACATATACATGTATCCATTCTCCCTCAAATTGCCCTCCCATACTGTAATTTTAAAATTAGTATCTTGGTTAATCCCCCCAAAATTCTTCTAAACCAGAGATTAGCATTGCACTTTCCATGGAGCATGAGTCTAGAAAATGTTGATAAGACAACAGGCTAGGTGCTATTGACCTCTTGAGTCATTGATGGCTGGGTTACTGTCGGTTTAGAAATGTCCTATTGCTCTAGATCAAATAACCAGACAGTCCATGTGCATGAAGCAAGATTTGGAAGAAATGAAAGGTCCTGAGGTTACTGCTGAGCCCTTGTTCAGAAGAAGTGCCCTGCAAATCATATTTTATTGAATTTTAATTCTTCAAAGTTAGGATCTGCTGCCCTTCGTGTATTAGATTTACTGGAATATCTCATTTGGGCCACTCTGTAAGCACTCATCTTGTGCTCCATAGTGATCGTGTGCACCACTCTGTTCCCTCCTCCAGGGTGGCCTCTGCTGCTGCTGCTAAGTCACTTCAGTCGTGTCCGACTCTGTGAGACCCCATAGATGGCAGTCCACTAGGCTCCCCCATCCCTGGGATTCTCCAGGCAAGAACACTGGAGTGGGTTGCCATTTCCTTCTCCAATGCGTGAAAGTGAAGTCACTCAGTCGTGCCCAACTCTTAGCAACCCCAAGGACTGCAGCCTACCAGGCTCCTCCATCCATGGGATTTTCCAGGCAAGAGTACTGGAGTGGGGTGCCATAGGGTGGCCTTTACCCAGCCTCAAATCCCACAGAAGCCACAGGCATCAGATAACTCATCTACTTCTTGACTATTCACTCAACAAGTGACAGGCTGACCTACTATATGAAGTTCCTGCACAGATTATATTTTGAATCTACAAAGGAATTCACTGAGCGGGAGAATGTGAAAGAGGTCAAAGCTGCCCTTTGACTGGCGTGAAGTTTAAATGATGTTTCAAAATGTAGAGATGATTAAATTAAGAGTAAGGAAGAATTTTCTGGTCAAGGAAGGAATCAAGATAGTTTCATGAATAGAGAACAAAGCATGCAAAGATGTGACAAAATACGCTGTTGCTGAAGAAAGGCATATGGTTTGGGGAAGAAGGACAGAGAAGAGGATGGAAGAGTCTGTAGGAGAACCAGAGACAGGAGCTGGGGAGGGAAGCCACAACCAGATGGTGATGTGGAGGCTGCACCGTAGCCTCTAGACTGTAGTTTCCCAGAATGGGGTGTATATCAGCACAAGAAATGATTGAAGATGGGAGACAGGGCTTCCCCAGTGGCTCAGTGGTAAATAATCCCCCTGCCAATGCAGGAACCATGGGTTTGATCCCTGCTGGGGGAGGATCCCTCATGCTGCAGAGAGCAACTAAACCCTTGTACCAGAACTACTGAACTTGTGCTCGAGAGCCTGGAAGCTGCAGCTACTGAAGCCTGAGCACCTAGAGCCTGTGCTCCACAAGAGAAGTGACCACAATGAGAAGACTGAGGACAGCAACTAAAAAGTAGCCCCTGCTCACTGCAACTAGAGAAAAGCCCATGCAACAACGAAGACCCAGAACAGCCAAAAACATAAATAACTGACTAAATAAATACGTTTTTTTTTTTTCAAAACGATGGGAGATAGAAGAACAACTTAAATATTAATAGTTCTGCACTTAGTCTAACATGTATTAGACAAACATATGCCAATGTACAACCTAATGGATATTATTGCTTTGGACAAGGTCAATTTGCTTCTTTTTTAAAAGGAGTCACTTAGAGAAAAATAGTATATAACTAATAGTACAGGAGTCCAGTATGGAAAACAGATATTAGCCTAGGTATTTCAAATGCAGGAACTGAATACAGGATATTGGTTACCAAGGTGTTGGAGAAGCTGTAACAGCAAAAGGAAGAAGGGGATTCGAGGCTGGTGGTGCCCCTGGGCTGGAACCCAGAGATCTAAATTTGCCTCTACAGTGTTGGAGGTTGTTGGCACCTTCAGTTCTGGATCCACTTTGACCTGGTGGCTGGAATCTAGAGCCACTGTACTCCTACTGTCACAGAAGAAGCCATGAGAACTTCAAATAAGGAAGATTGCCTCTCCTTTTGACTTCCAATTGGCTTCTGGTTGGATGATTGGCATACCCTACATCCTAACAGAAAAGCAGCTGGCAAAGGAGTTCAGAAAATATAATTTGTAGATTCCAGCCCCCAAAACACAGAGCAGAGTGGTGAATTGAGGGGAAGGGAGTGAGACACAAATAAAGAACTGGCACAAGAATATAGGGAGATGTGACAAAAAGATGGGAAACTGATATGCTAGTGAAAAAATTTAGGATATTGCTGTGCTAGGTGATGGAAAGTCAGCCAAAGTTCTTAAGCAGAGGAATGATAATCAGATTTGTGATTTTGATAGATTACCCTTAGATAGCATGAAATATGGGTTGGGTGGAGAGAGAACTTGAGGTGGATAAGTAGATTAGGAAACTCCTGTGAAAATTCTGGCAGGAGAGGATGAAGATCTAAATGTGGGTAGAGGTGAGTGGGTGTGAATTGGAGAGCTATTGTGTGATTGTAACTGAGAGCATTTGGGGACCCATCTCAGATGGTAAAGAAGCTGCTTGCAATGTAGGAGACCCGGGTTCCATTCCTGTGTCAAGAAGATCCCATGCAGAAGGAAATGGCTACCCACTTCAGTATTCTTGCCTGGAAAATCCCATAGACAGAGGAGCCTGGTGGGCTACAGTCCATGGGGTCAGAAAGAGTTGGACATGACTGAGTGACTAATTTTTGCTTTTTCACTTTTGTAGGTGGGTGGGAAAGTATGGGAGGAACTGAAGATGCTCCTGAAAGCTCCAGCCTGGGTTACCATGGTGATGTTAACACAAGCCATCTGCTCAGGTGGGAGATGTAGGGAGAAGATGCGGAGTCCTGCTTCAAGGCCACAGGTGTGAGGCCTTGTACCAAGGCCACAGAAGTGGAGCCCAGAACCAAGGTCACTTCTGAAGTTGACTGAACCCCTTTGTAAACATTTCCAAAAGCCCCTGTGATCATCACCAGCAGGCTTTGTGACCTCAAATTAGGCAAAAATACCCACTCCAGTAATCACCCTATAGTGTCTTAGTCTTAGTTGCTCAGTCATGTCCGACTCATTGCAATTCCATTGACTGTAGCTCACCAGGCTCCTCTGTCCACGGGATTATCCAGGCAAGAATACTGGAGAGGGTGGCCATCCCCTTCTCCAGGGGATTTTCCAGGGGATTTTCCCAACTCAGGGATTGAACTCAGGTCTCCCACATTGCAGGCAGATTCTTTACCATCTGAGCCATCAGGGAAGCCCTAACCAACCTCCTAATGCCAACCTTCCAGCAGGAGTTTTCTGTCTTAAGGATATAACAATGGCTACTAAACCATGAGAACCACTGACTCGCCCTGGTCTGTCAGAAGCTTGGCCCACTGCACCTGCAGTGCTCACATTATCACTGCTCTTTGTTCTTAATAAACTCATTCCCTTCTGAAATGCTCTGTGTCTGGAAGTTCTTTTCCAACTCACATTAGGACTGCTTCCACCAAAGAAAATCATCTGAAGACAATCTTCCTCCCCTTTTCCCTTTCTGCTCCTCCTAACTGGATGTATTTCCTCCGCACTCTAGACTCCAGTTGCTATGCCTCTCTCGCTGTTTATATAACTCTATTTTACAACCTCTCCTGGTTTTATGTCTTCTCCTCCCTCTGATGCAAGGTGCTCAGTAGTAGGGTACAAGCATTCATCCTTGTCTCTGCTACTGGGCTTTCATAGTCTCTGGCACAGAGTCAGGATCAGTAAATGTTTGATTAAAATAGCAGTGGCTGTAATAATGTAATGAAGCTATTTGTGTACTTGGGTGCCCTCCCTTCTCTGCTTCCCACTCATCTTTAGTTCCTAGTAGGTTGTTTGTACATAGTCACATGTCCATGATGCCTTTAAAATCCCAAGGGCAAAATCCAGTATCTATGTCAACAGCTCAACAGAAACAGTCAAAGCAGATGAAAGTTGTTTAGCAGAATTCCTTCAGGCTGCCTTGTCACTTGACCCCTGTGCCAAGCTCCCCTACCTGATAGGATTCTCTGGTTTCATATATGTATCATGGGCTCAGCAAATCCTGATTAAACTTTAAAATGTAGTCCCCACTCATTTCAAGGGTCTGTGACCTGGAATATCCTGGACCCTAAAGCTTGAACTTAGGTTCATGAATGAACATCCTCCACATTGATACTCTCTTTGTAGTGTTATTTAACACAATTTCCCCCAAAAGGAGTTGGGGAGAGGATAACTAAAATATCCACCAGTAGAGGATTGTTTACATAGATTATAGTCCATGAACAAGAATGAATGCGTTCTATTTTGAAAATATTTCCAAAGATTTTATTACTAAGGTAATAAAAGATTGTTGGTCAGTCACTAAGTTGTGTCCAACTCTTTTGCGACCCCATGGACCGTAGCCTGCTAGGCTCCTCTGTCCGTGGGATTTTCCAGGCAAGAATGGGTTGCCATGTCCTCCTGCAGGGGATCTTCCTGACTGAAAGAATCTTCCTGACCCAGAGATTGAACCAGAGTGTCATGCATTGCAGACAGATTCTTTACCCCTGAGCCACTGGGGAAGCCCCAATAAAAGGTATTCATAGAAATTTCATTTAAAATTTTAAAACCCAATAACCATGATCATAGATGTACATACACTCAGGTGTGTGTGTGGAGAAAGTCTGGAAGGAAGTGTTTATCCCAGACGGTTCACAGGTGTGACCTGTGAAGAGAACAATGGGAAGGGAAAGAGTCGTGGAAAGGTACTGTTGACTTGCTTTTATTTGGTTTTTCCCCCACAACGTATTTATTGTCTGATAAATAATTAATTAATTGATTAAAATGAGGCAGTCATTGCCATGTGAGAAATACTCACTGCAGTATTTCTCTAAATAAGGACTGCTAAATAAGGACTTCCTGGCTCCTTTCTGTGGTGATGAGAACAACTGGGGACCAGTCACTCCCAGATCTAGACCACGGTCCTAGACTCAAAATTGCAGGGCCACCCTGTTCCTCTAGCATGCCCTTGATTATTACAGCTATCCACTACACAAGGCTAATATTGAACATACCATGCTACTGGTTCATTTATATGAATTATCCCATTTATTCAATATGTTAAAACCTACTTTAGAGATGAGCACTGTGAGGAATAAGGAAACTTACTCAAGCTCTCCCAGGTAAGAAATAGAGAAGCCAGGGTTCAAAACCATGGATCCGTCCCTGCCAAGGGAAGAGTCTGAACCATCCTCAAAATGACATCAGAGTGAGATGAGAAGTCAGACTCCATCAGATTTCCCAGGTGCATCAAGAAGCACAGAGACTGATATTCACCAAATGCATAGGAATCATGTACAGAAACCAGGGCAAATGGGTTCATTAATGTGAGAACCGTTCTGATCTCCTTATTGATACTGGACCTAGGACTGACTCCACTTAGGAGGAACCACTGTCATGCCTTCCTCAGTATGCTTCCCACAAATGTACAAAAATTGGGATGGCTTCACAATAAATGATATCTCACCAAATGGTCTGTAGTGTTTTTGAGGCTGCCAAGAAAGATCTCAAAGAGCTGTAAGTTCCAAAAAGTAACCCTGAGCTATTCTGTAGACCCATCAATAGGCACGGGAAAACCCAAGGCTCCATTCAGTCTGAAGCTAAAGGGGAAATCTTGGGACTCTTAATAATCATCTCTCCCCTTGTGCTTCAAACTCTGGTGGGATTATTAAAATTTTGCATATTGTGCCATATGTAAAATAGATAGCCAGTGGGAATTTTCGGTATGACCCAGGGAGCTCAAACCAGTGCTCAGCAACAACCTAGAGGGGTGGGATGGAGTGGGAGGTAGGAGGGAGGTTCAAGAGGGAGGGGACAGATGTATACCTATGTGTGATTCATGCTGAAAAATAGCAGAAACCAACCCAATATTATAACGCAATTATCCTCAATTAAAAGAATAAACTGAGAGAAAGGGAAAAAAATTTTTTTTTTAGTATTGTGGACTTTAGATTAAGCAATAAATTTTCCGCATAAAGCAAAATTCTTATTTCAGTCTATTGAACTATGATTGGGAGGATTTCAACTTTCAGGAAATAATAATCATAGTATTAAATCAGAGGTACAGTGATAAAACCAGATAAGAAACTTTTGGGTTTGTAATGACACTTCTTTTTTTTTTTTTCATTTATTTTTATTAGTTGGAGGCTAATTACTTTACAGTATTGTAGTGGTTTTTGCCATACATTGACATGAATCAGCCATGGGTGTACATGTGTTCCCCATCCTGATCCCCCCTCCCACCTCCCTCCCCATCCTATCCCTCTGGTTCATCCCAGTGCACCAGCCCCAAGCACTTGTCTCATGCACCCAACCTGGACTGGTGATCTGTTTCACTTTTGATAATATACATGTTTTGATACTGTTCTCTCAGATCATCCCACCCTCACCTTCTCCCATAGAGTCCAAAAGTCTGTTCTACACATCTGTGTCTCTTTGTCTTGCATATAGGGTCATCGTTACCATCTTTCTAAATTCCATATATATGCGTTAGTATACTGTATTGGTGTTTATCTTTCTGGCTTACTTCACTCTGTATAATGGGCTCCAGTTTTATCCATCTCATTAGAACTGATTCAAATGTATTCTTTTTAATGGCTGAGTAATATTCCATTGTGCATATGTACAATAGCTTTCTTATCCATTCGTCTGCTGATGGGCATCTAGGTTGCTTCCATGTCCTGGCTATTATAAACAGTGCTGCGATGAACATTGGGATACACGTGTCTCTTTCAGATCTGGTTTCCTCTGTGTGTATGCCCAGGAGTGGGACTGCTGGGTCATATGGCAGTTCTTGTAATGACACTTCTATTTCTGTTTTCTTTTGTTTATTATTTGTAAGTTTCTTGAGGACCAGGAGTGTATGTTTATGCGCATCTTTGGAGCTTAAGAAAGTTACTGAGAGTAGAAGCCACTCAGGACATGCCTGTTGAATGGCTGAGTGAACAGATAAGAACAAAACAAATGCTAAAAGTTTTGCCTGCCAGTGGCAGCTCTTTCTAGCATTTGCATCCTGATGAATCCTTAATTACACAGGATAAAAGAATAAACTGTGCCTTGAGTGAAGATGAGAGAGGCTTGGAGTCTGTTTAGTAATATCCTTATAAGCATTTCATAGAAACTGCAAAGCTCACTAACCTTTGGAAATAGTTGGGGGCTTCCCTGGTGGTTCAGTGGTTAAGAACCTGTCTGCCAATGCAGGGGACACAGGTTTGATCCCTGATCTGGGAAGATCCCACATGTGCCTTGGGGCAACTAAGACTGTGCACCACTATTACTGAAGCCCAAGTGCCCTAGAGACTAAGCCTGCACTCTGTAACTAGAGAGTAGCCACTGCTTGTCGAAACTAGAGAAAGCCCACAGCAGCAATGAAGACCCAATGCAGGCAGAAATAAATAAGTTAATTCAAAAAAATCCTTAGAAAAAAAAGGAAATAGTCAGGGAAGACTATCGCTCCATGATGCAGACAGAGCTCACAAAATGTACATTGTCCTCTGAAAGCAGGAGTAGAATCAGTCTCCCATCTGCTGATAGGTATGTGTGTTGGGGTTGTGGGGTGCACTTTATATCACAAGTCCAGCTCTGACCCAAATCTTTCCTTTGACCAAACTTTTGACAATTTGGTTAAATTTCAACTAATTATTAATATTTGACAGAACTACTTCTCGTAACTCAGGGCATTGAAGTCTGTCCTCTTTCTTTGGCTGTCTTTGCTGAAAATAGCTCTGATGGGAACTGTTCTCCAAAGTCAGTGCAAAACTTTCCAAGAAAACCCTGGTGTCCAGAGAAAAGGCAGGATTAGCTGTGAAAAGTGGAATCAAAGCTTTTTTTTTTCCTCATAAAGATATATGGGTCAAGGTGGGACTTGTCGGTGTCTCAGACCATTCGCTTGACTCCTTTTCCAAGTAGGTCCATCAGACAGACTCTTGACTCTGGTTTTGGTTGATGCTTTTCATTATAGTTGGGGAGCCCAGTTCAAAGAAACTCCAAATTTCCAAAGGCTAGAATGAAACGCCAAATGTTATTCTGCACAGCACAGCTTACAAAGACCTAGTCATTCCCAACAACCCGTTGGGCAGACACGGTTTACACTATCACTCCCGTTTCTCCAGAGAGAAAACTGAGACTCAGATAGGGAAAGCGTCTTGCCTGAGGCCACACAGCAAGGAAACGGCCGAGAAGGCAGGCTTTCTGAGAGTCAGCCTCAAACTGTCTGCTCTATGCCAGGGGTGCCTCCCTTCACACCTTCATTCTAAATGTAAAGCAGGTGTGGATTTCTGTTACTTCATGAGTGAAGCTCTTCTGGGGAAGGTTCTGTGGAAGAGATGGGATGTGGTGGCTGGAGGTCCCCTTGAATATCTTGGGGATCTCTCCAGGGGGCTCTCTTTCCCATTTCTCCATCCCCTTTGGAAAGCCCCTTGCTAGACCTTCAAGTTGCCCACTACATTGTCTATTCGAGTCTATCAGTGGTCATACATCCTGGCATCCAGAGACCCCTCTGGCACTCAAGTGGGCATAATAAGACTGCCTTGCTTTGAACCATTCACAGACTCCAACTGCCATGTACGGTTTATTGCTGTCTATCATCTTCAGTGACTCTTGGGGAGGAAGGGTCCTGGCCTCTGCTCTCAATCTCTTCATTGAGCATATGAAATTGTTACCCAACCAAAACTTAGGGCCACTTTCCTGAGCGCAGTAAAGCCTATCTACTGACACTGGGTTGTGGTTAAGGAAAGTGCAGCGTTTATTGTAAGGTGTCATACAATGAGTCTGGGACAGTTAATGCTCAAAAGGCCTGAACTCCCCAGTAGGTTTCAACAAAGCATTTTTAATTAAAAAAAAATTTGCTTATTTTTATTTTTCGGCCAGGCTGTGCAGCATGTGGGATCTTAGTTCCCTGACCAGGGATCGAATGATGTCCCTTGCACTGGAAGCGCAGACTGCCAGGGAAGGTCCTTTTTTAACTTTTTATTTTGTGTTGGAGTGTAGTTGATCAACAATATTGTGTTAGTTTGAGGTGTACAACAAAATGATTCAGTTATACATATAAATTATCTATTCTTTTTCAAATTCTTTTCCCATTTAGGTTGTTGCATAATATTGAATAAGGTTCCTTGTGCTACACAGTAAGTCCTTGTTGGTTAAAAATGCGACAAAGTGGGCTTCCCTGGTGTCTCAGTGGTAGAGAACCTGCTGCCAATGCAGGAGATACCGGTTCGATCCTTGGTCCAAGAAGATCCCACGTGCTGTGGAACAACTAAGCCTGTGTGCCCCAGGTATTGAACCCATGCTTTAGAGTCCGTGAGCCACAACTACTGAAGCCCATGCATCCTACAGCCGGTGCTGCATGACAAGAGAATCCACTGCAAGGAAAAGCTTAGGCACCATAGCTAGCGAGGAGCCCCCACTCACCCCAACTAGAAAAAAGCCCAAGCAACAACGAAGACCAGCACAGCCAAATATAAATAAATACAGAAGTAAAAATTATTTTAAAATGCAGCAAAGCATTTTTAAAGGCAAGGTGAGGGAGGGGAGTCACTGTGTGTGGTCAGTTGGTGCACAGGTCTCTGATTGGTTGATGGGGGGGCGGTAATAGGGTGGTCACAGGGTTTAACATTATCAATCCTCAGGGGCCAGTAGGTCTGGGGGTAAAGGGCTCATGCTCATCAAGCGGTTAATTTCTTTCATTTGTTGGGGCTTTTAGCATCTGCAAAACTATTCAAGAAATGTGCATCAGATACTATTATCTGGATACTTCAGAGAGGAGCTACAGTAGAGTATACGGGGGTGGGATCTGTCCTGGGAAAGCTGCAAAGGGTCCCGATTGGTTACAAAACAGGCATTGTCATCAATCAGAAAAAGTGCAGAATTTGTAGTCATGTTACCAAAAGAGGCTGTGGATCTGGCTGCTTGCCGTTCCAAAGCCAATAAACAGGCCAGGTTGGGGAAAGGAAAGTTTGCTTTATTTCAGATGCTGGCAACTGGGGTGGGGGAAGGTGATGGATATCTGTCCAAAGGCTTACTTCCCCTACCCTTGACAAGCAGGCAGTGAGAGCTTTTATAGATAGACTGTGTGTGTAGGGGTGGGGTGGGGAGGGGATACACGCAGAAAACAGCCCAGTCAAATCTAACAGTCATCTTTAAATTGGTCATCAGTGGTCTGACTACCTCATCTTGGTTGTTTTAGGTACAGTTAATCTTCATTTCCAGGGTCCATTTTTTCCCATTTCTTTGCAGCCAGTTCTTGGAATTGTGGCAGCTCATGTTCTGGATACAGCGTGGTCATCATGTAGTTAATTCTCCACCTGGTGTTTTAGTGTCTATAAGACAGTTCACAGGATGTGGCTCAGAATATTATCTATAGCCCTTGAGAAAGAACTGAAGGTCCTTGACTATACTTAATGACTACATTATTATTATTATTATTTAGTCTCCTTTGACAGTTTTCCTTTGTTTCCGAATTTCTCACTTCTCCGATTAAACTTATTCTTTGGCTAAAGTTTTCCACAGGCAAAAGAGAGGCAGAGGACATGGTCGGGGGTGGGGGTCAAGGACCATAGGCTCCTGCTCTGTTTCAGTCAGATCACAGAGTCCTGGTTACACAATCTCAGTTTCCCCAACAACAATTTTGTCACTTGCAAATTAAAAGCAATGTATTTATTGCCTCATGAAACTAGTGTTTATGCAGCATTTACCTCATGCTGGGATGTTGCTCATCCCTTGTTAATACCCAAGATGTTAACAAGTTGCAGCCCCTGTCCTTCAGGAACTCACTGATCTTCCCAGCATGGCAAATTATCTCCTGGCACTGCTTGGGGTTTTAATAGAGAGACCAACCATGTGGGTATCTTCCTCAAGAACAAAGGCTGAGGAGCCTGGGGGGCTACAGGTGTCTCTTTGCTCCTTGAGCAGCTATGCAGAAGTTGAAGGTGCAGGAGCAGGGAGGCTGGGGGGTGGGCAACTCATTCCACCTTCCTGAAGCCTGTTCCTTCAATGATGAAACAAGGAGCTAAATGTACTATACAGAGCAAATGGTCCAGACTTGGCTTTTGTAAGGATGATAAGGGGTCAGAGGTGTTAAGGGATTTGTCCAAATTTCTGGTGTTGAAGCTGATATTCAAACTTCACTCGACTTCTGATCAGGACTGTTTCCCTACACCATGCTTACTGATGCAGCAGACACTGTGGTGGATTCCTAACGTATATCCCCACCCACTTCTTTTCTAACAAAACCTCAACCTTGTTCAAATGGTATTGCGTTTTCTCCTACTTGCAATTCTGTGAATGTCTGATAAATCAAGTACTTTTTGTATCTGTGTCTATATCTATATCAATCTAAAGAGAAGCATTATCTTTATAACACTGTCATCTCATCAAATGCATATCTGCATATCCTCTTATATTCTTTGTTGTTGTTCAGCCACTAAGTCAAGTCTAACTCTTTGGAACCCCATGAACTGCAGCATGCCAGGCTTCCCTGTCCTTCACTATTTCCTAGAGTTTGCTCAAACTGATGTCCATTGAGTCAGTGATGCCACCCAACCATCTAATCCTGTCACCCCTTTCTCTTGCCCTCAATCTTTCCCAGCATCAGGGTCTTTTCCAGTGAGTTGGCTCTTCACATCAGGTTGCCAAAGTATTGGAGCTTCAGCTTCAGCATCATCCCTTCTAATGAAAATTCAGAGTTGATTTCCATTAGGATTGATAGGTTTGATCTCCTTGCAGTCCAAAGAACTCTCAAGAGTCTTCTCCAGCACTACACTTTGAAAGCATAAGTTCTTCAGCACTCAGCTTTCTTTAATAGGACTCAAAAATTTCCCCACATCAGGAATTTTCTGGTGGTCCAGCTGTTAGGACTCTGTACTTTCACTGCCAAGGATCCTTAAAGCTACATGGCATATATATATATTTATTTATTTCCCCACAGAAGTGTCATGTGTTTAATAAATTTAATTTCTCGATGTTTTAGAGGTTTTGCTAATATTATGCTCTGTGCTCAGTCCCTTAGTCATGTCCAACTCTTTGTGACCTCATGGACTGTAGCCCATGAGGCTCCTCTGTCCATGGGATTTTCTCAGCAAGGCTAATATTATAGATAATATTTTCTATTGTATTTTTTAATTGAAGGATAATTGCTCTACAGAATTTTGTTGTTTTCTGTCAAACCTCAACATGAATCAGCCATAGTTATACATATACACCCCCCCTTTTTTAATCCCCTCCCTTTTGAACCTCCCCCCATCTCCCACCCCATCCCACCCCTCTAGATTGACACAGAGCCCCTGTTTGAGTTTCCTGAGCCATACAGCAAATTCCCGTTGGCTCTCTATTTTACATATGGAAATGTAAATTTCCATGTTACTCTTTCCATACATCTCACCCTCTCCTCCCCTGTCCCCATGTCCATAAGCCTATTCTCTGTCTGTTTCTCCATTGTTGCCCTGTAAATAAATTCTTCAGTACCATTTTTCTAGATTCTGTATATATGCATTAGAATATGATATTTATCTTTCTCTTTCTGACTCACTTCACTCTGTATAATAGGTTCTAGGTTCATCCACCTCATCAGAACTGACTCAAAAGCACTCCCTTTCACGGCTGAGTGATATTCTGTTGTGTGTATGTACCACAACAACTTCTTTATCTGTTTATCTGTCGATGGACATCTAGGTTGTGTCCATATTCTAGCTATTGTAAATAGTGCTGAAATGAACAATGGGATACATGTGTCTTTTTCAATTTTGGTTTCCTCAGAGTATATGCCTAGGAGTGGGATTGCTGGGTCATATGGTGGTTTTATTCCTAGTTTTTCAAGGAATCTCCACACCATTTTCCATAGTGGCTGTATCAATTTACATTCCCACCAACAGTGCAAGAGTGTTATCTTTTCTCCACACCCTCTCCAGCATTTATTGTTTGTAGACTTTTTCATGATGTGAAGTGACATCTCATTGTAGTTTTGATTTGCATTTCTCTAATAATAAGAGTGTTGAGCCTCCTTTTATGTGTTTGTTAGCCATCTGTATGTCTTCTTTGGAGAAATGCCTGTTTAGGTCTTTTTCCCACTTTTTGATTGGGTTGTTTCTTTTTCTGGCATTGAGTTGTATGAGTTGCTTGTATATTTTGGAAACTAAACCTTGGTCAGTTGTTTCATTTGTTACCATTTTGTCCCATTCTGAGGGGTGTCTTTTCACCTTGCTTATAGTTTCCTTTGCTGTGCAAAAGCTTTTAAATTTAATCAGGTCTCACTTGTTTACTTTTGTTTTTATTTCCACTGCTCTAGGAGGTGGGTCATAGAGGATCTTGCTTTGATTTATGTCATTGAGTGTTCTGCCTATGTTTTCCTCTAAGAGTTTTGTAGTTTCTGGTTTTACATTTAGGTCTTTAATCCATTTTGAGTTTATCTTTGTGTATAGTGTTAGGAAGTGTTCTAATTTCATTCTTTTACATGTAGTTGTTCCGTTTTCCCAACACCATTTATTGAAGAGGCTGTCTTTGCCCCATTGTATATTCTTGCCTTCTTTGTCAAAAATAAGGTACTCATAGGTACATGGGTTTATTTCTTGCCTTTCTGCCTTGTTCCATTGGTCTATATTTCTGTTTTTGTGCCAGTAGCATACTGTCTTAATGACTGTAGCTTTGTAGTATAATCTGAAGTCAGGAAGGTTGATTCCTCCAGCTTCATTCTTCTTTCTCAAGACTGCTTTGGCTCTTCAGAGCCTTTTGTGTTTCCATATGAATTGTGAAATTTTTTGTTCTAGTTCTGTGAAAAATGCCATTGGTAATTTGATAGGAATCGCATTGAATCTGTAGATTGCATTTGGTAGTATAGTCATTTTCACAATATAGATTCTTCCTACTGAGGACCATGGAATCTCTCTCCATCTGTTTATGTCATCTTTGATTTCTTTCATTAGTGTCTTATAACTTTCTTATATTCCCATTAATACTCTTGACTTTCATTCTGGGATGTGCTTTCAAAACAATTTGATTCTGTTGGATCTTTAATATTTGAGAGGCAGGCTGGAACAGTGCTCTGACTAGGAATTATTATTCCCCAGTACTGAGATCAGCTCTTTCAAAAGTAAGTATTCAATTCCTGTAATTCATGTGGCAGGAGCAGGCACTATTATCTCTAATCCTCTGACTTGGTTCTTTCCTTGGCTTTGGAGTAGTTCCCTTGCTGATCAGTTCTCTGGTAACACTTGAAGATCTCTGGGATTCTCTGCCTGTGATGCTCTCTCCTCTCTAGTCCTCTGTTTTGCTAGCTTTCACTGACTTAGTCTTCCGGACGTTCAGTTTTGTCTCCTCAACTCAGGGGGTTCACCAAGGTCTGCCTGGGTTTCCTCTGCTTGTGCCATAGCCTAGGAACTCAAGGCAGGGAGTTGGGGCAATCATAAGACTTATATAATTTACTTTCAGTCTTGCAAGATTAATTTCTTTCACTGTATGCTGTCCAGACTTCTGAAAACTGTTGTTTCACATATTTTGTTAGTTTGTTTTTTTTTTTTTTTGGTTGTTTTGGGCAGAAAGGTTAATCGTGGCCAGAAACAGAAGTCCTCTCTCTCTCTTTAAAAAAGTTTTTTTGGTCTTGGGTTTGTTTTCTTATTTTCTCTCTTTCTATTTAAAAAAATTTTTTTTAAATGTTTATTTATTTGGCTGCATCTTATCTTAGTTGTGACATGCAGGATCTTTCTGTGTGGTGTACAGGCTCAGCAGATGTGATGCACAGGCTTAGGTCCCCTGCAGCATGTGGGATCCTAGTTCCCCAAGCAGGGATCAGACCTCCACCCCCTGCATTGCAAGGCAGATTCTTAACCACTGGACCACCAGGGAAGTCCCCTCTCTTTTTAATTACTGATAATCATATAATCTTCAAATAATGACAATCTAATCTCTTCCTGTCCGATTCTTACACCTATTATTTCTTTCTCTTGCCTTATAATCTTGGCCAGGACCTCCAGAGCTGTGATAACAATAATGGTAAGAGTAGGTCACCTTGCCTTATTTCTAATTTAAAGTTTTCATGTTTTTACCTATGGTTGTTGATGTAGGTTTTAGCCAATAAACTTCACTTGCTTCAGTCTGTTTCATTTGAGTTCAGTGAAGTTTCTTAACACAAAAGTATGCCAAGTATTCCCTTGTAGGTGCTGGGCATAGAAAGATGCAGGTGGTAGTCTTTGAGGAAAAGTTCATAGCTTAGTAGGAAAAGCAGGAAGCATCCTTGGTCCCTCGGGACTCACAGGAAGCTTAGCTACTAAGGTCTTGGCTGCGGAGATTTCTATCCTGTTTGTATCTGCGAGTTAGTGACCAGCTCTTCAATCCCATTAAAAGCAGAATGAAGTGCCCATTGAGCATATACCAGGAGAGCCTCATGGACAGAGATTCTAAAGCTGATCTCCACGTTGAATCCAGCCCTCTCCCCCAACCAACCTGCCCACAGCATCCAGAATCCAGATCAACCTTGAACATCAGAACTGCAAAGGACACGTTCTTTGAAAACATTCATTCCAAGAGATTGTAACCAAGAATCTATGGGACCCAGAAGGGTCTAGGAACATTCTGAAATTGTGTACAAAGTATCATATTGCATTTTTCTAAAAAGATGCTCTTTTGATTCTCAACTTTCGCCTCTCAAAACATGGAAGAAGTGATCCCTTGTTAACTTTAGGACACAGAGAAGTGAAGTGAGTGGCTCAAAGTCTCACAGCCAGGAAGGAGTGGAGCTGGAATAGAACTTGGGGGGCAGCTCCATCCCACTCTGTCCCCCAGCTTGGAACCTGAATAGAAGCCCCCAAAGAGGTCCACCGAGGTCTTGTACCATGTTCAACATCCAGATATCTGAAACCACTGCAGACCCACCAGTTGGATCTCTGAAGGTGGAGTCTGGGTGTTTAGGAATCTCCCCTTGTGTTTGGGGCACAAAACAGTTGAGAATTTAGGACCTTTCCTAGAATTTTAAAATGCACATCAAAACACACCTGGGGCTACCTTGATGGTCCAGTGGTTAAGAATCTGCCTTGTGATACAGGGAACACCGATGGGGGAAGATCCCACTTGCTTTGGAGCAGTTAAGCCTGTGGGCCACAACTACTGAGCCAGTGCTCTAGAGCCTGAGGGCCACAGCTACTAACCCGTAGGCTGGAACTACTGAAGCCTAGAGTGAGTGCCTAGAGCTTGTGCTCCACAAGACAAGCATCGCAAAGAGAGACCTTCACACTGAAACGAAGAGTAGCCCCCACTCACACCAACTAGAGAAAGCCCATGCACAGCAACTAAGACCTACCATGGCCAAAAAATAAAATAAATAAATCTTTTTTAAAAAAACACATCCAATAAAAAGTAAAAGTAATGAGATCATTACAACCACTTTCAACTTTTAGCTTTTTTTTTAATGATACTTTTCTACACATTTCTAAATAACACGTTTTATGATCATTCCTTTTTCTTCTTCTTTTCCTCCTCTCATTCCTTTTCTGGCTTTAGATACTATCAGTGACTCATTATCATGGAAGATTAGGATCACGAGGCTTATTTGGTGGTTTTCAGGTGCCCAGTTGGGAACACCTCTGCTATCTTGCTGTCAGAGGATGCCCCGGCCATGCCCCACAGCACGTGTCATGGAAAGTCCAACCTCTCCTCACCTTGTGGAGTGTGGGCAGAACACGCACAAGTGACAGAAGATGGTGCCAACTGGAGACCTTGAAAAAAAGTACGTATAACATTACCAGTGTGTTTAACAGGTTCCTGGCCAGGAGGTAGGGTAGTAAGAAAAGATAATTCTCAGTGGTGGTCCAGTGGCTAAGATTCTAAGCTCCCAGTGCAGAAGGTCCAGGTTCGATCCCTGATCAGGAACTTGATTCTACATGTTGCAACTAAAGTGTTCACATATGGCAACTAAAACCCTGCATGAGGAAACTCAAAAAGATATCACACGCCGCCACTAAAGATCCTGCATGCCACAATGAAGACCGAAGATCTCACATGCTGCAACTAAGACCCCTGAAGACAAATAAATAAATAAATATTTAAAAAGAAAATTCTCATAGCAAAACTCTAGTTTTGCCAACTTTCTTTTCTTGGCCACAGCAGGCAGCATGTGGGATCTTAGTTCCCTGACCAGTGATCAAACCTACACCTCTGGCATTAGAAGGCAGATTCTTAACCACTAGACCACCAGGGAAGTTATACCAATTTTCTAGGAATACATGAGGCAGTAATTGCCAATCACCATGAAATCATACTCTAGTACTTGCCCAATTTTTCAGCAATTTTGGGCGGTGGATATAAATGTCACATACAAATGCATGAATTAAAGTAAAAGAAATGGAAAACCCTATTGCCACAAGATTTCTCCTCTTGTCTCCTATCCCCCCATAAACCAAAATTGAAACTAGTTCAATTGAAACTAGGGTTGACAGTAACAAAGCCACTGTAGCAAGCACGTTTGACTGAATACTGCCCTCTAGTGGCAACCAATGTAATCACTCTGGTTTATGCTGGAATCAGGAACCAAGAGTTGGAATTCAGGGTGGTGGTACCACGCGGGAGAGAAGGGAGTCAAAGGCTCCTATCATTTAAATTTCTGCATGGTGTGACTGCGTAAAAGACGCCCTCTTCTGCTCCACCTAAAGTTGCAAACTTGAGTCCCCCAGGCTGGACCAGGGGCCACCTCTTCCATGAAACTCTGGCTATATCTCCTGAGCCCCAAATCTATGTGATGAGCCAGGCCTATGCTTGCTTCCCTTGGAGCACTTGTCGGTTGGACTGTGTATGTCTTTCTGTCTGTGTTCCTCTGGTCTGCAGGCTATGGGATCATGAAGTGCAGAGCCTGGCCCAGTGCCTGGTACTTTTTTAGGTGCACTATATATATATATGTGTGTGTGTATATATATATATATATACATATATAATATATTTAATTATTGGGCTTCCTGGTGGCTCAGATGGTAAAAGAATCTGCCTGCAGTGCAGGAGACCTAGGTTTGATCCCTGGGTTGGGAAATCCCCTGGAGAAGGGAATGGTTACCTACTCCAGTATTCTTCCCTGGAGAATCCATGGACACTATATATATATACATATATATATATAAAACATATTTAATTATGCATCATATATGTATTGTACATTAATTATACATCATATATATTATAATTTATGCAATAAAATGCGTGAATGGCAGAGTAAATGTTTATCACTTTAACAATGTCAGCTCCAGAGAATGAGAGTTCTACTCCTCTGAAATAATTTTCTTTTTTTTTTTTTTCCATTTATTTTTATTAGTTGGAGGCTATGAAATAATTTTCTAAATGAGGAGGGTGCTGCAATGCTCTGCTCACACTCTGCTTCGGGAAGGAAAAATGTTTTCCTCAGCTGCTGGGAACCCCTGGGAGAAGACTTTCAACCCAGGAAGCTAGGGACCCCTGGGAGAAGAACTTCAACCCATAGCATTCTTTGGAGATTCTATCAGCTGATGGGACAATTGTAGACACCAATTGTATCGGCTTCATTCAAGGTCACACCTCCCCCTGGGGCAGCCGTATGCAATGACTGACAGATGTCAGAGTGACTTATAGCAATCATATCTGATTCCTGAAGACACTGTGATGTCTCCAAGGTCTGGCCTCAGGGACCTTCTTCCCCCAACACTGGGTAACTTGCCCCATTCTTCATGTGTGCTCAGTCGTGTCCAACTCTTTGCAACCCTGTAAACTGGAGCCTGCCATCAAGGCAAACACACTCTTCTCCCCTCCCCTCCTACTACTTGGGATAGTGCTCCTTCCATCCAGGAAGTTCTGCTGAGCATCGTAGATTTAAAAAATGTAGCCTAGGGACTTCCCAGGTGGTCCAGTGGTTAAGACTCCTTGCTGCCAACTTGGGGGGAGTGGGCTGGAAGCCTGGTCTGGGAACTAAGATCCCCTGAGATCCCACATGCTGCATGGTGCAGCCAAAAGATCAACCAACCAATCAATCAAATAAAAATAAAACTGTGTTTTAAGCTGTTCCCCTTGCCCCTGTGCCCCTCTGTGACTCACATAGTTTCCTGACCTCAGTGCCTGCCTTCCTTCCCTTGGCAGATGTTTTCTTGATGCTGCTTGTGGCATCCTGTTGTGAGATAGATGGTCAACAAGTCCTGAATCTCCCTCAAAGTTTTCAGACAAATACTTCACAAGTTCATGTTCTACTTGTCAATTTTACTCAGGAAGAAGCTGCTAGAACAGGATGGGCAAACATCTTCTGTAAAGGGCCAGAGAATAAACATGTGAGGCTGTGCAGGTGTGGACGAAAAATGGCACCTGCCTTATTGGGAAACAAAGGATATTGGAGCCATCAAACCTTCAGCCACTGCAGCCTCCATCAGACTATACACCCCAAGGGGATTCCCATTGGAGAAAAGCAGGATACTGGCCCTAGACAGCGAAGGTGCATATCAAAGGAATGATTTCAACAAACCCAGTCTCTTACATCTTCCCATATGTAAGTGCTAAATTCATTAATTTGACATGCCTGATTTCCTTTTTGACAGTTATCTCTTAATGTTCTGACTACCTGGTTTCTGTTGCAAAAATTCCTATATATTCTAGCTCTTCCCTTACCTCTTTGGAGCAGTGTCTCAGAGCTATCTGAGAGGCTGCCTCCCAGGCTTAAGTTCTCAGTAAGTCTGCCAAACAAAACGTAATTCTCAATTTTTGTACATTTTTTTCCCCAGGGACATGGGCCACAGAGTCTATGGTACAGCTTCTCCACTCTGTGCAAAAGCAGCCATAGAAGGTACTCAGATGAACGGGCACAGCGGGGTTCCTGTAAAACCGTATCCATGAAACCAGGCAGTGGGCCAGATTTGGCCCGTGGGTCATAGTTTGCTGACCCCTGTCTGAGACAGTTGACATCTGCTCCCAGCCTAGCTTGATCTGTGACAGTCCTGCCTGACTTGTGTCCCATGTTGTCTCAGGCTTGTTCTCTGTGATCCTGACCTGTGTCATCCACATGGTGTGTATAATACCTGTATTGACTTGATGGTCACCTATTGTTTCTTAACTCACCTGAAGTAATAAATTATATATTGACCTTACTCTATTTTGCCTCTCTCCAAATTTGTTGAAAGCCACTCATAACCACTCTCAGAGTTATTGTTTAGTCACTAAGGCATTTCTGACTCTTTGCAAATTTGTAGCCCACCAGGTTCCTCTGTCCATGGGATTACCCAGGCAAGAATACTGGAATGGGTTGCCATTTCCTTTTGGAGGGAATCTTCCCGACCCAGGGATTGAACCTGCATCTCCTACATTGTCAGGCAGATTCCTTACTGCTGAGTCACCAGGGAAACCCTCAATCAGAATAGCATTACTCATTAAAAGGAGTTAACTGATTGTTTTTATTCCTGGTCATGTGCTGGTAAGAAGTTTGGGACTAAGAGGCACCAGGAGGAAGGGAAGGTATCAGAGTAGAGACAGTGTCAAACATCTCCATCACTGCAGTAATGTCTTCCTTCCTCTTTAAGCAAGTACTTTATCAAGCATTTACTATATGACAGACACTGTTCTGAGCCCTGGGGATAAATCAGAGAATGGAACAAAACTATCCTATGCTTTCTTGGGATCTTCCAGTATGGTGAGGAGAAACCAGTGACCCTCTAGATTGTCTGGGGGTGATAAGTTTATGGAAAAGAGTAAAGCAGGGTAGGATACGGACAGAGTAAAGGTACAAAGTGAAAAACTGAAAGTCAGTCACTCTGCCGTGTCCGACTCTTTGTGATCTCATGAACTGTATGTAGCCATGGCTCCTCTGTCCATGGAACAGTACTGGAGTGGGTTGCCATTTCCTTCTCCAAAACGTACAGAGTAGGTGATTAAATAGTTCATCTCACTAAAAGATTTAAGTAAAGAAAAGTATGGGAATCCCTGTAAGTTAATGATCACTCAAGCAAGCAGATTTGGGAGGGAGGCACCAGAGGGAGGAGATACATGTATTCTTAGAGCTTTGTTCACATTGTTGTATAGCAGAAACTAACACAACATTGTAAAGCAATTGTACCCCAATTTTAAAAAAAGAAAGAAAGTAGATTTGCTTAACCACAAAACCAAGCAGGCTTGCTTAGCAACAAAACCATGTAACAGAAGCATAAGACATACCCTAAAACAATTAAACAATGGTGGCATGAGACCCACATCCTGCCTAGTGAGCTCACTAAGTTGATGATTCCTAGGACACACTCCTCTGCATGCACTAAAAACAAAAATATAAGGAAAAAGTGAGATGATTTACCACTTTTAACATACGTTACTGCCTTTTTGCTCATTTCCATTGTGCCATGACAGCACGTCAGGCCTCCCTGTCCATCACCAACTCCCAGAGTTGATTCAACTCATGTCCATTGAGTTGGTGATGCCATCTAACCATCTCATCCTCTGTTGTCCCCTTCTCCTCCCACCTTCAATCTTTCTCAGCATCAGGGTCTTTTCAAATGAGTCAGTTCTTCCCATCAGGTGGCCAAAGTATTGGAGTTTCAGCTTTAACATCAGTTCTTCCAATGAATATTCAGGACTGATTTCTTTTAGGATGGACTGGTTGGATCTCCTTGCAGCCCAAGGGACTCTCAAGAGTCTTCTCCAACACCACAGTTCAAAAGCATCAGTTCTTCTGCACTCAGCTTTCTTTATAGTCCAATTCTCACATCCATACATGACTACTGGAAAAACCATAGCCTTGACTAGATGGACCTTTG
Source organism: Cervus canadensis (assembly GCF_019320065.1). Lineage (NCBI taxonomy): Eukaryota > Metazoa > Chordata > Mammalia > Artiodactyla > Cervidae > Cervus > Cervus canadensis. The sequence goes on from NC_057390.1 coordinate 45,786,398, forward strand.
TTGGCAAAGTAATGTCTCTGCTTTTTAATATGCTGTCTAGGTTGGTCATAACTTTCCTTCCAAGGGAGTAAGCGTCTTTTAATTGCATGGCTGCAGTCACCATCTGAAGTGATTTTGGAGCTCCCCAAAATAAAGTCTGACACTATTTCCACTGTTTCTCCATCTATTTGCCATGAAGTGATGGGACCAGATGCCATGATCTTAGTTTTCTGAATGTTGAGCTTTAAGCCAACTTTTTCATTCTCCTCTTTCACTTTCATCAAGAGGCTCTTTAGTTCTTCTTCACTTTCTGCCATAAGGGTGGTGTCATCTGCATATCTGAGGTTATTATTGATGTTTCTCCCGGCAATCTCCCGATGGAGAAATGGAATCTCCTGATTCCAGCTTGTGCTTCATCCAGCCCAGCATTTCTCATGATATACCCTGCATATAAGTTAAATAAGTGGGGTGTCAATATACAGCCTTGACATGAAAAAGCCTCCTTTTTCTATTTGGAACCAGTCTGTTGTTCCATGTCCAGTTCTAACTGTTGCTTCCTGACCTGCATACAGATTTCTCAAGAGGCAGGTCAGGTGGTCTTGTATTGCCATCTCTTTCAGAGTTTTCCACAGTTTATTGTGATCCACACAGTCAAAGGCTTTGTTATAGTCAATAAAGCAGAAATAGATGTTTTCTGGAACTCTCTTGATTTTCTGATGATCCAGCAGATGTTGGCAATTTGATCTCTGGTTCCTCTGCCTTTTCTAAAACCAGCTTGAACATCTGGAAGTTCATGGTTCACATATTGCTGAAGCCTGGCTTGGAGAATTTTGAGCATTACTTTGCTAGCGTGTGAGATGAGTACAATTGTGTCATAGTTTGAACATTCTTTGGCATTGCCTTTCTTAGGGATTGGAAAGAAAACTGACCTTTTCCAGTCCTGTGACCACTGCTGAGTTTTCCAAATATGCTGGCATATTGAGTGCAGCACTTTCACAGCACCATCTTTTAGGATTTGAAATAGCTCAACTGGAATTCCATCACCCCTACTAGCGTTGTTCGTAGTGATGCTTCCTAAGGCCCACTTGACTTCACATTCCAGGATGTCTGGCTCTGGGTGAGTGATCACACCATTGTGATTATCTGGGTCGTGAAGATCTTTTTTGTACAGTTCTGTGTATTCTTGCCACCTCTTTTTAATATCTTCCGCTTCTGTTAGGTCCATACCATGTCTGTCCTTTATTGACACCATCTTTGCATGAAATGTTCCCTTGGTATCTCTAATTTTCTTGAGGTCTCTAAGTCTTTCCCATTCTATCATTTTCCTCTATTTCTTTGCACTGATCACTGAGGAAGGCTTTCTTATCTCTCTCCTTGTTACTCTTTGGAACTCTGCATTCAAATGGGTATATCTTTCCTTTTCTCCTTTGCTTTTGGCTTCTCTTCTTTTCTCAGCTATTTGTAAACCCTCCTCAAACAGCCATTTTGCCTTTTTGCATTTGTTTTTCTCGGGAATGGTCTTGCTCCCTGTCTCCTGTATAATGTCACGAACCTCCGTCCATAGTTCATCAGGCACTAGTCTATCGGATCTAGTCCCTTGAGCTATAGGGAAACCCCTAGAATAGATCTATGCCTAATTGAAAGTGTTTTCCTACCAAACGATGTCATGAATCCTCGTGGATTCTGAATTCCTGACGCACTAGCTCTAGTTTGAGAAATAGCTCGTCAACCATGAGATTTTTGCAGGTGGGAAGCGTGAAGCCCAGCGAAGCTAAGGGCCTTCCTTCTTTCCACCTGGCGCTCAGTTTTCTAATCTGAAACATGAGGCGATATGGTACTTCCAGGGCTGCAGTGACGATTAAGAGGCTGAATAAAACGTTTGGCAAAGTGGTTTTTAAAAAGGCCAAATGTGGAATACAAGGTTCCGTCTCATGTTCATTCCCTCCCGTCCCTTCCTCCACTTATTCCGCCCTCGGCCCCCTACCCATGAGGCCCTGCGATGCATCCTCCGACCTGAAGCCTGGACGCTGCCCGCCGAGTCCCGCCCGCAAGACCGGAGCCTGGCACGCCCGCTGCGCTGATCCGCCTACCGGGCCGAGCCCCGCCGCTTCCGGAGCCTGGGACCGGGTAACCACTCCGCCCCGGCCCCTGCCGCCCTCGCACCATCCAGCCTAGCCGGCCGATTCCGGGGTGGGGGTTGGGGTTCCGCCCCACGCGAGCCGCCGTCCCAGCGGCCGAGCCTCCGGCGGGCGCGCCGGCCCCGGGTCCCCTCCCCGCCTCGCCTCCCGGCGATCGCGGCGCCCTCTCGGAGCTCATCAGAAGCGAGACTTCGGAGCTCCGAAACGTCTCGCGATTTCGCTCAACCCTGTCTTCAGCGTGGCTGGGTCGGCCTCCCTTCCCCCTTTTTTTCCGCCTCTAGTTCGGGCGCTGCGACTTGGAGGAAACCTGGGAGGGTTGAGGGTCCCCGACGCTTCGAAAATTTTGCGGGATTTCTGCAATTCTCGGAGAGCCCCGACACTAAGAAGCCTGTTGGGTTTTCCTAGGCTGGGAGTGGAACTTTATCCCGCAGACCTGATCAAAAACGCCCTGGCCCGGGGCCAGGCCAGCCGGAGGACTGGCGCCAGTGACTTTGGAGGGGCTGGCGGCGCCTGCCATGGCCCTGCCTTGGCCGCCATTCCAGGGGCGCACGGATAGCCGCCCGGGGTTCGGCCGCCCGGGTTTAAGTCTCCGCCCTGCCCACATCCTTGCTCAGAAAATCTCCTGGCCTGGAGGAGGAGCCCTTTTTGAGATGTTTCCCTGGCGGCCATCTCTTGTTTCCTTTGTTCTTCATCCAGATTATTGGTCGGATATTTTCTGACCCGTCTCCACGCTGGAATTAAGGCCCAGCAGAATCACAGGGGCAAATTATACAATCATGCGCCAGGGGTCATTAGTCCAGTCCCCTTATTATGCTTGGAGTCCCCGTTCAGCAGTCCAACCCAGGTGCTTGATTTTCTTGGTTAACTTCACCAGTTCACCACGTCCTGTGGCAGCTGCTTCTGCTTCTGGGCTTTTCTCTCTGGTTTGTTGTTGCTGTTCAGACTTTTTGCAACGCCCATGGACTGCAGAAGGCCAGGCTCCCCTGTCCTTCTTTATCTCCTAGAGTTTGCTCAAACTCATGTCCATTGAGTCTGTGATGCCATCCAACCGTCTCATCATCTGCTACCCCCTTCTCCTCCTGCCCTCAATCTTTCCCAGCATCAGGGTCTTTTCCAATGAGTTGTCTCTTCACATCAGGTTGCCAAAGTATTGGAACTTCAGCTTCAGCATCAGTCCTCCTAGTGAATATTCAGGGTTGATTTCCTTTAGGATGGACTGGTTTGAACTCCTTGCTGTCCAACGGACTCGCAAGAGTCTTCTCCAGCTTTCACTTCGAAAGCATCAATTCTTTGGCGCTCAGCCTTCTTTATGGTTCAACTCTCACACCCCTACATGACTACTTGAAAAACCATGTTTAAAGTTAAACACGTTTAACTGCTTAAACAACAGTTAAAGTCAAACCATTTGACTCTCAGTTTTCCAGGTAGTGCCAGGGGTAAAGAACCCGCCTGCCAATGCAGGAGACGTAGGAGACTCAAAGTTCGATCCTTGGGTTGGGAAGATCACTTGGAGGATGGCATGGCAACCCACTCCAATATTCTTGCCTGGAGAATCCCATGAATAGAGGAGTCTGGCAGGCTACAGTCCATAGGGTTGCAAAAGAGTTGGACACGACTGAAGTGACTTAGCACACATGCGTGCCTGATGAGTGATGGCCCAGGGGTTAGCTGAGGGAGCTGGGTGTACTTGGGCTTTGCCCCATGGGGTACTGAGCTTGGAGATGAAGTGCCTCTGGGGCTGGTCCTCTGCAGGCCCCCGGGATCATGTGGTATGTCAGCACTCGGGGGATGGCCCCACGGATCGACTTCGAGGGGGCACTCTTCTCTGGCTATGCTCCGGACGGGGGCCTCTACATGCCTGAGGAGCTTCCACAGCTGAGCAGAGAGACCCTGCGTGAGTGGAGCATGCTCTCCTACCCCAGCTTGGTGAAAGAGCTGTGCAGCCTCTTCATTGGACCTGAGCTCATTCCTAGAGATGACCTAAATGGTGAGCACCACTCTACCTTTCTTCTCTCCCACCTCACTATTCTGCCAGCCCAGACCCCAGAGTTGCAAATCCATCATTTAACCCCTAGGAGATCCCTAGTCATCTTTCCCAAACTTTGGAGTTTTTCCCAGGCTCTGAAATCCCAGAGTTGGAAAAATCCTCAAAGAGTTTCATCCATTCCAACTCCCACCCCCAGTGTGGGAAATGCCAAAGTGATCGGCAGAGAATTTGTTTTTAAAAAACCTTTTCAAGACTAGAGATTTCACCATTGACCTTGAATGAGATGCTTGAATGTTTGAATATTTCCTTCTTGCATATACTTCAGCATTCCTGGGCTTCCCTGGTGGCTAGATGGTAAAGAATCTGCCTGCAATTCGAGAAACCTGGGTTCAATCCCTGGGTTGAAAAGATCCTCTGGAGGAGGGAATGGCAACCCACTCCAGTATTCTTGCCTGGAGAATCCCCATGGAGAGAGGAGCCTGCAGACTACAGTCCATGGGGTCACAAAGAGTCAGACTCAACTGAGCGACTAAGCACAGCATAACACAGCACGTATATAACATATAACACAGCACAGTATATAAAGCACCCAGACCCACAGATTGCTAGTTTATTTCCTCAAGTGGTAATTCCAGAAGGGACTTTGAGAGTGTTCTGGACCAGCTCATTTCAGACTGTTATGTGCCCACAGATTGTCCCTGGGAACCTTGTTAAAATGCAGATTCTGATTCAGTAGATCTGGGGCAGGCCTGAGTATTCTGTGTTCCTGTCAAGCATCCAGGCTTCCCTGGTGGTACAGGGTAAAGAATCTGCCTGCCAATGCAGGAGACTCAAGAGACGTAGGTTCTTGATTCCTGGGTGGGGAAGATCCCCTGGAGGAGAAAATGGCAACCCACTCCAGTATTCTTGCATGGAAAATTCCATGGACAGAGGAGCCTGGTGGGTTATAGCCCATAGGGTTGCAAAGAGTCAGATATGACTGAGCAACTGAGCATGCATGCATCAAGCGTCCAGATGATACTAGTGCTGCTGGTCCATGGACCAACTGTATAATATAATCCATAACCTAATGGTGAGAGTTTGAGACTGAAAAGAAATCAAAATGTAGTTTGGGACTTCCCTGGTGATTCAGTGGTAAAGAATATGCCTGCTAGTGCAGGGGACACAGGTTCGATCCCTGGTCCAGGAAGATTCCACATGCTGCAGGGCAACTAAGCACGTGTACCACAACTACTGAAACCAGCTCACTTAGAGCTTGTGCTCTGCGATAAGAGAAGCCACTGCAATAAGAAGCTTGCTAGTGCAACTAGAGACTAGCTCACTCACCCCAACTAGAGAGTAGCCCACGCACAGCTACTCTGGGTGTAATAAAAATAAATAAAAAAATTTTAAATGTGGTTCAGTGACCAGCACTGATGGCATTGCCTGGATATGTGTTAGAATTCTCATTACTTCCTCTGACTTACTGATCCAAAACCTGCATTTTAAGATCCCAGGAGACGAGTTTGCCAATTAAAGTTTGAGAAATGCTACTCTAGATGGGCTTAGCTTTAGGTAGGATCCCAAGTTTCTGGCATCACAGGCGTGAGATTAAGTAATGCAAAAACAAAGAAACAACTCTCTATCTTTAGGAAGGAAAATTAGAAGAGATGAGATACTTGATTTGTTTGTTGCATGATTGTTTAATTGAATCTCTACTGGAATACATGCACACAAGAAATCCAAATGGTGAAGAAACCTATAAAGTAAAAAATGAAAGTCTTACAGCATCAATTCTGCTGTCTGGGAGAATCACTGTGAGGAATCCATGAACAGTTCGGTTCATGTTTTTCCAAACTTTTCCCCCTAGGATTATACAATTATATTCATACACAGTATCTTTTATGATAAAAATTTCAGGTCTTTTTATCTGGTAGCAAGATAGAAAATTCAAATTTAAAAGTGTAAAGAGACTAAGAATGAACTTGGAGGACGAGTGTGTGTGTGTGTGTATGTGTGTGCTCAGTCGTGTCCAACTCTTTGTGATCCCATGGACTGTAGCCCACCAGGCTTCTCTGTCCATGTGACTTTTCAGGCAGGAATACTGGAGTGGGTTGCCATTTCCTCCTCCAGGGGATCTTCCCAACCCAAGGATCGAACCTACATTTCTTGCGTCTCCTGCACTTGCAGGCAGATTCCTTGCCACTAGTGCCACTTGGGAAGCCCTAGAGGAGGACGAGAGAATGCCGTTTTCACTGTATGATTTCCCTTCCTCCCCTGCAGATCTGATTGATCGTGCCTTCAGCAGATTCCGCCACAGAGAGGTGGTGCACCTGTCCAGGTTGAGGAACGGGCTGAACGTGCTGGAGCTGTGGCACGGGGTCACCTATGCGTTTAAGGACATGTCCCTGTGCTGCGCAGCACAGTTCCTGCAGTACTTCCTGCAGAAGAGGAAGAGGCACGTCACCGTGGTTGTAGGTGGGCACTGTGGGCACGTGCCCTGGAGCCCCACACACCCCAGCTGGCCGGTGTCCGCCCATGGGGTGCCCTCCACTGATGTCTCTTGGGGAGTGTGCTACCGATTCTTTTAGAGCAACTTTAAAAAAAAATTGATTTATAATACCTCTGAGTTTCAGGAATACAGCACAGTGATTAGAGAAGGCAATGGCAGCCCACTCCAGTGTTCTTGCCTGGACACTCCCATGGACGGAGGAGCCTTGTGGGCTGCCGTCTATGGGGTCGCACAGAGTCGGACATGACTGAAGCGACTTAGCAGCAGCAGCAGCACAGTGATTCAGTTATATGTAACTATTGTTGTTGTTTAGTCACTAAGTTGTGTCTGACTCTTCTTCGACCCCATGGACTCTAGCCCATCAGGCTCCTCTGTCCATGGGATTTCTCAGTATTACAAAATATTGAGTATAGTTCCTTGTGATATACACTAGGTCCTTGGTGGTGGTCTGTTTTATATAGATGAAGTGCTCAGTTGTGCCTGACTCTTTGTGACCCCGTGGACTGTAGCCCACCAGGCTCCTCTGTCCATGGGATTTCCCAGTCAAGAATACTGGAGTGGGTTGCCATTCCCTTCTCCAGGGGATCTTCCCGACCCAACAATCAAACCTGTATCTCTTGTGTTTTTTGCATTGCAGGTGGATTCTTTGCCCACTGAGACATCAGGGAAGTCCTGTTTTAAATATGTGTATATATATGTTAATCCCAACCTCCTAATTTAAGAGCAGGGTTCTTAATGTTCTCTTGTGCTGTGGACCCTTTTGACAGACTGATGGAGGCCATGGAATCTTCTCAGAATAATAATTTAAATAAATAAAATACATAGATGATATGGTGCCAACTTCACAGGTGCCTTGATTTCTATCCATGGGTCTCTTGGAGGTTCAAGGACCCTGGGTTCCTACCCTCCAGGGTATCCCCTCACTTGGCAACTGTGCTTTAGGGGCCCATTTCTTTCCATCTCCCTTTGTCTAAAGAGGAGGGTTCCTCCTTTTTCCCATCCAGGAACTTCTGGGGATACAGGAAGTGCTGCCATTGAGAGTGTTCATGGGGCAAAAAATGTGGACATCATTGTTCTGCTGCCCAAGGGTCACTGCACAAAGATTCAGGAGCTCCAGATGACAACAGTGCTAAGAGACAACGTCCACGTGTTCGGAGGTGAGTGTTGGGACTGAGGTTCCAGGGGCAGCGTGGCCCTGCCTTGAGTGGCTCTATGTTGGGAGGTGGACTGGAACCAAACTAATCAATTGTCTAGCTGAGCATCCTTCTTCCTTTCCTTTCTCTCTCCTTCCCGTCCTTCATCAGTGATATTTTGAGGTTGGTATATGCCCTGACTTAGCCCTAAGTAGGCTAGTGGTTACACAGTCTCAGAAACTATTGGAGGTGACTGGTGCATAAGCCATTACTAATAAATAGTACATCCAACGAAGTGCAGGTTTAAACCTATACCCCAAAGAATGCCACCTCCATGTACATTCACCCTGTTTGTGCCTTGTCTGCAAGGCAGCCACCCAGACCCATAGCCTGAGCCACATGACTTGGATTTTTTTCCAGGGCACTGAAGTTCAGAGGGCAAAAGCACATTGCCCTCTGAGAGAATGTGCTGTTATGTGTTGGCAGCTCACACCCTCCCTTTCAGTGTTGAATCAACTAATGTGTTTGGTTAGCAGGTCTAAGTATTGAAAATAGGAAGCTACTCAGTGGTACCTGTGGCTCGTGACTCCTACTTCCTAAACCACATCATGAATCATAGCATGTTATGCTTGCAGAAAGGCAAAAAAATCTTAATGTCTGGCCATCTATTCTGAGTGCATTTAATCATTATGAAGCCCAAGAGTGTAGGAAGACAGGGTGAGTTTGAGTGGAGCCATACTTTTTATTGTGGGTTTCCCTAGTGGTTCAAACAGTTAAGAATCTGCCTGCCGTGTGGAAGACCCAGGTTCAGTCCCTTGGTTGGGAAGATCCCCTGCAGAAGGGAATGGCAACCCACTCCAGTATTCTTGCCTGGAAAATTCCATGTACAGAAGAGCCTGGCCAGCTACAGTCCATGGGGTTGCAAAGAGCTGGATCTGACTGAGCAACTAACACACACTTGTATACTTTTTTGTTTATTTCTACCTGTCACACCCCACTGCACTCCAGGGAGCCCCAAGGAAGGGGTAGGAAAATGAACAATAGAGATCTTGGTGAAGTTTTGTGCAGTGTGGCCTAGAGCAAGCTGTCTAGGGAGCCTGACTTGGTTTGGTCACTCACCCAGCAGGACAACAAATGTGGTAACAGAAAACCCTCCTTCTATAGCTGACCTGGCCTCCTGTTATAATCCCATAGATGATGTTTTATATAACACCAGTTTTGTCAAGGACCAAAAACACAGTGAAAACAACCGTTACCCAGGGGAGTAGCATGAGTATTCTTTGTCTATTTGTTCAAGAGCAAACAAAAAGCCTCTTCTACTCTTTTCTTTAACAAACCCATATACATTCCAGTGAAAAGTTCATTGTTTAGCTAAAGCAAGTGTTGGCAGAATTAACCTTGGTGATTCATTGCCCATATCTGGCCACATATTGGGCTTCCCAGGTGGCGCTAGTGGTAAGGAATCCACCTGCCAGTGCAGGAGATACAAGGGATATGGGTTTGATCCCTGGGTCAGGAAGATCCACTCGAGTAGGAGACAGCACCCCGGTCCAGCATTCTTGCCTGGAAAATTCCATAGATAGAGGAGGCTGACAGGCTGCAGTCCATGGGGTCGAGAAAGATTTGGACGTGACTGAGCAGAGCATCTGGCTACATTTTCCTGCAGTCATGGCAAGGGTTTAACGCACAAGATTCAGGTTCCTAAGGGGTTTTGTTAAACCCTAAGCACCAGAATTGCTATTTATGGGTCTGCGACTGCCTTTGCCCCTAGAATCAGATCAGAGAATAGCTTTTTGTGCCTCTGTTCTGGACCTGCATCCTTCTCTCCTTGTATACAGATGTTGGAAGTCTTTTATCTAAGGGCATGTATAGAAGCATCATTCCTGATCATGAGTTGGAAAACAGTGCACATTAGAAAAATGTGGCAGACATGTGGATGGTGATGAATACAGTATGTCATAAGTGTGCCTAAATTAGTTTTTATTTCACAACAGTACCGTTCAAGTTCTTCCTTTCCTTTCTGGAATCTTCTGATTTGGTTTCCAGGAGGATATGCATTAGTTCGGGAGCTAGCAGTGGGTGTGTGTTTTCTCCTGGACTAGGGAGCTCAGGGAGCAGAGATGGGTCACCTGGATTGTTGTGTCTTAGACACTGATGTTTTCTGAAGTCATTAACATCCATTGTACATTATATACTCGATTCTTCTTTTTTTTTTGTTCGATTCTTCTTAAGCACAGAATAATCAGCCAATGCTAGTTATATATTATTGGGATATTTTTTGCCTGGAAGTAACAGAAAACCTAACTCAGACTGACTTGAACAGGAATATTTTCTAGCTCATGTACTTGTAAGTCTAGAAATGGAACGGGCTTCTGACTGGTTGTTTCACTGCCTTCTGGGAGCCAAGTAATCTTGGTTCCATCTTCCCCAATTCTCAAGCTTTTTGTGGTTCATGATGGTTACTGAAGGTAACCAGGTCTCTCTTCCTGTGGCTGTCTCTTGAAAGCAGTGAATCTTTTCCTTGAACCCCAGCAAATATCCGCCTTGTAACATGGATCTGGAGTTAGTCCTGCAGTCTCAGTGCTACTCCATGATGAAAGGGGAAATGAATGGTAACCTCCATGCTTACTCTGGCATTTACCCCCAGTAATCTTATCCCCCTCCGGCCTCCAAGTTTGGATTCAATGGAGAAATAGACCCAGGTTTTAGATAAGAGGTTAATGTTGGCTTGATTGCTGGTTGGACTGGGTTGAGGGGTGCAACTTGGACTAGGCGCTAATTTGCCCAGCAATTACCCAATAATTCATCCATAAATTAAAGTGCACACACACCCAGCTTAAGGAGAAATCCTGCCCTTGCCAGCTTCCCTGCCACGTAGGCGCCAAGGGCAGAACATCCACCCTTTGATCTAAATGAGGGAACAAGGGCAGACCCCACAGGAAGAGCAGCTCTTTCCCCTCAGCCCCTGATGGAGAACCATGGAGTAAAGCTCAGCCTCTCACCATCTTACAACCTGATAAACTATCCTGTCCTTGTTCCCAGAGCCTGGGGAAGAGGGCATAGACTACAAAGAGGAATTCTTCCCCAGTGTCCTGGAAAGTTGACATTTAATATCTAATTTTAGATAATGGTAGAAACATTCGACCATAAGGATATGAGCCATGGGTTGAGTGACGGTCCCAGTGGGATGGGCTGAGTCTGAAAGGCCTTGTGGGCACATGCTGACCATCTGGGGGTTCTCCGTGCTCCTGACAGCAACTTCTCCTCTCTCCCCTGACAGTGGAGGGTAACAGCGATGAGCTGGATGAGCCCATCAAGACGGTGTTTGCCGATGTGGCCTTTGTCAAGAAGCACAACCTGATGAGTCTGAATTCAATCAACTGGTCCCGGGTCCTCGTGCAAATAGCCCACCACTTCTTCGCTTATTTCCGGTGTGCACCATCCTTAGATACGCACCCCCTGCCCCCTGTGGAAGTGGTCGTGCCAACAGGGGCTGCTGGTAACCTTGCAGGTGAGGAGACCCCTGGATGGAAATGGGCTTTCCAGAAAAATGCCCATGGTCCTTGTCCTCCCAGCCACCCTTTGGCTATAACCTAGGTTGGGTCCTTTGTTATTGTTTAGTCGCTTAGTCATGTTCAACACTTTGCAACCCCAAGGACTGTAGCCCACCAGGCTCCTCTGTCCATGGGATTTCCCAGGCAAGAATACTGGAGTGGGTTGCCATTTCCTTCTCCTGGGGATCTTCTTGATCCAGGGATTGTACCTCAGTCTTCTGCACTGGGAGGAGGATTCTTTATCACTGAGCCACCACGGAAGCCCAGGTTGGGTCCTAGGTGATGGGGAACTACACAAAAGAACCTTCTAGAAAATGTTCCCCTGACTTCCTGGGAGGACATCCCAGCCTCTTGCCACAGGGGGAGAGCAATGGGTTAACCCCAATGTGCTCAGCCGCCTGATCTGATGTGTCGCTCAGCAGAGTGTGGGGAGATGAGGTGAAGGTTCAGCTGCCGTTCCCGGATGGCAGAGCCCTCTGCCAGGAACGTGGACTTTCCTCCCAGCCCTTGCCAGCTCCCTGCTCTGAGGATAAGGGCTCGCCTGGCATGGCGTGTTCTCCTCAGAGACCGTGTGATGTGGAAAGAGTCTTGGACTTGGGCTTCTGGCTCCAGTTCTGTCCTTTACTAGCTGAACGGCTGTCTCTTAGGTTCAGCTCCTTGGCTATCACAGGGAGATTAGACCGCTTATCATATCTCTCAGGATGAACGTGAGGCTCAAATTAGATTCTGTGTGTGTGTGAACTTTGTGAAGGTCGAGTGCTATAAAGCTGCGTGGCATGAAAATCGTTTCCTGTAATAATTATAGGAACGTTGATCAAGCACTGACTATGTGTCAGGCAGTGCTCTGAATGCTTCCCTCATATCAATTCATTTAATCCTCACATGGGCCTTGAGGGGCACGATACTGTTACTTTCATTTTACAATGAGGAGGCTGTGGCACAGAGAACTCCTTGGACGGCCTGTCCTTGGTTATGCACTGGTCAGTCCCAGGGCCAGGATGGCAGCCCAGGCGAGCTGGCTTCAGAGTCTTCGCCCTCTTGAGCTTGTGAGGCTGCCTCTTGATGGACGTGACTTTTTTCTGATGGTTCTGTTAGTGGCATCGCTTCTGATGGGTGCCCAGGTTGGCTTAGGTGAGACCATGAAAGCATCTTAGTGCCCAGGAATCTTTCTGACTTCAGCTAACACAGGGATGGAAAGAATGAGTTGGCTGTTAGACAGGATGGCTCAGCCTTCTTACCTGTCCATGGAGTGAAGCCCACCACACTGCCCATTTGCATCACTCCCCAGGGAATGGTACCACCTGCCTGTGCCCTGTATCTGCCACAGTGCCTGGCACAAAAGCAACGTTTGCAGAGGGATCTCTGATCTAGCCCTGGTCCATCAAGAACTAGTTGCTCGACTTTAAGCCCGTGGACCTCCTAAGCCTCCATTGTTTCCCTGTCATACAAGGATATCATGGCATTTACTGAGGATCCCATGAAATAAGACTGTGAAAGTGCTTTGCAAAATTGAGTGACATTGGGTGGTGTGGGTATCCCTAACTCCTTTTACTTACTCACAGAGATAAACTATTCATGGAAACAGGAACCTTCCTAAACCACGTTACCTTTCTGGGCTCTCCATCTCTCGGGCTGAGGCATTCCTTATTGGTTTCACGCAAACAGGAGCTGCTGTTAGGGTGGACAATGGCTGTTGCTCTGTCCTCCCTCAGCCCCTTTCCAGGAGACTCAGCCTGAAAGTGCTGGCTCTTGGTCTGGGGACTCAGCGTGTGCTCCAGACTTAGACCTCTAAGTTCACATCCTCACTCTGCCGCTTAGCAGGCTCTGAAAGTGAAAGTATTGGTAGCTCAGTTGTGTCCGATTCTTTGTGACCCCATAGGCTGTAGCCCTCCAGACTCTTCTGTCCGTGGGATTCTCCAGGCAAGAATACTGGAATGGGTTGCCATTCCCTTCTCCAGGGGATCTTCCCGACCCATGGATTGAACCTGGGTCTCTCGAATTGCAGGCAGATTCTTTACCATCTGAGCCGCCAGGGAAGCCCAAATCAGTCTTTGGGTGGGTCTTTCAACTTCTCAGAACCTCCATTTTCTCTTCTGCAAATGGTGTGTGTCAGTACCTGGTGGGGGCAGGGTTTGGCATGGAGAACAGCATCAGGGCGCAGTAACCCCCTCCTACTCTTTCCTCCTTTTTTTTTTTTTTTTTGGTAGCAGCTTTATTGCTCTATGATTCACATACCATACAACTCACCCGTTTAAAGTATTCAGCTTAATAATTTTCAGTGCACACAGATTTATGCAACCATCACCATAATGTTTTAGAGCATTTTCATCACCCTAAGAGGAAGCCCTGTTTCCATTAAGCAGTCATTCCCTCATCTCTCCCACCTTTAGGCAGTCACTAATCTATTTCATCTCCGTAGATTTTCCTATTCTGGACATTTTATGTAAATGGAATCATTCAATATGTGGCCTTTTATGTCTAGCTTCCTTTCACTTAGGATATCATTTTCAAGGTCCATCCATATTGTAGCATGTGTTAGTACTTTATTCCTTTTTATGGCTGAATACTATTTTATTGTATAGATGTATCACATTTTGTTTATACATTTAAGAGTTAATGGACATTTGGGTTGCTTCAGTTTTTTAGTTATGAATAATGCCGCTATGAACATTTGTGTGCATGTTTTTGTGTGGATCTGTTCTCAGTCATCCTAAGTATATACAAACCAGGAGTGGATTTCTGGGTTATACTGGAACTCTGTGCTTAACTTTTTGAGGAACTGCTGGACAGGTTTCCAAAGTGGCTGCACTATTTTACATTCCCACTAACAGTGTATGGGGGTTCCAGTTTCTCCACATCCTGACAAAAATTTGTTATCATCTGTCTTTTTGATTCTAACCATCCTAGTGGGTATGAAGTGGTGTATCATTGTGATTTTGGTTTGTGTTTTCCTGATGACTAATGATGTTGAGTGGGCTTCCCTGGTGGCTGAGTGGTAAAGAATCCACCTGCCAATCTCTGGGTCAGAAAGATCCCTGGAGGAGGAAATGGCACCCCACACCAGTATTCTCACCTGAAAAATCCCATGGACAAAGGAGCCTGGTGGGTTACAGATGTTGCAAAAGAGTTGGATACCACTTAGTGACTAAACAACAGCATCAATGATGTTGAGTATCTTTTCATGTGTCCATTGGCCATTTGTATATCTTTTTTGGAGAAATGTCTACACAAGTCCTTTGCCTGCCTATTTTTTAATTGGATTATTTGTATTTTTATTGTTGAGTTGTAAGAGTTCTTGATATATTCTCGGCTCAAGTCTCTTATTAGATATATGATTTGCAAATGGTTTTTCCTATTCTGTGGGTAGTCTTTTTATAGTGATAAACTGATAGTGATATATTGATAGTGTCCTTTGAAGCACAAAAGCTTCAAAAAGCACAAAAGTTTTTAAATTTTGATGATGTTCAATTCATCTATTTTTTCTTTTGTTGTCTGTGATTTTGGTGTCATGTCTAAGAAACCATTGTTCTCCTCTCATAAGCTGGGTGCATCGCTCAGAAGATGGGGCTGCCCATTCACCTGGTCGTGGCAGTGAACAGCAATGACATCATCCACAGGACCGTCCAATGGGGAGACTTCTCTCTGTCCAAAGCGGTCAAACCAACCTTGGCGTCAGCCATGGACATTCAGGTGGGATGTGTCTGCAGGTCTGCCCCAGGTGTTGGTTGGGTGGAGGTGGACAAGGGCTGAGGTCAGCATGACCCCTGGGACCCTGCCTCTCTGCTCAGGTTCCCTACAACATGGAGAGGATCTTCTGGCTGCTATCTGGCTCTGACAGCCAGGTGATAAGGGCCCTCATGGAGCAGTTTGAAAGGACAAAAAGTGTGGGTCTACCCAAGGAGCTACACAGCAAGGTCAGTTACCACTCACTCCATGGAGAAAGGACAGGGTACAGCTGCAAGACCAGACCTGGGGTTTGAAAATCTTTTCAAGGAAAGGAGATGCTTGGGTGTTTTTTCGAGTACCTGCTATGAGCCTCACACTTCTGCAGTCAGTTTATGAGGATTTATTTTTTGAATGGGGAGAGGTGGTTGGTTTAGAGGTTATTGGTTTAGAGTTAGATGCATATAACTCCAAGCCAGTGATGAGCCCTTGGATTAGTTTCTTAAACTCTGTGCCTCAATTTTCTCATCTGTAAAATGGGAATCATGAGAATGCCTGCCTCATGGCATTGTTGAAGATTTTAGTCCATCAAGCACTTTGTATACTGCCTGGCAGCATAGGGCTTAATATATTAAGTATCATTATTTTATTCATTATTGTTGTTGATTTCCAATAATAACAACTGGAAGCCACTTTCCCCATCCAGTATGTGCAGAGACTATTGTTCAATTAACTTTTAAAAAACAAATAAAGAAGGAGAGGGAATTCCTTGGCAGTCCAGTGGTTGGGGCTCTGTGCTTCCACTGCACGGGACCTGAGTTTGATCCCTGGTCAGGGAACTAAGATCCTGCAAGTCATAGCACTGCCAAAAAATTAAATTAAAAAAATAAAGAATAAGGAGAAATTTTGTCTCCTAGATGGTTAGGAGTCTAGGGCTCAGTAGCTCAGTTGTGCCTGACTCTTTGTGACCCCATGGACTGTAGCCCTCCAGGCTGCTCTGTCCATGGGACTCTCCAGGCAAGAATACCAGAGTGGGTTGCCATTTCTGTCTCCAGGAGATCTTCCCAACCCAGGGATTGAACCCGGGTCTCCTGCATTGCAGGCGGATGCTTTACTGTCTGAACAACTAGGAAACCCTCTAGGGAGGGATTACTTTTATTTTAATGTAACCTGGTGATGGAAACTTATTTAATATCAAAAAAAGAATTCATATATTGAATTTGACTTTAATTTTCTCTACTACATTCCTACCAACTGGTCATCTAGACTGTGTATACCCCCAACAACAAGGACCTCACTACCTCACATCAGCTATAGTTGTTACAAAGTTCTTTATGTCAAGCCAGAATCTGTTCCTTCTAGCCTGTATACTGGTGAGCTGATTCCCATACTTGAAGAGAATCTTCCTTTACCTGCTAAGCCTTCCTGGTTCCTTTAGCTGTCCCTTACATGGTGTAATTTTGAGTGGTTAATGTCCATCTTAAAGAATTGTTCCCAGAACTAGATACAGTTCTGTGGACTCAGTCACTCATACAGACTGGTGTGGAATTTGTCTCCTGGAATCTATGCTTCTTTTCCACTCTTTTTTTTGGCCATGGCCTGTGGTTCCCCCCCAGGGATCAACCCTGCCCCCACGCTGCATTGGAATCCAGGAGTCTTAACCATTGGACTACCAGGGAAGTCTCCCTATGCTTCTTTGATGCAACCTGTTTTAATCAGTTTGGACTGCTATAACAAAGTACCACAGACTGGTGACTTATAAACAATACAAATGTATTTCTCACAGTTCCAGGGACTGGAGGACCGAGGTCAAGGTGCCAGCATGGTTGGATTCTGGTGAGGGTCCCCTTCTGGGTGGTAGTAGGCCTCCTTCTTGTATCCTCATATGGGGGAATATGAGACACTAATAAAGATACTAATTCCATTCATGAAGGCTCCACCCTCATGACCTAATTACTTCCCCAAAACCTCACCTACAAATACCATCATATTGGGATTAGGGCTTTAATATATAAATTTGGTGGGAACACGACTATGAAGACCATAATACAACTAACGTTAAGCTTATTTAATGGTTTGTTTTGATATTCTTTCTCCTCATGCAAATGAGATGCTATGTGAAGACAGACACCATATCCCCTAGTTCTTCATTCTCTCTCTGGCTGTACATGTAGAAGTTACTCCATCTGCTGAAACAACATTCATTCATTTGTTCATTCATTCATTCATGTTACTTATCGACCATGAGCCAGGAACAGTGCTTGGTGCTAGAGATACAAATATAAATAAAACACTCATTGTCTGCTGTGAACCATAATGGGTCAGGAAGATGTCTAAACAATTTATAATAACCTGTGGTTTCTATTGGGCTTCCCAGGTGGTGCAGTGGTAAAGAGTCCACCTGCCAATGCAGGAGACATGGGTTCAATCCCTGGGTTGGGTAGATCCCCTGGAGAAGGGAATGGCAACCTACTCCAGTATTTTTGCCTGGGAAATCCCATGGACTTGAGGAGCCTGGCGGGCTACAGTCCATGGGGTCACAAAGAGTCGGACAGGACTGAGCAAATAAACAGCAGCAACATGGTCTTTATTGATTGACGTTGATTATATTCATGGTTTTTGGCACATGCAGTGCATTTTCAGAGAATGATCAAATAAACCATCTACACGGAGGGAGCACTGCAAAGGGAGTCTTCCTCTTTCTGAGGGTAGTGGGCAATTTTCCTAAAGAAAAGCTGGAGATCTGGGTGGAAACTGATGGGAAGCTATTCCCACACCTACAGGGAGGGGGCGCACTAACAGCAAAGCACTAGGAATCCTTGAGTGCCCTTAGCCTGTGTTTCCTTTGGTGGTTGAACAAGCATATGTGCTATTTTGCTGATTCAGAGCGGAATTCTAACTCAATGTATTGATCTGAAACTCAAACGTGTCCTTCCTCTAACTTGAGTGAATCTGTTTACAGCTGGGAAACATGGGAAACTAGCTTTTTCTCTGAGCTGAATCTGAGCCATGCAATCTGAGTTTCTGATGTGTATCCAGATGGTTGTATTGGGTGGTGGGTTTTTCGTCACCTTTTCCCCACTCCCCTCAGCTTGCGGAGGCAGTAACATCTCAGTCGGTGTCGGACGAGGCCATCACCCAGACGATGGGCCGCTGCTGGCAGGAGAACGAGTACTTACTGTGTCCTCACTCGGCCGTGGCCGTGAGCTGCCATTACCAGCAGGTGGACAGGCAGCAGCCCAGGTACTGGCACCTGAGTTTCGGGGAGGGGGCACCCCTTCGGACCTCTCTGGGCCCATCCTCTTCCCCAAGCAGGGGGGACAGGAATCAACTTGCTTTTTTATGGGAGGGGGGGTGCCCCACATGGCATGTGAGATCTTCGTTCCCTGACTAGGGATCGAACCCAGGCCCTCTGCAGTAGAATTACAGAGTCTCAGCCACTGATCCACCAGGGAAGTCCCACAGATGGGTTCTGTGAGCATAGTGGGTGCTGAGTGAAGGTGTGTCCTAAGACTGTGGTCCCAGAAGAGGGAGCTGGAACTCCAAAAAGGAGGAGCAGTTGGCTAGCAGAGTCATTGCAGAGATGAATTCAAGGGACCACACAGGTTTCTTTTCCTCTCTCTCTCTCCATCCTACCTCTAACCTTCCCCTGTTCTTCTCCCTCCTCACCTTCTTCCGGTACCTGCCCCGCTATCTATTGTCTTCCACCCCCTGTTTTCACCTCCCCCTGTCCCCCCAGCCCTCCCCGCTGTTGTCTGGCTCCGGCCTCTGCAGCCAAGTTCCCGGAGGCCGTGCGGGCTGCCAGGCTGACCCTGGACACCCCGGCAGAGATCCTCGCCCTGGAGCACAAGGAGACACGGTGCACCCCAATGCGGAAGGGCGACGACTGGACTCGGATGCTCCGGGACACGATAGAGGACCTGAGCCAGCAGTGGCAGGGGCGCTTCCAGAATCTCCCGGCATAGCCCGGCTGGAGATGGCTTCCTTTAGGCCTCGGACCCCGGGAGGTGTCCCCTGTGAGCTGCGTGGTGCACCTTCTCCCCATTAAGAGTCTGAGCAGGAGGTTCTCAGGGGGCTGCTCTAGGGGTGGGGGGTCTGTGCTCTGTTCCCGGGATGCTCTGAGCTGTCACCGCCTGGTGTTGCATCTGATCCCCTGGGAGGTGGGGAGGGCTCTTGTAGACGTGGCTGGGGATGCACTCACCGCCTGACAGTGCAGGAGCATAGCTGCTGCCTCTGAAAGTTTCAGTGGATGAGAATATGCCTGCCAGTGCAGGGGACACCAGTTTGATCCCTGGTCCAGGAAGATCCCACGTGCCAGGGAGCAACAAAACCCCTGTGCCACAACCACTGAGCCTGCGTGCCTGGAGCCTGTGCTCCACAACGGGAGCGACCACCACAATGAGAAGCCTGTGCACTGCACGGAAGAGTAGCCTCTGCTTGTAGCAACCAGAGAAGGCCCGAGCAAAGCAATATGAATAAGTAAATACATAAATAAATAAATAAAAATTTAAAAAAGGAAAGTCTGGGGCTCAGAGTCAACTTTGGCTCCAAGATTTTGGACCCCAGGCCCTAAAACCTATGCAGGTGGGGACCGCTGACTCCGTTAGTACAGGTCTGGCTTGAGTCTTAGTTTATCTGGTCCCCACACCAGATCCAGAGGCCTTGACCTGCCTTGTCAGAGGCTTTGTTGTTGTTGTTTAGTAGATAAGGTGTGTCCCACTCTTTGCAACCCCATGGACTGTAGCCTTTCAGGCTCCTCTGTCCGTGGGATTCTCTAGGCAAGAATACTGGACTGGGTTGCCATTTCCTTCTCCAAGGGATCTTCCCAGCCCAGGGGTTGAACCTGTGTCTCCTGCATTGGCAGGCGGATTCCTACTATCTGAGCCACTAGGGAAGCCCAACATATGTGTACTAAACTATGTGTAATTTCCCTGGTGGTTCAGTGGTTAAGACTCCATGCTTCTAATGCAGAGGCACAGGTTCAATCCCTGGTTGGGGAAGTTCCACATGCCATATGGTGTGGCAAAAAAAAAAAAAAAAGACACACACACATATATATATAAACTACACACACTGTGTGCTAAAATAGACATGAAGCAATAATAACAGCACTTATATTTATCTCTTCTCCCCCCTCTCCAGTGGATTGCCTGTGGGCCTGTCTTTGGTAGTCCTGGTTGAGCACCGTGCCTGGTGCATTCTGGAACCAGCAGGAACAGGGACATAGCTCCCTTGTGATTGCACATCTACCAGATACTGTGTAATGACTCTCAAAGTGTGGTCCTTGGGTTTCCCCAAAATGCAAACTCACAGCCCCCACCCTAGAGCACAGCAAACCTGTGGACATGGGTGGGGTGTCTTCAGTTCTTACAAATGCCCCCATGTAAGTTTCCACCCTCTAATTTCAGGAAACCTTGGCCAAGGGCTTTAAGTTTATAAATAATTGTCTTCCACAGGGAGGTATGCTTTGTTTCCACAAGGGCATGCTTTCTCCCTGCTATTGTTTTTATGATCTAGCCTACACTGCCCAATTCAGGAACCACCAAACATTTGTTGAGTCCTCGCAATGTGAATAGTCTGAACTGAATTTAAAATTTTTTAATTAATTTACATTTAAATGTCAAAATTTCTTACTTGATTCAGTTATTGGAAAACTTTTAAGTATGACTGGAAAAATGCAGGTAATGTGGGTCTGCTTTTTCAGCTATGAAATTTATGAAGTACATAAAATACTTTGTTTTGGCATATAGTTGATTAATGTTGTGTTAGTTTCAGCTGTACAGCAAAGTGATTCAGTTATACATGTGCCTGTTCTTTTTCAAGAAGACTCAGTGTTCTGATTGAGATGGACCACAAGTGTAAATTACATGTTGGATTTCAAAGACATCTAATGAAAAAAATCTAAAATATCTCATTAGTAATTTTATATCAATGATCTGTTGAAAGGATGGTGTTTTTATGTATTAGGTTAAATAAAATATAATATCAAGTTAATTCCATCTTTTTCCTTTTCGTTTTCTAAGGACATTTAAAGTTTTATATGGGGCTTGCCCTTGTGGCTCCCAGTGTATTTCTAGAGACAGCAGTGATCTAGAGCTTTGTGTGTACATGAACACACCACAGATAGTTGTGGATTTACTTATATTATTGGGTTCAACTCTGGTGTGGATTTAGGGAGGGGGTTAGACAAACACAAAGACTCCAATACCAATACAACCCTCAGATCCTGGACCCTGGGAGCCCCTTTGGATGGCAGGTGTGGAGAGATTTTGACCACTAGAGGGCACTGTTGGAACTACTCTGAGGGCTGCTGTGAAAGGACCCAGTGGCCATCTAGCCACCACAGCTATCTTCTCCCCATAGTTAAGGGGGGTTTGGGATGGACATGTGCACGCTGCTGTATTTAAAGTGGATAACCAACACGGTCCTACTGTATAGCCCAGGAGACTCTGCTCACTGTCATGTGGCAGCCTGGACGGGAGGGCAGCTCGGGGGAGAATGAATACATGTATATGTACGACTGAGTCCTTCTGCTGTCCAGCTGAAACTGTCACAACATTGTTATTCAGCTATGACCCGATATAAGATTAAAAGTTAAAAAGCTGCCTTCCTTCGCCCTGAGGTCTACAGGAGCTTCTGGTCGCCCAGGCTGATCTCTGCCTGCCACGCGATATCAGAACTTCCAGGCCTGCATCTCCGTGGTGTCCAGGGGCTTGAAGGGAGAGGCCAGAGGGCATCCTCTTACTAAAAAACTTGACATTGAAGCATAACCCTCAGTGCAGAGAGAGCAGGAATGCTGGACACACAGGAGGATGGGGGAGCCTCCTAAAAGAATGACCATGACCCTTACACCTCAGCACTTGACAGCTTCTGAGACACTTAAAGAGCAAACATGATGAAGACCCCTGAACCCATTTATCCATCAGGCATGACAGGCCTGATACTTCGGGGTCATGAGATATTTAACAGGTCCATGAAGATATTTTAATTTCTTTTAAAAGCTGAGGAGGGCATGGCAACCCACTCCAGTATTCTTGCCTGGAGGATCCCCATAGACAGAGGAACCCAGCGGGCTACAGTCCACAGGGGTCACAAAGAGTTGGACATGACTGAACGACTAAGCACAGCATACAAAAGGAAACAAATGAATATAATCTGGCTTGGATTGTATTCGTGTTTATGCCAACACAGCAGTACAAAAATTTTTTAATACTTTTGCCCACTCAAAGCAAAAGTGCCCGGGGCCCACCAAAGTCATAATGCAGCCCTAAAAGGACCTATTGTACACCAGGTGATATTTCATCAAATCAACTAATTTAATCCTGATGGCAAGTTGTGAAATGCATGTTACTATCAACTAGGTTTTAGAGCTGAAGTAACTTGTCAGGATGGCACCAAGAGGAAGCAGAGGGGTGGGACTTGAGCCCCATGTGACTTCAAGTTCAACGTGCATTTTTCATCTCCCCAGGTCATAAGGAGCTAGTCACATTCTGCTCTGGTCTGCCATTCTCCATCCTGCCCCAGACCGTGGCCCTTCTGCTGGGTCCTCTTCCACCCTCCCTTACATGGGAGCAGCACAGCCGTACTGCTCCAGGAGGCCTGTTACGGGCTTCTGCAAACCTGTTTCCCAGGTCTCTGCCTGCAGCACCCCCCACCCCACCCCCACCCTGGCACCCAGGACCTGCTGCGTGTGGCCAGAGACAGTGGTTCCTTATTCTCTGCTGCCACATTTCTGAGGCCCTCAGGGCAGTGTTGGGAGTCACGTGTGCATGCCAAGTTGCTTCAGTCGTGTCTAACTCTGTGTGATCCTATGGGCTGTAGCCTGCTAGGCTCCTCTGTCTATGAGATTCTCCAAGTAAGAACACTGGAGTGGGTTGCCATGCCCTCCTCCAGGGGATCTGCCTGAGCCAGGGGTTAAACCTGTGTCTCCTGCAAGGGCAGGTGGATTCTTTACCTCTGACCCACCCTGCTGCCACTGCTGCTGCTAAGTCGCTTTAGTCGTGTCCGACTCTGTGTGACCCCTTAGACGGCAGCCAACCAGGCTCCCCGTCCCTGGGATTCTCCAGGCAAGAACACTGGAGTTAGTTGCCATTTCCTTCTCCAGTGCATGAAAGTGAAAAGTGAAAGTGAAGTCGCTCAGTTGTGTCCGACTCTTCGCGACCCGATGGACTGCAGCCTACCAGGCTCCTCCGTCCATGGGATTGTCCAGGCAAGAATACTGGAGTGGGGTGCCATTCCCCTCTCTGCTGGCCCATCCTGGGAAGCCCTAAATAAGGTGTGCATGCATGCTTAGTCACTTCACGGGGTCACAAAACCCCTCACCTTCTGGATGGTTTGGAGACCTGTCCAGCACTGAGAGGTCACCATATATCTATGAAAGGGGACCCAGAATAATGCCACTGGACACTGCACAAATAGCATGAAACAGGAACTTCAGGATATTCTGGCCGTATTCTGGGGTTGATTGGAGGAAAGGATAGGAGTGAGATGAGGTCTGAAGAAACATCTACCCTTGTGAACACATACAAAGGCACACAGACACACACACAGACACATACCTACATATACATAATCGTACTTACATGCATCCCCCTCAATGGCAAAAGCAAGGATCCTGTTACCAAAGAAGTTATAAGCAGGATGAAGTTGTCCTTCTGTGTCATCCACTAACTGGCAGTGTGACCACACACGGGCCGTTTCATCTCCCCGAGTCTCAGTTTCCTCATCTACTAATTATAACACTTACCTTGCTGGTTTATTTTGAGAATTACATAAGATCATGCATTTCCAGTAGCTAGGTAAATGTTAAAATGCCATACAAATGCTTCTTCTTATTAACATAGTTTAGTCTGCCCTGAACAGTTTAGTACTTCTAAGCTGTCTTGTGTTTTTTACTAATCGCTTCCCAAATTTGTCTTCTCTTGCCTCTTCCTGGAGAACAAATTTCCCTGGTGGCCCCATGGAGTTGGCACAGATCTGGGTGCAGTGTCAGAGTTGTTCAGGCTTGGTCAGCGTGCCCAGCACAGCCTCTGCGCGGGTCAGTGGGAGACTGAATGTCAGGAGGGGCTCTGCTGGGCCACTGACAAGTCTTGTTGGTTTGCATTGATGAAGACAATTGGGATGATTCCACTCATAATGGGTTGTTGTTGTTCCGTCACTAAGTCATGTCCAATTCTTTGAGACCCCATGAATTGTAGCCCTCCAGGCTCTTCTGTCCTCCTCTATCTACTGGAGTTTGCTCATATTCATATCCGTTGAGTCAGTGATGCTATCTAACCATCTCATCCTCTGCCACCCCCTTCTCCTTTTGCCTTCAGTCTTTCCCAGCATCAGGGTCTTGTCCTATGAGTCAGCTCTTCGCAACAGGTGGCCAAAGTATTGGAGCTTCTGCTTTAGCATCTGTCCTTCCAATGACTAATCAGGGTTGATTTCCTTTAGGATTGACTGGTTTGATCTCCTTGCAGTCCAAGGGATCCTCAAGAGTCTTCTCCAACACCACAGTTTGAAAGCATCAATTCTTCGGTGCTCAGCCTTCATGCTCAGGCTTCCTGGAAAGAGGAGAGGGCCCCCTTCTCACATGATCTCACATCCAGCTCTCACCACTGGAAAAACCATAGCTTTGACTATACGGACCTTTGTTGGCAAAGTAATGTCTCTGCTTTTTAATATGCTGTCTAGGTTTGTCATAACGTTTCTTCCAAGGAGCGAGCATCTTTTCATTTCATGTTGGGCTCAGCCTCTTGTAAAGCATGTTTCAGACAACTGGCCCCTTCAGTCCTGACAAGGACTGAATAAGAAAGTATCACTATGGGCTCCATTCTAGAGATGAGGGAATGAAACTCAGGTTAAGTAATTTGCCTAAGGCCACCCAGTCAGTGAGTCCTGGAGGAAAGATGTGAGGCTGAGTGCAAGGTCTATGAGCGTAACCTCAGAGCTAGATCAGGAGAGGAGCTCTGGGCCTGATGGCTCCCATGTTCACTTCAAATCAGAGCCTGCGGGATCGATGGGGCGAGGGCCACGTCTGAGGGTGGAGGAGAAGAGAAGAAAGCACATCACTAGGAGAAGGACCATCTGGAAGGGGTGGTGGTGGTGGTGTTGCACAGAGCCAGCGCCTTTGCAGGGAGCTCTCCTCCGGCTCAGGCTCCAGCTTGGAGCTGGGTTCCTCCTGGGGACGCCTGGAGCTGGTGTCTGCTGAGTGGAGTGGCTGTGGTCGTGGGACCAGAGGGAGGTGAGAATCATTCAGTGGGATTGTCAGCCGCTGGCCGGGAGGCCCAGCCTAGTGGCTCCCACTGGAAAGACTCAGATGGATGAAGTCAGGGAGCTTTTGCTGAGTTTTCTGTGTCCCCAAATAAACAAAGGGTGAGCAGCACAGGAAGGGCTGGACCACTGGCTTCCTAGAAAGAGGAGAGGGCCCCCTTCTCTGTCCTGCTCACGGCCTTTGCCCAAGAAAGCATCTTCCCAGAATTCCCTTTTAGGCCCTACCCATCAGTTAATAAAAGAATAATATTCCACAACCTGGGCATCTCCCAGGTGCCTGCTTGGCAAATGCTGAGGGTCAGTGTGCTGGCTGCTGCAGAGAGAGAAAAGGTAGGAAAAGATGGGGCGGGGGTCAACTTATGGAGAAGGGTAAAGTTTGTGGGAGCCCCCAGGGGCTGTCCTAAGGCTGTGAAGTCTGGTTACTGGTTCTCCAGTGCAGGAGACCAGGCGTCCTCCTGTGGCCTCCTCCTCCTCCACCTGCCCTGACCTGTGTCACAGCGACTGGTTTAGGGCCTGCTCCCCAATTACTAAAACATTCCTTAAGGGCTGCTGTCAAGTACCCCATAAGCCAGGACCTGGCCTCCACTCCTAGCCTTCCCTGAATAGAGCTTCATACTCAGTGTAGAACAGAACAGCCGGGGCACTGCAGGGCCCAGAGGAGGAAAGATGACTAAGCTGGAGAGAGTGGGGTGGGGTGAAGAAGGCTGGGCTGGGTCTCCAAGGGTTTGATGCTCCTAGACTCAGGACTAGCTCCTTCTCCTCAAAGGTTTAGCCATCAAAGTACCTGCTTGTTCAGTCGTGTCCGACTCTTTGCAACCCCACGGACTGTAGCCTAGCAGGCTCCTCTGTCCATGGAATTTCCCAGGCAAGAATACTGGAGCGGGTTGCCATTTCCCTCTCTAGGGGCTCTTCCCAATCCAGGGATCGAACCTGCATCTCTTGCGTCTCCTGTATTGGCAGGCAGATCTTTACCACTGCACCACTTGGGAAGCCTCAGCCATCACAGAGTTCTATTACAAGAAGGTGAGGGACCTCCTGTTGTAGCGAAAGAATCTGTATACTTGCTCCTTGAGGAGGGGACCTCCTTCCCACTAAATGAATGAGCAGAACCTAAGTCACCAAGGCCAAGGTTCTGTGGAGTGTACAGAGCTAAGAACTGAGGCAGGGCTCTGGGTGGTCCTGTCAGGATGAAGCCCCTGGAGTCTCCTTGATTTGGCCGCTAGGGGGACCCACTGAGCGCCAGCTCTCCAGTGTCCCCCGGTCTCCTCAGTCGCCGGGATCACAGTCTTCCACCATCCCTGAGCCAGACCTCATCCCGAGGCAGGGACAGCGCTAACTTGCACAACCCACGCAATTTAGGTCTTGAGCGTTCAGAACAGTCAAGACCCAGCTCTGGGCAACGCTCCTGAAAATGCAGGTCCTTTCGAGCTGCATTCTCGCCCCCTTCCCCTGTGCCCCTCAACCTCTGGACCAATTTGTTGTTCAGTTGTTAAGTCGCGTCCAACTGTTTGCGACCTCATGGACTGCAGCACGCCAGGTTTCCCTGTCCTTCGCCATCTCTGGACTAAAGAGCCCTCCAAATTCTTCTCCAAGTCTGGAATGAGCCCAGCCGATTATTCACATGGCCAGCAGAGGGCAGCAGAACACACCCAAAGTCTCTCTCCTTCCAAAGATGACTGACATCTCCCCACCCAGCCCCAGTCCCACCCGCACACCCCACAGGCATGCAGGTTTGACTTTGTTCTCTAGAAATTAGAGCCCCTGAAGGTCAGAGGGGTGATGGGCCCCAGAGATTTTTATTTTTAGCTCATTGCTTCTCAAATTTAATATTGAGAGCTCCCTCTTTTAAAAGTTAAATATGTATATAATGTGTTTGTGTTTGTGTGTATCACATGTATTCCCAATATTGTCTTATGTGGTTTTTCTTTTGTAATCATGCTACTAAAACATATACAAAGGTAAAACTGCCTATGAACCTGTTGTGCTGATAATGCCCATACAACGAGAAACAGAAATGAACATTCCAATTAAACGAGAACAAATCTACAAACAAAATCAATAAAATTCAAAGTAATCCCATTGATGTATGTGATCTCTAATGTACTGCACTCAAATTTCTGGTGTCCTGTGACGGGGGCACTGCACTCCTTAGACATGATTGTTGTCGCTCGTTTAGTGTATTTACTTCCCTTTTGAGGTGGAATAACTTCCTCCTCCATCACTTTTTGTATATTACACATGGGGACACATCTCAAGCACAGTCTGTTGTGATGTCATATAACCTTTACATCTGTTTGCCTCTCCTTACTGGTTTGTGATAATTGTGATGTTGTTGCTTGCAACTATAAATACAGGTACAAATACAGACAGTAAAATTATGTGTTGACTTACTTTTAAGGTGGCTGGACAGATGGTGCAAAAATGTCTTAAAAATTATCAAATGAAATCACATACGCAAATATACTACTGATCAAGAATTCTTAAACAGCAAGAATATTTACTCTTTGATATTACTTACATGTGGAATCTAAAAACTGATACAAATGAATGTATATGCAAAACAGAAACAGAATCACACACACAGAGAGCAAGTGAGTGGTTACCAGAGGGGAGTGGGAAGGCAGAGGGAAAAATTAGGGGTATGGACTAAGAGATACAAACTACTACGTATAAAACAGATAGACAATAAGGATAAATTGTTTAGCACAGGGAGTTATAGTCATTATCTTGTAATAACTTTTAATGGCATGTAGTCTGTGAAAATACTGAATTACTATGCAGTATGCATGCATGTTTAGTCATGTCTGACATTTTGTGACCCCATGGACTGTAGCCTGCCAGGCTCCTCTGTCCTTAGGATCTTCCAGGCAAGAATACTGGATTGGATGCCATTTCCTCCTCTGGAGGATCTTCCCAACTCAGGAATCGAACTTGTGTCTCTGGTGTCTCCTACGTGGGCAGGCAGATTCTTTACCACTGAGCCACGTGGGGAGCCCCCCCCCACTACCCTGTATACATGAAACTAATATAATATTGGCAAATTGACAATACTTTAATTAAAAAATAAATAAAATTTAAAAAGAATGCAGGTCTGGAGCCCTGTTTGACAAACATCTTCTCCCCCAACCCTTGCTTTTTAACAGATAAATGAACAGGCTCAGAGAGGAGAACTGGCTTAGCTAAGGTCACACAGCTAATTAAATAAAAGCTTGATAGCTCTGGGTTTCTCTCACTTTGCAAAGCAATACCTCCTGTTATGGGTTGGAACCAAGGAAAGGAGTCTGAGGAATTCTCTTAGGAATTAACCATTGCAGTTCAGGTAATTTCCGGCACATTTCAAGCAGCCATCTTTCAAAGCTTGGAACAGGAAAGAAATTAGACATACACAGAAACTGCCACAGACAGAATGAACTTGTTTAGAGCCCTTCTAGACTCTGGGGTTTGCGTTGAAGGCCCAGTCTGCACCTGTCTATATGTTTTCATTTTCTCACACACATACACACACATTGAAGTTTATAGAAAGAACAAAATATGTACTTATTAAGTCTTTCAGGAATTTAGGCCTTATTGGATACTATGGTTAGGGCTTGGGGGAAGCGGGCTATCATTGCTCCAGCTCCAGGGGCAGATTTTTAATCTGAGGTCTACGAACTCCCAAAGTGGGCTTTCCTGGTGGCTCAGTGATAAAGAATCTGTCTGCCAATGCAGGAGACATGGGTTGAACCCTGGGTTGGGGAGATCTCCTGGAGAAGGAAATGGCAAGCCAATCTAGTATTCTTGCCTGGAAAATCTCATGGACAGAGGAGTTTGTTGGGCTATAGTCCATGGGGTCACAAAGAATTGAACACAACTTAGCAACTGAACAATAACAGTTCTCAAAGCGTCCATGGATAGAATTCTGAGGCTTTGAAAACCAAATGGGAAAAAACTGCATCTTTATATTCCCCAGCCTGTACCTGAAATTTAGCACTTCCTTGAAATATAAATCTTGACAACAAACCTGTTAACTCTAGTAGCACCTGAAACAGAAAAATCGCAGACATTTTCACATGGCATTGTAGAAGCAGTTGTAGGTGTCTTGAAGTATCATTAACACTCATAACTACTTTAAAATAATATTAGATCTGACACTATATTATTTAATTATTAATAAAAACATATATTTCTATATTCAGTTCAGTTCAGTCACTCAGTTGTGTCCGACTCTTTGCGACCCCATGCACCACAGCACACCAGGCCTCCCTGTCCATCCCCAACTTCCAGAGCCTACTCAAACTCATGTTCATCAAGTCGGTGATACCATCCAACCATCTCATCCTCTGTCATCCCCTTCTCCTCCTGCCTTCAATCTTTCCCAGCATCAGGGTCTTTTCCAAGGAGTCAATTCTTCACATCAAGTGGCCAAAGTATTGGAGTTGCGGCCTCAGCATCTAGTCTTTCCAATGAATATTCAAGATTTATTTCTTTTAGGATGGACTGGTTTGACCTCCCTGAAGTCCAAGGGACTCTCAAGAGTCATCTCCAACACCACAGTTCAAAAGCATCAATTCTCTGACACTCAGTTTTCTTTATGGTCTGACTCTCACATCCATACGTGACTACTGGAAAAACCAAAGCTTTGACTAGACAGACCTTTGTTGGCAAAGTAATGTCTCTCCTTTTTAATATGCTGTCTAGATTGGTCATAATTTTTCTTCTAAGGCACAAATGTCTTTTAATTTCATGGTAGCAGTCACCATCTGAAGTGATTTTGGAGCCCAAGAAAATAAATTCTGTCACTGTTTCCATTGTTTCCCCATCTATTTGCTATGAAGTGATGGGACTGGATGCCACGATCTTAGTTTTCTGAATGTTGAGTTTAAAGTCAACTTTTTCACTCTCCTCTTTCACTTTCATCATAGTCTCTTTAGTTCTTCACTTTCTGCCATAAGGGTGGTGTCATCTGCATATCTGAGGTTATTGATATTTCTCCTGGCAATCTTGATTCCAGCTTTTGGCATTTCACATGATGTACTCTGCATATAAGTTAAATAAGCAGGCTGACAAAATATAGCCTTGACGTACTCCTTTCTCGATTTGGAACCAGTCTGTTGTTCCATGTCCAGTTCTAACTGTTGCTTCTTGACCTGCATACGGATTTTTCAGGAGGCAGGTAAGGTGGTCTGGTATTGCCATCTCTTTCAGAATTTTCCACAGTTTGTTGTGATCCACACAGTCAAAGGCTTTGGCATAGTCAATAAAGCAGAAATAGATGTTTTTCTGGAGTTCTCTTGCTTTTTGGATGATCCAACGGATGTTGGCAATTTGATCTCTGGTTCCTCTGCCTTTTGTAAATCCAACTTGAATATCTGGAAGTTCACAGTTCATGTACTGTTGAAGCCTAGCTTGGAGAATTTTGACCATTACTTTGCTAGTGTGTGAGATGAGTGCAATTGTGTGGTAGTTTGAACATTCTTTGGCATTGCCTTTCTTTGGGATTGGAATGAAAACTGATCTTTTCCAGTCCTGTGGCTGTTTTCCAAATTTGCTGGCATATTGAGTACAGCATATTACATGTACTTAAAAGTGTTTTGGTGACTGTCTCTCAGTATAATTGGTTTCCTTTTTTATCACATGCATTTTATGTTGTGCATTTAAAAATAGGCTGTTCTAGAAATTCATGCACAAGAGAATTACTCTATATTTGTGGAAAACCTGTAAAGTTATGATTTCTTGAGCATCAGTTATAAATCAGGCACATTCCTGGTTTTATACAGTACATTATTGCTTAATCTTACAACAGTAAGAGGTTATCATTCCTCTTTTATACATGAGGAATCTGAGGCTCAGAGAGGTGTCTAATATCATTCACTTCACAAAATATAATATGTGCAGTACTATAATAGATATATTGTCTAGTACTGTAAAAGACCCTGATGCTGAGATAGATTGAGGGCAGGAGGAGAAGGGGATGACAGAGGATGAGATGGTTGGATGGCATCACCTACTCAGTAGACTTGAGTTTGAGCAAACTCCGGGAGACAATGGAAGGACAGGGAAGAGTGGTGTGCTGCAGTCTATGAGTTCCCAAAGAATCAGACAGAACTTAGAGACTGAACAACAACAACTGTAATAGAAATAGAGACAAAATGAGGGTAATACAGTATCTGTTTTTGTTCACTACTGTATCCCCCATGCCTGGCACTGCCTAGATGCTCAGTGGATGTTTGTTGAATGACTAGATGAGAAGACATCGAGTGGCCCTGCCAGAGGTGGGATAGGAAATGCTTCAAAGGAAAAATGAGAGTTAAGAAGAGCCCTGGGACTTGGGGAAATGCAAGCTGATATAAAGCAATCATGGTCTTCCATTCCCCATGCCAGTTTCACAACGGGCTAGTCACCTGACTTTGGCCCGTGAGATGCAAGGGAAAGCTCATCCAGGAATGGCTCTGCTTCTTGACGTTGGAATGGGAGGTGGGGACACTTGGAGCCACTGCAGCCACTTTGCCCTCATGAGGGTGGCAGAATAGAAAGGAGACAGAGTCCTTGGCCCTCAGAGGCGCTATGAACCTCTGGGCTGAACAGCTTAGCTTCCTACCTCTGGATTTCTAGTTAGAGGAGATAACAAGGCTGATTATATTTAAATCCACTTTAGTTGAGTTTTCTGTGCATTGTGGCTAAAGGCATCCTAAAAAGAAGGTGTTTGTGAAAAGAATGGTATCAGGAAAGACTTCCATGTTCTTCTAAGAAGCTTGTGGTTTTTCCCTAGAGGTGGTGATGTGTGTGTGTGGGTGGGTGTTATGTGATTAAGTGATTGGAAGAAGGGACTGAAATGGTGTGATTTATGTTCTAGAAAGTATACTTTGGAAGTGGTGTGGGGGATGGGAGAGTGTAAATGTTTAATAAAATGGTGCAAAGATAGTAAATAAGCAAAGGGTGGGGGTCTTGCTGTGCTTTCATCTTGAGGAAGAAGAGAAGTGGAGTAAGTAGCATGTTGAAATTGGAAATTTATGGTAGAACTCAACTTCCAGGGGACCCACCATGGGGTGGATCCAATCTTGCAGACCTCAGAGAGGACAGGTTGTGGGGAGGATGCTCAGGACAGTGACCTGAGGTCCTGCCAGGACCAGGACATCAGCATTATCATGAAAGGGTCGGTCAGTTTATTCACTCATGGATCAGTCGTTAGGACTCAGCACTTTCACTGACATGACCCAGGTGCAATCCCTGGTCCAGGAACTAAGATCCCACCAAAAAAAAAAAAAGAGAGAGAGAGAGAAGACACAAAAGAAAGGGTCAGTCTGCCCATTGCCATTTAGTATCAGGAATCTTGCATTCTAGTCTACATAATTCTTTGAAAATTGGTAGGGCTTCCCAGGGGCTTCGCTGGTAGCTCAGCTGGTAAAGAATCCGCCTGCAATGCAGGAAATCCTAGTTCAATTCCTGGGTCAGGAAGATCCCCTGGACAAGGGATAGGCTACCCACTCCAGTATTATTGGGTTTCCCTACTGGCTCAGATGGTAAAGAATGCACCTGCAATGCGGGAGACCTGGGTTTGATCCTGGAAATGCAAGGTTCAGGTTTGATCCCTGGGTTGGGAAAATCCCCTGTGTAGGAAATGGCAACCCATTCCAGTATTCTTGCCTGGAATATTCCATGGACAGAAGAGCCTGGGGGGCTACAGTCTATGGGATCGCAAAGAATCAGACACAACTGAGTATGTGTCTGCACACACACACACACACACACAATCTTTCAATGATGTTTAAAATTTTTTAAATTTATTTTATCTTTTGGCTGTGCTGGGTCTTCATCATGGCCTGTGGGCCTTCTTCTATTGTGGCACTTGGGCTTAGTTGCCCTGTGACATGTGGGATCTTAGTTCCCCAGCCAGGGATTGAACATGTGCCCCTGCATTGAAAGCTGAATTCTTAACCACTGGAAGACCAAGGAAGTTCCTCTTTCTACAATTTAAGTGGTTCCTCTCAATGTGACAGAATACACCCTCTCTTTTTTTAGATAAACAAAAACTTGCTGTGTTTGGGTGTGTTGATCTGTGTGTAATTGACTCAAGGAGTTGGACCAGATTGTTCTAGGCATCCAAGCCGATCCTGGGGACAGAAGTGGTCCTTGTGGTGGACGTGGGAGTGGCCTGGGAGTCAGGAGTCCCTCTTCCTGCTCCTGTTTCCGTCACAGGGTATATTCTGTCCAGCTGGCGGTCTCAGATGTATCTCATCCCTTCTTGGTGCTGTGCATGGTGGGTTTGGTCCTCTCTCCCTACCCCCAATTCCTATACTCTGTGTTCCTTCCCAGTCTCCATGTCCCTCCATTGGGCTGCCTCTTTTACTTTCATTGATCCTTCAGAGGGAGAGGATGGAGTTCCTCAGAATAAAAAGTTGTTCTCAGTGTCTGGTTTGGTATCAGCAGCCAAGTGAACGTACAACATTTATAAAGTCCCTACTATGTGCTCAGTACCATGCAAGGCATGAGGAGGCATCCAGAAGAAGGTCGACCCCACTCTCCAGTAGTTGTCTGTACACACACACACACACACACACACACACACACACACACAAAGTGTTGGGAGCCTGGGTAGTTTTCTGTGGTGGTTCTGAGAACAAGGGAAGTCACTGGTGCAGTGTTGACAATTAGTAAAATCTTCTAGAGGAGGACTTTCCTGGCAGACCAGTGGTTAAGACTCTGAGCTTCCAATGCAGGGGACACAGGTTCAATCCTTGGTCGGGAAACTAGGACCCCACATGCCATGGGGGCAACTAAAGGCAGCACCCTGCAACTACTGAGCCCTTGTGCAACTAGAGAAGCCTGCACAAGAAAACTAGACAGAAGCCTCCACTTGCCACAACAAGAGAAAGCCTGCAAGCAGTAACAAGGAGCCAGAACAGCCAAAAAAAAGAATTTTCTAGTGGGAGTGAGTCAAATACATTTGGGGTTTGAAAGTGAAAGTCACTCAGTCATGTCCTACTCTTTGAGACCCCGTAGACTGTAGCCTGCCAGGCTCCTCTGTCCATGGAATTCTCCAGGCATGAATACTGGAGTGGGTAGCCATTCCCTTCTTCAAAGGATCTTCCCAACCCAGGGATCGAATCTGAGTCTTCTGCATTGCAAGCAGATTCTTTACCACTAGTGCCACCTGGGAAGCCTGTAATTTTGGGGTTTGGGCGAAGGGAATTCTTATCAACTGTTACGGACTGAATTGCGCCCCCCCCTTACCAGATGGATATTCTTATGTTGAAGTCCTAAACCTCAGGACTTGAGAGTGTAACTGTATTTGAAGACAGGGTGTTTAAAGAGGTAATTAAGTTAAAATGAGGTCATTAGGGTGGGCTATAATCCACTATGACTGGTGTCTTTATAAGAAGAGGAGATTAGGTCACAGACACGTACAGAAGGAAGATGACATGAAGACAGTGTAAACATGATCATCTTCAAGCCAATGAGACAGATCCTGACCTTGTGATCCTCAGAAGGAGCCAACCTTGTGGACACCTTATCTCAAACTCCCAGTGTTCAGAGTCGTGAAACATAGTTTCTGTTGTTTAAGCCACTCAGTTTGTTGTCCTTACTTATGGTCCTAATATATACCTTAATATAGCTTTTAAAGGGGCTTCCCAGGTGACTCAGTGGGTAAAGAATCTGCCTGCAATGCAGGAGACATGGGCTTGATGTCTCAATTGGGACGATCCCCTGGAGGAGGACATGACAACCCACTCCAGTATTCTTGACTGGAGAACTCCATGGACAGAGGAGCCTGGCACACTACAGTCCATGGGGTTGCAAAAAGTTAGACACCTTTTACTATATATATGTATATTTATTTATTTATTTGGCTGCACCGGGTCTTGGACAGCAAGGAGATCAAACCAATCAGTCCTAAAGGAAATCGACCCTGCATATTCATTAGAATGACTGATGCTGAAGCTGAAGCTCCAGTACTTTGGCCACCTGATGCAAAGAACTAACTCATTAGAAAAGACCCTGATGCTGGAAAGATCGAAGGCAGGAGGAGAAGGGGGTGACAGAGGACAAGATGGTTGGATGGCATCACTGACTCAATGGGCATGAGTTTGAGCAAGCTCTGGGAGATGGTGAAGGACACAGAAGCCTGCTGTGCTGCAGTCCCTGGGGTGGCAAAGAGTTGGATGGGACTGAGTGACTGAACAACAAAAGGTCTCATCTGCGGCACGTGGGATCTGCATTCTTCACCACAACATGTGAGATCTTTAGCTGTGACATGTGGGCTCTATCTTAATGACAATGGGTTAAACCCAGGCTTCTTGTCTTGGGAGCTCAGAGTGTTAGCCACTGGACCACCAGGGAAGTCCCAAAATACCTATTAAAATACATATAAATATAGCATCCCCCTATCTTCAAGTAAACTTTATGTTCCTGTAGGATATACTTACTTCGTCTATGGGCTAAGTTCACCCACTTGGAAAGTCATGGGCTTGCACTCATTCATTCATTCATTCATTCTTCCAATACACTTGAAAAAATATATTTATTTATTTGGCTGAACTGGGTCTTAGTTGCAGCATGCGGGATCTTAGTTTCGGAATGTGGGATCTAGTTCCCTGACCAGGGATTGAACCCAGGACCCCTGCATAGGCAGCAAAGAGTCTTAGCCACTTAGCCACCAGAGAAATCCCCATCTGATACATTTTTAAGGAGTGCTGGTTGTAAGCTAGGTATGGGCTTAAGCATGGGTTTGACATGCAGCTATAACAGAAAAGTACCTGCTCCTCTGGAACTTTCATTTGGGGGAGGGCAGGGGGCAGGCAATAGAGGAATAAATAAATAAGCAAGGTAAGTCCAGAGTATGATAAGGTTGGAAAGGAAAGTGAACAGAGACGGTGAAGACGTGATGGAGATCGGAGGAGCAGGGCTGGTTTTGGTGGGGTGGTCAGCAGATAGTCTCTGAGCCACCCCAGCTGTGAGGACTGGATATCCTAGCAGGAGAACGTTTCAGGGAGAGGTCACAGCTAGAGGAAGGGCTTAGGGTTGGGGCTTGCTTGGGTGGTTGAGAATCCCCAAGGAGATAAGTATCGTTGTGGCCAGGTCTGTAAGGGGCCAATGGGATGGAATGAGCTTCTGAGCCCAGCGGGGACCCCATCATGCAGACCCTAGTAGTCCCCAAGAGAGGCTTGGGACGAAATGGTTTAATTTGTATGCTTAAAAGATCAGTCTGGAGCATATGATCCAGGAATTCTACTTATGTGTACATAACCCAAAGAATAGGTTTTTCCTGGTGGCTCAGCAGTAAATAATCTTGCCTGCAATGCAGAAGAGACACAGGAGATGTGGGTTCAATCCCTGGGTGGGGAAAATCCCCTAGAGGAGGAAATGGTGACCCATTCCAATGCTTTTGCCTGGGAAATCCCACGGATAGAGGAATCTGGTGGGCTACAGTCGATGGGGTCACAAAAGAGTTAGACACGACTTGGTGACTAAACAACAACAAGACCAAAGAACTGAAAGCAGAGACTTGAATAAATATTTGTACACCCATATTCATAGTAACATTATTCACAGTAGCCAAGACATGGAAACAACTCAAGTGTCCATCAAGAGAGGAATAAGTAGGGACTTCCCTGGTGGTCCAGTGGTTAAGACACAGAGCTGCCAATGTAAGGGGCATGGATTTGATCCCTGGTCAGGGAGCTAAGATACCACATGACATGCAGCATGGCCAAAAGACAATAATAATAATAATTTTTTTTAAAGACCCCATAAAAGAGATGAACGGGTAAACAAATGGTATATCCATACATTATCCAGGCTTAAAAAGAAAAGAAAATTTGACGTTTGCTACAACATGAATAAATTCTTGAAGATATTACTCTGAGTGAAAAAGCCAGACACAAAAGGACAAACACCATATGATTCCACTTAGGTGAGGTGCTTAGAATAGCAAATTCATAGAGACAGAAAGAGACAGGTGCTTGCAGGGGCTCAGGGGAGGGGGGGATGGGGAATTAATGTTTAATGGGTAGAGAACTTTTAGTTTGGGATGATGAAAATGTTGCGGAGGTGGATGGTAGTGATAGTTAACGCAAGACTGTGGAGGCACTTAATGCCATTGAACCGGACACTTGAAAATTATTAAAAGGGCAAATTTTATGTTATGTGTATTTTAACACAAATTTTATTTTATTATTATTTTTGTTTTGGCTGCACTGGGTCTTTGCTGCCACAAGTGGGGGCTTCTCTCTAACGGGTGCGTGATCTCAGCTGCCCCACGGCGTGTGGGATCCTCATTCCCCAACCAGGGATCAAACCTGAGTCCCCTGCGTTGGAAGGCAGATTCTTAACTGCTGGCAGGGAGTGGTTAAAATTACAGGTTTTTCCAAGGCTGATTCGTGTCAATGTATGGCAAAAACCACTACAATATTGTAAAGTAATTAGCCTCCAACTAATAAAAATAAATGGAAAAAAAATAAATAAAATTTGAAAAGATCTTTAAAAAAAATTTTTTTTTTTAAGTAAAAAAAAAAAAATCACAAGTTTTAAAAACCAGTCTGGTTGCAGCTCAAGGTGGGGAGAGGAGCAGACCGAAAGAAAGTGGGCAGGCAGCCCAGACCACTTCCCCATCTCTTTGAAACAGGCTGGCTCCAGGTTTCCCACTCCAAAACCTTCCCCAGTCCCAGTGCCATAGACGCTGAGCCTGGGTCCAAGGCTCCCCACATGGGGATCACACTGAGCTCTGGCCTTTGGTGCTGCATTGTTGCGGAGGTGGAAGGCTGTGGGGAGGGGCGGGGAAGGGGGAGGGGGAGGGGGCGTGGCCCTGGGCCACCAGCTGCTGCTCAGACCCCTCACAGCCTCCCAGGAATTCCTTCTTTGGCCCATGGAGCTGCCTGGGCAGGCCCACATGGGGGAATCACCCTGCTTTAAAAAAAAAAAAGGTGAGAGAGCGAGAAAAGCAGAACAATTAAAATCTTAGTGTATGAATAATTACATTTTAAAAATCCCCACATTTTTTTTACATCAAAAAGAATTCTGTAATCAGAGGTTTAATTTGCAGATTTAGTGGCATTTGGCAGGTTAAAAGTAGGTGCTGTGAAGTGAGTAAGCGTGGGATTTGGGGCTGGAAGCAAAGAATGAGAAAATCTGCTGGGCCAGAAATCCTGGCTTTGAGCTGCCTCGGAGATTTGTGGCCTGACTTCCTCTGCCCATAGCCATCCTGGACTACATCCTCTTGGGAGAGGAAGGTAGAGAATGGAGGAGGAGAGAAATGAAGCCCTCCAGGCCCCCTCCTTCTTCTAAAGAGCCTGATTGTATGTTTATTTTTTTAAATAATTATTTGTTCATTGCGGAAAAAAAAAAAAATTCTGGACTTCCCTGGTGGTCCAGTGGTTAAGAATCCACTTGCCAATGCCAGGGACACAGGCTCGATCCCTGGTCTGGGCAGATTCCACATGCTGCAGAGCGACTAAGCCTGTGTGCCGCAACTATTGAGCCCGCATGCTGCCACCGCTGAAGCCCAGGCACCCTAGAGTCCATGCTCCGCAACAAGAGAAGCCGTTGCAACGAGAAGCCTGTGAGCTGCAAGTAGAGAACACCTGCGTGCAGCAATGAAGACCCACACAACCAAAAATAAATCAATAAAATTTAAACATTTGGAAAATATAGAAGAAAAAAAAT
The DNA here is from genome assembly GCF_019320065.1 of Cervus canadensis. NCBI lineage: Eukaryota > Metazoa > Chordata > Mammalia > Artiodactyla > Cervidae > Cervus > Cervus canadensis. Next base: position 45,825,238 of record NC_057390.1, read on the forward strand.
AGCAAAGATCACCTGTAGTTTCACTGTCTGAAAGTAACGAGAGTACATTCTCCTCTTCTCTAAGATAGTGTGAAAAGACCAGAGAAGCCTGGTGTGCTGCAGTTCATGGGATCGCAGAGTCGGACATGACTTAGCAGCTGAACAGCAACAATGTGGAAAAAGTCCTTTGGCCAACTGGATTGGGCTTCACGAGGTGCATGTCTATTATCCTCACCCCTTCTACTTGTTCTTTCTCTCTTCTCTTCTGGAAGTCTCCCTTTTTTTTCTTCCCAGTGAAAACCCAAACAAAACTGGAGCCTTGACATGTGAAAGTCAGGTAGGGAGACTTGTGTTCAAGAACCTTTCTAACAGAGGTGCTAGAGGAGCAGCCTAAAGGAAGGGGCTCTGAGCTGGAGATCCTGGTTAGGGGAGGGGTGTAGTGGGTGAGCAACAGAAGGGTTATTCTAGGGTGGCCTTTTCAGAGGAAGGGAAGGGAAAGATGCAGGCGAGGGTGGTGTTTATCCTCTGTATCAACTAGTCATTGGTTATAGGCTAGCCCCAGGAAGAGGGAAATTGGTGAGGTGATGCCCTTCCACTGAGATGCTTTCTGCTTAAGCTTTGCATTCAGAGTTGTCTGTAGTAAGTAGAGCTCCCAACAGCTGGGGTGTAGACTGTGTGCCCTTCAGTCCTGCAGGGTGTGTGTATGAGAGAAATAGTGACAGACAGACAGCCAGGGTGACAGACTGGATTGCTGGAGCTCACCAAGGCCAAAGTCTAAAAGCAGTACAAGGCAGAGAGCAAATGTACAGGCACCAAGGAGGAAAAGGGGGATGGGATGAGCTGGGAGACTGAGAATGAAGTGTAGGTACTAACGATACTGTGTATAAAACAGCTAACTAATGAGGACCTACTGGAGAGCACAGGGATCCCTACTCAGTGCTTTGTTGTGGCCTAAATGGGGAGGAAATCCCCCACAGAGGGGATAATGTATACCTATAGCGGATTTGCTTTGCTGTGAGCAGAAACTAACACAAGATTGTGAAGCAACTATGTGCTGTGCTGTGCTTAGTCTCTTGGTCATGTCCGATTCTTTGCGACCCCATGGACTGTAGCCCTCCAGGCTCCTCTGTCCATGGGGATTCTCCAGGCAAGAATACCGGAGAGGGTAGCCTATCCCTTCTCCAGGAGGACTTCTCAACCCAGGAATCCAACCAGGGTCTCATGCATTGCAGGCGGATTCTTTACCATCTGAGCTACCTGGGAAGGCCTAAAGCAACTATACTCCAATAAAATTGAAAAAAAAAAAAACATACATAAAAAATTCCAAACAGTACAAGACAGTTACCCCCTGGAGAAACCTTACCAGTGGCCTCTGTGAAGACAAACATGGGAAGGAGACCCAAGCTGGGTTGTCCTGAAGCTCATTGGAGAGGAGGAAAGCCACTATAGGGTACACCATATGTGGTGTAACTGCCGCCAGAATGCAGGTTTTCGTGAAGACCCTGACAGGGATGAGCATCTCTCTCAAGGTCAAGCTCTTGGATATGATAGAAAATGCAAAGGCCAAGATCCAGGATAAGGAAGGAGTTCCTCCTGACCAGCAAAGACTGATCATTGCTGGAAAGAAACTGGAAGATAGATGTCCTTTGTCTAACTACAACATTCAGAAGGAGTCCACTCTTCATCTTGTGTTGAGACGTCATGGGGGAGCTAAGAGAAGGAAGAAGTCTCATGCCACTCCCAAGAAGAACAAGCATAAGAGAAAAAAGGTTAAGCTGGCTGTCCTGAAATACTATAAGGTTGAGGAGAATGGCAGAATCTGTTGCCTTCATGGGGAGCGTCCTTCAGATGAATAATGTGCTGAAGTTTTTATGACCAGTCACTTTGTCAGACAGTATTATGGCAAATGTTGTCTGACCTATTGTTTCAATAAACCAGAAGACAAGTAATTGTATACAGGTTAATAAAAGACATGAATTAACGAACTAACAAAACAAGACAGAGAGGAGCAAAGCCAGGGGCAATCTGGCAGCTTGGCAGAATAGGACAGGCAGTTTTAGGAGACACGAAGACAAAATCCAGAGCGCTGACAAAACAAGACCTTCCCGAGGAAGCCAAAGCTGCCAGCCCCACAGCCTGGAGTTCCTTCGTGGTCCAGTGGTTAAGAATTCACCTGCCAGTGCAGGGGACATGGGTTCAATCCCTGGTCTGGGAAGATTCCATACGCAGTGGGGCAACAAAGCCTGGGTGCCGAAACTACCGAAGCCCACGTGCCCTAGAGCCCATGCTCCACAACAAGAGAAGCCATTGCAATGAGAAACCTCTCTCCAAAACTAGAGAGTATCCCCTGCTCTCCATAGCTAGAGAAAGCTTGCACACAGCAATGAAGACCCAGCACAGTCAAAAATAAATAAATAAAAAATAAATTAATTTTTAAAAACCACTTATAAAAGTCGGTTGTTGAATACAAAACACTAGTGGAGGCTGTGTTAGATGTCATATGTGTACAATTAGGTAGTTTCCTGTCATCCTTCAAAAAGTTTCATCATTTTTGAAAAACATATTATCACATGCTATTATCAATGGTGCCTATGTAAATGCGTCCAGTATTTTTTTAGTAGATATATTGGAGAAAAAACAGAAAAGATTCAGGGAACTGCTTTATTGATACAGTTATTAAGGGGCCAGTGATTTGAGCCATGGTGAGGCTAACTCTCCCAAGCAAAGATAACTTGTTCCATCTCGAAGTCCTACTACTGAGAAAGAAACGTAATGCTTGGCAGACTGGGTTTTAGAAGTTACAAGTGGCAGACTTCTTTGGATTTTGGAGGCTACATATTCTATACCTGGGAATCCTGCTAAGATCCATTTATCAGGAGATACAGAAAACTGATAGTTTTGAGTGGTGCGGTACATGCATGCGAAGTCTGACTCTACGCGACCCTATGAACTGTAGCCCGCTAGTCTCCTCTGTGGGATTCTCCAGGCAGGAATATTGGAATGGGTTGTCATGTCCTCCTCCAGGGGATCTTCCTGGCCCAGGAATGGAACCTGTGTCTCATGTCTCCTACATCAGCAGGCGAGTTCTTTACCAACAGCGCCATGCGGGAAGCCCTAGTTTTGAGTGGGGCACACAGCAAAAGCAATTCTCCAGCAGCTCCAGATTATAGCACAGGTAGCCTTGCTCCCTGGTTTGTACAACCTGGGAGATCACACAGCGTCAGACTTTTCTGTGGTAGAGAAAGATGCCAGGTCGATTTTCTGTACATCCCAGTAAGAGCAACAACACAATATGAGGGCTCAGGAAACAGGTAGAGTATTTATAGCAGAGAACTATGTACCTTTATTGCAAAAATAACTCCTGACGTATACCTGGGTTCTTGTAAAAATATAGCTTCTGACCATGGGAAGTCAAGTGGCCATGTAGTCAGGAGCTGGATACTGAGAGAACCAACACGTTATAGGCTTGAGAAGGAGGCAGCAGAAACCTATCCCATAATGAAAGTGCTACATTGGGGATTGGGCTTTAGAGGAGACAAGTGGATGGCCTGGACATCCACACCATCTCCTGCTACTGCTCTAAAGCACCTCCTTAGTTTACATCTGTGATCTTATGTAAGGAGGAAGTGCTCCTTATGACCAGCTGACAGGCAAAGCAGAAAAAGAGCCCAGTGTGGATCATAGATGGGTCAACTGAGTGACAGCTACCAGCCCAAAGTGGACTGCAAGTACACCACAGCCTCTCTCAGGGGTGGCCTTGAACAGTAATGGTAAGAAGACCTACCCATGGACACTTGATCACCCTCTGTGAGACAGAGAAGTTGCCTGAGGAAAGTGTCACCATAGACTCCTGGTGTTTGTGCTGTTTCTTCAGTCGTGTCCGACTCTTCGTGGTCCCACAGACTGTATCCGACCAAGCTCTTCTGCCCATGAAATTTTCCAGGCAAAAATCACTGAAGCCATTTCCTTTTCCAGGAGATCTTCTCGACTCAGGGATTGAATACACGTCCTTGTGTCTCTAGCATTGGCAGGTGGATTCTTTACCACTAACACCACCTGATAGCCCTGATAGACTCCCGGGCTGTGGTCAATGGCTTGGATGGTTTGTCAAGGGCCTGGAAAAGCAAAATTGGAAGCTGAAAGAGAAGTAAGTTTGGAGAGGAGCCCTGTGGATAGACCTTTGGGGGTGGTCACTAAGCGTAACAATCTTTGTATTGACCCATTAATGTCCATCAGAGAACATTCTCTGCAGGAGAAGGAGATAAACAACTGAGTGATTAGGACTTCAGTCAAAGCTGTCAGCCCACTTTTGTTCTCATCCTCCCCGGTGTTTGCACACTGGCTCATGAGCAGAGTAACTCTGGTGGCAGAGAGGAGATCATGCATGGACCCAGCAGCATGGACTCCAGCACACCAATCAGTTCCCGCCTCTCCATAAATAGCTTTGTGATCTACATCCAGTCCAGCCTCTGGATCCGAATACTAGTTTACAGGGAATACAGAAGAGGGAGGAGAGAAAAATACTTTAAATCACACCAGAAGGATGCAATCAACAAAATCCAAACTGTGGGGAACACATAGGAAAAATGCCTGAATTTCTTCAACAAATAAACTGCAAGATTAGAAACAGCATGGGGGCTTCCTCGATGGTTCAGTGGTAAAGAATCCACCTGCCAATGCAGGAGACTCAGGTTTGATCCTTGGGTTGAGATGATCACCTGGAGGAGGAAATGGCAACTCACTTCAGCAATCTTCCCTGGGAAATCCTATGGACAGAGGAGCCTTGTGGGCTACAGTCCAGAGCTGGACACGACTGAGGGACTAAGTGCCCGAGAGAGCATAGATTAAAAGCTTATTTAAAACCTTAACAAATTGTAAAGTCAGGTTGTTACTTGGATTATGATTTTTTTAAATGGGAATAATTCTGACATTTATCAAATAATTGGAAATGTGAAAATGTAATAGATATTTTTTGATACTAAAGAATTATATTTAACATTTAAAATATGATAATGCTATGGTGGTTATGTTTTAAAGAGTGAGAGAAGAATCCTAACCTTTTAATGAAATACACAGAAATATTTATGGATGAAATGTTATGATGACTGGAGTTTGTTTCAGATCAAACCAGAATGAGGACAGGGATGAGGTATAGATAAGGTTGAACCAAATGGTTTGATGTTTATTGGAGTTGGACAATGGATACTTGGGGGTTCATTATACTCTTCTGTTCACTTTTTGGGTTTTCCTTTTTTGTTTGTTGTCTTTAGTCATGCCTTGTGGCATGTGGCATCTTAGTTCCCTGACTAGGGATCGAACACAATGTCCCTGCAGTGGAAACACAGTGTCTTAACCACTGGATTGCCAAGGAGGTCCCTTACTTTTTGCACGTTAGAAATTCTCCACTTAAAAATTAGTTGTGTGATCAAGATGTGTTTCCTTACCTATAAAATAAAGATACAAGAGACATCCTCCAGCCTTCATCAAGAAACACTGGGTGAGTAAACTAAGATAATAGATATGGGGGGTGGAATTTGAAAAGTTAAAATGACTAAGCAAATTAAAATGAAATAACATCAAAAAGGAGCAAGACCTTATGGTCCTTGCTCCACGCTCCCCCCCAACTCCCGTGACCTCTGCCTGCTTTTTGTCTGTGGAAAACTTTAGTCAAAGAATAAGTTTAACAGAGAAGTAAGAAATGTGGAAACAAAGGAAAACCATCAAAGTAGACTAAATAATAATAATGTAGTTATTAAGCACAATCAAGGACCTTTAGCTCTTTCTCAAGGGCTATAGATAATATTCTGAGCCACATCCTGTGAGCTGTCTTATAGACACTAAAACACCAGGTGGAGAAATTAACTACATGATAACCAAACTGTACCCGGGACATGAGCTGCCACAATTCCGAGACCTGACTGCCAAGAAATGGGAACAAATGGACCCTGGAATTGAAGATTAACTGTACCTAAAACAACCAAGATGATGGTAGTCAGACCCCTGATGACCAATTTGAAGATGACTGTGTTGTTTCTACATGTAAATGCTCCCCGCCAACACACACACACACACACTCTGTCTATGAAAACTCTCTCTGCCTGCTTGTTGGGACAGGTGGGGGTCGGGGTTGGTCTTTGGTTAGACATCCACCACCCTACCCCAGTTGCAGGCATTGGAAAGAAAGCAAACTTTCTTTTCTACCAACCGGGCCTGTTTATTGGCTTTTGAGTGATGAGCAGCCGGACCCCACCCCCACCGTCCCCCACCAACTCTTCTGGTAACAATATGGTAGATGAAACTCTAAGACGGGCTTGACTTGAGCCACTGTGTGCAGATGGGAAGAACTGCCGCTAATCCCAGGACTAGAAGGATGCTCCGGGATTTTTCAGGCTGGGCTCCAGGACTCTCTAGGGGTCCTCAGAGTCCCTGTAGGGGCCTCAGTGGGAGGCCTGTCGGGAGGAGGCTCCTGGCTCTTACTCCTGCCGTCTCTAAAGCATTTCGGCTTTGATCTGTTTGTTATAATCAGCTCAGGACCAGATTAAGACTTTAAAGGCCCCAAATACTGAGAAACTACTATGCCTCCATGCCGACATAGAACTTGTTTTTAGTCCCTGACATTGAAGTAGCCCGTTTCTCGTTTTGCTGATGGAAACATTTTCACTGTGTTTATCTGAGTGGAACTTTTCTCTCTCCCTTTTGCTACTTTACTGCTGCTCTGAGCCTATGCTTAGTATGCCTTTTGGGTAATTATAGCATTGACTGGGGTTTCACAGTACATTTCATTTAAAAGGGAAGTTTCCCTGCTAAAACTTTTGATCAAATCTAATATCCGTTTAAATCCTCTCTCCAACAGCTCACCAAGTATTCCTCCAACTTTGGCTTTAACGCCTCCCATCCTGAAGATTTACTATCCACTAAATGACCCTGGCACAACTTCAGATTATTATTAGAAAGTCTCGTGTTGAGGCCAAACATGTCATCTTGAAGCTTCCACCATTGGCTGGTCCTCTGCCCCCGGGGCCACACTGAGCAAATTTAATCCTTTTTGCACCCATCTGCCTCTGCTTAGCCAGGTGCTCAGGCGGAGTTCTTGGAGTCAACCTGTCTCCCTCTGTCTCTCCAATCCTGACTCCTCAAATTGTCTCCCCAGACAGTAATAGTAATGATGATGACAGTAATAATAATAGCCACAATTAGCTGAACTCACCAAAGTCACACAGCTGGAGGATTTTCTTTTATTTCTGCTTTATTTATTATTTTAATTTTTTTAGACTTTTTATTTTATGTTGAAGAGTAGCCTACTAGGGGCTTCCTTGGTGGCTCAGGTGGTAAAGAATCTGCCCGCAATTTGGGAGACCTGGGTTCGATCCCTAGGTCGGGAAGATTCTCTGGAGAAGGGAATGGCTACAGACTCCAGAGTTCTTGCCTGGAGAATTCCATGGACAGAAGAGCCTGGTGGGCTACAGTCCACGGAGTTGCAAAGAGTGGAACATGACTGAGTGACTAACTCCTTCGCCATAGCCAATTAACAATGTTGTGATAGTTTCAGGTGAACATTAAAGGGACTCAGCCATACACAGACATGTATCCATTTTCCCCTAAACCCTCCTCCCATTCAAGCTGCCACATAACACTGAACAGAGTTCCCTGTGCTATATAGTAGGTCCTTGTTGATTATCCATCTTAAATATATCAGTGTGTTTGTGTTGATCCCAAACTCCATAACTATCCCTTCCCCCCTGGTAACCAGAAATTTGTTTTCTAAGTCTATGAGTCTGTTTCTATTTTGCAAGTAAATTCATTTGTATAATTTCTTTCACTGCTGGACTGGAGGATTTTATTTTATTTATGTTTCTTTTCTTTTTACACATTTATTTGTTATTTATTGGACTGCAGGATTTTAGAACCAAATGCTAGTTTGTTTGATTCTGGGGTCTATGTTTCTGGCCTCTATATTATGCTTTTAACCTCCCATCTAATATGAAATAAGCTCAAAGTTTTATCTCTTCAGAACATTCAGAAACCATTGGTGTAGGAAAAAACTTTCAAGTGTCCTTCAGCTTTTGACAGTGAGACGTTGTCTAGAGTCTAAAACATAGAATCAAGAAGTCTTCACTTGTCATTCGAAGGCCATGCTCCTGGGTTGAATGGCTGTGATGGGTCTGTTCCTCTCCTCACTTATGGAGGCCTCTCTTAGGTGTGGAGGCAGGGCTGTTACTTATGATGGCCTTTTGGCGGCAGGATTGGATCTGTCATCGGCCCTCTGGATCATCGCTGATATCTTTGGTGATGTCCTGTCCACCAGGGGGACATGTGCCCTGTAGGAAGTTCATCGCTGAGTATGAGATGGTGTCGTTGGCACCTCATTAAAGCCAAGGAAGGTGGGGGCTCCTAGTTGGCTTGCTTGGGTCCCATGCCAGTGCTCTGGCTTATAAGGAAAGCTGGGTAAGCAATTTCATGAGTTTCTGCTTCCTTGTTGTGAGGTGGGCTTCTCTCATCAAAATTTATAAGGTTGAGAACTCTTCCAACGTAGGAAGAGAGAACAGATTCGATGAACTGAAAATGTCCATACCTCCATAGGTATGCTATTCCCCAGGTCTTTTTGTTGAATGAATCAACATATATTTATCAAGTCCAAGATCCCTATAAGGCACAGCGAATGCGAAGGTGACTGTCACATTTAGTTGAAACCTCAGATCTCCAAAGAGCTCAAGACCTTTCAGTTCCTGTATGTCTTAACTGGGTTCTTCATTTACATGACCAGAGGTCAGACTGGGAGGTGAGGGGACTTCCCTGGCAGTCCAGTGGTTAAAACTGTGCTTCCACTGTAAGGGTGTGGGTTTGATCTCTGGTCGGGGAACCAGGACTCTGTATGACAAGGAACATGGCCAACAGGGGATTTAAAAAAAATTGGGGTGGTGGTGGTGAAGAAAGATTGATGTGACTTGCCATATCTTCTCAGATTTAGAATGCCCAGCTAAAATCCCCAAACTCTTACCCTATAGCCAGGGCTTACACAGGGCTGTCAAGGTGATCGTTCTAAAACACAGGTAAAATTGTGTTTTCACACAATTTTGAATTTCACCTCCACAGCTTGGAAATCTTTGATTAATCTCCCTTACTCAGAGACTTCCCTGGTGGTCCAGTGGTTAAGAATCTGCCTTCAAATGCAGGGGACATGGGTTTGATCCCTGGTCAGGGAACTGAAATCCTGCATGCTATGAGGTAACTGAGCCTGACCGATGCAACTATTGAGCCTGCACACAACAATTAAGACCCTTCACAGCAAAAAATTAATTAATTAAAAACTGTGCTTTCTTAAAAAAAATAAAAAAGAACTCCATTACTTACTCAGTTGCTAATCCATTCATTCACTCAAAGCATATGGGTACCTATTATGTGCCAGGTACAGTGCTAGAAAAGTGAAAGTATTAGTCTGCTCAGTCATGTCCAACTCTTTGTGACCCCTGTAGCCTACCAGACTAGACACTTGGACTATAAAGATGAAAGCCATGCGTCCAGCCACCAAGAGGCTCAGGGTGTAGCCAAGGAGACAGATAGGAACACAATCACACTTGGAGAGATGGAGCACCCAGGGCTTGTCCTTGATGCCCCTTGCTGAAATGTCCTCCCCAGGACTGCAGCCCCTGACCCCCACCCATCCCCATGCTTGTACCTTGTGAATCTTGTACTTCCTTCAAATCAAATTTACTAATGAGAACCAACTGTATAGCCAGGGAACTCTGCTTAATGCTCTGTGGGGACCTAAATGGGAAGAAAATCCAAAAGCGTGGGGATATATGTATATGTACGGCTGATTCATTTTACTGCACGGTAGAAACTAACGTAATATTATAAAGCAACTATATTTCAATAAAGATTAATTTTAAAAAGTGAACCCTAAAAAAAAAAATCAAATCTAGGTTCCTCCTTGGGAGATCTTAGATGGCTTGATGTGTTCTGAGTGCTGAAATCCCCGAGACCTATATGGGGAGGGGGCATCTTTACTGTGAGTCTCTGGCAATGCCCTGTAGAACACACCCTCAGCGGCTAATGGGATGACCCCTTTGATTTCTCTCTTCCTCCCCAAATGAACACAGGTTTGGTAATGCCTCTCAGGAAGATGGAACACATTTTCATTTTTTAGTACTTAAAGTATGATGAGGCTGTTCCCAAGTTTACATTCACTATGTGCCCCACGTCCAGTAGGCACCCAGTGATACTCTGTGGGGTTTGTTTGCAGCCTCATCTTCCAATGCAATCAGGCCTGTGTGGGGCAAGCCTAAGTGGGGGGCTCCCTAAGCCGACTCGGGGCTTAGAGAGGGCTTTGCTGCTGGGGGGATGTTCTACCTCCATCAGTTTTCAGTGAGGAATCTGGGCCCAGAAGATAAAATGGTTTTCTGCCTGACTCAACTTGCCGCTTCTCAGATTGGCCAGCTAGCTTTGGTTTCTGGCCAAGTCCACGGTGGGCTTCCCTGCTTTGATGTGGTTTTGCAAGGGAAACATCCGCAGATGAGCAACAACCAACACATTTTTTCTTTTCTCTCTTAGTCCACATTGAGTTTTTCAAAAGCAGTACTAATTAGCTTCTTGGAGCTGGTGGAAGCTGGGAGGCCACAGCCCTCTATAGGAGAGAGAGAATGGATACAGGTCTCAGAGTCTGAATATCAGCAGAAGTGTAGATTAATTTAGGATATCATGTACAGATGTGAGAGTTAGATCATAAAGAAGGCTGAGAACTGAAGAAATGATGCCTTCGAACTGTGGTGCCAGAGAAGACTCTTGAGGCTCCCTTGGACTGCAAGGAGATCCAATCAGTCCATCCTAAAGGAAACCAACCCTGAATATTCATTGGAAGGACTGATGTTAAAGCTGAAGCACCAATAATTTGGCCACCTGATGGAAAGAACTGACTCACTGGAAAAGACCCTGAGGCTAGCAAAGATTGAAGGCAGGAGAAGGGAGTGGCAGAGTATGAGATGGTTAGATAGTATCACCGGTTCAATGGACATGAATTTGAGCAAACTCTGGGAGATACTGAAGCACAAGGAAGCCTGGTGTGCTTCAGTCCGTGGGGTTGCAAAGAGTCAGACATGACTTAGCAACTGAACAACAACAAAGAATTTCCAAACAGTTGTTCAAATGTATGTCATTGGTGGAAAGGGGGAAGAGGGGAAATTTGGAATCAGGAGAACTGGGTCCTGAATCACTTATGCTCCACCTCTTAGTGAAGGTGTGTGATTTTAAGGTTTGAGCCTTTGTTTTCTCATCTATAAAACAGAAATTCTGATCGAAGGACTGATAGTCTCCAGGGAAATGATGCCTGTGGAAGTCTGTGTGATCCGTAAAGCACCATCCATGTCAAGTATTAATCAGGGAGAAATACCAGTCCCCAAAGAAAAGAATTGTTCATTGATATTAAAGGCAAAAGACATTGATGAATTATTTTTGAAAAAAGCTTTTAGTTGAATACCACATACTTTATACTGCAATGGCAACATTGCCTATGGAAATAGGTTTAAAAGCATATTCATAGTGTACACACACATGTACACTGCGCTTTGTCACTCAGTTGTGTCCGATTTTTTGTGATCCCATGGACTGTAGCCCACCAGGCTCCTTTGTCCAGGGGATTCTCCAGGCAAGGATACTGGAGTGAGTCTCCATGACCTCCTCCACGGGATCTTCCCCAACCCAGAGATTGAACCCAGGTCTCCCTCATTATAGGCAAATTCTTTACCATCTGAGCCACCAGGGAAAGTCCATGAATATTTGAGTGAAGAGCCTATACCTTTTCCAGGGGATCTTTAACCAGGTTCCTCTGCATTGCAGGAAGATTTTTTACCAGCTGAGCTACCAGGGAAGCCCTAAAAGCATATTAACTTATCTTTTTATTTTAATATTTATTTTTGGCTGTTCTGGGTCTTTGCTGTTGCACTCAGGCTTTCTCTAGTTGCAGTGAGAGAGAACTATTCTCTATTTACAGTGCTTGGGCTTCTCATAGCAGTGGCTTGTCTTGTGGTGTAACATGGGCTCAGGAGTTGTGGCTCAGGGGCTTAGTTGCGCCATGGCATGTGGGATCTTCCTGGAACAGGGATGGACCCATGTCAACTGCATTGGCAGGTGGATTCTTAACCACTGGACCACCAGGGAAGTCCATGTCTTTTTTTCTTAATTGTAGGGAACATATCTTATTTTGAAACAATTGTGAATTCATAGGATGCTGGGGAAAAAATGAATAGGCAGGTCTAGGCACCCTTCTCCCAGCTTCCCCCAGGGGGAACATCTTGCTTGCCTATAGTACCGTATCAAAACCAGTAAATTGACGTTGGTATAGTGCACGGAACTTATTTCACCAGTTTTACAAATACTCTTCTGTGTATATGCATAATAGTTCTGCATAATTGTATCCCACATGTAACTTTGTGTAACCACCTCCATAATCAAGATCCAGACTGTGGGACTTCCCTGGTAGTTCAGTGGCTTTGACTCTGAGCTCCCAATGCAGGGGCCCAGGGTTCGATCCCTGGTCAGGGAGCTAGAGCCCTCATGCCACAACTAAGACACAGTGCAGCCAAATAAATAAACGTAAAAAAAAAAAAAAAAGAAGATCCAGAACTGGTCTAACACACCAGGGCTCCCTCCTGCTGCCCCTTAACAGACTCACACTCTCCTCCACCCAATTCTCATCTCCAGGCAACCACTCATCTGTTCTCCATCACTATAATTTTGATATTTCAAGTGTTATATAACGGAATCATATGGTATGTAACCTTTTGAAATTGCCTTTGTTCACTTTATTCACCCAACTTAGTTCCCCTAAGCTCCCACACTCTAGTACAATTGCCTGGAAAATCCCATGGTCAGAGGAGCCTGGTAGGGTGCAGTCCATGGGGGTCGTTAAGAGTCGGACGTGACTGAGCAACTTCCCTTTCACTTTTCACTTTCACATATTGGAGAAGGAAATGGCAACCCACTCCAGTATTCTTGCCTAGAGAATCCCAGGGACCAGGGAGCCTGGTGGGCTGCCGTCTGTGGGGTCACACAGAGTCGGACATGACTGAAGCGACTTAGCAACAGCAGCAAGCTCCCACACAAGTTGTTACATGTATCAACAGTGTGTACCTTTTCTTTGCTGGGTAGTATCATGATGTGGGTATATCACTATTTGTTCAAGCATTCACTCTCTGAAGGAAATTTGGGTTGCGGTTATTCCTGATAAGAGAAGAGAAGCATTTATTGGTTCCCATGGGTGTGCTCAGTCTTTAAGTCATGTCTGACTCTTTGAGACCCCATGGGCTGTAGCTCACCAGGCTCCTCTGTCCGTGGGATTTTCCAGGCAAGAATACTGGAGTGGATTGCCATTTCCTTCTCCAGGGGATCTTCCCAACCCAGGGATTGAACCCACGTCACCTACATTGGCAGGCAGATTCTTTACCACTGAGCCACCTGGGGAACCCATTTATTGGTTCATTCAATAAATTTTAGAGGAGTTGCCCCATGTGCCAGCTTCTACGGTAAGTATTGGTAATGCAGCGGTAAATTAGAGAAAGACGATCAACCTGTAAATACAGAGGATGATTGCAGGGGTGATAAAGGATGCAAAAGGAATAAACAGACTGGCAGCCAGAGTGTGTGTGACTCCTTTAGAAAGGAGGCTGGCAGAGGCCCCTTGGAGGAGGCAACATTGAAGTCAAGACCTGACTGGGAGGAACCAATAATTCAAAAGCCCCAGTAAAGAGCCTGTAAGACAGCAGGCAGTGGGAACAGCAGGTGCACCCTGAGGTGGGCACGGGCCTGGTTGCTAGAGGAACAAAGAGGAAGCCAGAGAGGTTGCAGCAAACGTGGAGGTTGGGGGAGGAATGGTGGGAGAAGCAGGCAGGGCCCATGGGCTGCAGGGAAGAATTGGGGTTTTAATCTAAGGCTTTCAGGCAAGGGGGGGCAGGATCCCATTAACATTTTAAAAGAGCACTCTAGAGTTGAGACAGCGGAGGTATCACTTTGCTGACAAAGGTTTGTATAGTCAAAGCTATGGTTTTCCCAGTAGTCATGTAGAGATGTGAGAGTTGGACCTAAAGAAGGCTGAGCACCAAAGATCAATGCTTTCCAATTGTGCTGTAGAAGACTCTTGAGAGTTCCTTGGACTGGGAGGTAGGACATGTAGTGTCCAATTGCAGCCTCAGAAGTGGGGAGCAGTCTCTTTGTTCCTCTGAACCTAGGGTCCTCATCAGTGGCCTGTATATTCTGGTCAAAGGATGATGTCCAGTCCCAGGACAAGTCAGTTCAGGACAAAGAAGCATTTCTCTGACTTCCCAGAGTAAAATTAAGGAGGGAATTTGAGGCTCAACAAATTCAGGGACTATTTACCTCCTTTAAAATAGTCTAGGGAAAGGACTTCCCTGGTGGTCCAGTGGTTAAGACTCTGCACTTCCATTGCTAGGGTCCTGGTTCAATTCCTGATCAGTGAACTAAGATCCCACAAGCTGTGAGGTGGCCCAAAAAAAGAAAGAAAGAAAAGAAGTGGAAGGGAAGAGATTTAAACCAAACAATCTCTAAAATCCAACAATAGGAACTGACTGCATGCAGAGAGGTTATCCAAAAGCATCTGATGCTGGAGCAACACAGATTAATACAACTTGATATGCTCACTTTTAAATAATTCAGGAGTGGGGAGGCAGGGAATCAAAAGATGACTAGTATTGTACGACATGTGAAAGTCACCAGAAGCTCAAATTTCAGTGTTTATAAAGTTCTATTCGAACCTGTTTATTTGTTGACATCCTGTCTATGGTTAGGTTGGGAAGATCTCCTAGAGGAAGGCGTGGCAACCCACTCCAATATTCTTGCCTGGAGAATCTCCATGGACAGAGGAGCCTGGCAGGTTGCAGTCCATGGAGTCTCAAAGAGTCGGACATGACTGAGGGACTAAGCATGCTTGCATGCATAGCTGATTTTGCATTATGATGGCAGAGATAAGCGGTTGTGATAGAAATGTGTACTCTCTAGGGTTTATACAGGTTTAGTCACCCCTGTGGTGAACAGACTCCCTCCCCTAGCCACCCCCCACCTTGTTGGCTGCTACATGGTATTCATGCCTCTGTGGATCCTTCCCTTTGAGGGAGGGTGAACCTTATTTCTAACCAATAAATACATTGAAGGCTGTCACTCCCATGAGTGACAAGGCACTGTGACTTCCATCTTTCTAGCACACTCTCTCTCTCCCTTTTCTCCTTTGGCAAAGCCAGCTGCTGTGTTATATGCTGTGCTATGAAGAGACCCATGAGACAAGAAACTGGGGCTATCTGGATCACTGCCAAGAGGAAACTGAAGCTTTCAGTCTGGCAACCTGTGAGGAACTAAATCCTGCCAACAACCACATGAACTTGGAAGTGGATCTTTTCCACCTGGAGCCTCAGAGACCAGCCTTGGCAGACACTTACTTCATTTGCAGCCCCTTACTTCGTTTGCAGCCCCATGAGAGCCCACAGTAGAGAGCCCAGCTAAGCCATGTCCCATCTCCTGACCCACAGAAATTGTCAGGTAAGAAATGTGTGAGTTTTTTTCTTTTTTTAATTTGGCTGCACCAGTTCTTAGTTGAGGCATGCAGGGTCTTTGTTATGGTGTGCGAGTTTTTTTGTTTGTTTGTTTGTTTTGTTTTTCAGTTGTAGTATGTGAGCATGTGAGATCTTTTTGGTTGTGGCAAGTGGGATCTTTAGCTGCAGCATGAGAACTCTTAGCTGAAGCATGTGGGATCTAGTTCCTCGACCAGCGATTGAACCAAGCCTCCCTGCCTTGGGAGCTCAGAGTCTCAGCCAATGAACCACCAGGGATGTCCCTCAAATGTGCGTTGTTTTAATTGCTAAGTCTGTTGTACTATCATTTTGCAACCATCAATGATTACAAAACTGGGATTCAGACTTCCTCAAATATGGATGGTCTATGGGATTTCTTCCACACAGACAAGATTTCTACATAGTTCCTCAGGAGCAAAGCAGAGGAGTGAAGCCAGGCTATGGCAGCCTTGGAGTTGTTAGAGGACCAGGTGGATGAAGATGCTTCACCAAAGACCCTAGGATAGCCAGAGATCTCAAATGGCCCCATTTAAATGAATCACCAAAAAGCCTGTCACTAAATGGAACAACGTGAAACCCTTAGATGTGTTTAGGATCCTGGGGTTCTGTGGCCCAGAGGCACTCTGGCCACTTGGCTTGGAATGGTGAGCTGGGCTGAGACTTGAGGACCCCATGTGGCCTGTTACTGTAGGTCTTAGGCTGGAGTAGGAATCATACTGTCTACACCATGGCTGCTCACATCTGTTCCCAGTGGTCATCCCTTAATCAGGAGGAAACCCCTCCCCAGCCCACCCTCAACCAGACAGTCAATACCTCAGAACCATCTAAGGCAAGAGAACAGAGACCAGGATGGCCTAATCGGGAAGACAATCGTGGAAGAGGGGGTGTATGTATATGTTTAGCTGATTCACTTTGCTGTACAGTAGAAGCTAACACAGTGCTCTAAAGCAACTCTGCTCCAGTAAAGCTTTTTAAAAAAAGAAAGAAGAAAGGCAGAGCCCAGAGAAATTGAGGGCAAGACGTAGGGAGCTCTGGCCTCTACTTAGAAATTAAAGGACATCATCCAAACATCAGGATGCAGAGTATGACTTGATTATGAAATTCAGGACATACAATGAAAGATGAGGTAGATATTCTTAAAGGAAAAGTTCTAAGTCTTCCTTAACCCTGGGTTTAGTAAAAATCACCATGGAAGTGGAATCAGGACCAATTGCCAGGACGTCTAGAGGAAGTCGTATATGGTCGTTTTTGGCACGCTGTGTCCTTTTGCTTTAAAACTCCTGAGCCAGCGTCACCAGGTCAAACTGTTTATGGTAAGTGTGACTTAGAATCTAAACAGAATTTTCATTCATTTCTTCAACTGATATTTCCAAAAAAGTTCATTGAGCCTCTTCTGAGCTCCAGGCACCCTTAAATGCTGGAGGGACAGAAGCAGCCAGAATGGACTTGCTTCCTCACCAGCCGAGGCAGCCTCAGGGAGTTGCAAATCACACAACAGCCGGAATAATATCTTTTGTTATTAGGAGTGTTACCCTCATTATAACTAGTAGTGTAGGTCTTCAATAACTGTCTTTTCTGTTCTCTTCTTAAAATTCAAACACCTGTTAGAGTTCTCCATTAACACAATTAACCATCAGGCCTCATGAGCCCCCACCTGCCACGTAGTGAGACTGCTTGTGGATCTAAGAGAGGCATCTCTGTAAACTGTAATGTACAGTCTCTGAGAATGAGATAGATACATAAGTGAAGACCAAGTTAGCATACACTCAACTGGAACTCTGAAATGTTTGGGCTTTGAAATCAATACCATCTTCTGGTAATGCTTTGGTGTATATATATTTTTTCAAGCAAAATATTTCTTTATTACAAAATAAAAATCTGTAATGTAAAAGTGAAAGACTCCTATGATCTTTCTAACTTTCTGCATTGTGAAAAAAAAATCAGGGAAGTGCAGAGAGTAAACCTTCCTTTTACTCATAACCCTTGACCTTCCCTACTTCCCACACACAAATAAAAGATCACCTCTGTTGATAAATATTTTGCACATCTAAAACACACACACACATATTTCTGAAATTAAAATAGAAAATTATATCCACCTTATAAAAAATGTATTTCACTCCCACTCAACACTACATGACTCAGCCAAACAGGATACACATGACTCCTATGAATATACATGAATCACTTACTCTGTTTTAGAAGCTGTGTAGACAGACACAGAAAATAGACTTGTGGTTGCCAAAGGGGAGTAGGGGTGGGGAGTGATGGATTGGGAATTTGGGATTAGCAGATGCAAACTAGTATTTATAGAATGGATAAACAACAAGGTCCTACTGCATAGCACAGGGGACTAACTATATCCAATATCCTGTGATAAACCATAATGGAAAATAAATTTTTAAAGAATGTGTGTATATGTATGGGCTTCCCAGGTGCTCAGTGGTAAAGAATCCACCTGCCAATGCAGGAAATGCAGGAGACAGGTTAGATCCCTTAGTCGGGAAGATCCCCTGGAAGAGTAAGATCCCCTGGAGCAACCCACTCCAGTATTCTTGCCTAGAAAATTTCATGGACAGAGGAACCTGGTGGGCTATAGTCCATGGTGTTGCAAAGAATAGGATAAGCATGAGCATGCACACATATCATTATTGGTATTTTTCCCTTCCACAGACCATCAGCTTCTTGACAGTATAGACCCTGTTCATCTTCACATTCTCAGATATTCAGTGAATGAACCAAAGAATCAATCCATCCATTATCTCTATACGATCCACCCATTAGACTTTAGGGACAAAGTTGTCTGAGACAGATTCTTGGAGTCCTCGATGAATCAAGATAGACTTGCTAAGCACATAACTTCCAAAGCAACTCCCAAATCAGGGCCACCCCAAAATCCAGGGAATCATGCCTCAGTGTGCAAGTGAAATCCACTTGCCACCTTTACTGTCACTTCTTGACTCCTATAAGTTTGTAAATAGTGAAGAGTTGCTTTGAAGGAAAAGCACTAAACACATAGGAATGGGTGGGGATGTTATTATTATTGCCCTTTTGGTGTGTGAGCCTGGGTTTCATAGGGGTTATGAAATTCCCTATGTGATTTTAATTAACTTTATTTTTTAGACTATGCCAGAATATTCTGGGAATAAGATGGTTATAGGTGCCAGGGCTGAGGACTCAAGACAAACACGAGACTTTGCTGGTGGAGACTCTGGAACTTGTCTGCAAATACCCAGAGGGCTCCAGGCCTAGACTTATCCTGGGGCCTTGGAGGCCATGAGGAGACCAAAGACAAGAGTTTATCCTCAGAGGTGAGCTCCCATCACTGGAAGTACAATAAGTTTCCTACATATGAATGTGTTCTGTTTGAGAGCGCATTCGTAAGTCCAGCAAAGTTAGCCTAACGACCAACACAACCAACACAATCGACTATGCAGTACTGTACTGTAATAGGTTTCTCATACTTTTTACACAAATAATACAAACACAAGAAGACGTTTTTAGCCTTACAGTATAGTACCTTGAAAAGTACAGTAGTCTAGTACAACGGCTGGCACACAGGGGCTGGCATCGAGTGAAGAGGCAAGAAGAGTTACTGATGGAGGAGGGAGAGGAGGTGGGAGGTGGTAGAGCTGAAGGGTCGTCAGCAATAAGAGATGGAGGGCAAGATGCAATTTCACTGATCCCTGATGCTGATGGAACACATGTTCGCATCTTTGAAAGTTCACAACTTACAGTTTGTATACAGGGGAGTTACTTTATTCAAAGAGAGGCAGATGAACCCCTGTAGGGCTCACAGGAGAGGTTTCCAGTGGGAAAATTGCCACCAGGAGTCTGTGATGGAACTTCTTCTCTGAGAAGCTATCAGTCTTACTCAGGAGGTGGCCAAAAGCTCTGCCAACAACCTGCTCAGCACTGCTGTACTGTCTCACTTTGGAAATTCACACTTTACTGTTTCTGAAATGTTGCAATCCATGAGGGCGTTTGGTGTGGTCTGTCTTCTACATTGTACTTTCTGTGGAATGATGGATCAGTCTCCATCAGTGCCCAGATGCCCCTGGCAGCCCCTCTCCACACAGAGCCCAGGGAGTCCTGAAATCAACTGGATAAACTCTGAGCACACTATTTTAAGTGGATGACCAACAAGGACCCTGTACAGCACAGGGGACTCTGCTCAATATTATGTGGCAGCCTGGATGCGAGGGGAGCCTGGAGGAGAATGGATACGTGTCTATGTGTGGCTGAGTCCCCTTGCTGTTCACCTCAAACTATTACAATGTTGTTAATCAGCAATAACCAAAGACAAAACAAAAAGTAAAAAAAAAAAACAAAAAACAAAACTCTGAGCATATCTTCTCTTTATGGGAAACAGAGGCCCAGAGCAGGTGAGTAATGAATCCAGCGTCATGCCGCCAGAGCAGGCATGAGCAAAGCCTCCCAGACCTAAGTCCTCTCCAGGATTCCTGAGGGAGTAACGCTCTCATCGCTGGGAACAGAGGTAGGGCTGTGGAACTCTGCTCCTTTCAGCCTTCTTAGGGGGTCAGACCTCAACATTTGGAGAGGAGACCTGGGCTAGTCATCAGAACCCTGAGCAGCCACAGCAGTAACATATGCCAACAACATGCCAGGCACGGGCTGAGCTCCTGGCACTCATCTCTCAGAGGTAGATCACAATCATCTCATTTTACAGAGAAGGAGTGTAAGGCTCAGATCAGGGATGTGTCTTGGCCAAGGTCACACAGCCAGGAAGTGGTGGAGTCAGGATTTGCAGCCAGTGCTTATCCCAAAATGTCATCAAAAACAAGAGGGCAACTGGGGGAAAGGATAGGGAGAAGGGATAGTTAGGGAGTTTGGGATGGATGTGTACAACTCATATTTAAAATGGATAGCCAACAAGGTCCTACTCTATAGTACATGGACTTCTGCTCAATGTTATGTGGCAGCCTGGATGGGAGGGGAGCTCGGGGGAGAATCAGTTCAGTTCAGTCATTCAGTTGTGTCCGACTCTGCGACCCCATGATCCACAGCTGGCCAGGCCTCCCTGTCCATCACCAACTCCCGGAGTACCCCCAAATCCATGTCCATTGAGTCGGTGATGCCATCCAACCATCTCATCCTCTGTCGTCCCCTTCTCCTCCTGCCCTTAGTTTTTCCCAGCAACAGGGTTTTCATCAGGGTCTTTTCAAATGAGTCAGCTCTTTGCATGAGGTGGCCAAAGTATTGGAGTTTCAGCTTCAGCATCAGTCCTTCCAATGAACACCCAGGACTGATCTCCTTTAGGATGGACTGATTGGATCTCCTTGTAGTCCAAGGCATTCTCAAGAGTCTTCTCCAACACCACAGTTCAAAAGCATCAATTCTTTGGCACCCAGCTTTTAAAGTCCAACTCTCACATCCATTTATGACCATTGGAAAAACCATAGCCTTGACTAGACGGACCTTTGTTGGCAAAGTAATGTCTCTGCTTTTTAATATACTGTCTAGGTTGGTCATAACTTTCTTTCCAAGGAGTAAGCATCTTTTAATTTCATGGCTGCAATCACCATTTGCAGTGATTTTGGAGCCCAGAAAAATAAAGCCAGCCACTGTTTCCCCATCTATTTGCCATGATGGGACCAGATGCCATGATCTTAGTTTTCTGAATGTTGAGCTTTAAGCCGACTTTTTCATTCTCCTCTTTCACTTTCGTCAGGAGGCTCTTTAGTTCTTCTTCACGTTCTGCCATAAGGGTGGTGTCATCTGCATATCTGAGGTTATTGATATTTCTCCCGGCAATCTTGATTCCAGCTTGTGCTTCATCCAGCCCAGCGTTTCTCATGATGTGCTCTGCATAGAAGTTAAATAAGCAGGGTAACAACACACAGCCTGGATGTACTCCTTCTCCTATTTGGAACCAGTCTGTTGTTCCATGTCCAGTTCTAACTGTTGCTTCCTGACCTGCATAGAGGTTTCTCAAGAGGCAGGTCAGGTGGTCTGGTATTCCCATCTTTTAGAATGGATACATGTATATGTATGGCTGAGTCCCTTCACTGGTCCCCTGAAACTATCACAGCATTGTTAACTGGCTATACTCCAATACAAAATAAAAAGTTAAAAAGAAAAAAAAAAGCAAGAGGGAGATGATATGCATCCTTGTGGTTGGTCAGAGGCTAAAATAGCTGAGGTCGGGAGAGGTGGTTTGTGAATGAACCACCATGAGGTGGTTTGGACCACTCATTCTGGTTAGTGTCCTGCCACTGGGCCTGCACTCAGCCCTCCCAACCTGGGAGCCCCCACTCAGCCAGGGCACCCCAGCCCAGGCCTCAGGGCCACAAGCCTTAGTTAGACCCACGTTCTCCTACTCCAGCACACATCAGAACCACCTGCAGGACTCATTAACACAGCGATGCCTGGGCCCCATCCCAAGGTTTCTTTTTTTTTCTTCTTTCTTTTTTATTTTTTAAGTTATGGAAGTATGAAAACATGTATACAGGAGACTTGGAAAATACAGAACAAAGTTACATGTAGTTCCATTGTAGATTACAATTATTTTTTAAGTAGGTAAATTAAGCTCTTTTAGTTGGAGTTTCAATATCAAGCTCTCAAAAATTGCTAGAATGAGTAGACAGAAAAGTAGGATATAGTAGACCTGAAAAGTCCTATGAACCAATTCAACATAATTAAGATTTATACAATTTTTCACACAACAGCAGGATATAGATTCTACTCAAGTTCCCATAGACTATAAACCAGGAGACACTGGAATATAACCAGGGTGCAAAACAAGGTGCAAAAATTTCATGGTCTAAAGATGTTGAAATCATACAGAGTTTGTTCTCCTATCACTGGAATTGTGTTAGAAATCAATATCAAAAGATATTTGAAAAATAACCCACATATTTTCAAGTGCAGTGTGACATTTACCAAGAGAGATCTTTGACTAAGCCATTGAAAGCCTCTATAAAGTTAAAAAGACTGAAAAAACATAGAGGGTGATTGCAGAGAAAAATGCATTTAAATGAGAAATTAATCTCAGAATGAGAAATTAATATCAAAGGTACTTAAAAAACCCCATTTATTTGGAAATTAAATGTGCACTTCTAAGTCCCATCCCAGGAGTCTGACTCAGGAGGTCGACGGTGGGGAGGGTGCCTGAGACTCTGCATTTCTAGCCAGGTCCCAGGTGATGCCGAGGCTGCCAATTTTGGACCACACTTTGAGAACGACTGTGATGCATCATGCTTCTCCCCCTCTGCTCCCCACCCAAGCCCCATCTGGACTAAAAGAGGGAGATTTAACCAACAGCAACCTCTGGGATTGAGATGAGAAATGACTTTCAAGTCACACTAACTGGGTTTTGATTTTCCTATTGGCTTTTTAGTCCCTGTGTGAACTTTGTTAAGTTACCTAACTCCTCTGAGCCTTTGAGAAGTCCCTAGAAAATGCAGATGCTAAGACCAGCTTCATAGAGTTGTTGAGACTGTAACTATCAACCCACTTGGCACATAGCAGGAGCGCAGCTAGTAACAGTTGTACTGAGTCTGGCACACAGGAGTTTCTTTCTTGTTTCTGCTTCTCCATCAGGCCTCTGGCCTCCTGGGTCAGGTTGCTCAAAACCCTGGAGGCTGACTGTGTTCATTAGAAATGAATCCTAAAGGTATCACCAGCCCGATGAAAAGGCCATAGCAATCCCAGAGCCTCCAATGGACCAACCAGCCAGGGAGAGCAGGAAGGCAGCAGACAAAAAGGCAGAGGAGACAGCTGGGTGCAGAAGAAGGAAACTGCCTGGAGTTTAACCCCTTAGTGCCCCAAGGCAGTGCACCCTAATCCCTGACAGCTGTAGGCTCTGGGCTCTGTCACGTGGGAGGATGCACCTGGCTCCTGGGTCCCTACTTGTCGCAGCAGGGCCAGCTGCCTGGCGCACAGGTGCTGGGGCTGGGGTTTGATCTTGCATGGAGCCTGGCAGCTTGCAGATGGGGCCACCAGCATCTGTTCAATGGACTGGGTACATGCCCATTTCAATCTACTCACGTGACCTCTGCCAATGTTCCCTCTCTCTTGGGGGGCTGCCAGAGGGTCCCTAATGGCAGGCTGGCTCCTTCCTGCCCAAACTCCAGAGAGAGACTCATGGGCATGTCCCAGTGTGCCCACATCCTTAGCCATTGTATGTCCTTTAACTTGGCTTGGAGTTTCACTCCTTCAGGGGCCACCCCATAGACCTGTGCAAGAACCTCTCCAATTCTGAACCAGTCCATTGTTCCATGTCTGGTTCTAACTGCTGCTTCCTGACCTGCATACAGGTTTCTCAGGAGGCAGGTAAAGGTGTGCAAATATTAAAGTGCTTGTTCTGAAACTGGTTTTGTAATAGCTGGTGTTCATAATTCTCTTCTTCCACTGCCCATTCCATATCCATCCACCCTGGGCAAATACCTTGGGTGGTTGAGTCTCCTTGCTTAGGAGGATATTGTCGCTGTTGTTGCTCACTTGCTCAGTCATGTTTGACTCTGTGAGGCCTTATGGACTGTAGCCTGCCAGGCTCCTCTGTGCAAGGGGTTCTCCAGCCAAGAATACTGGAGTGGGTTGCCATTTCCTACTCGAGGGGATTTTCCCGACCCAGGGAATGAACCTGGGTCTTCTGTGTCTCCTGCATTGGCAGGCGGATTCTTTACCACTGAAACACCTGGGAAAACCCTGGGAGGGTGACCTGAACCTTTTTCTTCCTGAAGGGCCTGGGCGGATAGCAAATCTGCCTGCACTAGGCTGTTGTTGTTTTCTGCTGAATTTTATCATACCTACAGGAGGCCTAAGAGGACCCCAGGGAAACCCCTGCATTCCATACATATTCCCCCTGACCTCCACTATGTGGCTGCAGCCTGATTACCTCTTGAGAGTCAGGATCAATCACTCCAGAGAGTACAGTGACCTCCTTTCCTGTTGATTCACTGGAGGGAGGAGGCAACGTGGCCAGGTGGCCATCCTGGCTTCCTCTTCAGTGGCCCCTGTGCCGTGTCTCCTGTGGGACATCTCCCCCTGGGGACTGACACCTCTTCACCAGCAAGGCCCAGAGATGTGGAGGTGGGAAGCCAAATGCTGGCTGTGGATCAGCAGAGTTGACAGTGAGGGGAGCCACTCCCATCCCCTGCCCCGTGGTCCCCTGACTGAGGATCCCGGAGGAACTGCAGTGTAGTGGGCCACTGATTTTTGCCATAGCTACAGGGTTTGAGAACCAGCCCATCATCTGCCTTTCATCTCTGGGCTGTCTGGAAGGGAGATCTCTCGCCTGTCTGTCTGTTTCTCCCTCTCTCTGGATGGAAATCTTTACTCAAATATTGGGCAAAACTCCAGGGGCTCATAGGCCTCCCCTCACAGCTGAGAACCACTTCCCTTCCTTAGTTTACCCTCATGGTCACCCTGTGATGGAGGAAAGGAAGGAAACTCAGTTCTTTCATTTTGTTTATTTTTGTTTTTTGTTGTTGTTTGTTTTTCTTTTGTTTTGTTTTTTAATTTGTTACTTTGTTTTATAAACAAAAGAGTGCTCTTGTCTCTTACATCTCCTGCATTGGCAGGCAGGTTCTCTACCTCTAGTGCCACCTGGGAAGCCCAATCAAGCAACAGGTTCACTGATGTACTTGAGGTTACCTAGCCAGCTGGCAGGCAGCCGGGGTGTGGCTGTGCAGGGGAGGGGGGAGCAGTGTCTTGCTTGCAGGGCTTCTGACCCCTAACTCGGCAGTATCTTTCTAGACAACAAAGGACTTCACTGCTTCTGGAGCTTTTGCCATCAATAACAATAATAACATTTGCTGACAATATGTGGTTCAGGACCCCATAGTCTCTCTCTCTCTCTCATTTTCTTTGGCTCTGCTAGGTCTTTTTTTCATGCGCAGGCTTAGTTGCACAGCACGTGGGATCTTATTTACCCAGGGACCGAACCTTCTTCTCTCTCCTTGGAAGACAGATTCTTAACCACTGAACCACCAGGGAAGTCCCTGGATTGCATAGTCTGATTTTGCACAACAAAGTGTCTCCTTTTTCTGACACCTCCCTCAGCTGGTGAGTCATGAACTAGATTTTCTTCCCGGCCTGGCCTTGTAGTTTAGCCAGAGGAGTGAGAGATTTGAAGTCAGAGTCTCCCCCAACTTTCCGTGGATGAACTTTGGGGAATCTCTTTGCTTCTCTGAGAGTGGATATTTGTCCATAAAAATGGCAGAGATGGTGCCGTCTGCATTAAAGGGATTTGGAAAAACTGAAGAGATATGGTGGATGTGAGAGGGTTTTGTTTTGTATCAGTATGACTGCTTATTGCCAGCATGAAATGCTTGTGTTGTGAGGAGCCAGTAAGTCTGCTCTGACCTGCATGTGGGGTTTGCAGAATGGAGTCATGTGGGTTGGCAGTCTCTTGGAAAGGGGCATCTTTGGTGATGTGACAGTCAAGTTGTTTGAGGCCAATGGGCTCCAAGTTCATGTGTGCTGCTAACAATGAAAGAAAAGGGCGGGGGCAGGGGTGTTCATGGAACACCCAAGGTACACCAGGACCCTTCTGTGGTTTCTAACATTTTTCTCATAACATCCGCCATTCAGACATTCCTTCAACAAGACATGATTTTGTTGGGCACCTGCCCCAGGTGGGGGTCAGTACCAGCTCAAATACATCACAGATGCTAGGAACAAAACGACAAGCTCTACAGACACCATCCCAAGTCCCAAGGAATGCAGATCTTAGTGAGGAAGATGGGCTTTACACAGCACGGCTGGCTCCATTCAAGTCTCTCTTGCTGCCTTTGTAAGGGCACCGCAAGCCTTCTCCCTATGTCCCCACCTCCCCCTTCTCCAGAGTCATCTTTCTCTTGCCTATTACTTTGCTTCATAAACTTATCGTTATCTGAAGTGACATTTTTTATTTGATTAACATGCTTGGAAGCTATTGTCTCCCTTGAGCCACTGGAACCCAAGCTCCCTGAAAGTAGGAGTATTGTTTGTCTTGTTCAATGATGTATCCTTTGGTCTTAAAACCATACTTGGCCAGAAACAGGTGATCAAAAACTGGTTTGGGAAGGAATGAATGGCAGAAGAAAGGGAGGCATTTTCCCTGCCCTCACAAAGCCTCTGCTGTGTCCCCTGTGGAAGTGACCCCCTTGACTAGTGGAGGAGATGGATAAGTGAGTGAGGCAAGCACAGTCGGGGTTTGGTTGGCAAGGTGGCGCAGAGGAAGGCTCCCCAGGGGGAGTTGTATGCTTAGCTCTGAAGGAGGAGTCTGTCAGTTTCCAGGGGTTGCTATAACCAAATACCACAAACTGGGCTGCTTAAGAGAACTACATTGCCTTATAATTCTGGAGACTAGAAGCCTGAAGTCAAGATTTCCACATGGCCCTGCTTTTGGTTAATGTTTGCATGGTATTTTGGAGGTATCCCTCTTTTGTTTTTGTTTTGTTTTTAACCATAACAAGTGGTTGTAGGATCTTAGTTCCCCAACCAGGGATCAAACCTGCACCCTTGGCAGAGAAAGCAAGGAGTTCTAACCATTGGGCTGCCAAAGAATTCCCAGGGTATTGTTCTATAGTCAACCTACCTATATCATTATATTTGAAGTGAGTTTCTTGTAGACAGCATATAGTTGGTTCATATATATATTTTAATCCCCTGGATCAATCTCTTTTTTAACTGGTGTATTCAGACCACTTACGTTTATTGTAATTACTGATATATTAGGGCTTATGAATCATTTTTTGTTTTTGGCTTATTCCCTCTGTTTTCCATTCTTCTGTGTCCTTTTTCCTGCCCCTCTATGGGTTATGTGTATATATTTTTTGAATTTCATTTTCACATATCACCAATGTTTTTGGATGTATCTTTATGTATAGTTTTTTTTAGTAATTGCTCTTCATATTACACACACACATATATACATATGTATGTAATATTGCAGTCTACTAGTGCAAGCATTTTATTGTTTTGTTTGTGTGAAATGTAGAAATCTTATGTCCATTTAGGTCCCTTTACCTTCTTGCATGTATAATTGTTTTAGATATTTACTATACATACTTTGAGAAACAGATCACACAATGTTATAATTTTGTTTCAACCATGAAATAATTCAGAAAACTCAAGGAGGGAAGAAAATCTTCTGTATTTACTAACATTTTACTTTTCCCATGTTCTTTCATCTTTCTTGGTGTTCTAAGAGTCCTTTCTTTGTAGAGAACATAGGTAAGCTATCTCCTAAGGTAGGTCTGCTGGTGACAAATTCTCTTAGTTTTTCTTCATCAGAGAATGTCTTAATATCCCTTTTATTATTGAATGATATTTCTGTGGACATAGAATTCTGAGTTTTCTTTCATCATTGTAGACGAGAAATCTGTTGTTGAAGGTGCCATTTCTCACTTGATACTTTCAATATTGCTTCTTTGCTTTTAGTTTTCAAAAGTTTAACTATGATGAGTCTTGGCATTAACTTCTTTGGGTTTGTACTGTCTGGGGTTTAATCAGTTTCTTGAATCTGTTTATGTCTTTTGCCAAATTTGGGACAACTTCAGACATTATTTTGTAGAATATTTTTCAGCCCCCTACTCTTTCTCGTCTTGTGGTACTCCAGTGACATCAAATGCTAAATCTTTTGTTATTGTCTTAGGGATTCCTGAAATTCTGTTCACTTTCAGTCTATTTTCTCTGTGTTGTTCATATTGGATAATTCATTTTATCTTGAAGTTTACTGATTTTTTTCCCTTTGTCACAACATTATGCTATTGAGTCCATCTAGTGATTTTTTCCTTTAGTTATTTTATTTTGTTTTTAAATTTCCATTTGGTTCTTCATTATATACATTTTCTGTTTCTTTGCTGAGGTGTTTTTCATTTGCTTCAAGTACTCTTCCAACTGCGCGTTAACACAAACACATGTGTGCTCAGTCATATCCGACTCTTTGTGACTCCGTGGACTGTAGTCCGCCAGGCTCCTCTGTCCATGGAATTTTCCAGGCAAGAATACTGAAGTGGGTTGCCATTTCTTCCTCCAGGGGATCTTCCCCTACCCAGGGGTTAAACCTACATCTCCTGCATCTCCAGCATTGGCAGGCAGATTCTTTACCACTGAGCCACCAGGGAAGCCCAATTTGTATAATTAAGCCCAGGGTTTTTAGCTGTATGGGAAAGAGGAAGAAATCAGTCTATTCCATCTTTACTGAAACCAGAAATCTTTGTATCATAACCTTAAAGAATTACTGTCAGTTTTTTTCCAGCTTTAGTGAGATATAATTGATACAGGTTAGTTTTTATTAAGTGTAATAATGAGACTATTTTTAAAAATAGTCATTTTAGAGGTACATACTGAAATATATACATATGAATAATATTTGGAACTTATTGCAAACTAATTCAGTGGGGTGGAGGTTGGTAGGGATATAGATGAAACAGTAGTGTTCAGAAATTGGTAACTGTTGAAGTTGAATGATTCATTCAAAATTGGGATTTATTCTACATCAGCTTGACTCAATAGAAATTTAAGGTGAGTCATATACATAATTTAAAATATTTTAGCTACATTAAAAAGGAATGGAGGTAGGACTTCTATTGTGGTTCAATGGTTAAGACTCTGTGCTCCCAATGCAGGGGCCCAGATTCAATCCCTGGTCAGGGAAAGTGATCCCACATGCTACAACTAAGCATCCGCATGCTGCAGCTAAGACCTTGTACAGCCAAATAAATATTTAGGGAAAAAAAAAGAAAGGAATGGGGCTTCTCTGGTGGCTCAGTGATAAGGAATCCACCTGCCAACACAGGAAACACAGGTAAGATCCCTGATCAGGGAAGATTCCATAGGCCCGTATGGGCAACTAAGCCCGTATACCACAACTATTAAGCCTGTGCTCTAGAGCCAGGGAATCGCAACTACTGAGTCCCTGTGCTGAAACTACTGAAGCTCACATGCTCTAGAGCCCGTGTTCTGTAGCAGAGAAGCCACCACCATAGAATACTGTGCACCGCAATGAAGAGTAGCACCTGCTCACCAAAACTAAAGAAAAGTCTGCACAACAAAAAAGACCCAGCACAGCCAAAAATAAATAAACTTAAAAAATTATTTTAAAAGTAAAAAGGAATGAAATGTGTTATTAGTTATAGAAATACAGTTTATTTGCTCCACCATACCAAATGTGGTTAATATAAAAAATTATTAATGAGATATTTTATGTTTTTTAAAAACTAATTCTTTGTACACTTACAGAACATCTCATTTCTGACTAGTCATGTTTCAAGTGCTCCATAGTCACATGTGGTTAGTGGCTGTGGAATCAAACAACACAGTTTTATATTCTCTTCTTTTGTTAATGTCTGGAATTTTCATAATGAAAAGTATTAAAAAAAAAAAAACCTAGGTCTGAATTCAAACCTCATTTTCTTGACACCTACTCTCTACCATTCCTGGCAGCCTTGCCCTGTAATTCAGGGGTCTCTTGGGCCTTGCCTAATAAAGGGTGACAGACATAGATCTTGGAGGAAGCATCTCCACCCTCTGGTTTCTCTGCTGCTGCTCTTTGCATGATCCATCACCCAGCGCTGTCCCCGCTGTGTTTTTGAAGGTCAGATAAGGCAGATCCAGGTGCTGGTTACCCTTCAGCACCTAATACAATACTCGACACATAGTTCATGCTCCATAGATATTTGCTAAGTAAATAAGTGTCAAGAGGTGATAAGAGATCCTACATATCGTAAAGTGGGTGACAGTAGAAGGATATTGAACACTTGGAATGTGTTAGGCAGAGTCACAGGTGTTGTCTTACTGAACTCTTGCTAAAAATATGTGCCTCAAGTATTACTGTTGTCACCCTGAAGATGAGAAGATAACTCAGTGTCTGAGTAACTAATCAGTAAGTGTTAAACCCACACTTCTAATTCAGATCTGCTTGACACCAAAGCCACATCACACCATCTTCCAGGAATTTGCCCAACAGCTAGAATGAAATGCAGGAACTGACCAATTTTCCATAATGATGAGCCCTCTTATGCCTTACTTTCCCATAAGGAGACTTCTACAGGCTTGTGATGGGCAGAATAAGTGTTAGTCGCTCAGTCGTGCCCGACTCTTTGTGAGCCCAAGGACTGCAGCCCACCAGGCTCCTCTGTCCATGAGATTTTCTAGGCAAGGATACTGGAGTGGGTTGCCATTTCCTTCTCCAGGGGATCTTCCCAACTCAGGGATCAAACCTGGGGGTCTCCTGCACTGCAGGCAGATTCTTTACTGACTGAGCTACAAGGGAAGCTGGGTGGGCAGAATATTGGGTCCCAAAGACGTCCATGTGCTAATTCCCCAGAACCTGTGAATATGTTAGGTTAGATGACCAAACAGAATTAAGGCACAGATAGAATTAAGGCTGCTCGTCGACTGACCTTAAAATAGGGGGATTGTGCTGTGCTTAGTCACTCAGTCACGGCCGGCTCTTTGCAACCCCATGGGCTGTAGCCCACTAGGCTTCTCTGCCCATGGGGATTCTCCAGGCAAGAATGCTGGAATGGGTTGCCATGCCCTCCTCCAGGGGATCTTCCCAACTCAGGGATCGAACCCAGGTCTCCCACGTTGCAGGCAGATTCTTCACCATCTGAGCCCCCAGGGAAGCCCTAAAATAGAGAGATTATCCTGCATTATCCAAAGTCATTTAGTCATGTCCAACTCTTTGGGACCCCATGGACTGTAACCTGCCAGGCTCCTCTGTCCATGGGACTCTCCAGGCAAGAATACTGAAGTGGGTTGCCATTTCCTTCTCCAGGGGATCTTCCCCACCCAGGGATTGAACCTGGGTCTCCTGCATTGCAGGCAGATACTTTACCATCTGAGCCACCAAGGAAGTCCTTGTTAGTGTTCAGTTTGAATTCCCGCAATGATCTGACATGTATACCACCATTGTGTCTGCTTGGCACAACACAGGCCTGTCTGCCTCCTCTTGGGACAGAACCATTCCTTCCCCTGCAGAACTGTGTAGGGCGGGAGAAAGGATTTGATAACCAGTGTCAGGAGACCTGGTCTCATGTTCTAGAGTCATGTGACCCAACCACCTCTCCATTATCCTCCCTCATGGTAAAATGGGGATGATTATAATAGCATTCTTCTCACAGGATTCCAAGTTTATTTTTAACTCACAAACGCTTAGAGTTAGTACAACAGTGATTGATTATTATTGAGCGCTTAATGCTCCAGATATAGTGCTAAGCAGTTGACCTATTGTTTAACTTAATCCTCAGGACAAGTATGTTATATAGTTAAGGAAATCAGACAAGCAGGAATTTTTTTGAAGATAGGAATACTATGAGCTGACTATGCCCATGCATCCTCTACATTTTTGTTCTGATGTACTTTGCTTCAATTAAGAAACCATGCAAAAAGTTGATCTGTGTACAATTAATTCACTTATTGAATTGATTACTGGTAGAATTGACCTGTACAAGTTATAACCAAGAAATAAATCTGACATTGACTGAAACAGAACACATGTGTGCTCAGCTGTGTCCGACTCTGTGCGACCCCATAGACTGTAGCCCATCAGGCTCCTCTGTCCATAGGATTCTCCGTGCAAGAATACTGGAGTGGGTTGCCATTTCCTCCTCCAGGGGCTATTCCTGACTCAGGGATCGAACCTTAGTTTCCTGCATCGGTAGGTGGATTCTTTACCACTAGCGCCACCTGGCAAGCCCCAAAACAGTGAACTCGAAAAACTGAACCATGACACTGGAAAAAAAAAAAACAACTCTGTTTTCTTCTACTGCAACACACTTCACAGAATGCTTCATTTCTGGGCACCACATAAGTGGATTTTCCACCAAGCAATTCTGTAACCCCTACAGAATAAGGATCTGCAACACCTACAACTCGGTGTTCTACAGTTCAATTTAATATTGATGCTAACTGGAATTGTTAGGGGAAGCACACTGATTGAAACCGCCCACCCTGGCCAGGCACCATAGTAACCATTTGCATGAGTTGTTTTATGGCAGGAGATCCTGATAAGGAATATGGAACTAATAAGCCACCACCAGCCGGAAGAATTCGGGAAAGGTCAAAACGAGACACCACGTGTCCGTCCACTTCCCAGAATCCCTCTCGCTAGTATCCATCTTGGCTGAGCGATGCGTGCGCTACCAGGAAAGACTCTAAATTAGAATGATTGGCCAAAGACCACCCGGAAACTAATCACATCACCATAAAACCCAAGACTGCGAGCCACGTGGCAGAGCAGTTCTCCTGGGTTCCCTTACCTACTGCTCTCCACCCGGGTGCCCTTTCCTAATAAAATCTCTTGCTTTGTCAGCATGTCTCCTCGGACAATTCATTTCCGAGTGTTAGACAAGAGCCCAGTTTCGGGCCCTGGAAGGGGTCCCCCTTCCTGCAACAGAATTAGTGCAGACTCCCCAGGTTAAGGGCTCAGTCCCACAAGCCTGCCTCCTTCCAACTTCGAACACTAGTCACAATGGTGGGTCCCCATGTCTCCCATAACTTGCAAGACAAGGTCCAGAAGGATTCTAAGCACAGGGGCATCTGTCCCCATGGAGTCAAGGTTCACCCCTCTTGTGTCACATGGATGTTTCTTGTTCACCAACCCAGAAGTTTGCCAAACTCTATCTTTTGGAGTTTTTATAGAGGATTAAAAAAAAATTAATTATTTATTTTTGGCTGTGCTGGGTGTTCATTGTTGCATGTAGGCTTTCTCTAGTTGCAACAAGTGGGGGCTACTCTCTAGTTGCAGGGCTGAGGCTGTGTCTTCCCTTATTGTAGGGCACAGGCTCTAGGGAGCAGGCTCACTAGCTGTGGCACGCAGGCTTACTTGTGGCATGTGGAATCTTCCTGGATCAGGAATCAAACCCATGTCCCCGGCACCGGTAGGCAGACTCTTAACCATTAGACCATCAGGGACATCTCTATAAAGGCTTTATTATGTAGGCATGGTTGCTTAAATCACTGGCCACTGATGATTAATTCAACAACTGGCTTCTTTCCTCTCTCAGAGATAGGAGGAGAGGCTGAACTTGCAACCCTGTAATCACTCGATTGGCTCCTCTGGCAACCAGCCCCCATCTGCGGTTATCTAGGGGCTTTCTAAAAATTATCTTATTAACATAAACTCAGGTGTGGTTGAAGGGCGGTTGTTATCACAAATAAAAGACATCTATTTATCTTTAGCTCTCTGAAGCTATTTTAGGAACTGAGGACAAAACCCAAGTATTAAAACAAAAGACTCTCTTAATCACCCTAATAACTTAGGAAATTACAAGGGTACGATGACTAAATATATTTTATTCTTATTGCTTATGTTGCTTATTATATCATAAAGTCACACACATGTTGTGGGTAAACATCAGAACTGCAAAAATTTAATCCAAGAAAAATTAGTCTATGTAAGAATGTTCAACATGTGCTTAAACTGTAAACAGATAAAGCCATATATGATGAAATTTGTTATGGATTAAAAACTGACAGGAGAATTAAACTTTCCTGGCAAAATTGAAAGATTTAGACTCTCACTAGGAAAATTAGATTTGGTAAAAATAAAATCACAAAACAAAGATGATAATATTAGAAGATTTGGTTAGTATGATTCAATTTGACAAAAGTTAATTCCTGATTGATAAGCAAGTCATCTTTCATTGTTAAATTATATAGTATAAACAGAAAAAAAACATGATCCTGATTAATTTTTTTCAATAAAATAAAAACGGAAATAAGAAGGAAAACCATATACCTGTGTTGTAAGCAGATAGGGTAGGGAGTCCCTAGAGAAAGAGAACCAGGAGCACTTTCTTTAATTTTTATTTATTTATTTACTTATTTTTGACCGTGCTGGGTCTTTGTCGCTGTGTGCAGGTTTTCTCTAGTTGTGGTGCACAGGCTTCCTACTGCGGAGCACGGGCTCTAGGGTGCAAGGACTCAGTAGTCCTGGCGCATAAGCTTAGTTGCCCTGTGGCATGTGGGATCTTCCTGCACCAGGGATTGAATCCATGTCCCCTGCATTGGCAGGCAGACTCTTAACCACTGGACCACCAGGGAAGTCAAAAGCATGGCTTTCTTGACATTTGTTGTTCAGTCGCTAAGTCGTGTCCGACTCTGTGTGACCCCATGGACTGCAGCATGCCAGGCTTCTCTGTCCTTCACTATTTCCCCAAATTTGCTGAAACTCATGTCGATTGAGTCAGTGATGCCATCCAAACCATCTCACCCTCTGTCACCTCCTTCTCCTTGACACAGGAGAAGCCATTTTTGGCTTAACGCATTTTGTGACCTAAGCCTGGCCACAGTGTTTGCCCTTGAACAGGTCTCAGTAATTAGGGATCTTAGGGGAAGAGAGACAATGCAGGAACAAAGGAAAAGCCTTGAAGAAACAATAGTTCAGTGATAAAAGAGTCCTAGTTCCTCCTCAAGGGACATACATTACAATCTGACACTTATCTTTGAGCTCTCCAGGGAAACTCCACCCAGGTGGAGAATGGAATGATGATGTTGATCTTTTCTGATCCTCGTGACTTCAGTCAGCTACAGTTTGGACTCTGGCAACCTTTGCCTCAATTCTGTGCTAAATTCTCTTCTGCTCAAGCCCCTTCATGAATATGCACGTACCCTTAGCTTAAAACTTCCCCAATTTAGATGTTCTGGGAGACACTGCTTTGGGAAAGATCCCACAGCAAGTTCTCCTTACTTGCTGTGAGTGATGAATCCTTTCTTCTCCTGATCTTTGGCTTGATTATGTCTTGGCCTGACACCTACATAGAGATGAGCCCAGTTTTCAGGTGACAGCAGAAGGTCCCTGTATCTTTCTGACCTCTGGATTGTGACCTGCAGAGGCAGCCCGACCAAAACATAGATGCTGGCCCCAGGCTTTACTCCTCACTTCAAGTACCTCTTTCTCTGCAATAAACCAATCTTTCTTGAATTCTCTAAAGTGTTTTTATTTTCCATTTTGCACTGAACCCCAGATGAAATATCATTGTATTGACCTGAAGTTATTTGGACTCTGGATCTAGATATACAAAATTTAAAAAATAGAATCATACCAACATTAATACACCTCAAGAGCATTTTCAGGAGCAAATTTCATTAAGCTAAGTTAATGAACCAATTTTCTAGATCGATTTTCTATACAATTTTCTATATTGATTTGCTATTAGTGTTGGTTGCTCAGTCATGTCCCACTCTATGTGACCCCATGGACAGTAGACTGTCAGGCTCCTCTGTCCATGGAATTCTTCAGGCAAGAATATTGGAGTGGGTTGCCATTTCCTTCTCCAGGGGATCTTCCTGACTCAGGGATTGAACCTGTGTTTCCTCTGTCTCCTGCTTTGGCAGGTGGGTTCTTTACCACTACCACCTGAAAACTGGGTTCACCTCTTTGTAGGCGTCAGGCCAAGACACAACCAAGCCAAAGATGGGGAGAAGGAAGGATTTATTATTCGCAGCAAGTAAGGAGAGCTTACTTGCTGTGGGATCTTTCCCAAAGCAGTGTCTCCCAGAACATCTAAATTGGGGAAGTTTTAAGCTAAGGGTATCTGCATATTCATGAAGGGGCTTGAGCAGAGGAGATTTCAGCATAGAATTGGGACAAAGATTGACAGAGTTCAAGCTGTAGTTGACTGAAGTCATGAGTATCAAAAAAGGTCAACATCATCATTCCATCCTCCATTGAGTTCCTGCAGAACTCAAAGGTAAGTATCAGGCTGTGATGTATGTTCCTTCAAGAGGAACTAGGACTCTGTTTTATCACTCAACTATTGTTTCTTGACTGCTTTTCCTTTGCTCCTGCATTCTTTTGTTCCCTTAAAATTGTTAATCACTTGTTCAAGGACAAGCATTAAGGCCAGGATTCAGTTCAGTTCAGTTCAGTTGCTCAGTCATGTCTGACTCTTTGTGACCCCATGAATGCAGCATACCAGGCTTCCCTGTCCATCACCAACTCCCAGAGCTTACTCAAACTCATGTCCATTGAGTCGGTGATGCCATTCAACCACCTCATCCTCTGCTGTCCCCTTCTCCTCCTGCCTTCAATCTTTCCCAGCATCAGAGTCTTTTCCTATGAGTGAATTCTTCACACCATGTGGCCGAAGAATTGGAGTTTCAGGCTTCAGCATCAATCCTTCTAAATAATATTCAGGACTGATTTCCTTTAGGATGGACTGGTTGGATCTCCTTGCAGTCCAAGGGACTCTCAAGAGTCTGCTCCAACACCACAGTTCAAAAGCATCAATTCTTTGGTGCTCAGCTTTCTTTATAGTCCAACTCTCACATCCATACATGACTACTGTAAAAACCATAGCCTTGACTAGACGGACCTTTGTTGCCAAAGCAATGTCTCTGCTTTATAATATACTGTCTAGGTTGGTCATAGCTTTTCTTCCAAGGAGCAAGCATCTTTTAATTTCATGGCTGCAGTCACTATCTGAAGTGATTTTGGA
Organism: Cervus canadensis; assembly: GCF_019320065.1. NCBI lineage: Eukaryota > Metazoa > Chordata > Mammalia > Artiodactyla > Cervidae > Cervus > Cervus canadensis. Next base: position 45,862,187 of record NC_057390.1, read on the forward strand.
GCCCCCCAAAATAAAGTCTCTCTCTCACTCTTTCCATTGTTGCCATTGTGGAGAAGAAACAGTTAGAACTGGACATGGAACAACAGACTGGTTCCAAATTGGGAAAGAAGTACACCAAGGCTGTATATTGTCACCCTGCTTATTTAACTTATATGCAGAGTACATCTTGAGAAATGCTGGGCTGGATGAAGCACAAGCTGGAATCAAGATTGCAGGGAGAAATATCAATAACCTCAGATATGCAGATGATACCACTCTCTTGACAGAAAGCAAATAACAACTAAAGAGCATCTTGATGAAAGTGAAAGAGGAGAGTGAAAAAGTCGGCTTAAAACTCAACATTTGGAAAACTAAGATCATGGCATCCAGTCCCATCACTTCATGGCAACTAGATGGGGAAACAATGGAAACAGTGAGAGGCCAGGATTAGATCATGAAATGCCTTAAGCCAAAAATGCCTTTTCTTCTGTCAAGAAAGCCATGTCTGGTTCTCTTTCACAGGGGCCCTCACCTGTATCTGCTTACAGTGCTGCCAGGACAGCTGACATAAGAGGATGGGAATCTAGCAGCCACTGTAAAACTCACATCTGCAGAAGTTTATTCTTCTGTCCCTGGTGTTGGAGGGAGGATGTCTCTGCCTTGCTTCCAAATCTCTTGCAGTTTGATCCATTGGCAGAACCTGAACCTTAATAATATCCTTGCTGGCACAGGAGTCTGGGAAACACAGCTCTCGGGTTTGAGTCTGCAGTGTACTTAAGAGGCTAGAAGTGGGAGGGAATGGATGCTGATTACCTTTGAACAATATCCAGCTTTGCAGGGGAGTTGTGATGGTTCATTTCATGTGTCAACTTCTCTGGGTCATGTGTCACCCTCATCTTTATATTCAGTTGTTGTTTGGTTGCTAGGTCATGTCCAACTTTTCTTACAAGCCCATGGACTGTAACCTGCCAGGTTCCTCTGTCCATGGGATTTCCCAGGCAAGAATACTGGAGTGGGTTGCCATTTTCTTCTCCAGGGTATCTTCCTGACTCTGAGATTGAACCCGCATCTCCTGCATTGCAGGCAGACTATTGATGAGCCACAAGGGAAGCTTTACATCTCTATACATAATGAATATATTTGCTCTGTTTCTCTGCAGAACCTTAACTAATAGGAGAGTCAAAGTACCTTGTGTCCTGAGAAGAGTCTTAAAGGGGTTAACTTGACTCCCACTGGGTGAGTCACTGAAAATGCAAAGCTGCTTGGGGACAGCACCTCCCCTCCCAGAGCTCACAGGATGGAGGGGACACACACAGAGACAGTTTCCTCTGTTGGAAGAGTGTACAGCTTCCTCAGTTCAGTCTCACTGCAGCAAAGATTTGAAATGACAGATCAATGTTACAGCTCAGTTACAGCTCAGAGTTTTATTTGGTAAATAGAGGATAGTATACCCCCAAGGCATGAGGGCAGGCTGACCCTGGAGGAGAGGCCTCAACTCATCTTGTCTCCTTCTTTTTATACTTTTTGTCTCCTCCCCCCACCCCAGCTTGCCCTATGCTAATCAGGGCTAGCCCCCATTATCAATCAGGAAGGGTGCATGTTTGTTTCACCTGAGGTTCCCACTCAGGTCCACGGATTTTTCCTTTGTTCCCTTTTCTCATGCTTTATCTCATTCTTTGTCTTTTAGCTGCTGCCAATTTGGATTCCTTTTCCTATACTAACTACCTAACACCCCTAAAGTATTGCCATGTTTGCAAAGAAAAGTAAACTCATGGTGAAGTAGCAGGGGAGGAATGATTCACATGGCCTGGAGAGTTGGAGTCAAGAAAAGGTTTGAGGATCAATAATCTTTATTTTTGGTGTTGAAGGGTAGCTGCAGTGACTTCCCTGGTGGTTCAGTGGCTAAGATTCCGAGTTCCCAATGCAGGGGACCTGGGTTCAATCCCTAATCAGGGAACTAGATCTCACATGCTGTAACTATGAATTCACAGGCCATGACTATAGATCCCATGTGCCACCAAGTAAGACCCAGCACAGCCAAACAAATCAAAAAAATATTTTTTTTAAAAAGGGGACTGCATTCACATGGTGGGGAAAACCAGGACTTGTTCAGAAGAGAAAACAGCCTAAACAAGGCCTGGCAATACCTTCTGCATTTGGAAACACCTGTGGCTCTGAGTACAGGGGTACCTTGTTTTATTGCACTTTGTAGATATCATTTTTTTTTTTTTAATGGAAGGTTTGTGGTGATCCTGTGTTGAGCAAGTCTATCGGCATCATTTTTATAATAGCATTTTGTCACTTTGGATATTTATCATGTTTTGGTAATTCTCCCAGTATTTCTAACACTTTTTTAGGGTTTCCCTGGTGGCTCAGATAGTAAAGAATCTGCCTGCAATGTGAGAGACCTGGATTCAATCCCTGGGTTTAGAAGATCTCCTGGAAAGGGAATGGCTACCCACTCCAGTATTCTTGCCTGGAGAATATCATGGACAGAGAGGAGCCTGGGGCTGGCGCAGTCCATGGCGTTGCAAAGAATTGGACAAGACTGGGCAATTAACACTTTCACTTTCAAACTTTTTCATTGTTATTACACTTGTGAGGGTGATCTGTGATATTGATCTTTGATATGACTATTGTAATTGTTTTGAAGCCATGAACCACGCCCATATAAGAAGTGAACTTAATGGATGGATGTTTTGTGTGTGTGTGTGTGTGTTCTGACTGTTCCATTGGCCAGTCATTGTCCCTTTCTCTCCCTCTCTCTGGGCCTTTCTGTTCCCTGAGACACAACAGTATTTAAATTAGGCCAATTCATAACCCTTTAAAGGCCTTTAAGTTTTCAAGTGAAAGGAAGAGTCATACACCTCTCACTTCAAAGCAAAAGCTAGCAATGACTAAGCTTAGTGAGGAAGGTATGTTGAAAGCCATGATAGTCCAAAAGCTAGGCCTCGTGGGCCAAAGGAAAAGCTATTGAAGGAAATGAAAAGCATTGCTCCAGTGAACACACAAATGATAAGAAAGTAAAACAGCCTTATTGCTGATGTGGAAGAAGTTTTAGTGGTCTGGATAGAAGATCAAACCAGCTCTAACATTCCCTTAAGTCAAGGCCAAATCCAGAGCAAGGCCCTATTGCTCTTCAGTTCTCTGAAGGCTGAGAGTGGTGAGAAAGCTGCAAAAGAAAAGTGTGAAACTAGCAGAGGTTGGTCCATGAGGTTTAAGGAGAGATGACATCTCTGTAATGTAAAAGTACAAAGTGAAGCAACCAGTGCTGATATAGAAGCTGCAGCAAGTTATCCATAAGATCTAACTCAGATCATTAATGAAGGTGGCTATGCCAAACAACAGATATTCTGTGTAGATGAAACAGCCTTCTGTTGGAAGAAGATGCCATCTAGGACTGTCATAGCTAGAGAGCAGTCAATGAGCCAGAGAGTCTATGCCTGGCTTCAATGCTTCAAAGGGGCTGACTCTCTTATTAGGGAATAATGCAGTTGGTGACTTGAGGCTAATGCTCATTTATTGATTTCCCAAAATCCTAGGGCCCTTAATAATTATGCTAAATCTGCTCCGTTTGTGCTTTATAAATAGAACAAAACCTAAATAGAACAAAACTCAGTACATCTGTTTGAAACATGGTTTATTGAATATTTTAAGCCCACTGTTGAGATCTACTGCTCAGAAAAAAAAGAAAAAAGATTCCTTTCAAAATATTCCGGCTCATTGACAATGCACCTGATCAGCCAAGAGCTCTTATGGAAATGCATAATGAGATAAATTTTGTTTTTCTACCTGCTAATACAACATCCATTCTGCAAGGAGTTATTTCTACTTCTGAGTCTTATTAGTTAGGAAATACATTTCATAATGCTGTGGATGCCAGAGATAGTGATGGATCTGGGCAGAATCATTGGAAAACCTACTGGACCTGAAGAAGGTAATGGCAACCCACTCCAGTATTCTTGCCTGGGAATTCCCACAGACAGAGGAGCCTGGTGGGCTACAATCCATGGGGTCAAAAATCCATGGGGACATGAGTTAGCAACTAAACAACAATAGCACTACATATTATTTTATTCATGTGGAATAAGTTCTTAAAACCAGAGTTGAGGGGTTAAGGAGCCTATGTACTGGTTATTTTGGTAGATATTATAAAATTTATTCTCCATTTGAAGTTGTTTATTTTTGGCATTTTGATAGAGGAAAATACATCTTGGTGTTTTTTCTCTTATCATGAATATTTTAACCTTTATCTTATTATGCAAGAATTGAATATATATTAATATGTTTAAGAGTAAAAAAAAAGCCTACTGGAAAGGATGAACTGTTCTTGACTCTATTAAGAACATTTGTAACTCGTGGGAAGAGGTCAAAATATCAACACGAATAGGAGTTTAGAAGAAGTTGATTCTAATCCTTACGGATGACTTTGAGGGATTCAAGACTTCAGTAGAGGAAGTAATTGCAGCTATGATGGAAATAGTAAGAGAATTAGAAGTGGAAACTGAAGATGTGACTAAATTACTGCAATCTCATAATAACACTTGAACAGATGAGGAACTGCTTCTAAGAAATGAAAAAAGAAAATGGTTTCTTGAGATGGAATCTACTCCCAATGAAGATGCTGTGAAGACTGCTGAAATGATAACAAAGGATTTGGAATATTACATTTACCTATTGATGAAAAAGTGGCAGAGTTTGCGAGGACTGACTTCAACTTTGAGAGAAGTTCTCCTGTGGGTTAAACACTATTGGAAAGCAATGCATGCTACAGAGAAATCATTCATGAAAATAAAAGTCAATTGATGTGGCAAATTCATTATTGTCTTATTTTAAGAAGATGTCGCAGCCACCCCGGCCTTCAGCAACCACCATCCTGATCAGTCAGCAGCCACCAACATCAAGATAAGACCCTCCACCAGCAAAAAAATTGTGATTTGCTGAAGGCTCAGATGATGGTTAACATTTTTTAGCAATAAAGATTTTTTCAATTAAGGTATGTACCTTAGTTTTTAGACATAATGCTTTTGTACTCATCATACAAGAGTCTACTAACAGAACTTCAAAAAAAATAACTTTATTTTTGGCTGTGCTGAGTCTTCACTGCTGCGTGGGCTTTTCTCTAGTTTCAGCGAGTGGAGGCTACTCCGCTAGCCCTGCAGTGCTAGGGCTTCTCATTGTGGTGGCTTCTCTCGTTGCAGAGCATGGGCTCCAAGGCACGTGGGCTCAGTAGTTGCGGTTCCTGGGCTCTAGAGCGCAGGCTCAGTAGTTGTGGCACACGGGCTTGGCTGCTCCGAGGCATGTGGGGTCTCCCTGGATCAGGGATTGAAGCCTTGTCTCCTGCATTGACCGGTGGATTCTTTACCACTGAAGAACAGGGCAAGTGTGTTAGTCACTCGGTAGTGTCCTCTTTGCGACCCCATGGACTGTGGCCCACCAGGCTCCTCTGTCCATGGAATTCTCTAGGCAAGAATACTGGAGCTATTCCCTTCTCCAGGGGATCTTCCCGACACAGGGATCCAACCTGTGTCTCCTGCATTACAGGCAGATTCTTTACATCTGAGCCACCAGGGAAGCAGAAACCCAGTATAACTTTGAAATGCACTGGGAAACCAAAAAATCCGCGGGACTTGCTTGATTACAATATCTGTTTTATTGTGGTGGTCTCAGAGGTGTGTCTGTAGTCATGGCCTTAGGTGCTCAGCTGCTGTGGGGTCAGAAAAGATGCAGCATAGTTGGCAGGCCAGATCGTGACTGACGGGTGTCCCTGTCAACCACCAGCAGTGGAAGGGAGCAGTAGAGTGGCACCTGGGGGCCCCTTTGGAACTCCGTACTGTAGGGCTTGGGGAGCAGTGCTGCGCTCAGGAAGCAGGCTGGAGAGAACCTTCTAAGCCAGGCTCTCCAGGGGAATGACTTCACAGGGTTGACTCCAGTATCTTCCTCCCCGACAGACGTTCGGTCCTTCAGTGTAGTTAATCCACCTCCTCATACCACTTTCTGCTTATTGCCTCTCATATTCTAAACTTCCAACAAGTAAATGATTTTTCTCATTTTCCAGATTTTCCAAATCCATCCACCAAATTAGCAGTTCCTAGGGTGTGGCTGTCCCAGCTGGCACAGCACTGAAACATGGGTTGGATTTTTTTTCCAGGGATCATTTACAGCTCTGAGCAGATCCTATAGGTGACCAGGCCCTGACCCTGGCTGACTCAAAGTCCCCACTGATTTCATGTGACCAGACGTTCAAAAATCCTGAAGAAAAACAGGCTCAATTGTAACTGAAAAATGAAGGTAAAACAGATCGTTCAAGGTGATGACTGCAGAGAACAGAGCCCACTAAGGCCATTCACCGTCAAAAACCCTGGGAAGTGGGTATGATCATGCCCATTTTACAGATGACACTTCTGAGTCTTACTTAGGTAGAAAGTGGTCTGACCCTCCTTTGCTTCCAAGTCTAATGCTCTTCCCAGTGATCTACATGGCAACCCACACATGTGGTGGCCCTTGTTCCCTGTCTTCTTTGATGCTTATTCTTGGAAGAAAATCCAAATAGGGACACTTTTGATGGTGACCAGGGCTTCCCTGATGGCGCAGCTGGTTAAGAATCCACCTGCAATGCGGGAGATCTGGGTTCGATCCTTGGGTTGGGGAGATCCCCTGGAGAAGGGAATGGCTACCCACTCTAGTATTCTGGCCTAGAGAATTTCATGGACTGTACAGTCCATGGGGTCACAAAAAGTCAGACATGAACTAAGCGACTTTCACTTTCACTTTTGATGGTGACAGATAGTAAAATGTCAGGATAGTAGATGTAAACCTGACTGTCTCAGTCAAACTGGGCTGTAGGGTCACTCTGTAGTAAGCAGAGTTTGATATGCATGGGGGGAAAAAGATATGTGCCTGTCAATTACCTAAAAAAGGTATGAGAAGATTTGTCCTAGGAACAACCTGGGGAGAGGATATAGACTAGCTCTAGACACCCCAGGGAAGGGCCCCCCTGCATCACATACTGCTTCCAAATAAGTGGTTCCAGATCATGTATGGAAAGATCCCACCAGGATGCCAAGCTTCCTGCCCGGCAGCCCCCTCCCTTGCTCAGATCGCTTCTTCTCCCTGCTGTAATCTCCATTAATATTCTGGTCTGAACTGCGTCCTGAAAGGAGGCAGCAGGAAGCTCTGCCTGGATTAGCCAGGCGGAGTGAGACTCTCAGGGGACAAAAGGCATCCAAATCTCACAGGTGTGGGCTGAATCCCAAGTCTGCTTGGCAGGAGCAGAGCTCCAGAGGTTTCCAGGGATACCTACATCCTCTCTCTCTCTCTCTCACACACACACACACAGTCACACACTCAAGCACAAAATTTCCCCTTAAAGTTTGAGAAGTCAGTTGCACAAGAACATAATGGAGAATATCAAACCTCATTGGAAAACACATGGAGATTCCCATCTCGTTCCTTGTATGACCTGAGCTGTCTGGGTGATATGTTTGCTAAAAACAGCAATGACAGGACTTCCCTAATGGTCCAATGGTTGAGAATCCACCTTCCAATGCGGTGGATATGGGTTCGGCCCCTGGCCTGGGGAATTAAGATCCCATAGGCTGCCGGGCATCTAAGTCTGTTCTCTGGATCCCAGGTGCCAAAACTAGAGAGGCTGCATGCTACAACTAGAGAAGCCTGCACCACAATGAAGAGCCATGGACTGCAACTAAGGCTGGATGCAGCCACATTAAAAAATAAAAAAAAAGAACAACACCCCCCCCCTCAAAACTCAAAACAGTAGTGTCATCAAAGGAACCATCCTAAGATTTGGCATCAGGAAACCTAGGTTAGGCTTCTGTCTTTGATGCCTCTATCTGTGCCAGTCTGAGAAAGTCAGCTTAGTTCTCTGAGATGCAGTTTCATCATTTATAAAACGAGAAAAATATTTAGTTCACCAATTGTTGAAGGGTCCACTGGCCACACCTGTAAGAATACATGATAAATTCTAATATTAACTCATGTGTGTGATGCAATGATGAGGATGATAATGATAAAAGATGATAATGATGGGGTATTCCCTGGTAGTCCGGTGGTGAGAACTCCCAGCTTTCACTGCTGAGGGCTCAGGTTCAATCCCTGTTTGGGGAGCTAGACTTCCCTCATAGCTCAGTTGGTAAAGAATCCGTCTGCAATGTAGGAGACCCTGGTTTAATTCCCGGGTTGGGAAGATCCCTTGGAGAAGGGATAGGCTACCCACTCCAGTATTCTTGGGCTTTCCTGTGGCTCAGCTGGTAGAGAATTCGCCTGCAATGTGGAAGATCTGGGTTCGATCCCTGTTGGGAAGATCCCTTGGAGAAGGGAAAGGCTACCCACTCCAGTATTCTGGATTGGAGAGTTCCGTGGACTGTATAGTAGATTGAATCGCAAAGAGTTGGACCCAACTGAGTGACTTTCACTTTCACTTTGGGGAGCTAAGATCCTACAAGCCAAATAGTACAATAAAAAAAAAAAAAAGAGAGTTGATGACTAAAGATGATGGTGAGGAAGCTGTTGGTGATGATGATAATAAAAGATAATGGTGTTGATGGCAATGATGAGGAGGATGATGGAGAGAAAGGTGAAAATGCTAAGGGTTGCAGAACCACTTGAGAGTCATTTTCAGACAGTTGAAGAACTTTCAGAAGTATAAAGAGTAGGTAAATCTGTTTGACTCTAGATGAACACAAGGGAGGGAAAGCCTCCATTTCTTGAGCACTTGCCGTGTTCCAGGGTTGCCGAGAGCTGTCACAATCTTCCCTTGCTTCACCCTCATTGTGACTCTGCAAAGTCTCCACATCAGTCTTAGCCAAGGCAAAGTGATTTTCCCAAAGTCATACAGGCTAAAAAACATGGCAGAACCTAGCTTGACTTCCAATTGGTTTTGTCAACTCTTAATCTTTATATTTGGGCTTCCCAGGTAGCAGTAGTGATAATGAATCCACCTACCAATACAGGAAACATAAAAGAAATGGGTTTGACCCCTGGGTCAGGAAGATCCCCTGGAGGAGAAAATGACAACTTACTCCAGTATCCTGCCTGGGAAATTCCATGGACAGAGGAGCCTGGTGTTGCAAGGAGTCGGACATGACTGAGTGACTGAGCATAATCTTTATATTCATCACTTCCTCATATAAGGAAGACTGTTTTTCATGCCATCAGAATGAGTATGCTCAAGAGGAATAAGGAAAACATCACTGGAGTATCTAGAAGCTATTCCAACATCCACTTAGGAGGGCTATCATCTGGCAGGTTGAGCCAGATCACCTTCTGATGCTGTCCGCTCTGTGACTTTAGAACATAAATGTATGCATATGTACATAATGCCCTACTGACACTGTACTCTCTGAACTGACCAGTTGCTTTCATCTCTTTTGGAAGTATAAGATGATGGTTAAGATCAGACATTCTGGAGTCACAGAGATCTGGGAGCAGGTCCCAGCTTCATATTGTATAGACAGATATGGAAAGGCCCAGAGAGGGTAAGAGACTTGCCCAAGGATGCATAGTGAGTCAGGCAGCAACACCTGGTGCAGAATCCAGGTGTCCTGATTCATCACTTTCTTCCCTAAGAGACCAAACCCTCCTTCACTGATGTCAATAGATGCTGTCTGCACCGCCTCTCAAAGGACACACTGACTCACATTTACCCAGCTCCTCCCTCCTTACCTAACCACTGGGTTCATGGTCACATGGGTGCCCAGACACCCTTATCGATTCCATCTGCTTCAAATAGCACATCATTGGCTTGACTCCTTTCTCCGAATCAACCAGAATCCTGGGAAACTGACAAGGTGCTCCTCTGAAGGCAGACAGTAGTGTGTGTGTGTGTGTGTGTGTGTGTGTGTTGCTGAGATTGTGGTGGCAACTGGTCTACCCAGGTGATCTTATTGACATGTCAACCACAGCTGGGCAGAGCAAGTCGGGTGGGGATAATTATCTCTTGTTGACAGATGAAGTCACTGAGGTTCTCTGGGGTTATGTGCCTGTCCCTCCCCTTTGTGGGCCTCGGTTTCTTCCCCTGGTCCTAAGGTCTTTTTCAGGTCTAACAATCAATGCCTCTATAATTTGCCCAAGTTTACAAAACTATTTAGAAGCAAAGTCAAAACTAGGAAAAAGTCTTGGGTCTCCTAGACCAGCAATCTTTTAAATGCTAATTGTATTAGTTTTGTTGTTGTTTAGTCGCTAAGTCATGTCTGACTCTTTTTGTGACCCTGTGGATTGTAGCCTGCCAGGCTCCTTTGTCCATGGGATTTTCCAGGCAAGAATACTGGAGTGGGTTGCCATTTCCTTCTCTGAAAGATCTTCCTGATCCAGGAATTGAACCCACGTCTCCTGCATTGGTAGGTGGATTCTTTACCACTGAGCTGCCTGGGCTTCGTTTAGGGCTTCTATAAAAAAGTCGCAAAATGGGCAGCTTAAAATAAGAGAAAGTTATCTTCTCATAATTCTAAAGGCTAGAAGTTTGAAATCAAGATGTTAGCAGGGCCATGCTTCTTCTTCAACCTCAAGACAAAAGTCCTTCTTGCCTCTTCCAGCTTCTGGTAGCTCCAGGGTTTCATTGGCTTGTGCCAACATCACTCCAATTACTGTCTCTGTCTTTGTATGGCCACCTTCCCTCTAGGTTTGTGTCTTCACACAGGGTTCTCCATCCTGTGCACTTCCATGTCCAAATTTCTCCTTCTCATAAGGACACCTGCCTTATTGAATTAGGGTCCATCCAAATGCCCTTATCTTAGATTGATTACACCTACAAAGACCCTATTTCCAAATAATGTCACATTCATGGGTATTGGGAGTTAGGACTCCAGCATAACTTTGAGGGGCCTCAATTCAACCCATGACACTAATAATAGCTCACCTTGAAAAAAAGACTTTCCCTTTTGCCAGGCTTTTCTACATGGGTTATCTCACTTAACATAAAACAGGCATTTCTGACACTGAAGATGGTCGCCATGCGGGAAGGTAGCCCTGGGTTTCTATTGTCAGACATGTGGGTGCCATTCTTTGGGGCATTTCTGCTTCTGCAGACCTTATACCAAGCTCCTGCTGTCACCCAGCATGCATCCTACTGTAGGGGTGCAGCTGTTATCAATGAGCATTCAAAGAACTAAGCCTTGATGACTTTAAATTTTTTTAATAAATTAATTAATCAGTTTTTGGCTGTGCTTGGTCTTCATTGCTGCTCATGTGCTTTCTCTAGTTGTAGCAGCAGGGCCTACTGTTCATTTCGGTGCATGAGCTTAGTTGACCAGCAGCAAGTGGAATCTTCCCAGAGCAGGGATTGAACCCATGTCCCTTGCATTTGCAGGCAGATTCCTAACCACTGGACCACCAGGGAAGTCCAAGCCTTGATGACTTTAAGGGGAAATATTTGGTGCTCTTCTTCTATCCTTCGGATTTCACCTTTGTGTGTCCTATAGAAATTACTGCTTTTAGTGACAAAGCCAATGAATTTCATAATGTAGAATCATTGCAGTGTCAGGTAGATTCCTACTTCAGCCACCTGGCCCAGATAAATACACTGAGGAAGAATTGTGGTTTGGGCCACATGAACATCATGCTCTTGTCAGATATGACTAAACAAACTTCCCGAGACCTGGGTGTGCTATTTGTTAGAAGGTCCTGTCCTTGCACTAAGAGGTCTCTTCATAATTGACCCCAATGGAGTCATCAAGCCTCTGAGTGTCAATGATCTCCCAGTGGGCCCAAGCATGGGAGAGACCCTCAGCTTGGTGAAGGCATTCCAGTTTGTGGAATCCCATTGAGAAGTCTGCCTAGCCAGCTGGACACTGGATTCTCCTATAATCTAACTCCATCCGATTGCTTCCAAGAAATACTTTAGGAAGGTTAATCAGTATACCATCCCATGTATGCCTGTAGCTTATCACACCAGAAAAGAACTTAAAGCATTTCAAAGAATATTATTTATAGAAGGCAAAAATCAAATCACACTTTTAGACACAAATATTACTCTATATGTTCTGTTTTGATAACATGACCTAGGTTTCTTTTGATGGGGCTTCCCAGGTGGTGCTAGTGGTAAAGAACAAACCTGCCAATGCAGGAGACATAAGAGATTTGGGTTCCATCCTTGAGTTGGGAAGATCCTTTGGAGGAGGGTATGACAACCCTCTCCAGTATTCTTGCCTGGAGAATCTCACGGACTGAGGAGCCCGATGGGCTGCAGTCCATAGGGTTGCAAAGAGTTAGACACAACTGAAGTGACTTAGCGTGCATGCATATAGGTTTTTAAAATGTGGTTATTTATTAAGGCAAGGAGTGCCTTATTGGCAATATATAGATTTCTGGCTGGTTTCCATGGAATGTGTAGTTCACCTATTTCTTGGATCATGCCTTCCTTGGGAAAAATAATCAAGTCTTTTTTCTCAACCTTACTTGAACCTTTGTATATACCAGAGAGGTACATCTGGTGTGGAATACTTCTGATCCGGGGCTTGACATTTTCTTCTTAAATTTCTTTGTATTAAATTAGATTTTATTTTAAGATCATAGGTTTAAACTGTTGGCATCAGTGGTCTAATTTAACACTTGAAATGAATGTGTGTGTGATTGAAGCAAATGTGAATCGTGCTTCTTAAAAAAAAAAACACAGTGGCAAAGCAACGTAACTGATCATTCATATTTCTCATCGCTGAGATTTACAGTATAGAGTTACTCTACTTATTTTGTTAGCTGAGTTGTTGTCTACATACATTTTTACTATTGATTAGATGTAATTACAAAGGGTTTTTTAAAAATTTGAATCATTTATGCGCTTGAATCATTGCAATTACTTCCTTTCCTGAACTGCCCAATGTAAAAAATATAATAATTTAAAAAATTACTAAAAAGAAAAAAAGACGACTTTTCTGGTGGTCCAGTGGTTAAGAATCCACCCACCACTGCAGGGGACATGGGTTTGATCCCTGGTTCAGGAAGATTTCACGTGCCGTGTGGCAACTAGGCCCTTGTGCTGAAGCTACTGAAGCCTGTGTGCCTAGAGCCTGTGCTCTGAAACAAGAAAAGCCACCACAGTGAGAAGCCCAAGTAACCCACCGAAGAGCAGCCCCCACTTGCCACAACTAGAGACAGTCCGTGTGCAGCAATGAAGACCCATCAAAGCTAGAAATTAATAAATAAATTAACTATAAAAAAGATTTTAAAAAAGAAGTAGTCATTATTATTATTTCCCTTTACGTGTGAGGAGACGGAGCAGAGAAGCTGAGAGACATGGTCAAGGTCAAATAGGTGCTGAGGGGCATGGCTGGGGCCTGACCCTGCCTTGGCTGTAGGCCCCCGCACCCTCCTCCACCAGGCCAGTTCACCTCTCTGTCTTCTGAGGCCCTGTGGTCCCTGAGCTTGTGGTTTCATGTGGGGGTGGCTGGAGAGAAGACTGTGTCTATGAGGTAAAGAGGACCAAACATGGCGGGCCTGGTTATTTTGTTTTCTCAGCTGAGAAACGCCAACACACAGTGAGTGAGTCGGTATTGAGTCTGGCGTCTACCCCTCCGTCCCCTGAGTGGCTGTGGTTTCCCAGGGCCCGAGGTGAAGTCCCACAGAGGGAGTGAGCATGACGTGAGTCCCAGGGAGACTGGAACCCTGGGAACTTTACCTCAGCTTCTGACTTGGGTGCTGGAGGGGGTGTAAAATGCAGGCCCAGCTGAGCAGCCCAGGGAGGCTCAGCATGAGTGGGGAGGGGAGGTTGGGGCAGGGCCTGTGGGTTTAGATGGCCCCAGAGTGAGATCCATACCTATGAGCTGTGTGACCTCAGGCAACTCACTTACATCCTTTGGGCCTGACTTTCCTCAACTGTTAATGCAGGTCTGAGCTGTCTCTACTTCAGACAGCGGTGAAGACACATGGGGAAAATCCATGTTCAGAGCTCAGCCAGAACCTGGCCCAGAGGAAGTGTAGCCAACGCCTACACATGGTAGCTGGTATGACAGATTTTGGGATGTGCCAGGAGATTGGAAAGAAAGAGGAGTATTGATCTACTCAATGAATTTACAGACAAGAAAGTGGCCTTACTACATTGAAAACAAACTCAGATTAAATTAAAGTTAATACTTGGTGCTGACAGGGAGTCAATAGAGAGGGTCCATGGAGAAACGGAATCCTCAAAAGGATTGAAGGAAGGCAGGAGGGAAGACTGGAACAGGTGGGGCCTATAGAGTTCAATGGCTGAGGGTTCTAGAACCTTCTGCCGTCAGAACTGGCCCTGGGTGATATTCATCTCTTCTGGAGACCTTGTCCCAGATGTTTCCTAGGATACCCAAGCTATCCCCTCCCCATCTCCCTTCCTACAAATCGCACAGTATGTCACCCCCAACATAAGAACACATGGGCGTGCACACACACACATACACACACACCACCTCTCCACGCCACTTTTTGTTTGAAGAACCACCAAGCTTGGATTTTCCCTGAGAAGGGCTTGTCAGTCAAGAAGTGTGTTACCCAGAGCTAATGAGTAACTCAAGAGAGATCAAAAGATAGAAGTGATGCCTTTTATTAAGCTCACAGATTTATTATAAGTGAGTCGGCAGGACCACACAGGCCTCTGGTCCCAGAGCAAGAAAACTGAGTGTGTGTGTGGTCTGCAGCAGTTGAGAGGCAGGGAGACGGCGGTGTGAGCCTAATAAAGGCTGTAATTGGCACTTCTTTCCCCTGAAAAACCAAGCAACCACCTTCTCCCATTGCCAGGTTCCCTCCTTATGTGGAAGGGTATACATGGTGAGGGGAGAAAGGTGGGGGGTGGGGGATGGAGTTTAGCCAGCGGAGGAGTGGGAGATGGGTAGGCAAAGCTTTGGCTGGGTGGCCATGGCTCGGAATACACAGGTAACAGAGCAGGGGTCCTTCTTACTGGGAGACTCTCCAATGGGCAATCAGGAGGTGGGTTTTTAAGGGCCCTCCATCCCCCCAGGCTAATCATAGGTATTTAATTCTTACCCTTTTTGTGGAAGGATCATTTCCACAAATTGGTGTCTGGTTCATTATTAGTCCCTGGAGAAGGTAATGGCAATCCACTCCAGTATTCTTGCCTGGAGAATCCCATGGACAGAGGAGCCTGGAAGGCTACCATCCATGGGGTCAAGAAGAGTCGGACACGACTGAATGACTAACACACTTATTATTAGTATTACTATTTCATTATAATAAATACTGTAAATATTTGTTGCAATAGCAACAAATTGTTTTTAAAAAACTCTAACAGTTGACTTCAGCTCTCACAACCCAAAAGAAAGCAATAGTGAGTGAGTGTGGGTATGTTGGGGGGGGGCCCTCTCTGCCCAAGGGTGACGGACAAGCAGGTAATGTTGCCTTGGACATTTACAAGATGAACTGAGCAGTTTTGGACATCTGTTTCTACTTTGGCCAGGCCAAGACACTGGACTTACCTTCTTTGAATGACCCTTATGATGTATGAATGGTTGCTCAGTCTTATCTGACTCTATGCGACCCCATGGACTATAGTCCTCTGGGCTGCTCTATCCATGCTATTCCCCAGGCAAGAATACTGGAGTGGGTAGCCATTCCCTTCTCCAGGGGATCATCCCAATCCAGGGATCAAACCAGAGCCTCTTGCATTGCAAGAGGACTATGTCTGAGCCACCAGGGAAGCCGTGAATGACCCTAGGAAGAGCCATATTCAAGGAGGCTCTTCCTTCACAGACCGTGGACAGGTCTGGACACGTCTGCGCCACACCTTTGTCATCTGTACAGTGAGAGGGCAGAACCACCTGATGGTGAGGCTCTTCTCGCTTCAGCAACTGAATCAGGGCTGTACAGCAAGGCCCCTCTGTAACTCAAGTACACAGTTCTGGGCTCGGCACCCTTCCCCTCCCCATCACGACCCCAGCCCATATTTGCTGCGGTTCTTCCAAGCATCCCCTGTAGCCCCCACCCACTCGCTGACTCCTTCCTCGCTCTCAGCCGTCTCCCCATCTGCCCGGCGCCCACCACACGCATCAGAGCCTGGCTAATTCTGCTTTGGCAAACCATCACCCCTGATAATTCCCCCCAAGCATTCCTTGGCAGGCTCCTCTTCTCTTCAGCAGACTTTAAGAGCCAAGAGCAGCCGTGAGCTCATGTTCTGCTTGGCTTTATTACTTCTAGAAAGCCGGCTTCATGGACTAATGTGCTATTAATTATTGCTGCAAGTAATTGAATCCAAGTTGAATATTCTGAGACAGCTTGAAAAAAAAAAAACCCCTTCAATGCAGGAGATTGACTTTGAATGCTTTTTTATTGCTTGCTCTGCCTTCAGGTAAAAAATAGAAGGTCGTTGCTGGTTGCTAAACAAGGGGGTTTGGTAGACGAGCAGGGCATTAGGAGAGCCTCCAGAGATGGAAGGGATGAAGAACACTAACGTGAACTAGGACTTCATATTTGTTAGCTCATTTAAACATCAGAACAATTGACTTTTATTATTCCCAGCTTCCAGGGGATGGGACTGAAGCTTCAAGAAGGTAAGTCCTGGACTTCGCTGTTGCTTCAGTGGCTAAGACGCTGCACACCCAATGCTGGGGACCCAGGTTCCATCCCTGGCCAGGGAATTAAAATTCTGCATGCCACAACTAAGACCCGGTACAGCCAGATAAATAAAAATAAATATTTTTTAAAAAAGAAGAAGAAGAAGGAGATGGTAAGTCGTACAATTAGTGGCAGAACTAGGTTTGGAACCAAGTCTGTCTCACTTCAGACACTGTGTTCTTCCCTGATGCCTATGACCTTTATGTTATGCAAATATAAGGACGAGGACATCAGCTGACAGTAAGTACACCTACGGAAGGCTTTTTCCTGATTGTGAGTGGCAGTACTGACCATTTGTTTCATCCAAAAGTAGGGATGGCTGAACATTTTTAGGCTTTAGAGAAAATCACTTAACATTCTGCATAGGTAAGAAAAATTAAAAATCAAATCTAAGTATTATAGTTAGCAAGAAATGATTTTTACTTAGTAATACAGTGATAGAGAAAAATGTGGGAGGGCACATACTTTATGGAGCTGCATTTTTAAAGAAACATTTTATTTTATTTTTAAGACCCAATTTTATTTTACTTTATTTATACTTTTTGGCCACATGACAAGTGGGACCTTAGTTCCTTTGTCTGGGATTGAACCCAAGCCCTTTGCATTATTGGAAGTGCAGTCTTAACCACTGGACCACTAGGTAAGTCCCAACAGAGCTGACTTTTAGAAGTCATTTATTCTCCCATAAGTCCTATTGCCTCTGCTATCTCTTTTTCTTAAGAATCTTACTCTAGAGAAAGCTCTGAATGTTCCTTAATCCTTCAGTTACAGGAATGTGAACATGTGGTTAAGGGCCAGTTTCTAGAATGCAAATGCAAATGTAAGTATTTGTTTGAGAACAGAAGGAAATGGCAGCCCACTCCAGTATTTTTGCCTGGAAAATCCCATACATAGGGGAACCTGGCAGGCTACAGTCCATGGAGTAGCAAGTGTTAAATACAACTTAGCAACTAAACCACTACCAAGGTAGAAACTAAGAGGAACAGTATGAATGTTACAGGATAACATTTGAACTTTATATGGGTAAAAGGAGGAGTGTAGAGAGAAAGAGAAGACAGGAGGGAAGGGAAACTTAGAGACTTGCTTCTTTTGGTAGTTTCAACTCACACTTTAGATTCAGTTCAGTTCAGTTCAGTTACTCAGTCATGTCTGACTCTTTGTGACCCTATGAATAGCAGCATGCCAGTCCTCCCTGTCCATCACCAACTCCCAGAGTTTACTCAAACTCATGGCCATTGAGTTGGTGATGCCATCCAGCCATCTCATCCTCTCTCATCCCCTTCTCCTCCTGCCCCCAATCCCTCCCAGCATCAGGGACTTTTCCAATGAGTCAACTCTTCACATGAGGTGGCCAAAGTATTGGAGTTTCAGCTTCAGCATCAGTCCTTCCAATGAACACCTCAGACTGATCTCCTTTAGGATGGACTGGTTGGATCTCCTTGCAGTCCAAGGGACGCTTCAGTCCAAGAGTCTTCTCCAACACCACAATTCAAAAGCATCAATTTTTCAGTGCTCAGCTTTCTTCACAGTCCAACTCTCACATCCATACATGACCACTGGAAAAACCATAGCCTTGACTAGATGGACCTTTGTTGGCAATGTAATGTCTCTGCTTTTTAATATGCTCTCTAGGTTGGTCATAACTTTCCTTCCAAGGAGTAAGCGTCTTTTAATTTCATGGCTGCATTCACCATGTGCAGTGATTTTGGAACCCAAAGACATAAAGTCTGACACTGTTTCTACTGTTTCCCCATCTATTTGCCATGAAGTGATGGAACCAGATGGCACGATCTTAGTTTTCTGAACGTTGAGCTTTAAGCCAACTTTTTCACTCTCCTCTTTCACTTTCATCAAGAGGCCTTTTAGTTGCTCTTCACTTTCTGCCATAAGGGTGGTGTCATCTGCATATCTGAGGTTATTGATCCACCATTTAGATTAGGCATCAGCAAACTTCAGCCTGTGGACCAAATCCCACCCTCTACTTGAATTTGTTTAGTGTATAAGCTGAGAAGGGCTCACCAGATAGTACAAGTGGTAAACAACATGCCTGCCAAGACTGGAGGAATAAGGGAGGTGGGTTCATTCCCTGGGTTTGGAAGATCCCCTGGAGGAGGGCATGGCAACCCACTGTAGTATTCTTGCCTGGAGAATCCATGGACAGAGGAGCCTGGTGGGCTACAGTCAGACACGATTGAAGCGAATTGGCACACACATAAGCTAAAAATTGTTACTGTAATTATTGGGGAAAAAAAAAATCAACCATTGAATGAACAACTCCAAGAATAAATCATACTGTATGTCAGCTATGGACTCTGTATGATAGTGATGTGTCAGTGTAGGTGCATCAGTTGTAACACATGGACCACACTTCTGGGGGATGTTGGTGATAGAGGAGGCTGTGCATATGTGGGTAGTGGGGTATATGGGAACTCTCTGTACTTTCTTCTCCATTTTGCTGTGAACCTAAAACTGCTCTAGACAAAAGGAAAAAAAAAGAAAATCTTATAAAAAATCAAAAGAAGACAATTTTGTGACACATGAAAATCATGTGAAATTCAAATGTCAGTGTCCATAAATGAAGTTTTATTGGAACACAGCTGTGCACATTTGGTTGTGCATTGCCTGTGGCTGATTTTATACCGCAATGTCAGAAGTGAGAAGTTTCTACAGAGACTGAAATATTTACTATCCAGCCCTTTACAGCAAAACATTTGCTGACACCTACTTCAGAGAGTTTCTGCTCTTAACCATGTCCCCCCTTCCCTTTCTCTATCTTGCTCATCTTTCTACTTCCCTACCATCCCCTTTACCATTAGGAAAGAAAAAGAAGGAAGGAGCTGCGGATTGCATTCAAAGTGAGAGGGTGTTGAACTTGATAATGCTTGATTTCTTATTTTTTTAACTTTTTTGTTCCTTAAGCAGAAAATTTTAGTCATCTGGAAATTTCATATTCTGATTCAAACTCTTAGCTTAGATAGACACTGTGTTCATCAGATCCACATTCATCCCTCATATGGTCATGCCAGATAGATGATGTTGTAATGAATATGTAGATTTCAGACTCACCTAGATGTACGAGCCAAGGGCTGAACAAAAAAGTCAAGGTAAAATAATTGTCAAAATAATTTGAGCTCCCGTCTCAAATCTTAAGAAAAGAGAAAGAGAGAAGGAAGAGGCAGGGCCGAATAATCTGCAGAGATGTCAGATTACATCAT
This sequence comes from Cervus canadensis, assembly GCF_019320065.1. NCBI lineage: Eukaryota > Metazoa > Chordata > Mammalia > Artiodactyla > Cervidae > Cervus > Cervus canadensis. Next base: position 45,881,932 of record NC_057390.1, read on the forward strand.
CATTCTATGACCCTTCTGAGGTTGGCGGAGCCTTCCCTGGGGGACACTGATGGACGCTGCAACTTGAATCTGTGCTGGAAGAGAATCTCTTTTCATTTACAATGTACTGTGGTTGTCACTGCTTTCAAAGAACTACAGCTCTCTGTGTGTATACGTGCCTGTGTGTGCTCAGTCCTGCCTGACTCTTTGCAACCCCGTGGACCGTGACCCATCAGAGTGTGACTCCTCTGTCCATGGAATTTTCCAGGCCAGAATACTGGAGTGGGTTGCCATTTCCTCCTGCAGAGAATCTTTCTGAACCAGGGATCAAACCCATGTCTCTTGAATCGCCTACGTAGGTAGGCAGATTCTTCACCACTACGCCACCTGGGAAGCTCATCCATGTGCTACAGTTCTACTGTCTGTCTTATTCCTGTCACTGGGCAGGGGTACCGGGACAAGTGTGAGGAGCGAGAAGACCATTCTGGTCCACTAACTCTAGGAGAAGAGCCACTCGTGTGTCCTTCTCAGGGCCCAACAGTCTGAGCTGCTTTTCTGCATGATGATGGTTGAATGGCATCATTAACTCGATGGACATGAGTTTGAGCAAACTCCGGGAGATAGTGAAGGAAAGGGAAGCTTGGCGTGCTGCAGTCCATGGGGTTGCAAAGAGTTGGACACGACTTAGTGACTGAACAGCAACGACAACCCAGTTCGGTTTTCACCGTGCCTCCGTAGCTTGGTTGGCACTCCGAGAGTCCCACCTCTTATTGCTTCTCAAGGACTTGAGTTCCTTCTGATGGTTAAATGACTTTGGCATTTTACAGTTTCCCCCTCACCACCTGTGGACCTAGTCTACTGGGGCTTCTTTCCTCCCCAACCTCCACACGATAAAAACCCTTAGGTTTTATCTTCACTCTCACAGAGTTTTCCTGGGAGACTCCCTTCTTCCAAGAGTGAAAATATTTATTTTATACCGATGACTCCAGAAACTATTCTACTTAGTGCTGGTCCTTCTTCTCTAGGGCAACCAGTGTGTATGTTTCCAAAACTCTTATATATTCACTTAATAATTATTCATTGAGAACTTGCCCTGTTCCATCACTATATTGAACACCTTGGCCCAGTGTTACTCTGTGTAACTATGTGGCTATGAGTAGCTACAGTAGCTGTGAGCCCTGTCCTCAGGGAGAAAGAAGACAAGAGATACCCAAAGGATGACACGAAACATAATGATCACAGTGATAAATGCCTGGAAAAAGGTACATGGTGCTGTGAAAGTACATGGCAAGAGGACATAATATTGGACTGTCCTGGTGGTCCAGTGGTTAAGAATCTGCCTGTTAATGCAGGGGACATGAGCTTGATCCCTGCTCTGGGAAGACTCCATGTGCTATGGGGCAACTAGGCCCATGTGCCACAATTACTGAGCCTGTGCTCCAGAGCCTGAGAGCCACAACTACTGAGCCCACATGCTACAGCTACTGAATCTGTGCTCCCTACAACAAGAGGAGCCACTGCAATGAGAAGCTTGTGACCTCAACTAGAGAGTAGCCCCTGCTCACCCCCAGCTAGAGAAAGCCCTCACACAGCAAGGGAGACCCAGTGCAGCCAAAACCAAAATAGATAAATAAGAGGCATGATATTATTTGGAGGGGGTTAGGGGACTTACTCCTTGGAAGGAAAGTTATGACCAACCTAGACAGCATATTAAAAAGCAGAGACATTACTTCGCCAACAAAGGTTCGTCTAGTCAAGGCTATGGTTTTTCCAGTGGTCATGTATGGATGTGAGAGTGGACTGTGAAGAAAACTGAGCACCGAAAAATTGATGCTTTTGAACTGTGGTGTTGGAGAAGACTCTTGAGAGTCCCTTGGACTGCAAGGAGATCCAACCAGTTCATCCTAAAGGAGAACAGTCCTGGGTGTTCATTGGAAGGACTGATGCTGAAGCTGAAACTCCAGTACTTTGGCCACCTCATGTGAAGAGTTGACTCATTGGAAAAGTCCCTGATGCTGGGAGGGATTGGGGGCAGGAGGAGAAGGGGACGACAGAGGATGAGATGGCTGGATGGCATCACCGACTCGATGGACACGAGTTTGAGTAAGCTCTGGGAATTGGTGATGGACAGGGAGGCCTGGCGTGCTGCGATACATGGGGTCACAAAGAGTCGGACACAACTGAGTGACTAAACTGAACTGAACTGAGGGGACTTTACCGGAAAATGAATTACAAGCTAAAATCTGAAAAGCTAAAAAGAGTTAACAAGATAAAGTGGAGAATGTTTGGGCTAGTAGGAATAAAGTGAGTAAAAACCTAGAAGATGGGAGGGAGCATGATGGACTCAGGGAACTAAAAGAAGTCCATGGTGGCTGGTAGCTGGAGTATTTTAGAAAAACGGGAAAGAGTTTTCAGTTGCTGCCAGAAAGACAGGCTACAGAAAGATAATATGTGGTCTTCTTTTGACCGATTAGATCAGCTTTGATCCGTTAGATCAATTTTGATTGGCTACACATAACAGAAACATCTTAACTTGGCATAATAAATAAGAAAATGTATTGTCTTATGTAACTGGAAGCCATATGCACAAACAGGCTTGAGAATTGACTTCATCTAATGGCTGTGTTAGTTAACAATTGCTGTGTACCAAATTATCCCTGAAATTAGGCAGCTGACAACAACATTTATTATCTCACAGTTTATCTAGGTTAAGAATCTAAGAGTGGCTTGGTTGGATGCCTCTGACCTCTCATGGGGCTGCAGCCAGGGTACCAACCAAGGCTCCAGTCACCCCAAGACATGACTAGGACTGAAAGATATTCTTCCAAGATCAGCTGAGTGGCTTTGGCAGTGGTTATTCAGGTTTCCAAGGCAGTTAGACTGAGAAACTTGGTTCTTCACTGTCTGGGCCTCTCCATAGGTTTGTTGTTATTGTTCAGTTGCTCATTCTGACTCTTTGCAATCCCATGGACTGCAGCATACCAGGCTTCCCTGTCCTTCACCATCTCCTGAAGTTTGCTCAAACTCATGTCCATTGTGTTGGTGATGCCATCCAACTGTCTCATCTTCTGTCATCCCCTTCTCCTCCTGTCCTCAGTCTTTCTCAATATCAGGGTCTTTTCCAGTTAGTCAACTCTTCACATCAGGTGGCCAAAGTATTGGAACTTCAGCATCAGTCCTTCCAATGAATATTCAGGACTGATTTCCTTTAGGATTGACTAGTTTGATCTACTTGCTGTACAAGGGACACTCAAGAGTCTTCTCCAATACCATAGTTCTAAAGCATCAGTTCTTCAGCACTCAACCTTCTGCATGGTCCAGCTCTCACATCTGTATGTGACTACTGGAAAAACCATAGCTTTGACTATATGGACATTTGTCAGCAAAGCAATATCTCTGCTTTTTAATATGCTTTCTAGTTTTGTCATAGCTTTTCTTCCAAGGAACAAGAATCTTTTAATATTGTGGCTGCAATCACCATCTGCAGTGATTTTGGAGCCCAAGAGGTTTGTGTGCAGCATGAAAGCTTGCTTTACCTAGTGGAAGTGAGCTAAGACACAGAGAGAGAAAACCTGAGGTAGAAGTTACAGTCTTTTTCATCTAACATCAGAAATGATACACCACCACTTCCACCCTATTCTGTGCATTAGAAGAGAGTCTCTAGGTTCTGCCCATACACAAGGGGAGGAGATTACCCAATGGCATGAATCCAGGAGGCAGGGACCGTGGAAGGGGTGCAGCTCGGAGGGCTGCCCACCATGGGCTCCATCTATGCTTTTAGTTCTGCCTTTCCTCTTTGCATCACTGCTTATCAGGGTGGAAACAAGATGGCTATATGATTGAAGAGCTTTATGTCCATGCAAGACTGCATCCTAAGGAAGAGAACAAGATCACTTGCAGATGCTGCCCAAGAAAATAATCACTTTCCTAGAAGTCTCCTCCAAACTTCCCTCCATGTCCCAGTGGTTCACTTGATGAATCATGACTGATTTAAGTTAGTCATGGTAATGCCATTTTCCTTTGCCATATTTTCACATTACCAGGTTCTACTGTACTTATAAAGGGCCCAGTGATGCAGTATCGATGTGTGACATGTAAGAGAAAATCTGCTGGGAGGCTTTTGGGGGATATTTATTTGCTTATAAAAGGAGATGATCAGACTTCCCTGGTGGCCCAGTGGATGAGAATTTGCCTGCCAATGCAGGGGACATGAGTTTGATCCCTGGTCTGGGAAGATTCCACGTGCCGAGCGGCAACTAAGCCTGTGGACCACTATTGAAGCCCGAGTGCTCTAGAGGCTGTGCTCCGTAACAAGAGAAGGCTGCACGCAGCAACAAAGCGTAGTCCCTGCTCGCCACAAGTAGAGAATGTCATACAAAACGATGAAGACCTAGCACAGCCAAAAATAATATAAATAATTTAAAAAAAAAAAGAAGACCATCATTTGAAGCAATGCTCCACTTACCAACTTCCCCAGGCTTCCTACTTTTAAATATGGTTGTAACATCTGGTGCTATAGAAGCTTTTCTGTGCTCATGAGGTGACAGATGGGAGGACCAACAGCCAACATGCTGAAGATGAGAGCAGAAAGATCATGGGTCTTTGACAACATTGTAGAGCAACTACATTAAACAAGGAACATGTATGAGTTGATTAAGGTTCTCTATTGCTTAGGCTACTGTGAGTCAGGTGCTCTATTGCTTGAATCTCAACATAGCCTGTGTGTGTGTCTAGTTGCTCCTTTGTGACACTTTGGACTGTAGCCTGCCAGGCTCCTTTGTCCATGGGATTCTCCAGGCAAGAATACTGGAGTGGGTTGTCATGCCTTCCTCCAGGGGATCTTCCCAACCCAGGAACTGAATTAGTGTGTCCTGCATTGCAGACAGATTGTTTGCCTGCTGAGCCATAGAGGAAACCCTCAACACGGCCTAGCTGATAACATTTCTCATAGGTGTGAGGTAGAGGGTTGCTAAGCAACCAAGAATATCCTTCAGAGACCATGTTAAGAATTGAGGTCTTTATTCTAGAAACAGTCAGATTTGTGTTTCTGAAAGATTGGAGGGTAATTGGAGAGGAGGGCAATGGAATAGAAGCAGAGAAAGGGTAGGAGGTGATTAGAGTATCCAGGAGAAAGGTCCTTGTCTAATGTTTGGGGCAAATGAAAGCAGGACTTGCATTGGAGGCAGAAAAGGGATGGAGGTAAATGACTGGGGTTCAGAGGAGTGGGTTAAGAGGAGTTTCCATGTGGGAAACTTTAGGAAAGTCCTAATCTTGTGGTAATGATTCAGGGTCTGTTTCTTCTTTTTTCTGAAAATATTTGAAACATACACATCCCATAACTTTTTGCTTTTGAGAAGTTCTATTTAGAAGCTTTCAAATACTTAGTTTCATTTTGTTTGTGGCTAATTCTATGTGTCTCTAGTGATTTCCCTATGAAGGCAGGAGTGAATGAATTGGGAGGTGAGTTGAGGATAAATTCTTCTTCATCATTAGATTTGTACCTTTGTTATCATGTGATGGTAATAAATTATCATTTAGAAATAAAACACATAATGTATTTCAAAAGATCCTCTTGATTTTTAAAGTACTTGTAGGGCATGACGTGCTTACTTCTGAATGGAATATCTCAACCTTCGAAGAAACTCTAACTCTTGCCTGTGCTTAGATTTGCTTAGAATTTAAGAATTGCTTAGATTTTTAGGAAAAAGCAATTAAGCTATAGATGGTTCAAGATGCCCATTATGCCTTATTATAAAACAACACTGAATGGACTGAATCTGCTTGTCTGATTCATTCTTGAAGTGTAAGTAGAAGCAGGATTAGTTTAGTGATGGAGGCCCCTGGTTTGGAGTTAGCCCATCTGGGTTCCCAATTCTGACTGTTACTAGTTCTATGACTTTAAGAAAGTTCCTTAATGTTTCTGAGTCTCAGAGAAATTTCCTGGAACACTGGTGGTATTAGTGTGTGTGTGAGTCTGGGTGGGGCATCCTTCCAAGGGTTTCAGGGAGAAGAGCACATGGCAAGGTGCCTGGAGCCTTGTGGCTGATAGGACACCATACGATAAATGGTAGTTGATTATTAAAATTTTTAATAAAATCACCATGGGAACATCTTATTAAATCTCCCCTGCTCCAGGCTAAACACATTAAACATTTCATGTGGATAATTCAAAGAGCCCACTGTGTTTATACTAGGTTTTCTTTGACTTCAGAGAAGAAATGAGTCTGGCAATTCTTCCCTCTCCCCATGGGAGACTCAGCGCCTTTGGTGGGTGTACGGGGCTGGCGGGCCTCCCTCTAGCTGAGAACTGAGCCCACCGAGTTGGCTGTCCTGCTCACCCACCAAGCATCTGCTGAGGGGTCCTGTGGCCCCTGGCAGGGCCCCCTGCAAGGGGAGAGCTAGAGAGAGCTAGAGAGGATTCTGACAGAACAGACCTTCTGGGACTACCCTCTGCATCTCCCCACCCCTCGCCCCAAGGTCCTGGCCATCTTGCTTTGCTCCTTCAATTTCCACCCCCGACTATTTCCCTGAGCTGTGCGGTCCCCTCCTTCTTCTCTGCCACCTGTTGCCTCTGATAGGTTTTCTCTCTTCCTATTTTACTACAGAAGAGATGGCAGGAGGCCTTAGAAGAGTCTCCATGAATCATGGCCCCAAGCAAAACCCCAGTCCTTTGAGAGTTCCTAAGGCTCATGGTGGCCGGTTATAGAGATGGTAACCCTGTGGGCTGCCCAGGCTCAGTTCTCCCATTTCCTCTCTCCTCCTTCTCTCCCTATCCCTCCTGCTTTCTTTCCTTCTTCCCTCTCTCTCTCTCCATTTCCTCATTCTCCTTCTCTTCCTTCCTTCCCTCCTTCCCTTTCTCTCTCTTTCCTCCCTCTGCCTCTGTGAGGAAAGGCAGATGTGTACCTTGGTGGTGATGATGGAGAGATGGCTGAAAGATTCGCTGGAGAGAAAAAACAGATACTTGCATCTCCCAAGATCTTTAGCCCGGGAGCTGGGAAGGGAGCCTGGGAGTGAAAACAAGGATGAGTTTCTCTGAAGGTGGGAAGCAAGAAGGGGTGGTGGATACCATCCATGAAGGCTCCTTGGCAGTGATGTGGCCATGAGAGAAGGTAGGAGAATGACCCTAAAGTTTATATTCCCACCTCTCTCTTCCATCCAGTCACCAGAGGCCCCCATAGCCCCCAGTCCTGCAGTGACAACCTAAGAGAAGAGAGACGAGGTTGTTCCCATGGTGGTGGGTCTGCAGTTACAAGCAGGAGGGGAGGGAAGTGCCCAAGCTTGTGGGGAAGGAGTCGGGGAGGGGCGGTGTTGTCAGTCAGCTGGATGGACAGTCATGGGGTCCAGGCTGCACCCACAGTGGGGTTGTGGGGGACCCCATCTACCCAACACCTTCATATGCATATGCATTTACATATATGGGGGTGTCTACTTTGCACCCCAAACTGGATCTACACACAGAATGGATGAGTGGGTTTTGATGTTGCCACTACCAGGTTGCTGCTGGCAACAAGAAAATCAATCTCACAACAAGCTTCTGCTTAAATGTTAAATGTTAGTTGCTCAGTCATACCCGACTCTTTGTGACCCCTTGGACTGTAGCCTGACAGGCTCCTCTGTCCACAGGGATTCTCCAGTCAAGAATACTGGAGTGAGTTGCCATTCCCTTTTCCAGGGGATGTTTCTGACCCAGGGATCAAATCCACGTCTCCTGTTGTCTCTGGCATGGCAGGCAGATTCTTTACCTTCTGAGCCACCTGGCTTACCTTTTCAATGAGTTCGTCCCTCACAAACCTCCTTAAAATGCCTCCTCTCCCACCTTCTGAGTCCCTGCCCATCTCCCTTCTTTAGCTGTTTCCCCACAGTCCTAATTAGTATCTACTCTGCTTCTTTCTCTCCCCCAGCTAGAATTTAAGGCCCCAGAGGGTAGAGACATTGTTTTATTCACTGCTACATCCTCAGCTCTAAAAAGAATGCCTGGGGAATTCCCTAGGTGGTCCACTGGTTAGGACTCAGCACCTTCAATCACAGGATTTAGGTTCAATCCCTGGTTGGGGAACTAAGATCCCTCAAGCTGTGTGGTGTGGCCAAAAAAAAAGCGGGGGGTGGGGGGTAAATAAAAATTAAAATGTCTCACTTGCAATAGATGCTCAGTAAATATTTTTTGAAAGAAGGAAGGAAGATGGGAGGAACAGGGGAAAGAAGAGGCAAAAGGAGAGGAAGAGAATATGAGGGGGCAGGAGAGATGGAAGAAAAGAAATATAGACTGTGGTCCAAGCCCAGGGGTGTCTGTCTGGCCCTGGGCTATCTTTTACGGTTCCCAGCACATAATTCTGCATTGAGGACAGCTCAGATTATCCCCTAGCAGAGGCATGCAGGACCCTGAGTACTGGTCTTGGACTGGATCAGGAGCCCCCTGGAGGCAGGCTTTTCTGACACTACCACATGATGCCTCCTCCATGGCCTGGAAATGTGGTCCATACATTATTGAATGTAAGCTTCATAGCATCCCTGTGAGAAGAGTGCTGTTAATATCCCATTGTTATAGAAAAGTAAGGTCAGTAGAGGTCAGATGACTTATCTGTCCGAAGTCACAGAGATGGTTGGTGGGGACTCTGAGCTTTGACCCACATTTGATGGATCCCAAGGCTTCTCTCTTCCTGCCATGCCACGGGTGCTCTCACTTGGCCTCCTGGGAAGCAGCCCATCCTGCAAACCTCTGCCTCTTCCCTGCCAAATGTAAATTACTCTGTCCTCTGGTTTCTGATCAATCCATTCCCGCAAAGGCGCCAGCTGCTGCTAACAGCTGAGCTGTTACTCTGAGGGCAGTGAATAAGACAGCCCTGTAGTGCTTTTGCTGGCCTGCTTCAAGCAGGAAACAGATGGAAGCTAATAATCCGTCTGCCAATGCAGGAGACACAAGAGATGTGGGTTCAGTCCCTGGGTCAGGAAGATCCCCTGGCGAGGGGGGATGGCGACCCATTCCAGTACTCTTGCCTGGAGCATTCCACGGACAGAGGAGCCATGGGGTCACATGCCTGAGTGACTTAGCACACACACACAGTAATCATAGTAGAGCCCAGCATGTAGTAGGAATCCAAGAAGTTTCTGAGGCTGTTGTAACTCATTCTGAGTTGTGTAGGAATCCAGGGTCCTGTATATATTTTTTTTAATTTTAATTTTGAAAAATTGAAGTATGGCTGATTTACAGTGTTTCAGGTGTAGAGCACAGTGATTTAGTCATATATGTGTGTTCATGCTAAGTCACTTCAGTCATGTCTGACTCTTTGCAACTCCATGAACCATGCCTGCCAGGCTCCACTGTCCATGGGATTCCCCAGGCAAGAATACTGGAATGAGTTGCTATTTCCTTCTCCAGGGGATCTTCCTGATCCTGGATTCCAACCTGCATCTCTTACATCTCCTGCAATGGCAGCTGGGAAGCCACTCAGCCACATGTGTGTGTGTGTGTGTGTGTGTGTGTGTGTGTGTGTATACATTCTCTTTCAGATTCTTTTCCATTACAGGTTATTACAAGATAGTTGAACATAGTTCCTTGTGCTGTGTGGTTTATCTATCAAGATCCTGCGTTATCCACCTCTTCTCTCTTTTATTCAGATATACTTATTGCCTCCCAGCTTTGAACAATCTTTCACAGTTGAAAAAGTTCTCTCACACCCAGGATCTCCTTTGGGCTTTGCAATAAAGCCCATGAGGTGGCTCAATAGCCCCATTTTTCAGATGAAGATACTGAGCCTCCCAGGCTAGTGTTGTTCCTACAGCATTACAGCCCCACTTTCTTTCTCCTCCTTTCCTCAGTCCAAAAAGAGTCATCACTCTTTTAGATACAGAGAAGAGGGACTATGACATATGCCTCTGCCCTTTCTGTTTTCCTTTGTGTTTCTGAGGTGCCAGGTGTGGTTTCCAGGTCATGTATGACAAGAATCATATTATTTGCACAAAACAGGAAAATCTCTGCCAAGCACCCTGGCAGATTTCTAACTTTCACTATGAAGATAGTGGAAGATGTCACAGTCCAGCCATGTGTTTCAGGACTTGACTTGAAGTCCCATTTTTTTTTCCCCCAGGAAACTCTTCCAGGGGATGGGGGTGAAGATGGGAGCAGAGGGTCAGAGGGGTGTGTTGGCATGACTGGGGGCTTTGCACTTGATGTCTGTATTGCTTGAACTTTGATCTACTTTTTAATCTTATGATGTGATTGGTCCTGGAGCATGATGCACATTTGTTATTCTGTAGTGATTTGTGGACCCAAGAGCTGGCAGAGAAGTAGAGTAATTGCCTTGTACAATTACTCACAGTTAATACTCTGTGGCAGCTGAGAGGTGCAGGGAAGGACGAGGTATTAACTATACATGGCAATTGACTTTAACTTGTACAGAACATGTTAGGGCTACATGTATGCAACAAGCTGCTGGACTGCTCGCTCCTCCCAGAAATCCAACCCAATAGAACTTATCTTCTCTCCCTTAACACCTTCTCTTCTTTTATTATTTAAAAAAAAATATGTATTTATTTATTTGTAATGCAGACTAGTAGTTGCCAGGGGTTAGGCAGTTATTGGTGGTGGACTGATGGACGGTGACTACTCAGTGAGTACAGGGTTTCCTTTTGGGGTGATGGTCATTTTTAGACTAGATGGAGGTAATGGTTGTCCCACATTTTGAATGTACTAAGTCCCACTGAACTGTACACTCTAAAATGGTTAATTTCTTACTGTGACAGTCATCTCACAATACATACATCCTCTGAATCATCACATGCACACCTTAAATGTGTACAATGTTGTATTTATATCAATAAAGCTGGGAAAACAGTAAAATGTTTAATTTAAAAAAATATGTATTTATTTATTTGACTGTGCCGGGTTCTAGCTGCAGCTCTCAAGATCTTCGATCTTCATTGCAGTGTTTAGAAGCCTTTAGTTGTGGCATGTGAACTCCTAGTCATGGCATCTGGGAGCTAGTTCTCTGATCAGGGATCGAACCCAGGCCCCCCGCATTGGGAGCATGGAGAATTAGCCACCCACCTGGGTAGCCCCACCTTCTCTCCTTTCTGATTCCTGTTGCACCCTCCACCCAGGAAATCAGCCTAGGAACCTGGGCATCATTTCATCTCTCGATCCCACTCACTCCATTCAAGCTATTACCAAGTCCTGTAATTTCACCTCCTAAATATTTCACAAATCCACCATAACCTCTCTCTGTCACCTGAGTTCAGGCCACCACCCTGCTGTAGATATATGCAATATTCTTTTTTTCTTTTTTATGGAAGAATTGTTGATTTACGATATCGTGTTAGTTTCAGGTGTAACAGCATAGCGATTCAGTTATACACACTATCTATACTTTAGATTCTCTTCCCCTATAGTCTATTACAAAAATATTGAGTATAATTCCTTGTGCTATGCAGTTACAGCAATATTCTTATCTCACTACTTCTGCAAGCGTCCCTTCAGCCAATCCGTCACACAATTGCCATTAACCAAAACCTAGATGTTCTTGCTCAAAGCCTCGCAAAGTTACCCTATTGTCTAGATAAAAAACTTCAACACATCATGGTAGACAAGGCCTTCCAGAAGCTGCTTCTTGTTAACAACTCTTCTTTCATCGCTTCTTGCCATTACTCAATGCCTGAGAACCATGAAACTGAGCTGCCATGGTTTCCATTTTTCTGTTCACAATACTTCTGGGAGCAGGAATGTCCCCGTCTCATACCATTCTCTTCATCTGGCTACTTTTAATGTGTCTTTTAAGATTCAACTCGTGTTCCATCATCTTCCTCTCCCGAGGATGGGGCTATCCATGGTTACCCTGGGTAACCATGGGTTCTCTTTGATGGCTTCACCACTGCTTTCATCACACAGTTGTATAACCAACTGTTCTGTGTGTGTCTCCTCTACCAGAAGGCAGGGGCCGTATCTTATTCATCTTGGTATTCCAAATGTGTGATATATAGTAGATGCTCAATAAATGTTCTTTCTATAACTGATCAAAAAGTTTGAGTTGGTACAACAGATCTGTATGCCACCAATTGGCATGCAATGTTGCAGCATAAAATAGTTTCATTTATTTCCTTTCATTTTATCATCGCATGAACAGGGGATGAGCAGGCCACACAATGCCCATTATATGAGAGATTGAGTTTCAGGGAACCTAAGTGGTATACCCAGTGTCAAATGTCTTTTATACGGTAGAGCTCTCTCTCTCAAACCTATATCTTTTGGCTTGTGATCCAGGCATTTACCTCTGATAGATATCCATCTTGATTTTGGTTGGTTGTTTGGCCAAGTGTTGGAGGTGCACTTCATGGACAGCAGATATTTTGTTCACTGTTCTTCCAATGCCTAGAACCCATGGTAGTACTTTATACACATTTGTTGAATTAACTAATTAATCAGAATTAATCCATTCATTTGTTTAATTAATTAATCAGACAGTCTCAAGTCAGTTTTTGTTGGTTGGGGTGAAGAAGCCAGGCATTTGAGAGTTCGATAACTGTGTATAAAAGAAATATCAAAGTGTCCCTCAGTTCTAGAGACAGCAGGTAGAGAGAGGTCACTTTCTCTCCTAAACTCAGATAATAGGATGTCTCTAGGGTCTCTCAGGGCTGAAACCCCTGACATTTCAGTCTCCCTGAGCAGGTGAAAGGAAACATTGTCAGTCAGCCCGCTTCTACCACCCCAGGTTCTTGGAAAGGAATTATCCCCCGTGACTGTCAGGACTGGGCTGGAGCTTACTGCCTTCCAAGAATGTGACTGATGGCAAATTCAAGTTCAAAAGAAGATTGGATTTCAAGGCAACTGGAAGCTATTCAGTCAAAGCCAAGTTTTACAGGGAAAGTTTCCTCCTGTCTCTTCTCTTCTCCTCCTCCCTACAGGGCAGCACAGGGCTTGTCGAGACCTGAAAAAAACAACTGACAGTGCTCGACTGTTTCCCTAATTGAGAAAAGGAGAGACAGAAAACCAGGCTCTGGACTCATTCAGAAATCCAAGGAAGATGCAAGTAATGTGTCTCCCCAGGCACCCTGGTGAGATGGCTATGTGCACACTCAGTCACTTCAAGTGTCCGACTCTTTGCGATCCCACAGACTGCAGCCCACCAGGCTCCTATGTCCATGTCTCTTGGCAAGAATACTGGAGTGGGTTGCCATACCCTCCTCCAGGGGATCTTCCCAACCCATGGATCAAACCTGTGTCTCCTGCGTCTTTTGCATCTGATTCTTTACTGCTGAGCCACCACTGAAGCCCTGAGATAGCTACTTGTATTGAGTCCAACATGGTGGCCAGTGGGTGCCTAGGCTGGACTTGAGAACCCTGTCCAGCATTCAGCATCCTCTCTCAGGAAGAGAAAACTTCCCCATGTTCTCTGTTGAGTATAATGGAAAAAGAAGGGGGCAGTAAGGACACATTGAAATCTTACTTGTGTTCAGAACTTTTCCAGTCTCCTATCCCAACAGCTTGGCAAAGCAATCACACAGGATGCCACCAACATTTTGCAGATAAGAAATCTGGGACCAGGAGAGGTGAAAGGACTCAGTTATGGTCCCACAGCCAGCAGATGGTAGTGCAGGCTTAAAACCAGACCCTTGATGGAGACAGCCACCAATGCCTGAGCACCTCCTCTGTGCCTGGCACAGGTTTTAGCATATTCATGTATTATGCATTTCATCCTTGCAGCAACACTATGAAATAGATGTTATTTTTATTCTCATTTCATAGAAAAGGAAACAGAAACACAGAAACATTAAATGAATTGCCATTAATAGTGGAACCAGAATCTATTTTTTCGAGCATGGGCAGTCTGTCTCTAGAATCAGTTATATGACCACTTGTTGTTGTTGTTTAGTCACTAAGTCATGTCCCACTCTTTTAAGACCCCATGCACTGTACCCTGCCAGGCTCCTCTGTCCATGGGATTGAACCCACATGTTCTGCATTGGCAGGGGGGTTCTTTACCACTGAGCCACCTGGGAAGCCCCTGTATAACCCCTGGTGGCTCAGTGGTAAGGAATCTACCTGCAATGCAAGAGTCACAGGAGATGCGGGTTCTATCCCTGGGCTGGGTAGATCCCCTGGAGGAGGAAATGCAGCCCATTCCAGTATTCTTGCCTGGGAAATCACCCTGGCAGGTGACAGTCCATGGGATAGCAAAAGAATTGGACACAATTTAGCAACTAAACAGTAATATAATCACTACTTGATTGTGAATTTCCAAGTTCAGAAGACAATCTGGCTTTGAGGGAGATTCCCATGTTTGAATGTTCTCTGAAGATGTGGTCACAATCATAGCCTTCTTGATCCTCAGCAAATCATCACCAAGGCAGCTGCCACACTTGCTGGGGGAGGGCCCCACACAGAAGGTACCAAACAGACAAATGCAAGACCTGGGGCATAAAGGTCAGAGGGCAGGTTGACAAGTAGAAATCAAAGGAATAGAGTTACTGGAGAGCAGAGCAAGGAAGGACGTGCAAAGCTCACATGGCCAGTCAACCACCAAGAAGTCTGGAGGAGAAAAAGACACAAGTCAGGAGCAATGGAAACACACATTCAATTGTCTTGTTGATTTCAGATGGAACTTTATTGAATGTTTATTTTGTGCACCATCCTGTCACACAACTTCAAGTAAACCTCACAACAATGCTATGAAGACCCTGAGCTCTGAGAGACTGAGTTACCGTCCACTGGTTCTGCTGGAGTGTTACTTGACTTCCTTGCTTTCAACAAAAGATGATCTAAATTCTAAACCATTGTTATAACTTCCCAAGTTTTCCTCTATTCATGGCCCTCATGAGTCCATTCCATGAAGAATCTATAGTGATTTAGCATTCGAGACTCTGCAAGGAGTGAAAGGAACATAGCATATGGCATCCCTGTTTACTGGGAGCTGGCAAATTCATCCAGGCAAGACTCCCCTCAAGTTCATCTTTACATCCAGCTGTCAACAGTGGGGAAAATGGTGCTTTGTTTAAACAGCAAAGGAGAATGTTCTAGGCATGGAAAACTCTAGATATGAAGCACAAAAACAAAACAAAACACAACAAACAAATAAACAAATGGAAGTCACTTTTCATTCCCTCATTAGCACTGACTTTAAAACATCTATTAATAGTAATAAAACAAGTTTACTTAAAATGTGTCTCTCATTATGAAATAAAGAAAAGCATACACTGTTCAAGAGCCTAGCAGAGAAGTGGGGACATGCCTTTGCATAAAAGTGATACCATCCTCTAACTGCTGAGTTAATTAAACTTAATTTTATTTATGAATTCTTCCTGGCCTTTCTCTTGTTTGGGTTCTCTTCCTGTCTAAACTCATCCAGTTCTCTCCCATATACTTGGTCAGTTTTTCTCCTTTCTCGAAGCTCCTTTGGATCTTCCAGAGAAAATATTCTCTTATTCTTCTCAAGCCCAGTCCCAGCAGAAACTGCTTAAACAAGCAAACAAAACCCATCCTACCCATCTTGTTTCCCAAGGTGTTACATGATGAGATAAAACAAGAACTCATAGCGGACTTCCCTGGTGGTCCAATGGTTAAGACTCTGGCTTCCACTGCAGGGGGCTCAGGTTTGATCCTTGGTTGGGGAAGTTTTGCATGCCACGTGGTGTGGCAAAAAAAAAAAGAAAAGAAAGAATCCACACAGTAAATGCTGTTCTGCACCTGAGCTTCTATAACTTTCTCTGTTCACAGAACCCTCAGTGTCTCAGCCATCTTTTCAAGGTGCCCTTAAGCCAGAAGAAATACCAACAATTCCATTTATTAAGTAATTAAGTAATTAGGTCCAAACAACTTAATAAGTACTTATGGGTTAATAACTTAGTAGCCACTTGCAAAATTAACACTCAAAAGACAGAAAGAAAAAATAATATTTGTATTTCATTACTAAATAATTACAATCCTCTGCACAACCTTTCAGACCTTGGAATCAGATTGGTTGAAAACAATACTGCCACCCTTATTACCTGTTCTGAACTGATTGTCATGTGGAACACTGTTAAAAAAAAAAAAAATCACAGCAGCTGTAAAAATAGATCATCCAAAAAATAGATCATCCAAAGGATTGCAGCACAATCTAACATGGACACTGCACTAGCTTGAGCTAGCATTTTGCATGTATTTGGACAGATGGTTCTCTGAGAAAATCTAAAATATCAGCAGCACCCTGTGAACTTGCTGCCGTGCCCTGGGTCCCTCGGCACACAGTTTGTGATCCACATGCCTGCATGCTCAATCAGTTGTGAACCACTGTTTGTGACCCCATGGACTATAGCCCTCCAGGTTCCTCTGTCCATGAGATTTCCCAGGCAAGAATACTGGAGTGGGTTGCCATTTCCTTCTCTAGAGGATCTTCCCAACCCAGGGATTGAACCCACATCTCCTGCATTGGTGGGTGGATTCTTTCCCACTAAGCTGCTTGGGAACACCAGTTATGGACAATAAATGCCATGAGAATTCAAAGGAGGAATAGTACATGTCCCACAAAAATGGTTCACAGACTGCAAGTCACAGCCCAAGGATTAGGGCCTGGCTCACCCTTCCTGGCTGGGGATCATCCTTCATCTTCCTCCCCTGACTGAATTCTTACCAATTTATCCTCTCAACCAGATTGACAGCTCTGAGGGCAGGGACTGTCTCTATTTTCATCTTCCATACCAAGGAGCACAGAGCTTTCTGCAGAGTGTTCTTTCTGTTAAGTATTGGCATAGTGACACAGCCCCTTGCTGGAAGGCTAATCTCTGGGCTTTTGCAGACCAATGGTACAACCAAAGTGATAAAGGGAGTGTCCAGGATTTCAGTGCCAGGCCAGCTGCTGAGTAAATGTGTAGCATTCATTCTGGCTACACACTCCCTGGGGCTTCCCAGGTAGCTCAGCAGTAAATAATCTGCCTGCCTATGCAGGAGACTTGTGTTCAGTCCTGGGTTGGAAAAATACTGTGGAGAAGGGAATGGCAACCCACTCCAGTATTCTTGCCTGGAGAATCCCATGGACAGAGGAGCCTGGAAGGCTACAGTCTATGGGGTCACAAAGAGTCGGACAGGACTTAGTGACTAAACAACAACATACTCCCAGATGGCTAGTTTGGCAGAAAGATTTGATGAGGGAATTCAGCCCTGTGTTGTTTTCGAGAACAGCCTTCTGGAGAGTGCCAAGAGGGCTCCTGTCCAGATCTCTTATCAACTGCATCTCCAAAGTTTTACCAGGAGGGCCGATCTTAGGGGAATGCAGCTGCTACCAGCCAAGCCTCCCGAACACGCCTCTGTTCCCATGAGGCAGCCCAGATGTGACAGTAGCTCATCAGAGAGCTGTTTATGTCTTTCTTATTTACAGTGTAAACAGCAGTTAGGCTACAGCTTTGGAAGGCCTCCGACTATTTGTTTGGGTAAATCCACAGCCCTGGATGTGGTTTCCATGCAAGATCTCAGGCCATTAAGACACAGGAGGTTTTGCACAGTGGCTTCTGGATTGTTCCTCTTGGCCCGCCGTCACAAGAAGCCTCCATTGCTCCTGAATCGAATCTGTCTATTTGCATTGCTCCTGAATTGAATCTGTCTATTTGCATTGCTCCTAAACAGATTCTCCCAGGAAGAAAGATGGGGCTTGCTTTCTGTACCTTCTCATACACCACACAACTTCAAACAACAAATCTCTCAAGACATCGCTTTATAACAGATTTCACTGGATAAAAAGCAAAGTTTGCAATAACAAAAGAACTCTCCGTCACCAAGGGCTGCAGTGCTATCTACACCTGTAGCCATGCAACCAAAACATCACTGTTCCTGATAAATAAATGTATCACTGGAATTTACTGGCTTCAGTATAAATAGCAGTAGGTTTGTAATTGGTGCTATCTTTTCCTTTGAGGAAGAGCTGAATTCTAGCAAAATGAACACACAGAGGATTCTGTCTCAAAAGAAGCCTATTGTCTTTCTTTTAATTCCCTTCCTAAGACTGAAAATGATTTCTCTGCTTCTCACCATCTATTAAAGTTCTGGGTTTACAAAGTAGCAATCAAGAGACATTTCAATTCCTTCTAGGTATTTTGTACTCAATTAGAGTAAATTACCACCAGTAGGATAGTCATGCTTCATGATTCAACCACCCAGGTTTCTTGCAGGGTCCTTGCCCCAGAAAAAACCTCATACTTTTCCTTTAAATGTGCCTTTGTTAGTAAAAACTAGAACATTGATTGTGATGACTAGGCAACAGGCCCAAAGAGGTTAGTAAGAAAGTAAGTCCAGGTAAAATTTGGAAGTTTTCTCCAAATTCTTTTTGCTATTAACCAATACTGAAGCAAATTCTGACTTTTGTTTTCCTCCGGGGAGGAGTAAGGGTCTCTTAACTCACCCTTGACATTAACACTTCCTTAAGTCAAAGCCTTTTCTATGACTGTTTGTGGTGACTGATGTCTTCATCCAAGCCAGGCATTAAAAACAAATATCTAGGGGCTTCCTTGGTGGCTCAGTGGTAAAGAATCCACCTGCTAATGCAAAAGACATGGGTTTGATCCCTGGTCCAGGATGATCCCACTTGCTACAGAGCAACTAAACCTCTGCGCCATAACTATTGGGCCTGTGCTCTAGAGCCCAGGAGCTGCAACTGCGCCCATGTGCCACAACTACTGAAGCCCAAACACTCTAGAGCCCATGCTCTGCAACAAGAGAAGCCACTGTAATGAGAAGCCCATGCATTGCAACTAGACAGCAGCCACCTGCTCGCCATAACTAATGAAAGCCTATGCAGAAACAAAGAGCCAGCACAGTCAAAAATAAATGAATAAAATAAAATGCTCAAAAATCTGAAAATTATTTTTGAAACAACAACAACAAATACTCTGGTTTTTGTTTCATATTCTAGTTTTCTGCTTTCAATGAACTCCCTCCTCCCCACTGGAACATGGACTCCACGAAGGCAGAGGTGTTACCTATGTCCCTCTGGTTTATCCCAAGTGCCTCAGAGGAGGGCTGGGCACCCAGTTCATGCTCAGGAGAGATTTTCTGAGGAGAAGGAAGGAAGCAGTAACTGGGAGTTACATTGTGAGACTGATGAGGGGATAGATTGAACCCATTGGCGCTTGGCTCAGAGCAGGGCTCCATCATGTCCTTTTCTTTCCCTCTCCTCTCTGTTATTCTCTTAAAGACCTCCATCCTATTTGCCAGACCAGTCCTTATTCCAGTCACCACACCTCTGATTAAATACCACGGTGACTGGACTAGTTTTCTGGAGCTGCTACAGAAAATCACTTCAATTTGGGGGCTGCAAACAACAGAATTTTATTCTCTCACAGCTCTGGGGACCAGAAGTCTGAAATCAAGATGGTGGCAGAGCTGTACTCCCTCCAAAAACTCTATGGACAACTCATTCGTTGTCTCTTCGGGGTTCTGGCGGTTCTTGGCAGTCCCAATTCCCTTGGTTGGTGGTAGCATCACTCCAATCTCTACCTCTGTCCTCACTTTGTCTTCCCTTCTTATAAGGACACCTGGTGTTGGATTTAAGACTCACCCTCAATCCAGGATGATCTCACTTTTAAATCCCTTTAACTTAATAATATCTGAAGAGAACTTTTTCCCAAATAAAGTCACACACACAGGTTCTGGAGCTTCCCAGGTGGCTCCGTGGTAAAGAGTCCACCTGCCAATGCAGGAGACGCAAGAAATGTGCATTTGATCCCTGGGTCAGGAAGAGCCCCTGGAGAAGGAAATGACAACCCACTTCAGTATTCTTGCTTGGAGAATTCCACGGACAGAGGAGCCTGGCAGGCTACAGTCCATGGAATTGCAAATAGTTGAACACGTCTGAGCACACACATGTTATGTTAGCAGGCAGTTATAAGCATACTTGAAGCAAATGAAAAATGCCTCAACAAAGAAATAGAAGATAAAATGAAGAACCAAACAGAAACTTAAAAACTGAAAATAAAACAACTAAAAGAAAAAATCACAAGGAAATGTCAACCCACTCCAGTATTCCTGCCTGGGAAATCCCATGGGACAGAGGAGCCTGGAGGGTTACAGTCCATGGGGTCATAAAGAGCTGGACATGACTTAGCTACTAAACCACCACCACCACCACAGGCTCTGCTAGATATGACTTTTAAGAGGTCACAGTTCAACCCATTATAGTAAGATCCAACAAAGGCTTACTGGTGCCGACTGCCATGAAACCATTACCTAAAGATGATCTGATGACTTTAAACATGCTAAGACTTTTAAATATTTCAATTGCCAAGAACATCACTGGCTAGAATTGATTTTGTGGTCAAGCAAACACGGATTTTATGAGAATGTTGCTAGACCAGGTCTCCCCAACTACATTTACGTCTCTGTTCATTGAGCAAAAAAAGGTCATCTTTCTACCTATTAATTTCCTGTGGAGAACATTTGCGACCTTGACCCCACCACCCATCCCTATTGTCTAAGCTATAAGTCAATAAAGGAGCCAAGAAGAGATCAGTGAGGGGAAGTTAACCAGTATTTTATCTCTTGGTGGACTTCCCTGGTAGTCCAGGGGTTAGGAGCCCGCCTGCCAAAGCAGGGCACACGAGTCTGATACCTGGTTCTGGAAGATCCCACATGCCCTGGGGCAACTGAGCCTGTGTGCCACAACTACTGAGCCGGCGCTCTAGAGCCCAGGAGTCACAGCTATGGAGCCCACGTGCTGTGCGTACTGAAGCCCTGGCGCCTAGAGCCTGCGTTCAATCACAAGAGAAGCCATCACAATGAGGAGTCCTCGCACCCAAACGAAGAGTAGCCCCGGCTTGCTGCAACCAGAGAAAGCCCTAGAGCAGCAACAAAGACCCAGCACAGCCATAGACAAAACAAATAAAATATATCTTAAAAAAAAAAAAAGAATTCCCTCCCTTGGAAGCATTCATTTAATGGCTATTTATGGTATTTTTACCCTGAGTAGGATGCTGCCTTGGTGGTTCTGAGGCATTCTAAGTTAAGGTAGCGTTGAGAGTGTACAACACTGTAGAAAGATCACAGAGCCATCAACAGTTATTGTTTAGATATGCTTGGAGAATTGAATTAAAAACTCATGCTTTTGTTTTATTCACAATAGTCTCATAAAAATGAAAAAGCAAAAGAAACCCCAAAACAGCTTGCCAAATACCTTACTAAATATTAAGATACACTGCATCTACTAACCTAACAATTCAATAAGCAATCTTATCAGAAAGAGGCTTATTCTCAATGAACTGATATCAGCTCCTAGTGATCACGATCAAAAGATTGAGCCTAGGGAGCTCCATGGTGGTCCAGTGGTTAGGACTCAGCACTTCAGTTGCCATGGTGCTGGGTTCAATACTCACAAGCTGTGCAGCCAAAAAGAAGGAAAAAAAAAAAAGAAAGAAAGATTGATTCTAAAATGCAGGTGATGACAGAGAGCAAAGTTGCCAGTCCAAAGTTACTGGAATGAAACTTAAAAAGACATTTGCTCACCTCCTGTCAACTGACACTTTAACTTTCCGGGAATTCTTGAAGACTACTGATGCTCATGTGCTTAGCCGTGTCTGACTCTTTTTGAGCTTGAATGCAGCCCACCAGGTTCCTCTGTCCATGGGATCTTCCAGGCAAGAATACTGGAGTGAGTTGCCATTTCCTCCTCCAGGGCATCTTCCCGACACAGAGATTGAACCCGTGTCTCTTGCATCTCCTGCATTCGCAAGTGGACTCTTTCACCACTGAGCCTCCTGGCAAGTCTAAGATAGTGACTTTTCTTGTGAGAATTGATTCACCTGTATGAAATAAAAAACTTTTCTGTACAATGAATCATGAGTGAATGTGTGTGTGTGTGTGTAACTTGCTTTTGTTTTGTCTAAATTCTCACAACAAACTTATAAGACCAGGGACTGCTGTTAAGCTCACTTTATAGATGAGAAAAGAGTCGAAACAAAACTGGGTGACAGAAATAGCCTTTTATGAAAGCTGAACATTTTAAAAGAAGCACTCTTTTTGTGAAGATAAAGTTTCTGGTGCCAGAGAATGTCACTTCATCAGGATAAGGTCACCCATGCCCACGGGGTCCCACAATACTGCTTTGTGTTGTGTAGGTGGTGACATCTGAATGGGGAGGAGTCACAGATGAATGAGAACTTATTGCTGAAGGTCATCAGTGTTTAAATCAGGATACCATACCAGTTACCTCCATCTGAGCTCACATCTCAATAATGAAGCTATTCCTTCTAACTTAACACTCTGAAACATGAACTGAAAACACTTTTAGACAATTAATTCAGGTCAACAGTTCACATTTAAAAAATTATAAGACTCCAACTAATAAAAATAAATGAAAAAAAATTATAAGAGAGAACTTCAAATAATAACAACTACAAAGTGATATGTAGGCCTTTCTCCAGATATAAAATACATAAACAATAGGACCTACTGTATAGCACAGGGAACTATATTCAATATCTTGTAATAACCTATAATGGAAAAGAATCTGAAAAGAATACATGTATATATTCATATTTATATATGTATATGTGTCCATAAGGGCTTCCCTATTGTCTCAGAAATTAAGGAATCTGCCTGCAATGTAGGAGACCTGGGTTCAATCCCTGGGTCAGGAAGATCTCCTGGAGAAGGGATGGCAATCTGCCGAAGTATTCTTGTCCGGAGAATTCCATGAACAGAGGAGCCTGGTAAGCTACAGTCCATGGGGTTGCAAAGAGCTAGACACA
The DNA here is from genome assembly GCF_019320065.1 of Cervus canadensis. Classification (NCBI taxonomy): domain Eukaryota; kingdom Metazoa; phylum Chordata; class Mammalia; order Artiodactyla; family Cervidae; genus Cervus; species Cervus canadensis. Next base: position 45,904,609 of record NC_057390.1, read on the forward strand.
TCTGAGCAACGAACACACACGCACTATATATCTATATAAAACTTAGTGACTTTGCTGTATACCTGAAACATAGTAAATCAACTATACTTGAATTTTTAAAAAAAGTTCTGTAGAAGTGAGGCAGAGAATCAGCATTTTTTAAAAGCTTCTGACATGCTTTTAATTGTGCATAAAAAATTACCTAGGAGCTTATTGAAATATAAATGCCCATCTGTATGTCCTTTGGAGAATATCTGTTTAGGTCTTCTGCCCTCTTTTTCATTGTTTTTTTTTTTAATTGAACTGTACGAGTTGTTTATATATTGTGGAAATTAATCCCTTGTCTGCTGCTTCATTCGCAAAAATTTTTTCTCATTCTGAAGTTTGTCTTTTCATTTTGTTTATGGTTTCTTGTGCTATGCAAAAGCTTTTAAGTTTCATTAGATCTGACTTATTATTTTTTTTATTTTCATTATTCTAGGGGGTGGGTCAAAAAATATCTTGCTGTGATTTATGTCAGAGTGTTCTGCCTATATTTCCCTCTAAGAGTTTTTTAGCGCCCGGTCTTACATTTACATCTTTAATCCATTTTGAGTTTATTTTTGTGTATAATATTAGGAAGTATTCTAATTTCATTCTTTTACATGTAGCTGCCCAGTTTTCCCAGCACTACTCATTGAAGAGACTGTCTTTTCTCCATTGCATATTCTTGACTCCTTTGTCATAAATTAGGTGACCATAGATGTGTGGGTTTATCTCTGGGTTTTCTATCTTGTTCCCTTGCTCTATATTTCTTTTTTGATTACTGTAGCTTTGTAGTTTAGTCTGAAGCCTGGGAGCCTGATTCTTCCAGTTCCATTTTTCTTTTTCAAGATTGCTTTGGCTGTTCAGGGTATTTTGTATTACCATACAAATGATAAAATATTTTGCTTTAATTCTGTGAAAACTGTCATTGGTAATTTGATAGGGATTGCATTTAATCCTGTAGATTTGTTTAGGTAGTATAGTCAGTTTCACAGTATTGACTCTTCCAATCCAAGAACACGGCATATCTCTTCATCTGTTTTTTGTCATCTTTGATTTCTCTTATCAGTATCCTACAGTTTTCTGAGTACAGATTTTTTGTCTCCTTAGGTAGGTTTATTCCTAGGCATTTTATTCTTTTTGTTGTAATGGGAAATGGAATTGTTTCCTTAATTTCTCTTTCTGATCTTTGTTATTAGTGTATAGGAATGCAAGAGATTTCTGACTATTAATTTTGTATCCTGAAATTTTACCAAATTTATTTTTGAGCTCTAGTAGTTTCCTAGTGACCTCTCTAGGATTTTTTATGTATAGTATCATATCATCTGCAAACAGTGACAGTTTTACTTCTTTTACAATTTGGTTTGCTTTTATTTTTTTTTTTTTCTTCTCTGATTGCTGTGGTTAGGACTTCCAAAACTATGTTGAATACTAGTGGATCTAAATGGGAAAGAAATCTAAAAAAGAGGGTATATATGCATATGTAGGGTTTCTCTGGTGGCTCAGTGATAAAGAATCTGCCTGCCAATGCAGGAGAACTGAGTTATATCCTGGGGCCTGGAAGACCCCCTGGAGAAGGAAATGGCAACCCACTACAGTATTCTTGCCTGGAAATCCCATAGACAGAGAGGCCTGGTGGGCTACAGTTCATGGGGTTGCAAAAGAGTTGGACTTGACTTAGCAACTAAACAACAGCAATACATGTATATGTATAACTGATGCTGTAAAGAAGAAACATTGAAAAGCAACTATACTTGGATAAAAATGTTTTTTTAAAATATCCAAATTCTAGGCCAGAATCTGGTCTAGAAAAGGGTCCAAGAATCTGCAATTTAACCAGCATCTTAATCCATATATGCATTTTAACATATATCTCCTTGGGCCACATTTCAAAAAACAACAGGCAAAATGCCCCTTTTTTGGCCTATTTTAGACTAAAATTATTTCTCTTTGTCTTCTGTGTTTCCACGTTAAATGGGAAGATAATCCTTACTTCTAAAACACATGTAAGTAGAGTAGGAGTCATATTAGTCAGGTGAGGCTCTTTTGCAGGAACAAACTCCCGTATTTTGGAGGTTTTATACAAAGTTTATTTCTTTTAATCAAATTTTATGATTCTCACACTGGGTGATTGGCTCCACAGGGTCACTTGGACCCAAGTTGATGGAAATACCACCATCTTGCAATACTGACATAGCAACAGCATGAGTGGCAGAGGGTAGAGAAGAGTGTGAAAAACTCAAAATGGGGGACTTCCTCACTCAAACAGGAAGTGACAGAGGCACTGCTGCTCACAGTCCATTGGCCAGAGTTAGTCACATGACCCCAGGGGGCTGGTGAGGGAATGAAGGGGAGCTTGGACAACCATTGGTAAACACGACCATCTCTTCCAAGAGATTGGAACAGTTCTTCCTTATCTCTGGCTTCTTTGATCTATTGACAAAGTATTATCTTTCTCAATCAAGCAAGCATTTATTAAACCCCAATTCCAGGATCAGCACTGTGCCAGAGAATATGGAAGTTAGGCTCCAAAAGAAATAAAAGATAGGCCTTCCAGTCTTCCAGATTCTTCAGGGAGATAGCACTCATAGATAAGAAGGAATTAGTGAACAATAGACAATATTGATGGCCAAATTACCTGGGCGGCTCTGATGCTTAGAAAAAGTGTGATCAAGAGGATGGTCAGGGAAGGTTTAATCCAAGACTTGGAACCTGGACTAGGACTTGAAGGATGTTTGTCATTGTTTAGTCGCTAAGTCATGTCTGACTCTTTCGTACCACCAAGGCTTTCTGTCCATAGGGATTTTCCCAGGCAAGAATACTGGAGTGGGTTTGCTATTTCATCTCCTAGGGGACCTTTCTGACCCAGAATTGAGTCGCATCATCTCCTGCATTGGCAGGTGGCTTCTTTACCACTGAGCCACCAGGGAAGCCCCTTGAAGGATGTTTAGGTAACAGCTTAGAAGGTCTGGGAAGAAACTGAAGATAAATCCTCAGAGGGAGGAAGGTGATAGATGTCCACAGAATCTACTAACTCCTAGCTATTTTGGTTTCAACTAAAGCCCTTATGGCAGAAAGTGAAGAGGAAACTAAAAAGCTCTTGATGAAAGTGAAAGAGGAGAGTGAAAAGCTGGCTTAAAGCTCAACATTCCAGAAAACTAGATCATGCATCTGGTCCCAGATCACATGGGAAATAGATGGGGAAACAGTGGAAACAGTGTCAGACTTTATTTTTGGGGGCTCCAAAATCACTGCAGATGGTGACTGCAGCCATGAAAATAAAAGATGCTTACTCCTTGGGAGGAAAGTTATGACCAACATAGATAGCATATTAAAAAGCAGAGACATTACTTTGCCAACTAAGGTCCGTCTAGTCAAGGCTATGGTTTTTCCACTGGTCATGTATCGATGTGAGAGGTGGACTATAAAGAAAGCTGAGCACCAAAGAATTGATGCTTTTGAACTGTGGTGTTGGAGAAGACTCTTGAGAGTCCCTTGGACTGCAAGGAGATACAACCAGTCCATCCTAAAGGGGATCAGTCCTGGGTGTTCATTGGAAGGACTGATGTTGAAGCTGAAACTCCAATAACCTTTGGGCCACCTCATGTGAAGAGTTGACTCATTGGAAGAGACCCTGATGCTGGGAGGGATTGGGGGCAGGAGGAGAAGGGGACGACAGAGGATGAGATGGCTGGATGGCATCACTGATTCAATGGGCATGAGTTTGAGTAAACTCCGGGAGTTGGTGATGGACAGGGAGGCCTGGCGTGTGCGATTCATGGGGTCGCAAAGAGTCACGACTGAGCGACTGAACTGAACTTAACTGAAAGCCCATATCTCATTGAATTCAGTGAGTATAGGTCAGTTGGTATAGGTCAGTTGTTAGCAAAATGTAAACTCTAAACAGTGGCTTATAAGTGGAATGGCTTATGCCTGTTCCCCCATTGAAGAGAGGAATGCCTTGATACAGTCTTTGGACCTGGAGAAGCTACAGAAACGAACAACCTGGAACAATCTTTCCAACATCCCCCAAATAGTGCCATCCTCTCTGGGACCATAAGAGGCCCTGAGTGTTTGGGGTTCACATTGTCACATACAATGTGAAGCCATCCATTGAGATTCCAAGGCCTCCTGTGTGCCATGTGGCTGCTGCCGCCACCACCATCTTTCTGGTTTCAAGAACAGTGGTATCAACATCCTCCAAGTTTTCTCACCAAAGGTAGGGCTCAGACAGCCCAATAAATCAGCAGAAAAATAATAAATAGATGCTCTCACTGGCCCTCCAGAGGAGCCTTGCACAATCCCCGCCCCCCTTCACCCGTGCTGCTGTCACCACTCTTGCCCGGGATCAGAGAAACTTAGAGGGTGTCAGGCACCTCCGTCCCAGGAGACAATAAGCCAAGTCTCTGAGAGCATGAGCAAGGTGCTGGAGGCAGTGCCTGCGGTTGGGGCGGGCCGGGAAGATTGGATCTGCGTGGCTGTGTTGAAACCGAGTCTCGTGCTGGGCCTGGAAGAACAAAGCCGTCTGCAGATGAGTGAGCTGGGCTGCAAGTCTGGGTCAGGATGGGGCTCACCTCTGAAAGCAGCCTACTTGGAGGTGCTGTGAGAACCAAGGTTTGGACATGCCTACTTTGCTTGTGGCTTTGGCCCCCCCCAGCAAGGCGGGGGGTGAAGGGGGAGAAAGTGTTGAAATATAAACAGGGAGGCAGAGGTAGTTCTCATGGGTGGCTGCCTCGGGGCGGCAACAGGAGAAGATAGGGAGGACTTGGGCTTGGGGTCTGGGAGATGCTGCTTATCAGGGGCTGCTAAAGGGGAAGTCCTGTGTCACCTCCTGTTGTTGTTTCATCGCTCAGTCATGTCCATCTCTTTGCGACCCCATGGACTGTAGCCCACCAGGCTCCTCTGTCCATGGGATTCTCCAGGCACGACTACTGGGGTGGGTTGCCATTTCCTTCTTCAGGGATCTTCCCAATCCAGGGACGGAATCCGCATCTCATGGGTCTCCTACCCTGGCAGGCTTGTTCTTTACCAGCAGTGCCACCTGGGAAGCCCCTGGAGATCCTAAATTCCGGGTGAAAACATGTCCAATTCCTATGCTTTCTGAGTTAACCACAGTGAGGCCCAGAGAGGGAAATTGACCAGTCCAAAGTCATGCAACTCATGGCTTGGTGGAGAACTAGAATGGCTCAGTTCACTATGGTCATAGTTCAAGCTATGTTCCTCCACATTGCTTGTCATAACCAAATATATATACACACAGATATCTGCACACACACACACACACACACATCTGTACATACACATATCTGGAAAGTCAGCTAAGAGAGTCCAGGTTTAACTTGGGCTGGGAAAGGACTGCAAGGTGGGAAGAAAGCCCCAAGGAATCCCCCAAATGGCCTCCTCAGCATCTATTATTTCCCACTGTGGTTGCACAACCAGTCAGTGAAAAAGTGCCTTCTGGCAATAAATTCTTAATCTTATGTGATGAACTTCTCATTTTTAGTTAAGGTTCCTTTTGGTCATTTAAGAGGTAACTCACTGGCGTGACTCTGATGTGACCACAAGAAATCTCTGATACTTTTGAAGTACCCATAGGAACTCTTGGCCCTGGATTGAAGTCTTCTTGAAATTATTTTGAGGGAGTGAGAGTGAGGAATCCTGCTCACAGTGTAGGCATCACCCAGAATGGACATACATTACATACATTGTACAGCACAGGGAAGATAGCCAGTATTTTATAACTGTATATGGAGTAGGGCTTCCCAGATGGCGCTAGTGGTAAAGAACCCACCTGCCAGTGCAGCATACTAAGAGATGTGGGTTTGATCCCTGGGTTGGGAAGATCCCCTGGAGGAGGGCATGGCAAACCATTCCAGTATTATCGCCTGGAAAATCCCATGGACAGAGGAACCTGGCGGGCTACAGTCCACAGGGTGGCAAAGGTTTGGACATGCCTGAAGCAACTTAGCATGCATGCACAATGGAGTCTAATGTATAAAAACTCTGAATCACTATGTTACATACCTGAAACTAATAAAATGTTTTAAATCTACTCTATCTCAAAAAAAAAAAAAAAAAAACACAACACATTGTCATTTTAGGAATCTCTAGAGGAGTTATATGTGGGGTATTGCTCCCTGAAAGGAGTTGAGAAGTCACCCCAGGGAGAAGCCCCAGGGCAGGTGGGGATGGGGGACACAATGCCCACACCACAGTCAGCCCCCCAAGGATGGGCACCATAGGCAGTCTCGGGGGCACCTCCTGTGTGTGGGCTGACCTGGGAAAATGCCACATGCTCCCTGACCCTACACTGGTTTCCTTGCTATTTCCTTCCATGTTTCACCACACCTATGTCCAAGACGGTTCCCTGGGCTCTTGACAGAGAAAATATGTGCCTGGCGGTCAGAAATGTAAACTCTAATCCTGACTACTTAGTGTGGTTCTCAGTTTCACCCCTCAGCTGTGTGATCCTGAGTAAGTTACATGAACTTTATGCCTCAGTCTCCTCATCTATAAAATGGGCATATTAATAGTACCTCCCTCTGAGGCTAGTTGCTGGGGCTTACAGTCATCATGTAAAGTACTTAAAATAATGCAGAGTTGCTTTATAATAGTCAGTATTCTCTCTTCTAGACAGAAAACCAATTTTCTCTGTTTCATGAAGTGGGGCTAGAATGAGAGACAGAACATGGGTTAAATTAGTAAAAACTTCTCATGGGTTTCCCTGGTGGTCCGGTGGCTGGGGATCCACTTGCCAATGCAGGGGACACAGGTTTGATCCCTGGTTTGGGAACTAAAATCCCACACGCTGCTGAGCAACTAAGCCATGTACCGCAGTTACTGAGGCTGCACTCTAGCGCCTATGAGCGCGACTACTGAGTCCACACGCCACAACCAATGAAGCCTGCTTGGGTGCCCTAGAGCCTGTGCTCCGGTCACCGCAAGGAGAAACCAGAGCACCACAATGAAGCGTGCCCAAGGATGGGCACCATAGGCAGTCTCAGGGGCACTTCCTCTGTTGGGCTGCGCTGGGAAAATGCCACACGCTCCCTGACCCTACGCTAGTTTCCTTGCTGGTTCCCTGCTCCCTGTAACTAGAGAAAGCCCAAGCGTAGCAACCAAGGCCCAGTGTGGACCAAAATAAATAAATAAAATTTAAAAATCAAACAAAAAACTTCTCAACCTCATTCATTCACTCAGCACGTATCATGGCTGTACTTTTTCTTCTTTTTTTTTTAAATAAAAGAGCTACAGGTGAAGTGAAGTGAAAGTCCCTCAGTCGTGTCTGACTCTTTGTGACACCATGGACTATACACTCCATGGAATTCTCCAGGCCAGAATACTGGAGTGGACAGGCTTTCCCTTCTCCAGGGGATCTTCCCAACCTAGGGATCCAACCCAGGTCTCCCGAATTACAGGTGGATTCTTTACCAGCTGAGCCACAATATAGCTTCAGGCACAGCTTAGCTTCCCCTCGCTTCTCCCAGGTCTCCAGTTGTTCCCCCACAAACCTATAATTGTCCCAGCTGCTTTCTGATGACATCAGCCCCCGCGCCTCTCCCAGGTGAATGAATGGCAGCCACCTGGCATGCCTGGGTTCCGCCTGGGCACCCAGCAGGAGCATTTGCATATTTCCTAGGCTCTTCTTCTAAAATGCCACACCAATAATTAAGGATTTCTAACTCTCTAGTAATTGAGTACCATTTGGGACTGATTAAATAGATACTATCTAAATAATTATCTATTTATGGCATAGCTTTCCTTTGTGTGGACTCTGAATAGCTTGTCAAAAGCACGCATAGAATGTTCTCCCACCTGGCTCTTGTGATGGCTAATACATTCTCTCTCCCCTCTCCCTCCGTCTATCCTTGCTCTGCTCTTGTTCTTCTTTCCTTGATCCTTCTTTTACCATGCTTTACCACAGTGCCACACCACCTGATCATTTTGGTAATGCGGTGACACAGCAACCCCCACCACGTGCTCTATGGAATTCCAAACAAAATAAGTGATAGAGCTGCTTTTTGTTTTAAATGGCAGGAATGACTGGGTGGTTATCTGACCCTCTTTGTTTCATGTCCAGAGTCACGCACTTTACTAAGTCAGTTTAATTTGCTATATCTAATTTAATTAAACCGTCATGACATGGGACTTTCTTGGTGGTCCAGTGGTTAAGACTTCACTTTCCAATGTAGGGGGTGGAGGTTCAATCCCTGGTCAGGGAAGTAGGGTCCCACATGCCTAGCGGCCCAAAAAGCCAAAACAAAAACAAGGATCATTTTAACAAATGCAATAAAGACTTTTTTTAAAAAGTTCCCACTAAAAAACAAAAAAATAAACAAAAAACCATAGAAAAACATCGCAACCAGAAAAGTAGATGTAACTACTATGTATACTTCACCAGTTAACCAATGGAAGCAGAGAACGGTTAAGTAGCTTGCCCAGGTATGATTCACATGTATCATACATTAACATGTATGGTAATGTATTGGAGAAGAAAATGATAACCTACTCCAGTATTCTTGCCTGGGAAATCCCATGGACAGAGGAGCCTGGTAGACTACAGAGTCAGACAGGACTTAGAGACTAAATCACCGTGATAAGGTATGTATGGAAAAAATGAGCCCTCTTTTCATTCCATGTCACTCCTGGAGGGATGTGAGCCACAGAGACCCCTCCCTACCCTCAAGCCCAGAGGTTTTCTTCTAATTTAAGACTATCAGTTGCAGTAAAACTTCCCTGTATCCAAAGGCCCCAAGGTGCCTCTCACCTCTAGTAATAGCCTCCAGCTCCCTGAAGGCAGGGACCGTACCCTATTCACCTCCATCCACTTCAGCTCTCAGGCCTGCCTGCAACACAAAGTAGGTCCTCAATGCTCACTTCACAGATGCACTGAAGGATTCCTAAGGGTCTTTAGTCTTTAGAGTTGCTTTCACCAATTTTGATGGACTTCCCTGGTGGCTCAGTGGTAAAAAAAAAAAAAAAAAAAAAAAAAAATCCACCTGCCAATATAGGAGATGCGGATTCCAACCCTGAGTTGGGAAGATCCCCTGGAAGGAGAAAATTGCAACTCACTCCAGGATTCTTGCCTGAGAAATTCCATGGACAGAGGAGCCTAGCAGGCTATCGTTTGTAGGGTCGCAAAGAGTCGGACATGACCTACTGACTAAACAACAACTCACTGATTTTGACACCAGCAGGGAGCATACATCCTGTATCATCTCTCTTCCTGTCTTGTCTAACAAGATGGCACATATGCCTTTTCTCAGACAGTATGACACCTAAAAGTGCTGAGGATGCAGCAGATACTCAAAAATTTCTTGCCAAATTAGACTGAATTACTAATAGATGGCAACTCGAGGGCAGGTGTTTAAAGAAAAAAAAGGGTGCTTGTCTGGTTTCTGAGCTGACTGCCATAAAGGACACTCAGCCCACCACCCACCTGTCAGACTCTCCTGTCAGTGCAGATCAGTCAGTACAGGTGAGTCATAGTTTCTGCAAAGTACACATAGTTAATTAAACGGCTGACAGGCCCACTTATCTCACATTTTAGAGACTCCAAGAATTCCTAGGCTGTGGTGAGTTGATTTGGGCTCACCAAATACCCATAAATTTCCAATTATCAAAATCATCCCTGGAGCAGGGGTGAAAATGTACCAAATATCTTTTGTTTGAGACCAGATCTAGCTTGGAGCTGTAGCCTTTGTCCCTGTAAACATAAGACGGGTTGTGCACATGCTTGGATCTCAGGAGACCAGATTCTCCAGAGAGATTCCCTTCAAGCTCTCTCTGCCTCTTGGGAGGGTTACTTCATCTGTTGATGCTTTTTTTTCCCTTCTCCATCTGTAAACTGAGTTTTGTTCCCCACCGCCACCCCCCGAGGTCTCAGCCACAAATCTAACCTAGAGGGATTCTATGATGGTGGAAAAGTGAAAGTGAAAGTGTCAGTCACTTAGTCGTGTCTGAGTCTTCATGACCCCATGGACTGTAGCCTGCCAGGCTCCACTGTCCGTGGGATTCTCCAGGCAAGAATACTGGAGTGGGTAGCCATTCTCTTCTCCAAGATCTTCCCAACCCAGGGATCAAACCCAGGTCTTATGCATTGCAGGCAAATTCTTTACAGTCTGAGCCACCTGGGAAGCCCAGGACCATCAGTGGAGGTGGTGCATAAATGGGTCATGAGAATATTGATATAGTGATGGTCTGGAAATTTGATTACATAGAAATCAGAATGATGCTAGGAGAGAAAGCCTAGGAGGATTCAGCTCTGGGGTAGGGAGAATAAACAAGAAATGAGTTGAACGGGGACTTTCCTGGTGGTCCAGTGGCGAAGGCTCTGCACTCGCAATGCAGGAGGCCTGGGTTCCATCCCTGGTCGGGGAACTAGATCCCACATTCCTCAACTAAGAGTTCACATGACACAACTATTTTAGAAGACCCCACGTACCACAACTCAGACCTGGTGCAGCCTAGTAAATAAATACAAATATTTTCAAAAAGAGAAATGAGTGGAGGAAATGGAAAAAGACTAGAAAGGATTCAAGGTAACAAGGTAGAGGGCAGGCAGTGAAAGATGGGGCGCGTGATGTAGGGAAAATTTCCTGAGAATGAACAATAGCATCAATGGCAGCTCTAAACTGTGGTCATCAAACCTGGGCACCCAATAGAACTACCTGGTGAGCTTATTAAAAATGCAGATGCCCCTAGCCTACCTCTGAAAATTCAATTCTAGCAGATCTGGAATTGGCTGATGAAACTTCTAGAATATATGCTTCAGGTATTCTCAAGTCATGGCCTAAATTTTTTTGTCATGTGTTAAAGCAAAAGTGTTGAGAAGGCATCTATGGGAACGGGGTGGGTAGCTTCCTGGAATTCTGGGAATGATGGAGCCTCCTTGTCTAGATGTGAAGCTGGGTTTATGCTTTAGGACAGAAAAGCTGGATCCTGTTTCAGGGCATCTGTAATTGGTTAGTTTGTATACCGTGTGTACTCCTGGATTCTTCATGCTCTGGTTGATGCCCATGCGTTTGAGTTTAGCACTTGGGGTGGCATTGAGGAGAGCTACAGAGTTCCAAGGAGGTGCTTCCTCATGTCTTTGAACATAGCATCTAAAATTACCCTCCTCTTTTGTATTCAGCCGCTAAGTCACGTCCAACACTTTGAGACCCCTTGGACTAGCACGCCGGGTTTCCCTGTCCTTCGCTATCTCCTAGAGTTTGCTCAAACTCATGTCCATTAAATCAGTGACGCCCTCAAACTATCTCATCCTCTGTCATGCCCTGCTCCTCCTGCCCTCAATCTTTCCCAGCATCAGGATCTTTTCCAATGAGTTGGCCCTTCACATCAGGTGGCCAAGTATTGGAGCTTCAGCATCAGTCCTTCCAGTGAATATTCATGTTTGATTTCCTGTAGGATTGACTGGTTTGATCTCCTTGCTGTCCAAGGGACACTCAAGAGTCTTCTCCAGCATCACAGTTAGAAAGCATCAATTCTTTGGCACTCAGCCTTCTTTGTGGTCCAACTCTCATATCCATATATGACCACTGAAAAAAACATAACTTTGACCACAGGGACCTTTGTTGACAAAGTGATGTCTCTGTCTCTGCTTTTTGATATGCTGTCTAGGTTTGTCATAGCTTTTCTTCCAAAGAGCGTCCTCTAAGAGGCAGCAAATAGAGACAGAGTACAGACTCTGGAGCCAGAATGCTTAGACTGGTATCTCACTTAGGGTTGTCAATTTAGCTAATAAAAATACAGGACACCCAGTAAAAATTGAATGGATTTTATCTGGCAGCCCTAATTCCAGCCCCAGCAAATATTAGCCACGTGACAGTGGGCACTGCCGAACCTTTCTTGTACCTCAACTTGCTCCTCTATAAAAGGGCGTAATAGTGGTACCCACCTCATGGCATTGCTATGAGGGTTAAAACATGTTCAGTGCTTAGAACAATGTTTGACATAGGCTAGGTGCTAGATAAATATTAGCTGTTACTCTTATTTGATGAAACCCCTTCAATGTCCTTATCCCAACACCAGTTGCAATAATATCATTCTTACTTTTTAAAAAAATATTTGTTACAGTATAGTTGATTTACAATATTGTGTTAATTTCTGCTGTATAGCAAAGTGATTCAGTTATAAACATATATGCACACATATACATTCTTTTTTGGGCTTCTCAGGTGGCGCTAGTGGTAAAGAATCTGCCTGGCAATTCAGGAGACATAATGAGACATGGGTTCGATCCCTGGGTTGGGAAGATGCCCTGGAGGAGGGCATGGCAACCCACTTCAATATTCTTGCCTGGAGAATCCCATGGACAGAGGAGCCTGGCCTGATATAGGGTCGCAAATAGTTGGACACAACTGAAGCACCTTAGCATGTACGCATGCATATTCTTTTCCATTATGGTTTATTACAGGATATTGAAAATAGTTCCCTGTGCTATATAGTAGGACCCTGTGATTTACACATTCTCTCCATAACAGTTTGCATCTGCTAATCCCAAACTCCCATTCCATCCTTCCTCCATCCTGTAATCTCTTGGCAACCATCAGTCTGCTCTCTAAGTCTGTGAGTCTGTTTCTGTTTTGTAGATAAGTTCATTTGTGTTATATTTTCAATTCCACGTATAAGTGATATCATATGGTATTTGTCTTTCTTTTTCTGACTTACTTTACTCATTATGATAATCTCTAGGTCCATCCATGTTGCTCAAATGGCATTATTTCATTCTTATGCTTGAATAGTATTCCATTGCATATATATATACATGTTCATATATTATATCAGTTCAGTTCAGTTGCTCAGTCGTGTCCAACTCTTTGCGACCTGATGAATTGCAGCACGCCAGGCCTCCCTGTCTATCACCAAATCCAGGAGTTTACTCAAACTCATGCCCATCGAGTCAGTGATGCCATCCAGCCATCTCATCCTCTGTTGTCCCCTTCTCCTCCTGCCCCCAATCCCTCCCAGCATCAGGGTCTTTTCCAATGAGTCAACTCTTCGCATGAGGTGGCCAAAGTACTGGAGTTTCAACTTTAGCATCAGTCCCTTCCAATGAACACCCAGGACTGATCTCCTTTAGGATGGACTGGTTGGATCTCCTTGCAGTCCAAGGGGACTCTCAAGAGTCTTCTCCAACACCACAGTTCAAAAGCATCAATTTTTCGGCGCTCAGCTTTCTTCACAGTCCAACTCTCACATCCATACATGACCAGTGGAAAAACCATAGCCTTGACTAGATGGACCTTTGTTGGCAAAGTAACATCTCTGCTTTTAAATATGCTGTCTAGGTTGGTCATAACTTTCCTTCCAAGGAGTAAGTGTCTTCTAATTTCATGGCTGCAGTCACCATCTGCAGTGATTTTGGAGCCTCAAAAAATAAAGTCTGACACTGCTTCCACTGTTTCCCCATCTATTTGCCATAAAGTGATGGGACCAGATGCCATGATCTTAGTTTTCTGAATGTTGAGCTTTAAAAGCCAGCTTTTTCACTCTCCTCTTTCGCTTTCAAGAGGCCTTTTAGTTGCTCTTCACTTTCTGCCATAAGGGTGGTGTCATCTGCATCTCTGAGGTTATTGATATTTCTCCTGGCAATCTTGATTCCAGCCTGTGCTTCTTCCAGCCCAGCGTTTCTCATGATGTACTCTGCATAGAAGTTAAATAAGCAGGGTGACAATATATAGCCTTGACGTACTCCTTTTCCTATTTGGAACCAGTCTGTTGTTCCATGTCCAGTTCTAACTGTTGCTTCCTGACCTGCATACAGATTTCTCAAGAGGGAGGTCAGGTGGTCTGGTATGCCCATCTCTTTCAGAATTTTCCACAGTTTATTGTGATCCACACAGTCAAAGGCTTTGGCATAGTCAATAAAGCAGAAATAGATGTTTTTCTAGAACTCTCTTGCTTTTTCGATGATCCAGTGGATGTTGGCAATTTGATCTCTGGTTCCTCTGCCTTTTCTAAAACCAGCTTGAACATCTGGAAGTTCACGGTTCATGTATTGCTGAAGCCTGGCTTGGAGAATTTTGAGCATTAATTTACTAGTGTGTGAGATGAGTGCAATTGTGCGGTAGTTTGAGCATTCTTTAGGATTGCCTTTCTTTGGGATTGGAATGAAAACTGACCTTTATATATATATATATATATACACATATATCTTTATCCATTCATCTACTGATGGACATTTAGGTTGTTTTCATATCTTAACTGTTGTCGAATAGTGCTGTTCGTGTCATTCTTACCTTTGTGCTTAAATAAATAGATCCGATGTTCTCTTCTTTTATGGGCCAATAGGAATCAAAGAGCAGGAACATTCATGGTCTAAAGCTGCATTGCTAATTCTGACTGGATGTCTAATAGTCGCTCTTGGCCACAAGGTGAAATTACCAGCTAAAAGCTCACTGTACCCACCTCAATGGCAAAGATCAACCAACCCTAGAGAACATCTCACAGCTATGAATAGTGACTGCTCATGTATCAGAAACAAACAAAACACAGGATTTAAGTGCTCAAAGAGTTTTGAGTGTGTGTGCTCAGTTGCTCAGTCATGTCCGACTCTTGGCGACCCCATGAACTGTAGCCCACCAGATTCCTATGTCCATGGGATTTCCCAGGTAAGAACACCAGAGTGAGCTGCCGTTCCCTCCTCCAGGGATCTTCCCGAGCCAAGGATCAAACCCTTGTCTCCTGCATTGGCAGGTGGATTCTTTACCACTGAGCGACCTGGGAAGCCCCTCAAAGGGCTTTAGGATTAGCTAATTCAAGCACCAGCAGCACCTCCTTACAGAACTTGCTACAATAAGAGAGATGTCTGACATGTGCACCATCCATTATGACAGTCACCTGCTACACATGTCTGCTGAGCACAAGACACGTAGAGAGCGCAGGTGAGAAAAGGAATTTCCACTTTAGCTACACGTGGTGAAAGCTACACCAGGGAAGGAGCAGCCGGAACCCAGGAAGGTAAAAGTCATTTCCGCAGGTCTCACAATCAACTATTTATAAGGCGAGGGCTTAGGACCCAGACCTCCTGACTCCTTTTTCAGTGCTCTTTCCATATGGACAACTTCAGAGCAAGTGCTGTGGGGTAGGGAAATAGCTCCTCTGCCTAGAATGCCATGGGACATTAAACTAGATTATGGGGCATTCTTACCACCAAAGCCCTGAGAACACTGTCAGGAACAAGAAGGATGAGATGCAGAAATGCAGCCTGCAGAGTTACAGACACTTCTTAAGGCTCTAATCCTCAAATAAATAGCTCTGCTCTTTCATCTTCTCCAGATGACACCTCCTTTGTTAAAACTGTCAAATTCCCTGACACCTTAAGCCCGACTGGCTACATTAGGGGGGATGTTACAGAGGGGCTGACCTGCTGGGTCAGGGCTCTGCATGTGCTTGGCTTGCTGGGCTCCATCAGCACAGACCCTTTTTTTCTTTTCATATTGGATTAGGTTTTTTTCTTGGAGTATAATTGCTTTATAATGCTATGTCAGTTTCTGCTGTACAGTGAAGTGAATCAGTTATGTGTATACATATATCCCATTTCTCTTGAGCTCCTCTTTCACCCCACTCCCCATCCCACCCCTCTAGGTCATCACAGCACACTGAACTGAGCTCCCTGTGTTATACCACAGCTTCCTGCTAGCTAGCTATTTTACACATAGTCGTGTATATATGTCAAGGCTACTCTCCCAATTTGTCCCATCCTCTCCTTCACTCACTGTTTCCATGCATTCATTCTCTACGTCTGTGTCTCTATTCCTGCCCTGCAAAGAGGCTCAACTGCCCCTCTTTTATGCCCATCTGAGTTGCTACATTCCTAGGGACCTCATCCTGGTGGGATAGGAGGAGCCTATCATTGAGAGCACAGAAGGCAGTAAAATGTGGTGGGCTCTGGAGTCAGTCGGGCTACCTATGTTCAAATCCCAGCTTTGCCACCTACCAGCCTACAAACTGGGTGACCTTGGGCAAGTCATTTAACCTCTCTGGGCTTCAGTTTCCTCATCTGTACAATGGGAGATGAAAGCAATCCTCATTTCACAGGGTTGTTGTAGGAGTAAAAGAGTTAATATCTGTAAAGTACTTAGAACAATATCTGGCATGGAGGCAAAACACTTGGTAAATGCTAGGTGATTTTTAGAGCGGGTCTTGATGAGGATGTTGTCTGACTCTGGCAGATAGCTTTGAGCAAGTTACTTACGGTTTCTGTGGGTCAGCATTTTTTAGGTCTAAATTATCATGAGAACAATGAGGTACCCTGATTAAGAGGATGATAGAAAAGAGCAAGGAGGGAGTTAAAGGAACAATGATATTTTTGTGTGACTACCAGGTGTTCAAAAAATTGTCTCTCCTAATAATATTTTCTTAGAAGTTCAGAAAGCCCTACTCTTCTGTCCCAGGGCTTTGGCCACATTTCTGTCAATCTCATAGATTATTTCAAGGTAAGATGAGATCTTGGAGTTTAAAGAATAAACTGGGACCCACAGGGCAAATCCAGGTGGTAGATGTGTTGTGCTTGCCTTGTAGTGAAGACCCAATGTTTTTGAAATGTCTAACTAGTTCCCAACACTTAAAAAACAGGAGATTTCACATTTTAAAAACCTAGGTTTCCAGCTTCTCTTGCAAAACCAGAAAATATAGCAACAATCTGTCCCCAGTTCAGGCCAGGTGACATCTGGCTGGCACAGGGCACAGGCCCTTCGGGGTGTGACATTATCTACCTGGCCCCTCTCACCCTGCGTAACCTGCCTGACTCCATCCACCAGGGTCCCCTGATCTGGCCCCACCCTCCCTTTCCTGATGGGAGAACTGATAGGTCCAGTTTCCCAGCCCAGAGGTCAGTGCCCTTCCTTTGCACCAGGGGTACTTGAACTTGAGCCAGCAACAGAATCACTTGGGGGCTGGCCTGCCCATTGCTGAGTCAATTGATTGCCAGGGTCAACCTGATTCAGATGATTTACCTATTTAACAAGTTCCCAGGGGATGCTTTTCACAATGGCCCGTTTTCCAGGAGGTCGTCTGCAGAAGTGTCTCGAGCCTCCTCCCCCACAATCTGCCTCAGCACCCCCAAGTTGCCTCTTCCAATGCTCATCCCCTCCACTCTCCAGCCCACTCTCAGGAGAAGCGAGGCACCCGCGAAGAGGTCAAGGGTCTGCCCAGGGGGACCAGCCGCACCCCGCCTGCTGAGGCCTGGAGGGCCTCCGACCTTGCCAAGGGCGAATGTCCAATCGTCTGTCCAGCCCCGGGGCCCTGGTCTCGGGGCTGAGAACCTCCACCCTCCCCGGAGCCGCGCGCCACCCGCGGGAAGCCTCTACGCCTCGGCCACCACAGAGAAGAATCGGTGCTGGCATCTCCGCGAAGATCTGCCGGCTGAAATCACGGCTGTCACTCAGTTGTCATTATTTCTCTCTTTTCAAGTCCTTTCTGCTGTTTGCAGAATTTTGAGCCATTGGGAGTGGGTGCGGCCGACCCCTGCTACCGCCCCCTCCCCGGAAGCCCGGCAGCCTCCTCCCAGCTCGGAGTGTGTAAGGACCGCGGCTCTCCACGAAGAGGAAGGCGATCGTCATCCTCATTCTCTTACCCTGAAAGAAACAGAAACTTGCAGGTCGGCGAGGCGTTGGCCCCTCCGCCCCGCCCTGCGCCACGACCCCAGCGCTCTGGGCCCCCCGCGCCTTTGATGTCGCCGCCCCACCCCCAAGTTTCCGTGGATCAGGCGGCTCCAGGCCCTGCTTGCCGACCCGCAGCCGCCGCCTGCCCCCAGGCTGGCCCCATTACCGGCTTTGCACCTGGAAGGGGCCCCAAGCAGGCTTTGGTGAGACTCCCTCCCCAGGTGGTTCAGGAGTGGCTGGGCCATCTGGGTCCCGGGGAAGCGCCTGATAAACTCTAACGAGGAGGGAAGCAGGCAGGCGATTCTCCAGAGGCCAGAGCGGAGAAACAGGCAGAAAGGTGAATGTTGTTACTGGGGGCTGGGCGTCTTCTCATGCGGTTTCTGGGGCATCGCGCTCAGAGACGAAGGAAATGCATCTTGAGCTCCACCATGTACCGAGCTCCTCAGTGGTGGAGCTGGGCTTGGAAAGCTCTCCATTCTCCCCTTACCCCCAAGGGAGGCCCCCACTAGATCTGCTGTGTTCACTTTGGCCCTGCCCACCAACCGAGGATGAAAAGGGAGGATTTCCTTTTCCTCCTGGTGGAGGAAAAGGTGGAAAGCACCAGGGCGGCTGATTGCCACGAGTTTCTTTAGGTTCCATAAGCTGCTCTTTCGTTCTGTCTGCTGCTCTGCACATTTCCTTGTAGGGGATCAGAATGGTGAATCCTATTTAAAAAAAAAGGGGGGGGTGCTGTGGGCAGAGGGGTGGGTGCAGACTGAGGTCTAGGGGGAGAGGCGGTGTCTCTTGCCACAGAATTTAACTAATCGAGGGAGATTCAGTATAACAATGGCTGGTGTCTGTTGAGCACTAGATACTCTGCTAGGGGCATGACTTGCTTTCTGTCATTTAAACCTAGGGCCTATAATATAGGAACCCATTATACAGATGAGGAAACTAAGGCTTAGAAATGGTTAAGTATTTGCCAATAGCCCTCCTTGCAGGTAAGTAGTGGGAGGAGACTCAGACTCAAGCTGGCTGACTTTGGAGTCTGCACTTGAATCCCTTTACTGTCTGCTTCTCTAAAAAGTGACTTAGTCTTGGTGGGCAGGTAAGATCAAGAGGCCAGGAAGAGGCCAGTGTTTCCAGGGAGGGGGATGAGCTTCGTCTACCTTGAATAAGACAATAAAATTTCCCTTCTTCTCCTTCTCTGCCTTCTTCCTATTTCTCTTCTTCCTCTACCTCTCCTCCTCCTCCTCTTCCTCAGAGCAAGAGCCTATTTAGAGCCTATTTAATAGCTAAATGTCCCCCAAATCTCAGGCCCATTCTCATTTCCAAAAGTTTGTCCTGGTATGCTTACTAATCATTAAAATATCTTGAACAAATTGCTATCTGAGACTTAAATTGCCCCTCAGACTCCTTACATCTGAAAGTAACCTGAAACTCACCAATTGGTCTGTGAGCTCCACTTTTTGACACATAGATGACAGTTTCTTGTATCACAGGAGCTTTTCCTCTGTCAAGAAAAGGAAATGGAGAAAGGATTGGTCCCATTGTCATTTCACCATAACTCAAATGAAACTTTATGAGGATATATTGAGGTTTCCTAGGTGCCTATGGGGCTTCCCTGGGGCTTCCCTGGTGGCTCAGGGGTTAAAGTGTCTGCCTGCAATGCGGGAGACCTGGGTTCAATCCCTGGGTCAGGAAGATCCCCTGGAGAAGGAAATGGCAACCCACTCCAGTATTCTTGCCTGGAGAATCCCATGGACGGAGGAGCCTGGTGCGCTACAGTCCACGGGGTTGCAAAGAGTCGGACACGACTGAGCGACTTCACTTCACAGGAGCCTATAATTTTCCTTTAGATGCTTGTTTGTTTTGGGTGGTCCCTATTTTGCTGCTTCCCTTGTGGCTCTGACCGTAAAGAATCTGCCTGCAATGCGGAAGACCTGGGTTGAGAAGACCCCCTGGAGAAGGAAATGGCAACCCATTCCTTGGACTTCCCTTGTGGCTCAGCTGGTAAAGAATTCGCCTGCAGTGTGGGAGACCTGGGTTGGGAAGATCCCCTAGAGAAGGGAAAGGCTACCCACTCCAGTATTCTGGCCTGGAGAATTCCATGGGCTGTATAATCCATGGGGTTGCAAAGAGTCAGACACAACTGAGCAACTAAGCACAGCACATTTCGCTGCAGTGATTTGTAGAAACACCTTGAAAGTTAAAAGAAACTTTACAGGTTAGATCATCCAATTCTTAATTTTACACGTGAAGTCAATGAAGCCAATGGAATAAGGGATCCACGATGGCCCACTTAAGTACTAGTCAAGGTAGAGCTAGAAACCGGAGTTGGAGCATCACCATCTTCGGGAATTTGGACCCCAGCAAAACATAAGTGGTCCTTAGGCTTGATGTGAGAAGGTGGGAGTGTTAAGGTAGGCTGTCCATAGAAGTAAAGCAGGAGTGCTGGGAGAAGGGAGAGGAGCGAAGGAGAGGAGCTGGGTTCCAGAGGGCACCGGAAGCCTTGTGCATCCTCGGCAGGTCGACTGAGGTCACTGAGGGTTCTCATAAGAGTGGTCTCTCCGCAGGGACTTCCCTGGCAGTCCAGTGGTTAGGGCTCCACGCTCCCACTGCAGAAAGCATGGGTTCGATCACTGGCAGGAGGATTAAGATCCCTTCAAGTCCTGCGCTGTTGCCAAAACTTTTTTTTTTTAATTAAAAAAAAAAAGAATAGTCTCTCCTTGTTCAGGTAACTTGGCTCAGGTATAAAGCACTAAGCAAATCCTTCAAGGCACTCCTTGCCATCCATCCCCTTTAGTCTTAAGATCCTTCCTTTCTCAAAACCCTCACCGGAGGTTATGTCCTTCTGACTGACAGCCCTTTCATCCTCCTGTTGTAATGACAGGGCTGCTGGCAGCCTCCCCTTTGGACTCTGGAGAAGAGAACTACATTTCTGTTGGAACCCTGGACAGAACCTCTCTGACTTCAGTCCTTGAGTTTTTCCTGTCTGTAGTGACACTAAGGTCCTGTAGAACCACGGTCGTTCACAGGGGCTGGAGGTGATGATCAGAATCAGGGAGGAAGGATGTCACTGCTTACAAAGCAGAGAATAAGCTGATGGTGAAAATAATCCAGTGTACTATGCTCCACCTGAAAGGAGAGTTACTGCCCACACTGATAAAATACAAAACTAACTCAAAAAAAAAAAAAAACCAAAGAAGTGCCCCTTTCAAAATAAAAACAAAATTTTCTTCAGAAATTACTATAGTTTTGATTGGTTTGAAACTTAGTAAAGAACAAATGATTTACATTGTAGACATTAAGAATGGTATGTTTAAAAAATACACAGAAGACTTGAATAGACATTTTTTCCAAAGAAGACATACAGGTGTGTAAAGATGCTCAAACGTTGTTAGTTATTAGGGAAATGCAAATCAAAACCATAATGAGATGTCACCTCACACCTGTCAGAATGGCTGTGATGAAAAAGTCTACAAATAACTGATGCTGGAGAAGAGGGGAAGAAAGGGGAACATTTGTACACCATTGGTAGGAATGTAAATTGGCCGCACCAATTTAGAGAAGATTATGGAGGTTCCATATGATCTAGCAATTCCACCCATGGAATATATATCCATGGGTATATATCCAGAAAAAATGAAAATACTAATTCAAAAAGACAAATGAATCTCAAAATTCATAGCACTATTACAATAGCCAAGACATGGAAGCAACCTAAGTGCCCATCAATAGATAAATGGATTAAGAAGAAGTGGCATATATATATTATTCATATATATATATGAATATTATATTACTTGGCCATAGAAAAGAATGAAATAATGCCATCTGCAGCAACATGAATGGACCTAGAGAATATTGTGCTTAGTTAGATAAGTCAGAGAAAAACAAATACTATATAATATCACTTACATGTGGTATCTAAAAAATAATACAAATGAATGTATATGCAAAACAGAAACAGACTCATAGACACAGGACATAGAAAATAACCCACTGATTACCAAAGAAGAGAGGGAAGAGGGAAGGGTAAAGTAAGGATGTAGGATTAACTGCTATGTATAAAATATATATGCAATAAGGACCTACTGTATAGCACAAGGAATTGTGCCCATTATCCTATAATAACCTATAAGAGAATATAATCTGCAGAAATACTGAATCACTATGTTATACACCTGAAACTAACATAAAATTGTAAATTAACTATACTTCAATTTTTTTTAAATGATGTGTTTTAAAATATATGATAAAGGAACATGATGAAATTTATTTATTTATCTGTTTGACTGTGCTGCAAAGCATATGAGATCTTAGTTCCCTGATGAGGGATTGAAGCCAGGCCCCTTGCATTGGTCTTAGTGAGGAGTCTTAGGCACCCGACCAGCAGGGAAATCCCAGTCAGTACCACTCTTCCCCTCGCTTAATGTCATACAAAATGTTTATAATGCAACTGGAAACATCCCTTTCTCCCGTCCATGTCTTGAGATGCTCTGATGCCTTTCAATCCATAGGTGTTTA
Organism: Cervus canadensis; assembly: GCF_019320065.1. Lineage (NCBI taxonomy): Eukaryota > Metazoa > Chordata > Mammalia > Artiodactyla > Cervidae > Cervus > Cervus canadensis. The sequence goes on from NC_057390.1 coordinate 45,926,730, forward strand.
CATGAATCAGCAATTTCATTTTTAGGAATTTGTCCTAATAAGCATGAGTGTGAACACAGATTTCTGCAAAGATACTCCCTGCCCACTGTTTATAACAGCAAAATACAAAACTAGAAACATTAACGAGAGCTTAAATAATAATTCATGGTCCACCCATAGTCTGGAATACTACACATGAGAAAGTGTGGTTTGGATAAATAACTTAATGGTACTGGAAAATAGTTAGCCTCTGTTTCTAAGTGTAAATCAATGGAATAAAAAGACAATACAAGCTGTTTGACCTTAATATTGAGAAGGAACAAATATGCATTTTAAAAAAGATTGAAGGAACTTCACTGGTGGTCCAGTGGCTAAGACTCTGAACTCCCAATGCAAGGGGCCCAGGTTCGATCCCTTGTCAGAGAACCAGATCCCACATGCATCAACTAAAATAGCCCGCATGTCACAATGAAGACATAGCACTGGTCCTATGGATCACAGCCTTGTCTAACTCAGTGAAACTGTGAGCCACGCCATGTAGGGCCACCCAAGACGGATGGGTCCTGGTGGAGAGTTCTGACAAAACATGGTCCACTGTAGAAGGGAATGCCAAACCACTTCAGTATTCTTGCCTTGAGAACACCATGAACAGTGGTGGTGGTGGTGGTCATTTAGTTGCTAAGTTGCGTCCGACTCTTGCAATCCCATGGACTGTAACCTGCCAGACTCCTCTGTGTATGGGATTCTCCAGGCGAGAATACTGGAGTGGGTTGCCATTTCCTTCTCCAGGAAATCTTCCCCACCCAGGAATCGAACCCTGGTCTCCTGCATTGCCGGCAGATTCATTACTGACTGAGCTATGAGGGAGGCTCCTCCACGAACAGTGTGAAGAGGCAAAAAATATGACTCTCCAGGTCAGTATGTGCCCACTATGCTACTAGAGAAGAGGGGAGAAATAATTCCAGAAAGAATGAAGAGGTTGAGCCAAAGTGGAAACAAAGCCCAGGTGTGGATGTAACTGGTAATGGAAGTACAGTCCAATGATATAAAGAGCAATATTGCATAGGTACCTGGAATGTTAGGTCCATGAATCAAGGTAAATTGGAAGTGGTCAAACAGGAGATGGCAAGAGTGAACATCAACATTTTAGGAATCAGTGCACTAAAATGGACCAGAATGGGTAAATTTGATTCAGATGACAATTATATCTACTACTGTGGGCAAGAAAACTGTCTCTTCAGAAATCTGTATGCAGGTCAGGAGGCAACAGTTAGAACTGGACAAGGAACAACAGACTGGTTCCAAATAGGGAAAGGAGTATGTCAAGGCTGTATATTGTCAGCCTGCTTATTTAACTTATATGCAGAGTACATCATGAGAAACTCTGGGCTGGATGAAGCATAAGCTGGAATCAAGATTGCCGGGAGAAATATCAATAACCTCAGATGTGCAGATAACAACACCCTTGTGGCAGAAAGCAAAGAAGAACTAAAGAGCATCTTGATGGAAGTGAAAGAGGAGAGTGAAAAAGTTGGCTTAAAGCTCAACATTCAGAAAACTAAGATCATAGCATCCAGTCCCATCACTTCATGGCAAATAGATGGGGAAACAGTTGAAATAGTGACAGACTTTATTTTGGGGGCTCCAAAATCACTACAGATGGTGACTGCAGCCATGAAATTAAAAGACGCTTGCTCCTTGGAAGAAAAGTTATGACTAACGTAGATAGCATATTAAAAAGCAGAGACATTACTTTGCCAACAAAGGCCCATCTAGTCAAAGCTACAGTTTTTCCAGTAGTCATGTATGGATGTGAGAGTTGGACTATAAAGAAAGCTGAGCACTGAAGAATTGATGCTTTTGAATTGTGGTGTTGGAGAAGACTCTTGAGAGTCCCTTGGACTTCAAGGAGATCCAACCAGTCCTTCCTAAAGGAGATCAGTCCTGAATGTTCTTTCAAAGGGCTGAAGCTGAAGCTGAAACTCCAATACTTTGGCCACCTGACATGAAGAGCTGACTTATCTGAAAAGACCCTGATGCTGGGAAAGATTGAAGGCAGGAAGAGAAGGGGATGACAGAGGATGAGATGGTTGGCTGGCATCACTGACTCAATGGACTTGAGTTTGAGTAAACTCTGGGATTTGGTGATGGACAGGGAGGCCAGGCGTGCCGCAGTCCATGAGGTCACAAATGGTCAGACATGACTGAGCGACTGAACTGAACTATGGGCAAGAATAGGAGAAGAAGAATTAGAAGAAATGGAGTAGCTATAGTCAACAAAGGAGTCTGAGAGGTAGTTCTTGCAAAAATGATAAAATGATCTCTGTTCGTTTCCAAGGAAAATCATTCAATATCACAGTAATCCAAGTCTATGCCCCAACCACAATGCCAAAGAAACTGAAGTTGAATAGTTCTATGATGACCTACAAGATCTTCTAGAACTAATATAAAAAAAAGATGTCCTTTTCATGATAGTGGACTAGAATGCAAAAGTAGGAAGTCAAGAGATACCTAGGGTAATAGGCAAGTTTGGCTTTGGAGTACAAAATGAAGCAGGGCAAAGGCTAATAGAGTTTACCAAGAGAACGCTTTGGTCATAGCAAACACCCTCTTCCAACAACACAAGAGATGACTCATAGACATCACCAGATGGTCAATACCGAAATCAGATGATTATATTCTTTGCAGCTGAAGATGGAGAAACTCTATTCGATCAGCAAAAACAAGACTGTGCGCTGACTGTGGCTCAGATCATGAAACCCTTATTGCCAAATTCAGACTTAAATTGAAGAAAGTAGGGAAAACCACTAGACCATTCAGGTATGCTGCTGCTACTGCCAAGTCACTTCAGTCGTGTCCGACTCTGTGCAACCCCATAGATGGCAGCCCACCAGGCTCCCCCATCCCTGGGATTCTCCAGGCAAGAATACTGGAGTGGGTTGCCATTTCCTTCTCCAGTGCATGAAAGTGAAAAATGAAAGTGCAGTGCTCAGTCATGTCCGACTCTTAGCGACCCCATGGACTGCAGCCTACCAGGCTCCTCCATCCATGGGATTTTCCAGGCAAGAATACTGGAGTGGGGTGCCATTGCCTTCTCTGCCATTCAGGTATGACCTAAATCAAATCCCTTATGATTATATAGTGGAAGTGACAAATAGATTCAAGGGATTAGATCTGATAGACAGAGTGCCTGAAGAACTGTGGACGGAGGTTTGTAACATTGTTCAGGAGGCCGTGATTAAAACCATCCCCAAGAAAAAGAAATACAAAAAGGCAAAATGGTTGTCTGAAAAGGCCTTACAAATAACTGAGAAAAGAAGAGAAGTGAAAGGCAAAGGAGGAAAGGAAAAATATATCAATCTGAATGCAGAGTTCTCAAAGAATAGCAAGGAGAGAGAAGGAAGCCTTCCTAAGTGATCAACACAAAGAAATAGAGGAAAACAATAAAATGAGAAAGACTAGAGATCTCTTCAAGAAAATTAGAGATACTGAGGGTACATTTCATGCAAAGATGGGCACAATAAAGGACAGAAATGGTATGGACCTAACAGAAGCAGAAGATATTAAGAAGAGGTGACAAGAATACACAGAAGAACTATACAAAAATATCTTAATGACCCAGATAACCATGATGGTGTGATCACTCACCTAGAGCCAGACATCCTGAAGTGTGAAGTCAAGTGGACCTTAGGAAGCGTTACTAGGAAAAAATCTTGTGTAGGTGGTGGAATTCTAGCTGAGCTTTTACAAATCCTAAAAGATGATGTTGTTAAAGTGCTTCACTCAATATGCCAGCAAATTTGGAAAACTTGGCAGTGGCCACAAGACTGGAAAAGGTCAGTTTTCATTCTAATCCCAAAGAAAGGCAATGCCAAAGAATGTTCAAACTACCGCAAAATTGCACTCATCTCACACGCTAGTGAAGTAATGCTCAAAAATTCTCCAAGCTAGGCTTCAACAGTATGTGAACTGAGAACTCCCAGATGGTCAAGCTAGATTTTGGGAAAAGGCAGAGATCAAATTGCCAACATCCACTGGATCATAGATAAAGCAAGAGAATTCCGGAAAAACATCTACTTCTGTTTCACTGATTACACTAAAGCCTTTGACTATGTGGATCACAACAAACTGTGCAAAATTCTTCAAGAAATTAGAATACCGGACAACCTTACCTGCCTCCTGAGAAGCCTGTATGCAGGTCAAGAAACAACAGTTAGAAATGGACATGGAACAACAGATTGGTTCCAAACTGGGAAGGAGTACATCAAGGCTGTATTTTGTCACCCTGCTTATTTAATTTACATGCAGAGTTCATCATGTGAAATGCCATGCTGGATGAAGCACAAGTTGGCATCAAGATTGCCGGGAGAAATATCAATAACCTCAGATATGCAAATGACACCACCCTTATGGCAGAAAGCAAAGAGGAGCTAAAGAGCCTCTTGATGAGAGTGAGAGAGGAGAGTGAAAAAGCTGACTTAAAACTCAACATTCAAAAAACTAAGATCATGGCATCCAGTCCCATCACTTCATGGCAAATAGATGGGGAAACAATGGAAACAGTGACGGACTATTCTTTTGGGCTCCAAAATCACTGCAGAAGGTGACTGTCACCACGAAATAAAAAGATCTTTACTCCTTCATAGAAAAGCTGTGACAAACCTAGACAGCGTATTAAAAAGCAGAGACATTACTTTGCTGAGAAATGCCCATCTAGTCAAAGCTATGGTTTTTCCAGTAGTCATGTATAGATGTGAGAATTGGACCATAGGGAAAGCGTAGAGCCAAAGTATTGATGCTTTTGAATGGTAGTGTTGGAGAAGACTCTTAAGAGTCCCTTGGACTTCAAGGAGATCAAACCAATCAATCCTAAAAGAAATCAACTCTGAATATTCATTGGAAGGACTGACACTGAAGCTGAAGCTCCAATACTTTGGCCACCTGATGGGAAGAACTGACTCATTAGAAAAGACCCTGATGCTGCAAAGGATTGAAGGCAGGACGAGAAGGGGATGACAGAGTATGAGATGGTTGGATGGCATCACCAACTCAATGGACATGAGTTTGAGTAAACTCCAGGAGTTGGTGATGGACAGGGAAGCCTGGTGTGCTGCAGTCTATGGGGTCACAAAGAGTCGGACACAACTGAGTGACTGAACTGTCTAGTGTACTACATTTAGTATAATGAATGTTTCTCAGAATTTGTGTATATTTTTTGTAAGTCAAATTCTATTTTCATTGCCCTTCATTATACTATTATCCAAAGGCATACTCTTAAGGCAGTGGCCCCCAACCTTTTTGGCACCAAGGATAGGTTTCGCGGAAGACAATTTTTCCATGGACCATAGGTGGGAGTGGGGGACGGTTTCAAGATGATTCAAGTTCATCACATTTATTATGCCACCACTGATCTGACAGGAGGCAGAGTTCGGGCAGTAATGTGAGTGATGGGGAGTAGCTGTAAATACAGATGAAGTTGGCCCACTGCTTACCTCCTGCTATGTGACCCAGTTCCTAACAGGAACCGTACCTGTCCATGGCCTGGGAACTGGGGACCCCTGCTTTAAGGTACTTCTGTAGTGTGAATAATACTTGGTAATCCATGTCTTTTTTTTAAGATTTGTTTATTTATTTATTTTTGGCTGCACTGGGTCTTCCTTGCTGTGCGCAGTCTTTCTCCAGTTGCAGTGAGAGGGGGCTACTTTGTTTGCAGTGTGCAGGCTTCTCATCGTAGTGACTTCTCTTGTTGCAGAGCATGTGCTCTCGGGCACAAGGGCTTCAATAGTTGTGGCACATGGGCTCAGTAATGGTGGCTCTTGGGCTCTAGACTGCAGACTCTGTAGTTGTAGACACAACTGTAGTTGTGGTGCGTGGGCTTATTTGCCCTGTGCCACGTGGAATCTTCCTGGACCAGAGACTGAACCTGTGCCCCTGCATTGGCAGGTGGAGTCTCAAACACTGGATCACCAACAAAGTCCTGTGATCCATCTCTTGCTTATATGATTTGAAATTTAAGATTTTTGTAATGATTTTCTAAAACTGAACCCTTCTGTATTTTGTGAGTTCCTTCTATTTCTCCTGTGCCTTCCTTCTAACATCTGAGCCAGTGTCCCTGGACCATCTGTCTGTTCCCCCCGGGACCAGAATGGTCTTCTGGTCAAAGAAGGAGTCAAAGAAACTGGAACCCTATGGACAGAATCCAGTATGCCAATTCTTCAGCCATGTGACTTGTATTGCATCCTTCTTATTACCATGTTTTTAACATCCTAGAGTCTTAGCCTTCTCCTGGACACCCTGACTTCAGTCTTCTGGTTCCTTTGCAAGAGCAAGGTTACTGGGGGTGGGGAGGGGAGTCTAAAAAAGGCTCCTTAGTAGGTTGATAGCATTTACTTTGTGCCTGATGGCTCAAACAGTAAAGATCTGACTGCAGTGCAGGAGACCTGGGTTCGATCTCTAGGTCAGGAAGATCCCCTAGAGAAGGGAATGGCAACCCACACCAGTATTCTTGCCTGGAGAATCCCATGGACAGAGGAGCCTGTCGGGCTACAGTCCAAGGAGTCACAGAGAGTCAGACATGACTGAACCACTAACACTTTCACTTCACTTTCATCAGGGTGATAATAAATAAAATAAAAAGTACATTGCTTTAAGAGCTTATGAAGAAGCTTAAGAAAACTTCTGGCTGAAAAAACCAAAGGTGATAAAGGAGGTAAAATTTGAAGTCTGAAAAAAAAGTTTTGAAGTTAGTGATTAGGGCAAGAGGGCTCTTTGGCAGAGGGAATGGGTGAATGGGATTATGAAGGTAGCAAAGGAGCTTTCCTCCAGATGAAACAGAAAATAGTTGACTCTACATGGAGCAGAGCCCAAAGCAGGCAATTCTGGAAGCTTCCATGGAAAATGAAGACTTCACCTATGTATCTAAAAATATCTTCCGCAATTTTACAGTGACCTTTCTAGGTCTTTCCCTTCTCAATAACCTTACCTCCCCAGTCCTAGGGCTTCTGAGGTGGTGATAAAGAATCTACCTGCCAATGTAGGAGATGCAAGAGATTCAGATTCTATCCCTGGGTTGGGAAGATCCTCTGGAGAAGGAAATGGCAACCCACTCCAGTATTCTCACTTGGAAAATTCCATGGACAGAGGAGCCTGGTGGGCTATAGTCCATGGCGTGGCAAAGAGTCAGATATGACTGAGCAGGCACACACACCTTAGTCCTACATAGCCAAAATGTGACCAAATTGGATTAGAACAGATTGCCTTTGACCTAACCTCTATTTTTTTTTTTGGCAGTGCCACAGAGTGTGGGATATTGATTCCTCGACTAGGGACCAAACCTACATTCCCTGCATTGGAAGCACAGAGTCTTAACCAATGGACCACCAGGGAAGTCCCTGACTTTACCTTTTTAATAAGCACTTCTTCCCCCTTCCCCTCCTTGGTTATGCTTAGTTCCCACCCGCCACCCCCCGCCCCCCAGAATGCTCAAGATCTAGGAAAGAAGCACCCACGGTGATCACTGTATCATTTCTACAGGGGGTATATCCTTGTTACTCAGGTGTGAGACTTCACATGATATTTTCCAAGAAAAGGAAGATGCCACCTGGGAGAGGAGCCTGGACTGGTGCTGAGGCTGGTGCTGAGGCTGAGAGCCTGGGCTGAGACGGGTTTGTGCACTCACTGGGATCTGGCTGATGTCAATAATCTCTACTATGCAAATGAGCAAAAAAAAAAAAGAAGGGTCTTGTCTAGACCAGAAATCAGAACTCAGTGGGAGGTCGCCAAAGGGTGTGGTACAGCTGGAAACAGAAAAATTGTTTCATCTGGCCTTGAACAGGATATTCAGCAGACTAGCTCCAGGGAGGCGGCTAACAATGCTGAGCCCAGAGGCCCCATGAGGAGAGGCCAAAAAGTTGCTAAGAGAGAATTCAAGACTGAGTGCTCACAGCCTCCATCAGAAGAATGTGAATGGGGAATTAGAGATCTAGCATCAGGGGAAAACTGCCCTTTGCAGATCTATTTTTAGTGATTCTTTCCATTTTATTTATTTCCCTTTGGAAGTAAGTGAACCTTAAGTGGGTCTTGAATGCTGCCTGGCAGTTATACTGTGCTTTCATCCATGGCTTCCCAGGTGTCTCAGTGGTAAAGAATTCTCCTGCCAACGCAGGAAATGTGGGTTCAATCCCTGGGTCGGGAAGATCCCCTGAAGAAGGAAATGGCTACCCACTCCAGTATTCTTGCCTAGGAAGTCACGTGGACAGAGGAGCCTAGCAGGCTACTGTCCACGGGGTCACAAAGGCGGCAAACGTGATTTAGCGACTAACAATACCACCTCTTCATGCCGTTTGCCATTCTCCTAGGGAATTTTCTACGTCTTCTCTCTCCTCGGACCTCCTCAGCTCCGGCCCCACCTTCTACCTCACTGAGGAGATGATACAAACAGAAGAGAAGGTCACAGACTCCTGGCAAAATTGCCACACAGCTGCCTCCATTAACACCCAAGGCTCTGCTTTTCCGCCTGTTGAACTTCTCTTTCCAAAAAAGCTGATTCAGTTTGTTCTCTTCTCAGAAATAGCCCTCCATCTAGTCTCCCCTCTCTCTTCATTTCTCACTTTCTCTCTCACTCTTACCGGCTTCCAAACATACTGTTTCTTCTCCCATTTTATTTATTTTTATTTCTTGGCTGTGCTGGTTCTTCATTGTGGTGCTCGGGCTTCTCTTGTGGGGCATGGGCTCTAGAGCATTCAGGCTCAGTAGTTGCCATTCGTGGGTTCTAGAGTGCACGGGCTCCATGGTTGTGGCATGGTGACTTCTCATGTGACTGCTCTAGTCACACAGGCTTAGGTGCCCCACCAGGAATCAAACTCGTGTTCCCTGCATTGGGAAGTGGGTTCTTAACCACTGGACCACCAGGGAAGTCCCACTGCTCCACTGAAAAAAAAAGTGACAACAAACATCTCCTAAATTTCATCCCACATCTTTGTTCCCCTTTGCAGAAAACTCTTCAGAGAATTACCCACCACATTCCTAAGTTCAATGGCAACGTCTCTGCCTTCTATTAGACTGATCAGCATCACACGGCCCAGGCTCCTGCTACCTCCTTGGTTTCTGGGACACCATCTTCCCACCGTTGGTTTCCTCTTATCCACCTTATCCACCTGGCTGCTTCTCAGTCAGAGCTCTCAGCTGCTTCCTCCACCCCTTCATGTAGGAGCCGCTGCTCAGACGCTCAGTCATGTCTGACTCTTTGTGACCCCATGGACTGTAGCCCGCCAGGCTCCTCTAACCACTGGGATTTCTCAGGCAAGAATACTGGAGTAGGTTGCATTTCCTGTGCCAGTTATGGGGTGAACTGATGTCAGGTTGGCTCATCGGTTACTCAGGAAACCAGCAGAGGGGGATGCCCCTTACCACCCCTTTGTTAAGCTATCATGGTGGAGATATTCTGATCTAAAAGTTCAAACAATCACTAACCAGGCCAGGGCTAGTATGTAGTCAGGTCAGTCATGTGAGTAGGGTGTAGGTGAAGCAGCCACTGTTCAAGAAGGGGAGGTATGGAAAGCAAGAGAACAGCCATCTTGAGTGGCCTGACCATACAATGTGATTAGTTTGGACTCATATGGATAATTTAGGACAATCTGACACTTCCTTAGTGGCTCAGATGGTAAAGAATCTGCCTGCAATGCAGGAGACCTGGGTTCAATCCCTGGGTCAGGAAGATCCAGTGGAGAAGGGAATGGCAACCATTCCAGTATCCTTGCCTGGAGAATTTCAGGGACAGAGGAGCCTGGCAGAATATAGTCCATGGGGTTGCAAAGAGTCTGAATGACTAACACTTTCACTTTCATTCACTTAGGACAATCTCTCCATGTAAAGGTTCTTAACTTTAATCACAACTGCAAAATCCCTTTTGCATGTAAAGTAACATATTCACAGGCTCTGGGGTTTGGACTTCTTTGAGTGGCACAGTGGTAAAAGAATCTGCCTACCAATGCAGGAGATGTAAGAGATTCAGTCATTCCCTGGGTTGGGAAGATCCCTGGAAAAGGACATGACAACAACTCCAGTATTCTTGCCTGAAGAATTCCATGGACAAAGGAGCCTAATAGGCTACATTCCATAGGGTCACAATGAGTCAACACGACTGAGCACATGCACATTCTACTGTCCACAGAGGCCATGAAGCTTGGTCTTCTTTATTCTACCTACACTCATTTCCTGATGATATCATCCAAGCCTATGCATGAGACATGTCAGTGGTTCCAAAATTTATGTCTCCAGGCACTTACTTTCTCTCAAACTCCAGGTCCATTTATTTCACTGACCCCTAGACATCTGCACTTAACTGCCTAATCAGTCACAGACTCAACCTGTCCAAAACCAAATGTTTCCTCCCCAAACCTCCCTCACCCCTCGTCCTCTCTGTCTTAACTGATGCCCACACTAGCCTTTCAGCTGCCCAGTCCAACAATCTTGGAACAATCTTTGACTCCTCTTGTTCTCTTACATGCCTCATCCTGTATGTTAGGAAATCTTGTCTCTACCTTAAAAATATATCCAGACAGCTTCAAAATAATCCAGTGTGTATTGGGGGTGGAAAGGAGGAGAAGGCAGAGGGTATTTAAATGAAACAAGATTGTTCATGTTCTGATAATTGCTGAGGCGGCATGGTGGGTACATGGAGGTTCATTATGTTATATTATTATCTCTATTTTGTGTATGTCTGAAATTTCTCATAATATAATATTGTAATTGCATGTACCATTGAGCCCAGCAGTACAATTCTTTTGAAATCTATCCCATATAAGTAAAAACAGTTGTAATAATAATATGTATATAATCTAGCACTTTTCAGAGGCAATAATAGTGGAAATGAAGTGAATACCTATAAATATAGATGACATTTAACATTCATAGTTAATTTACATTCAACCATTAACAGTTGAATACGTTTCAGTACTTTCATCAAGGGGTATCACACTGCCACTAAAATAATCAAGTTTTTACTAGGAGATTTGGTGGAGTTTCCACAGTTTATTGATAAGTGATAAAGAAAGCAAGATGCATATATTATCTAAATTTTATACAAGTGGCAATAAGTCAATATATGCACAAGAAATAAGTTTTAAAATGAAATAAGCAGTCAAAAATATTCAAGATCTAAGAGCTTCTAGCCACCACCACTCTCTCCACAATGGTGTGCCCCTCCCTCCACCATGTGTTACCTGGGTTTCTATGGTGGCCTTCTGACTGGTTTCAATGATTCAAACTCTTCCTCTCCTCTACACCCTCAAGCTGTCTTACCCCACGTCTGATCTCAACAGTGACCAGAATGCTTCCATTTACTTCTTTTTCCTGTAGGATTGCTGTGGTTAGGACTTCCAATAGTATGTTGAATAAAAGTGGTGAGAGTGGGCATCCTTGCTTTGTTCCTGATTTTAGAGGAAATGCTTTCAGCTTTTCACTCTTGAGTATGATGTTAGCTGTGGAGCTTATTATATATATAGCCTTCATTATGTTCAAGTATGTTCCCTCTATAGCCACTTTCTGAGGAGTTTTTTTTTTAATCACAACTGGATGTTGAATTTTATCAAAAGTTTTTATGCATCTTTTGTGCTTTTGTGTTTTTTATCTTCAGTGTGTTAATGTGGTGTATCACATTGATTGACTTTCAAATCTTGAACCATCCTTGCATGTCTTGGATAAGTCCCATTTGATCACGGTATATGATCCTTTTAATGTATTGTGGATTTGGTTTGTGAATATTTTGTTGAGGGTTTGTCCACTGGTGTTCATCAGAATTGGCCTGTAATTTTCTTTTCTTGTGATATCTTCAGTTTTTTGTATCAGGGTAACTCTGGCCTTAGGCTGAGTTTGAAAGCATTTCTTCTTCTGCAGTTTTTTGAAATAGTTTGAGAAGGGTATATGTTAACTCTTCTTTAAATGTTTGGTAGAATTTATTATGAAGCCATCTGGTCCTGAACTTTTGTTTCTTGGGAATTTTAAAATTATTGATTCAGTTTCATTACTAGCCATTGATCTGTTCATATTTTCTGTTTCATCTTAGTTCAGTTTGGGGAGATTGTACATTTCTAGGAATTTGTCCTCTTTTTCAAGACTGTCTGTTTTTATTGGCATTTACTATTTGTAGTAATCTTTTATGATCCTTTGTATTTCTGTGGTGTTGTTTATAACTTCTCCTTTTTCATCTCTGATTTATTGTCTTGGGCCCTCTCTCTTTTCTCATGATGAGTTTGGCTAAAGGTTTATCAGTTTTGTTTATCTTTTCAAACAACCAGCTCTTAGTTTCGTTGATCTTTTCTAGGTTTTTTTAGTCCCTATTTCATTTATTTCTGCTCTGATCTTTATTTTTCTTGTTTCTTGAGGTAAGCTTGTATCTCTATAAACTTCCCTCTTGTAAATTCAGCTTGATATTTTAAAGTTCATCTATGTTGCATTATATATCAACATTTCATTCCTTTTTATAACCAAATAATATTCCTTTGTGTGCATGTATCACATTTGTTTATCCATTCATGAACTGATGAACATTTTGGATGCTTCTACTTAAAAAATATAATCCTGCTATGAACATTTGTGTACAATATTTCTGTGGACATATATTTTCAATTTTCTAGGAGTGAAATTGCTGGGTTGTGAGGTTTGACATTTTGAGAAACTGCCAAATGTTTTCCAGAGTGATTGCACCATTTTACAATGCTACCTACAATGTATGAAAATTCCATTTCTCCCCATCCTTGTCAACATTTCCTGTTGTTTAGCTGATTGATTATAGTCATCCTAGCAGGTAGGAAGTGTTATCTTATTGTAATTGACATTTCCCTAATGACTAATAAATCCGGCTGAATGGTAAAGAATCTGCCTGCAATGCAGGAGCCACAGGAGACTAAGGGTCAGGAAGATCCCCTGGAGGAAGGCATGGCAACCCACTCCTGTATTCTTGCCTGGAGGATCCCATGGACAGAGGAGCTTGGTGGACTACAGTCCACAGGGTCGCGAAGAGTCAGATGTGACTGAAGCAACTTAGCACACATGCACACAGTGATAATAACTTGAGCATTTTTTCATGTGAGTATATTTGATTATCTTCTTTAGAGAAACATATGTTCAAATCTTTTGGCCATTTAAAAAATTAGGTTGTTTGTCATTCTTAACTTTATTTTGAAGGCCCATTTGAGCGTCCATCTCCACATCACTAGCTCTTGACTGCCACTCAACCCTGACTCTGAAAGCTCCCCCAGTACTGAAATCACAAGAAGCTTCAGGATTAGACTGATGGTCCCTCTGCCAGCATTAACACCAAAAACCCCTATTGGTAGTACTACTCCTTGTCCCTCCCATTATCTCTGCTATTAAAGAGAGAATTGAAATATTTATGCAACTTCCTGAAAACACCACCAGGAAGGGCTCTGATTCACCATAAAAAGTGGGGGTCTTCCAACTATGCTCCCACAGAATCCAGGCATCTCAAAGTGGACCAAGGTTTTCTGATGCTCAAGCACTATAAAGATGGTCATTTTCCAGTTTTCGGGGGGGTGGGGGGGAATTAACTTTTTCTCCTGGAATTTTTACTTTAATTCAAAGTGTCTGTTATAATTTGCTTATGCTAAAAGTTAATATAAAATGGTGCTTGATTTATCACAATATTATACATTTCACTCTCAAGGTACAAATATTAATATTTCATTGTGTTCTGCAGAAACAGAAGGACTACTAAATGTTAAACAATTTTGAGGGCCGTAGATGCAAGAGACAGAAAGGACACAGAAGAGAATATTATTCTCCACAGAGGGTGGCATCACTGGCTCCCCCAGCACTCTGGCTAAAGACCTCAGTGATGATTTGATCTCTCTTCCCCACGACTCATCCAACCAACAATTATTACCTTCTAATCATCCTTAATTCCATCCTTTCTTCTTCCTCTTGCCTACCACTGCCCAGGACCAGGCTCTCTAAATAGTCCCCCAGTCCAGACTTCTGTATAAAGCCCTAACTGGTGTGTTTGCCTCTAGCAGCTACACTCTACTGGAGTAATGTATCATGATGGATTAATCAGTAGTTTCAGGGCCTGCTTTCTCAAGACTTGCTCCATCAAAAAAAGGACTGTGCTTATCTTTTTCAACACTACATCACTACAACACACAACCCAGGACAATAACTGGCATGACATCTAAAAGTGAATTGGTCAATGAAGTATGAATTAGAACAATATATGAATGATTTGAAAATGTGCAATCACATACCATACAGCTCTTTGGTGACCACCATCCCCCATGCCCACTGCAAACAAGATCAAGTCATACTACCCAACATGGCAGTCAAGACCCTCCTCCTTGACCTGACTCTGTCTAGACTGCTTGCTTATCTCAGCCACTCCCTTCTTAAACTCAGAGAATCTAGAATATCTCAGGAAACACCATACTATTTATCTCCTTTATGTTGCTGTTCACTTCCTTATGCCGGGAACATCCTTAACAAATACCTCCATCCTCAATCTCCTTTTCACCAAACTCTTCTCTCTCTTTTAAAATAATAAATATTGAATAATATCCACCATGTTCTACCATGCATATTACCAAAGCTAAATATTTTGCCATATTTACTTCAAATTGTCTTTAAGAAATAAGGCATTAGAAGTACAATTGAAACTCTCATATGAGTCTTTCTTCAATCTCATTTCCTTTCTTCTCTAGTAGCATCTGCTACCTTGATTTTAGTGTTTACTCCATATATGTGTGCTTCCCTGGTGGCTCAGATGGTAAAGAATTTGCCTCCAATGCAGGAGACCTGGGTTCAACCCCTGGGTCAGAAAGATCCCCTGGAGAAGGGAAAGGCTACTCAGTACAATATTCTTGCTTGGACAGTCCCATAGACAGAGAAGCCTGGCAGGCTACAGACCATGGGGTCACAAAGAGTTGGACACGACTGAGTGACTAAGCAGCAGCCATGTATATTTCATAATTTTTATTGATATTTTAAAATATCTTTTCCCCCACCTCCATGGTTCTAATGCTTTAATGTAGATGCAGACTGAGGTCCTGAGAGGTCAAGACTTGCCCAAGGTCACACAGCAAGATGAGGTACGAGAGTCCAGGACTCCTGTTTTGTTCATTGTCTTCCCAGTATGCTATGTTGCATGTTTTAAAAATACATGTAAGTGAAATATATACCAGCTACTATGTCCCAAAGACAGCGCTAGATTCTTTTTACAATACACTGGCTCATCTAACCCTCACTCTACAGATGAGGAAACTGAAGCTCAGAGAGGTAAAGTCACCTTTCTAGTGTCACACAACTGGCAGGCAGCAGAGGTAAAATTGGCACCCAGGGCTGCTCGACTTCTAATGCTGCCCTCTAGCGGGGAGAGTGTGGGAAAAGCGCAGGTTTTGAAAGCAGAAACTTCTAGCTTTCTGGTTTCCCCCTCTTGCTGACCTGGTAATTGTGGGTAAGGTAAATTGACTTAAATTAGCATTGAATGTTTCACAATTAGCATTGAATGTTTCACAAGCACCAGTAATTTTTACAATTCACCATATTAGTCCCTACAGTCACTCTCAAAGATAGATATTTTTTAATCTTTATTTTTCAGAGAGAGAAACTGAGTCCCCAGGAAGATACACTGCTAACAAGAAGAAAAGCCAGAAGCAGAAGTCAAGATTACCAGCTCCAGAAACCATGCCCCTGCTTCCTTCTTTCTCGTTACTGTTAATGTTCTCTTTATTCTTATTTTAAAAATTATCTTATAGTAGTTTGTAATCAGCTACCTGATAAAAGACTTACATAAAAAATATACAAAACCCTTAAAACTTAACAATAAGAAAATAACACTCCAGTTTAAAACAAGCAAGAGATCTGAACAAACACTTATTTGAAGAAGATATACAAATGGAAAATAAACATACAAAAAGATACTGAGGACTTCCCTGGTGGTACAGTCGATGAGAATCTGCCTGCCAATGCAGGGGACACAGGTTCGATCCCTGGTCCAGGAAGATTCTACTTGCCATGGAGCAACTAAGCCTGCATGCTAACAACCGCTGAAGCTCACGTGCCTAGAGCCTGTGTCCATAACAAGAGAAGCCACCCCAACGAGAAGCCACTGCAGTGTAAATGAAGACCGAGAGCAAGCTAAAATAAAAAGAAAGAAAAATATATTGAATATCATTTGCCATTAAGGACATTCAAATTAAATCAACAATAAGATACCATGACACACCAATTAGAATGTCTAAAATCAATAAATCTGAAAATATCAATTTCTAGTCAGGATGCAGAGAAGCAGCTACTCTCATTACCTCCTGATGGGAATTTCAAAATGATGCAACCACTTTGGAAAACATTTTGGCAATTGTTCAAAAAGTTAAACATAGTTATGACCAGTAATTTCACTCCTAGGTATATATACAAAAGAATTGAAAATACATATCTACAAAAGCAGTATGGAGTTTTCTCAAAAAACTGAAAATAGAACAACCAAATGACCCAGAAATTCCACTCCTGGGCGTATATCTGAAAAAAACAAAGGCACTAATTTCAAAAGTTACATACACTCCAGTGTTCATAGCAGCACTATTTTTGATTGCCAAGATATGGAAGCAACCTAAGTGTCCATCAAGAGATGAATAGATTAAAAATGATGTGGGATGTATGTGTATATTCCAAGATGGAATGCAGACTATGACAGAAGAATGAATGTATGAAGTGTTTGAATATATAAAACATTAAATAGCCTCATTGACTGGAGCAAGGGGAAAAATGCTGACCTAAGTGACTTTGAGGGCAGAAGCAGGGGGTGACAGAGGATGAGATGGTTGGATGGCATCATTGACGCATTGGACATGAGTCTGAGCAAACTCCAGGAGATAGTGAAGGTCAGGAAACCCTGGCATGCTGCAGTCCATGGGGTCACAAAGAGTCAGATACAACTGAGTGACTGAACAACAAAGTGACTTTGAAGATGAAGGGAGGCTACAAGACTAAAGGCAAAGGGAAACTTACATAAGCACTGTATTCTAGTTGGCAAAATTATTTCTTGATGGGATATGGACAAGTCTAAAACCATTATACAGTATACACATGGGAAATTAAACAATTAAGTAAATGTATAGTAAATGTTGGGAGCTGGGTTTCTCACCGGTAGGGGGTTACAGACAAGCAAAGGAGGAAGGCCAGAATGATCCATGCAGTTCTGAACCAGAGTTGGAGACATTAGTATAAACTCATGTTTAGTGTAATAGAGATGGACACAAACAGAAATATTCATAGATACGTGTACCTATATAGAGCTTCCCCGGTGGCTCAGTGGTAATGGATCTGCCTTAAATACAGGAGACACAAGAGATGTGGGGTCGATCCCTGGGCTGGGAAAAATCCTCTGGAGGAAGGCATGGCAACGCACTCCAGGATTCTTGCCTGGAGAATCCCATGGACAGAGGAGCCTGATGGACCACAGTCCTTAGGGTCGCCAAGATTCCGACACGACTGAAGTGACTGAGCACACACACACGCCTATATAAATTAGTATAAATACATCCATTTCCTCATTCTGTCAGCTGAGAGAGCCCAGAGGTAAAAACACACCAGTAGTATAATAAGCACATCCAGTGCCCAGATCTTGCTTTCTAAAGCCATTATCCAGTAGGACTTCCTTGGAAACACACTGGATAGAAATCTGTCTGCCAATGCAGGGAGCATGAGTTCAATCCCTGGTCTGGGAAGATTCCCCCATGCTGCAGAGCAACAGCCTGTGCACCACAACTACTGATATCCACGCTTTAGGGCCACAATGAAAGAAGCTACAACGAGAAGTTCGCACATCACAACCAAGAGTGGTTTGCCGCAACTAGCGAAAAGCCTGCACACAGCAACGAAGACCCAGGACAGTCAAAAAGTAAATAAATAAAAATTTTAAATAAAAGAGAGACTTTCAAAAAAATAAAAAATAAAACCATTGCCCAATAGAAGGGACTACCTTAGAGAACTGGCTAAATCTAGGGCAGGGGCAGGAAATACACAAGATGAGTGTGGAGCATCTATAGTTCCAGAAAGGAAAGAAGTGCCAAACATCATTACGTGCAGCAATGGGGGTTTGTTAAAGGGACACAGGCACCAACTGAAAGAGTTCCCGGTGGCACAAGCTGGAACAAAAAGAAAAAATAATTATGTTACTGACTTATAACCACAGTATAAATCTCCATCAATTCATCTTAATATAAATAAATGACTAAGTAAATAAATGGAAGGGGAGGATAGATAAATGTCCTGCACAGAAGAACTCCAAACTAGATGTTCATCCCTCAAGACAGCAGAGAATGGGGACTTCCCTGGTGGTCCAGTAGTTAAGAATCCACCTTCCAAGGCAGGGGATTCTGGTTTGACCCTTGGTTAGGGAGCTAAGATCCAACATGCCTTGAGCCACATCTAAAGAAAGCCCGTGTGAAGACACAGTGCAGCCAAAAGAAAGAAAAGCCAGTGGAGCATGATGGAACACTCTTTAAGTATGCACTACATGTGCTTCCTTCCTCCCGAGTGCCAATGGGGAGAAAAAGGGGTACCTTCACAGTGGAGAAGCCTGACAAACACGACCTCTGCCAGGTGATCAAAGTCAATCAACAGTGATGAAGGACATCGACAGTCCTTCTTGCCAGGAATTCTTCAGGCAAGAATACTGCAGTGGATTGCCATTCCCTTCTCCAGAGGAACTTCCCAACCCAGGAATCAAACCTTGGCCTCCTGCATGGCAGGCAGATTCCCTGTTTGAGCTACAGGGAAGTCTACCCTCAATACGATGCACTGAGAAAGGCACTTCTGCCGCCTTCCTCCCCCAAGTCCTAAATCCCAGCCTCATTATGAGAAAGACACTAAACCCCAGTGGAAGGACATTCTACAAAATAGCTGACCTTTCAATCTTGTCAGTGAAAGTGAAAAATGAAAGTGTTAGTCACTCAATTGTGACTGACTGTTTGTGATCCCATGGACTGTAGCCCACCAGGCTCCTCTGTCCATGGAATTCTCCAGGCAGGAATACTAGAGTGGATAGCCATTCCTTTTCCCAAGGAATCTTCCCAACCCAGGGATCAAACCCAGGTCTCCTGCATTGCATGCAGATTCTTTACCTTCTGAGCCACTTATCAAGGTCATCAAAAATAAGGAAAATGAGAAACTGTTACAGGTGGAAGAGAGGGGCTAAGGAGACATAATAACAAGATACAGTATTGTATTCTGGATAGGATCCTGGAATAGTAAAGGACATAGGTTTTAAAAAAAAAAGTAAGGAAATATGAATAAAGAAGGGACTTTAGTTGATAATATATAAATAATTGGTTTGTTAATTGTGACCAAGTTACCACACTAATGTAAGATGTTAACAATGGGAAAAACTGGGTGTGGGTTATATGCAAGCTCTGTACTATGGTTATAATTTTTCTGTAAACTTAAAACTATTCTAAAACTAAAGTCTCATTTAAAAATAAAATTTTAATGTAAAAGATAGTATTAAAATTCACTTCTTTTTGTGTACAGTTCTATTAATTTTAGCACACATACAGATTCATCAGAATATAGAATAGTTTCATCATTTCCAAAAACTATCTCCTGTTATCTCTTTGCATTACTACACAACTGTCCTGACACCTCACCCCCTGACAACCACGAATCTGTTTTTCATGACAATAATATTGTCTTTTCAAAAATATCACATAACTAGAATCAAGTAGTACATGACATTTTGGGACTGATTTGCATCACTTTGCATTATGCTTTTAAGGTTTATCTAAGTTGTTGAATGTGTTAATAATTTGCCCCCTTTTATTGCTGTGTAATATTCCAGTGCGTGGATAGATTAATATTACAGTTTGCTTATTGATTCACCTCCTAAAGGAGTTTGGGGTTGTTTCTAATTTGCAGCCATTATGAAAAATGATGCTATAAACATTTGTGTACAGGTCTTTGTGTGAGCATCAGTACATTCATGTCTCTTGGATAAATACTAAGGAGTGAAGTGGCTAGTTCATATGATAGGTGTATGTTCACATTTATATAAGAGAATGCTGAACAGTTTTTCAGAGAAGCTGGACCATTTGTCCATCCCTCTAGCAGTGTGTAAGAGCTCCAGTTTCAGACTTCCCTGATGGTCAGGTGGTTAAGAATTCATCTGCCAATGTAAGGGAAACGAGTTCGATCCCTGATATGGGAAGATGTCACTTGCTGCAGGGCAACTAAGTCACAACTACTGAGCCTGAGCTCTAGAGCCTTCAACAGCTGCTTAAGCCTGCATGCCTAGAGTCAGTGCTCCACAAGAGAAGCCCCCGCACTGCAACAAAGAATAGCTGCCATTCTCTGCAACTAAAGAAAGCCCACTTGCAGCAAAAAAGACCCAGAGCAGTCAAAAATAAATAAATATATTAAAAGAAAAAGAATTCCAGTTGCTCCACAGCTTCACCAGCACTTGGCATTGTCAGGATTATTATATGATAGCCGTTTATATTTTATAATTTATATACCTGTATGTATCCAAAACAGTAAATAGAATGGACTTGCATCTCTTTCTATCATATATAAATGGAATAATGCTAAATATATTCCTTTAATACTTCATTTTTGTTCATTCAACATTGATTTTGAAGTTTTAGTGTTGATTCACATTCATCTGATTCATTCAGTTTAACTGTTGATGGTGTGCTGTTTTATAAATATACCATAACGTAGTTATGCAAGTCCCACACAGTCATTCAGGTTGTTTCCTATTTCTTATTATCAAAAATAGTCCTGGGAATTCCCTGGCAGTCCAGTGGTTAAGACTCAGTGCTTGCACTGCAAGGGGCCTGAGTTCAATCCCTGGTCGAGCAACTGAGTTCCCACAAGCTGCACAGCTTCATCCAAAAAACAAAAACAAAAACCCACAGTGCTAAAATAAACATCCTTTTCTATGTCTTCCGTGTGAAAAATTCTCTAGGACACTAATTCTCAAATCTTTTAGTTTGGGGGCTCTTTTCACTCTTAAAATTCATTGAGAATCCAAAGAATTTTTGCTTATGTGTATTATACCACTCTTTACCATATTAGAAACTAAATTGAAAATGTTTTCTTGGTGGCTCAGATAGTAAACAATCTGCCTGCAAAGCAGGAGACCTGGGTTTGATCCTTGGGTTAGAAAGATTCCCTGTAGAAAGGAATGGTTACCCACTCCAGTATTCTTGCCTGGAGAATTCCATGGGCAGAGGAGCCTGGCGGGCTGCAGTCCATTGGGTCACAAAGATTTGGACACGACTGAGCAACTAGCACTACATTACTAAATATTTATTTAGGAATTTTATAAAGTAAAATTATTTTAATTTTAAAAAATAACATATATGAGATGAACAAACATTTTCTTTTCAAAAACAAAAAAAAAAATAGAAGATAAAATTGTTTTCTACTTTGCATGTCTCTAATGTGTGGCTTAATAAAAAGAGGCTGGATTCTTCCTATCTGTGCATTCAATCTGTTGAATGAGAGTGAAAGAGTAAAATAATATTTTAACTTTATTATGAGAATAGCTTTGATCTCATAGATCCCTGAAAGGGTATCGGGGAGAAAACTTTGAGAACTGTTGTCCTAGGTCTCAAACCTAGATGAGGAATTGCTGGGCTGTGTAGTTAATATTTTCAATATCTGTTCCCACCATCAGCCTGTGTGAATTTCCATGTTCTTACATCCTCAGCTATGCATAGTTTTATCAGGCCTTTTAATACTTGACCAATCTGATTGATGTAAAATAGTGTTCCATTCTTATTTTAATCTGCATTTCTTTGATAACTAGCAGACTGATTCTTGTGCCATCTTTGTACCCTTAGTCATCACCTCAGAAGCAAAGCCTTTCCTCCTCTTCTCCACTGATGGGCTGCCATTCTGAGCAAAGAACAAACCAGTGCAAAACCAGTCAATCCTAAAGGAAACCAGTACTGAATACTCATTGGACGGACTGATGCTGAAGCTGAAACTCCAATACTCTGGCCACCTGATGCCAAGAACTGACTCACTGGAAAAGACCCTGATGCTGGGAAAGATTGAAGACAGGAGGAGAAGGGGACGACAGAGGATGAGATGGTTGGATAGCATCACTGACTTGATGGACATGAGTTTGAGCAAGTTCTGGGAGTTGGTGATAAACAGGGAGGCCTGGTGTGCTGCAGGTCTCAAAGAGTCAGACACGACTGAGCTTCTGAACTGAACTGTACTCTCTTTGAGAGAAGATTAAGAGGTCTATGCCCACCTACTTTAGAAAAGCAGCCCCAGAATCAGCACACAGGCTTGGCACACAGTAGGTGCTTAATAAATGTAAAAAAAAAAACACAAAAACCCACAACAAATTATTCATTGTTTATAGAATCACATAGGCACAATAACACTTCACCCTATTAGATTTATTACACCATTCCCCTTGGTTGTCATTTCCTGTTATGTGTTTACTTGCCTCACAGGGCTATATTTCAAGGAAAGGATTATTTCTTACTCATTTTTTTTATTCCTGTAGATTTGCCTCTGAGAAAATTTTTCTAAGACAGTTATATTTAATATAATTGTAAATATGTACATATTAAATTGTATCTAATATAATTTAAATATGTAAATATGAGTATGTAAATTGACACAGTCTTCTCCCTCAAGCCCTGGACAGCCCAAGGAGGAGGAACACTCATGTCCACTCCATGAAGACGTTCCTTCTGTTCTTTTTCCATCCTGTGGCCAGCAAGCTGCAGGGTCAGCTTGGTCATGTTGGGTTACTGCCCTGCCCCCACACATGGCAGTCACCATCAAGGGCAGAGATGCAGTACTGCATTCCCTACCAAGAAAGGGACAGAAACTTCAGCCTTTGTCCCAGTCACATTTCCCGTTGTGATGAGCAATAACGGCTCACACAACATCCACATCAAAGGCAGAGGAGAAGACGTGCCAGTGGAAGCAGAGGTCAAGGTAAAGAGAGCCATGACTTAGTGAAAGTGGAAGCATTAGTCTTTTGGTTGTGTCCAACTCTTTGCCACCCCATGGACTGTAGCTCACCAGGCTCCTCTGTCCATGGGATTCTCCAGGCAAGAATATTGGAGTGGGTCGCCATTCCCTTCTGCAGGGGCTCTTCTCAACCCAGGGATTGAACCCGGTCTCCTGCACTGCAGGCAAATTCTTTACTGCCTAAGCCAAGAGGGAAGCCAGACTACTCTGAGCCACCAGGGAAGCCAGACTTAAGGAACACAGCAACCTCTAGAAGGTGGAAAAGTCCAGGAAACAGATTCTCTCCTGGATCCTCCAGAAATGAAGGCAGCCCCACCAACTCATGTGCACTTCTGACCTCCAGAACTACAAAATAACAAATTTGTATTGTTTTAATCCAGTAAGGCTTATGATAATCTGTTACAGCAGCAACAGTAAACAAATATATTGTATATCCCCAAAGATAGCATTTGTTTGGGCTTCCCTGGTGGCTCAGAGGTTAAAGCGTCTGCCTCCAACGTAGGAGACCCGGGTTCGATCCCTGGGTGGGGAAGATCCCCTGGAGAAGGAAATGGTAACTCACTCCAGTACTCTTGCCTGGAGAATCCCATGGACAGAGGAGCCCGGTAGGCTACAGTCCACAGGGTCACGAAGAGTCGGACACGACTGAGCGACTTCACTTTCACTTCACTTTCACTAATGCATGCCAAGATATGGAGGCAACCTAAGTGTCCATCAAGAGATGAAAGGATAAAAAAGATGTGGGATGTATGTTTGTATTCCAAGATGGAATGCAGTCTATGACAAAGAAAGAAAGGAAAGGTTAGTCGCTCAGTTGTGTCTGACTCTTTGCAACCCATGGACTGTAGCCCACCAGACTCTTCTGTCCATGGAATTCTCCAGGCAAGAATACTGGAGTAGGTTGCCATTCCCTTCTCCAGGGGATTTTCCTAACTCAGGGATTGAACCTGGGTCTCCCACATTGCAGGCAGATTCTTTACCAAGTGAGCCACCAGGAAAGCACAGACTGAAATTATGTATTTCGATTTCTAAGCCATGTCTTTGGATTAAGACATCATATTGAATACCTCCCAAATATTGATATTAATCAGCACTAATTCCTTCTGCCTGGAGCTCAGAGGAGGAAGTTGGAAGGACTGTAAGGATCCTGAGGATGCTGATCCGAGGTTCTTACAAATCAGGACATGCTGTGTGTGCTACCCCCAAAAGTCCGACAGCAAGCTGGAGATCACAGGCTACAGCACTCGGCCTGGATGCATTAGGCTAGCCGACCTCTCAACGTCTGGAGTCTAGCTCCTCCCTGAGGCAGAGGTCAAGGTCTAGGAAGAGCCACAGATGCGGTCTGCAGGGTGGGCTGCACCAGTGTGCTCATTACTCTGGTGGGTCAGGGTTGGGAGAGACCCAACTTCATCCTAGGGTCTTCCCCAGAAGGTGGACAGTGGGCAGTGTCCCTTGAACATTCTGCATAGATTGTCCCCAGAGAAGAACAAGGGAAAGCCATGTCCCCTCCTCCCCACACAAATCTGTCTGATGACTGGGCCCAGTGGGGAGGGGATTTGCCCAGCAGGCTGGGTGGAAGTTGCCCTGCCAGATAACCCCAGCTCCAATTAAAGCCATTAACGAGGAATGAGGCCAAGCACCATTATCCCTTATTAGGCTCCTTCCAACCAAGAGCTTTAAGACACAGAGGGTCAGTCTAGGAGCAAACATTCCATGACGTACTTTACTCTTTAATATAATCATTCCCAAACAAATGCCATGTGGCCTCTACGGTGATCAACCACCTACCTTTGCCAGGCATTTCCCAGGACAGAAGACCTGGCTGATAAAACCTGGGAAAATCCAAGGCAAACTGGGATGAGCTGGTCACCCTACGTTCTGCCTCAGTGCTGCGGCTTTGTTCAGTCCTTCAGCTGAGAAGCCAAAGCCCAGGTCAGCAGGACTATTTTTCCTGAGCTGTTATAACTCTTTATGAATCACCAATTTACACCTAATTGTCTTCAGAGTAAGGCTTTCGCCCCAATAACAACAATTTTCTTGTAATAACAACAGCTACTGTTTATTGAGAGCTTACCACCAGGAACTCTAGCTCTCCGTTTATTATTTCTGTTAATCCTCTTACTAATCCTAAGAGACAAGCAATTTTTTTCTTATTTTATAGATGATGAAACTCTGGCGACGAGAGCTCAAGTAATTGCTCAAGGTCACACCAAAAGCATGTGGCAGAACCAGGAAGGTCTCAGGTCACTCCAATTGCAGAAAACATGTCGGTTACCATGACGACATTCTGCCTTTAAAGGGACTGATCCACAGGGCAACCCGTACCTGTTTTTAGGAGCGGGGTCATGGTCCCAGACAGTAATATGTCCACCCAGGAGGTGCTATTCTGTTCCATTTGCGACCTCCTGCTGCTGTAGCCCTTTTGGCTAAGATAACTGTAATATGAGGGCTTGCCAGGTGGCACAGTGGTGAAGAATCCTCCTGCCAATGCAAGACACCCAAGTTCAATCTCTGGGTGGGGAAGATCCCCTGGAGGAGGAAATGGCAACCCACTCCAGTATTCTTGCCTGGGAAATCCTATGGACAGAGGAGCCTGGTGGGCTACAGTCCACGGGGTCGCAAAGAGACTGACATGACCGAGCAGGAGTTGCTGTAGCTTATTTTCTGGGCAGGCTTTTCCCCAGCCAGAAGTCACGCTGCTGAGAACTGGAAAACCAGAGCCCGCTCAGGGGGTCAAGACGGCCCATTTCAGCCCCCGCGGGGCTCGGATGCTATGTTGTGAAGCCCAGCAGTCTCTATTCTTCGCTTCTGCGATCCGACCCCTTGCGGTCTGACTGCGGGTTCACAGCTGCTCCCCGCCGCCTCCGCCTCCTCGGGATCCCCCGCCGGCAGCCCCCGTGGCAGCTCCGGGCACCTCTGCTTGCAGTAAACATGACCTCTGCCTTCCGCCACCAACATGACATTGGCATGTCGCTGCTGATCTGTAAACACAATTGTGTTTTCGGTCTTCTGACCGAATTTTGTTACTGGGATCCTAACAGGCAGCAGGTCTCTGTTTATCTGTAAACAGCAGCCCCATTCCCCGGCAAAGAGGTCTGGATGCTGCTTGTTTTTACTACTTTACAGTAAGAGGAGAGGAAAAGGTGATTAGTGACAGGCGTCCACACTGCCCCCTCCCTCTCCCCACGGTCTGAGAGTTCTGTCTCTCTCTCCACAGAGGTGCATAGCCCAGACCAAGAGAAGGAGCATGACAAGGTCTCTCTCTGCTTTTTAATATCTCTGGCAGTGACGCTGAAGAATCTAGTGTAAATTAAATGGCCAGGACCAGAGGTTAACAGCCAACATGGTTCCCTACCTGGAGGAAGGAACAAACACGAAGAGCTCCCCAGGAAACAGCCTGAGGTCCCAGAGTCAAGGTTCTGCTTTTGAAGCGCGTTCACCGTGGGCATCTTGTGTCTTGAGAAACGTGTGTTTCTGCCTGTCTGTTTTGGAACCACATGAAGTCTCTTTCTGTAAAACTCAAGTTTTCTGTTAAAATGGGAGGATTTCTTTCCCCCTCTCCAAAGTTGTGTTCTAGCTAAAAGAATATAATCTTTAATGGAACGCAGAAACAAGCTGGTGAGTTGAAGTTTTCTAAGAAAATTTCCAAAGGATTGATTGGCCTATAAAATGTATAGATTAATCAAATTACATATGTGTGTGTGTAAATAAAGTATATAAGTTGTATATAATTATAATTTTGTATATTATATAGTATTATAACACTATATAATATTGTATTATAATACTATATAACATATCATATAATATAAATATGTACTCTAAGTACAAACACTATATATGATATATGCAAAATCATATATGTTAAAGTATATAAAATTTGTGTGTTTCAGCTTTTATTACCTCTAGCAATGGAAGTGAAGTGAATGAAGTGAAAGTCGCTCAGTTGTGTCCAACTCTTTTCAACCCTATGGACTATAGTCCATGGAATTCTCCAGGCCAGAATACTGGAGTGGGTAGCCTTTTCCTTCTCCAGGGGATCTTCCCAACTCAGGGATTAAACCCGGGTCTCCTGCATTGCAGGGGATTCTTTACCAGCTGAGCCACAAGGGAAGCCCCTAGCAATGGAAGAGAAACGCCAAATTGGTATCTTCTATAAAGCTAAGTTATTGGGAACATTGTGATTCAGGAAAATTTATAAGGTTTCACAGTGTCAAATGTAGAGAAAGAGATGATTTCTCTCATTTCTGCTACCTTTGGGAAAGCAGGAAAAGAATTTAAAATATTTATTCTGATTGATGAGAAGAGAAAGAAAACTTACAATTCAAAAAGGAAAATGCTGGAAGATGTGGAAGGATTTATGACTAATTAAATTGAAATGAAATATTCAAAATAAAGCCTATTAACAGAAATAATTATTCTAATTAGTATTATTACAATTATATAATGTATATATATGATTATTCTAATAATTACTGTAGTTAAAAAGAGAACTTTGATACTTATTTTTCTTCCACTTTGTTCTAAAGAAAACATCTTGTTATTTTTAAAGGAAACATCGTTTTAATGTAGAATTACTAAAATAATTTAATATAGTTATCAAAATGGTTCTTTAAATAGTTATATTTTGTTGAGCCAGAGAAATGGAATGGACAATTTACTGTAAATTCAATTGGAATCTACAAATCTAAACTTAGTGATAAAATATTTAGTTCAACATGATGGACTGAGCATGTGTTTAGGTGAAAAAAAATGGAATGCCTAATTTTATTTTTTAGTTTTTAAAAAATATTTATTTATTTTTGGCTGCACCAGGTCTTAGTTGTGACACATGGGATCTTTATTGCGGCATGCAAGATCTTTCATTGTGGCTTGTGAGCTCAGTAGTTTCGGCATGCTGGCTTGGTTACTCCACGGCTTGTAGAATCTTTTTTCCATGAGCAGGGATTGAACCCGTGTCCCCTGCATTGGAATGTGGATTCTTAATCACTGGACCACCTGGGAAGTCCCCCTGATTTTAAAATAATAAATATATACCAGTTCTGAAAAAATAAGACTTGGCGCCATCGACAGCACAAAAATTTTAAGAGCTAGTGGAAAATAGAAAACAGATCTGATGGGGTTCATAGAGAAAACACATCTGAAACAGATATAGTAAAGAATGCTCCTTGAAAGGGGTCCCCAGGAAAGCAATTCTCAAAGTACAGAGACCAGGGTAAGTGTCCAGTGATGATGTCTGCAAGAACAAGCTAAATCACCTGTGCAGCCCCTTCTGCTCAGAGCAGCCAATGGGGAATCAACAGCAACTGGATTAGCTGAAGCGTCTGCTGTGGGCAGTGTTAGTGCCAGAAGAAGCAAAGTAATGCCCAGTAACCGCATGTCCATGATGGTTGTACAGAAGCTGAGAGACACTCATCTCTTCCCAGGAATAAAACATACCTCAGTGCTTCTCCTGTGGAGTAAGCTTCCTTTCTCTGACAACTGGGAGGGTTCCTCCTTGCTTGCTGGCCTGCTGCTCCCCAAGCATAGGCTCTTATAGGCCCTGGTTGTTCAGCCTCCCTGTTCAAGAGTAAGGTCTGTTGGGGAAACAGACTTGAACAATGGCAGAGGAATTTGTCATAGCCACAAATACTTATCAAGAGTTCTTCATTTAGAAATGTGAACAGACAAGCAAGGATCACCAGATACTTGACAACAGCCGACAACATAAACAGAAGGATCAAGATGAACAAACAGAACAACCAGTCTTGAACTGAATGGATGTAATACTGAAAACACAAGAAATGAGAAGCATTCTTGGAAATTATAAGCACAGTGACAAACTTCAAAAATGGCAGAAGATTACAATCGTTTCTGGATCAGTGAGATGGGGCTTTATGGTTCAAACCTCAAGCCTAAAGAGAAAGTAAAAGGAATTAAAAAGATATACCAGACAAATACTAACCCAGAGAGCAAATGTGGCTACACTATTATCACAATGTGATTTAGAAAAGGAACATCACTAAGAATAGACCTCCTGGGACTTCTCTGGTGGGCCAATGGTTTAAAATCCACCTTCCAAGGCAGGGAATTCAGGTTCGATCCCTGGTCAGGAAACTAAAATCCCACATGCCAAGAGGCAACTAAGCCAGTGTGCTTCAACTACAGAGTCCATGATCTCAGGAGCCAGAGTGTCACAGCTAGAGAGAAGCCCACACACCACAACTAAGCCCTGATTCAGCCAAAAATAAATAAAATATTTTTTAGAAAGATCGCTGCTGCTGCTAAGTCACTTCAGTCGTGTGTGACTCTGCGACTGCAGAGACGGCAGCCCACCAGGCTCCCCCGTCCCTGGGATTCTCCAGGCAAGAACACTGGAGCGGGTTGCCATTTCCTTCTCCAATGCATGAAAGTGAAAAGTGAAAGTGAAGCCTCTTGGTCATGTCCGACTCTCAGCGACCCCATGGACTGCAGCCTACCAGGACTTACCTTTAAAAAACAGTGAGTAGAAATCACTATTGTCTATATGTACAGCAGTATGTAATGATAAAAAGTTTAATTCAGCAAGAGTATAAAACAATTCACTTATAAATACCAGAATATATGCAGTAAAAATTCATAGAACTATAATGAGAAATTGAGAAATCATTACTAAATTGGGAAGTTTCAATACATATCTTTCAGTAAATGGTAGTTCCAGCAGACAAAAAAAAAAAAAAAATCAGAAAATAAACAGAAGCTTTGAACAACACAGTTAACAAGCTTGGATGAAAGGATACATATGAAAATCTGCGCCCAATTACCATAGGATATACATTATTTTCCAGTATAAATAGAACATTCATCAAAATGCATTATGCAGTCATAAAGCAAGTCTCAGCATGTTTGAGAGAGTAGGGATCCTATAGACCACTGCTTTTCTGATAAGGGGTACACAAATCACCCAAAAGTGAAGTTGCTCAGTCGTGTCTGACTCTTTGCAACCTCATGGACTGTAGCCAGCCAGGCTCCTCCATCCATGGGATTTTCCAGGCAAGAATACTGGAGTGGGTTGCCATTTCTTTCTCCAGGGGATCTTCCCGACCCAGGGATTGAACCCAGGTTTCCTGCATTACAGGCAGACTCTTTACCATCTGAGCCACCAGAGAATCCCAAAGTAAGGGGTACACAAATCACCCAAAGATTTATTTTAAAAGAGATTATAATTCATGAAGATTGTGATGGTGACTCTGCTTTTTCATTAAGCCCCCAAGTGATGTCTGATACTGCTGGTCTGCAGACTACATTTATGGTAGCAGGGACTATAGATGATGTTCTATTGTGGGCAAAATGCTGCCAAACAGTAATTAATGCATGTGCCTGTGTGCTCGGTCATGTCTGGCTCTCTGCAACCCCATGGACTATAGGATACCAGGTTCCTCTCTCCATGGGATTCTCCAGGCAAAAATACTGGCGTGGGTAGCCTTTTCCTTCTCCAGGAAGTCTTCTCAACCCAGGGATCAAACCTGGGTCTCCTGCATGACAGGCATGTTCTCTACTGTCTGAGTTTCCAGGGGAGCCTGAAATAAAGATACTCCTTTGTTACTAAGGTTAAATGAGGTCATAAGAATGCAGCCCTGATCTGATAGGACTAGAGTCCTTATGAGAGAAGACCTGGAAGAATTCACATTCTCTCTCCACTATGTCAGGACACAGCAAACCAGAAAGAGACTCCTCACCAGGAATTGAACTGGCCAGCCCCTTGCTCTTAGACTTCTCAGCCTCCAGAACTGTGAGAAGATAAATTTCTGTTGTTTAAACCACTAAATCTGTGGTATTTTGTTACGGTTCCCAAGTTGACAATACATGAACTATATGCTTTGTTTTTTAATTAAAATTAGTTTAAAATACTTTTAAAATTCAAAATGTATTTATTTGAATTATAACTGACCAATAGTATTATATTAGTTTCCTGTGTATAGCATAGTGAGTCAGTATTTTCATACATTACAGAATAATCACCACGATAAATCCATCTGTCAATGTATAAAGTTATTACAATATTATTGACTGTATTCCTATGCTGTACATTACATCCCCATGACAATTACTTTATAACTGGAAGTTTGTATTTCCTAATCTCCTTTATCTATTTCACCTGTCCTCCCCCTCCTGCCCCTCTGGCAACTACCAGGTTGTTCTCAGTTGTGAGTTCTCTGTGAGTCCATTTCTGTTTTGTTTTGTTGGTTCATTTGTTTTGTTGTTTAGATTCCATGAATGAGATCGTAGAGTATTTGTCTTTGTCTGCCTGGTATAGTTCACTTAGCATAATGCCCTCTAGGTTCATCCATGTTGTCGCAGATGGCGAGATTTCATTCTTTTTTATGACTGAGTAATATTCTGTCATACGTATATACCACACCATCTTTATCCATTCATCTATTGATGGGCACTTAGTTGTTTGCATGTCTTGACTATTGTAAATATCCCTGCTGTGATGAACTTAGCGGTGGATATATCTTTTCAAATTAGTGTCTTTTTCTTTAGGTAAATACCTGAAATGGCATAGCTGGATTGTACAGTAGTTCTATTTTTAATTTTTAAGAAACCTCCACGCTATTTTCCACAGTGGCTGCACCAATATACTGTTCTACCAACAGTGCACAAGAGTTCCCTTTCCTGCACATCCTCACCAACACTTCTTATCTTGTTCTTTCTTATCTTTTTGATAATAGTCACTCTGACAGGTGGAGGGGATCTTTCATTGTAGTTTTGATTTGCATCTCCCTGATGATTAGAGATGCTGAGCATCTTTTCATGTGCCTGTTGACCATCTGTATGTCATTTTTGGAAAAATGTCTTTTCAGGTCTTCTGTCCATTTTTTTTTTTCTTATTCTCTGGCCCTGCCCTGCCGCATGTGGGATCTTAGTTGCCTAATCAGGAATCAAACTCGTGTCCCCCTGCTGTGGATGATTGGAGTCATAACCACCGACCACCAGGGAAGTCCCATTCTGCTCTTTTTGTTTTTGGGGTTCAGATTTTGTAAGTTTTATTTATACTACTCAAAGTTTATTTTTTTTAAGGTATTCTCTTTTTAACATGTACACACTGCTACATTTATTATTTATTTTTGGTGGTGCTGGGTCTTTGTTGCAGTACATGGGCTTTCTCTACTTGCAGCTACTTGACAGTTGTGATGTGCGGGCTTCTCATTGTGGTGGCTTCTCTTGTTGCAGAGCACAGGCTCTAGGGTGTTCGGGCTTCAGTAGTTGCAGGACCTGGGCTCATTAGTTGCACCTTGCTGGCTCCAGTGTGTGAGTTCAGTAGTTGTGGCACATGGGCTTAGTTGCTCCTCGGCATGTGGAATCTCTCCAGACCAGGGATGGAACCTTTCCCCCCTCCATTGGCAGGTGGATTCTCATCCACTGCACCAGCAGGGAAACCCCCAAAGTTTATTTTTTTAGTGCTCTGTTTTTACTTAGTCCAGTAAGAACTACTTTCCTCTCTGTGAGACATGTTGGATCCAAGTGAAAATATAGTGTTTTTTTTTTTTTTTTGTCTTTTTGTTGTTTTTTGTTAACTTTTTATTTCATAGTTGATTAACAATGTTTTGATAGTTTCAGGTATAAAGCAAAATGATTCAGTTATACATATACATGTATCTATTCTTTTTCAAAGTCTTTTCCCATTTAGGTTGTTACATAATGCTGAGGAGAGTTCCCTATGAACATATGTATGTGCCTGTATATGTATATGTATACATGTGTGTTACATTACATTATATATTAACTATATTTATTACCTTTACTTGCTAATTTGGCTAGAATTTTGTGCTTCCCTTTCACTGCCACCCCACTCCTACTTCCCTCTGTGTCCCCACAGCTGCTTATCTCTGTGGCAAGATTATAGTTAATTTAACAGTGTACACTCCTGCATGCACACACAAGACATCCAGGCAGTAACATTCCTTCATATTTGCTTCCTATTCTGATCTTTCAGTTACTGTTAAACAGTCAAAATATCGCCCCATTTTGGGCTTCCTGGTGGCTCAGTGGTAAAGAATCTACCTGGCAATGCAGGAGACATGGGTTTGATCCCTGGTTCAGGAGGATTCCACATGCTGCAGAGCAACTAAGCCCATGCACGACAACTATTGAGTCTCTGCTCCAGATCCTGGGAATCACAGTTACTGATCCCAGGAGCCGCAGCAACTGAGCCCTGAGCACCCTAGAGCCTGTGCTCTGCAACAATAGTAGCCAGCACAATGAGAGGACTGTGTACCACAACTAGAGAAAAGCCCTCACAGCAACAAAGAGCCAGCACAGATTAAATAAGCAAATAAACAAAATTATTTTTTGTAATTGATCCTTTCAATTTTTTGTTGTTTGTCTGTATCTACCAATATCATTTAACCTACCAACGTTATATTTTCCTCTTTTTATAGATGAGATACTAGGGGAGCCCGGCGTGCTGCAGTCCATGGGGTAACAGAGAGTCAAACACAACTTAGTGACTGAACAATGACTACCTAAGTTCAAAGAGTCAGTGGACTTTGTCCAAATTCACCATTCACTAGCATGCATCCTAACCCAGGTATCCATAAACTGCATGCTGGATTTTCTATTCCTTCACCTGACCAAGGCTTGTCTTCCTTTGATATTCTAACGCCTTATTTATTTTCTTCATTAAAATCTCTCTTTCCTAGTTAATTTCTATCAAATGTCTGTGTGCTGAGAAACCCCTCAAAAAATAAATAAATAATAAATAAAAAAGAAACCCAATTAAAGTTAACAGTATAATGAGTTTCATGTGTATTTTCACATGAGGATGTTATACAAACCCCAGGAAGCTGAGAGGCAAGGCAGGTTGCTGACTTCATTACAGGTGTAGGTGTTTGGGGGCTTCAGGGTGGACAGAAGAGATCCTGTCGCCTGGGGACGAGGAGTCCTGCAGTATCCAGTGATCACACATTTAGGCCCCTGGGAGTTATTGATGCTGCAAAGTCCCAGGTGGTCCCCCTCCCTTTCTTCTCCTCCAGGAAGCCCAGCTCCATAGCCAGACAGCTCTGTTACCCAACACCCAGCCCAGGAGCAGCCAGCCGCCGTTTATGCTGTCGGTGATCTCATTAGAATGAACGAGATGAGTCAACATTCACACAAAGACCTTCTGGCCTGCAATCTGAGAACAGGTTTAGGAAGAACAAAGCAGAAGGGAGAAATGTAACCAAGAACTATCTCTTTACTGCTTTTGAGTTGTTTAAGGGGGTTTTAAGGGATTAAGGCTAAAGAAATGTTGACTGTAGAGAGAGGAGCAGGATATCAGTTGAACAGAATACAGGTCTTTGTGCTGACTAAGGGGGAGGCACATTAAAAGAAAATCTCATTAGCCTACCTGCTCACAGGGGGATGGGGCTGGACAGCAAAGGTGCATGAGTTAGGGGGGTTGGAGCTGACATGTGCACACTGCTGTATTTAAAATGGATAACCAAAAAGGACCTACTGTGTAGCCCAGGGAAATCTGCTCAATATTGTGTGGCAGCCTGGATGGGAGGAGAGTTTGGGGGAGGAGAGTTTGGGGGAGAACACAAACATGTATTTGTATGGCAGAGTCACTCTGCTGCGTACCTGAAGCTATCACAATATGGTTAATCAGCTACACGCCAATATAAAATAAAAAGCTTAAAAAATGAAAAACAAAATGGGTAACTAATAAAGACCTACTATATGGAATGGGGAATCTCTGCTCAATATTATATAACCATCTAAAGGGGAAAAGAATTTGAAAAAGAATTGATACATGTATATATGTAACTGAATCACTTTGCTGTACCCCTAAAACTGCCATTTCCTTCTCCAGGGGATCTTCCCGACCCAGGGATTGAACCCAGATCTCCCACATTGTAGGCAGATGCTTTACCGTCTGAGTCACGAGGGAAGTCTCTAACCAACAGTACCCCAATATAAAATTAAAAGTTTAAAAAAAAGAAAATGTGCTGCTCAGATAAAAGAGGCCTAAAGCTTTTGTTCCCATGTTGCTGATGGAATTACTTATTCTGGTAGGGCAGACACTTATAGAACCCTTTTGCTCCCTAGTCATCCAAGTTGACATCAACACTATCAACTCAATATTACTATTTTTAATATTTTCAACCAGAAAAATTAATTATCAAACTGTGGGTTCAATGTGACTTTTTAGAATACATACAATGAGAAACATCTTCCTAAAAGCTCCATTTTCATAATAAATGCATCTGTTGAAATGATACAAAAATTTAAAAATAAAGAGTTTACCAAAAAAGGTGAATGGGAATACAGGTTTCCAGCCTGGGGGCAGAAACCAAGATATAGGGGATTTTGGGGGTCTCCATTGATTATGAGTAGACAACCAAGGATTACCAGAGGTCCTCTGACACCTCCTGCCAGTCCCTTCTCAAGTTCTCAACCGAATCCCTAGGAGGCATCTCATCATAAGCACTGGACACAGAGAGAGGCCAAGCCCCAGGTGTTATGAAAGCAGTGTGCTAGGGTGTTAACAGCTGAAGGGTTGGGACTTCTCTGATGATCCATTGGCTAAGAATCAGAACCTTCAATGCAGGCACCCAAGGTTTGACCCTTGGTTGGGGAACTAGATCCCACATGCCACTACTGAGACCTGGAGCAGCCAAGTAAATAAATAAATATTATATATATATATATATATATATATATGTATATAAATATGGTACTAGTGGTTCAGTCACTAAGTTATGTCTGACTCTTGCAACCCCAGGGACTGTAGCTCACCAGCTTCTCTGCCCATAGGATTTCCCAGGCAAGAAAATTGGAGTGGGTTGCCATGTTGCCATTTCCTTCTCAAGGGGTTTTTCTCCACTCAGGGATTGAACCCATGTTTCCCGCATTGCAGGCAGATTCTTTTACCACTGAGCCACCAGGGAAGCATACAGATTTATAAATATATAATGGTTCTTTTTATAAAAAGAAAAAGGAAAAAAAAAAAAAACCACCCTCAAAGGGTCACAAAAAGCCTCTAGGAGGCATGTAAGATGAACTTGGACTATGATAGGCCCCATCCCATTCCTTTCTTCTCCTTTTCTTGTGTTTCTATTACTGTATCAGCCAGCATCTGTCTGTCTTTATCCGTTCTCTGTGGCTCATTCAAGTCTGTTTTTCTGTTATTCTCTGGAGAGTTTCCCCCACATAGATACTATGGATACAACCCCCCATTTCCCTCCAATGGATACATGACCACCAGGGGATTTCCACTGAGGAGAAACTTCCTCACCACCCACTTCTCTATCCCCACCCACTACAACCCACAGTCAAAGGCATAAAGAACAGATAAGGGCTCTGGGCAAAGGAATGATTTATGCTCTTGTTTCAAGTAAGCAGCCTCAAAAGCCCAATAATACTTTCTATTTTTGTCCCTCACCAGATGTTACCTTCCCATTTTTCCAGAAAGCCTGGAGGTAAAGTCTGCCTTCTTTGGGAAAATCCATCATAGTTATAGAGTTAGGGGTGGAGTGGGAATTGCCTTTGCTTCTCCCTTCCATCTTTACCTTCCTTAGGCCTGTCTTGCCTTCCAACTATCCACATTCGTTTCCTCCTTTCAAGCCTTCTTCAGAATTTTCCTTATTGCTGGAAGTTTAATCTTTCTCTGATTGGGAAAAACTTACCATGTTGAATCCTGCACCACTCATCCAGTGACTGGGGTTGAGGCTCTAGCAAGCTGTGTGAACTGGAGATGATGGTTACTCACCTCTCTTGGCCTCTTTTCCTTGAAGTCCAAGTGAAAAGATATGATAGGTGATGTGAAGTCTATGATTCTAGGTGGAGTTTCCTGTGGTGTCTTTGA
Source organism: Cervus canadensis (assembly GCF_019320065.1). NCBI lineage: Eukaryota > Metazoa > Chordata > Mammalia > Artiodactyla > Cervidae > Cervus > Cervus canadensis. Next base: position 45,963,526 of record NC_057390.1, read on the forward strand.
TGGTAGGCGATTTTCTTTTTATAAATTTTATTTTATACCAGAGTAGAGTTGATTTATAGGGCTTCCCTAGTAGCTCAGCTGGTAAAGAATCCACCTGCAATGCAGGAGACCTGGGTTTTATCCCTGAGTTGGGAAGATCCCCTGGAGGAGGGCATGGTGAACCACTCTGGTATTCTTGCCTGGATAATCCCCATGGATAGAGGAGCCTGTCAGGCTACAGTCCCTGGGGTCGAAGAGGGCTCAGACATGACTGAGCGACTAAGCACGCAGAGCACAGAGTTAATTTACAATGTTCCGTTAGTTTCAGGTATGCGGCAAAGTGATTCGATTATACATATACATGTAACTATTGTTTTTCAGATTCTTTTCCCACATGGTTATCACAGAGTGTTGAGTAGAGTTCCCTGTGCTACACAGTAGGTTCTTGTTGACTATTTTATATATAACGGTGTGCATGTGTTAATCCCAATCTCCTAATTTCACCCTCTCCCTCCTCTTTTCCCTTTGGTAATCATCACTTTGTGCTTTTTTTTTTCCATCACTTTGTTCTTTAAGTCTCACAGATTCTTTGAGAAATGTCTCATATCAGGTGGACCCTAGTTGGTCCTTCCTTTGCTGAGTGCCAATCATGTCACTGAATAAGACCAGATTTGGCAATAGTGGCAGACTTTATTTTCTTGGGCTCCAAAATCACTATGGTGACTGCCCCTATGAAATTAAAAGACACTTGCTCCTGGGAAGAAAAGCTATGACAAACCTAGACAGTATGTTAAAAAGCAGAGATATCGCTTTGCCAACAGAGGACTGTATAGTCAGAGCCATGGTTTTTCCAGTAATCATGTAAGGATGAGACCATAAAGAAGGCTGAGTGCCAATGAATCGATGCTTTCTAACTGTGGTGCTGGAGAAGACTCTTGAGAGTCCCTTGAACAGCAATGAGATCAAACTAGTCAATCCTAAAGGAAATCAACCCTATTCATTGGAAGGTCTGGCACTGAAGCTGAAGCTCCAATACTTTGGCCACCTATGCAAAGAACTGACTCATTTGAAAGGACCCTGATGCTAGGAAAAATTGAAGGCAAGAGGAGAAGGGGATGACAGAGGATGAGATGGTTGGATGGCATCACCAACTCAATGGATATGAGTTTGAGCAAGCTCTGGGAGTTGGTGATGGACAGGGAAGCCTGGTGTGCTGCAGTCTATGGGATCACAAAGAGTTGGACATGATTTAGCGACTGAACAACAACGACAAGGTTTGGCAAAGCAGATCAGCAACTTCATTTGTTGATCAAGGAATGAAGAACGAAGAACTCAGGCTCTAAAGACACCTTCTCCCAGAAGGCAGGAAAGTGGAGGACCTTTATGGAGTAACAGACAGGTGTGTCGTAAGAAACTGGGGAAAGGGTGGAGATTTCAGGAATAGCTAGGGCGTGTGCACTCCCTCAGGCTCCCTTATACATGGCACTAATTGTACCTAGCAAAGTACAAGTTCCCCCAAGGCAGGGACATTTAAATTACCCCCAACAGGACTTCCCTGGTGGTACAGTGGTTAAGAATCTGTCTTCCAATGCAGGGGATGAGGGTTCGATTCCAGGTCCTAAAAGATTCCACGTGCTGCAGGGCAACTCTTGAGCTCGTGCACCACAATGTAAGATTCTGCAGGCCACAACTAAGACTTGACACAGTCAAATAAATAAATATTTTTTAAAATAAAATTGAAAAAATGTAAATCCATCCCAGGAAGCCTTGTAAAGCATCCAATTTCATCCAAATTATTCAAGTTTTAAAACTTACTTTCATGTAACCATCTTGTTGGCCCAGGAAATTCTGATGCCCTGGTTTTGAAGCAGAATTTGAAGATTTTTCTTTTTTCCCCCCTAACTTCCCTAACACTTCCCTGTTGATTGACAGACCAACTGATATGGATCTCCTTGCTCATATCTCCAATACAAAGTAAAACGGATGTATCTAGTTATTATCTCATTATTAATTTCACTTGAACAACTACAATTACCAAAGAGGATAATTCTTGACAGAGAAAAGAATCTCACAGGCTTTCTTGTGTGCCCTGATCTTTTAGGTAAGGTTTCAAATTGCAACTGTCAGAGCCAAAACAACCTATGCTCGAACACCAAGTTTAGTTCATTCACTCTGATGCAGCTTTAATGGCAGAAATCGGGGGAAATGGAGTATGACACAGGGCATAGACAAGCAGCTTCTATTTACTCTGTCTTCATTCCCTGGGAACTGGCAGAAGGAGACTTTGTTAGGTATTGAGAGTCTGTGATGAGGTGCAATGGGGCGAATGGAGGTAGGTTGGAGAGTGTCTGATCTCTTAAAAGCCAGAACATTTAAAGATGACTGCAGGTCCAAGTGGGGGTGGATAGCACAGTGGTTCATTGCAACTAGGGCTAACAGCTTATGGAAAAAGCCAACTGCTGGTTGTATGTTAGTCACTCAGTTGTGTTTGACTCTTTGTGACCCCATGGAGGGGAGCCCGGAGCCCTCCAGGCTCCTCCGTCCATGAAATTCTCTAGGCAAGAATACTGGAGTGGGTTGCCATTCCTTTCTCCAGGGGATCTTCCTGAACCAGGGATCGAACCCAGGTCTCCTGCATTGCAGGCAGATTCTTTACCATCTGAGCCACCATGGAAGCCTTAAACATTGGAGTTGGAGAAAAAAGTATTTGTCCTATCAGTAGCTACAGACCTGCTACCAGGAGCAGTGTTGATTATTTTTCTAGTAAAGTTCCTATATGTAGATTTCAGATACACAGAGGAAATCACTATGTGATAAAATTTTTGATAATCCACAGTCATTCTGCAGCATCCACCTGCCTTCTGCATGGGCAATGGGAAAGTCAAATGGGGTTTTACCAGCCCTGAGTCTTTTAAGCCCACAATTCCCTCAGGGATAAGGTATTGTTTTTATGTTACTATCCTGGTCATAAAGGAAGTTCCAGTGGCTTCCATTTGATCCTACCACTCAACATGCTGGTTACTCCATGGGTCAAACAGCCAAGACTGGTATTCTTCCAGTTAATAAGTATGCGTATCCAATTAATATTCATGAAATGGGGAAATAACTGTATAACTGACTCATGGATCTATTGGGCCCCAAGTGATCTGAAATTCACCTAAGATTCCATATATCACCAGACCACCAGTAACCCCCATTTCATTGGTGACACAGTAGCATTTTGAGTATCTAGAAATTAATGTAAATTCAGATCCAGTACCTACTATTCCTCAAAAGTTCTGGATAATTCCTTTTTCTCAGTTTTATAACCATTTTAATAAATGGCAAAAAATCCCATTAGGGAAGTCTTTAGTAGGTGCTTCTTCATAATCTAACACAAGTGATAACTTGATTAATCATGATGCTACTATGTGTTCAGTGCTAGCATATCATTTTCCCCACTGGCAAGAAACTAATGGATAGTTAGTTTCCTTTATCAGTCCCCAAACAGCATCTCTGAGAGTTTATTTTCTGAGACTACTTTAGTTGAAGCTCAAAGCTCTAAGAATGGCTCATCTGGTGCTGGTGTCTTTGAACTCAGAGGAGGGTCCCCGTGAATGGGGAAACTAAACGTTTAGGTGGGGTACCAGCCCACTGAGGTTGGTGTTTCCAAAGTGGGCATTTTATACTGTTGGTTCTGCAAGTGTTGGAAAACTGCAAACTAGACTCCCCTGCTGTTATTAAAACAATTCCTACCTCTTCTGTTTGTCATTGCAGGCCTGGAGTTTTCCCTGTTTCATAGATTAAGTAATATTTTAGTAGACTGTTCATCTATTTCATCCCTAGGAATACTGTGATGATTAATGTTATCTTTCAACCTGACTGTACTACAATATGCCCAGATATGAGGTTGCATATCATTCTGAGTCTCCAAGGCTGTTTCTTATGGGGTTGAAACCAGAACTGGCAGACTGAGTAAAAACGGATTACCTTCACCAGCGTGGATGGCCCTAATCCAATCCATCCCAGGATTGGGATAAAAAGACTGAGTAAGAGAGAATTTGCTCTCTCTGCTTGACTCTTTTTGAGCTGAGACATCTCTCTTCCATCTTCAGTCTCAGACTTGGACTGGAATTTACATGAGCATAAGGTTTCCTGGTTCTCAGACCTGTGGACCTGGACAGGCACCACACCACCGGCTCTCCTGAGTCTCCAACTTGCCCACTGCAGATATTTTTAGGGCTTCTCAGCCTCCATGGTCCCATAAGCCAATTCCGTATAATAAATAAATAAATAAGGACATCTCCAGTAGTCCAGTGGCTAAGACTCTGTGCTCACAGTGCAGGGAGCCCAGGTTCCATCCCTGGTCAGGGAACTAGATCCCACATGCTGCAACTAAAGATCATGCATGCTGCAACTAAGACCCAGTACAGCCAAATAAATAAATAATTAATTAAAAAATAAAATATTAAAAAATAGATAAATAAATATATACTTTATCTATCCATCTATCTATCCTGTTCCGTTTCTATGGAAGAACCAGACTAATACAGATACTGTAATCAGAGAACATGAAGGGTCAAAATACTATGATCATCACCCCACGCTTGGTTGCCCTTATTATCAATGCACCAATCTCATCTCTGGTAGTTAAAGGCTGCCACTTGGCATCTTTTACACTCACATCCCATCACCTAACTGAAATTTCAGTGGTGGCAAATTCCATTGTCATACCTACTACCAAGTTAAAAGAATACTGGTACTGCTCTCATGAATCTATTTCTCAGTTTCATAATGAAGATGGTGTTCTCTGGGCCTTCTAGGAGAATGTAGAAGGAGGTGGTGGGGGTGGGTTTATGCAGATCATGACAAAACTAGTCTGACATTCTCATCCTCTTTATATTGCACTTGGCCTTATGCCATGGAAATTCTGGAATCTCAAACTCATTGGAAGAGCTCTTGTTGAATCCAAATTTCAATGACTTAAGTAAGTGAACTGTTAGAACCACTTCCAGATACACAAGCTAATATGTTAAATATGAAACCTCTGGTATATTCCCTCATATCAGTTTTGACCTGATCTAAATTTAGAATCAATTCCTTAGAATCCACTCCCACCCCAGGTTTTTACTGATTTTAATTTACAAACTCTCACAAGTTTTGGAGTTATAAACTTAACGAGTCAAACTTGGTATTTGTTGCTCAGGAGCAGACAGAGATCTGACCCTAGTCACGGCAGGAGAAAACAAAAGATAATTGGGATGGATTCTGAGATTGTTATAAGATCTTCAAGCAAGAATAAGCAATTATTTTCAGCCATGAAAGGGCAGATCATTTCGACTGCCAGGGAGGATTCAGAAGTTCAAGATTCTCAGCTTCCTCTTACTCTACCCAGATATCCCCTTTCCAAAATGAGAGTCCTACCCCTCCATAACCAATACCCTCACATTCGTACAAAACAGGTAGTTAAGCTGTGACTTATACTTACATAATGATTCTACAAACCACATACAAACAGTTTCAGAGAAGTCCATCCTGTGATTGCAAGAAATGACACTCTTTTAAATCTGCCACAGAAATGGTCTAGTTCTCTGACTATAACTTGAACAGAGAATGTATAGATGTAAACCTATTATTCTCTTCCTGTGGCAACCCACTCCAGTATTCTTGCCTGGAAGATTCCATGGACAGGGGGGCCTGTCCAGCTATGGTCCATAGAGTTGCAAAGAGCTGGACATGACTGAAGTGACTTAGCACACATACATAAGCACTCCAGTATACTCAGAAGCAAGCATCTTACCCCACAGTCCTTGAAACCATGACTACTACCATAACTGTGTGATATTATATATGTGTGATAAATGTCAGCAGCACATTATAACGATACCCTTCAGTTGGATTATTTGCATTACCACTCAATCAGTCTGTTCAGTTGCTCAGTCATGTCCAACTCTTTGAGACTTGGTGGACTGCAGCACGCCAGGCTCCCCTGTCCATCACCAACTCCCGGAGCTTGCTCAAACTCATGTCCATTGAGTCAGTGATGCTATCCAACCATCTCATCCTCTGTTGTCTCCTTCTCCTCCTGTCTTCAATCTTTCCCAGCATCAGGGTCTTTTCAAATGAGTCAGTTCTTCACATCAGGTGGCCAAAGTATTGGAGTTTCAGCTTCAGCATCAGTCCTTCCAATGAATATTCAAGATGATTTCCTTCAGGATGAACTGGCTGAATCTCCTTGCAGTCCAAGGGAGTCTCAAGAGTCTTCTCCAGCACCACAATACAAAACCATCAATTCTTCAGCACTCAGCTTTCTTTATAGTCCAACTCTCACATCCATACATGACTACTGGAAAAACCATAGCTTTGTCTAGATGGACCTTTGTTGGCAAAGTAATGTCTATACTTTTTAATATGCTGTCTAGGTTGATCATAGCTTTTCTTCCAAGGAGCAAGCATCTTTTAATTTCATGGCTGCAGTCACCATCTGCAGTGATTTTGGAGCCCAAAAATACAAAGTCTGTCTGTCACTGTTTCAAATGTTTCCCCATCTATTTGCCATGAAGTGATGGGAACAGATGCCGTGATCTTAGTTTTCTGAATGTAGAGTTTTAAGCCAACTTTTTCACTCTCCTGGAGAAGGGAATGGCAAGCCACTTTAGTATTCTTGTCTTGAGAACCCCGTGAACAGTATGAAAAGGCATTACCACTACATGCCATAAATTACTGTCATCTCATTTCTCATTGGCAAGGACCATGGCACTGCATTCAAGTTCCAGGATAAAACCAAAACAATATCACATCTTTGAAAATATGTTTCCTAGAACACTTCTGTATCAGTCAAGGTCCAGTGAGAAATCAGAAACCATACCAGCTATTTCAGCAGGGGTAATTTAATATAAAGAATTACTGAGATGCCCATATCGTAATCGATGGATCTTGTGAATATCTTACTTTTCATGGCAAAAGGAACTTTGCACATGTGATACATTAAGGGTATAAGGGGAGATTTTCCTGGATTATGCAGGAGGGCTGCTGCTGCTGCTAAGTCACTTCAGTCGTGTCCGATTCTGTGTGACCCCATAGACGGCAGCCCACCAGGCTCTGCCGTCCCTGGGATTCTCCAGGCAAGAACACTGGAGTGGGTTGTCATTTCCTTCTCCAATGCATGAAAGAGAAAAGAGAAAGTGAAGTCGCTCAGTAGTGTCCAACTCTTAGCGACCCCATGGACTGCAGCCTACCAGGCTCCTCTGTCCATGGGATTTTCCAGGCAAGAGTACTGGAGTGGGGTGCCATTGCCTTCTCCGTGCAGGAGGGCTGCTATGGTGTAAATGTTTGTGTTCACTCACCCCACCAAATTCATATGTTGAAATCTCCCACCCAAGATGATAGTATTAGAGGGTAAAGCCTTTGGCTCCACCCTCATGAATGGAATGAGCCTCCTTATCATGGACCCCTTTGGTGGTCCCATGGTTAAGACTGCACGCTACCACTGCAGGGGGCGCAGGTTCAATCTCTGGTTGGGGAACTAAGATCCCACATGCCATGTGGTGCAGCCAATAAATAAATAAATTTCATTTAATTTAAGATAAAAGAGAGCCCAGAGAACTCCCTAACCCCTTACTCCACATGAAGAGACCATGAGAAGTCTTTGACATGCGAGAGTGTCCCCACCCAATCCTAACCATGCCTGTAACCTGTTCTCAAACTTCGAGACTCCCAAACTGTGAGAAGTAGATTTCTATTCTTTATAAGTCACCCAGTCTGTGGTATTCTGCTACAACAGCCTGAAGGGAATAAGACATGCGTGCTAAGTTGCTTTAGCCATGTCTGGCTCTGAGCGACCCTATGAACTGTAGCCCACCAGGCTCTTCTGTCCATGGGATTCAGGCAAGAATACTGGAGTGGGTTGCCATGCCCTCCTCCAGCGGTTCTTCCTGACTCAGGGATCAAATTCGCATCTCTTACATCTTTTGCACTGGCAGGCAGGCTCTTGACCATTGGTACTACCTGGGAAGTCCGAATAAGACATGGACCCAATCTAATCATGTGGGTCCTTCAAAGCAGAGAACTTTTTCTGCCTGTAGTCAGAGGGAGATGTGATGACAGAAGAACCTGAGAGACGGCAACACTGGAAGGACTCAATCTGCCATTCCTGGCTTTGAAGATGAAAAAGGGGGCCACAAACCAAGGAACTCTAGAAGCTGGAAAAGTCAAGGCAATGAATTCTCGAAAAGAGCCTCTAGAAAGGAGCTCAGCTCTGCCCACATCTAGATCTTACCCACCAGGACCCATCTCTGACTTCTGACCTCTAGAACTCTAAGACAATAATGTGTATTGTTTTAAGCTACTAAGCTTGGGCTTCCCAGATGGTACTAGTGGTAAAGAACCTATCTGCTGATGTAGGAGAGGTAGATTTGGTCCCTGGATCAGGAAGATCCCCTGGAGAAGGGTATGGCAACCCACTCCAGTATTCTTGCCCAGAGAGTTCCATTTGGGATGGTTACTGAAAATATTAAAAGAGGTTAAGGAACAAGGGTGTGTTCCCATTATCTGATATTGTAAGGAAATGGCAACCCACTCCAATATTCTTGCCTGGGAAATCCCATGGACAGAGGAGCCTGGTTGTCTGCAGTCCATGGGGTCACAAAGAGTCAACAAGATTGAAGCGACTGAGCATAGCACCTGCAACAAGCCACTCTAAAATTGAATGGCTTCAACTAACATGTTTGCTCATGAATCTGCAGTCTGGGCAATTTCCAGATAGCACCCCCTGGCCCTCTGTGAGCCCTCTTCTCTTCATGAGAGCCATGGAAACCTCACAGCTGCCCCTTGACCAAGTACCCACTGGGGCACAGAAGACACATGGAAAGGTTTCTGCTTCTGGAATTAAAGTGATCACTTTGCTCACTTTTGTCTGCATCCTTGGAGCTCCTGTGGTTTGTCACATTGCTGTTCATTCAGAAGCCTTCCACAGATGGGAAAGGTCTAGCATCACTTTCTAGGTGAAATTGCTCATCCATGATGTCTTCCCCTGGCCTCACAGTGGAGCATACACATCCCAGCTGGACACAGCTGGACACTGGACTGGCCTGGGGACCACAGCTATAGCCCAGGCTCTCCTACAGCCCCAGAGGGAGGCCCATGTTCAGCCACAGGCAAGTCCCTCCCTCCCCTGCTTTAGTGAGGGACCTCCCGTGTAATGTTCAACACTGCCATCCCCAACTTGCTCACCACATCTCACAAGTTCAAAGACATGCTCCTCTAATGAGAGGTCTGGTGAGGATCCATGGCCATCCTGTCTCCGCCTCCCCTCCTTCCCTCTCTCTCTTTGCTGCCTCTCCTCATTTGTTCTCCCATTCTATACCAGTCCTTGTTAAAATACACAGCCTTGAGACTTCCCTGGCGGTCCAGTGGTTAAGACTCCATGCTCCCAATGTAGGGGGCATAGGTTTGATCCCTGGTTGGGGAACTAAGATCCTGCATGCTGCTTGGTATGACACATAAATAAAGGGGAAAAAAAATACAGCCTTGACTCTTTCTTTTTTAGACCCAGTGGTAGTGAAACATACCCTCCCCCACTTCTAAGAATGGTGGTCCAGGCCCAGAGGGGCCTACAGACCTCCTTGGTTTTCTCCACCCTTGGGGTCTTCTTGAACTGTTGTCACAGGTTCTACCAAGGACTTTTGATCCCTGCACGACAGCTCTCTCTCTCTTCTTCTTGCCCTGTCCCAGGAGAATAAGATTCCCTTTGTCCTCACTTCACAGAGAAAAGATGAACTTTCTAGAAGGATCTTCACTGTAGATCTAGAGATTCAAATTTGCATAATGTGTATCTTTCGCTCTTACTTTGGCTACCTTCTTCTGAGGGCTGGCCTGTCTTGGGGCCAACAAGCGCATGGTTCTCCCTCCCTGGAACAGCAGCGGATCCAGATGCTGCTGCTGCTGCTAAGTCGCTTCAGTCGTGTCCGACCCTGTGCGACCCCATAGACAGCAGCCCACCAGTCTCCTCTGTCACTGGGATTCTCCAGGCAAGAATACTGGAATGGGTTGCCATTTTCTTCTCCATGATCTAGATGAGAGGCAGGGAAATCCACATCTTCTTCCAGATGGACCTGGGGCTGCTTCAATCAGAGAATACCACACCATTTCATCCAGTCACTTAGATCCGCCAGGCTCCTCTGTCCATGGGATTTTCCTGTTAAGAACACTGAGGTGGGTTGCCGCTTCCTCCTCCAGGGGACCTTCCTAACGCAAGTAGCAAAACTGCCTCCTGTCTCCTGCATCGCAGGGGGATTTTTTTTACCACAGAGTCACCAGCGAAGCCCTAGCCTATCATGAGAAGTTTCCAAAATAGTGATTGCTGTTATGAAATATCAAGTCCCCTACATATGAACCTTTAAGTTGTGAACTTTCAAAGATGCAAATGTGTGCATTCCAACAGCATCAACTGTGAGTGAAATTGAGGCTTGCCCTCCATCTCCGATTGCAGATGATCCTTCAGCTCTACTATCTCCCACCTCCTCTCCCTCCAGTCAGCAACTCTTCTTGCCTGTTCACTCAGTGTCAGCCCCTATATGCCAGCTGTTGTACTGGACTATGGAACTTTTTAAGGGACTGCACTCTAAGATTAAAAATATTTTATTTTTTGTGTTTTTTTAAGACGTATTATTTGTGTGACAAGTACGGTAAACCTATGACAGTGCAGTACTATACAGCCGATTGTGTTAGCTGGGTACCTAGTCTGACTGTGTTGCACTTAGGAACATGCTCTCAAAACAGAGCTCTTTCGTGTGTAGGGGACTTATTGTAATCCTGACAGAACAGTTTATAGAAAGGAAATAAATACTAGTGCTGGTCCCCCACGAATCAGCTAGAAAGCTAGGAACATCATTCAACTTCTCTGGCGTTCAGCCTCACGTTGTCAGCTTGGGAGCGAGGGACTCTATGGGCAAGACTGAGGCTGACAGGATCCAAGGGCCTGACTTCACACACTCTGCGGTCCCTTCCATCCTGTAAGCCCTTGAGGAAGTCTGTCTGCAAACTATTCCTTTCTTTCTGGAAAGCTCTGTTTCCCATGGGTCTGGGGTGGGGGAGGGGTGGGAACTGCAGGTGGGGAGACAGAGGACGGCACTTGGGGGGGATCTCTAAAGATAGGTAGGCGCCCCACCTCTTCCCCGGTGGCCGCAGACTTGGCGGTCCGGGTGGAGTCGTCTCCCTGGGGCACAGCTGCCAAACTCCCACCCACCGCCAGAGGGAAGCCCCCAGGAGACCGCGGAGCAGCAGGAATTCAAAAGGAGCCTTCCCAGGTCCAGGTGTGTGCATTCCGGGGCCTGACAGCCGCCTCCCCCGCCGCCTTTCAGGGCCCGTTTGACCCCAGGCATTATGCAAAATAAAGCTGCCTTGTTTCCCCCGCCTGGCAACCTGGGGCTTCTGGGAGGCTCTCTCGGTGAGAGGGAGGATCAGAGAAAAGCAGCTGGCAGAGCTGGAACTTCGCGATGGAAAGCAAAGGAAGGAGGCTTTTAGCTTCTTCCTCTGCAGTGTGACCCCCATAACTCTCAGGGCAGTTCCAAACCAGAGGACTCCGCCTCAAGCCCAGGCAGCGCCTGGGAAGGTCTCACTAGAGGCTGAAGGGATGCAAGCCAAGCACAATTTCGTAGGGAGAGGAGTTCCTCCGCTGGCCTCTAGGTGGCATGATTCTTCTCAAGGACCATTGATGAAAGCCTCGCTAGGTGTGGGCTACAGAATGGTAGGGTAGAGTACTGTAGGCTCACAGAGTGTCTTCCCAGGTGGCTCAGTGGGTGAAAAATCCGCTTGTAATGCAGGAGAAGCAAGGCAGATGCGGGTTGGATCCTCGGGTTGGGAAGATCCGCTGGAGAGGGGCATGACAACCCACTCTAGTATTCTTGCCTGGAGAATCCCATGGACAAAGGAGCCTGGCGGGCTACAGCCCATCAGGTCCCAAAGAGTTGGACCTGACTGAAGCAACTGAGCGCCCACAGGATGCAGAGTGGCATTTTTTCAAGTTGATCAAGTCCCCCGCTTGAGCTATCAGCAAACATTCCCAGAGACATGTCCCTGAAGTGTAGCTCAGCATCGGAAGGCATCCTATGGGGCAGAAAAGCCATGGTCCTCCATCTAAGTTCCGATTCCAGCTCTTCTTGTTCTAGTGGGCTCCCTTGTCTGTTCATTCATATCTTTTTTTCCCCCCTCAGTATTTATTTATTTGGCTGCACTGGGTCTTAGTTGCAGCACTTGGTATCTTTTATTTCTTTGTGACACTTTGGATTTTTAGTTGTGGCATATGAACTCTTCCTTGCGGCATGTGGGATCTAGTTCCCTGACCAGAGATTGAACCCAGGCCCCCTGCATTGGGAGTGTGGAGTCTTAGCCACTGGACCACCAGGGAAGTCCCCTCATTCATGTCTTAGTGAGCTTACTCAGTTTATATATCAGGTACTCAACTGCAGAGGAAGGAATACACAGTTGAATGAGAGCATCATCCTCTATCACCCAAACAGAATTTTCCCAACTTTATTCAGTCTAGAAAACAAATGTGTGCTTCTTCAAGTGTCCTGGGGGAAAGCAACTTTATAAGCAGATAATTATAATGCAAGATGCTATGATTATAAATAAAGGCACCTGCAAAGTTTTATGGAAGCTTGAAGAGAGGGAAATTAACTCTTCCAGGGAAGCTGAAAGAGGTTTCACAGAGATATTGTGTCTTGATGAAGAGTAGGTTTCTGGGAGATCAGAATAATGAAAAATCAGACAGGAACAGCAAAACCTTGAGGCAGGGAAGTACAGACCACATTTGGAAAACACGTATGTGCGTGCTCAGTCATGTATGACTTTTTTTCTATCCCATGGACTGTAGCCTGCCAGGCTCCTCTGTCCATGGGATTATCCCGGTAAGAATTCTGGGGTGGATAGCCACTCCCTTCTCCAGGGAATCTTCCTGGCCCAAGGATTGAACCTGCATCTATCTTTAGCTTCTACACTGGCAGGCAGATTCTTTACCACTGAGCCACCTGGGAAGCCCTTATGTCAGAATATTATACATGTATTCTCAATGAAGAGCAGAGGGATAAATTGGATAACCATTTGGAATAATCTATCATACTCTAAAATAAATTCCAAAAGACTCCACTTTCTCTCCTCTCTTCCCTGTAACTTCAAATCTCCTTGCCAGAATCCTGGGTGAGCCAGCCCTTTAGATGAGATCCTCAGTAAGGACCAAATCCCCATGGACTCTGATGCTGGAAAACCGAGACTCTATGTGAATAGTGAGGAAAACCTGGAGAATTTCTTTTACCTTTTTGAAATTTGGACTGTTAAATCTTCAAACACGGAGGCCTAGAATATGACTGAGGTTCATAATAGCAGGCAATAGATTATCGAATTTTTCAGCACAGTTGTTATAGATCTTTTGTTTGCATTTTCTCCCTCTGTCATGAGTTGAATTGTATCCTCCCCCCAAAAAAGTTGAGGTCTTACCCAGACAGCACTTCAGAATGCGACTTTATTTGAAACTAGAATTATTGCTGAGGTCATTAGTTAAACGAAAATGAACTCATGCTGGATTAGGTGGGCCCATGATCCAATACAATCGGTGTCCTTATAAGATGGTGGCCGGGAATTCCCTGATGATGCAGTGGTTAGAGGAGCTTCCCAGGTGGCGCTGGTGGTAAAGAACCCCCCTGCCAATGCAGGAGCCACAGGAGACATGGGTTTTATCCCTGATTGGGAAGATCCCCTGGAGGAGGACCTGGCAACCCATTCCAGTATTCTTGCCTGGAGAATCCCATGATAGAGGGGCCTGTGTGCTTCAGTCCATAGGGTCACAAAGAGTTGGACACAACTGAAGCAATTTATCACACACACAGTGGTTGATTTAACTCCATGCTTTCACTGCTGAGGGTGCCACAGGTTTGACCTCTGGTCAGGGAACTAAGTTCCCACAAGCCTTGCAGCACGGCCAAAACCAAAAACAACAACAACAAAAACCAAACAAACAAAAGAAAACAACAAAAAAGATGGCCATGTGAAGACAGACATAGGGCGATGCCTTGTGAAGACAGAGGCAGAGATGGGAGTGATACATCTGTAAACTGACGGACCACAAGAATTGCTGGCAACATCTGAAGCCAAGATGGGGACTAGGATAGAGTCTACCTCAATGCTCTCAGGAAGAACCAAACATGCCAACAACTTTATCTGGGACTCAAACCTCCCAGACTTGTAAGTATGTGAAAAGACATTTCTGTTGTTTGATATCACCCAGTTTGTGGTACTTCATTTTGACAGTCCTAGGTTACTAACACGGTGTCTAAAGAGGGAGAAATATTATTCAGGTATTATTTGAGTGAGTTCTTCCAAGGTTGCTAACCAACAAGTAGTTTGTTGCTAACCAACAACCAACCAAGACTTTTCATGGAGTTGTTCAACTTGTATTCTTAATTCTAAAGAGATGGCTGGTGGCAGAGGTATACACACAGTTGCATACATATAGAATACAAGGCTATTGGCAGACACACGAAGGGAGCCAAGCCCTCCCTCTGCTCAGCCCCTCGCCTCAACCTGTACCCTGGCTTCCCCTCACAAGACCAAGAGGCAACTTGGCTAGTTTCCCAGGCAGCTGCCCCCCAAGGGGAAGCCACCCAAGCTTCCTCAGCTACTTTGGGGCTGGAGGTTCCTGATTAGGAAAATGCCTCCCAAATAGCACAAGAAAAGGAAAGCGAGGCATTTGAGAAAAGTAATGCCAGGGTGTGGTATTTGCCACCCACACCAGCCCATTTGCTCTAACTAAATGGACAGGAGAGTCCCATCCTTCACGCATGAGCTTGAATCTGAGCTTGTTCAGAAGCTTGTGGGCAGTTTGATAGGTTCTCCAGCCACAGTTCTGACTGGTATGGTGAGAATAGCATTAGTTGCTGGGGGGTGGCCCGGGAGGGGGGTAGTTCTTTATACTTCCTGTAACCTTGGTAAGGGCTTCCCAGGTGGTGCAGTGTGGGGGAATTCACCTGCCAATGCAGGAGACATGGGTTCAGTTCCATCCCTGGGTCAGGAAGATCCCCTGGAGAAGGGAATGGCTACCCACTCCGGTATTCTTGCCTGAAGAATCCCATGGACAGAGGAGCCTGGCAGACTGCCATCCATGGGGTCACAAAGAGTTGGACACAACTGAGCATGCATGCATACACGCAACCTTGGTAAAAATAAGGGCGCCTAGGTGGTGAAACACACCGAAGATTTAAATTGCAGTGGGAATCTCACTGCCACCACCTAGCCTCTCTGATTAGGTCGGATAGAGTAAGTCTTTCCCTCTAGCCCATTCTGTGTCCTGCCATTGCTCCTGCTCAGCATCTGCCCTCTCTGCCATGAAGACTTGCTGCAAGTGCTTCCTCTGCTGGCCTTCCCATCTCCAGACCACTGCCTTTTCCCTGCTCTTCACCTGGCTACTTCTTGCTCATCATCAGGTGGCAAGTTTAACACCATTTCCTGGAAGAAAAGTCCCCACCAAGCATCCCAGTCTTCCTGCTCAAAATTCTTGATAAGGGATAATTAAAAAGAATTCTTAGACTTCCCTGGCAGTCCAGTGGTTAAGAATCTGCCTTGCAATACAGGGGATGTGGGTTTGATCACCGGTTGTAGAATGAAGATCCCACGTGTGGCGGAGCAGCTAAGCTCTGTGCCACAAGTACAGAAGCCCATGTGCTTTGAAGCCTGTGAGACATAACTAGAGAGTCCGTGCATTGCAACGAAACGTCCCTCATGATGCAATGAAGATCCTGCTTGCCCCAACTAAGACCTGACACAGCCAAATAAATAAATACTAAAATAATAATTCTAAAACTGCAGGATTATGTCTGATTTCAGGGTTTCCAGAAACAAGGCAACTGAAAAATATTGAAACCCTCCAATATCAAGCAGTTCCACTTTTTATTATGCATGGGTGAGATCACAACAAGAAGCAAAGCAACAACAATAGCAAAAAAAAAAAAAAAGGGAAAATCTTGGGACAAGAGGCAGTTCAGGGTAATCACTACCTAGAGCTATCAGCTGCCCAGATGGCATACACTTAACCCAGGTACCTAGAGTTCAGATCACATGCAGGCAACTGAACAAAGACATTGCAATCCAGACCAAGGAGTAAGATCAAAGACCTCTTTTAAAGTTGGACCTTTACAAAAGGTTGGTTTCCCAAGTGGCACTAGTGGCAAAGAACCCACCTGCCAATGCAGGAGACATAAGAGACTTGGGTTTGATCTCTGGGTCAGGAAGATCCCCTGGAGGAAGTTATGGCAACACACGTCAGTATTCTTGCCTGGAGAATTCCATGGACAGGGGAGCTTGGTGGTCCACAGTCCATGGGGTGCAAAGAGTTGGATTCAACTGAAACGACTAAGTATGAATGAACTTACAAAGCATATACTTTAGTGACTCAAATGGTAAAGAATCTGCCTGCAATACAGGAGACCCCGGTTCAATCCCTGGGTTGGGAAGATCCCCCGGAGAAGGGCATGGCAACCCACTCCAGTATTCTTGCCTGGAGAATCTCATGGACAGAAGAGCCTAGCAGGCTATAGTCCATAGGATCACATAGAGTCAGACACAACTGAAATGACTTAGCATGCACACAACCTAGGGAAATAGGAATTAGGAAAAGAAAAAAAAAAACAGCAACAACCTGGCACTGGAAGAAGAAAGCATGAAGAAGAGTTTGTCTTGGTCTTGGCTGTTGGTCAAAGCAAGGAGGGGAGCCTCAGAAAACTTGTAGTAAAAGGCCTAAGCTCTTGTGGAATGGGCCTGTCTTCATGTTATTTATAAGGTTAAAAAAATTAAGATAAGCATTTTGATTTAAAATGAGATACTGAAAGAGGAGGGAAGGGGGCAGGGCACAACCTTTGCAGGAATGATATCATAGCCTGAGGACATAATATAAACTCATTTGAATCAAATGGGTCCAAGATGGCTGATGAGTCAACTTTGACAAGACCTTGATCCTCAGTATACACTCAACACGTCAACAAGCTAAATGACACATCCAGAGGCATCATGACTGTTCCAAGGCCAGCCACCAAAGACCATAAAGTGGGCAGTGGCCTAATTCCTGGAAATCTCCTCCCCTTTCTCAAAATATTTGGAATAATCTTCCCACTCATTAGCCTATGAAATTACCCAGCCCATAAAAGCTAGCAGTTTGTCTCTCAACTGAATTCTCCCTTCAATGAGACATCAAGAACCTGAGCTTCATTAGGTTCTGAAAGCAGCTCTGTGACCTCAGTTGGAAGTCCTTGGGTTTTGGCTGGGTTCGAGTCCCAATCATGTGGGTTCAAGTCTCAAGCAAAGTTTTGGCTGGTTTGAGTCCTGACCTCGTGGGTTTGAATCCCGGCACTCAGGTTCAAGTTCCAGGATGAGGTAAACAGTTTCAGTACCAAAAAAAAGAAAAAAAATCAAACTTGAACCCAATCAAGTTTCTAAAACTCATGTCAAACAAAACACCAGAGGGATGCATTCAGCAAACTCTAGACTGTAAGAAACTATAGAACAATTGCTTTTCTTTCTTTTTTTTAGAACAATTCCAATGAAAACTACAAGGGCAAAAAAGAGATGGAGATGAAGGGGAAACTTTTAAGTTAATGGACTTAATATGCATATCAACCAATTACAAGGTATAGACTTTATTTGGATCATGGTACAGATAAATATACAGTAAAAAAAAAAAATTCAAAAAAAATTCAATTATATTGGATAAGTTTTAAAACTGATGAAATAATTATATTGTTAAATCACATGCTTGTGTATATGTATGTACAGGACTTCCCTGGTGACTCAGACGGTAAAGAATCTGCCTGCAATGTGAGAGATCAGGGTTTGATCCCTGGGTCAGGAAGATCCCCTGAAGAAGGGAATGGCTATCCACACCAATATTCTTGGGGCCTCCCTGGTGGCTCAGATTATATTGGACAAATTTTAAAACTGATGAAATAGTTATATTTTTAGATTACATGCATGTGTATATGTATATATATTTAGAAATCACATTTTTCTAGCTAAGTAAATTTTCAAAGTTTAATGTCAACTTAAAAAGCATACGAAATAGTAAATCATTTTTTCAAAAATTTTTCTATAGGGGACATGAGCAAAAAAATGTTTGAAAGCCTCTCCTCTAGACAGTCTGGCTTGAGGACTGCATAGAATCTCAGGAACTTCTCCCATAACCATCTAAGCCACCAGGGAAGCGCTCTCCCATAACATCTGCCTTTAAATATTTTGTTCTTTTCCCCAGAATATCATACAGAGAACAACACCATCTTCTCAACTTCAGGTTCCCTTCCCTTTCTTAGTGCAATGGAATTTCTCTCTCCTTTCTCAAGTTCACTTCAAACCATACCAAAGCCCGTGGCTCTCTCAGCCTGGTTAGAGCTCTGAGCTGCCAGGAAACATCAAAGGCTTAGTGACCCCATGACTTCTCTGCAATTCACAATCAACGTTTGCTGCCATCATCTGAGTCATTTAATTGAAAAGTATTGAGACCTCAGCTCACTCATGCTATCTCCAGAATATCCCACATAGTCCTTGTGTTTTTTTTTGTCTTTGTGTCAATGAATGACCTAAACCTGAAGACTGGTTTTGACTTTAAGGTGATTGCCTCCAGGCACCATGTAATCAGAGACCTCTATCCTTATAGAGCCTTCCCTGGTGGCTCAGTCAGTAAAGAATCCGCCTGCAATGTGGGAGACCTGGGTTGGGAAGATCCCCTGGAGGAGGGCATGGCAACCCACTCCAGCCTTCTTGCCTGGAGAATCCCTGTGGACAGAAGAGCCTGGCATACTACAGTCCAAGGTCACAAAGAGTCAGACACGACTGAGTGACTAAGCACAGCACTTCAATAGAACCACTTTTGTTTAATACTCTTCAATGGCTCCAAATAGCACTTAAAATGCAAACTCCCAATGCCTCTACTTGACTTTGCCAAGCCTATGTCACTTCTTCCTCACTAAACCCAGTCACAGCACCTTCCTTCACCTCTGGAACCTGTAGCTCTCTTCTGCTTCAGGGCCTTTGCCTTCAAAATATCTTAGCCTGGAGTGTTCTTCTCCATACCTTTCAAATGCGTGCCCACCTCTTTCTCTTCACTTTGGTCACAGTATGACAATTCCTGTCAAAATGTAAGATATCTGTCTACCAATCCACCAAAAACAATTTTAGAAATCCGTTCTGAAAGAATATTCACATACAACTCAACAATACACAAAAAGGATGTTTACTGTAGCACTCAAAGGAGTAAAAAGTCAAGAATTTAAACATCCTTCAAGAGTTGATGTTGCTTAGTCATGTACAACTCTTCTACAATTCCATGTAGCCTGCCAGGCTACTCTGTCCATGGGATTTTTCAGGCGAGAATACTGGAGTCGTTGCCATTTCCTTCTCCAGGGGATCTTCCCAAATCAGGGCTAGGAGGGGTCTCTTGCATTGCAGGCAGATTCTTTACCATTGAGCCACTGGTGGTACATATGCGTGTGTGTAAAGTCACTTCATCGCGTTTGACTCTGCAACCCCATGGACCATAGCCCACCAGAGTCCTTAGTCCATGGGATTCTCCAGGCAAGAATACTAGAGTGGGTTGCCATGCTCTCCTCCAGGGGATCTTCCTCACCCAGGGATCGAACCCAAGTCTCTTATGTCTCCTGCATTGGCAGTTGGGTTTTTTACTACCAGTGTCACCTGGGAAGCCCGGTGGTACTTATGCAGAATAAGGTAGGGATGTCTCTGGAATACTCTGTACTTCTACTGCAGATGGCACGGGTTTGATTCCTGGTTGGGGGACTAATCTGCCTGCAATGCAGGAGACCCAGGTTCGATACTTGGGTCAGGAAGATCCCCTGGAGAAGGGAATGGCTACCCCCTCCAGTATTCTTGTTGTCAGCCAAAATCTTGGTTTTTCTTACCTGGAGAATTCCATAGACAGAGGAGCCTGGCGACTACAATCAAGGGGGTTTCAAAGAGTCAGATGCAACTGAGCAACTAACATACACTGTGGTACTAAGATCCTATATGCTGCATGAAAAGTGAAAATAAAGTCACTCAGTCATGTCCGAATCTTTGAGACTCTGTGAACTATAGCCCACCAGGCTTCTCCATCCATGGGGTTTTCCAGGCAAGAATACTGGAGTGGGTTGTCATTTTCTTCTCCAGGGGATCTTCCACACCCAGGGAATGAACCCAGGTCTCCCTCATTGCAGGCAGATGCTTTACCCTCTGAGCCACAAGGGAAGTCCTATATGCTGCATGATGAGGTTAAAAAAAAAAAAGAAAAGAATAAGGTAGGAAAATTCCCATGTAATCCAGTGTGAAAACTCTGTGCTTTCACTGCCCAGGGCACTGGTTCAATCCCTGGTGGGGGAACTAAGATCCTTCAAGTTGTGTGAGTGGCCAAAAAAAGAAAAAGAAAGATAGATCAGGAAGTTCTGGCATGGATAGTGGTCCATGGTATGTTGTATGTGATAAACAGTCACAGCACAGGCTGGAGCATGTAATCCTATTTCCGTAAGTAAAATAAGTCATGACACCCATGCAAGATAGCAAAAAGGTCACCGAGGTCTCACACCTACCAAGAGTAGGAGGATAGAGCAAGGAGGACATCATTCTTTTACACTAACTCATTCTAATTTGGGCGCTTCCCAGGTGGGTCAGCGGGTAAAGAAACTGCTGCAATGCAAGAGACACAGGAGATGCAGTTACAATTCCTGGGTTGGAAAGATCCCCTGGAGAAGGAAATGGCAACCCACTCCAGTATTCTTGCCTGGAGAACCCCATGGATATTCTCATTTTGTGTGAAAATTTAACCACAACTGTGTGCTTATGTAATTGCTGTTGTTGTTTACTTGCTAAGTTGTGTCTGACTCTTTGCAACCCCATGGACTATATAGCCCGCCAGGCTCTTCTGTCCTTGGCTTATGTGATAAGATTTATCATATCTCTTAAATGTTAAAGTAAATTCCAGAATGAGGAACTATCAACAAATCGGTGTCATGCTAGGGAAACGAGATACCAAAAATTGGAGGCAACTTCTCTGGCTACTCCTGACGCTGGAATTTGCAGTCAGATGCTTGTGGTCCAGCCTGGGATCATATCTTTTGACAAGAAGATGTTTGGCTTTTTGTTTGTTTGGGTGTATGGGTTCTTAGTTGAGGCACGTGGGATTTTCAGGGCAGCGCTCTGGCTTCTCTCTAGTTGCAGCACGCCTTCTCCAGAGCGCACTAGCTCAGTAGTTGCAGTGTGTAGGCTTAGCTGCTCCACAGAATGTGGGATCTTAGGTCCCCAACCAGGGATTGAACCTATATCCCCCACACTGCAAGGTGGAATCTTATTCTTAATCACTGGACCATTAGGGAGGTCCCAACAAGAAGCTGTTTGATGATGCACGCTGGTTCACCACACCCATGAATGCCATCCAGGTTAGAAATGCTTCATTTCTTCTTGTGGGAGAAACCCAGCCAAGGGGATGCTTCCTTTGCCAGGGCCCTGGGAGAAGGGCTAGAAAGGTAGATAAAATGACAGAGAGGGTGAGAGAGATGAGAGAATATAAATGGAAGGGTAAATGAACCAGGAGAGAGAAAAATAAAGAAGACAGATGGCAGGAGATGGAAAAGGTGAGAGAGGGGAGGGAGGAGAGGAGAACAGAAGAGAGGGAAAGAGAGAAAATAGCTGACATTTATTGGATGTTTGCATACATGCAGGTCAAGTTGCTTCCTGACCCAGGGACTGGGTCCACCCAGGGATCGAACCTTGTCTCTTATGTCTCCTGCATTAGCAGGCGGGTTCTTTATCACTAGGGCCACCTGGGAAGCGCTTGTTGGATGTTTACTATGTGCCAGTCACTAACCACTGAATCGAATGTATTTATATTTTGTCTTCTCTAATGAGGGTGGATGTGTTACTAGCTCTGTATTACTGCTGAGGAAAATGGGACAGCAAGGCTCAGAGATTTATATAAATTTTCCCAAGTTCCCTCAGCATGTAAGTTCTTTTTTTTTTTTTTCCTTTAATTATTTTTATTTATTTGGCTGTGTCGGGTCTTAGTTTCAGCATGAAGGGCCTTCAGTTGTAGCATGTGGGATCTAGTTCCCTGATCAGGGATTGAACCCGGGTCCCCTGCATTGGGAGCACAGAGGCTTTAGCAACTGGGCCACCAGGGAAACCCCTCAGCTTATAGGTTCTGATGCAAGAATTCAAACCCAGGTTGTCTGATGCCAGATCGCCTATTCTAATCTCTATAACTTTAAGGAGAAGAAGAGCATTGGTGATAGAAGGAGGAAGGAAGCACAGAAGGAAAGGGAAAAAGAAAGGAAAATGGGGGAGTTTCTTGGTGGCCCAGTGGTTAAGTCTCCACCTTCCAGTGTAGGGGGTACAGGTTCAATCCCTGATTGGGGAACTAGATCCCATGTGCCACAACTAAGACCCAACGCAGCCAAATAAATACGTATTTGAAAAGGAAAGGAAAATAGAAAAAGAATAAAAACACTGTTTGATGGTAACTACTACTTTAATTTCTAAACCCTGCAGGTGGGAAGAATAAATATACACTACAGCTTCTAAACAGTTGATAATTGGGCTTTTTTCTTTCTTTAAACATAAATCTCAAAAACAGGCAAAATCAAACTATAGTGTTAGGAATGTCCACTCAGGTAGTGAAACTATAAAGAAAGCAAGGAAATTATTAGTGTAATAGTCCGGGCATGGTTACCTTTAGGGATAAAGGAAGAGACTGGGATCAGGATGGGGTAGGATGGGTCTTCTGGAAAAGTTGTTTCTTTGCTGAATTATGACTACAATCATTCCCTTGTTCAGAATACCTTAAGCTGCATATTTATGTTTTATGCACTTTTCTGTATATTTGTATTTATTTCACAGTAAAAAAGATTTTTAAAAATATATTGTGGGGACTTCCCTGGTGGTCCAGGGGCTACGACTCCATGCTCCCAATGTAGGGGACCCGGGATTCGATCTCTGGTGAGGGAACGAGATCCCACATGAGGCAATAAAAAACCCCCTGAGCCTTAACTAAGACCAGGTACAACCAAATAAATAAGCAAATAAATATTTTTTAAAATAATAAATAAAAATAAAAATACCTTCAGAATGGTTTTAGTGATAGATGCCAGGTTGAGCACTCTAAGATCCTGTCTCAGAAAGCAAGTCATCAGGAATTCCCGGGTGGTCCAGTGGTTAGGACTTGGTGCTTTCACTGCCGTGGTTCTAGGTTCGATCCCTTATTCGAGAATTAAAGTCTCCCAAACCATGTGGTGCAGCCAAAAAACAAAACCAACAATCAACAGTGATGTTAATAATAATTAGTCTAGATAGGCACCGTGGGCCCTATTCTTGTACTGATGTGGGTGATGGGGATTGATAGTGAGCATAAGGGATGTAGGGAAGCTTCTTCCCTCAGACCAGTGACACTTGGCGATGCCCAAGGATGAGGAGTTTCATGTTTGGACACTAGAGTTCAGTGGTTAAGTCATGCTGACTCTTTGCAACCCCATGGACTGCTGCATGCCAGGCTTCCCTGCCCTTCATTATCTCCTGGAGGTTGTTTACTCAAACTCAAGTCCATTGAGTCAGTGATTTCATCCAACCATCTCATCCTCTGTGGCCCTCTGTTCCTCCTGCCCTCAGTCTTTTCCAACAACAGGGTCTTTTCCAGTGAGCTGGCTCTTTGCATCAGGTGGCCAGAATATTGGAGCTTCAACTTCAGCATCAGTCCTTCCAGTGAATATTCACTGAAGAGTCAACCCCAATTGTCATGGACTCTGATCTTCTCCTTATAGTAAGCTGGGTCCTGAAGAAATTTCAGTCCAGTTCCCCCAGCATGGGTGTTCCAATCCCCATCCTTCCTTGCCTGCTCCCTCCCAGGCCCTTCCTAGTCTAACTTTTCTGAATTTCTTTTATTAAGCTGGCAGAAGCTATAATTGGACCCACTGACAAGAGCTGGACTGTGCTTTTCTCTCTCTCTCTCTTTTCTTTTTCTGCAATCTACAATGAGCCTTCCAAGTTCATTACCGCAGATGGTCCCGGGCAGGACCCAGAGGCCAGTGGCAGAAGCTTATTATCCAGCCTCAGGGACAGTGAGAGCTGGCCAGCAGCCGCAGTCATTCTGAAGCAGTCATGTCCAATTAGAAGAAACATTAGGCACTTTCCTTCTGGAGCCCCATTAACAAATTAGTCCTACCACAAACTGAGAGGGACTGGATGGGACCAAATACCTTTTGACCACGGGATAATTTGATAATTTGGAGAAGAAACAGTGCAGAACATGGCTCTGTGTGTGTGTGTGTGTGTGTGTGTGTGTGTGCGCACACGCGCGCCTGAAGCAGGGGTGGAGGGCTAGGGTGAAGGGATGTGGCAGGTGGTTAGGGAGCAAGATTTTATGCTGTATTCCCATCCCACCCAGGAATGAAAATTTTCTCATACTGAGCAACAACTATTACTGAATTAAAATGGTCAGGAAATTGGGAAGAATGGCAGTCTTTTGAAGAGTGTTTCACATCCAGTTGACTTGCTGGGTTGAAGCAGGTGTTTCACATGTCTTCAACCAACGTATTGCATCCTCACACATTTCTGCAAATTTTAGTCCCAGGAAGTTCATGAGGGAAGGGCTGGGGAAACCTGTGACTCATGTATTGTCCTTGCCATGGTAAAATAACCTGAACTCTTTTAAGGTTATTTTTTTTAATATTTGTTTTATTTATTATTATTTATTAGGCTGCACCAGGTCTTAGTTGCGGCATGTGGAATCTTTAGTTGCAGCATGGGAACTCTTAGCTGTGTCACGTGGGATTTAGCTCCCTGAAAGTGAAAATATTAGTCTCTCAGTCGTGTCCAACTCTTTGCAACCCTATAGACTGTAGCCTGCCAGGCTCCACTGTCCATGGAATTTTCCAGGCAAGAATACTGGAGTGGGTTGCCTCCCTGACTCGGGATTAAACCTGGACCCCCTTCATTGGGAGCACAGTCTTAGCCTCTGGACTACCAGGGAATTCCCGTAAGGTTTTGTTAAGTTTTCAAAACAATGGTTAAAAATGATGTGCACAGCAAAAAGTACTCATTAGACCTCTGAGAATCACAAAATTTTGTTGCTAAGGAAACATCTGCATTCAAATTACCATTGCAAATTCAAATAGCCATTTGAGGTTACTTTATGAAAGAGCCCGAGACTGGAACAGGTACTCTCAAAAGGAGAGCAGGAAAAGAAAATGAGGTAAGAGGAAAGATGCCTCAGGTAAGAAAAGTATTCCTATTTTTGATTTACAGCTGAAGAACGAAGAAATCTAGCTGCCGAGGACCATAGAAAAGACTCAAGACTTTCTTCCTGTGATAGTTTATTAATCCCGGAATTTTCCTTCAGAAAGAAGAGTCATGGAGATTTTCTACCAGCTCCCATTCAATGCAGGAGTGTTCTTTTTAGTTATGATAGATCCTAGAGTTATAAACAAAAATGTGAAGATCTTATGAACAACTTCAGGCCAATGCAATAAAAAACCTAGATAAGGGACCTCCCTGGCGGTTCAGTGGTTAAGAATTCACCTTCTAAATGGGGGCCCCGGGGGTGGGGGGTGGCGGGCAGGGACTCCATTTCAATCCCTGTTTGGGAAACTAAGATCATAGTACCTCAGGGAAACTGAGCCTGTGTGCCACAGTTGCTGACCCCATGTATTCTGGAGCCTGAGTACAACTAGAGAGAAGCCCGCACACCACAACAAACAGACCATGCGTTACAACGGAAGATCTGGCATGCCACAACCAAGACCTGATGCGACCATAAATAAGTACATATTAAAAAAAAAAAAACTAGACGAAATGGATTAACTTCTCCAAAATGTAACTTATCAAAACTGACTCAAGAGGAAATTTTTAAAAAGTGAAATAGGTCCATTTCTATTAAGTATGCTGAATTTATCAATAAAATCCACAAAGAAATCTCCAGACTCATATGACTTCAACTAGTGAATTCCATCACACTTCAGAGAGAACTAGTATCAGTCATACACAAACTCTCCAAAAAATAGAATGGAAAGAAATGCTTCTTGATTGGTTTTATGAGTCCAGTGTAACCCTGGTACTAAGAACCTTAATAGATGTGCAGAAAGCATCTGTGGAAATTCAACACTTTTTCACAATCAGAGCAAACTAACAGAAGGGAACTTCCTCAACCTAATCTAAGGAATTACAAAAATGTACTGCTAAATACCATAGTATTATGATAATGGTGTAATACTGAAGTATTTCTTACTAAGTCTGAGAACAAAGCAGAGATGTCTACTCTAAGGAGTTTTGCTCAAAATTGAGGCATCAAAAAAAGAAAAAAAAAGAGGCAGAGGATCTGGAAAAGAAAATTGATATTTGCCGACCAACTTGATTGTGTACATAGAAAGTCTTCATAGGGTTCTATAGAATAACAACCACATTTTAAAAGTGAATTCAGCAAGACTGCAAGATACGTAGTCCATATACAGAAACTAATTGAATTTCTCAATATTAGCAACAAGCAATTGAATGTACCACTTACAATAACATTAAAAAATCACTTATTTAGGATGAATTTAGCAAAGTATGTATAAGACTTCTACACTGAAAACAACAAAACATTGCTGAAATTAAAGCCCTGAAAAATGGATAGGTATACTATGTTCTTAATTTTTTTTTGGCTGTGCCACGAGGCATGAGGGATCTTCTCCAGCTAGGGATCAAACCCATGCCCTGTGCGTTAGGAGCTGGGAGACTTAATTGCTGGACCACCAGAGAAGTCCTGTGCTATATTCTTGTTTTGGAAGCATCTAATGTTACTAATATTTCCATTCTTCCAACAAAACTGAACAGTCCAGAAATGAAACTACTTACGTATGATCAATTAATTTTCAACCAAAATGCCAAGTCAATTCAATGGGGAAAGGATAGTCTTTTTAACAAATGATGCTGAAGTAACTATAGATCTTAAGGGAAAAAATGAACTGCAACCCCAATCTCACCCCACACATAAAATTAATTTGAGATATATCACAGACCAACATAAAGCCAAAACTATTAAACTTTCAGAGGAAAAAGAAAAAAAGCAATCTTAGCTTTGGCAAAGAATTCTTGGAAATAAAGCAAAAAATATCAATCACTAAAGAAGAAAGAAATTTGATTTTATCAAAACCTCTACTCTTCAACAAAGAATGAGAACTGGAGGAAAGTATTAACAATGCATGTATGTGATAATTTTCTTGAATCTCAATATAAAAAAGATCTACACAACTCAATAATAAGAAAATCAACCCAATTTTTTTTAAACGGCCAAAATCTAGACCAGGAATTTCACCAAAGAAGATTGTCAAATGGCTAAGAAGTACATGGAATTGTATTCAGCATCATGAGTTATCAAGGAAACACATATGAAAACATGATAGTGAAATTTTAAATGGCTGATAATCACAAGACTTGATAAGGATTCCAAACAATCAGAACCTCATACAAAGATAATAAAAAGTGTAAAATAGTACAACCCCTTTTTGAAAATCAGATTGTGACTTTCTTATAAAAAGTATAAATTTGCCTCTCTTAAATGCAGGAAACTACTCCTAGGTAGAAACATATCCACAAAATGACTCATAGAAATGTTTATAATTGTTTTATTCACAGTAGCCCTAAACTGGAAACAATCAAATGTCCATCAATAGGTAAATAGATAAACTTAGATACAGCTTCACAATGAAATATGACTTAACAGTGAAAAACAATGAACTGTTGTTACAGGCAATGACATGGACGAATCTCACAATTATGTTGAGTGAAAAGAGCCCAACAAAAGGAGTACAAACTATTAATACATACACATCCCTTTCATACGAAGTTCTAAATTAGGTAAACCTGCTACATGGTGATGGAAATCAGATTATAGTTAGTTGGCCGGCAGGGGTGAGGGGTGTGGCGGGGGGTTGTGCGTGACAATGACTGCAAAGGGGTTTGAGCCTCATGGGGAGTTCTTGGTTCCACATGAAATAAGCCCTTTTTAAAAAAAAAATTAATTAATATATATCTGTTGGGCTGCACCAGGTCTTAATTGCAGCACTTGGAATCTTCGATCTTCACTGAAGCATGTGGGGTCTAGTTCCCTGACCAGGACTGAACACTCTGCATTGGGATTGCAGAGTCTTAGCCACTGGACCACCAGGGAAGCCCCCTGAAATGAATCTTGGTGGGAGCCTTTCAGGTGGTGCCATGGGCCGAGAGAAATAAACTTGGGAGGACGTAAAAAGAAAACAGTCTGTTTAGCAGTCCCCACATTGGTTATTTCCATCTTTAAGAACTTCAAGCTTCCTTTCCTCCTACCTCCCTCCTCTCCTTTCTTCCTTCTCCATCTCTTTCTTACCGTTTTCATCCAACTGAAACTGTGGGAAATGCTGGTATCCTCTTGAGCCGAAACCTTTTAAAAAATTTTTTAATCTGATTTCAGAGAGGCATCTGTTGATCCCTCCATTGTCTGTGATAGAGAGAATATCGCAGACCCGTAATTATCTCTTCTCCTGGCAGGCCTTAAGATGAAACAGACAGGAAGACCTGAGCGGATTCTTCTCAGATGCCACCTCTTAGCACTGGGCTTTGCGAGCCTGTTATTTGGGGTGCTGCAGAAGGCAAGGCCCTATCCCGCCAAGGATCAATGGGAAAATAAGCAGTTGCTGCTGAATAGACTGCGGTCTCCTACAGTTGTCAGGCCTCCTTGGTAATGGCTATTTATCCCCACTTAATTGCTACCTGGGCTCCCCTCATTCTGTGCTGGCTGGCACTTCCCACCACTGCCACCCGGGCAAAGCCAGGGCAGCCTGCAGAGGAATGGTGTGTCGGCCCGACCCTCATTCAGAGGTCGAGGGATGTCCACGTTGACCTCAGCCAGGCTGATCGCCGTGCCACCTATTCTGATTCTCTCCATCAGGTGTCACCTGATCTCCAATGCCTGGCAACAGCTGTGCTGGCTCAGCCATGGCATCTGCTAGCTAAGTGTCCGGGCGGTTTGTGGGAGGTAGTTTTCTTTGACAACATGCAGGCTGACTCTTCATAAAGAAGCCCCTGTCTTCAAAGGGTGGAAAAGCCCAGAAAACCTCCAAGAAAGGGAACCTCAAGCTCATCTACATTTGAACTTCTTGTTGTATGGTAGGGTAAATATTCTTTTTTAAAAAAGGAAAATTAAAGAAAAGCAAAAAAAGAAACACTTTAGCATAAAAGCAAGAGTGTTAGTCGCTAAGTCATGTCCAACTCTTTATGATCCCATTGACTGTAGCCTGCCAGGCTCCACTGTCCATAGAATTTTCCAGGCAAAAATACAGGAGTGGGTTGCCATTCCCTTCTGCAGGGAGTCTTCCCAACCCAGGGATTGAGCCCGGGTCTTCTCCACTGCAGGCAGATTCTTTACTGTCTGAGCTACCAGGAAAGCCAGCATGAAAGTAAAAATCCGACCACAGTTTTGTGATCTAAATTGAGTGCTATGTGGGGAAATTCCCTGGCAGTCCAGTGGTTAGGTCTTGGCACTTTCACTTCTGGGGCCCAGGTTTGATCCCTGGTCAGGAAACAAAGATTCTGCAAGCTGCACAGCATAGCCAATAAAACAAAATGGAATATATAAACTGAGTGTTAAATAGTAAGCACATTATATCATGAACAAATTTGACAAATGTAGACTACTTGCAAACTTAGAAAATCAAATACTATAATTCATAACCTAACCTAATTTTTAAAAAAAGCTTAAAAAAGGTCTTTGTTCACTTTCAGAGCTACTTCTGGGAGAACCACATAATTTGCCACATTGGGAATGGGAATCTCTTTGAGTTGGCCACATAGGGTAAACAAGTTTTGTTTCTGCCCTCATTTAGAATGAGTGCCTGGTCTGCTTGGAGTCCAGTGTTGGAGAGGGTTGTGAGATGCACTGGGGCTCAGTGGGGAACAGGGTCAGGTTCCATCTGTGACGTGTGCTTGGGCACTAGGGTGGCAGGTGATGGCACCCAAGACCATATCTGCTCACTCTGGTAAGACTGCCTGTACTGGAGAGTGTAAAGCTTTCCTAAAGTCTTCTTGGGAAAGAATCACCTTGTTAGCCCAATTCTGCACACCAGAAAGTGGAGACCAAAGACTCTAAACCTCATCGGGTAAGCTGTCCTCTGGTATTTCTGATTAGATTTTGTCCATCCCAGGAGTCAATGGGAACTTATTACAGTGTCGTGTATCCAAACTCCTGAAAAGTGTTACCCCTTTGAGTAAAGTCCTCTCTGAAAGCTTTAGCTTTTAGGTAGAAAAAGAGTTCAATTACTCAGAATTCCACTGTAATTAAACAAATCAATTTGCTTGCTCACCAGGTGAAAGGAACTGTACTAAGTCCTACAAGGAATAAAATTTTCAAAGTCTAAGGCATAGTGCAGAGGTGCTGGGACCTTTGGATATCTACATGCAAATTAATGAATTTGGACCTCTATTCACAATATACACAAATTTCCTCAAAGGGAATCAAAGACCTAAATGTAAGAGCTAAAAGTACAAGACTCTTAGAAGAAAACAGATATCAACCTTTATGACTTTGAATTAGGCAATGGTTCCTTTGACATGATACCAAAAGCACAAGCAACAGAAGTAAAAATTAGGTATATGAACTTTATCAAAATTAAAACCTTTTGTGCTTCAAAGAACACCAAGAAAAGACAGCTCACAAAATGGGAGAAAACATTATATATCTGATAATGACCCAGTATCTAGAATGTATAAAGAACTATTACAGCTCAATGGTAAAAAGACAGGAACTTCCCTGATGGTTCAGCAGCTATGACTCTGCACTCCCAATGCAGGGGCCTAGATTCCATCCCTGGTCAGGGAACTAGATCTCACATGCTGTAACGAAGACCCAAGATAGCCAAATAAATTTTAGAATAAATGAATAAGTAAAGACAAATAACTCAATAACTCCTCTCTAAAGAAAATATATAAATGGCACATGAAAAGATGCTCAGCATCATTAATCATTAAGGAAATGCAAATCAAAACAACAATGAGGTATTATTTAACATCTGCTAGGATATGCAGGTGATACCACCCTTATGGCAGAAAGCAAAGAGGAACTAAAGAGCCTCTTGATGAAAGTGAAAGAGGAGAGTGAAAAAGCTGGATTAAAACTCAACATCCAAAAGCTAAGATCGCAGCATCCGGTCCCATCACTTCATGGCAAATAAATGGGGAAACAATGGAAACAGTGACAGACTTTATATTTTTAGGCTTCAAAATCACTGCAGATGATGACTGCAGCCATGAAATTAAAAGATGCTTGCTCCTTGGAAGAAATGCTATGACCAACCTAGACAGCATATTAAAAAACAGACATTACTTTGCCAACAAAGGTCTGTATAGTCAAAGCTATGGTTTTTCCAGTAGTCATGTATGGATGTAAGGGTTGGACTATAAAGAGAGTTGAGCACCGAAGTTGCTGCTTTTGAACTGTGGAGTTAGAGAAGACTCTTGAGAGTCCCTTAGACAGCAAGGAAATCCAACCAGTCCATCCTAAAGGAAATCAGTCTTGAATATTCATTGGAAGGACTGATGCTGAAGCTGAAACTGCAATGCTTTGGCCACCTGATGCAAAGAACTGACTCATTTAAAAAGACCCTGATGCTGGGAAAGATTGAAGGCAAGAGAAGAAGGGGGTGACAGAGGATGAGATGGTTGGACAGCATCACTGACTCTATGGACATGAGTTTGAGTAAACTCCGGGAGTTGGTGATGGACAGGGAAGCCTGGCATGCTGTAGTCAATGGGGTCACAGAGTCAGATATGGCTGAGTGACTGAACTGAACTGAGGATGACTATAATCAAATAGATGGACAATAACAAGTATTAACAAGAATGTGGAAAAGTTTGAATCCTCATACATTGCTAGTGGGGATGTAAAATAATTTAGTTACTTTGAAAAAGCCTGGCAGTTTCTCAAAAAGTTAAATGTGAAAGTGGCGTGAAAGTCACTAAGTCATATCCGACACTTTGGGACCCCCATGGAATTCTTTAGGCCAGAATACTGGAGTGGGTAGCCTTTCCCTTCCCCCTTCCTGGTTGGATCTTTCCAACCCAGGGATCGAATCCAGGTCTCCCACGTTTCAGGTGGATTCTTTACCAGCTCAGCCGCAAAGGAAGCCCAATAACACTGGAGTGGGTAGCCTATCCCTTCTTCAGCAGATCTTCCCAACCCAGGAATCAAACTGGGGTCTCCTGCACTGCAGGCGGATTCTTTACCAACTGAGCTATCAAGGATCAGCAATTCCACTCCTAGACAAATACCCAAGAGAACTAAAAATGTATGTTCACACAAAAACTCACGTGAATATTCATAGCCACATTGTTTATCACAACCAAAAAGTAAGAATAACTCAAATGTCTATCAACTGATGAATGGATTATCAAAATGAAAAGCATCCAAACAATGGAACAACCAGTAACCCTAAAAAGAATTTGTTACTGATATATGCTACAACATGGATAAACCTTAAAATGTGCCAAGTGAAAGAAGTTGGACACAAAAGACCACATATTGTATGATTCTGTTTACATGAAATGTCCATCATATGCAAATATATACAAATAGAAAGCAGGTTAGTGGTTACCAGCAGCTGGAGGAAGGAGGGAATGGTGAGTAGCTATCAATGGGTACAGGGCTTTGTTTTGGGGGTAATAAAAATATTCTGGAATTAGATAGTGGTGATGGTTGCATAACTTTGCAAATAGACTAACAGCCACTGAGTTGTCCAACTTTAGAAGAGTGAATTTTATGGCGTGTGAATTATATATCAGTTTTTTAAAGGCTAAGGCATAGTCCTCACTCTCAAATAGCTGACAATCTTCAGTATTCAAACATTCGTGTTCAACACCACATAACTATCAATACTGTGTATTTTTATCTTCTAAAGTAGCCATAAATCACATTATTCTTGATGAATTAATCAACTCACGACCTAAACAAGAAAGATATCAATCGATCTGGAAAATACATTGCATTCGTTATTCAAAATTTAATTAGTAAGAATAGAGCATTTTACAATAAAATCCTTCTCTAAGCAACAAGGAAAACAGTAGTCGTTGCAATGGACCTGGAGATACCTCCATTTGATGGTGTTGGAAGTGACCCTAAGACTCAAGCATAACAGAAAGGCTCCTGTGTTTTGATTTGTTCATTCATTCCTCAGAACTCTACTGGTTATTATTATCTGCTGGGTCCTAGGAGATATACTATCCCTCAAGGAGCTCAGTGTCTAAGGGAAGACGAAAACCTCCTGCACTAAGAGGGTCATCACAGAGCCATGTCTAGCCCAACTGTGGCCCATCCCATGGGGCAATGATTTTGTACACAGGTATCTCTAAGGGGCCCAGGATCAGCTCGGCATTTGATTGCATTTCCTCTCTCACCACCAGTATTTTCTCCAAGCATATATCATTACCAAAAGTCAGCAACTGACAGCATAATCTTTTTTTTTTTAACTTTTTATTTTACATTCGAGTATAGTTGATTAACAAAGTTGTGATAGTTTCAGATGAACAGCAAAGGGACTCAGCCATACATACACATGTATCCATTCTCTCCAAACTCCCTTCCCATTTAGGCTGCCACATAACATTGAGTTGAATTCCCTGTGCTATACAGTAGGACCTTATTGGTTATCCATTTTAAATACAGCAGAGTGTACATGTCGATCCTAAACTCCCTAACTATCCCTTACCTCCATCCTTTCCACCTGGCAATCGTAAGTTCATTCACTAAGTTTGGGAGCACATTTTGACCTGCACATTGTGTTAAAAAATTTAAACAAATTGCAAACATAGAAAAATCATGAGGCCTTAAGTAAAAATCAAAATGCCTGGCTTCTTTTAAAAATCTGACACTGCTGGCTCCATGTCCTGGCCTATCACTCTCAAGTGGACTGGAACAGTGCCTGCTCCCACACACCAGGGGCAGAAATGAACAGAGAACCCTATAATTGGTGAGGGATGACGTGCTGGGTGATGAGCTGATGGGCTTCACTATACTATTCTATTCTATTTTGTATTTCTTAATGTCCATAATAAAAAGTTAAAAACAAACCAAAAAATGGAGGTATACATTCTCCAATTGGCCACAATCTCCAACCTGCTCTACTGTCTTTCAGGCAAGAAGATAGTTACAATTCACTGGGCTTGTGCTACTCTTTTCCTTAGTAGTATTTTTTAATTTTTATTTATTTATTTTATTTTTAGTTGTGCTGGGTTTTCATTGCCGCATTCAGGCTTTCTCTAGCTGTGGCAAGGGTGGCTATTCTTTGCTGCGGTGCACAGGCTTCTCACTGCGGTGACTTCTCTTGTTGTGGAACATGGTGTCTTCAGTAGTTACAGCACACAGGCTCAGGAGGTGGGGCGCGCGGGTTTAGTTGCTCTGCAGCAAGTGGGATTGTCTTGGAGCAGGGATCGAACCCATGTTCCCTGCATTGGCAGATGGATTCTTAACCACCCGACCACCAAGGAAGTCCCTTTTTTCCTAGTAGTAGTAAAAAGCAACTGAACTGTTATTCATACCTCAGTTGTTTGCGCAAGACCTCTCTTGACATTTGAGTATAGTCTCCAAAAGAAGCCTTAACCAGAGAGCACAGTCTGGCAGAAAATGGCCAAATTGGACCACAGATGTCAGGTTTTTGTTTTGTTTTGCCTTTTTTTGGCAGGGGGGATGGGGATGTGCGGGGGGAGGATGTTTTCATTAATAAGAGTTCAATGTCACAGATAGGCATGACTTGCCAATTCCCCTTTCCTCACCTTCCATTATATTATCTGGCCCAATAAACATTTATGTTCCTTACCTAGTCCTTGTAGGCATCTGAATGGTACAATCTAAGACAAGACGGACAGTGGTTGTATTCAGTATTTCTGCTGGCATGCAGGCTGACACTGTTAATCTTCGAAAGGCTTGAAATCCTGTCTGCCCCACTGATCCCTTCCTGTTGTGAAGATGACCATATCTTCCACTTAGTGGTTTTGTGAAAATCTTCTATTTGGGGAGTTTAAAATAGCTCTTTATATTCCCTAGTGGTTTATTAAGTGATTAGCTCTGTATTATGCCTGGTATTGTCATTAACATCATTTCCACTGTGATTATGTTTAATTGCTATTAAATGTTCAACAGAAAAGGGTAACTCATTCTGTGGCCAAATATAGTTTATATTTAAGGAAATGCAGATAGTATATAATCTGAAAAATTCATTAGCTTCCTAATAGAGAAAAAAAGACAATCCAAAATAGGTTTAGGAGATGATTATATCTCTATCAAGTTGAGTACAGAAATGAAAAGAGTAACACTCTGTGATCATGAAAAAACAGGTTCATTTACATGTGACTTGGCAGATACAAATTGTTTGGCTAAGTAAAGTGCAAATATTACAAGAACTCTGGTCAGATAATTCTACTTGTAAAATATATTTTCAAGGAAATAATGAAAATGAAAGGCATAAAGATGGTCCTGGTGCCCTTTCTAAGGGAGAAAAATGTAAACAACCCTCAATAACAACAACAAAAATAAACCAAGAAAATTCTTGTTTATTAGCAAGATGGCAAATGATAAATTCTTCAAATAACACTTATGTAGGTATGGTCCATATAAATGCAGTGAACATGTGGGAGATAAGGAAAGATAAAATGAAACAGAATGGGTACATGATGAATTTCAAATGAATAAAAAAGAACTATGTTCAAAACACTATGTTCAATCATTGAAAAAGATCAGAAGAGAACATACAGAGATGCAAAGAGTTTTGGTTTCAAGTTCATATATAGTACCAGTGAACCATTTTATTTTATTTTTTATATTTTTTTGACTGTGCTATGCAGCATGTGGGATCTTAGTTCCCTGAGCAGGGATCAACGCTTGCATTCCAAGTACAGAGTCTTAGCCACTGGACTGCCATGAAGTCCCAAGTGATCAATTTTATTTGTGCCCTCCAAGACTGGAGTCTCTGTTTCCGTAGTCCTGTGGAAATTCTATAATCAGATCCCGCTAGCCTTCAAGGTCAGATTCCCTGGGATTCCCAGTCCCTTTGTTGGATCTCCAGTCAGGGAAGCCTGACATGGGATTCAGAACCTTCACAACAGTGGGAGTACTTCTTTGGTATTACTGTCCTCCAGTTTGTGGGTCACCCACTTGACAGGTATGGGATTTGATTTTATTGTGATTTCACCCCATCTACCTACTTCCTCTTTGTCTTTGGATGTGGGGTGTCTTGTTTGGTGGGTTCCCAGTGCCCTCTTGTTGATGGTTGTTCAACAGCTAGCTGCAATTTTGGTAGTCTGACAGGAAAAGATGAGGGCACATCCTTCTACTCCACCATCTTGAACTGGAAGAAGCCCAAGGGAATAATTTTAAAGGGAAGGATGGAATTGGGTTAGTGAAGCAGATGAAGAGGCTATAACAAGCTTAATAGTGTTTTCCTCGTACTCATGTTAGATGAGAGGACAACAAGAGAGAATATGCTCAGGGGAGAGTAGCCCATAGCATGAAGGTGTGCACAATTTGAGGGAACATGGTTATTACTGAAACATCTAGAAGCTGAAAATCCCTGTTTTTTGTACAGACTAAGCATGGGCTTCACTTGTGGACTGAACTTCTTAAGATCTATTTGGAGAACTGATCAATAAATTCAAGGTGGCCCAGCATTGAATCTCACTCAGGGAGTGGGTAGTGTGTTGATTCAGGTTTGACCTTGTAAACAGCCCCTTGATCAGGCTGGAGAAAGGCTTGATGGTTACTGTGATATTTTGGATAGTGGATTACTCAGCCTTTGTCAAGCATGGGATTGCTGCTCTGGGGCATTCCTGGGAATGCCAACTCTGTAAATACCAGGACCACTTTTCCAGTCAAGACAACCCAACCCACAGTAAATCCTGACTGTTAGTGTCTCTCTCCTATCAGACCATATGGAGGTAAGAATTAGTAGGTTCCAGGGACTTCTCTGGAAGTCCAGTGGTTAAGACCTTATGCTTCCAGTGCAGGGGGTGAGCGTTCAATCCTTGGTTGGGGAACCAAGATCCCATGCCATGTGGCCACAAAAACAGACAAACAAACAAAAGTGAATTAGTAGGTTCCAGAGTTGTCCAACCATTGATGATAGAAACATAATACTAATGCTTCCCACTGCCTTTTCATTCTCAAATAAATTAGCACACCATCTCAATAAATGAACTGGGCAGAGGTAGCTCACTATGAACAAAGAAGAAGAAAGGGCTTAGGGAGGAAAGAAATAAAAGATGCATTTATAATTTAGTCATTAATAAATCATTTTAAGCAAGTAAGTACTACTGGTAGTACTTACTTTGATAGTTTTCCTAGAATAGAAAATAAACATGGAGCTATATTCTCAAGAATATTCTGAGAATCCCCTGGCAGTTCAGTGATTCGGACTTGGAGCTTTGCGGAATTTCACTGCTGGGGCCTGGGGATTCAGTACCTGATTGGGGAACTGCGATCCTGCAAGCTTTATGGTGTGGCCAAAAAAAAAAAAAGAATATTCTCCTTGAAGTAAGATAACCAGTTCTCTTTTGGAGCAATGCAAAGCAGACATATATCCTACCTATATATCATCTCCCTTAAATGTCAGCATCATCTCACTATTACTGTTACTTTTACTGTAACTATTACTATTTCCATTTTAAAGGAGAGAAAACTGAAGCTTAGAAAAGGTTAGTAACTTCCCCAATGTTATAGCTATTAGTGGGAGAGCCCCTAGATTTTGAAAACTCCCCTATCTGACTTGAGGTACATAACTGTTGACACTTCTCTGGTGATCCAGTGACTAAGGCTCTATGCTCCTAATGCAGGGGCTCAGGTTCCATCCCTGGTCAGGGAACTAGATCCTACATGCCACAACTAAGAGTTCACATGCTGCAAC
The DNA here is from genome assembly GCF_019320065.1 of Cervus canadensis. Taxonomy (NCBI): domain Eukaryota; kingdom Metazoa; phylum Chordata; class Mammalia; order Artiodactyla; family Cervidae; genus Cervus; species Cervus canadensis. The sequence continues at coordinate 46,001,451 of NC_057390.1, forward strand.
TAAGACCCCGTGCAGCTAAGTAAATGTTTTAAAATTTTAAAAATAATAGTAAAGCACATAACTATTTCCCTCTCTTGCTTTTCATATAAGCACTAGCAGTCTCTGTTAAAAGTGCTGCTGGTACAAATACAAGGGAACAGTGAATTCTGCCATGCCAGGTGAATGCCAAAGTGAAGTCTAAGGACACCACAGAGAAGAAGTGACGTTGGAACTGGGCCCTTAAGGATAAATTGCAGTGTGTCAGGAAGCCCAGAGGAATGGTGATTTAAGTAGATTCAAATAGTGGGAACAGCCTAGGCGAAGGCATGGAAGTAGAGCATATGGCCAAGAATTGGTAATATGCAGAAAGTGAGCGAGTTTGGGGCAAGGTTTTATTACATAAACATTTCCTGAACATCCTTATCTACTCTCTGTCATCCAAGGACTTGCTTGCACCCCATAAGGTCAGCCAAGGATCATACACACAGTATACACAATATACCAGAGTGTGAACCACAGCACTCCCTGGCATGGAAAACAACTACAAACTATCTTTGATTGGTCTATAATTATTTATGTCTGTTTGTCTTCTCAACACAACCCAATCCAAACACTGTAAACAGTGAATGGTGCCCCAATAATTTGTGCAGTGCATAACCTGTACAACTGTTCCTGCCTATCCTGATTAATTTTGGTATTATATATGGGCATTAAAACATTTTGCTGATGCTCTTGCTATAGGAGTTATCTTAAGAAATATAAGGAAACATCTAACTTTTCAGAACAATCTGAAACTGTCCCACCACCTTTTAAGTAGATTGCTATTGATTATTTAATGTATTAAGTAATTCATTTAACAAATATGATTTAAGTAACAATGATGGGCCAGGCTTTGCATCCAACCAATGGAAAGAATCAAACAAACAACAAGAAAACAAGATGTGAACTTAGAGAATTAAAGTAAAAAGGATCAAATGTCTCTCTCCTTTATTTTCTATTTGAAATAGTGCACAAACTTCCCATAACCTCTTTTAACTTCTCACTTCCGTCAGTATCTATTGTCTCCTCTCTCTTATCTACAAAAATGAAGATAGAGATGTGAATGCTCTACATCTCCAGGTCATCACAGATGGGATGGGGAGGAGGCTCTGGAAGGAGGGGATATGTATTTAATTATGGCTGATCCTTGTAGTATGGCAGAAACCAACACAACATTGTAAAAATTAAAAAACAAAAAATAAATATAATTATTTATAATTTAAAAATTATCCACATTTCATTAGCAAATAGCTTCTTAAACACAAAACAACAAAGCAGGGAATGGAGGCACTTCATGATTGAATAACTTTGAAAAAATGACTCAAGTCACATTCCAGAAGTGGAAACCACACTCACATTCATGTATTAAAGAGTCTGAAGAATAATGTGTCAGCTCTGGCTAGCTAGTCCAGGACTTTCAAAACATATCTGCTCATGAAACATTTTTTCGCAGATATTCTAACATTGACGTTAGAAAATTGCTCTCTGAATGTGAGCAAGTCATAGATGTTCCTTTCATTTTCAATTAAAAAAAAAAATGTTTTACTTGGCTACACCAGGTGTTAGTTGTGGCATGCAGGGTCTTTTAGGTGCGGCACATGAATTCTTAGCTGCAACGTGTGGGATCTACTTCCCTCACCACGAATTGAACTCCAGCCCCCTGATTTGGGAGCACAGATTCTTAGGCATTGGACCATCAGGGAAATCCCTGAGTCATAGACATTCTAACTTGGAGTCATGTAGGGGTTACTTTATCAAAATCTTACAGAAAGATTTAGAAGGGTTTAAGCTAACATTTTAGATCATTAATTGCTTACAGGCAATAGTGAGTTAATGGTCAGCAGGACTGGTTGCATCAGGACTGGCATCCAGTAAGAAATGAGCAGGGTTGTGTGGGCAGCAACCCTAAGAACTTTTGGACTGGTGACATTTGGGCTGAATAAAGAATCAAGTACCTAAGTTCTGATCTCGGTGTCCGCTTGGACTCATGTGTCATCTTAAGGGATGATGACACTTCCTTCCTAGGACCATCTGTGATGGTCTCGGGTTTTGGATTATGGAAATATATGAGAGCATTTTTATTCGTTAGTGATTGGAGGTCATGACTATATGGAGGATACAAGCAGCATAGATGCTAGAGGTTTTTCAGGTGTGGGGAGTTCCTCACCTTGAAGAACTGCACTGCCTGTCCCAGAATTTTCTGATGTTCCTCTGGACATTCATGCAGAAGGAGAAAAACCTCAGATGAGGTTGATCAGAGCCTAGAACTGAATGTTGAATTGCACATGGATGGTTTAATGTGCACTGAAATTTCCAGAACTGCAACTGCGTTAGGAACCAAGAGAAGAGTTTATATATTCAGAATTTTACTTAGAACTTTACCATAATTTGGGGGCTTCCCTGATGGCTCAGACAGTAAAGAATCTGCCTGCAATGCAGGAGACCTGGGTTCCATCCCTGGGTCAGGAAGATCCCGTGGAGAAGGGAATGGCAACCCACTCCAGTATTCTTGCCTGGAGAGTCCCATGGACTAAGGAGCCTAGCAGGCTACAGTCCATGGGGTTGCAAAGAGTCGGACACGAATGAATGACTAACACTTACTATAATTTGGGGAAATCATATCACTAGTGATAATAGTACCCAGGCTTTACTTACATTGCCAGTGTTATATGCCTGTATCAGTGTTCACTTGTGGCTGTCATGTTCATGACTTGAAGTATGAATGCAAGCATGTGATCGCTTCATGATATCATCTAGAGCAATGCTATTTGAAAATGCCCAGTGTGGAGGAAACCAGATCTGAAAGAGACACGTGCACCCCAATGTTCATCGCAGCACTGTTTATAATAGCCAGGACATGGAAGCAACCTAGATGCCCATCAGCAGATGAATGGATAAGGAAGCTGTGGTACATATACACCATGGAATATTACTCAGCCGTTAAAAAGAATTCATTTGAATCAGTCCTAATGAGATGGATGAAACTGGAGCCCATTATACAGAGTGAAGTAAGCCAGAAAGATAAAGAAGATTACAGCATACTAACACATATATATGGAATTTAGAAAGATGGTAATGATAACCCTATATGCAAAACAGAAAAAGAGACACAGAAGTACAGAACAGACTTTTGAACTCTGTGGGAGAAGGTGAGGGTGGGATGTTGTGAAAGAACAGCATGTATATTATCTATGGTGAAACAGGTCACCAGCCCAGGTGGGATGCATGAGACAAGTGCTCCGGCCTGGTGCACTGGGAAGACCCAGAGGAATCGGGTGGAGAGGGAGGTGGGAGCAGGGATCGGGATGGGGAATACGTGTAAATCTATTGCTGATTCATGTCAATGTATGACAAAACCCACTGAAAAAAGAAATAAATAAATTAATTAAAAAAAAAAAGAAAATGCCCAGTGTGTTGCTAGATAAGAAACTTGCATCAGAATGGAGACTAGCATCTTGTTTGCTTCATCAGGAAAGTCTTGCTATGGAAAAAATGTTCATTGAGCTAAATAGTGTGCTTCAAGATAGTTGACTTTCGTTTATGCTATAAGCTGTCTGTATCACTGCAGATCAGTAACAGTTTATGTCATGGCATGTGATTTTTATCTAGTCATGTCTGGAAGTAGGCTTTCTTTTTAAAATATTATTTATTTTAAACTAAGACTGCACTGAGTCTTAGTTGTGGCACAAGGGATCTTCGTTGAGGTATTCAAACTCTTAGTTTCCTAGCTATGGCATGTGGGATCTAGTTCCCTGACCAGTGATGGAACCTGAGATCCCTGCACAGTGAGCGTGGAGTCTTAGCACCGGGGAAGTCCCTCTGGAAGTAGGCTTTATTATCAATACTTTTTATTTCAGGAAAGGACAGGGAACATAACAAATGTTAGGGATTAAAAAAAAAAAAAAGGAAGAAAATTGGGTCCAACACATTTAATGATTATCAGATTGAATGTTTGCCAAGAGGGGATGAGCTTTCCTTTGTCCATAGCATCATCAGCTGCCTCACCCAGTCCTCTGATGAGACAGTTGAAGACTTCTCAATCTTGAATAAAGTGAATGTTTACCCATTGCAATCCAGGGACACCTCTTTCCATCAGAACATAATACCTAAGTCCCACCTATGTAGAAAGTATGAAGCACCCTGCTAATGATCTCTGAGGTCTTTTTCAGAGGTCTTTTTTTTTTTTTTTTTTTAGCTTATTAATCTGTATTTTGCAAGCTTTGCAGCTCGGTGCCTTAACTCATCTGTATGGCTGCCAAAGTCACAACTGATGCTGGATTTCCCTGGTGGTCCAGTGGCTAGGAATCCATCTGCCAGAGCAGACGCAGGGGACACAGGTTTGGTCCCTGGTCTGGGAAGATCCCACATGCCATGGAGCAACTAAACTCGTGCGTCACAACTGCTGAAGCCCACATGCAGAGGGCCAGTGCTTCACAACAAGAGAAGCCACCACAATGAGAAGCCCGCACATCGCAACTAGAGAGTAGCCCCCACCTGCTGCAACTAGACAAAGCTTGTGGGCAGCAATGAAGACTGAGCACAGCCAAAAATAAGTAACTTTTTTTTAAAAAGAATTAATGCTGCTCTAGTGAGGGAGAAATTCAATGTCTTCTCTCCTGTAAAACAAGAACAATTACCTCCTTCATTGCTCTGTACTTTAAATGTGTACTAGATACTTGGTGAGAGTAAAATTTCTCTGCTTCAATCAAGGCAATGCCGTCCAGCAAGGGTTAAAGCTGGCTTCTTGTCTCTGCTGGGGAGCCAGGCAGGATGGGGTTCCTCCTGTAATGGGCCCAGATGCCCCCATGCTTTGTTGATTACAATCTCCCACACCAAGGAAGCTTTGACTAGGTTTGACATAATCAGCTCACAGCCTCTGCCTGCACTCTTTCACAAACAGGCCATTTTCACATCTTTTTCATGGAATCCGACAAGCGGAAAAATAATTAATGTTACCTCAGCCCAACAATGACCCTGGCTCTGATTCAAAAAGGAGGCATGTTGCATAAACTGCCCTTTAATTGAGGGTTGGGGGCAGACCCCACATACTCCTATATCGGTTCTGCCTCCCTGACCAAGGCTGATTAAGGCTTTCCTAAGACTGCAGACCCCTGGTCACTGAGTACTAGGCAGTTTCAGGTTCAAAGAGTTTCCGTGAAAGAATTCTGTTCGTGGTATTTAGCAAGCACAGACCAGTTTCTTCTGTCAGAGAATTTCAGACGGTACGGTTGGTTGTTCCCATTTTATAGATGAAAACAAAATGAGTTGCTCCTTACAGAAGACATAAAATTAGAACTCACAACTATTTTTCAATATTATTTCTTTCTTTTGAGGAAGAGAATTATTGTTGCTGTTCAGTTGCTAAATTGTGTCTGAATCTTTGTGACCCCAAGGACTGCAGCATCCCGGGCTTCCTTGTCCTCCGCTATCTCCTAGAGCTTGCTCAAACTCATGTCCATTGAGTAGGTGATGCCATACAACCGTCTCATCCTCTGCCACCCTCTTCTTTTGCCTTCAGTCTTCAAGCATTGGGGTCTTTTTCCAATGAGTTGGCTCTTCGCATCAGGTAGCCAAGGTGTTGGAGCTTTGGATAAAGAAAATACAAATGTTATTTTATTATAGAAGTCTACATGGTCTTTTACACAGTTTTTGTGAATGCTGCAGCCATTCAAGTGGCAAAAAACCACTTTGGAGAAGAATCTGGCAGTTCCTCAAATGGATAAATATAGAGTTCCTTTTTTTTGTTTTATTTATTTACTTTATTTGTTTGGCTCCATTGGGTCTTAGTTGCAGCATGTGGGATCTTTGATGTGGCTTGTGGACTCTAGCTGAGGCTTACAGCCTTTCTAGTTGTGGTGCACTGTAGTTGCTCCCTAGTATGTGGGATCCTAGTTCCCCAACCAGAGATGGAGTCCACATCCCTTGCATTGCAAAGCAGATTCTTAACCACTCGACCACCAGGTCAAGAGTTACCTTTTGACTTAACAATTCCACCCCTAGGAATTCTCCCCAAGAAATGGAAAACTTATGTCCAAACAAAAATGTGGACATGAGTGTTTATATGAACATTATTCATAATACCCAGAAAGTGAAAACAACCCAAGTATCTCTCAGTTGACAAATGAATAAATAAAAATGGTATATTCACTCAATGGAATATTATTTGGTCATAAAAAAGGAATGAATTATAAACTATAACATGAATGAATCTTGAAAACTTTATGATCAAAAATAGTCACACACAAAAAGCCACTTGCTATAAGATTCCAATTATATGAAATGTCTAGAATGTGCAAATATAGATAGAAAGCTGATTCATGATTGCTTGGGTCTGAGAAGGAGGGGAACTGGGGCTGGGAAGTAGGGAAGGAAGGTGTTGATAGTGGAAGGATGCAGAGATTCTCTCTGAGGTAATGAAAAATTCTAAAATTGATTGTGATATTGGTTGCAAAATTCTATAAACATACTAAAAGCCATTGAATTATATACTTTTATTTTTAAAAATGGATAGTACATTAATTTTACTCCATAAAAACTGTCTACTTGTGAGCCAAGAATCACAGCAATTGCCAACATCCTTTGGGGTATCTGTAAATACCTACCTTTCCAACTACACAGCCACGTGAGACTAGATTTTTCTTTATGGAATTGAGCAATACAGTATAGCACAACAGATTGAATTCAGAAGCAAATGTGACAACTGAGCTGTCTATTTGTAACCAAGCCATAAAAAAGTTAAAAAAAAAAAAGTCCCAGGAATTCCCTGGTGGTCCAGTGGTTAGGACTCAGCACTCTCACTGACTACCCTGGTGTTCGATCCTTGGGTAGGAAAGGAAGATCCCATAAGCCACACAGTGCAGTCAAACACACACACACACACACACACACACACACACACACACTCTGTATGTTCACTGCAGAAAATATGAAAAATATGGGAAAGTAAGAGACAGTGAATATCATCTGTGACCTGACCAATCATTGGTAGCGTGTCAGACATTTCCCTCTGTTCTTTGTTCTGACCTCTGAGTCTTATGAAGGATGAAGCTCTGGAAGGATGCCCACTTTGAATGAGTACCTGCTCTCTGTTGTTCCTTGGTTCTCTTCAAAGTAAAGCAACTGGGCTTCCCTGGTGGCTCAGTGGTGAAGAATCTACCTGCCAGTGCAAGAGACATGAGTTTGATCCCTGATCCGGGAATATTCTACTTGCTTCAGAGTAACTAAACCAGTGCCCCACAACTTCTGACCCTGTGCTCTAGAGACCTTGAGCCCAACTACTGAGCCCACATGCTGCAACACATGAAGCCCACTTGCATGCTGGAGCCCTTGCACTGCAAGGGGGGAAGCTACCACAGTGAGAGACCCGAGCAACACAACCTAGAGAGTAGCCCCCACTCCCCGCAACTAGAGAAAAGCCTGTGCAACAATGAAGACCCAGTGCAGCCAAAAATAGATGAATATATACATATATAAAGCAACCAAAACTCATCTTACTCAAGTTGGGGGAAGGAATCCCAATTAGACACCTCAAGGCCATGATCACTTACTGATTACAAAAGTAGCACACGGTCATTGTTAAAAAACACTTCATATGTGCGTGCAAGCACACGTCTGCGTATCCTGTGAATATGTGAAGCAGAAATAACAGATCTGGGATATCAGATCAAGGTGGCAGATGAGAACACACATCGTCAACTCTCCAACTCTTTTTTTTTTAATTAATTAATTTATTGAAATTGGAGGCTAATTACTTTACAATATGGTAGTGATTTTTGCCATGCATTGACATGAATCAGCCATGGGTGTACATGTGTCCCCCATCCTGAACCCCCCTCCAACCTCCTTCCCCATCCCATCCCTCAGGGTCGTTCTAGTGCACCGGCCCTTAGTGCCCTGTCTCATGCAACTCTCCAACTCTTAAAATGAAAGAAAAGTGGCTTAGATAAAGAATAAGATTATCATAGAAAATTGGAGAGATGCCACTAGCAGAGGAGAAATCCTGAAGACTTCCCAGAAGACTGAATAAAGAGGGGAACCAGATGAATGAGAAGAGAAATTCCAAAAATACTTAGGCAAAACTAAGGTGAGGAAGAACAAATTCAAAGCCACACTAAACTCTAAGTCAAATAATAAGGACACAGAATTTCATATCTGCAATTCCAAAATCCAAAAACTCTTAAGACAGAGAGGTTTTTGTCCCTAAGTTTGGCACAAACATTTGCAGCAAAACCCAATGAGAACAGAGGTGGAGCTATTTTTAGACTTTATCTCATTTTGTATGAATACGCATTAATTTCTTTGCAAAAAAATTAATATATCTGATTATATGATGCTTCCCCACATATTGCTGGGAGTGTTATGAGATATTCAATAAGTGCAAAGTACCATCTTTTTAAAATTAAAAAAAAAAGTCAGAATTCCAAACAAAACTAGCTCCTAGGGATCTGAATAAAGAATATGGACATGTACAGGTATCAGAAAAGGTGCTTGGGATAAAGTAGGAACTGGGTTTCCATTAACAAGAGAATGAATAAGTAAGTCAGGGTAAGTTCCAATGAATGAAAAGGAGAGTGGAAGAAATACAAATTGGAAAGGGAAAAATAAACTATCTAGATTTACATTATTGTCTAGAAAATCTCAAGAAATCAACCAGAGGACTTCCCTGGTGGTCCAATGGTGAAGAATCTGTTTTCCAATCCAGGGAACATGGGTTCGATCTCTGGTTAGGAACTAACATTCCACATGCCACGCAGCAACTAATCCTGCATGTCACAACAAGAGAGACTGTGTGCCGCAACTAGAGAAAGCTAGTTCACTGCGATGAAGCACCCATGCAGCCAAAATATTAATAATAATAATAATAAAAGGGAATCAACCAAAAACAAAACAAAACCAAAATCCCTCAAATGCCTAGAACTAATAAGTGAGTTTAGCAGATTCTCAGGATTCAGTATCAACACACAAAAAACAATCATGCTAATAATCAATGCTAGAAGTGAACAATTGGAAACAAAAATTAAAGCACACTACTCTTTATAATTGGAGAAGAAAATGGCAACCCACTTCAGTATTCTTGCCTGGAAAATCCCAGGGACAGAGGAGTCTGGCGGGCTTACAGTCTATGGGATCAGAAGAGTCTGACACGACTTAGTGACTAAACCACCACGCTCTTTAAAATTGCTTTAAGAATAAAAAGGAAATATTGGGTATAAATCTAACAAAGCATGTACAGAATCTATGTGCTAAAAACTACAAAATGAATTAAAAACTGATTTTAAAAAAGTTTTTTAAAATCCAAATAAATGGAGAGAAATACTGTTGTCATTAATTGAAAGACCCAACATAGTAAAAGTGTCAATTTTCCCTAAATTGATTTATTCAAGTCCCAGCAGGATTCTTTGTAGATATAGACAACCTGATCCTAAAATTTACATGGAAAGACAAAGAAACTAGAACATTCAAAACAATTCTGAAAAAGAATAAAGTGCAAGAACTCACACTATTTAATTTGAGGCTTATTTATTTACTGAAATCGTTTCAGTAATTAAGACAGTGCAACATCAAGAGGGAAAGACACTTAGATCACGGCACAAAATAGAGTCCATAAATAGATGCCCACAAAGTTTTGTCAGTTGAATTTTGGCAAAGGTACAAAAGCAATTCAATGAAGGAAGGATAATCTTTATAGCAAATGGTGTTGAAAATATTGATATCCACAGGTAAAAAAGAATGTTTACCTGAATTACACAACAAAAGCTAGCTCAAAATAGATCAGCAAGGTAAATGCTAAGCTTGAAACTATAAAACTTCTAGAAGGACACACTGGAGAAAATCTTCATTACCTAGGGAGAGGTAAAGAGTTCTTAGATATGATAACAAAGGCATGATCCACAAGAGTAAAAAAATTGATAAACTGCTGTTCATCAAAGTTTAAAACTTTTGCTTTGTAGAAGACTCTGTTAAGAAGATGGAAAGAACCCACAGATGGTGGTAAACTGTTTGCAAATCACACTCCAACAATGAACTTGTACCCAGGATGTATTAAAAACTCTCTAAACTCAAAAGTAAGGGGTGGGGTGGGGGCGGGAATGCAATTAGAAAATGAGCAAGGGCCTCCCTGGTGGCTTGGTGGTAAAAGAATCCTCCTGCCGGTATAGGAGACCGGGGTTAGGTCCCTAGTCTGGGAAGATCCCACATGCTGCAAAGCAACTCAGCCCATATGCTACAATTATTGAGCCTGTGCTCGACAGCCCAGGAGCCATGACTACTGAGCCCAAATGCTGAAACTACTGAAGTCGGAGAGCCCTAGAGCCTGTGCTCTGCAACAAGAGAAGCCACCGCAATGAGAATCTTGAACATCGCAACTAGAGTGTAGCCCACCCAGCAACAAAGACCCAGCAGAGATCAAAATAAATAAATTTTTTAAAAAAAGAGTTAATGAAGAAAAGGGATTTTAATAGAAAGCTCTGAAATAGTATATGTAATAAGAGCTGGTTAAGATTTAAAGACCAAAAAAAAGCTCTTCTTTCTATATACACATATATATGTATAAAAAGCTCTGTCTCTATATGCACATCAGTTCGGTTCAGTTCAGTTCAGTCACTCAGCTGTGTCCGACTCTTTGTGACCCCAAGAACTGCAGCATGCCAGGCCTCCCTGTCCACCACCAACTTCCGGAGTTTACTCAAACTCATGTTCATTAAGTAGGTGATGCCATCCAGCGGTCTCATCCTCTGTCGTCCCCTTGTCCTCCTGCCCCCAATCCTTCCTAGCATCAGGGTCTTTTCCAATGAGTTAACAGTTCGCATCAGGTGGCCAGAGTATTGCAGTTTCAGCTTCAGCATCAGTCCTTCCAATGAACACCCAGGACTCACCTCCTTTAGGATGGACTGGTTGGATCTCCTTGCAGTATGTATAAATGCACAAGAAAGTGCAGGGAGAATGCAAGCGCAAAGATGGATGGTCAAAAGCTCTGGTGAGAGTATGGGGATTATGTATGGACAGGAGAAGGGGAAAAGTAAGGGATGAGAGTAAATTGAATTTTCCCCTTTACTTGCTACATTTTGAATTTAAGTTTTTTTCCCAAGATACTATAAAAAGGAGGCTGTAGCACTGCTGTCATGTATTCTTTCTGAACTACACATTCTGCCTACGGGCATGCTTTGCTGCCCACAAGCCTCATGCTAAAACCATCTCTTGGGGACTTACAGAGTGTCTTTTTAAAAAATATCTATTTGTTTGGCAGCATCAGGTCTTAGTTGCAACACATGGAATGTTTCCTTACAGAGAGCGAGCTTCTCTCTAGTTGCGATATGCAAGTTTACCTGCCCCACAGCACATGGGATCTTAGTTGCCCTGGCCAGTGATTGAACTCGAGTCCCCTGCATTGGAAGTCAGATTCTTAACCACTGGACCACCAGGGAAGTCCCCAGAGTGTCTTACTCACCTTTATTCACATAGCATTTCTTCTGACCAAGGAGTTTCTTTTATAGCAAATGAGGACAATGGACTTAGGATCATAGAGTTCATTTCTCTTATCATTTATTGTCCTAAAGCAAAGCCTTTATACGATAGTTGATGGCCTTTTCAGGACTCAGTTATGTATGCCACCAAAAGGGTGGCAGTACCTGGCAGGGGTTGAGCCGTGTGTGCTATGAATCAGTGACCTACACACACCATTGTTCCTCGAGGATCCGCTGGCCATGGACCGCGGGGCAGGGACATGAGTGGCTCCTCTCATGGTTAGCCCTGCGGATCCACAGCCAGCATTTGGCTTCCTGCCTTCACATCTCTGTGCCCTGCTGATGGAGAGGTCTCAGTCACCAAGGGCAGGGGGGCGGGGAGCTGTCCCCCAGGAGCACAACTGGGGAGGCCCCTGAAGGGAAAGCCAGGGTGGCCACCTGGCCACCTGGCTCCACACTGCCTCCTCCCTCCAGTGAATCAACAGGCAAAGAGGTCACTGTAGTGTTTGGGGTGATTGATCCTGACCTCAAGAGATAATTAGGCTGCAGTCACACAGTGGAGGTCAGGGAGTATATTTCTGGAATGCAGGGGTTCCCTGGGGTCCTCTTAGAACTCCTGTAGGCTGTGATAAAATTCAGTGGAAAACTACAATAGCCCAAGTGCATGCAGGTCTGCTATTGGCTCAGATCCTTCAGAAAGAAAAAGGTTTAGGTCACCCTCCCAGGCAAGGAACCTGGACCAACCAAGGTGTTTGCCCAGGGCAGAGTATGGAATGGCCAGGGGATGAACTGACACATACCTGGCATGGGATTAAGAGAAGCTGGAGGAGATCTAGAGGGAGCTGGACCAGCTGCTGGCTCAGATGATGTCAAGTTCTTCTGGGGAAACAAAGCCATCAAATCCGCTAGCACAGCGGTTCTGAAATTCTGGCATGCATCTGAATCACTAGGTGGGGGGAAGTGCTTTTCAGAAATGTTGGGTCTAGAAGCCTCCCAGCCTAGGCCTCCTGCTCAAAACCTTACAGTAAGGTCAGGACATCTCCTATTAATTTCTTAGACAATTCTAACACACAACTTAGGCAAGACCTTTGTGTTGGAAGGTGGGTACTTGTGGAACATTCTTGCATGGCCCCTTTGTTACCTAGTTGCCCATTATAATTAGTTTATTTTCCAAATGAATGGCGGCCCCCAAAGCGTTAGCTCCATGGATCTTAAGATATACAAAGCCACCCAAATTTGGAAATTCTGAGTTTCCCCTATTCAGTTCTCATGAATTTTGCTTCAATTAATAAAATATGAAATAAGTTTAGAAAAAAAAAAAATTTCTTATTTCCTTCTTCAGGGAATCTTCCCAATGCAGGAATTGAACCCAGGTCACCTGCATCACAGGCAGATTATTTACCAACTGAGTTACAAGGGAAGTCAGTCAATAAAGCTTTGTGAAAGTGAAAATCACTCAGTGGTGTCCTACTCTTTGCGACCCCATGGACTTATACAGCCCATGGAATTCTCCAGGCCAGAATACTGGAGGGGGTAGCCTTTCTCTTCTCCAGGGGATCTTCCTAACCCAGGAATTGAACCCAGGTCTCCCGCATTTCAGGTGGATTCTTTACCAGCTGAACCATCAGGGAAGCCCAAGAATACTGGAGTGGGTAGCCTATCCCTTCTCCAGGGGATCTTCCTGACCCAGGAATTGAACTGGGATCTCCTGCATTGCAGGCAGATTCTTTACCAAGTGAGCTACCAGGGAAGCCTTAATAAAGCTTTAAATGGTCATTAAACCTCTCACCTGGGCTGACTGACTTATCTCCAGAGAGACCCCATGAGAGGGTAAGAGATGTTTGTTATAGATGTGCACATTGACATGTGATTAAAGGAGTGATCAGGACATCTACTCCAGTCATGCACAATTGCTAGGTGGCAAGAACCTTGATATCATGATGGTATATCTTATCAAGGTCTGTAATGATGAGACCTCACACATGAAGGCAAAAGTCCAGGTCTGTCCTGAAGGGTAGAATAATTTCTGGCACCAGTAGGTTGATGAAAAAGCCAGTCTTTTTTATGCAAAGACTTTAGCCATCTGATTTGAAGAGCCGACTCATTGGATAAGACCCTGATGCTGGGAAAGATTGCAGGCAGGAGGATAAGGGGACGACAGAGGATGAAAGGGTTAGATGGCATCACCAACTCAATGGATATGAGTTTGATCAAACTCTGGGAGATGGTGAAGGACAAGGAAGCCTGGTACGCTGCAGCCCATGGGGTCACAGAGTTGGCCACAACTTAGAGACTGAACGACAGCAATCATTACTCCGCAAAGTCAGTGGGCTTGATTCGTTCATTCCAGGGTTTCTTTCAATAGTGGTAATAAACTTGTGATTGTTCATCGTCAACTCCTCTGCTGACTACTGTTGGCTTTTTAAAGAGGCAAGTCTTGTTAGAGCTGCTTTCCCAAGGGATAAATTTTTACTTGCCCAAGATCCTCCAGTGTGTTGCTCTGTCTCTGGAAATCTGATTCCATTTAATCAAAATTGACCATACTATTGAAATTTCCCAGAGTCTGACTTTCCATCCTCCAAGGTGACTGGCTGCCTGGCTGATAAATCAGTCCTATTTATGTTGTGCATGTGTGCTCAGGCGTGTCCAACTCTTTGCACCCCTATGGACTGCAGCCCACCAGGCTCCTCTGTCTATGGGATTCTCCAGGCAAGAATTCTGGAGTGGGTTGCCATTTCCTCCAGAGGATCTTCCTGACCCAGGGATCAAACCCATGCCTCCTGCAGCTCTTGCATCTCATGCATTGGCAGGCAGAATCTTTACCACTGAGCCACCTGGGAAGCTCATTTATGTGGTTTGCTGTTGCTCAGTCACTAAACTGTGTCTGACTACTGTGGTAGTAGATAGTAAGTTAATAACAACAATAATATACAAAGTACACTTTCTGCGACATTAAGGTGAATCATCATAGCACCCCTGTGAGATGGGTTGAACTGTCTCCATTTCAAAGATGAGAAAACAGAAAGTAAGCGAGCACAGAATTCAAAAGCAGAAAATCAGGATCAGAACTCAAGACCAGCTGCTCCCAAATCCACTTTTGTCTGAGTGTCCCTGATGAGATGTTTATCCCTTATTGCAAACTCTGCTCATCCAAACCGCCATATGCTTTATATTAGATATCTCTGGAAAATACAATCTTAAGTCATTTTCCCCAAAATTTGTCTAATGATAATCCATCTGGATTCATCCCAGATGGCTTCATCTTGGCTTCATCCCAGATGGCTCAGTGGTAAAGAATCTGCCTGCCAATGCAGGAGATCAAAGAGAAGCAGTTTTGATCCCTGGGTAGGGAAGCTCCCCTGGAGGAGGAAATGGCAACCATCTCCAGTATTCTTGCCTGGAAAATTCCATGGACAGAGGAGGCAGTGGGTTACAGTCCGTGGTGTCACAAAGAGTCAGACAGGACTGAGCACAAGCACAAGCATGAGGAATCCATCTGTAGATTCTTTTAAAAATACAGGTTCTGGAACCCCAGCCCAAACCACTGAATGTGGCCCCATTTAGCACAGAGGCCAGGGAAGGTGCAATTTTTAAAAATTTTTATTGGAGTATAGTTGCTTTACAGTGTTTTGTTAATTTTAGCTGTACAGCAAAGTGAATCAATTATATGTATACATATATCCCTTCTTATTTGTATTTTCTTCCCATTTAGGGCCCCATATAGCATTGAGCAGAGTTCCCTGTGCTGTACAGAAGATTTTCATTAGTTATCTACTTTGTACATAGTATCGATAGTGTATGTATGTCAGTCCCAATCTCCCAAATCATCTCACCACTCCCGTTCCCCACTTAGTGTCCCTTTATTCTCCATGTCTGTGTCTCCATCTCTGTTTTGCAATTAGGTTCGTCTGTACCATTTTTCTATATTCCACATACACACATTAAAATACAATATCTGTTTTTCTCTTTCTGATTTACTTCACTCTGTATGACAGTCTCTAGGTCCATCCACATCTCTGCAAATGGCACAATTTTGTTCCTTTTCATGGCTGAGTAATACTCCACTGTATATATGAACCACATCTTCTTTATCCATTCCTATTTTGATGGACATTTAGTTTGCTTCTGTGCCTTGGCTATTGTGAATAATGCTGTGATGAACACTGGGGTGCAGGTATCTTTTGGAATTATGTTTTTTTCTAGATATATACCCAGGTGTGGGATTACTGGGACCTGTGGTAGGGAAGGTGCATTTTTAATCAGGCAAGCCCATTTGTGAATGACCATTATAACTCAGACAACTCCCCATCAGTGGAATTCCTACCAGCTAGAGCACTGGGAGAAGTAAATTATTGGAGGTAGGGGAGTTCTTGCATGCATGCTAAGTTACTTCAGTCGTGACTAACTCTTTGCAACCCTGTGGACTGTAGCCTGACAGGCTCCTCTGTCCATGGGATTCTCCAGGCAAGAATACCAGAGTGGGTTACCACAAACCTCCAGGGGATATTTCCAATTTCACCTAACACAGTCCTCCAGGGAGCACCCTGGAAGAAAAGAGAAAAATGAGAGCACAAGTGTATAGGCTTCCCACCCGGGGGCTTCATCTTGGCTAAAGTTTCCCAGATGCCTAAATAATGATATTTTCTTTGAATAAGAACTGTAGAATCATACTGCTTGAGTTTGTATTTTTTTTTTTTTTTGAGTTTGCATTTTGACTCCTCAATTTCTAAACTCTATGAGTTCAGACCAGTTACCTAACCTCTCTATGCCCCAGGTTTCTCATCTGTAAACCTGGGGGTGGTAATTGTAACTACCACCTAAGGATATTATCAGAATTAAACAATATAATATTAAGATAGCTGTCCAGTACATAGTAAATATTCTACAAATATTATTATTTAGTATGATGTTATATAATAATATCATAAATACTACTAATAATAAAGTTCAAGTTTATATATTTTTATGGCACAAAAAACTTTGACCTGTCCACTTAATTTTTTAACCTACTATACATAAGCTTCTAAAATATGTCAGGCATTGTGTCAAGAGCTTTATATATAATTTAATTTTTTTTAGGGGGGTAGTAATTTAGACTCACAGAAAGTTGGGAAAATGGTGCAGAGAGATCCATGTACCATGCCCTCAGCTTCCTCTAATGGTAACATCTTACTGAAAGTAAACATGTTAGTTGCTCCGTCGTGTCTGACTGTTTGCAATCTCGTGAACTATATAGCTCGCCAGGCTCCTCTGTTCATGGACTTCTCCAGGCAAGAATACTTGAGTGGGTAGCCATTCCCTTCTCCAGGGGATCTTACTGACTCAGGGACTGAACCCTTGTCTCCTGCATTGCAAGCAGATTCTTTTCCATATCCATACATATAATTTTGTTTCTTAAGATGAAACTTTCCAGATGAAGAAACTGAAGCTAGGACAAACAGCTTACCAAAGGACAGAACTCTAGGTCTTCAATTAAAGGAAAAAAAAAAAAAAACTGCCCTTAATTTTGTGTCTGGGGAATCCGGGACAAAGAAGAGACATTCAGAAAATCGGGTTTCTTCTTTTGAAGTGCAGCAAAAAATACGTTGTTGTTCAATTGCTCAGTCGTGTCCGACTCTTTGTGACCCCATGGACTGCAGCACGCCAGGCTTCCCTGTCCTTCACTATCTCCTGGAGTTTGAGCAAACTCATGTCCATTAAGTTGGTGATGCCATCCAACTATCTCATCCTCTGCTGCCCCCTTCTCTTCCTGCCATCAATGTTTCCCAGCATCAGGGTCTTTTCTAATGAGTTGGCCTCTTTGCATCAGATGGCCAAAGTACAGGAGCTTCAGCTTCAGCAAAAAATAAATAATAAAATTTTTAAAATACATATTTTCCCAAAATGTCCAGAAGAATAGTTGTGTAAACAAGTCCCGAGTTTGTCCTTTTATTCTATATCCTCATTGTCCACGGGAAATAAACAAAAGCGTTTGGGAACTGTCATCTCCAAATGAACAGTTTGTAGGGAGAAGAGCTCTCAGTGTGCTGAATATATGGAAACCCTTCACCATGTCTTTCTAAACTCCTCTGAAATGATAGGAACCTTGCAATGAGACAAAGACACATGAACTCAGGCTTTCAGCCTGGAAGCATAGCATAGGGAACACAAAAACTGTGCAGGCCTTTTCATTGCCCAAATACCTCCAGTGAAGCCTTTATGCTGAAAAGCATAAAAGTGAATTTGGCTCCCTGTTTAAAACCCCTGGACCAAATTGGATTTACTGTTTGAGTGCAGGAAACTTTATCAAGATTATGGAAACAGAAAAGAATTTGAGATGAACACACACTGTACATTTCAGTACAGGTGGCAGGACAATTAGAAATCTAGTTAAGCTACGGAAAATCTCCATAAATCTGGGAAGGATTTAGGCCTTGGTGTGCTTTGGTGCAACCCATCATCATATGCGTGTTGTACTCGGTCTCCCTGCATCCAGACTCCCCAGGTGCGGGGGAGATGATGTAAAGGAGAAGAATAAAGAAGTGATTTTTCTCTGATCCACCTTTTGTGTGGGGCAAACGATTAGGTGGCACTGGTGCCTGCAAGGGGAACTGAGCGAGTCCCCGAGTGCTGCCTCTGTCACTGCTTCACAGGCTTCACGTTTTCCTTTTAACTAAGAAACATAGGGACTTCCCTGCTGGTCCAGTGGCTAAGACTCGGCTCCCCATGCAGGAGGCCGGGGTTCGATCTTTGGTCAGGAAAATAGATCCCACATGCTGCAACTAAGAGTTCGAGTGCAACAACTAAAAAAAAAAAAAAAAAAAAGATCCTGTATGCCAAAACTAAGACCCAGTGTGAACAAATAAGTAAAATAAATATTTTAAAAAATTAAAAATAGATGGTGAATTTGTCAATGCTCATTCATTGGCTTGTCTTTTCTTAAAGTCCTTGAGGACAGGGACCAGTGACAATGGCCATTGAATCTGAATGCCAGTACAATATCCAGCTCTTAGGAAGTAGTAGGAGTAGTGTTAAATGCTCAGTCATGTCTATTTGTGATCCCAAGGACTCTAGCCCACCAGTCTCTGTCCATGGGATTCTCTAGGCAAGAATGCTAGAGTGGGTTGCCATTTCCTTCTCCAGGGGAACTTCCTGACCAGGGATCGAACCCAAGTCTCCTGCATTGCAGGCAGATTCTTTACCATCTGAGCCAGCAGGAGGTTATCTGTAGAATTAATGAGTTGTACTTCAATGGCAAAAGAATAGCATCTTACACTTTGAGATACACTAAAGTTTTGGCATATGAAAAAAAATGAAAATAACAAAAGTAACAGGTAACTACTTATATGCAGATGCTTGATTTTAGAATTTGAAATAGTTGATGCACCTCTGTACATTTACCTTGGATTTGTACACTTTAGATTCTTGCAAAAAGTCTTGGGTGGTTTTGTCTTGTGTGTAAATGCTATTTATTTAGCATAGATATTAAAGAAAACCTTCTGGGGAAAAAAAGTAACTAAGAGCATTCCTGCAAAATTTTAAAAGCAGCTGAAAGAAATGGCAAAAAAATGCTCAGAAGCAAAGACTACCCTTGACCATGACTGCTCTGGCCATTTCATTATCATAGTCCCCAAAATAAGAAGAAAGAAAAAGGAGAAGGAGGAAAAGAAGACACTCATTTTAACTGACAAAGAATTGAGTAAAACTACTATGCTTCAATTTGGCTCAGTGGTGAAGAATCTGCCTGCTAGTGCAGGAGATAGGGGTTCAGTCTCTGGGTCAGAAATATCCCCTGGAGAAGGAAATGGCAACCCACTCCAGGATTCTAGCCTGGAGAATTCCATGGACAGAGGAGCCTGGCAGGCTACAGTCTATAGGATCGCAAAGTTGGATGTGAATTAATGACCTAACAACAGCAACAGCAATGTCAAATCAAGGGCTTTATTTGTCTATGATCTTAACTAGTAGTGAGCACACTTTTTCTGTGAAGTGTCAGAGAGTAAACATGTTAGACTTGGAGGGTCACATGGCCTATGTCCACTACTCAGCTCTGCAGTGGCTGCCTAAAAGCAGCCAGGGAT
The DNA here is from genome assembly GCF_019320065.1 of Cervus canadensis. Taxonomy (NCBI): domain Eukaryota; kingdom Metazoa; phylum Chordata; class Mammalia; order Artiodactyla; family Cervidae; genus Cervus; species Cervus canadensis. Next base: position 46,020,991 of record NC_057390.1, read on the forward strand.
AATATGCAAATGAATGGGAGAGGCTGTGTTCCAATAAAACTTTATTTATGCTGAAATTTGAATTTCATATAATCCTCATGTGTCATAAAAGAGGATTCTTCTGATCTTCCCCAATATTTAACAATGAAAAAACCTTTCAGGGTCTGCACAAAAATGGGCCTTAGGTGGGATTTAGTCCAAGGGCTGTAGGTTGCTGACTCCTGATCTAGATCTATTCTGCCCCTTACATCTTTTTTGGAGAGAGCCTTTTAGATTGAGGTAGATGAGAGCTCCCCAGACCTGTATGGGGGTCCGTGTCCCAACTTGTTCTTGGTTAGTCGGTAAATCATATCTGACTCTTTGTGAACCCATCAACTGTAGCCTGCCAGGCTCCTCTGTCCATGGGCTTTCCCAGGCAAGAATACTGGAGTGGGTTGCCATTTCCTCCTCCAGGAGATCGAACACAAGTTTCATGCATTGGCACGTGGATTCTTCATCATTTAGCCACAGAGAAGCCCTTGTCCCAACTTGTTGGGTCACAAATCCTTTCTTCCAGATATTCTGAGCTTCTGTTCTAGCCTTCAGACTCTGACAATAGGATGCCCATTTCCAATGTCACTTGAACTCTTTTGCTAGGATTCTGTCTTACTCAGTGATTACTGTTACCAAGAATGTGTTTCCCAGGTGGCACAGTGATGAAATAATATGCCTGCAATGCAGGAGACGCAAGAGACAAGGGTTTGATCCCTGGGTTGGGAAGATCCCCTGGAGAAGGAAATGGCAAGCCACTCCATTATTCTTGCCTGGGAAATCCCATGGACAGAGGAGCCTGGTAGGCTATAGTTCATGGGGTCACAAAGAGACACGACTGAGCAACTAACACTTCACTCACTCTCTTTTTCAGTGACTACACTTTCCAAGAATGGATAAAACAGAATACAGATTTAAAGGTAGCTTACAAGGCAGGTTTAAAATCTGGACTATGAAATTGTTTCCCAACACCAGATCTCTCAAGGGGTGTCTATAGTGGCTCTACATTGGATATTGCCAACCCACATCTTACACAGGGTGAGGATGTTTGCCTCACCCTCTGCTTGGAGAGGTCAGACTGACAGAAGTCTTTTCTCCAGCCCAAGAGCACTGAGGAATGAAAGCCCCTTACCCTCTTTATCAGGGACTTCATGTGGTTAGAATGAAACACTGCTTTAGGGTACTTAGGAAATAGATTTTTGTCTGCTCGGGCAGTCCTCCAAACGAGATGCCAGAAAACACACCTTCAGTGTCAGAAAATGGAATTTTCTACAGGGAGAGCTTTGCAAATCTTAGGAAATTCCAAGCAAGTCCTGGAGATTCAGCCCTGGTACTTAGAGCAGACATAGCTCCAATCTTGGAGTGTCTGGGCTAGCAGCAGCCTTTACTGTACCCTTAAGGGCCAAACTAGAAAAAGAAGAGAGAATTTTGCCTCATCTGGGAATGACACCATCAATGACAAGAAGGCTCTGGATAGAGAGTGAATAAAAAAGGGCTTCCACCCTGATGCTGGGAAAGACTGAGGGCAGGAGGAGAAGGGGGTGACAGAGGATTAGATGGTTGGTTGGCATCACCTACTCAATGGACATGAGTTTGAGCAAACTCCAAGAGATAGTGAAGGACAGGGAGGCCTGGCATGCTGCAGTCCATGAGATTGCATAGAGTTGGGTAAGACTTAGTGACTGAACAATAAAGAGATTGAGGGTCTAGGAAAGGGGACAAATACAGTGACAAAGCCCAGAAAGCATCAGTGATAGGGCTTCCTCCCAACCAAAGAGGACACAGATTTACTGGAAGTTGCTTCCAGAGTTCAGTTCAGTTCAGTCGCTCAGTCGTGTCTGACTCTTTGCGACCCCATGAACCGCAGCACGCCAGGCCTCCCTGTCCATCACCAGCTCCCCAAGTCCACCCAAACCTGTGTCCATTGAGTCAGTGATGCCATCCAACCATCTCATCCTCTGTCGTCCCCTTCTTCTCCTGCCCTTAATCTTTCCCAGCACCAGAGTCTTTTCAAATGAGTCAGCTCTTCGCATGAGGTGGCCAAAATATTGGAGTTTCAGCTTCAATATCAGTCCAATGAACACCCAGGACTGATATCCAGGATGGACTGGTTGGATCTCCTTGCAGTCCAAGGGACTCTCAAGAGTCTTCTCCAACACCACAGTTCAAAAGCAGCAATTCTTTGTGCTCAGCTTTCCTTATAGCCCAACTCTCACATCCACACATGACCACTGGAAAAACCATAGCCTTGACTAGATGGACCTTTGTTGGCAAAGTAATGTCTCTGCTTTTTGAAATATCAATAACCTCAGATATGCAGATGACACCACCCTTATGGCAGAAAGTGAAGAAGATTTAAAGAGCCTCTTGATGAATGTGAAAGAGGAGAGTGAAAAAGTTGGCTTAAAGCTCAACATTCAGAAAACTAAGATCATGGCATCCAGTCCCATCACTTCATGGCAAATAGAAGGGGAAACAGTGGAAACAGTGGCTGACTTTCTTTTTGGAGGGGCTCCAAAATCACTGCAGATGGTGATTGCAGCCATGAAATTAAAAGACCCTTACTCCTTGGAAGGAAGGTTATGACCAACCAGACAGCATAGTAAAAAGCAGAGACATTAGCCCCAAGCTCAAATTCCTGTGCTTTAGGGTGGAGTTCAAGGGCACATTCCATCTCTATCTGCAGGCCAGGACACTTGTGCCTCTGGTGTAATCAGAAAGAGAAGGGGAGTCAAGGCAGCCCTATGTAGGAGGCTGAACTGATGTCTGGGCCCAGGTGAGGCTGAGCTCACAATGAAGCAGTTCCCTTCAGGCTCTGAATTGGTGTGATCACCCCTGTGACCTTTGCCTAGCTCTGCCAGAAGTTAGGCGATTTTGTTTAGTTGGTTGATTGGGTGTTGTCTACTTGTTCCTGTTGTAGAAATGTTTAAAGTTTCAAAAGCAAACCAAACTGTGCACTCCTTTTTCCAAGCAAAAGCCTGGCAGGCAATCAGGGCTGGGAATTCACTGTTCTCACAAGAAGCAGTTACCAACAGTTAGCAGAGGGCAGAGAGAAGTCCAGAGAGAAAAGGGTCTTCTCTCCCTTGAAGACTGACAAGTTGAAGTCAGAAGCCAATAAAGAATTGAGCCTCCTTAGGGATTCCCAGGTGGTGCAGTTGGTAGAGAATCCACTTGCCAAGGCAGGAGACCCAAGAGACTTGGGTTCGATCCCTGGGTTGGAAAGATTCCCTGGAGCAGGAAATAGCAATCAACTTCAGCATTCTTGCCTGGAAAATTCTACAGACAGACGAACTTGGCAGGTTCCAAACGAATTGTCAGGAAGCAAAGATGAGACCCCATGAGAGAGTAAATAAATATTAAACTTTTCATTTTGCAGAAGATGAAACAGACCTAGAGGTTAATCAAAAGGACTGGAAAAGCAAAGGACAGGAGGAAAAAAAGAAAGAAATTACAGTAAAATGTAATAAATAAGAATTTAAATTTACATTTTCTTCATGGGTTCCAAGTGCTCTAACTCTTTAGGTGTGTTTTCCTTTTTCCACTGATTTTAAATGCCTCCAGAATATTCTAAATGTAGGTGGGTTCCTTAACGGAATCTCAAGACTCTCCTTGAGCCACTGTGTTTTCATGCTCTGACTGCAAGGAGATCCAACCAGTCCATCCTAAAGGAGATCAGTCCTGGGTGTTCATTGGAAGGACTGATGCTGAAGCTGAAACTCCAGTACTTTGGCCACCTCATGCGCAGAGCTGACTCATTGGAAAAGACCCTGATGCTGGGAGGGATTGGGGGCAGGAGGAGAAGGGGACGACAGAGGATGAGATGGCTGGATGGCATCACCGACTCAATGGACATGTGTTTGAATAAACTCCAGGAGTTGGTGATGGACAGGGAGGCCTGGCACACTGTAATTCATGGGGTCGCAAAGAGTCGGACACAACTGAGCAACTGCACTGAACTAAACTGAACATGCTGTTTTAAATTTTGTAAATACTATATCTGAATAGCTAATAAGGGATGGAGGATGTACACATATATGTATTTTTTTTCCAGAATTGTCTCATACATTACTTCCTGCTCCAGATAAGTGTTGGAATTTTTTTTTTTTTTTTTTTTGGCTTCTTGGCATATGGGATCTTAATTTCCTGCCAGGGATTGAACCCAAGCCCCCTATGATGGAAGTGTGGAAGTCAACCCCTAGACCGCCAGGGAAGTTCCTAAAATTCTTTCATTACATTAAAAATTCTTTGGGAACGTCAAGTGGTATTAAATTATATTTACTAATTATTTGGGGTGACAGTGACATCATTATGTATTAAGTTTTCCTACTCAAGAGCATGTTTTTCTTTTTATGACATTCAGTGAGATTTTATGAATTGTTAAAAAAATCTGTATATGTGATGTGGAGCTTGCCTTTTCCTTATTAAACTTATACCTAGGAATTTTATAGATTTTGTTGCTATTTAGTATGAGATATTTTTCATTTATATTTTCTAATTGATTATTGATTCTATAAAGGAAAGCCATGGATTTTTGTGTATAAATCCTATATCTGATCATGATTGTGTTTCTGAAGTATCTCATTAGTTTTAATAGTTCTTTAGATGATTCTCTTGCGTTTTTTAGAGGTTAATATTACCCAACTGAAAAATGGCAAATCTTTCTTCTTTCTCAATTATTTATTCCTCTTGTTCATTATTCTTACTGCCCAGTTAGCTCTAGCTTAATGTTGAAAAGTATAGGTAATAGTGTAAAGTTCTGCCTTGTTCCTGTCCTTAATGGGAATACTTTGAAAGAGCTGTTGTTTGTTCCTTGTAAAAACATTTTCTTAAATTAAGCAATTTTTTTTTCTACTCCTAGCTTAGTAATGGTTTTGCTGATGTTCATTGTTTTATTTAATGTTAATAATAAATAAGCAATACATTTTAATGAACGATTTTTCAGCATATGCTTCATTTTCTTGTTCTTTTAATATAGTTGATTATGTTAACAGACTTCCTAATGATGAATCATCTTTGAACAACTAGAATAAACACTATTTTCCATGATATATGATCTTTTCACACACTGAATTCAACCTGATAATAGTTATAATAGTTTCAGACTTTTTTGAGAACTGTGAAAGTTCTGAGATTTTTTTTCTGCTTGCTTGCAAGCTAGGAAGTTAACCATAGTATCATATAGACTAAAAGAATACACAAGACCGTGGGTCAAAGACAGACAACTTTATTATTCACAGCACAACAAACAGCATAAGCATCAAGTTTCCATTGGTTTCCCTTGCTCCGTAAATCCCACAATACAGGAAGGTGCTATTCAGCCAGCAGGATTGTATCACATTTGAAAAACTCCAAGGTTTAGGAAACTGAATCTTTTATGAAGAGAACTACGCAAAGACAAGCTTCCCTGGTGGCTCAGTGGTAAACAATCTGCCTACCAATGCAGGAGACATGGGTTCAATCCCTGGTCCAGGAAGATCCCCTGGAGAAGGAAATGGCAACCCACTCCAGTGTTCTTACCTGGAGAACCCCATGGGCAGAGCAGCTCAGTGTGCTATGGTTCATGGAGTCAGAGTCAGACATGGCTTAGCGACTGAACAACAATAAGAAAAGATACCAGAGAGAGACATCATTTTTATCATACAGTAAGCAATTTTCCCTCTATTCCAGCTGGAAGTTCTATCACTGTCTTCCAGGGTTTTGACTATGCAAGCATCCTTGAAATCATAGCCTGGAACAAAAGGGCAGTTTTTACCTCTGTTTGCAAGATGTGTGGAAACACAAGAGTTCCACAGAGCCTGTCTCTCAATAAACTTTTGTGTATATTGGCGTATATTTGTTTTTGGCAGCACTATATGGCATGTGGAAGTTCCCTGACCCGGGATCAAACGCTTGCCCCCTGCAGTGGAAACATGAAGTCTTAACCACTGGACCACCAGGGAAGTCCTATATTGGCATATATTTGTAAGTGAAATTTGTCTGAAATTTTCCTTGGAGAGCTAGCCAGTTTAAGAGCTATGTGGATTTTGCTGGCTTCATAGAACAAAAGAATAAGTTTTTATACTTACATGTGTTTAAAGGTCTCATTGGGGTAATATGGTCTTTGAAACACCGGTAGGGCTTCTTCCTATCATGTGTGAGTTTTATTAATTGACATACAGTATTCCTAGAAATGTTTCTATTTCATCTATATATAATTATTTACTTTTGTGTAGCATTCAAAATGCAGGAATTTACTAATGTGAGGGTTTCTTTTTTTTTTTCACTGAAAACTTTTTATTGACCTTTTGGATAGAAATGGGAGTTTATTTTGCCAAGAAGAATGATCCCATTGTACTTCTGCTAGAACCAGCGAGTGGCCTCCTCTTTGCTGATTCTGTGTTTGGCCCTAATGCAGCCTGTCCTGTGGTACTGAAACCTAGCCTATCCAGCACCAGGTAGAAGCCCAGGCTATAGATTTCAAGTCTTGTGTCTTTTTTTATCCCCAGATTCATCTGTTCTTGGATCCCCAGAGTTTCCACTATCTGAGAAGTTATTTTTTCTTAACTCATATTCTTGCACTTTCAGAACTGTCTCCAGGATTTCTTCTGCCTTGAGTGAGAGTAAGCTGAAATAATCAATAGATTTAAACTTCTAAAGACTTCAGATATTGAAATTATCAGATCCAGAAGATAATATATAGAAAATACACATTTTTATATATATTTACAACATGTTTACAAAATAAAAGATGGATTATAAAGCTAAGCAATTCACAAGAGACTATCTGAAATGCTAGGGTACATTTGGAAAAGAAACAAATTGGACTTCTTGAAATGAAAAGTGTGATTATTCAAATTCAAAGATCAATAGTAGAGTAGAAAAGGTAAGCAAAGTCCAGGGAGAAATGAAGAAAGATTGAGTAACCTGGAAGGTAGAACTAATAGCATTATGGAGGATGCAAACCAGAGAGACAAGGTGATGAAACACATGACAGGGAGAGAGGGAACATATGTAGAATGAGAAATATGACATACATTAAATCATAGTCCCAGAAACAGAAAATGGAGACGATAAAGGAGAAATAGTATTTAAAGAGACAGGGGCTTTCCTGGTGGTCCAGTGGCTAAGACTCTGCACTTCCAATGCAGAGTACCCAGGTTCAATCTCTGATCAGGGAACTAGATGCTACAAGCCACAACTAAAGATCTTGTATGTCACAATTAAGACCCACTGCAGCCAAATAAAAAAATAAATAAATAAGAATAAAAGAGAAAGCTATAGGGACTTCCTTGGTGGTCCAGTGGCTAAGACTCAGTGCTTTCAATGCAGGAGTTTTGATCCCTGGTTGGGATCCCTGCATGTCACGTGGTGTGGCAAAAAAATTGAAGTAAAATAAAGTGATAATGACCATGAATTTTCCAGGATATATAAAAGACAAGAATCTACAGACACAAGGATAGCATATACCAAGCAGAGTAAGCAAAAACAAATCCATACCTATACATATATTAGTGAAACTGTAGAACACCAAAGGCAAAGAGAATATGTTATAGCAGCCAGAGAGTAAAGACAGATCCTCTCCAGAGGAATGACATTTATTCAGACAGCTTATAACAGGAACCAGAAGATATGAAATAACATCTTTAAATAGTTGAGGGAAACTCATGTCAACCATGATTTCCATACCTTGAATATATTCTTTCAAGTACAAGGGGGAAACGGTGGATTTCTCTACAAGTAAGAATTAAAGGAGTATGTGGCCAAAAGAGGGCTTCCCTGTTGGCTTAAACAGTAAAGAATTTACCTTTTATTTATGCAGGAGACCCAGATTCCTGGGTTGGGAAGATCCCCTGGGGAAAGGGAATGGCTACCCACTCCAATATTCTTACCTGGAGAATCCCATGGACAGAGGAGCCTGGTGGGCTACAGTCCATAGGGTCAGAGGGAGTTGGACATGACTTGGCATGCAAACAAAAATTGTCTTTACAAAATAATAAAAATACTGCTTAAGGACAAGGATACTACTTCTTCAGAACTTCTTCTATTTCATCACTGGAGAAAAGAGTTCAAGGAGCTGAATTTATTTTGCATCAATCTTCACCCTCCATACCAGAATGTAGGCTCCACGAGAATAGGGTCTCTGTTTTGTTCACTGCTTCTGTCCAACACACAGAACAGTGCCTGGCACATAGAAGGACTCAATAAGCATGCACTGACTGTATGAATTAATGTGTAGTTTGACTGTAAATTCATCCTCACTATTCTGGTAACTGTATCCTCTCAGTGCAAGATGTCCCACTCCCCTCTCTGGCCAGGAGTCAATCAGAAACTTTCCCTTGGAATTGTCATCTTACGTAGAGTGACACAGATACTACAGTTGGCTGCAGCTCCTTCCTCCCAATGATGGGGTCCAGAGGACATCTCCTGCTGAGACCATCAGAGCTAATATGATTCTCTCCCCCCAGAAGACAGTTTTTCAGGTTTTCTTTGATTTTGTGAATTACCACATACACTCCTAGTAAATTCCTTTTCTTTGCCTCAGTTAGCTGGGATCTGTCTTGTGTGTCACCAAGAAGTCCTCAAAGGATACGGTGTTGTTGGGGTAAGGTCTGCTGCCCATCTGATTCTCCTTCCTTAGTAGGTATTATTCTTGGATTTCTAGAGTTTTACAAGTGTCCAGTCAGTCAGTCCAGTCACTCAGTTGTGTCTGACTCTTTGCAACCCTATGAACCACAGCACACCAGGCCTCCCTGTCCATCACCAACTCCCAGAGTTTACCCAAACTCATGTCCATTGAGTTGGCGATGCCATCCAACCATCTCATTCTCTGTTGTCCCCTTCTTTTCCTGCCTTCAATTGTTCCCAACATCAGGGTCTTTTCCAATAAGTCAGCTCTTCTCATCAGGTGGCCAAAATATTGGAGTTTCAGCTTCAACATCAGTCCTTCCAAAGAACACCCAGGACTGATCTCCTTTAGGATGGACTGGTTGGATCTCCTTATAGTCCAAGGGACTCTCAAGAGTCTTCTCCAACACCACAGTTCAAAAGCATCAGTCCTTCGGTGCTCAGCTTTCTACACAGGCCAACTCTCACATCCATACATGACCAGTGGAAAAACCATAGCCTTGACTAGATGGATCTTTGTTGACAAAGTAATGTCTCTGATTTTTAATATGCTATCTAGGTTGGTCATAACTTTCCTTCTAAGGAGTAAGCGTCTTTTAATTTCATGGCTGTAATCACCATCTGCAGTGATTTTGGAGCCCCAAAAAATAAAGTCAGCCACTGTTTCCACTGTTTCCCCATCTATTTGCCATGAACTGATGGGACCGGATGCCATGATCCTAATTTTCTGAATGTTGAGCTTTAAGCCCACTTTTTCACTCTCCTCTTTCACTTTCATCAAGAGGCTCTTTAGTTCTTCTTCACTTTCTGCCATAAGGGAGGTGTCATCTGCATATCTGAGGTTATTTACATTTCTCCTGGCAATCTTGATTCCAGCTTGTGCTTCCTCCAGCCCAGTCTTTCTCATGATGTACTCTGTATATAAGTTAAATAAGCAGGGTGACAATATACAGCCTTGATGTACTCCTTTTCCTATTTGGAACCAGTCTGTTGTTCCATGTCCAGTTCTAACTGTTGCTTCCTGACCAGCATACAGGTTTCCCAAGAGGCAGGTCAGGTGGAAAATCTCTTTCAGAATTTTCCACAGTTTATTGTGATCCACACAGTCAAAGGCTTTGGCATAGTCAATAAAGCAGAAATAGATGTTTTTCTGGAACCTCTTGCTTTTTCAATGATCCAGCGAATGTTGGCAATTTGATCTCTGGTTCCTCTGCCTTTTCTAAAATCAGCTTGAACTTCTGGAAGTTCACGGTTCATGGATTGCTGAAGCCTGGCTTGGAGAATTTTGAGCATTACTTTACTAGCGTGTGAGATGAGGGCAATTATGCGGTAGTTTGATGCGTAGGTCTTCCCCCACCCCCCTAAAAAATCCCACTTGGCAGTGGGTGAGTTTCTTCCATCTGAAGATTATAAATATCAACTAATTAATTGTTAAAAGAAATACAAAATGAGAGATAATGAAACCTAGAAAGACTCTAGTCTTTCTTTTAACCTCTGGAAACATTTCTTCTGTTAGTACTTTGGTTTATCTTCTTCCGTTTCCGCCTTCTATTATAAACCTTTGGTTTCCCTTGTGTGTGGGGTTTGTTTTTCCAATTTCCTTTTCTATCTTGTTAATACTGTACAACGGAAATGAAATATGTTTTCTATATTGATTTCATAACCACTGATTTTATGGAATTATCTTACCTTGTCTCCATATGACAGCATGAATAAGAGTCTTGTAAACATGATACTTTGTGCTCAGTTGCTCAGTTAGTACAACTCTTTGCAACCCCATGGACTGTAAGCCCACCAGGCTCCTCTGTCCATGGGATTCTCCAGGCAAGAATACTGGAGTGGGTTGCCATTCCCTTCTCCAGGGGATCTTTCTGACTCTCCTGTGGCTTCTGTATTGGCAGGCAGATTCTTTACCACTGAGCCACCTGGGAAGCTAGTCATGTCATTTTTCTACTTAAAACCCTTCAACAGCTCCCCAGTGTTCACAGAACAATGTTCACAATCCTCTTCCTGGCTGACAGTGCTGTGAACAGCTCATCTCTCTGGCCTTCCTCCCTCTGTTTCCCATTTTCCACCTGACTCAAGAACATGAGTCCCAGTGATCTGCCCCCTGTCCTTTCTCACCTTGGCTGCCTACTCATACTCTATCTTTGGCTGGAGTGTCTTCTCTTTATCCATTTGGCCAGCCACACCATACACGGTCTTCAAAGATTCTCCAGACCTAAGGTTATTCCGTTGTATCTATTTCCTTCATGGAATTGTAGTTATTTATGCCATTAGTTGTCCAAAGACTATTTGTATTAATGACTATGGCAGGACAACAGGTTTTATTTGGGGTACAAGATGATTATAGTTAATAAAAGAACTATAGTGGAGATTTTCAGTGGAGATAACAAATGTCAAAGAAGTTTGGTCAAGGCAACAAAGAGCAAATCAAATCCAGAATTCCCACGTTATTGCCTGTTAGCACTGCCTGAAGTGCTCCAAGATGCTGCTTGTTACGGGACCTAAGGGACCCATCCCATAAATAATGATGCCTGCCTCATTGTTGGTTCAGGTGGTTAAGAATCTGCCTGCAGTTCGGGAAACCTAGGTTCAATCCCTGGATCGGTAACACCCCCTGGAGAAAGGAATGGCAACCCACTCCTGTATTCTTGCCTGGGAAATCTCAAGGACAGAGGAGCCTGGTAGGTTACAGTTCATGGGGTCACACAGAGTCGGACATGACTGAGTGACTAACATTTTGACTTTGAAAGCACTTCTGAAATAGTGCCTAGTATATAGTAAGCAGTGTGAAGTAAAAGTGAAAGTGTTAGTCACTCAGCCGTGTCCAATTCTTTGTGAAATTTGCTCCCAATAAAATGTGATTCTCAGTGTTCATCATTCTTTCTAATTTGGGAGACCAATTCTCTGATGAATCTAAGATGAATTGTTGACTTTCAGTTTGCTCAGCTTTTTCTTAGTGTGAGCATGGAACTGATAACTTCCAAGATCTTTGCTTGTCAAAAATGAGAAGTCCCTTAATTAATAGTTCTACACCAATGACTCATAACTTAAATTTCCAGCCTAGGCTTCCCTGAGCTCCAGAATCATATGTGTTCCCACTTGAATGTCTCAGAGGTATCTCAACTCAATATATTTTACCAAATTTATGATCCCCCATACATATACACACACATTAAATAACAGCTGATCTTTTGATTTTCCTCATCTCCAAAAGAGCTCCCTCACCAGCCAGTTTCCCAGGTTATAGACCTAAAACTCATCCTTGACTCATTTCTATCTTACACATCCAATGCCTCGTCAAGTCTTGTTGATTTTATTTTCCGGATACCTTTCACAAGAATTCGTGTCCCTGGACTTCCCTGGCATCAGGTGGGAAGACTCTGCCCTCCCAGTGCAGGGGGTCTGGGTCCCATCTTTGGTCAGGGAACTAGATCCCACATGCAGCAACTAAAACAAATAAAAAAACAACAAAGAATTCATCTCTTCCTCTATTGTCACTAGTGGTTCAAGTTGCTTGCCTGAACTGCAATAATATCCTACTTTTGTCTGCTTCATTACTGAAGACCCATGACCTCAAACAACCATTCATAATGCAAATCTGATTACATCCTCACATACTGCTCTACACAGCCCGCAGCTCTGATCAGCTCCTCCAGAGTGCTGGGTCCTCTTCATCGTGGAGACTTTGTCAGTTCTGCTCCCTCTGTCTAGGTTGTGCTTTCCCTCCCCTCACCTGGTCCACACCTGCCCACTTTCTCAGATCTTGATTCAAGCCTCTTGCACTCAGGAAAACCCTTCCTATGCCCCACCTTTTATGCTCATAGAACTTACCCTGCCTCCCCACCCTGCCTGGGTGCACCTTCACAGCACTCAAGCCACTTCATAATGACTTATGGCTCAGACAGTAAAGAATCTGCCTGCAGTGGGGGAGACCCAGGGTCTCCCTGGGTCAGGAAGATCTCCTGGAGAAGGGAATGGCTACCCAATCCAATATTCTTGCCTGGAGAATCCCATGGGTGGTGGCGGGGGGCATGGCGACCACAGACCAATGGGGTTGCAAAGAGCCAGACACGACACAACTGAGCAACTTTCATTTTCAGCAAGATTATTTCCTTGTTGTTGGTCTCCTCCACTAGACTATAAACTCTAAGAGAGAGGGGAACAAGTCTATTTTACTCATCATTGAATCTCCAGCCTGCTCAGGACTTGGCACAAAGTAGCTGCTAAGAAATATTTATTAAAAGACTAAATTAAATGTCTCACCCACATTCTGATACCTCCCAGATTTACATAGCGAACCTGGTCCTCCCTCCTAATCAATCTATGGACTCCAGATCCTGCTGGAAAGTTCCTCCTGGAGGACCCACAGACAGTCCCCCCTGTTCTGTATTGTCTTGGATCTGGTGAATGGTACCACCCTTTACCACGACTTGGGGCAGAACCCTGGTGTCATCTTGGAGTCCTGTTTCTTGCTCAGGCACCACACTCCGGAAATCACAGTCTGCCCCTTCCTACCTCCTAAATGTCCCCCAAACCTCCTTTTGTTTTCTTCCTTATTATCGCAACACCATTTCAGATTCACATCACTTCTTTCTTGCTACAGTAACTTTCAGAGAGGTCTCTCTAAGAATATCTTGTCCTCCCAAAGAATTCTCCACGAAGAACTCTCTATAAAATAGAAATCTGATTCATTTCTATTCCATTCTATTCTGCCCAGTTCCGTTCTATTGAAGGGTTTCCACCCCCTCCACTGCCCTGCTTGCCTAAAAACTCTGCTGTATTGTGCCCTGCCTCTGAGGGCAGCTTCTCAGTTCCCGTAGGAGCCATGAACTCTGGTTTCCAGACCTCCATTCTACTTCCGCAGCCTCCACCTCCCCATACCTCTTCCCTTCTTCCTGCCCCCTTGGCCTCAACAGCTCTTACTCTGGTCAGGGGTGGGGTCTCTCCCAGAGATTCCCACAGCACCCTGCACTTCTCCCATCAAAGCACTTTGTGCTGTTACCCCTTCTTGTCTTCTCCTCCTTCCCTAGAATGTAAGCGCCATCCTTACAGCGACCTTGATTTTCACCAGGTCTTCGATCTTTGGGTTGGGAAGATCCCCTAGAGGAGGAAATGGCAATGCACCCCAGTATTCTTGCCTGGGAAATCCCATGGACAGAGGAGCCTGGCAGACTACAGTCCATGGGGTCGCAAAGAGTCAGACACAACTGAACTTGACTTAGCACACACACTGAGCAAACACAGCGAGTAGGCATAGAAAACGGTTAGTAAAATAAAAATTAAAACAACAAAAAAAGAAAAAAAATAAAGAAAAAAAGAAAGTGGTTAGTAAAAAGTGCTGAATGAAGGGCCACTAGATTTGGGAGAATCAGAATGAATTATAATGCTGCCCTTTTGGAAGAATCATAGCATGTAAGATGCTGGAAAGGAAGATCATTATCTCATAAGTGTCAGCCCCACGTCTACTTTAGCAATGGCAACAGTTCTATTATTAAGACATGTATGTTCTCAGTAGTTCCTGAATCAAGAAACTAGACATAGCAGGACATTGGGCACACAGCCTGGAAAGGCAGGGGCTGGGGTTCCACGGCTAACATTACTCCATCGTGTGTCGGCTGCACGGAAGTTAATCCCATCGAAGGAAGGCTTTTAAAAATCTCTGCTGAAGTAGCAATTCCTTGGCACTTAACCACCAGTAGGCAAAAAAAGGTGTGGTATAACAGCTGCTATGGGTGGGTTTTTTTTTTCCTTTCCCAGACCTAGTGAAGGGGGAGAACTTGAAAGTCTTCTAGTTGAAGCGAGTGCTGGGGGGCAGCTGATGGGTTGATGATCAAAGACTCCAGGTGTTTGGCTGATACTCCAGTCCCCAGGAGAACACAGGGAGGTATGAACGCGGAAAGAAGGAAGCGATGTGTGGGGAGATGGGGACGGCTGCATTCTAAATCCAGGCTAAACATAGCGAAAATTCTTGGGGTTTTGCCCGCTTAAAACTGGAGGAGAAAGAGAACTTTTCTTTTTTATGTACTGAGTGGCGATATCCCAAATGGGCAAATGAGGTGTTTCATCAAAGTCTGGGCAAAAGGAATGCTCTGTGCCTCAGTTTCCCCACAAAGGAAGGAGGGAAAACATACTTTTGTTTTTAGATCAATAAAACAATTATTTTACTTTAAAATAGGAAGAGGGACTTCCCTGGAAGTCTAGTGGTTAGGACTCTGTGCTTCCACTGCAGGGGGCATGAGTTTGATCCCTGTTCAGGGAACTAAGATTCTTGCATGTGGCACCACTTAGCCAAAAATAAAAATAAAAAATAAAATAGGAGGAACAGACATAAATGGGGTTCAGTTAAGATGGGAAAAACAACTTATAAAGGGCATCTCGAGGGGACTTGGTGGAAAAGGGGGCTGGGAGGGTGACATGCTCAGAGGACAGTTGCTCCAGAGATGAGCCTCTGAGAGAAAACCTGAAGAGATCTGGGGAATTGAGCTCTTGTGGCAGAAGGAATAACTGTAAAGACCCGAAAACAGAAGAGATTGGAATATTTGAGGGGCTGCAAAGTGGTAAGTGTCTGGAGCCAAGAAAAGGGCATTGAGGGGTAAGGACGGGAACTAGTTTAAGCAATGCCAAAAAGACCTTTGGAGTTTGCTGGTAAGGAAAGTTTCCCGAAGATTCTAAGCAGGAAAGCAATATTGTCATACCTCTTATTTAAAAGATTGTTCTGGGTTCCAAAGAGAGAAGGAGCTCAGAAAGGTAGGGATGGGTGTGAGGTGCAGAGTTGGGAGCCAGGAGTGGAGGCTGGGAGGCCAGTTTGGGGCTGCTGTGACCTCCAGGCAGGAGGCATGGTGCTGGCCCAGGAGTCTGTGGGAAGTCCTGGGCTGGAGACTAATTTTGGATCCTAGAGCCAATAGTCCCCTTTTCAGGCAAGAATATGGAATGAGAAGGGAACACAGGAAGCAAAGTAAGAGTTAGTAGGTGTTTGGAACATTTATTAACTGACTCACTGGCTCATTGGAGGTGGGAATAAGTGAACTTCCCTTTCCTGTGGGACTTCTATGGCCTCTAACAGCCAACTGTTTGCCAAGATTCCCACTCTGTTTTTGCCTTTCTATGCGTGCATGTGTGCTAATTCATATGTGTTCAGTCGTGTCTGACTCTTTGAGACCCCAAGGACTGTAGCCCACCAGGCTCCTCTGTCCATGAGATTCTCCAGACAAGAATACTGGAGTGAGTTATCATGCCCTCCTCCAGGGCATGGCAAGAGACCCTTCGGGACCCAGGTCTCTTGCGTCTCCTGCATGGGCAGGTAGGGTCTTTATCACTAGCGTCACCTGGGAATCCCTTGCCTTTCTATAATATGAGGTTAATAATACTCTCCAAGACTGTTGGGCAAACAAATAGGTAACATCGACCTCAGACTTTCTGAGAAGAAACAAGCGGAGCCTCTGTGAGTGGATGCTGAGGCCCTTCTGGAAGCTGGGGCTTCCCTGATGGCTCAGATGGTAAAGAATCTGCCTGCAGCACAGGAAACCGAGGTTCAATCCCAGGGTCGGGAAGATCCCCTGGAGAAGGGAATGGCTATACACTCCAATATTCTTGCTGGAGAATTCCATGGAGAGAGGATTCTGGTGGGCTACAATCCATGAAGTCGCAAAGAGTTGGATACACAGATTCAATATAAAATAGATGCATTAACCCTCTCAATAGCCCTGTGAAGGAGCTGTCGCTGTTATCGATTTTATCCAGGAGACTGAGACCCAGGGAGTTTGCATCGACACGTTTGGGCCCCGGCTGCAGTCCCTGTGGGTCAGTCCAAGTTGGGGGAGTTGGAGGTGAGCAGTGATGTGATGGGGTGAGTTGGCATCATCTTCGGGGCTGAGAGGCAAGAGGTCCTTGTGCTTATTAATGCCCAGCTTGCTGATCCCAACCTGGAGCAGAGGCACCTGCCTTGTGGTTTGCTTAATACATTTCAAGAGAGTGAACTTCGGACTCAACGGGCATGAATTGCAGCAAACTTCGGGAGATAGTGGAGAACAGAGGATCCTGGCGTTCTACAGTCCATGTGGTCGCAAAAAGTCGCACACGACTTAGCGGCTGAACAACAAATTGGGGAGGAGGAAACTCCAACATGCTTGTGGCCTTGAACCTCCTTTGAAGAGCAGGGGACCTGGAGCCATGAGTATTGATGCCGATGTTGGCGTGGCTGGAACACGGCTAGTGCTGGAAGGGCAAGGGCGTGGGGGAAGTGACTCTAGTCATGCACCAGGGCCTGAGGCCTTGAAGACAGCTCTGCTTGAAGGTGGCTGCTTCTGTTTCTTCTGTCAGTCCAGAAGCACCAGGGCTTTGAATGAGGTGCTTGACTCCTCCCAGCAGGAACACAGCAGAGGGAAGGGGTGAAGGAGCCCTCCGCGGGGCTGCAGCCTCTCAGCCCAGCGTTGGGAAAAGACCTGCTGCTCTTCTAGGAGGCAAAGCCATTCTGCCTCCCTCACCGGAGGCTGGCAGCTGGTGGGGGAAGTTCAGCCCCACCCTGTGAATCCTCCCTTGTTGTCGTTTAGTCTCTCAGTCATGTCTGACTCTGTGACCCCGTGGACTGCAGCCCGTGAGGCTCCTCTGTCCTCCACTATCTCCCAGAGTTTGCTAAGATTCATGTCCATCGAGTCGGTGATGCCATCTGAACACATCATCCTCTGTCGTCACTTTCTCCTCCTGCCTTCAATCTTTCCCAGTATCAGGGTCTTTTCCAATGAGTCAGCTTTTCAAATCAGGTGGCCAAAGTATTAGAGCTTCAGCTTCAACATCAGTCCTTCCAGTGATTAGTTAAGGTTGATTTCTTTTCAGTTCAGTTCAGTCTCTCAGCCCTGCCCGACCATTTGCAACCTCATGGACTGTAGCACGCCAGGCCTTCCTGTCCATCACCAATTCCTGAAGTCCACCCAAACCCATGTCCATTGAGTCGGTGATGCCATCCAACTATCTCATCCTCTGTTGTCCCCTTCTCCTCCTGCCCTCAATCTTTCCCAGCATCAAGGTCTTTTCAAATGAGTCAGCTCTTCACATCAGGTGGCCAAAGTATTGAACTTTCAGCTTCAACATTAGTATTTTCAGTGAACTCCCAAGACTGATCTCCTTTAGGATGGACTGGTTGGATCTCCTTGCAGTCCAAGGGACTCTCAAGAGTCTTCTCCAACACCACAGTTCAAAGGCAACAATTCTTCAGCACTCAGCTTTCTTTATAGTCCAACTTGCACATCCATACATGACTACTGAAAAAAACCATAGCTTTGACTAGATGGACTTTTGTTGACAAAATAATCTCTCTGCTTTTTAATATGCTGTCTAGGTTGGTCATAACTTTCCTTCCAAGGAGTGTCTTTTAATTTCATGGCTGCAGTCACCATCTGCAGTGATTTTGGAGCCCCCCAAAATAAAGTCTGCCACTGTTTCCACTGTTTCCCCACCTATTTGCCATGAAGATGGATTGATTGATCTTCCCTACCCTGTGCACATCTGTTCTCAGCCCCAGCCCTGCTTGCTAAGGATCTGAATGGGTCTAGTCATCTTAGTATCTTCAGTGCCCAGCACCTGGATGCCCAAAGGGAATTAGAGAGTCGGTGGGTAAATTTCCAATTTTATTTTCAAAGTCTGAGGTTTCAAATCAGCATCTCTGTCTAGCTTCCCTCAGCAACTTCAAAGCCTGAGAGCTGGTGATCTGCTGCAGGCTAACCCTATAAAGGAGGAAATCTCAAGGAAAAGTGACTTCTCTCTGCTTACCTTCCTGTGTCCCTGAAGAGGAGCTCCAAACACAAAAGCCAACCTCAGGGAGTTTACAAATGAGGTTCCTAAAGAGAAGTGTATAGGTGGCAGGGCAGAAACCTGGGTTCTAAGCCCACATCTGCAACCAGAAAGCTGTGTGACCTTGGGCAAGTCACTTAACTTCTCTGTTTCTCCTCTTCAAAATGGAGAGGCATTACAGTATTATAGATTAAGGGCAGGTAGGCTGTGACATCAAATGGCCTGATTTTGAATCTTATTTCAACCACTTACCTGCAGCAACTGTTTAGATTTTTGACCTTGGCTCGGTTATACAAACTTCTTGGGTCTCAGTATTCTCAATAGTAAAATGAGTAACAGTGTCTACTTCAAAGAGTTGCTGTCTTAAATTTTATATATATAGTATATACTATAGTATATATAGGCTTCCCAGGTGGCGCTAGTGGTAAAAAAAAAAAAAAAACCCCACCTTCCAATGCAGGAGAGGAAAGAGACAAGCGAGATTCCTTGGTTGGAAGATCCCCTGGAGGAGGACTTGGCAACACACTCCAGTATTCTTGCCTGGAGAATCCCATAGACAGAGGAGCCTCGCAGGCTACAGTCCACAGGTAAAGAGTCAGACACGATGGAAGCGACTTAGCACAGTATATATACATGTATTTTAGGACAGTGCCTGGCACCCAATAACTGAGTTATTATTATTGTAATGCTTACTTTTTTTTTAAATGATAAAGGACTGTCCTCCACGCCTCCCAGGGGTTTGGCGTTGATCCCCAGACATCATGAACTAAAAGGCTGGGAGGAATTCCATAGGTATCAAGTCTTTTTTGACCTTTTGTTTTGTTTTGTTTTCAGACCAGATAGGAAATTCCTTCTTCCTTCTGTGGTGCCAGCCACCCAGCCACGAACCCAGCTGACTGCTTTCCATGACAAAAGGCAAGGCCACAGGCCCCTGGGTCTCTACCCCAGAACCAGCAAATCCCTGCCTCAGGAAACAAGCACAGGTTTCTTTTTCATTAAAAACCTCAAGGTTTTAGCTACTGGAGCGGCTCAGGAAGACAAAGGGGGGAAAACAACAGCTTTAGGCTCTTTCCAAGTTCGAGAAAGTCTGAGGAAGGCAGAGTCACCGTGGAGGAGCTTCCTCTGAAGGTCAGTGGCGGTCTTTCTTCCACAGGGGGCCAAAGTTTGGCCCTGCCTTTTTGCCCTGAGTGCAAGGAGGAGCTGGGGGAGGAGTTTGGGGGCAAAGGCGCACAGTTTTCGAAGCCCCTGGGCTCCCCGGCTGTCTTTTCCCAGTAAGCTCAAGAATGAGATGAAGGATCTAAAAGTATCAAGAAGGAAACCTGAAACCTACTTATTAGTTTTTCAAACTCTCCTTTGCCCCTTTCTTATTCTTAAAGATACACTAGGTCCTAGAAGGCAGAAAGTGTTAGTCACTCACTGGTGTCTGAGGCGTGTCTGACTCTTTGCTCCCCATGGACTGTAGCCCGCCAGGCTCCTCTGTCCATGGAAACCTCCAGGCAAGAATACTTTAGTGGGTAGCCATCCCCTTCTCCAGGGGATCTTTCCGACCCAGGGATCAAACCCAGGTCTCCTGCATTGCAGGTAGATTCTTTACCATCTGAGCCACCAGGGAAGCCCAGAGAGCTGAAAGGTAGCTGCTTTAAGTTAGCCATGTGCCCAGAGGTCCTCGGCTTGGGCTGCAACTTGACACCAGGCTCTGGTCTAGGAGAACCCTGGAGAAAGAAGGGTGCTTTAACTACATGGGGTGGGGTGGGGGTAGGGAGAGAGGGACATCTTTTCCTCTGTACTGTCTCAAACAACAGAAATCACAATCTAGCTCAGGTCCAGAATTTCTGACCTGTTTCCCAGGGAGAACATGTCACAGATGCAGGAAATCGGTGCCAACTGGAGTGCTGGTGCAGACTTTGACCTGGAAACATCACAGGCAGAGGCAGCTCTGACTGTTTCCCTTTAATCCCAGGCCCAGCAGGAGCCACAACTTGCCCCCCAGCACATCTTCTTTGGTTCCTGTGAGGACTGAGCCACCCTGCTGCCCATTGTGGTTGTTTGGGAGATCAGAAGTGGATCCTTCTCTTTGCCTTTGTTCTCATAAATGCCATCTTTCTGGCATTTCATGGCTATCAAACACCCACATCTAGATGCTTCCAAATATAGGTTCATCACATTCTTTTAATATGTTTTTCTTTCCAAGATATCCTTAAGCCTGTCCTCCCCACCACCATCCCTATCAAAGAATAATAACCCAGACAGTTTACTATTGTTTGGTCAGAATTATTCCCAGTCTAGGCCTCTATTAGTAGACATAATTAGATGCCAAGAAGGAGGCTACCATAAGCATTTTTATAACAAGCAACTAAAATATGGCAAGCGTCTACCTCCGACGTGACAGGCAAACAGATAAGCCTCAGTTCTGAGAAATGCCTCGATGATTGGGCCAATCCTGCTCACAACTCATTTACAAGTCATTCTCCCCCAAACTCCCCTCCCATCCAGACTGCCACGTAGCATTGAGCAGAGTTCCATGTGCTATACAGTGAGTAGGTCCTTGTTGGTTATTCATTTTAAATATAGCAGTAAGTGGATACATGTTTATATATGGCTGAGTCCCTTCGCTATTCACCTGAAACTATCAAACATTGTTAATCGGCTATACCCCAATACAAAATAAAAACTTTTTTAAAAAAGAGAGAAAAGCCATTTCACAGGACAGAAAGTGTCTTGTACCAGAGACCTTATTCATTCTGAGCTCCACTATTAAGGACTGTGTGGGGGAGTGAGGGGCCTCCATCTTCTTATTGGCAAATTAAGAGGGTACTGGTCTAGATCAGTGGCTCTCAATCAGATCTAATTTTGTGCCCCCCATCCCCACCCTGGGACATTTGTCAATGTCTCAGGGCCTGGGAGCAGGGGCTGGGGGGGTTGGGGCGGTGTGTGTATCGGGGGAAGGAAGAGGGGAAGTGCTTCCAGCCTGCTACTAAATGTTCTGTGATGCACAGGGCATCTTCTACAATGGATGATCCAGCTCCAAATATCTACACTGCTCACGTTGAGAAACCCTAGGCTAGAAACCTTATCTTTCAAGTTTTTTCTAGTTGGGGCCAAATTCAAGTTTCCTAGTGACTTCCTTAGAGACTATGGCCTGTACCCTCCATGAGGACCAGCACTGAAAGCCAGAGTTCCCCCTGAGGAGTGTGGCCAGCTGGAGTGATCTTGTGTGTTAGTTGCTCAGTCGTGCCTGACTCTTTGTGACCCCATGGACTGTAACCCATCAGGCTCCTCTGTCCTCCATGGGATTCTCCAGACAAGAATTCTGGAGTGGGTTGTCATGCCCTCCTCCAGGGGAATCTTCCTAACCCAGGTCTCCCGCATTCCAGGCAGATTCTTTACCAGCTGAGCCGTCAGGGAAGCCCAAGAATACTGGAGTGGGTTGCCATTCCCTTCTCCAGGGGATCTTCCTGACCTAGGAGGATTCTTCACCAGCTGAGCTAGACAGAAACATTACTCTGTTAAAATACAAACAAGACGCTCATGTCTACAGATCCTCCAGAACTGATTCATTCCAATCCCTTAGGATGTGGGCAGGTAGAACAAGTCCAATAAAGAAATTGGGATCGGGGGAGAATCGATATATGTATATGTATAATTGAGTCTCTTTGCTGTTCCCCTGAAACTATCACAACATTGTTAATCGGCTACATCCCAATGCAAAATGCTTTTGTTGTTAATTGCTTGCTCTCTCAACACACAAAAATCGGGTAGCAGTTTCTGTGCCATGCTGCTTACAGCTCTATTCCTTTATAGAAAGAAGTTAAAGACAGGAAAACAAGATGCCTAAAAAGGAGCCAGAAGTCATCCCACTTAAAGTTTATTTTATGTGATTTCCAGCATGCAGTGTGCTTTCTTGGGAAAAAAAAAAAATTGTCCCAGTTCACATTATAAATTAATTTACAAATATAGAATTGTGTTAGAAACAATATTTATAAAAGTTCATATAATTTTTCTCATACAAAAATATCCATAGAAAGTGGGTTTTTTGTACACACAGCATGAGGGTAGGTAGTTTCTTTGGTTGTCTTCCTGTATAATATTTAAAAAGTAGTGTTGACATTATTTATACCTCAATAGACTATTTTTTTAAAAAAACAATTTTCTATATGTATTATTTCAAACTTCCAATTTAACAACAATGCTGTGAATCTCAAATAATATACAGGGAAAAGTTAACAATTTTTTACAATTAATTTGTGTTCCTTTTCCTAAAAAAATTAAAAACCAGCAATGTTCCCATCAAAGACCAAACAACATGGTACAAGGGTAATTCATAGGACATTAACTTCATCTTAATGCATCACTATTCCAATAAAATCACACTACCTGCATTAACACTTTTTGGATAAGTTCAAACTGTGGCTGAGTGTCTTACCACATACAGACATTCTGTTGGGCACCAAGACGGTGACCATAAACTCTATTCAAATGATGACACCTCCTGAGAAGTAAAAGGGAGTGTTAAAATATATTACATTAAAAAATTTTTTGACCACAAATGTTTTCTTTTAAAAATAAAAATTCCATTTAAAAACTATTTTTAATAAAATACTAAAACTTTGTTTCAAAGATGAAAAACCCAGGACATAAGCTAAAAAAGACAGGATACCAGTTAACTAGGAGGGTCACCAGAGACCTCCGAAATATGGCAGCAAAAGTAAGGAAGAGCTGGTGTCCATCCTTCCTGCTCAGAACGTCCCAAGTGATACTGATTTCAGCCAGAATCTTTGGTCAGATGAAACCTAGCTCATTCCTACTCCTTAGACACCACTTAGTCTGCCTATGCATGTTAATGCCTTTGTTTTTCAAGGACTAGAACACAAAGATTACAAGCACAGACTCTGGAGCCAGACTGCTTTAAAATTGGATCCTGGTGAGAGTTCCCTGGTGGTCTAATGATTAGGATTTGATGTTTTCTCTGCTGTGGCCTGGGTTCAATCCCTGATCGGGGAACTGAGGTCCCACAAGGCACACAGTGCAGCCAAAACAAAACAGAAAACTAAACGCACACACACAAAAACAGACAAAAAAATAAAAAAACTAGATCCAGGCTTCATGACTTACTGTGTGGACCTAACATCTTGGCAGTTTATTGCCACCATACAGAAAATGAGGGGGAGTAACAAATACCTTTGTTCCAAGGTTGTTGTGAGGATTAAATGAGCTAATACATGGTAAGTGTCTAGAACAATGCCTGGCACAGAGGGTGTGTCTGGGCATTTCTACCGCTATTAATGTCTGACACATCCTTGACACTAAGCATAAATAGAGGTGATCTGTGAGCTGGGTAGAGAGCTTAAGGATTTGCTGTGCTTTCTGGCACAGTATCTGAAAAACTTTCCATTAGCCACAAAGAAGACAAATGGAGGTTTCCTGGAAAAATGCATGGCTCTGACTTTTCTAGAAAAAACAGATTGCTGCCAGGCAGAGAAGACCAGCTGCCCACAGCAGCCTGCAGCGGGTTGGTCCCAACCATTCCCTGCTGCTTCCAGTGCCAACTGTTACTTTTTCTGACCCAGTAACTTCATTCACTTGTTTTTGCAGCTGAAGTCTGTGCCCACTGGACTCTGACCCTGATAGGCAGTGATGAACAGACAGATATGGTCCCTGCCCTCACAGGGCTCACGGATACCATCCCAGGGCAGACTGGACTGGATTTCTCTCCAGGGAGGCCCTTTATCCAGAGAAAGCTTGCCGGGTAAAGGAAAAGTTTGCATCCACACGCTGTTCCGAGTGTGGTCAGTGGACCTTGCCGGGAGCTCTGGAGAAAATGCAATCTCAGTTCCTGCCCCAGACCTACGGCCTGGAGATCTGTATTTTCATGAGATCTCAAGTGTGTAACAGTTGAGTCTGGGAATTGGGGCTCTATACCTCGGAGCCCTCCCGAGGGTAGATGAGGCTGTTGACCATGCTGAAGTTGTAGAAAGGGCTGCCAAAGGAGCTGCTCGGGGCCCCGCTGGTGCTGGCGGGGAAGGGGCCGTAGTAGGAAGATCTCTGGCTGCTGCTGCTGCTGCTGCTGCTACTGGAGGTGTGACTCAGCTGTAAGGGGTCTGACGAGGGCTCCGGGACGGAGCTGGGGGGGAACACACCGCCTGAGGGCACCTGGGGCCCCTGGATCCCTAGTGGGCGGCCGCCAGGGAGTGCCCGCTGTGTGCTCCCACTGCCACCGACGCTTAGGGTGCTGAGGCTGCTGAAGAAGCTGTTCAGGCAAGGGGTGGAGGAAAGCATGGACACTCCCGGTGAGGAGGCAGTACTCTTGGTGTCCTCAGGAGGCTCTGGGGACTGGGAGGGTCTCAACGACGCAGGGGCGCTGTCTCCGTCTGGCTTCCCACCCACTCCAGACCCCAGTCCCGGGGAGAGCCCTTCTTCTGATTTCGAGGTCGCCACAGCCACCGAGGGGGTGCTGTTGGCTTCTGAGCGGCGCTTTCGCTTCCGACGGAAGTTCCCATTGTCAAACATCTTCTCACAGTTCGGATCCAGGGTCCAGTAATTACCTTTCCCTGCAAAGATGAGAAAGATGGGTTAGAGGAGGCGTACATACCCATGTTATCATTTAGTCACTAAGTCATGTCCAATTCTTTGGCAACTGCATGGACTGTAGCCCTGCCAGACTCCTCTGTCCACGGGATTCTCCAGGCAGGAATACTGGAGTGGGTTGCCATTTCCTTCTCCAGGGAATCTTCCTGACCCAGGGATCAAACCCGCGCCTCTGGCATTGGCTGGTGGACTCTTTACCACTGAGCCACCAGGGAAGCTCCACATGCTCAGCTTTGGGTCTGAGATAAGGGAGGCAGGCTCTCATGAAACTTGACAGAGATGCTCAATCCACTCTGTTGTTTAAATTCATCCTTTCAGGGCAGATGGCACTACCTGAACTTGAGCCTCTGTTTATCTATAAAAATAGGGATAAGAACAGTACTCACCTCACAGGTTGGCCGTGAGGGGTAAATGATAGATCTCCGCAAAGAAGCCATACACAGTGAGCAGTGAAAAGAAAAAGGTATCTATTATCATTATCATTTGCTGAAAGGGTATATTAATTGCCCTGAAAAAATACTCCACTGGAAAAATGCAACCTCCAATACCCAACCCTCTGCCTTGTCCAACAGAAAGGACAAGTTATTACTGGGCAATTGACTGTTTGAAACACACCTTGGATGGCATCTATTTGGAAGTACAAGGAAGCTCCACACCCATTCCTCACCTTGGGCAAGAGGCACCCTTGCATGTCTTCCCAGCTTTTCCTCCACCAGGCCCCATTTAATGCAAGCAGTGCATAATGCATCTCAGAGACCAGGGCCCCATTTAATGCAAGCAATGCTAGTCCCCTGCTTAGAGAAAAAGCCTCACTATCTAGCACAGTGGAAGTAAAAAAGATCTGTCATCTTTGAGGATTTTTTCACCCAATGGCTCTCATCACTTCTGGTAAAAAGAATCTTTGGCATTTGCAAATACCGTAAAGCACTTATCTTGTAGTGAGTTCTTCACATCGATAACTCTAGTTACTCCTCACGGCTCTTTGGAGACGGGTGATATCATCGCCTCCATTCTTCAGATGGGGAAATTGAGGTGCAGATTGGTTAGCAACCTGTCATTTTCCCAGTTAGCAACAGTGTGTGCGTGCTTAGTTGCTCAGTCCTGTCTGACTCTTTGTGACCCCGTGAACTGTAGCCCACCAGGCTCCTCTGGGCATTGGATTTCCCAGGCAAGAATACTGGAGTGCCTTTTCCTTCTCCAGGAGATCTTCCTGACCCAGGGATCGAACCCACATCTATCTACTGCATTGGCAGGCTGATTTTTTTTTACCACTGCACCACCTGGGAAGCCCAGTTAGCATTGGTAGAGCCAGGATATAAGCACGTTGTCTCTAGACTCAAGCATTCTTAACCACTACCACACCTTTCCACATCCATTACCTCCACCAACACATTTTCTGCAAATAGTTGCAGAACAAAAACTTAATTCACGTAACTACCATCTAAACAATCAATCATACCTACTCCTACCAGAATATTTATATTGTGTCACCTAGCTACCAAAAGCTTTGACAAGACACTGGCTTGAGATCCTTGACCTTCTTAGAAAGTCCAGGAGTGTACGTGACAATTGACAGGATCACCTCAGGTGATTTAGAGGCCAAATCTGGCAGATACATCTAGAAGAGCTGCGTGCCTTGCCCAGTAACCACTAGCCACACGTGACCACTAGCTGGACACTTGAAAAGTGGTTCGTATCAAGTGAGATATGGTATAAAACACATACATAGGATTTTGAAGACTTAGTACCAAAAGAATAAGCTCATGGATAATTTCTTATATGCGTTACATGTTGAAACGACATTTTGGGTTACTTTAAAAAATAAATTCTCTTTTTACTTCTTAAAAAGTAAAAAGATTTTTTACTTCTTAAAATCTTTTTACTTTTTTTCACATGGCTACTAGACAATTTTTCAACCACTTGTGGTTTGTACAGCATTTCAACTGGAAAGCAATGCTCTTCATTGGAAGGACTGATGCTGAAGCTCTGATACTTTGGAAACTGATGTGAAGAGCCAACTCATTAGAAAAGACCCTGATGCTGGGAAAGATTGAAGGCAGGAGGAGAAGGGGACGACAGAGGATGAGATGGTTGGATGGCATCACCTACTCATTGGACATAAGTTTGAGCAAGCTCTGGGAGATGGTGAAGGACAGAGAGGCCTGGAGTGCTGCAGTCCATGGGGTTGCAAAGAGTGGGGACATGACTGAGCAACTGAACAATACAACTACTTCAGAGCATTTACAAAATTTACACAGAATCCTGTATCCCTCACTGATCCTTAGCCATTTCTGCACCAGGGGCTGGTCTCCTGCAAGACAATATTTTCCACCAATGCAGGGGGCAAGGGATGGTTGGGAGCGGGGCCGGGGGGTAGTCTAAGTGCATTACTTTTATTGTGCACTTTATTTCTATTATTATTACATCGACTCCCCTTCAGATCATCAGGCATTAGATCCCAGAGGTTGGGGACTCCTGCTGTAGAAGGCTACGGAACAGTTTTCTCTTTTCCCTAACCTGGTTCTCACCCCACACCCGTATTCCTGAGCTCCTTCCGAAAACCTCCTGTAAGAATCTGTTTCTGTCATTGTTGAGCTTTCCTTCACCTCATTCCTAGCTAAGAGGGAAACCACTAACAAGCCACTATCACCCAGCCCTCCTCAACTCCGGGGCTTAGATCCGCACAAAGCACATTTGGGGTTTCCACTTTTACATTTCTAAACAGATAAGGTTCGAAACGCATCTACGTACAGCGGGTCCCAACTCCCAGTCTCTACCCACCTCACTCTCCTGAAATGTGATGGGATTCTCGGCTCATCTGAATCTCTTTACAGCCATCCCTTATCTGAGAGCCCACCCGTGTTCTTATTCCTAATCCGTTTACCGGTAACTCGACCCTCCCTTCCAACCGCCTAAGGAACACCACTCAGGAGTGATTTTCGACTTAAGGATTCAGGCTTTTGACTTTTATCCCACCCTGGCCTGCCTCTGCGTGTGCGTGAGTTGCGGGGTGGGCGTAGTGGGGGGCGGGTGTGGGTAAGGGACCGGCCGGGAAGCACCTGTCCGCCCTCACCTGGGTCGTCCTCGTCGCGGGGCACCTTCTTGAAGCAGTCGTTGAGAGACAGGTTGTGGCGGATGGAGTTCTGCCAGCCCGCCTTGCTGCGCTGGTAGAAGGGGAAGCTGTCGGCCACGAACTGGTAGATGTGGCTGAGCGTGAGCTTGCGTTCGGGCGCGCTCTGGATGGCCATGGCGATGAGCGCCGAGTACGAGTAGGGCGGCCGCACCATCTTCATCAGGTCCTCGCGGCTGGCCATGGACAGCCAGCCCAGCTCCCCGGGCGCCGCGGGTCCGGCGGGTGAGGCGGGCGCGGCGGGCGCGGGCTGCGCGAAGGGCCGTTGAGCGCAGGCGAAGGTGCCGGCGGCGGTCGGCGGCTGCAGGAAGGGTCCCGGCGCGCCCCCCGGGGGCGGCGGCGGCGGCGGCGGGGCGCCCAGGTACGCGGCGGCGGCGGGGGGACCGCCCACGGCCGGCCCGTTGAGCCACAGGTAGGGGTTGGCGGCGGCGGCTGGCGGCGCGGCGTAGTCGGTGAGTCCGTAGGGCGCCCGGGCGGGTGCGGGGGCGCCTGGGGCGGCGGCGGCGGCGGCGGTCGAGGGCAGGCCGGGCTGCGAGTAAACGCCGAAGTTGTCCCCGCAGTAGAGAGCCATGTCGGCGGCCGTCGGCTGGCGCGGCGCGGCGGCGGCGGCGAGGGGCGAGCGGGGCTGACCTCTCCGCTCGGGCAAGAGCATCCCTTTGGGGGCCAACCCTGCAGCCCTGGCTCGGCGACTCGAGTCTTCGGCGAGGAGGGGCGGGGACTGATGGGTGAGCGCGGAGCGCCGACGAGCCGGCCTCTTATAACCGTCGGAGGCGCGGCTCCTCCCGGGCCGGTCGCGAGGCTGGGCGGCTGCCCGCGGGCCCCGGCTCTCCACGCCCCCGCCACGCCCCACCTGCCCGGGCGCGCATCCCGGCCCAGCGCGCGGAAACCTCGGGCCGCCCGCAGCGCCTGCCCTGCCGCTGCAACCCCTCCTCTCTGGGCCGGGGTGCCGCGGAGGGAGGCCGGGAAGAACCGGGGAAGCCCGGGGACGGCCGGCGCCTCCGAGATTCAAGCAACCGGTTCCCCATTCCTAACCATTGTGTCCTCAGCACAAGAACGAAATAAAATAACGAATATCAAAACAAAGAGAAAATCTCCAGGACAGTCCGACTGTTCTAAAAACTCTGTGAGTTAACTCTGGGTGGCCGCTCAGCCCACCTGCCTGCCACCCCCCACCCCACCCCACCCCCCGACGCCACAACCTTTGATATTTCGACCTGGAGCCTCTACATCTTTTGTGATCAGTTGCGGGATTCACGTCCGATCTCAACTGGTCGAGAATAATAGACGGGATTTACAAGTCTTTGGAGGTACACCGTAGATATTAAGGAGCATTCATGGTGCGTCCCCTTGTCCTAGGGAATTCTTTGAATAGAAGGACCGAAATCGGTTTTTTAATTTCTCTAAACATAGCGATAGGTTCGTTCCTATCCGGGAAACAGATATGCATTTTAGGTCCAGTTTGTGCAGACTTTGGGTGTGATTTTTTGTCTTCGAAAACAGAAGGGTAAACGTTTTCAAAGACATTTAAATAAGTGGGTTCGGAATTAGCATTTTAAAGCCAACTGTAATTTAAACTGCGGGAAGCGCTCGTTTACAAAAAACGGTCTCAACGAATTACGGCAGACGACTTGCCCTCTACTTTAATGAAGTTTTCTAATGCAGCTCCTGCCTGGAAAAACAAACAAAACCAGCAAAATACTGTGGAGACTCCAAGTGCCGCGCCAGCATTATTTATTGACTCCAAACGATAAGAAACTTGTTTCTTTTACGGTTAAATTGAGTTCTAAATATTTTCTTAAGCGGTGACAGGTCTGAGATTCTCTTTTAAGGGAGAGAGGTGAGGGAAAAAAAAATTTTTTTTTCCTAATTGTCAATTGCAGACTGACGGTTTAGAATATTTAATAATTCGGAACCCACCTCCCCCACCACCCCGCATTTATTTTCGTGACAGTTCCTTATGTATTTTCAGGAAAATGATCGTCTTCTGTTATAGTACTTCTTTTTTTTTTTTTTTTATAGTACTTCTTAAAAAATAAAATCCCGAGATCTTTAGGCAACTTGGGTACCTAAAATGCAACTCACACTTCAAATGTAACAGTTTTTTCTCCTCTTTTGTGAACCCGGGAAGGAATTCTTGTCACAGTTTCTTTCAATCTCCTTGCAAATGGTATAGAATAGAGTAGTGTTTGCCTTAGTTGTATTTTGAGTTAGTTTAGGTAAGCACAGTGCTTTTGTTTTCCTTCCCAAATAGCCCAGATGAAGTTGTTTTGATATTTTTCTTGGGATGTTAATAAGGATGGCAGCTGTAAGTCAAGAAATTGGAAAGCAATTTTTAGTAACTTAATAAATGCTCAAATTTAATATTTTTTCCCTAAAGTTTAAACAAAAAAAGAGAGAAAAAGTTCAAAAGAAAAGCTGGCAAACTAGATGGTAATAAATTAGGAAAGATGGGAACCTTAAGAATATAATATTCTTTAGCAAGTTGATTACCCATACATACTTTGCAGTCTTGCAGATTTTTTTTTTAGTTCAACTCTTAACCCTATATTCCAAATTATTCTGAGAGGCCATGATTAAAGATCATTGTTTCTTGCTTTGGTTAAAGGTTCTGCTTACAAGAGATATTTTGTTCCTTGACTATGCATTATCTTTTCCCGACTTTAATTTTATTAAATTAATGGAGCCACCTAGCGGCTCTTTGCTCTGTTACAGCAGATATCCAGATAGGGACCTGTGAAGTGAACAGTTCACCCCTGCTTAGGGTTGGATATCATACTTTTTTCTATTTGTTTTTAAATCACATATTAATTAGCTAAGCTTAAGACTATCATTGGTCACAGTCTTGGTTTTTAATGTCAACATTAAAATAATATCTTAAATCCGTGTGTGTGTACTCAGTCGCTCAGTCCTGTCTGATTCTTTGCGACTCCATGAACTGTAGCCTGCCAGGCTCCCCAACCCAATGGGACTTTTCAGGCAAGAATACTGGAGAGGATTGCCATTTCCTCCTCCAAGGGATCTTCCCAACTCAGGGATGGAACCCAAGTCTCCTGTGTCTACTGCATTAGCAGGTGGATTCTTTACCACTGACTGAGCCACATGGAATTTTAAACAAATTTTTAAAACATTTGGTACACTTGAAAAAAAAAATAGAAAAGCAAATAGAATAAAACCTAGGCATAAAATGCAAGTTCCCTGTAATAATGTTTTGTTAAATTGCCTTTTCACAAAAGAATATAATTGAGACAATTGATCAATGTACCTATACCAGTGTAAAATGGTGTAAAAGAAAGGTAGATGTTAAAAAAAAAAAAAAAGAAAGGTAGATGTTGTGTGTTTTCATCACTGGAAAATAAAACATTTTGGGAAACTGTTCAACCTGAAGAAAATCTCTCATTTATTTTCCACTGATATTTGGTAACATTCTTGATGCTTCCTTGCACAACAGTAATTTACAATGCAATGTAGTCATTTTTAACAAATACTGTAATAACATGTAAAATTCTTTACACTCATTGATTTATAGCATAGAAATGTTGGCACTATGGCATTTGCTAGTATTTGTCCATATTTTTGTTGTTGTTTAGTCGGATCTAACTCTGCAACCCTATGGGCTGTAGCTTGCCAGGCTTCTCTGTCCATGGGATTTCCCAGGCGAGAATACTAGAGTGGGTTGCCATTTCCTTATCCATTTCCATATTTACTGAGGAAGAAAAAGGTAACATAAATTGGAAATAACCTCAGTGCTCTTAATTCCTTACAGCTGCAACTTATTTATGTGTTTTTGCTGTGCTGGGTCTTAGTTGTGGCTCACAGGATCTTCCTTGTGCATGCATGGGGGACCTAGTTCCCAGACCAGGGATCGTACCCAGGCCCCCTGCATTGGGAGCTTGGAGTCTTACCCACTGGACCACCAGGGAAGTCCCGTGATTGCAACTTAGAACAACATTGAACTGTGCACAGTCAGTCCTTCTCAATCTCAGTGTCATGTTTTACTTTGTATCATCTATGAAAAAGGCCACAGGCAGAAATTATGAATTCTACCCATGTCCCCCACCTGGCTTTCTGCCTTTCACTATAGTTAGTATACCTGTCTTGACTTTTCATAAATTAGAGGCCCTTTGAAGACAAATCGTTATATGTAATTCAGTTTTTGGAAGACTTTGCCCACCAGAAGATAAACAAATATCAATTTTTGAAAAATTCATACCTCCTAAATTAAGGAACGACTACTTACAATTGTCATATTGGAATATAAATAAGCCCATTCAAAGATTAGAAAACACACACACACACACAAACCAAACATCCAAAATGGAGCACTGGGGCCTGGAAATTTTTTCTATAGCAAAAAAGAATAGAAGCATTACTCAGGTATACGGAAAAGTCCAACTCTGAAAATGATTTACTAGAGTAATGGAAAATATTTTAGAAAATGCCCGCTTTTTTGGTCTTCAATAAGATGTAAGACATTTGGCCTTGAAGAAACAAGAAGTCACTGTAAAATAAAAACCAAACTCTGGTGCAAGTAGAGATGAAAAAGGAACAGGAGGAGGTGAGAGGAGAAGGCAAGAACTGAATCAGCTATATGTATACAACAGAAACTAAGACAATATTTTAAAGCTACTAGACCCCAAATGAAAAAAAGAAAATACACTCAAGCACACACGCAATGTTTGTAGCTCATCAATAGAGAATATTGATTGTGGTCAATTTTTAATGCAAAAAGTAATTAGAGACGTCTGCTTGTTGTTGTTCCGTCACTCAATTGTGCCTGGCTCTTGGTGACCCCATGGGCTGTAGCCAGCCAGGCTCCTCTGTCCATAGGATTGCCCAGGCAAGAACACTGGAGTGGGTTGCCATTTCTTTCTCCAGGAGATCTTCCTGACCCAGGGATCCAACACATGTCTCCTGCATTGGCAGGTGGGTTCTTTACCACTGAACCATCTGGGAAGACCAATTAAAGACTTAGCAGCTATTAAAAAATTAAAAGAAAGTGGGGAAACTCATTGTAATCAAAGAATACAGTTTGGGGGGAAATGAAGTAAGAGTAACTACCACATAGGCTAAAATATGTAAGATTTTTCTGGTGAAGAAAGGATGGATTATTGAAGAAAAGATGTTGCATCTATGGGAGCTGGACCCACCACCTCATTCCTTACTTTTTCCAACTGCTGACCACTTAATTGGTTCTCATTTGGGGGTTTCCCTGGTGGCTCAGACTGTAAAAATCTGGCCGCAATGCGAGAGACCTGGGTTTGATCCCTTGGTAGGGAAGATCCCTGGAGAAGGGAACAGCGACCCATTCCAGTATTCTTTTTTGTTTGTTTCACTCCAGTATTCTTGTCTGGAGAATCCCATGGACAGAGGAGAATGATGGGCTATAGTCCATGGGGTTGCAAGGAGTTGGACACCACTGAGTGACTCCTATATATATATATACTATATATATATGTGTGTGTATATATATATACAAACACACATATAGCAACTGGTAGTGTCATTAATGAGGACCACACTGAAGAGCCTCCGTCCCCTCCCAGTCCATCACTGCAGATGCAGCAGAAGTCAGAGGTGCTGTCCATCAGTATTTAACAAACATTTAGGCTCTACTTACTAAATCTAAGAGCTGATGGGAAACTGAGGCAGCTCTTTTCCACTCGGAGAGCAGGCTTTTCACCAACTTAGCATCTGTTTTCTTTTCCAAGAACACATTTACCTGTAAGCTGTTCATGTTAACCTTGGCCAAGTTGCCCCAGCTGGTCCCCCTACTAAGCCACCTAGGAGTCAAAGAAGACTGGAGTGAGCTGCAAATACAGGGGTCTGTGTATGCTCAGTCACTCATTGGGTCTGACTCTTTGTGACCCCATGGACCATAGTCCGCTAGCTTCTCTGTCTATGGAATTTTCCATGCAAGAATACTGGAGTGAGTGGTCATTTCCTCCTCCAGGATCTTCTCGATCCAAGGATCAAACCCACATCTCCTACATCTCCTGTATTGGCAGGAGGGTTCTTTACAACCGCTGCCACCTGGGAATCCCAGATACCAGGGGTGGGGTGCAAAAGTCAAGTGCAGGGAGGCTCAGAAGCAGGGACTACCTGGCCATAGGCCAGCCTACCCCCTTGGCTTATGGCACTCTTCCCACTGCGAACATTAGGCACAGGATGCCTAGCAAAAAGGATGACTCCTTGGGATTCTTGTGGGCTGAAGCCTCTGAGGATACCACCGAAGTTCTGTGTACTTAGTCCAGAAGAATAAGAGAAATAATTTGATCCAACAGACCCTTTGAACAAAGTTACTAATACATCACTGCCTGCTTGAACCTTACACCTCTTCCCAGTGCTTCACTCTCCCCTCCCCAATCCTCTGGAATGTTTCACTGGCCTCTGGCTCTAGCTGATTAGCCCCATTCTTGAGCTTCCTCAGCTAACTTCTCAGACCCTTCCTTGTGCTCCAGACCTGCTCCCAGAGTGTCTTCAGCTCTCCTAGGAAGACGTGCGTGATAGTGTCTCTCTGTGCTCTGAAAGCATCCTGGCTCCCTGGGATCCTCCCATGGTGTCCTGAGGCTACTTTCCCCCCAACTCCTCCCTCCTCAGGGCACAAATGCCCTCCAGCCCTCCTGTCTTGCTGGATGGCTTCAGCATTGGCTTGGTAGGCTCATCCAATTCTCTGGACTCTCATTTCTAATAACCAGTTCCTCCTCTCCAGTTCAGTCACTCTCTATACTGAGTGTTATTTAAGGCTGGGGACTGTGTCTCTGTGACTCTGTGGCTCACTTTTTTTGAGTGCTTACAATTAAGGAAACATGTACTAAATGCCTGGTATTGTGCTAAGCATCTTACATGCGTTATCTCATTTACTTCTTACAGCAATTGTGTGAGATAAGAACTGTCAGTCCACATTCTACAGATGAAGTCTCAGAGAGAGAAGTTAAGTAATTTCTAAGTGTGCAGCCAAGATTCAAAGCTGATTCAGAGCCAGGCGATCAAGCCACGAAGCCCAGGCTGGGAGCCCTCGGCAATAATTATATATGCTATGCTCAGACGCTCAGTCATTTCTGACTCTTTGTGACCCCACGGACTGTAGCCCACCAGACTCCTTTGTCTATGGGATTTTCCAGGCAAGAATACTGGAGTGAGTTGTCATTTCTTTCTCCCAACCCAGAGATCGAACCTGGGTCTTCTGTGTTGCCTGGGGATTCTTTACCAACTGAGCCACCAGGGAAGCCTCATCATTAATTGTCTCCTCCAGTATTTCCCCAGTGGCTGGTTCAGTGCCTGTCACTGGTGCATGCTCAATTATTGTTTGTTGCTTAAACAAATTAAAAAGTTAAAAAGCACTAAATGATGTAAAATGGAAATAGAAGTCTCACCCCTTCAGCCTCCTATCGCCTATCAGTTTCTTATGCTTTCCTCCAGAAAATGTTTGGAGGTACTTAACCTGCACAGATACATGCCTTGAAAGCAGAGTCCATGCCATTCAGATAGCTCTGCACCTTCTACTTCCATTAATATGTTTTGGAGAACTTTCCAAAGCAGCCCATGTGTCCAGATGTCTGCCTCATTTTGTCCTCCTGGTGTTCCCCTTCATGAGATGTTCAGTGAGGACCCACCAGTATTGTTTTGTAAGAATGGTCTACAGCCTGTGTCTGTTTTAATGTGGTGGTATCCCTCCATACTTGTTAGGCAATATTTTGAATTTAACCTACTTTAGATGGAGATTACAACTACCTCTTTTAATGAAAATGGCTTAAAAGCAGAGGCATTACTTTGCTAACAAAGATCCTTATAGTCAAAGCTATGGTTTTTCTAGTAGTCATGTACGGATGTGAGAGTTGGCCCATAAAGAAGACTGAGCACCGAAGAATTGATGCTTTTGAATTGTGGTGCTGGAGAAGACTCTTGAAAGTCCTTTGGACTGCAAGGAGATCAAACCAGTGAATCCTAAAGGAAATGAATCCTGAATATTCATTGGAAGGACTGAAGCTCCAATACTTTGGCCACCTGATATGAAGAGCCAACTCATTAGAGAGACCTGATGGTGACAGAGACTGAGGGCATAAGGAGAAGGGATAGACAGAAGATGAGATGGTTGGATGGCATGATTGACTCAATGAAGATGAGTTTGAGCAAACTCCAGGAGATAGTAAAGGACAGGGAAGCCTGGCGTGCTGCAGTCCACGGGGTCACTAAGTGTGGGACAGGACTTAGCGACTGAGCAACCACAACAAGTACATTTCTAGCTGGGATTTTCTGGGTCAAAGAGTACATACCTTTAAACATTTGATTCTGACAAATGTTTCTTCAAGAGGATGCCCCAGTTTATACCACCAGCAGGTTCATTTTGGATGCCTATTTTCCTTCCCTTTTGCTAAAGCTGGATGTGTTCAAGTCTTTTTATTTACTGATCTTAAAAGCACAGAAGGATATCTCAAATGTTTCAGTTTGTCTTCCTTGATGAATGAATACCTAGTCACATGTCATGTTAATTTTTTCGTTTTGTGAACTATCTATTCTGACCTTTTGCCATTTTTCTCCTTTTTGAAAAATGGATGTGTCTGAGCTCTTTGTGATTAAAGATATTAATTTTCACCCCCAGGTGTTGCAAATGGTGGTTTCTTTGTTAAAATTATCTCTTCTGTTGGCATCTATGATAACGCTCTGTCCTGTCTTTCTTCCTTTATCTTCTGCATTTTCCTAAAGGATGTCTATCTATTTCTCATCTCATCCTTTGAATATTGTTTTTTCCCCGCTCAGGTTCCTAATTCAGTCCTCTTCTTTTCCTCCCACACATTCTTCATGAGCTGCCATATCCACTCCTGTGGCTTTATTTGTAATGGTTCATTGCAGTTGTTACTGCCTGCTTAATAGCTCTGTAAAGAAGAGCTATACTTGCCAACTTGTAAGAATTGTGTGGGATTGGCCACTGGACAGGGAAAATCTGGAGACTCAGACTTGGCCCTTGCCCAGAGTTACTTTTTCCTACACCAGTGATTTGTTTGAGGTGGGTGAATGATTTAAGATAGGTCACTTAAGTCAGAGAAGGAGAAATATCATATGACATCCCTTATATGGAGAATCTAAAAAGAAATGATACAAATGAATTGACAGAACAGAAACAAACTCACAGACACAGAGAATGAATTTATGGTTGCCAGGGGGAAGGTTGGAATGAAGGAATAATTAGGGAGTTTGAGATGGGCATGTACACACTGCTATATTTAAAATGGATAGCCAGCAGGGACCTACTGTATAGCACATGGGACTTTTCTCAATGTTCTGTGGCACTGGAAGGGAGGGGAGTTTGCAGGAGAATGGATACATGTATATGTATGGCTGAGTCCCTTCGTTGTTCCCCTGAAATCGTCACAACATTGTTAATCGGCTATACTCTAATACCAAAAAAAAAGTTAAAAAAAAAAAAAAAAAGATAGGTCACTTAAGATCATCTTCAGTATTTCTCTTTGGATTATCAGGAAAAAGTTCCTTTCTTCACAAGTCTTGGTTCCTGTACAGAGGATGTGGTCCTGAAATGACCATCGTTGGTACCATGACGCTGCAAGTGACATCACGTAAAGCTGAATGACAGGAATGAAGACATGTCCTGGATCCGAGATTTGAATCCCTTTATTCAGAATCTTCCTTCATCCTGTTGAACTTCCTGTTTTCATTAGCCAACAGATTTCCATTTTGATTTAACAAGTTAGGATGTGACATTATGGGCTGCATTGCATTCCCCCTAAACCACGATGTTGACTTTCTACCTCCTTATACCTCAGAATGTGACTATTTGGAGAAAAGGTCATTACGGAGGTAATTAAGGTGAATTAGGTTCTTAGGACAAGGAAGCCCTAATCCAAAATGACTAAATTTTTTATGAGAAGAGATTAGGACACAGACACACATGCAAAGGAAAGACCATGGGAACACAGGGAGAAGACAGTCATCTAAGCCCAGGATAGAAGCCCCCAGAAGTGACCAAGCCCCCTGACACTTTGGTCTTAGACATCTAACACCCAGAACTATGAAGAAATAAATTTCTGTGGTTGAAACCGCTCAGTCTGTATTGAGTTGGCCAAAAAGTTCATTTGGGTTTTGCTGTACCATCATATGGAAGAACCCAAATGACGTTTTTGGCCAACCCAGTACTTTGGCAGCACTAGCAAACACACACAGGTAGGATTTTATCCATTGCAAAAGAAAGATTGAGTGCTGGTAACTCCCTGTGAGGGACAGGGAGGCCCAGCGTGCTGCAGTCCATGGGGACGCAAAGAGTCAGACACAACTTAGCAGGTGAACAACAACAGCAACTCCCATCCAGTTCACTCATGTGAGGTCCCGGCCCAGTCACCAGCTCCTACTGAATATTTATTTCCTCTTCATTTTCATACAAGTCACCTTCAATACATATCTAAGCATCTCATCATTATCCTCTTAAAATCCACTTCTCCTCCATATTCCCGTGATGAGACCTCCTTCCCCCCATTGACCCAGTTGTCTAAACCAAGAACCAGAGGTTCTTCTACCTCAAGGACCAAGTCAGGCCATGGCTGTTCTTTACTCTTTTTGTCCTGCTGGCAACACCAAGAGTCAGACCACCATCATCCCTCCCTTGGATTTTTGCAGTTGGCTCCTAATTGACCTCCCTGGCTCTTTTTGTCACTTCTAATCCTCTCTCTTCCCCATAATGATTTTACATTAATAGAAGAGCAAATGTCATCATGACACTGATTTTAACTATTTAGTGGTTCCCAGTGCTCTTAGGATAAAGTGTAAACTCCATAGCATGGTGTAGGTGATGCCGGGAGAGGCAGCTCATCTTGTTAGCCAGCCTGGTCTCTACTCCATACTGGCTCTGCTCTCAGTGTTTCCACTAAATCTAGCCCTTCTGATGTCCTCTTCAGGATTCTAACCCATTTATGCCAATTATTAATATTTTCTTTTAATTGATTCAACTTCTAAATTCCATTATTTGGAAGGAAGATCATATAGCATTATTACTAAGTATATACATATATATACTTAATTATATGATCATATGATAATTATATGATTATTATGATTGTATGATTTATATATCACTGCCATAGATAAAAGGTACACAATTTAAATTAATTTTGTTTGTTAATATTGCTGGAAAAATTGTTACCTTCAATAATGTTAAATTTCAAAAAGATTAAAAATAAAAACATGAAATATGTAATATAAGTAACTATAAACTTAATTCCATTAGCAAAGATTGAAACCTGAAAATAAATTCCTCAGTAAAAAGAACAGCATGACTTATGATCAGTTTAGTATCAAAGTGATGTTCAGTTTAATGATGTTTATTTTTAAAACAAGATTAAGAACAACACTGTGAAATAAATGGGACATTGTAAATTATACTTCAACTTTAAAAAATTAAGGTGAGGGAGGTTCAAGAGGAAAGATATCTATTTATATCTATATATATATCTATGATTGTGGCTGATTCATGTTGTTGCATGGCAGAAACCAACACAACATTGTAAAGCAATAATCCTCCAATTAAATAAATAGGATTAAGACAAAATTATATATTAATAGGAGAAGGCAATGGCAACCCACTCCCATACTCTTGCCTGGAAAGTCCCATGGATGAAGGAGCCTGGTAGGCTGCAGTCCATGGGGTCGCTAAGAGTTGGGCATGACTGAGCGACTTCACTTTCACTTTTCACTTCCATGCATTGGAGAAGGAAATGACAACCCACTCCAGTGTTCTTGCCTGGAGAATCCCAGGGACGGGGGAGCCTGGTGGGCTGCCGTCTATGGAGTCGCACAGAGTCAGACATAACTGACGTGACTTAGCAGCAACAGCATATATCATTAGGGCTTCCCTGATGGCTCAGTAGGTAAATAATACGCCTGCAATGCAGGAGACACAGGAGACTCAGGTTCCATCCCTGAGTCAGGAAGATCCCCTGGAGGAGGAAATGGCAACCCACTCCAGTATTCTTGCCTGAAAAATCCCATGGACAGAGGAACCTCATTGGCTACAGTCCAAAGGGTTGCAAAGAGTCAGACAAAACTAAGCATGCTAGCACCCTACATTAAACACCACACTTGTTTTACATTAATAAAACAAATTCTGTTTTTTTTAATTTTTTTTAACCAGCATGAAGAATTACAGCTTACGTGTGTTAGCATGGGAATGGAAAATGGTATTTAATTGACCCATTTGATAGGTTTGGCTAACTTATATTCAAAAATGTTTGATTTAAGAAGGCTTCTGAAGTAATTGTTAGAATCTATTACAAATTTGTGAAGGCATAATCCAAAAAGTAGTAGAGAAATTATTTCTTGGGCTCTGACCACTGTTGGATTATGCTTATAAAATCCTTTTTATCAACACCAACAAATGTTTCTTCATCCCTGCAAAATACTTTCAGCAAGTATTTTGGATAAGTTTATAAACAGGCTCATCTATGAATTCAAGAAATATTTATTGAGCATGATAGACCCTGATTCTGGCTCCAGACAAACTTTATAAACTATAAATTTCTTCTCCCATGTAGCTTCAAATGATGAGAATTTTCCCACCCACATGATGAAGAGACCCAGGGGACCCAGACTACAAGTTTATAATCCGCAAGGTCAGTTTATCTGGTTTGGGAATTCTGAAACAAGCTTGTCCTTTAAGGATAAATTAGGCTTTCAAATGAGGAAAACTTATCTAAAGATAGGCTAATTTGCAAGTCCTCACCCAATCATGCATATGATGTCCATGAAGATAGAATTTTCTTCTAGAAAGACTTAATTCTCCTATCTTGAAAAGACAAGAATGGAGCTTCAGCCTGTGTCTTTCAGTCTCAAAAGGTTGAGACTGTAGTGATCTATGTCTAATGAAAATTCAAAGTTGCTCAGTTGTATCTGAGTTTTTGCAACCCCATTGCCTGTAGCCCACCAGGCTCCTCTGTCCATGGATTTATCCAGGCCAAAATGCTGGAGTGAGTAGCTATTCCTTTCTCCAGTCCCAACTCAGGGATCAAACCCAGGTCTCCCGCACTGCAGGCAGATTCTTTACTGCAGGCAGGCACCAGGGGAGCCTGTGCCTAATATATTTGACAATTTTATTTGCCTCCTGGAATCTTCCTGCCTATTTCCCATGGCTGAGAGTTCCCCAGTGTACACAAGATGAATAGTTTTGGGAGTTTGAGGAGACAACCTGAAGGGAGTCCATTCACTTGTTAACCAGCCACAGTCCTAGAACCCTCCAAGCTTTTCCCAATGCATCGTTCCCAAGCTTTATCATGGTTTGCCGTGAACTGGTCAATAAATTTAAGTATATTCATCTTATTTTATTTATTTTTGGCTGCACTGTGCGGCATGCAGGATCTTCCCGAGCAGCCAGGGATCGAACCCATGCCCTCTGTGGTGAAAGGGCAGATTCTTTACCCTGGACCACCAGGGAAGTCCCTGGTCAATAAATGTAAAACCCAGTTCTTTTCTTTAGATGTATGAGTAGACAGGTCAAGATGTAACCATGGCCTTAATTCAGCCTGTGTCTGAGCTGGTTTTGTAATATCAGTAGCTTCCTCAGTTTGCTAGATTCCATTATGTATAAAACCTTTGGATCAGATATATTTTACTGACTTACTGCACCTCTTCTTAACCAACCTCCAGTTGAACCCAGATTCACTCTTCTAATTACAATTCCCATAGTCTTTCTATCCTAGG
Organism: Cervus canadensis; assembly: GCF_019320065.1. Lineage (NCBI taxonomy): Eukaryota > Metazoa > Chordata > Mammalia > Artiodactyla > Cervidae > Cervus > Cervus canadensis. Next base: position 46,062,809 of record NC_057390.1, read on the forward strand.
GCCCTTTGCTTTGCTTGTACCTTTTGAGATTGGTAATTGCCATAAAGAAGTCTCAGACTGAAGAATTGATGCTTTCACATTGTAGTGCTGGAGAAGACCCTTGAGAGTCCCTGGGATTGCATGGATATGAAATGAGTGAAATTCTGAAGGAGATGGGAATACCAGACCACCTGACCTGCAAGCAACAGTTAGAACTCGACATGGAACAACAGACTGGTTCCAAATAGGAAAAGGAGTACGTCAAGGCTGTATATTGTCACCCTGCTTATTTAACTTATATGCAGAGTACATCATGAGAAATGCTGGGCTGGAGGAAGAGCAAGCTGGAATCAAGATTTCTGGGAGAAATATCAATAACCTCAGATATGCAGATGACACCACCCTTATGGCAGAAAGTGAAGAAGAAATAAAGAGCCTCTTGATGAAGGTGCAAGAGGAGAGTGAAAAAGTTGGCTTAAAGCTCAACATTCAGAAAACTAAGATCATGGCATCTGGTCCCATCACTTCATGGCAAATAGATGGGGAAACAGTGGCTGAGTTTATTTTTGGGAGCTCCAAAATCACTGCAGATTGTGATTGCAGCCATGAAATTAGAAGACGCTTACTCCTTGGAAGGAAAGTTATGACCAACCTAGGCAGCATATTAAAAATCAGAGACATTACTTTGTCAACAAAGGTCTGTCTAGTCAAGGCTATGGTTTTTCCAGTCGTCATGTATGGATGTGAGAGTTGGACTATAAAGAAAGCTGAGCGCCAAAGAATTGATGCTTTTGAATTGTGGTGTTGGAGAAGACTCTTGGGAGTCCCTTGGACTGCAAGGAGATCCAACCAGTCCATCCTAAAGGAGATCAGTCTTGGGTGTTCACTGAAAGGACTGATGCTGAACCTGAAACTCCAATACTTGGCTACCTGATGTGAAGAGCTGACTCATTTGAAAAGACCCTGATGCTGAGAGGGATTGGGGGCAGGAGGAGAAGGGGGCGACAGAGGATGAGATGGTTGGATAGCATCGCCAACTCAATGGACATGGGTTTGGGTAGACTCTAGCAGTTGGTGTGCTGTGGTTCATGGGGTCGCAAAGAGTCAGACACGACTGAGCAACTGAACTGATAACTGAACTGAAATGAGTCAATCCTAAAGGAAATCAACCGTGTATATTAATTGGAAGGACTGATTTTAAAGCTGAAGTTCCAATACTTTAGCCACCTGATACAAAGAGCCAACTCATTGGAAAAGACCCTATTCCTGGGAAAGATTGAGGGCATGAGGAGAAGGGGATAGCAGAGGATGAGATGGTTAGATAGCATCACTGACTCAATGGATATGAATTTGAGCAAACTCTTGAGACAGTGGAGGACAGGGGAGCCTGGCATGCTGCAGTCCATGGTGTCACAAAGAGTCAGACACAACTTAGCATCTGAACAACAGTTGCCTTTCATGTAATAGGCACTCTGTGAATGGTTTGGGAGCATGATGATGATGATGAAAGTGTTGGTGACTACCTTGATCCTTTGGCTTCCTCTTGACTCTAGATCCACTCACCTGGGGCTGAAATTGGAGAAGCTGTGCTGACCTTTTCCCATCCAGTGTTTCTTTGTCCTGTGGCAGAGTCACCCTGGAAGCATGTTAAATGGAGATTCCTTGGCTCCACCTCATGGAGACTGAGTTTCTATAATAGGATGCCTGCAGGCTTTACACTTCTTAACCCCCACCCCTATTGATCCTCACACTGGAATTTGGGGACATAATCACCTATTCAATACTTTAAAAAATGAGGGCAAACATTCCTTTATATTTTTAAATTAAGAAAAAAAACGAATGCAAATCAAAACCACAATGAGGTACCATTACACACCAGTCAGGATGGCTGCTATCCAAAAGTCTACAAGCAATAAATGCTGGAGAGGCTGTGGAGAAAAGGGAACCCTCTTACACTGTTGGTGGGAATGCAAACTAGTACAGCCACTATGGAGAACAGTGTGGAGATTCCTTAAAAAACTGGAAATAGAACTGCCATATGACCCAGCAATACCACTTCTGGGCATACACACTGAGGAAACCAGATCTGAAAGAGACACATGCACCCCAATGTTCATCGCAGCACTGTTTATAATAGCCAGGACATGGAAGCAACCTAGATGCCCATCAGCAGATGAATGGATAAGGAAGCTGTGGTACATATACACCATGGAATTTTACTCAGCCGTCAAAAGGAATTCATTTGAACCAGTCCTAATGAGATGGATGAAACTGGAGCCCCTTATACAGAGTGAAGTAAGCCAGAAAGATAAAGAACATTACAGCATACTAACACATATATATGGAATTTAGAAAGATGGTAACGATAACCCTATATGCAAAACAGAAAAAGAGACACAGAAATACAGAACAGACTTTTGAACTCTGTGGGAGAAGGTGAGGGTGGGATGTTTCAAAAGAACAGCATGTATACTATCTATGGTGAAACAGATCACCAGCCCAGGTGGGATGCATGAGACAAGTGCTCCGGCCTGGGTGCACTGGGAAGACCCAGAGGAATCGGGTGGAGAGGGAGGTGGGAGGGGGGATCGGGATGGGGAATAAGTGTAAATCTATGGCTGATTCATATCAATGTATGACAAAACCCACTGAAATGTTGTGAAGTAATTAGCCTCCAACTAATAAAAAAATTAAAAAAAAAAAGAAAAAAAACGAACATTTTGGCCGCACCACACAGCATGTGAGATCTTAGTTCCTCGACCAGGGACTGAACCCTGTGCCTTCTGTGGTGGAAGCTCAAAGTCTTAATCACTGGACCACCAGGGAAGTCCCAAACATTCCTTTATAGATACACTTAAGTGATAAAGCAATGATTCTCAAGTTGGGGAGATCAGAGAGAATCATCAGAATCAATCAAATTATTTTTCAAATTATAGGAGTCCTTGACCTGATCTCCATTTGGAGATGACATGAAGAGCCACAACCAGCAAGCATGTGCCTATATCATTCCTCAGAAGTGGGGAAGCAGAGGCAGAGAGTAGGGATGCAAGATATGGAAATAATCAGGTAATCAGGAGCACTTCATATGAATGTGTTTATCTATATCTATATATATATATATATATATATATATATATAGTGGTTTTAAAAAAATTTATTGAATATAGTTGATTTACAATGTCATGTTAGTTTCAGATGTACAGCAAAGTGATTCAGTTATATCTATATACACATATATTAATGTATCTCTTTGTTTTTAGACTCTTTTTCCATTATAGATTATTACAAGATATTGAGTATAGGTCTCTGAGCTATATATATATATATATATATATATATATATATATATATATAGCAGGTCTTTATTGGTCATCTGTTTTATATATGAGTGCTAAATTGCTTCAGTCGTGATCAACTCTTTACGACCCTATGGACCGTCATAGCCCACCAGGCTCCTCTGTCCATGGGATTCTCCAAACAAGAATACTGGAGTGGGTTGCCATACTCTCCTCCAGGAGATCTTTCCAACCCAGTGATCGAACCTGGGTCTCCTGCATTGCAGGCAGATTCTTTACCATCTGAGCTGCCAGGAATATATAGTAGTGTGTATATATATATATTTTTTAATTCCCTGGCGGCTCAGAAGGTAAAGAGTCTGCCCGCAATGCGGGAGAACCAGGTTCTATCCCTGAGTCAGGAAGATTCCCTGGAGAATGGCAACCCACCCCAGTATTCTTGCCTGGAAAATCCCATGGACAGAGGAGCCTGGCAGGCTACAGTCCATGGGGTCGCAAAGAGTTGGACAAGACTGAAGCGACTTCACTTCTTCATTCTCCCAGTGTAGTTAATAGTGCCCACTCTCGCTTTAAAAAACTGTCTATATTGGAGGATTACTCCCCATTGTTCACTCTGCCTCAAGAAAATACCTCTCAAGCAGGGGTTCAGCCCATGGACTGCTTTTATAACTCGGAAGTGAAGTCGCTATGAGGCAAAATTGAGTACCTACGACCGAACACCTGAAATGTTAATGACTGGCCCTTTACATTCCCGCACTTCCTGCCACTTCCTGCACAAATACCTTAGCCTAGTAACTGATTTCCCATTCTTTTCCCCACTCCAACCCTTCATACCAATCCTAGTAGATAATCGCTCTACCGTGTGTATATTTTTAATCCCAAACTCTTAGTTTATCCCTCCTCACCTTCCCCTTTGGTAATTATAAGTTTGTTTTCTGTGTCTATGGGTCTATTTCTACATAAATTTGGGGGGAAAAAGAGGTGGTCTTAGAAGGAAAGGAAACCTCCCAGATAGAGTTGAGAGGTGAGAATGGAGTGAACCTGAATACAGAGGGCACAGGTCATTGTGGGATGCTAGCTGCATCTGCCCCTCTAAGGCAGAGCCTCTCATGAACCTCTGATAAAGGGCCTCAGAAGCTTTTTTGGTGACAGAGCAGAATGTTTCATCTCTCTGGTTTCTGTAGCCTGAGAGACCTCAGTTCTGGTGTCAACTTAGCAGCTTATTAAGCTTAGAGAGTGGTATCATCAGTTAAAGAACTACTTGAAGCTCTGAATCTTGATTTTCCCAGGTATAAGATGTAGATGACAATACTAAAATCATTCCAAGGACTTCCCTAGTGGTCCAGTGGATAAGAATCTGCCTGCCAATGCAGGGGACACAGGTTGGGTCCAGGGTCGGGGAAGATTCCACATGCTGTGGAATAACGAAGCCCATGTGCCACAACTATTGAAGCCTATGTGCTCTAGGGCCCACAAACCACAACTACTGAGTCCGAATGCTGCCAGTTCGCAAGACCAGACACTCCACAGTGAGAGAAGAGAGACTGTGCTCTGCAAGAAGAGAAGCCACTGCAATGAGAAGTCCATGCACCAAAATGAAAAGTAGCCCCCACTAGCTGAAACTAGAGAAAGCCTGTGTGCAGCAGCCAAGACCCAGTGCAACCAAAAATAAATAAATACATAAATTATTTTTTAAAATAGAATCATTCCAAGGATTGTGTAAAATACTAAGCAGTCAATAAGTGGTAGTTTTTATCATTGCCTATTTTTTTATTTTCTGAATTTATAAACCTGGGAATGAAGTGCACTGCCTTCATTCATGGATAAGACACAGCTCAGAAACACAAAGTAAAGATCAATGGACACTTCTCTGCTGGATAAATTTTTTTAATATTGTTTCTTTATTTGGCTGTGTTGGATCTTAGTTGTGGCATGTGGGATCTAGTTCCCTGACTAGAGTCCCCTGCATTGGGCGCATGGAGTCTTAGCCAGTGGACCACCAGGGAAGTCCCTTAGAAAAATTAAAATATGAGGTTTCCCCCTTGTAGAGCATTATTTGGACCAATCTTAATGCGGGAGACCTGGGTTCAATCTCTGGGTTGGGGGGAAGATCCATTGGAGAAAGGAAAGGCTACCCATTCTAGTATTCTGGCCTAGAGAATTCCATGGACTATATAGTCCATGGGGTCACAAAGAGTTGGACATGACTGAGAGAACTTCATTTTCGCTTTCACTTTATTAGGGGAGACAGTATCTGGCCAAATGGTTGCAAATGCAGTATATAACTTATGAAACTTCTTAATTTAGGGGGAAAACAAAACCCTAATGAAGTGATAAAGATGTGCCAGGTTCTGGACAAGGCATAAGAAATAGTTTCTGCCCTCAAGTTACCCCTGGCTAAGGAAAAACAAGCAAAAAAAGGGAAGTGATTAGGTTGAATCTGTGGGAGTTGTGATAATACTTTGCTCTAAGATATTAATAACTTCTTATCGATTTCTAAGTACTCCATTTGTTTTGGGGATACTGAGCCCCTTGTCTATGATATGAGTTACAATATTTTTTCTCATATTGTCTTTTGACTTTGTTTCAGTGATTTTTTTGGGTTTTTGTTTTGTCTTTTACCATTCAGGTGTCATTTTTATATCATCAAATATCATTATCTTTTTTAAGGGCTTCTGAATTTCATGTCATAGCTGTCAGTTCTTCCCTATTCTGAGATTATAAAATAATGTTTTCTTCTAGTTTATTTATAGTTCCATTTTTTATATTCAAAGATTTGATACAGATGAGAGGTAAGGATCCAACTATTTTTTCCGGAAGGCCACTTGGATGTCCCAACATCATGTATTGAATATTCCCCTTAATTTATTTAGGCCTGTAGGTAAATATAAAACAGTTTGATGTTGAGTTCTGAGAAGACAGAGTCATTGATTTTCAGTAATGATGGCACTGAGTCTTCAATAAAAGATTAAACGATGTTGTATAGTCTCTGTCAAGAGGCAAGAGGAGGAATAATTTATACAGGACAATTGTAAACACTCATGTTAACATTTTTGTTTTGTTGCCTCCCCCTCCACCATCTTGGGCTTCCCAGGTGGTGCTAGTGGTAAAGAACCCACCTGCCAATGCAAGAGACATGAGAGACACTGGTTCAATCCCTGGGTTGAGAAGATCCCCTGGAATAGGAAATGACAACCCACTCCAGTATTCTTGCCTGGAGAATCCTATGGACAGAGGAGCCTGTCGGGCTACAATCCATGGGGTCACAGACAGTCGGACACGACTTGAAGCGGCTGAGCATAGCCACCATCTCATCTTAGTTCCCAGGCCAGGGATTGAACCCACATCTCCTCCAGTGGAGATGTAGGGACTTCTAACCACTGGACCACCAGGGGATTCCCATTTTGTTGCCTTTTCAAAGGCAATTATTTCAGAAGTTTACATCTTATTGACCCAAAGCCAAGATAAATTCAATACAAAGTGTAAAATGAAGCACTCTTTTTAAAAAAAAAAAAAAAGGAAACTTAAATTTGAATCTCTGTACTTTTTTTTAATAGTTATCTATTTGGCTTTGCCAGGTCTTAGTTTTGGCATTCAGGATCTTTGATCTTCATTGCAGCTTACAGGATCTCTAGTTGTGGCATATGGGATCTAGTTCCCTGACCAGGGATCAAACCTGGGCCCCCTGCCTTGGAATTGAGCAGTCTTAGCCACTGAACCACTGGAGAAGTCCTGAAGCATTCTTCTTTTTAAGCTCTGAAACAATAAAAATTTCTTAGTATCTAAACTTCTTGGAGGAGGGCATGGCAACCCACTCCAGTATTCTTGCCTGCAGAATCCCCATGGACAGAGGAGCCTGACAGGCTGCAGTCCCTGGGGTTGCAAAGAGTCAGACATGACTGAACAACTAGGCACAGCACAGTATCTAAACTTAAATATGAAAACCTCGGAGAAAACCTTGTAGTGATGAGCCACTGACCAGCAAAAGCTTGCCCGTGTCCAGGATCAACTGACCATTATCCTAGATCAGAAGCCCTGAGTATTTAAGGCGTTGGAATTCAATGATTAGTTATGAAACTCAGGGTAGGAAGAAGCCTCCCAGGATAACTTACAGGCCCATCAACACTGCGAGAGACTGTTTCCTCACAGTTTTGTTCAAGACTGAATGTAACCCATGTTTACTAATCTAATAGATGAAAAATGTCTTGCTTACTGTTTCAACTTTCACTTCTTTATTTTATTCATTTATTTCTGGTCTTGCTGGGTGGGTCTTCATTGCTACATGCGGGCTTTCTCTAGTTGCAGTGAACGATGGCTAGTCTTTATTGCAGTTCTCGGACTTCTCATTGCAGTGGCTTCTCTTGTTGTGGAGGATAGGCTCTAGGTGCCCCGTCTTCAGTAGTTGCAGCACTAGGGGCTCAGTAGTTGTGGCTGGCACACAGGCTTTAGTAGCTCTCAGGCATGTGGAATCTTCCCAGACCAGGGATCAAACCTGTGTCCCCTCCATTGGCAGGCAGATTCTTATCCACTGTACCACCAGGGAAGTCCAAATTTCAGTTCTTTAACTATGAGTAATTTTGTATGTCTTTTCGCATGCGTGTTCTTTTTTTCTGTGAAGGGTGTCCTTTACATATTTTTGTTGGATTTTTTGTCTTTTTGTTATGCATCTATATGAATGTCTGAATTCTGTGGTAGAGAAATCACTTAGCCTCTCTAAGCCTGATTTCTCATCAGGAGAATGAGAACAATGTTAGTGACAATTGTTAACTTGTCCTGAGCAGCTCCTGCTCCCCTGCTGATTGGTTGGTCTTCCCAGGGAGCATTTCCTAGCATCTCATTTCAGGGCCACTAGTCCATAAGGCATCTTTGTGAAAATTAGAAAAAGGCACTGCTTTCTCAGGCTGGCATCACCCTGCACTAAGGCACCTGACTTGGAGAGCAGGCACTGGGTATCAGACCTAATTATTACCTTAATAGTTTGTCCTTATACAGGGCACCACCTGCCTGCCCCACTGTTCGTAGCAATGCTGTAGCATCTAATTTTCATAAACCCTAGGAAGAAGGTACTATTATTATCCCCATTTTAGGTCACTTCCCCAAAGCCACACAGCAAGTCGGTGATGAATTTGGAGTCCGTGATTAATCACTGTGTTGTATTGCACCTTTATACAGGGTTATAGTCAGTAATTTTTTTTTTAATATTTATTTATTTGGGTGCACTGGGTTAGTTGTGGCACTTTCATCTTTGTTGCAGCCTGTGAGATCTAGTTCCCTGACCAGGGGTTGAACGTGGGTCCCCTGAGTTGGGAGCATGGAGTCAGCCACCGAGCCACCAGGGAAGTCCCTATAGTTAGTCTTAATCAGGACAGTCCTTATAAAGCACTCAGCACAGTGCCTGATACATAGTTAATAAAATGTATGTGGAAATCCCCTGGCAGTCCAGCCGTTAGGACTTGTCACTTTCACTGCCAGGGCCTAGGTTCAGTCCCTAGTCAGGGAACAAAGATCCTGCAAGTCAAGAGGCGCAGCCAAAAAAAAAAGTATGTGATGTTAGTCTTTCATCTATCCTGTGTTGCAAATACTGTTTTCCAGTTTTGGCATTTGGCATTTGATTTGACTTGTGTTTGCTAACCTATAAAACTTTTAGATAACCAAATTTCTTCATCTTTTCCATCATGGTTGGCATTATGAAGACCAAATGATTAAATAAGACAACTACTTCTCTGTTAATTAAGGGACAGGCTAACTTAAGGAAACCCCCAAATGCAATATTACAGTGAACTTCTGTCACATGGAACAGTCCTGACCTGGGGTGTGACTCTGCACCAGAACCTTCCCAGTGACCCAGGAACTTTCTCTATCAGAAGAGAGCATGATAGACCTTACTTCCCTCATGGTCCACTGGTTAAGAATGTGGCCATGGGGAGGGAAAACAAGCAATCTCCCTTAAAGGAAGCAACTTTTATTTCCACTGAAATCCCATTGGAACTTAGGTGGACACCCCATGGCTGCAAAGGAAGCTGGGAACTGTAGTCTGTGGGAGGTCTGTGCCCTTCTAAAACAATAGATCCAGTGGGCAGGGGCATAGCTCTTGTGCAAAAAGAAAAAAGGAAAGCATACCAGGGTATAGTTGGTAGTCAGGATCACACCTCCCCAAGTCCTACATCCTCAGACATTAAACCCACTGGTAAAGAATCTGCCTGCAATGCAGGAGACCTGGGTTCTATCCCTGGGTCAGAAAGATCCCCTGGAGAAGGGAATAACTACCCACTCCAGTATTTTCACCTAGGGAATCCCGTGGACAGAGGAGCCTGGCAGGCTATAGTCCATGGGGTCACAAAGAGTCGGACATGACTGAGCCACTAAGTTTCATCCTGAACTTACTTCTGGATAACTTTTGTTCAGCAGCAAGAATTTCAATTCTTATAGATGCAGTTCCCCCCCCCCCACCTCCTGTCCCCCACCTCCACGCTCCTTTGTTGGGGATAATTATAAGAGGTAACTCAGAGTTAGGAAAAGAAAAGAGAAATAATACGCCTTGCCTCCTGAGGGTCTTGGCAAATTCTCCTTCCTGGGCCTGGACCACTTTCCCGTCTTTCAGCCAGTTAATTGCTACCTGTTCTTCAGATGCCAGCTCAAAGCTTCATCCTCAGAAAAGCAGCTCTAGCTCCTTCCCCCCTCTCCCTCCCAATGTAGGTGAGGGCTCCTTTATAATCATCTCACATTACTTTTTTTTTCCAATGTATTTATTTATTTTTGACTGTGCCGGGTCTTTGTTGCTGCGCGGGTTTTTCTCTAGCTGTGATGAGCGGGAGCTACCCTCTAGATGCTGTGCGCAGGCTTCTCATTGCAGTGGCTTGTTGTGGAGCATGCATTATAAGGCATGCAGGCTTCAGTAGTTGTGGCTCCCGGGCTGTTGGGCAGAGGCACCATAGTTACGGTGCACAGACTTAGTTGCTCTGAGCCATGTGGGATCTTCCCAGAACAGGGATTGAACCCATATCTCCTGCAATGGCCGGTGGATTCTTTACCACTGAGCCGCCAGGAAAGTGCTCATATGACTTGTATTCATAGTACTTTCACAGCCGGTAACTAATGTGTAATTGTGTGACTATTTGGTTGATGTGTCCTTGTAGTGCTGGACTCTGAACTTCCAGGGACAGGGGCCATATTTATTGCGCTCACCTCCAGAGATGGAGCTCCATAAATATTTGCTGGATAAATGAATGAATGTTGAGAGAGGAAGGCCGTGGAGCTGTGAGAGAGAGGAAGGAGGCAGAGAAAGAAGTAGCTGACATCTTAGGATGTCATGAATGAGCTGGCAGAGGGGAAGGGCTGAACTTGGGGAAGGGGCAAACCCATTGGTCGTCAGTGAGTTTGATGAGTTCCAGTTCTGTACTCTGGTTCGAAGTTGTCCACATGCAGGGCTGAGAAGGTGAACTCCCTTCCTGGGCAAGTGAGTGCTGATGAGAAATGCTTGCTCAACTCTGGTGATAGGGTTGAGGCTTCTGTGCCTCCATCCAGCAGAGGCTTGGACCCTTAAAAACTGTTGAATTACTAAAACATTATGTATTGGAATTTTCCTAGCCTTTTCTGTGAAATAAAATTACTTATTCCATAACTTCATTCATTGTTTCTGGAAGGAAGCTAAATTCTCAGTCAGAGACTCTTTTATACAGTTTGCTATTTAGTCTAAAATGACACTGACACTTCTTTTTTGCCTTTTAATTTTTTAAAAAAATTATTGATTTATTTTAATTGGAAGATAATTAGTTTAAAATATTGTGATGGCTTTTGCCATACATCAGTATGAATCGGCCGTAGGCATACATGTATCCCCTCCATCCTGAATCCTTCCTCCTACCTGCCTTCCCACCCCACCCCTCCAAGTCATAACAGAGCACCCGCACTGGTTATCTATTTTACATAGTTGTATTTTACATAGTAGTGTTAGTCGCTCAGTCATGTCTGACTCCTTGTGACCCCATGGACTGTAACCCGCCAGGCTCCTCTGTCCATGGAATTCTCCAGGCAAGAATACTGGAGTGGGTTGCCATGCCCTCCTCCAGGGGATCTTCCTGACCCAGGGATCTAACCTGGATCTCCTGCATTGCAGGCAGATTCTTTAACTTAAAAGCTACAGGGAAGTCATCTCTCTTACGTACAGTAATGTATACGTTTCAAAGCTATTCTCTCAAATCATCCCACTCTCTCCTTCTCCCATGACACTGACATTTAAGGGAAATCTGTAATAGGAGTGGTGGTAAAACAAAAGTAATTAGGATTCCATGGTTTCCTATTGTTGATATACTTTTTGATACTATTATTGACATTTGACAAGTGTCCTAGTCAAAAAGGTATATAGCCTATTGACTATTAAATTAAACTTCTGAGATATAGATGTGAGCTGCATTATATATAATATATCTATGTATCTATCTTTTTTTTAAACCTAGATTGCTCAAAGTTTCTGCCTCTTTTGTAGGAATGGTAAGTCCTCTATGAGCAAATATTTTAATTAAACATTAAGAGGGAAACAGCAAGGGTTTACTGCATAGCACAGAGAACCACATTCAGTATCTTATAATAAACTATAATGGAAAAGAATTCAAAAAAAGAATATAGAAGGGGCTTCCCAGGTGGCACTAGTGGTAAAGAACTTACCCACCAGTGCAGGAAACATAAAAAAAGAACATAGATACATACATATGTATGTATAGCCAAATCACTTTGCTGTTCACTTGATGCTAATACAATATTATAAGTCAACTACACTTCAGTAATAAAGTAATTAATTGATTAATTAATAAATACAAAAAAATATTGCGGCTGGTGGAACACTTGGAAAGCATGCCATAAAGGTAGTTGATGTTGAATCACTTATAAAATGAAACCACAGAGAATCTAAAAAAGTGTACTTTCAGTCTTCTGTTTTTTGAACTTTCTCATTTGATGTCTCAGGAAAATAACAGTGAGGCATGCAGTCAAGACTTCTGGAGAATCAGAGGTTTGGGGTTATACTCTGGTGGTTTCTTTTCTTTCTTTCTTCTTTTTAAAAAGATCTTTTGGCCTCGCCTCAAGGCATGTGTACTCTTAGTTCCCTGATCAGGAATTGAACCCATACCCCCTGGCATTGGTAGCACAGATTCTTAACCACTGGACCACCAGGGAAGTCCAACCCTGGTAGTTTCTTGATCTTCTCTTCCTTAGTCTTATTTCCATCTCTATCACCAGGGAATGTGCAGAGCCTGTGGCAACCTACTCTGTGAAAATGCCTCCCTACATCCAGGGATCTATCTATTAATGACCAATGAAGAATTTTTGCACTTTATTTTTGAAATATGAAAGCACTTTATTTAAAAAAATAATAATTTTATTAATTTTTGGCTGGGCTGGGTCTTCATTGCTGCATGTAGGCTTTCTCTAGTGGCAGTGAGCAGGGGTTGCTCTAGCTGAGGTGTGCGAGCTTCTCATTGCAATAGCTTCTCTTATTGCAGAGCCCAGGCTCTAGGGCATGTAGGCGTCAGTAATTGTGGCATGTGGGCTCAGTAGTTGTAGCCCATGGACTTAGTTGCTCTGTAGCATGAGGGATCTTCCTGGATCAGGGATCAAACCTATGTGTCCTGCATTGGCAGGCAGACTACCACTGAGCCACCAGCGAAGCCCTGAAAGCACTTTATAATAAACCACCTTCCTGCCCGTTGTTCAGGTTTTCTCTTTGCAGATGATCTCAGCTTCAAGGAAGTGAGGGGGAAAGGCAGCACAGAAGAATCACAGCCTCTCAATCGTCAGTCTGTTCTGTTGCACTCTGTATAGCGATGGCTCCTATAAAAATCATTAGAAGAGAAAGATATGATTCTGACTTTCCCATACAACACATCTGCTTGGTTTTATTGCCTGAAATTAGTCCATTTTTATTGTGGACATTATTAAAGGAGAGTACTTGGGGAAAAGTCATTTGAAAAAAGACTTTCATGTTCCTTATATCCAGTGATATGCTTTTCAGTTGTGGTTTGAGGAAGACTCTTGAGCATCCCTTGGACAGCAAGGAGATCAAATCAGTCAATCCTAAAGGAAATCAACCCTGAATATTTATTGGAAGGACTGATGCTGAAACTAAAGCTCCAATCCTTTGGCCACCTGATGCAAACAAAGAGCCATCTCACTAGAAAAGACCCTGATGCTGAAAATGATTGAAGGCAAAAGGAGAAGGGGGCAGCAGAGGATGAGATGGTTGGATGGCATCATTGACTCAATGGACATGAGTTTGAGCAAACTCTGGGAGATGGTGAAGGACAGGGAAGCCTGGCATGCTGCAGTCCATGGGGTCACAAAGAATGGGACACCACTTAGCGACTGAACAGCAACAATATCCAGTGATGCTTTGGTACTGTTTGCTGAGTAGTCTCTGGGAGAACATTTGCATTGCAGCTGCTTTACAGTAGGTGGTGTCCCTGCTACCAAGCATATGAAAATGCATCTCAGTGTCCTGATATTTTTAATTCTCATCTGGCAAAAAAGTTAGGTCTGACAAGAGACCTACTTTCAAGTCTATGATTTTTTTTTTTTTTTTTTAGCTGTGCCAACGGCACATGGGATTGTCCCCAACCAGGGATCAAACCTGTGCCCCCTATAGTGGGAATACAGCATCTTAATCACTGGACCACCAGGAAGGTCCCCTAATTTCAAATTTAAATAAACTGTGGAGGTAATGTCTGGGAGCCCCAGGGCTAGAAGCACCAGCCTCAGATGATGACTCCCAAAGCCATCTTTCCAATGTCTGTGTTAACACATTTCCGAAAGAAACTGAAATCAGGGGCTTGGCTTGGTCTGTGTCTCCAGCCTTGGAGGAAGCATGAAGACGAAGCCTCCCTGTGAGCCCTTCGCAAAGCAACGAGGCCCTGGACAGGAGCCCAACACCTTTGTCAGATGTGCTTTCTCTATTGTTCTCCAAATGGCAAGGGATTAAGATGAGGGGGTTGGAGTGGCAATTTTTTTTATTCTTCCTAAGCCAGAAGAGACACTTTTCTTAGAGAGTTGTGGAAAGGAATGCAGAGCACTAAGTGCGTTGGGAGAGTTATCTCAAAACACCTGGAGTGTGTGTCTAATCCATCCTTTAAAACAGCTGACTGCTGCTTCCTCATAGCTGGCCCCCCTGGCCTGGTCCAAATCCCTCCCTTTCACGGCACTGTTCCCCTGGCCTCCAAAGCCTTATTCTTTTAATTTGAGGAAGGAAAGGAGTCTCATGCCCACAGCTACAAGTGGGGTTTGTTCTTCTTGTTGTTGTTGTACATACGTTCTCACAACACAGGCCTTCCATTCCCGCTAATCCTCTTCTCAGGGCCAGAGCTACTCTCTTGACTCGTACCTGGTGGTGGTGGTCCGTGCTGAGTCGTGTCTGACTCTTTGTGACACCGTGGACTGTAGCCACCAGGCTCCCCTGTCCATGGGATTCTCCAGACAAGAATACTGGAGTGGGTTGCCATGCCCTCCTCCAGGGGATCTTCTCAACCCAGAGATCGAACCTGGGTCTCCTGCTCTGAAGCCAGATTCTTTACCATCTGAGCCACCAGGGAAGCCCTGTATAACACACAGAGGAACAGGGGTTTCCACCAACTTGCAAGACAGCTGTGGCAGGCAAAAGAATGCTGCTCCAAAGATACAGATATCCCCAGATTACCTGGCCACTGTGACTGTGTGTCCTCACTTGGTAAAATGAACTTTGGAAGGAATTCCCTGGCAGTCCAGTGGTTAAGACTCTGGGCTTCCACTGCAGGGGGTGCTGGTTGGATCCCTGGTCTGGGAAATAAAGGACTTCCCAGGTGGCTCAGACAGTAAAGAATCTGCATGAAGGAGACCTGGGTTCGACCCTGGGTCAGGAAAATCCCCTGAAGAAGGGAATGGCAAACCACTCCAGTATTCTTGCCTGGGAAAGCCCACAGACAGAGGAGCCTGGCGGGGGCTACAGTCCACGGGGTTGCAAAGAGTTAGACACGACTGAGAAATTAACACACACGCACACACTGGGAACTAAGATCTCACATGCCATGGAGCAACTAAGCCGGAACACCACAACTACTGAATCCCCTGCTCCAGAGTCCATGCACCACAACTTAGATCTCTCATGTTGCGACTAAGACCCGATGCAGCCAAATAAATAAATATAAAAATAAATAAATAGAAGGGAGGCAGGAGGATCAGAGGCAGAGATGTGACAGCAGAAGCAGAAGCTGATGCTGAAATGATGTGCTTTGAAGATGAAGGAAGGAACCACGAGCCAGGGAATATAGGTGAGCTGGAACAGGCAAGGCAATGGGTGAAATTCTCCCCTAAAGCTTCTAAAAGGAATGTAGCCCTGTTGACACTTTGATTTTAGGACTTCTGACCCCCAGAACGGTCAGATCATAAATCTGTGTTTTTTTTTTAGGCCACTCAGCAGCAATGGAAAACCAATACCAGAGGACAGGGGCTAACAGCGCTGCTCGGCTGGACTCTATTCTAAGTGCTTCTTTCCACAAGCAACAGAGCTCCGTCTCACAGCCACGCCATGAGTAACTGTTATTACTAACTGCATTTTACAGTTGAAGAAACTGAGACAGAAGGATTTCAGGGCCAAGATCCTATGGCTTGGACGGTCAAGGTCAGTATTTTTAAAGCGAGTTTCTCAGGATTCAGAATGTGTGTACTAAACCACACACTCTTTTGTTTCCCAAGAAGGTGAAAGGCTTCAGGGATGGTCAGCAAGAAGAAGGTGTATGAGCCACATGCCACCCCAAAAAGACATTTTACTCTATAGCTTTGCCATCATTTCCCACAAAATATCCTAGAAGACGAGACAAAAATGAAGACCCCTCTCATGGTATCCTTCTGCCCTCTGCCCAAGGAACCAACTTACCCAGATCACAAAATGTTGCATGCTAGGTCACTTCAGTTCTGTCCATTTCTTTTGGGACCCCTAGGACTGTAGCCCGCCAGGCTGCTCTTCCCATGGAATTCTCCAGGCAAGAATACTGGAGTGGGTTGCCATGCCCTCCTCCAGGGGATCTTCCTGATCCAGGGATCAAAGCTGCATCTCTTAGTCTCCTGAATTGGCAAGTGGGTTCTTTACCACTAGCGCCACCTGGGAAGCCCAGGTCACAAAACAGCCTAGTGTAAAAGAACAAACATGTGGCAACTGATTACACATGAAGATGGGTTGTGAACTATTTTTTAGCAGAAGGTGCCTACACTATAACATGCAATAAGAGATCCTTTACATGTGACAATGAGCTTTTAATTGTCTTTTAAAATTTTATTTTGAAGCTTGTTGAGTGAGTAATGATCACATTTTCTGTTAGGACAAAATACTCAGGTGTGTCATTTAGAATACTGATGACCATTTTTGTATGAAAACACACATACATGCTACTTTAACAGAAAGGTTAGAAAATGAAGTTAAAAGAATGTTCTAGAAACTATAATTAAAGAAATGAAAAACAGAAAATAAGAAAGTATCAAGCCAGAAGATCCAACATCCAGTCATATGAATTAAAAAAAGTAGTTAAGAAAATGGAAGAAAGGAAAGTATAAAGAAATCATACATGAAAATTTCCCAGTTTTGAAGCTTCAGGTATCTCAGTTAAAAAGTTCCATTGACAGGTCAGGACATTGAATGATACATTCAAATTCCACCAAGGCACATCATCATGAAATTTCTGCATTAGGAATGGAGAGAATATTCTGAAAGTTATAACAGTAAAAGCTCAAAGTCACACACAGAGGATTGCATTAGATAGCAATGATAACTGGATAATTGAGGGAGAAATATAGAAGTGTCTTCAAAACTTGGAGAGATAGCCAAAAATGGGAAACAACCCAGGGGTCTATTAACTGATGAGTAGATGAATAAAAGTGGTATAGCAATACAAGGGAGTATATTTGGCAATACAAAGAAATGAGATACTGATACATGCTACAACATGGATCAACCTTGAAAACATGAAGCTAAGAAGTTAATTACAAAAGACCATATATTGTAAGATTCCATTTATAAGGCGGAGGGAGGCAGGAAATGGAAGTGACTGCTAACAGGTATGGAATTTCTTTGGGGATGATGAAAATTGTTTCAACTGGTATCTCGAGGCTATTCTGTGTTCCAAAGTATCGTTTCCACTCATTTGTCTGTTATAACTTTGCTGTTTTGTGTGCTAAAATCTCTTGTTTTCAAGAATCATCAGAGTAAGACTTCTCTCATGGTACAGTGGGTAAGAATCCACCTGCCATTGCAGGGGACACAGGATCGATCCCTGGTCTGGGAAGATTCCACATGCCGCACAGCAGCTAAGCCTGCGGGCTGGCTACTGAGCCCACGCTCTGGAGCGTATGTGGTGCAACTACGGAAGCCCATGTGCCTAGAGCCCGCGCTCCACAGCAAGAAAGCCACCACAATGAGAAGCCAGGGAGTACCAAAGAAGAGCCGCCCAACTAGAGAAAGCCCACACTCAGCAACAGAAAACCCAGAGAAGCTAAAAAAAGAAAAAGAATCATCAGACTAGATGGAAGTGTCTTTTGGAAAGGGTTGCCTTTATTATTAACTAACATATCAGTTATCAGTTAATACTGTTACGAGGGTTTAGCTGCCTTATGAAATATAAGAATCTCCCAGACCCAAGTCTGTCAGCCATGGGTGCTTGTACCCACTCACCTGTCCTTCACAGGCCAGTTATGACAATGGAAACAAGTCTTTCCAGGTGACCAAGGAAGGGGTCAAGGCACACAAGTAGGGAAGGCGCAAGCTCTACTTGCAGCGGAGGTAACAAAGAGAACAATATATCTCGTATTTATCTATGCATGCAAAGACATTTCAAAAATCATTTGATTCATTTATCTACCTATCATTTTGCTTAAATGATACACGGTAATGAAAACTGGATGCAGGTACTCTGCCAGGTGCAGGAATACAGGGGTGAACAAGCCATCGCCCACCCCTGGCCAGCTTTTGGTCTCTTGAGAAAAGTAGAAAGATGTTTGAGACCTGATTCCTCATATATTTGCCAAACTTGATCTATCCCAGATCACTCTTCTGTCAGTCTACCCCTTTAGTGCCATTAACTGAATATTTTTAAAGTAGCTGTAGCAGGTGTTAGGGGTTAATTGTTCCATGGTGTGTGGGATCTTAGTTCCTCAACCAGGGATCAAACCCATGTTCCCTGCAGGGCAAGGCAGATTTTTAACCACCAGGGAAGTCCCACCATTACTTGAAGAGTAAGGCAGCTCTTCTTTTCTTGGTAAAATATGTTAGATGGGAGGGTCACATGAGCTGGGATGGGCCCCCTTTGACTGTCTGGAATGATACAGCCCATGAGGTTTGGCTAAGCCTGCATCATTCAGCAAATACTTTTTGAGCAGCTTCTATGGGCCAGGTTTATGGAACAACACAGAAGAGGTTCCTTCGCTTTTTCTGGAAGGGTGGGTGAGGGGGAAGGTGAAGGGCAGGCCTCTCTCTGAAGAATGAGAACTAGACAGCCAGGCAATGAGTTGGGGAAAAGGTAATTTTCAACACACTGCATTGGAGGCTGACTTTATCAAATCTACTTCACAGAGAACGAATCTAGCTCCCAGATACTGAGGTCCTGAAGCCTTCAGTTGGCAAAGAAGACATTCAGCCCCACCCAGCCCCCTCCACCTTGGCCATTCTGTCTGCCAACCCACTGTGTCAGCTGGACGTGAAAATGCAGAGGACCATGCCGTCAGACTGGAGGGTGAGGGAGAGGTCCAAACTGAACATTAAAGGATGAGAAGGAGGTAGAGAGGACCCAGAGCCACAGGGTGAGGGGTCTCCTTCCTTCTCTGCTCCTCTCTGGCCATTTCCTCTGAGCACTGCACCTACTCAGGGAAGATGACCCCTGCAAAGAATGGAGTCTTATTCTTGCGTCAAGAGAAGGCACAGATAAAACATTGGCACTGTATTTTTTTAATGTAATTATTTTTGGCTGCACTGGGTCTTCATTGATGCACACAGGCTTTCTCTAGTCGTGGCGAGCAGGGGCTACTCTCTAGCTGTGCTGTGAGGACTTACTGTGGTGGCTTTCTTTTTGTAGAGCACAGGCTCCAGGGGGTGCAGGCTCAGTAGTTGTGGCGCACAAGTCTATTTGCCCCGCAGCATGTGGAATCTTCCCAGACCAGGGATCGAACCCATATCCTCTGCATTAGCAGGTGTATTCTTAAGCACCAGACCACAAGGGAAGTCTTGCACTGGCTTTTGAGCATTGGAGAAGAGTGTGAGAATCTCCTCTAGCCAAGCTTGCCAGCCAGGGATGCTTGTGTCTCCTTAGCTGGCCTTCAAAGGTCAGTGACAGGTGATAGGAATATATCTTTTCAGGTGGCCAGGAAGGGAGGACAGAG
The DNA here is from genome assembly GCF_019320065.1 of Cervus canadensis. Classification (NCBI taxonomy): domain Eukaryota; kingdom Metazoa; phylum Chordata; class Mammalia; order Artiodactyla; family Cervidae; genus Cervus; species Cervus canadensis. Next base: position 46,082,467 of record NC_057390.1, read on the forward strand.
GGAAAACACACAGCTCTCTGCACGGGAGAGAGGATGGCTCTCGTGTTGTGCCTGGAAACATTAATGCCCATTCATAAAAAGCTGGGCTTTCACAAAGTGCAAGGCCCTCAGTCTGTCATCAGGTGGGTGGGGAAACGGGACTCCCACCTGAGCCATCCTTCTTCTTCAAGATGCTTCACCAACCGAGCCTCTGAGAACCATAAATAAAGACCACTGCGAACTGCTTTTCTGTCTGACCCTTTAACCTGAAATAAAAATAAAGCTTGGAGAATGTCATCATGACTCAAGGTTCCTTTATGGGCTCCTCCTTCCCTTACCTGTTGACAGGTGGCTGCCAGAGACCTCACAGTTACCTTTGATTTAGCTGTAACAGCATCTCCACACTTAGCCAAGGTCTGCCCTGTAATCCTCTCTGGAGCTGAAGTCAATCTGTGTGGTAACCTGAGAGCCAGCTCTGGGCTGCGGATGATGTCACTGTCTGTTAACACAGGACTGGAATGACCAAGAAACTCATGCTCCGGACAATGGAGTGGGAGGTCACTCTCAAAACCAGAGGTCGGCTCAAATGTTAAGCAAATTTTCAAAGTAAAAAGGAAGATTTATTCCCATACACCCTTTTATAAACTCCTGAGGTAGTTCAATGCTTGCTTTCAGAGAATTAAGAATGGTTTTATTCTGAATCAGAAATCCGTATCTGAGAAGTCTGAATGTATTATGGAGATAAAGGTGGAAAATTTGAAAATTGGAGCCGAAAATTATGGACATAAATGAGCAAAACCTCCAACTGGATTTTAAACCATTATTTGTCTCCACTCAAGCCCTAAACTGAGTTTGTATTAGTAAGTGTTACCCTTGCATTTGTTTGTCTGAGTACAGTTCTGGGTAGAGAAGAACGTTTTTTAAAAAAATTATTATTATTATTATTATTTGGCTGAACCACAAGGCATATGGGATCTTAATTCCCTGAACAGGGATTGAACCCACTCCTCCTGCAGTGGAAGCTCATTCTATTAACTACTGGACCTCTAGGGAAGTCTGGAAAAGGATTTTATTTGTCCTTAACTTATTTGGTGTCCTGGAGGGAATCATATAGAAATTTCTTTGTGTTAAATAATATCTACTAAACACAGCAAAACTAAGGTCCTTTTTTTATAGGACAAATGAGCTATATTGCTTAAGCCGTTGACAGGGATGTGTGTGTGTGTGTTCACATTTTGCTTTGTTTTAAATGTGGGGCAAGGATTAAACAATTTCTGGCTTTACATTTTATGACCACATCTAATTCAGTGTTCTCCTTCCCTACTGTATGTCTATTAATGCTATAATAAATTACCACAAATTTAGTGACTTAAAGCAACACAAATTTATTCTCTTGCAATACTGGAGGTCAGAAGTGTAAAATCAAGGTATCACTAGGGTTGCATTCCTTCTGGAGTTTTCAGGGGAGAATTCGTTTCTTTGCCTTTTCCAGTTTTCAGAGGTCACTTGCATTCTTAGGCTCGCAGTCCCTTCCCTCCATCTTCAAAGTGCACCACTCCAAACTCTGCTTCCATCCTCCACTTTTTTTTTTTTTTTTTTTTGACTCTGACCCTCTAGCCTCCGTCTGACAAGGACCCTGGTGATTACAATGGGCCCACCTGGATAATCCAGGGATAATCTCTCACTTGGAGATCCTGAACTTAATCACACTTGCAAAATCTCCTTTAACATGTAAAGTAACATATTGCCAAATTCTAGAAAGTAGAACCTTAGTATCTTTGCAAGGCCAGTATTCAGCCTACGCACCAACTATTGCAAGTATTTACAAAACTGGGAACTGGAAGTAGGGCTTTCAGGAGCAATAGTTAAGATGCAGGCAAAGAGTTGTTTATGCACCTGGCACGCTCTCCTTAGCTCACTGGAGATAGCAAGCTTTTCTGTCTGAACCTCAGCCCAAAGCCTTCTACCTAGCAAAGTCACCACTGCTCTGCCCCTCGCTATGGCATGGTTGAAAGGGATAGGACTTAATATGACTTTAAGTGAGACTGTTTAACAGTTTCCTCAGATGTAAAAGGTGAATAAGAAGACGCAAGAGACTTGGGTTCGATCCCTGGGTCGGGAAGATCGCCTGGAGTAGGAAATGGCAACCAGTTTCAGTATCCTTGCCTGAAAAAATTCCCATGAACAGAGGAGCCTGACGGGCTACTGTCCAGGAGTGACAGAGCCGGACACAACTGAGCACACACAAAAGGTAACAACACGCATTCCGCAGCGCCTCCAGCGGATGAATGAGGTTGGTGCTAACAGCGCTTCATAAACTAAAGACTGGGTAGAAGTATATTTCAGTCAGACTCGGGGTATAAACTACATAACTGGAAGACTGTTAGAGGAAGAGGCTTGCGAGCCATCATTACTAACCCTCATGACAGATGTGATGTCTCAGGTTTATCTGGCTTCACCTGGCTGGACTATGGCTGGAACCTAGATATCTGGACTCCTGGCTCGGTGTTCTTCCCATTGCATGCTGATATAATGGTGATGTGCTAAACTCTGTACACAGTGATCCATTTACTGGGCTGCTCTCTCCAGGTTTGTCCTGGGTCCCCCTCCATCGTCACTGCCAACCAGACTTCAGCCACCACCCTCCTGCTGTGTTATTTAAAGGGTGAGTAAGGCACCGTAGAGTCTGCTTGCAGTGCAGGAGACTCAGTTTTGATCCCTAGGTCCGGAAGATCCCCTGGAGAAGGAAATGGCAACCCACTCCAGTATTCTTGCCTGGAAAACCCCATGGACAGAGGAGCCTGGTGGGCTACAGTCCACGGGGTCGCTGAGAGCCAGACACGACTGAGCGACTTCACTTTAAGGCGCCATGTGTCTCCCTCTTCTCTGTTTCTCACACTGAGTGTTTGCTTGATCATCTCTTCTCCAGCTCCTACTTTGTTTCAAATCCTTTAGTGATCTCTTGCTTTTCACCATTTTCAGCCTCTCCCTAGTTGCCTCTGCCTCCAAACTCAAACAATGCCACTGCATTTGTCATGTGCAGGATGATTAGTTCCTAATCACAGCTTTGCACAGTATTTAAAATGTGTCAAACCTTTATTTTACACTTGATTTTTTTATTAAGTAACAATTTACATACGTTAAGTTCAGCGTGTTTTTAGTGTACAGGTCTGTGAGTTTTGACAAACATATGTAGAGGTGTAACCTTTGCTTTGCCAACAAACGTCCGTCTAGTCAAGGCTATGGTTTTTCCAGGGGTCGTGTATGGATGTGAGAGTTGGACTGTGAAGAAAGCTGAGTGTTGGAGAAGACTCTTGAGAGTCCCTTGGACTGCAAGGAGATCCAGCCAGTCCATCCTAAAGGAGATCAGTCCTGGGTGTTCATTGGAAGGACTGATGTTGAAGCTGAAACTTCAATACTTTGGCCACCTCATGCAAAGAGTTGACTCATTGGAAAAGACCCTGATGCTGGCAGGGATTGAGGGCAGGAAGAGAAGGGGACGACAGAGGATGAGATGGCTGGATGGCATCACCGACTCGATGGACATGAGTTTGAGTAAACTCCAGGAATTGGTGATGGACAGGGAGGCCTGGCGTGCTGTGATTCATGGGGTCGCAAACAGTTGGACATGACTGAGCAACTGAACTGAACTGAACTGAACTGAACCACCCCCACAAATGAGGAATGAAACAAATTCCTTATGGACAGGTTTTTTAGTATTGTATCTGAAAAATCTTTGCCTATCCCGAAGATTTTCTTCTATATTTTTTTCTGTAAGTTTTATAGCGTAAGATTTTACATGTTAGGTCTGTGATTCATTCTGAGTTAAATATTACAAGGTATAGAATGAGATTCTATTGTTTACCTTATATACTATAATCTTGCTAAACTTTAGTTTTTGGAGCCCTTTTGTATATTCTTTTTTATTTTTTACATAGGTAATTCTGTTTTCTGCAAAAAGTGACAATTTCTTCTTTTCCAGTATCTATGGATTTTGCTTCTTTTTCTTGACTTATTGCATTAGCTAGGACTCCAGTGACATTGAATAGGACTGGTCAGAATGGATATCCTTGCCTTGTTTCCAATCTTAAGGGGAAGGTATGTAGTTTTATACCATTGAGGAAGATGTTAGCTGTAGGTTTTCTAGTTGAGGAAGTTCCCCTATAAGTCTACTTGACTAAGAGTTTTTGTCAGGAACATGTGTTTAATTTTGTAAATACTTTTTCTGCATCTTTTGAAATGATGATAGGGTTTTTTCTCTTTAGTCTGTTAATTTGATGAATTATTAACTGATTTTCAAATGTTAAACTCTTCACTCCCAGAATAAACCCCATCTAGTCCTGAAGAATTATCTTTTTTAAAAGACTATTTCTGGATTTGATTTTCTAAAATTTTGGTAAGAATTTTTATGTCTATGTTCATGAGAGATATTACTATGTTTTCTTTTCTGGTAAGGTCTTTATCTGGTTTTGATATAAGGATAACGTCACTTCACAAAATAAATTGGGAGATGTTTCATTGTCTTCAATTTTCTGGAAGAGTTGGCATAGAATTGGTGTTTTCTTCCTAAATGCTTGATAGAATTCACCAGTGGAGCTAAGTAGGCCTGAAGCTTTCTTTGTGGGAAATTTTTAATTATGAATTCAGTTTCTTTAATAAATATAAGACCATTCAGGTTATTATTTCTTCTTAAGTATGTTTTAGTAGTTTGTATCTTGCAAGGACTTTGTCTATTCATCTAAGTTGTTAAGTTTACTGACATGAAGTTATCCACTTTTTTTTTATGGCTGCCCTGGGGCTCTGTTGGGTTTGGGCCGGCTTTCTCTAGTTGTGGCAAGCAGAGGCCACTCTCTAGTTGTGGTGCAAGGGCTGCTCACCGCGGCGGCTTCTCCTGGTGCAGAGCACAGGCTCTAGGTGCTCAGGCTTCAGTAGTTGCAGCACGGTCTCAGCAGTTGTGGCGCTGCAGCTTAGTTCCTCCGCGGCATATGGAATCTTCCTGGGCCAGGGATCAAACCTGTGCCCCCTGCATTGGCAGGCAAATTCTCATCTACTGCACCACCTGGAAAGCCCTGTTTGTAGTTTCTTATTATCCTTGCTATATTTCTAGGATTTGTAGTGGTATTCCCTCTCTCTCATTCTTGATGTTTGTTTGTTTTTCTCTTCTTTTTTAAAATCTTTAACCATGAGGCATGTGGGATCTTAGTTCCCCAAACAGGAATTGAACTTGTGCCCCCTACACTGGCAGCATGGAGTCTAACCACTGGACCACAGGGGAAGTCCCGTGATATTTGTAGTTTATCTCTCTCATGAATCTAGCTAAAGATTTACCAGTTTTATTAATCTCCAAAAACCATTTTTGGTCTCATTGATTTTCCCTATTGTTTTCTTGTTTATTTTTGCTTTGAACTTTATTTTTTCCGCCTTTTCCTGGTTCCTTTGACTTTAATTTGATCTTCTTTTTCTACTTTCTTAAGGTGAAATCTGAGAGCATTAATTTAGATAGGTTACTTGGTGGAATATAGGATGTTCAGTTGAATTTTAATTTTACATAAAAAATGTTTTAATTTATCTTAAATATTGCATGGGACATACACTAAATAAAATTTTATTATTTATCTGAAATTCAGTTGAGTATCCTGTATTTTTGTTTGCTAAGCCTGGCAACCCTAACTTAAGACATTTCTTCATTTCTACTATAGGTATTTAAGGTCAAAGATCTCTAAGTGTTATCTGTATCATACAAATTATGATGTTACATTTTTGTTTTCATTCAGTTTAAAATACTTTTTAACTTCCCTTTTTAAATTTCTTCTTGAGTTTTTAAAAGTGTGTTGCTTAGTTTTCTAATGCTTGGAGAGTTCCCAGAGAGTTGATTAATTTCTAATTTAATTCTATTGTGGTCTGAGAACATGCTTTGTATGATTTAAATCCTTTAAAATTTCTTGAGACTTGGAAACTTCCCTTGCAGTCGAGTAATGAAGACTCCATGCTTCCACTATGGTGGGCATGGGTTCAATCCCTGGTAGGGGAATTATTCCTAATGGTGCATGGCGTGACCCAAAAAAAAAAATTTTTTTTTTCCTTTTCTTGAGACTTGTTTTATGGCCCAGAACATAGTCGACCTTGGTAAATGTTCTATGTGAATTTGAAAGGAATGTATATTTTGCTACTGTTGGACACAATATTCTATAAATGTTAAATAGATTAAATTTGTGAATTGTATTAATCAAATCTTCTATGTCCTTACTGATTTTCGGTCTACTTGTTCTATCCAACATTGATAGATGAGAATTGACATTTCCAACTTTAACTGTAGGTTCATCTATTTCTCCTTGTATTCCTCTCCATTTTTACTTTATTTTCAAAGTTGTGATATTAGATGCACAAACATTTAGGATTGTTCTGTATTCTTGTTGAGGCGACCTTTTCATTATTATCTTTATCTCTGGAATCTGAAATACTTATCTGATATTCATATATCCATACCAACCTTTATTTCAGTGTTAGCATGGTATATATTTTCCTATACTTTTATTTTATTGTATCTTTATATTTAAAGTGGATGTCTTGTAGGCAACACCGACTTTCTGACAAAAGTCAGAAATCGAATAGTTTCTGACTTTTGTGATGTTTAGGTGTTTATCTTGTATTTACGTGTCAGACATTTAAAGTAGCTCTTTTGCCTGAAAGAAGGAATACCAAGACACATATATTGAATGGAAAGGCTGGTCTTGAGTCCTGTAAAAAAAAAAAAAAAAATGTTTTCAAGATTCGCATTTCAGTTTTGGCGTATTTATTTATTTGCATTTAATCTCAAACTTGAATAAATAAAATAGCACCAGGTCTTAAAATTCATACTCTTGGCTCCACCCCTGAAGAGACTAATAGGAGTGCGGGTCTGTTCCTGGAGCCTGTACTCTGTGATGCACACTACCCCTCCCTCTGCCATCACCATGCAGAGGATTCTCAGATCAAGGCTCCAACACTGGGACACTGAACAAATATCCTGGAGTTCACCTTCTCATACCCAGCTGTGTGACAGCTTGAGCTAACTTCCATTTAACTCAAGTCCATTTCCACTGACAGAAGTTGAACATTTAGGGAGGCAAATTTATTTTTCAGGGCTGGATCTTCATCCTTTAGCAGAACTTATGTCACCAAGAAATAGAAGAACAGAGGCAGCTACTAAGCAAGGTCTGGTTTTTTCAGTAGTCATGTGTGGATGTGAGACTTGGACCATAAAGAGAGCTGAGCACTGAAGAATTGATGCTTTTGAGTTGTGGTGTTGGAGAAGACTCTCAAGAGTCCCTTGGACTGCAAGGAGATCCAACCAGCCAATCCTAAAGAAAATCAGTCCTGAATATTAATTGGAAGGACTGATGCTGAAGCTGAAACTCCAATACTTTCGCCACCTGACTCAAAGAACTGACTCATTGGAAAAGACCCTGATGCTGGGAAAGACTGAAGGTGGGAGGAGAAGGGGATGACAGGATGAGATGGTTAGATGGCATCACCAACTCGATGGACATGAGTTTGAGTAAGCTCCAGGAGTTGGTGATGCACAGGGAAGCTTGGTGTGCTGCAGTCCATAAGGTCACAGAGTTGGACACAACGGAGTGACTGAACTGAGCTGAACTAATCTAATGAAGACAAAAGGTTTGGATGACTTATTCATTTGTATTTATAAGAGCATATGTACCCACAGGGAAGTATCCTGTGTTCACCAATCATCTATCTTGAAACTATTTCCCCCTTTTCTTTCTTTCTTTTTTTTTGTTGGAAATTTTTTTGCTCTTGCTGGTTTCTTCCTCTGGAATGTGCTTTTTCTTCCCTCCCTTATCATCGTTCATCTGAATTCTGCCCATTCTTTAAGATCTAGCCTAAATAATTCCTTTTCACAAGTCTGCCTCCCAGACTTACTACTATAAAGATAGGGCTGTGTGTGTGTGTGTGTGTGTGTGTGTGCGCGCGCAAGTCACTCAGTCGTGCCCAACTCTTTGCAACCCCATGGACTGTATAGTCCATGGAATTCTCCAGGCCAGGATACTGGAGTGGGTAGCCATTCTCCTCTCCAGGAGATCTTCCCCAGGGGATCTTCCCAACCCAGCGATCGAACCCAGGTCTCCTGCATTACAGGCAGATTCTTTACCAGCTGAGCCACCAAGGAAGCCCAAAGGCTGGTTCAGCTAACTAGTCATTGGTAAATTGATTTTCACCCAGTGGTCTGCTGGGCCCGTGACATTATAACAAATCAACAGTCTTAGAAACCAGACGTGAAGTGAAGAGAAGAACATTTTTTAAGTTCTCCAGTACTGGTTCCCTGGAGGATGCTGGGTTAGGTAGAAATCCCACCTGCCAGGGCAGGTACTGAGAAGGAACAAGTATAAGAAGAGAATATTGCTGAATGCAGCACATTAAAGCTTTTTTTTTTTTTTTAATTTCCTGGTGCTAGTAATTATATACATAAATAAATTCAATAAGCTTTACCATTCCAGCAGCAAGGAATCATTCAGCATCTCCCACACCTGGAATTTTCAAATATAGTCTCAGCCTGTTTGAGATAGGAGTTGGGCCCATAAAGAGACAGTGATGTGAAAATCTGGGGCAATCAGAGAAGGCTTCTGGGGGGGCAAGTGGCATTTGAGCTGGCTGATTGCTGAAGAAGGAAGAATGAGCATTTGGGACAGAATTTTAAGAAAGGAAGATGACAGATGGTAAGGAGAAAAAAATCGTTTTGGAAAATGAATGGAAATGGTAGATGAAACTGGAGAAATGGAGAGGCAAGGTTGGGACCAGGCCATGAAGAGCCTAAGATGTCCAGATTTCCTAATCTGTAAGAAGCCAGGATGCTTCCAGTAGGTGATGAGACCTCTTAAGTTTACTCAGGGTCTAAAGGGAGCCATACAGAGATACAGAGACAGTATCTTTCATTTGTAGAGCAATTAAGTCAGCATTTGATTTTTCTTTTAAATGCTTGTTGAAGTTTCTATGCCATTTCACCAAGGATAGGCAGTGATCCGTGCACAAACCAAGCAGGGCAAGAAGATAGATCACCCAGAGAAGGGACTCTGTTTATCCACAAACACCCTGACAACTTGCAGTGATGGAAGAGGAGACACAGCCAAAATGTCAGGTGGAATAGGCAACAGTCAAACTGGCAATGCTTCTCATATACCTCTCAGCTTTATTTGTTCTTTTCCTAACAATGTTTCTGGCCCCTTGTGACTGCTCAGTTTTCTATGTGAATGACACTAATGCAGAGATCTCTTCAAAGTCTTCCTTCAAGCAGATGTTTATGCACCACCGAATACAACCCAGACAGTTTCAAATCCAGGAATAAACCCAGGAAGACAAAATAGGGATGTCAGACTTCCCAAATTGTATTACTAAAATATGTGCCCCTATGTAGCATCTCCCCAGCTATCATTCAAACTATGTCCAAGCTGTTTTTGGTCCTCATGTAATTCAATGTATTTCACACTCAATATTCAGTATAGAATAGTATCTAGTATAGACAGTAGACATTCTTGTGGTGGTTATTTGAATCTATACTTGATAGTAGGAGTCTCCTCATAGAAATAAAACATGAGAAAGATTATGAAAGGAGGACTGGACAGATGGAGCTTGCATATTTTAAATACTAATTCAGATCATTGGTAGAAAGTTTCTTTAGAAAAAAACAAATTTATGTAGGCTGGCATCCGGACTGGAGTCTCTGTTGGTCCCTATACGTTTATCTTCCTAGAATCTGACCTTGTTCTCTGTTTGGTATCAGTTCAGTTCAGTTCAGTCGCTCAGTCATGTCCGACTCTTTGTGAGTATATGTGTTTGATATAGGCAGCATTAAAAGTTAGTTGGGGACTTCCCTGGTGGACTATTGGTTAAGACTCCACACTCCCAATGCAGAGGGCCCAGGTTCCATTCTGGTCCGGAAACTAGATCCCACATGTCTCAACTAAGACTTGGCACAGCCAAATAAATACATAAATATTTTTAAAAGTTAGTTGGGGGATAAGAGTCCGTGTGGCTACGAAAAAAACTTGAAGAAAACATGCGTTTTGACCTTATGGATGTCAGTATCCTGTTATGCTATCGTGCTACTGTGTTTTAAATTTAATTTTCTTTTTTAATTGAAGTGTTGTTGATTTACAATGTTGTGTTAGTTTCAGGTGTGCAGCAGTGATTCAGATATACATATATACACATCTATTCTTCTTCTGATTCTTTTCCCTTGTTAGTTATTACAAAATATTGAGTATAGTTCTCAGTGCTCTACATGTAGGTCTTTGTTGATTATCTATTTTATACATCCTGGTTGGTTATCTATTTTACACATACATGTGCTGTGCTTAGTCGCTCAGTCATGTTCGACTTTTTCCGACCCTGTGGACTGTACCCCGCCAGGCTCCTCTGTCCATGGGGATTCTCCAGGCAAGAATATCAGAGTGCCATGGGTTGCCATGCCCTCCTCCAGGGGATCTTCCCAACCCAGGGATCGAACCCAGGTCTCTCATATTGTAGGCTGATTCTTTACCCTTTACTGTCTAAGCCACTAGGGAAGTCCATTATATATACTAGTCAGTTATCTATTTTATATATGCTCAGACTCCCAGTCATGTCTGATTCTTTGCAACCCCATGGACTGTAGCTCACAAGTTTCTTCTGTCCATGGGATTTTCCAGGCAAGATTTTATATATACTGATTATCTATTTTAAAGATTCTGGTGGTATCTATTTTATATAAAATGTTAACCCCAATGTGCTACAGTTTTTTAAGATGTTGTTCTTGGGAGAAAATGGGGAAAGGGTACATAGAATCTACATATTTCTTTCTCTTTCTTTCTTTTTTTTGGCAACACTGTGTGGCATATGGAACTTTCCCAACCACCCAATCAGAGATTGAATCCATGATCCTTACAGTGGAAGCTCAGACTCTTAACCACTGGACCACTGGGAAATCCTCTGCATATTTCTTAAAACTATGCTAGTCTATAACTATCTCAATAAGTTTAATTTTTTAAAGCTCAAAAAAATTTATACAATATTATAAACTAATACATGTATATCGGACTGCAAGGAGATCCAACCAGTCCATCCTAAAGGAGATCAGTCCTGGGTGTTCATTGGAAGGACTGATATTGAAGCTGAAACTCCAATATTTTGGCCACCTGATGGGAAGAGCTGACTCATTTGAAAAGACCCTGATGCTGGGAAAGATTGAGGGCAGGAGGAGAAGGAGATGGCAGAGGATGAGATGGTTGGATGGCATCACCAACTCAATGGACATGGGTTTGGGTAGACTCCGGCACTTGGTGATGGACAAGGAGGCCTGGTGTGCTGTGGTTCATGGGGTCGCAAAGAGTCAGACACGACTGAGCGACTGAACTGAACTTGTTTATCAGAAAACTTAGAAAATATTCAAATGTAGAAAGGAAAGAAAGAACACAGAGTTCCACCAATCTAAGACAATTACTGGTAACATTTTGGTGATTTATTTCTAAACTTTTTTTTTCCTGCACAAGATTTTGAAATCTTTCTTAAATAAGAAGAAAATAAACTTCTGTATAAGTGTTTAGACACAGAGAAGCAGTGCAAGTCTCTGAGAATTACTTCTCACATGCAGAGCACACCCTTGGACTAATGTCACCCAACACCTGGATTCCGGAAGCTTTAAGATGAAACTGAACCCAGGCTTCTATTTCCTTAGTCAACAGTGAGCCCCTCTTCTGTGCCTTGCGCAGTACCTGCCAGGCACAAGGTAACCTAAAAAACCACCCAGTTCTCCACTTAAAAAGCCACTCAGCTGGCTGAGTGTGAAAGCCAAGATGAGCTAAACCAAAACTTACTAGCTCTAGAACCCAGGAGCATTCATTAGTCAACAGAGAATTTGACTGACAGCAAAGGCAGTACCCAAGTCTGGAGTATAAATGGAAATCACGGAGAGAAAACAAATATTTTTCTCAATTAAACAAAACCATAGGGACTTCTCTGGCGGTCCAGGGGTTAAGACTCTGCACTTCCACTGCAGGGGACACAGGTTCAATCCCTAGTCAGAAAACTCTCTTGCATACTATGCAGTGTGGCCAAAGACAAAAACAACACCCACATGTGGTCATTGCTCAAAAGATACAACAGGATGTTCAGCTACAAGAGCATGACCAAATTGCCTCCTCGGGTAAACTTCCTCCAGTTTCTGGATCCTACTTCTGAAAAAGTAGGATCTACTTTTTCCTACTTTTTCCCCAAAAGGAACGGACCAGTAGTGGAGACAGGTAGCCAGATCGTTCATCCATTTCCATGTCTCTCAGCTCCCCTGGACACTAATAACACCACCATTACTTATTGATGGCAGCTGAAGTCCAGAGAGGTCCAGGAACATCTGCAAGTCCACACAGCCCAGCAAGTAACTTTTTGTGTGTGTGGTTGTTTTTTTTTTTTTTTTTTTTTTTTGCTTTTCTGTGTGTTTTCTTTTGGTCATGCTACTAAGTTCCCCAACCAAGGATTGCACACCCGCCCCCTGCATTGGAAGTGTGTAGTCTTAACCACTGGACCACCAGGGAAATCGCCAGCCCAGGAATTGTTGAAGCCTATGTCCAAATGGTCCTTGAATAAAGAAATGCCTCATCTCTTGGAGCAAAATCATTGCCCTACTGGGGATGGAGGGGCATAGGGGAACATAGCTATCACCCTATCAGCCTTTCAAAAAGCTGTATCTACACATCAAAAGGTCTTCCCAGGTGTCTCACTGGTAAAGAATTGCCTGCAGTGCAGCAGTCTAAGGAGATACAGGTTCGTTCCCCAGGTTGGGAAAAACCCCTGGAGGAGGGCATGGCAACCCACTCCAGTATTCTTGCCTGGAGAATCCCATGGACAGAGGAGCCTGGCGGGCTATATATAGTCCATAGGGTCACGAAGAGTCAGACACGACTGAAGCAACTTAGCACGCACACATCAGAAAGCAGTAGCTCCACATTTTATTCTGCCTTCAGTAGCTAATCACTTGCATCAGTGTCTTCTTCAAAATGTAAAGGCAGATAGTTTATTTCACAGTTGCACCGGGTAAGAAATGGAAGCCTGGAGTCCTAGGGAGCCCATGTTTTTGTCTGCAGGCTACATCTTCGACAAGGATGCTAATGACATCCCTGCTCTTTTCTAGGACTTCTGATCTCTAAAATTAAGATGAAAGTAATTTTGATGACTGTGGTGGGGTAGGGTGTAGGGTGCGGGGGAAGGGGACGACTTCTCTGGTGGTCCAGTGACTAAGACTCTGGGCCCAGGTTCCATCCCTTGTCAGGGAACTCGATCCCACATGCCACAACTTAGATGCAAGATCCCGAGGGCAGCAACTAAGATCCAGTGCAACGAAATAAATAATTTAAATAAATATTAAAAGAGAGAAGAAGAAGGGTAGGATCAGCATTCCTGGGATAGTGGCTCTGCTTCCCCGGTCCCTTATCTCTGCTCTGTCTAATCATTTTGAAATTAACGGAGCCTCAGGGTTTTGTGGTTGGAGGTAGCACAAAGATGCACAGAGAGAGAATTCCAAATTTTACTGCATTGTTGATGGTATGAAGACATAGGCAGCAGAAAAGATAAGAAGAAAGCTTTAAGGCTAGAAAAAGTCACTGGAAATCTTTAACCTTTCCCCTCAGCCTTTCAAACCAGATAAAAGCCCTCTTTTTGCATATGTGTGTCTGTAGGGCCCTCAGTGTGAGGTAATCTTCATGGAATAAGGGATAAAAGGAGAGTTGTAATTAAGAGGTTCATTAAAATGCTGTAACTCTTACTTAAATTCTTATGATGACAATTTTCAGTAGTTCAGAGATGTTGTGTTTAGGTTCTGGCCACAAAACACTTTCTGCATACAAAAACAAAAAACCCGGAGAAGCCTCCCGAAAACCTCGCAGGGTGTTTTAGAATACACAGCTTTCATGGTATTTCAGAAAGCAATAACTTCATTTTGAGCTTCCTAAAGTTTTGGGAAAGGCAGCTGAAGAATGCTAGGGTGGGTTCATTAAGGAGTATGGAGGGTAGGTTTTCACTAGAGAGGAAGTGAGATGAGATGTCTGGTGAAAAGCAAACACTTCACACTTCAAGGTGGACTGAAATTTCTCTCTTGCCCTGCCCTCTTCTCCCATGACCCCTAAGATCCGTGATGCACCTTAGATGAAGTATAGATCAAAGGGAGAGGGTGACTCTTGACACAAACTGAAACTGTCCAGTTGCTTAATTATCTCCTGATGCGAAAGGCCGTGTCTTGCTTTGCTTGTCCATCAATGAAAGCAGGTGGTTGTCTGGTACCCTAGACTTTTTTTTCTAGGACAGGTTTATGTTACCTAACAGAGAAAAAGTGGGCCAATGGGAGAAAATCTTGGATTTAATTATCCATTTGGGAATGATTCTTAGAAGAAAAAAAAAATTTTTAGGCATACTTGGAATGGAGACTCTGCTCTTTCAGTTCAGAATCAGCCTCTAGCCCTGCATGAGCTAAGGTTAAAAAAAAAGTGTTCTGAATTAAATTGCCAAATTCCTTGCTTACTCTAAAAATAAGCAGGTTGTATGGCAGTGCTAAAGACACCAACCTAAAAAAATTCTATGCTAGCTCTGTTGAAGGATCCATTTTGTCACTTTCAAGGGTTTTTTGTTTGTTTTGTTTTAGATTTTTTTTTTTTATGTGAACCATTTTTTTTTTTCTTTTTTAGCCAGGGCAGCCTGTCAGTCACCGCGCCGCCGGCATCCTTTCCGGCGGACTCCCTCAGACGGCTCCCCAGGGACTGAAGCACTGAAAGCTCCCCTTCTGGAAGGTGGCGAAGCAGAAGGAAAAACAGGGTCACAGCCCAGTAACTGGTGAGGCTCCATTTCTAGAGCCTTGGGCTGGTGCAGAAACACAAGCACACTCCTCTCTTCTGCAGAGTCCACCACTCAGAACTTCTATTCCTACATCTCTCCTCCAAAGCGAGGAATTAGCACAGGTGTGGTCCTTCTCCAAGAAGGTGGCAGCTGGCCTGCGGGTAGCCCGGGGTCCGGCGTCCCGGCCTCGTGGTAGCGACCGGTGCCCGCGCCGCGCGGGGCTCACCCTCGCCCCGGACCGCCGCCGCGGGAACTCCGGTCTTCCTCTCTCCTCCCTCCCTCCTCCTCCTCCTCCGCCTCCTCCTCGCAGACTCCTCCCGCCGGATCCCCGAGGTGGCGAGCTGCGTGCAGTCCCCCGCGGAGGCTGCAGGGCGGGCGCCGGGCAGCGGCGCGCCCTCAGCTCCAGCCGCCGCCGCCGCCTGGCCCGCCCCCCGCGCGGCCGCCGAGCCGGCCGAGCCCCGCGGCGGCGTGTGCGTGTGAGGGTGCGCGCGTCGCGGCGGGCCTCGCCGGAACTGCTCTCCTCGCCTCCCGGCTTCCCGTGCCCTCGGGCGGGCTCCGGTGCTACGAGACCCGGCCAGGGGCGGCCCGGCCAGCGCTCCACCGCGCCGCAGGGGCGCGCACAAGGACGTAGACACTCGGCGCACTGAGCCCCGCGCGGCCGCACGACTCCCCCGCCGCCCCCGCGCCTATGCGAACCATTTTTAAACTCTTTATTGAATTTGTTACAATATTGCTTCTGTTTTATGTTTTGGTTTTTTTGGATCTTACCTCCCTGACTAGGGATTGAACCCTCAGTCCCCGAATTGGAAGGCGAAGTCTTAAACACTAGACCACCAGGGAAGTCCCACTTTCAAGCTTTAGTGATGTAAGACATTTTAGTAGAGGCCTATTTAAGGATAAAATGAACACTTCTACTTGCAAGGGGGTATACTCTATAAACATGTATCCCTGTCCAAACTGAAGCCAAAACTAGAGAGGCAGCATGGTAGCTGAAAAAGAGTGGCCTTTTAAGCCAAACAAATCATGGGTCACTTCCTAGCTATGTGTAAATTCTCTGGTCCTCAGTTTCTTCATCTGTAAAACTGGCATTCTCATCCATTACAGGATTGTCATAAGGACCAGTGATAATATACATGGAGTAAGTAGTGCATGATCACTTTTTTTTAATTTTTATTTTTATTTTTTTGATCATGCCACATGGCATGTAGGATCTTAGTTCCCTGTTGTTTTGCTGTTGTTTTAGTCGCTAAGTCGTATCCAACTCTTTGAGACCCCATGGACTGTAGCCCACCAGGCTCCTCCATTCGTAGAATTCTCCAGGCAAGCATACTAAAGTGGGTAGCCATTCCCTTACTGAACCCACGTCTCCTGTGTCTCCTGCATTGGCAGGCAGATTCTTTCTCATCTGAGCCACCAGGGAGGCCCCTTTAAATCCCAAGTCCCCTGCAAATAGTAACCAGAAGAGACGACTATATTATCAACAGTCCATATTTCTCTTGGTGAACAAGTGGCCTACTATTGTAGCAAAGGTGTATCCTATCCCCCAATTGCTTTCTCAGATGGATTTGGTTCTGTAACTCTAGAACTATAGCAATACTGAACATATTTTGCAAGAAATTTACAAATCAATTCAAAGGCAAAATCAGTTTGAAAATTAAAGATCTGCAGTATAAGTTTAGCCAAATGATGTAGCTAAAGTTTTGCTTAATTAGTGTTTTGTGAGATGGAAGAAGGGCTTATTATGATAACATGGGTTTGCAATACAGAATATAAAAAAGGGAAAACGACTCTGATAATGAAAAAAGATAATAGTGGACAGTTCATGAGCAAATATACAGTGATGTGTATGTGTTTAGAGGGAGAGATACAGCGTGAGAAGGAGAGAGAGAGTTATAAAATGCAAGTCAGAGGAAGAATATTTGCTTCACAAAGGATTTGCCCATTTGTAAATCTGTAGAACAACGTCTTATCTTTGGGGTCAATGGATGGGCCTCAGGGGCTCTGAGAAATCCTTGATGGTGCAGATAGGATTTTTTTGCGCATAAAATCCACATTTCTGGAAAAAGTTTCCATGGCTTTCATCAGATTATCCAAAAAAAAAAAAAAAAGTGTGGAAGTACTAACTGTTGCTTTAAACATTGAACTTCTAAACTATTTCAAATGGGTTTTTATTACTTATTTGTGGGAAATGTAGTTAAATTTGACTGTTAATCATCTTCGTATTTGGACTTCCCTGGTGGCTCAGTAAAGAATCTGCCTGCAATGCAGGAGACCTGGGTTAGATCTCTAGGTTGGTAAGATCCCCTGGAGGAGGGCATGGCAACCCACTTCAATATTCTTGCTTGGAGAATTCCATGGAGAGAGGAACCTTGCAGGCTACAGGCCACGGGGTCACAAAAAGTTAGACAAAACGTACTCTTTTTCATTTTCTTTTCCTTTTTTTTTTTTTTTTTTCATTTATTTTTGACTGCACTGGGTCTTTATTGCTGCAGGAGGGCTTTCTCTGGTTGTGACAAGTGGGAGTTACTCTCTAGTTTAAGTGTAAGGGCTTCTCGTTGCGGTGGCTTCTTTAGTTGCAGAGCATGGGCTCTAGCGCACACAGGCTTTAGTAGTTGTGGTGTACAGGCTTAGTTGCTGTGAGACATGTGGGATCTTAGTTCCGGACCAGGGATCAAACCTGTTTTGGCAGGTGGATTCTTAACCACTGAACTACCAGGGAAGTCCTCTGTTATGTTTTATCACAGGATATTGAATATAGTTCCTGTGCTATACAGGATCTTGTTGTTTACTCACTCTGTGTATACTAGTTTGCATTTGCTAAACCCAAACTCTCAGTCCTTCACTCAGTTTCTGGCTCAGAGAAAATGCTCACAGATGTCTGCTGTGGTCCTTGTGAGGCAGGAGACAGAAGAACCATGTGCAGAAGAAGCAACCAGGCATTTTCCCCTTAATACTGTGAGCTCCAGGGTCTTTTGAGCTGGGCCTTACCAGTTGTTCTAGGTAGGACCAATAAAATTCACTAAGTGGTATGTAGAATATAAACGTCCTTTGTTAGCACAGACACTGCCATCTGCCATCACCAATATTGGGAATATGCCTCATGGTTGGCTTTCTCAGCTGCAGGGCAGAGCAGTGTCCTGGGCCAGCGCAGAGCTGGCACGGACAGCAGCTGGCAGAACCCAGTACCTGAAGTGAGTTCAATAGCAGTGTCAGAGGCCACGAAGCAGAGTAGCAAAGTCAACCGAAGTTTGACCCTCAGTGCCTCAGTGCTTTAACTCTGCAACTTAGGGCAAGTTACCTTTTTTTGTCCAAGCTGTATGACCCACGGGGAAGGACAAAAAGAAGTGAGCCTTGCAGGGTGTTTTGTAAAATGTCTGGCACGTCATAATAAATGATGTTAAGTGGCATGAATTAAGAATTGGTTGCTGAGACTTCTCTGGTGGTCCAGTGGCCGAGAGTCCATCTGCCAGTGCAGGGGACATGGGTTCAATCCCTGGTCCAGGAACTAAGATCCTCTTGCACAATGCAGCCAAAAATAAAAAAGAAGAAGAAAGAAAAAAAAAAACCAACAAATGAGTAATAAGTGCAGGTCAAACTAGTGAAATCTTAATAAACTCCATGGATTATATCCATGTCAATTTCCTGGTATGACAGCATAATATATTTACACAAGATGTTAACATTGGGGGCAACTAGAGAACACTCTGTATTTGTAACTTCCTGTGAATCTGCAATCATTTCAAATAGAAAGTTTTCTTAAGAAGTTCATGGTCTTTGTGTTGAAGAGGAAGAGTGGATGTCAATGGTAATGTTATCCACAGAGACTTGATGGAGGTTGGATGGAACAGTGACAGTGGAGGTGTGAAGCGTGGAGGGAAAGGAGGAAACTTTTGAGACTGTGATGGAGTGGGTGTAGAGGTGGAGGAAAAGAGTCAAGAATAAACCCCCAGGTCTTAGACCTTAGTAACTGGATGGAGGGTGGTGTCACCAATTACTGAAATGGTAGAGAAGGGAAGAAGACCAGGCTTGCATGGGCAGCACAACTTTTTCTTTTGTTGATGGTGGAAAAAAGTTCACATAAAGAAAATTGCTTGGGGCTTCCCTGATGGCTCAGTGTAAAGAATCTGCCCGCCAATGCAGAAGACACGGGTTCAATGCCTGATTTGGGAAGATTCCACTTGCTGAGGAGCAACTAAGCCTGTGCACCACAACTACTGAGTCTGTGCTCTAGAGCCTGGGAGCTGCAACTACTGAGCTCACGTTCTGTAACTACTTAAGCCCATGTGCCCTAGAGCCTTGTACTCTGCAACAAGGGAAGCCACTGTAATGAGACGCCTGTCCACAGCAGCTAGAGAGTAGCCCTATGCTTCGAAATTAGAGAAAAGTCTATGCAGCAACGAAGACCCAGGACAGCCAAAAATAAATGAATAAGTAAAAAGGAAAATGCTTAAAATGTACATAATGTAATGAATTATTCTAACATACGTAAGTAATCTCTACCCAGATCAAGAAACGGAACCCTGCAAATCACTCACTCCATCAGCATTCTTCCTGATCACAAATATCCCGCCCCACAGAGTTAACTGACATCCTGATTTCTAGTTTTTCTTTCCAGTGTATTGCCTGGAAATTGCCTCCTCGGTTTTCTTTCCAGTGTATCTCTCCAAGTATACATCAGCCAAGTTCAGTTTGAGATGCCATGAGACGTTCAAGTAAATGTCTGAATTCAAAGAGCTCTAAACTTCTAACACCTTGAGCCTTGGAATATGGTCAAATCTTCATATCCTTTAAGACTTTTATTTCTTTTTTGAGGCTGGAAGGAGGAGAGCCATTCATGACAACATCACCCAGTCTTGGATATTATAAATACTCGAGGAAGACGGTAAGAACTTCAGGGTTTGCTGCAAGATATCCCTTTTGTCTTGCTATTTCCTTTACTACTTGTGAAGTCTTAAATGTCAAATTAATGGGACTTCCCTGGTGGTCCAGTGGCTAAGACTGCACTCCCAATGCAGAGGGCCTGGGTTTGATCCCTAGTCAGAGAACTAGATCCCACATGCCACAACCAAGACCCAACGCAACCAAATAAATAAGAGTTCTTTTAAAAAGTCAAGTTAATTTCCGTATGTATTTCCAGAAAATAGCTTTGTGGGGAGTGCCCTGGCAGTCCAGGGGTGAGGACTCTTCCCAGCTGTCACCCGGGGTTCACTCCCTGGTCAGGGAACTACGATCCCAGGAGCTGCACAGCACAGCCAAAACAAAAACAAAAGCTTTCTAACGTAATTCCAAAGATCAGTGGGAGCATAGAACACTTGTTTCTGCAAAAGCATGTGTTCTTTTAGTTCTCAGGACCAGGAGATGTGAACAGCTAAAACGCTCTTTCTATCCTGATGGCCCTGGGATGGGAGCTTCCTGTCCAGTTCTGGCAGCACTGATCTCATTGAAATGACAACACCCATCCGTGTGGCCAGATGAAGGGCTCTGGAGGTAAGTCCTTTTCACTGATGTTGACATTAATAACCATAAAGATAGGATTGTTGGGCTGGTGGTGTCACGAAGTCCAGGTCCCCTTGTATTAACTCAGAGGGCACTGATTGGGCCAGAGAGTCAAGGCAGGGCCAATCTGGCTACAGAACAGGGTGAGTGGGGGGTTGGGTAGGGATCTGACCTGCAGTTCTAAGGCAGCTCCTTCAAAAGTTGCTTCAGACATTGCCCTAGGCCAACCATACCCTGAGGTGAGACCCTAACCTCAGTGCTACAGGGTATCTTTATTCCTCAAAGGGCTCTGACCCTCTCACCACAACCACTGACAGCATCAGTTGCGACTGGGTTCCTCCAAGCACACTGCTTCTTGGAAGCTCTTCTGTGTTTGTAATCCTTCATCATGTTACTTGTGTTTATGTCTCAGAACCCACAGGTTTGACCCCACATAATAATACCAGAGTCCCCGAATAAATGGATCCCAATCATCAAATGATTTATTACTATGCTCATAAATCACGACCTATGTACACAAATATTTTCTGAAGCATGAATGTCTTATATACATATTTCTACATGTCCACACACAAGATGCTAGACAAACCTAAGACATTGCTGTTTTGCATCCATTTTGTGAGTTCTGAGTAATCTACTCAGTGGTCTAATGTCTAAGACTCCGTGCTCCATGGCCTGGGTTCAATTCCTGGTCCAGGAACTAGATCCCAGTGTTGCAAGTAAGACCTGGTGCAACCAAAGTAATTAATTAATTAACTAATTTTTTTTTTAAGATACAGAGCTGTTCCATCACCACAAGATCTTCCTTATGCTACACTTCATAGTGTCACCCAGTCTTCTTCCCCTGACCCCTGGCATCCACCCTATGTGGGTGCCTGCTAAGTTGCTTCAGTCATGTCTGACTCTTTGCAACCCTGTGGACTGTAGCCCACCATGCTCCTTTGTCCATGGGATTCTCCAAGCAAGAATACTGGAAGTCCACTCTATAATTGTCTATAAACTCCTTGTCTATCTTGTTGTCATTTTGAGAACGTTGTATGAATGGGATCATGCGGTTTGTGACCCTCCAAGATGGGCGTCTCTTTTTCCTGCCTCGTTATGCTCCTGGGACCCATCCTAGTCATCGCATGTATCCATAGTTGTTCCTTTTGCATTCCAAGTGGTATTCAGTGGTATGGCTGCCATCTTCAGAAACAGAGCCTGTCATTTCCAGGTACAAGAGGGGCCTTCCCATTGCGCTGAAACCAAAATCTACACACCTGGCTGACACGTCTCTGCCTGCCTGCTACCCTTCCCCTCCCCCTCCCACACCGTCCTCTGCCCCTCCTGAAAGCCACCCAGCCTGTTTCTCTGTGCTTCTCCCCTGGGCTCACCTCTGCCACCTCGCCTTGTCCTCCAAGTCCCTGCTTAAGTGTCTGGTCCTCAGAGAGGCCTTGCCTGCACCTTCCTGGGTAAATGCTGCCCTCCTTCTCTGTTTTACTGCTTATTTCCTCCTTTGCACTAATTCTATCTGCTAACAATTTTCTTTCTTTGATTACTTGTGTGGTGAGTGTTGCCCTCCCCCTAGCAGGGTGACCAGTGTGTTGTTCATTTGCTCAGTCATGTTCGACTCTTTGCCACCCCAGGAACCACAGCATGCCAGGTTTCCCAGTCCTTCTCCATCTCCCGGAGTCTGCCCAAACTCACGTCCATTGAATTGGTGATGTCATTCAACCATCTCATCCTCTGTCACCCCCTTCTCCTGCCCTCCATCTTTTCCAGCTTCAGGGTCTTTTCCAATGAGGCGACTCTTCATATCAGATGGTGAAAGGTGCCTTGAGAACCCCATGAACAGTATGAAAAGACCAGTGGGTAACAGACTCTAACCAAGGAATGAGTTGAATAAAGCAGTTCAGTGGTCTCCGAAAGAGAATGCTGATGATCAATAAGGTATATGAGTGTGCCTGGCCTTATTCTAGAAGGGTTCAGGGTGATTTGCAAAAACACAGACTACACAATAAGATACAAAATAATAAGTAGGGAAAATAAGAATAGGCAACAACTAAGCCAGGGTGGAAACGTCCACGGTCTGCAGATGGGAGTCAGAGCTGGCTGGACTCCTGGAAGTGATGTTACAGATGTGAGAAGAAAAGAACAGCTTTTTCTTATCTCCAAATGAGGTGCTAAGGCACCATGTCCCACTGAGGCAGACAGATTCACCAGCAAGGTGTGAGGGTTATGAAGAAAATAAAAGTTTAACATGGTCACAGGATCTGCAGTACCCCTGAAATTTAAAATAAGTCTGGTTTGGGATAAACAGCAAAGTCCCACTAAATAGCAACAGGGATCTGTATTCAATATTCTATGATAAACCATAATGGAAAGGAATATGAAAAAGAACATATGCACATAGATGTGTAACTAAGACACTTTGTTGTACAGCAGAAATTAACACACAAATTGATGAAACTTCAGTAAAATAAATTTAAACAAATAAAACAAGTCGAGTTTGTTATTCCTGACTCAGAGAATTGAGGGGAAATTTTACCACAGCTGCTAACATTTTTATTTTGAGGATGGTTTTTTTTTTTTTAAAGACATAGTATAGTCCAACCCTAGAAGTATAATAGTCAATAAAATCATGAGAGCTTTGGAACTTTCCCTGGTGGTCCGGTGATTGAGAATGTACCTTCCAATGTAGAGGATCCCTCGTTGGGGAACTAAGATGCCACATGCCAGGGGGCAACTAAGCCCGTGCACCACAGCTAAGACAAAACACACCAGATAAACAAATCTTTTTTTTTTTTTTTAATCATGAGAGGTTCTTGCCTTCGAGAAGTCTGTGTCACAGGGAAACAGGTCTCAGGTACCAATGATATCTCTCTCTTTCTCTCCCTCTCTCTCCCTTTCTCCTCACTAGGTCTTGTTACTCCTACCTCTTTCCCGCCCCCTGAAAAATTAGATGAGCTGCCCAGAGTGACACAGCTGGTTAGTGGCAAGCTGGGCAAGAAAACAAGTGTTTGGATAGTTGGTCCACTTTCTTTCCACAACGTTCACCCCTCTCATCAAGTGTTGAAGCTATTATAGTCTCACCCTTGGCTGGCCATAGGCCCAGTGTAGACTCCACAGCTTTTCTTTGTCAGTTCAGTTCAGCTCAAATGAATACCAAAGACAGCCTCAGATAAGGGGCGTGATTCAACAAAAACTAGCTTACCTGCTGAGAGGTGCGCCTGTGTGTGTGTATGTGAGTGTGTGAAGGGCAGAGCCCTAGCCATTCCCACACCTCACCTGCCAACCTAGGGCTCAGATCCTCCAGGAAGCCTTTGTCACTCTTAGCCTCCCCTTCACACACTGGTTCTGAGTTCTGAGCCCTCCTCTGGGTCTCCATAAGACAGTGAAGAGAAGTGTTAGTCGCTCAGTCCTGTCTGATGGAAACTGTAGTGTTTTCCAGAGGAGGAGAAAGCCTTGAGTTCACAGTGGGCGGTGTGCAGTGTTGGTGTTTAAGGTTTAGAAGGTGAGAGAGATGGTAGATGGGACATGGAAGCTGACGCAGAGGAGGGGAGAACGTCCCTGGGATGGAGGAGGTGATGCAAGGCCAAGACTGGGCTATGGGATGGACCTGGTAGGGATCTGGGATCATGTCTGATTTGGAAGGAGTGGGATGGACAGGAAAACCTGTGCTCAAGTCTGATGGA
The DNA here is from genome assembly GCF_019320065.1 of Cervus canadensis. Classification (NCBI taxonomy): domain Eukaryota; kingdom Metazoa; phylum Chordata; class Mammalia; order Artiodactyla; family Cervidae; genus Cervus; species Cervus canadensis. The sequence goes on from NC_057390.1 coordinate 46,106,466, forward strand.
AGTCAGGAACTGGGTAGATGTCTGGGGCACGTCGGGGCCAGGTGAGAGGCAGAGCCAGGTGTTACTGCCTCACTGAGCAGGGACCGTCTACAAAAGCATGAGAAATGCTTCAGACACACTGTCTTGGAGCTGGGAAGGGGCCTTCCCTGCCTAGGACACTCTGGTATGTGAGGCCTGGAAGAATGAAAAGTCGTCACTGAAGGTTTGGAGCCTGTGTCCATGATACTTTACAAATATACATAAACGGGGAGGAAATCTCAGAACTAAGGGTAATTATTTCAAGTTTTAAAGTCTTTCTTTTTCATAAATTCTTATCTATCTCTCTGAGCTGTTCAATAATTGTTTGCTAAGAATCAGTAAATGGCATATTGGACTTCCCTGGCAGTCCAGTGGTTAAGATTCCTCATTTCCACTGCAGGGGGCATGGGTTCGATCCCTGGTTGGTAAACTAAGGTCCCACATGCCATGAAGTGCAGGCACACACACATACCCACACACACACAGAGTAAATGGCATGTATCTATACACTATGTCTTGAGATTTTCTTATTTGTCTTCCTAACATTGTTTTTGGTGTTATCTTCCATCTGATATTTGCTGGAATATACACAGAGGCACCCACTTAAATCAAGCTTCATTTGTTTCTTAAAGATTTTTTTTAAAATGTGGACCATTTTAAAAGTCTTTATTGAATTTGTTACAATATTCCTTCTGCTTTATGTTTTGGCTTTTTGACCCCGAGGTGTGTGGTATCTTAGCACCTGGAGCAGGGATGGAATCTGCACCCCACCGCACTGGAAGGTGAAGTCTTTATCACTGGACTGCCAGAGAAGTCCCAAGTTGCATTTTTTACTTCTAGTTATTCTCTACCTCAGGATAATGGAGACATAAGGTCACTTGACTGTCTGCAAATGCTTCACACAAAGATATGATCAGTCATCATGGGTTGCTGAAAGACTTGCCTATGGGCAAAATATCACCAAAGTCTGTCTAGGTTGTCCTCAAGCTTCAGGGCACAAAAGAATCTTCTTGAGAACTTGTCTAACATGCTGACTCCCATGCCTGACTCCAGCTTCTCCCATCAAAATCTGATTTGGAAGATGGGGAATGGGATTTTGAGACTCTGTTTTTAGCTGTTACTTGTGGAGGTCCAAGGACTACACTTAAAGATCCACCAACTTACCTTGAAAGTGTTTGTGATCAAAAAAGTCATTTTTTTCCCCAACCTCTCGCAGCCAGGTTTGTGGTATGAGGTATGAGGGGGTCTGACCTCAAGGTGACTGACCAATCTGTCAACGGGGTTCCTTGGGAAGATGCTCCTCTCGGCACTTCATTCCAATGTGATGGCATGAAGGCAGATCCTCTCACAGATTACGGCGCCAGTGCCAGGTCAGGTAGGGAGGGGATGGGAGTGTGACTTACTGATCACCTTGCCCTTTCAACATCTAACAGCCCGACCCACCACTGACCCCAGACCCACAACCCAAAAAGCACTGAAAAGAATTTAGGGAAGGCAGCAGAGGTACACGGAGACAAAATAAGAGCTGCTGATATGCTGGAGTAACTGTTAGGCAAAGTAAGATCTTTTAGGGATAATAGTGTTCTAATTATTTGGGGCATAGAATCTTTACCACTTCTTTCTTCATCATCAACCATCACAATAATCACTAGTTACTGAGCAGTCACGGGATACCGTTTAGATTTACTATGGAAAAGAGATCCCGAGAGGTGTAATTCTCCATTTCACCTCCAGGTCTTTAGGCAAAAGGATTTTATCCAACCACCTCTAAGGATATCACAATTATTCTTTAATATCTTCACAGAAATAGTATCTCCTTCTCATGGACATGAACATCCTCTCATTTCAGTTCATCTGAAGGTCTATTGTATTTCCTTTAAAGGTGGGCTAATATTTCAGTGTGGATTTATCTATGTTTATTTAATCAGCTCCTGCCAATGTAGATTTCATTTGTTGCAAGTTTTTCCTGTTTCAAGCAATTCCATAATGAACCATGCTATGCCTGTCTTGGTACATGTGAGTGATAACTGATGTCAGACCAACATCCAGGAGTGTAATTGCTAGGTCAAAGGGTACAGCCTTCTAATCTTTAGGCAGGTAGCTCTAACTGCCTTTGAAAAAGCTATGGTCATTTATACTCGTGACAATCGTGTCTGAAAAAGTGCCTGTTGCCTCATGCCAGTACCAGATGTTATACTTATTAATAAAACTTCCTTTTGGCACTCATAAGTAGGAAATTTCATATTTATTTGCATTCCTTCGATTTGAAATGATACATTTATTGGTCATTTGTGTATTTTTATTCTGAGAAATGCCTAATCCTGTGCTAACCACAAGAAAAAGATTGTTTAATATGACACAGTTTAATTTTTATAATATTCAATTTTTAGAAAAGTAAGCTTCATTATTGGGAAAAATGTATGATATAGGGGCACTCAATACCTCATTCTTCACCTATATTCCATAACTTGAGCCTTGTTTTAATACAGAGAAGCCAATAATCTGGATGAATTTTTTTAATGCTTTTGAGCACTGCTGAAATAACAATAAAATGAATTAAGAATTGCAGTCTAAGCTCTTTCTGCCAGTCACCATACTAGACATGGCTGCATGTTCTGCTGTTGAATTTTCTTTAATAAAAAAGTGAAAGTAGCTCAGCCATGTCCAGCTCTTTGTGACCCCGTGGACTATATGCAGTCCATGGAATTCTCCAGGCCAGAATATTGGGGTGGGTAGCTATTCCCTTCCCCAGGGGATCTTCCAAACCCAGGGATTGAACCCAGGTCTTCTGCATTCCAGGCAGATTCTTTAGGAGCTGAGCCACCAGGGAAGCCCTATATATATATTTGGCTGGGTCAGGTCTTGCTTGCTGGACACAGGCTCCCTAGTTGCAGCTCATGGGCTTAGTTGTCCCAAGGCATGTGGGATCTTGGTTTCCCAATCAGGGATTGAACCCTTATTGTAAGGTGGATTCTTTACCACTGGACCAAAGTCTCTACTGAATCTTCTTAACAATTTGTTGATGTCAATATGATCCTCGCCATCACTTTAATGAAGAATTCTTTCTCTTTTCTGTAAAGAGATTGTGTGTATGCTCAGTCCCTCAATCGTGTCTGACTTTTTGTGACCCCATGGACTGCAGCCCACCAGGTTCCTCTGTCCATGGGATTTCCCAGGCAAGAATACTGAAGTGGGTTGCCATTTCCTTCTCCAGGGGATCTTCCCGACCCAGGGATCAAAACAGAGTCTTCTGCATGGGCAGGTGGATTCTTTATCACTGAGCCACTTGGGATTAGGGAAACACAAAGATGATTATAGTGACTCTTTCTGAGGCCCCAGTCATGGCATAGCCTGACCAAGACCCCACTTCTGACTGGGAGAGGCAAACTGGGAAACAGCTTGGCTATTGAAACACTAGGATTTCCAATGACTTGTCAGTGACTTCCATCCAGCGACTGTCAGGAACCTGCCTGGGACTGAACAGCTGGGTTTGTGTCCAGTTGCAAAGAGAGAGAAGACACACAAGGGGAGTTGTTAGAATGGGGTGTCAGGAAGTACCAAGCATAGGATTTGGGCTTGTTGTTAGGGTTTTGAGGGAGAGTTCAAGGAAGCGAGGCTTTGGTCTGTATCGGACAATGTTGGGAAGCAGGTGTAATTCTATAATTGGGTATCACAATAATTTTTGTCTATCAGGAAGGAAGGTTAAGTTGAGAAGCAGGAGTGGCTCATTAGCCAGAATGAAGCTGTTTGGTCATTTTTGTGTATTGGACAGGGTTCCTCCTTTGTCTGGGTTCAGACGTAATTACAGAGTAGTCTTGTTTCTGCCTTGATCCACTGTAGTCATAGGGGTCTTGTCGAATGTGTATGTTATGTGAATCTTCACATTTAGCAGGAGGACACCACAGCCCAGCCGTGGGTGCCAGCCTCTAGATTAGGAACCACTTCATTTTCTCAGGCAATTTCAGGACACTGAAAGGAAGACCATCCCCTGGAGTGCAGCATCCAGGTTACCCTCTTCTAGAACCCTGTCCATTGTCTCTCCAGGTGTGTGGAGGCCATATGGCCCTGGGATGGAGAATGTGGACTCTGGCCCAAGGCAGCCAGGGCTGCAATCCTGATTCTGCCACTTACGAGGCACAAGGGACCCTAAGCAAGTCACTTAACTTCTCTGTGCCTCATTTTCCTCATTTACAAAATGGAGAGAGGGATGAAAAGGGCTTTGTGTAGAGACTTGCTTGGTGGTCCAGTGGCTAAGACTCCACACTCTCAATGCAGTGGAGGCGTGGTTTGGGGAACAAGATCCCGCAAGCCACATCTAAGACTCAGCACAATCAAACAGAAGAAGAATCTGTGTTGTAGGGTTAAGATGATGCTGTCAGGACAGTGACCAGCACAGGGTGCATGCTCTGTTGTTTGTTACCAGCATCTCCAGCTGTCCAGCCAATTCTCAAGTGCCCAGTTGATTGTAGAGGCTCCAGATGTTGTCATTTCTCTGCTGTGTCCCCTTTCCTGTCTGTGCTGCACACTCATCCACACTGACCTCTTTAAAATATCCCTTTCATCATGTTACTATTGAGCGGTATCTACCACACTCATTCTCCTTCGCTGAGTACTTCCCATTTGCGGTATGTGCTGGGCATTGTGCTGAGCAGGACCAACACAGCATTTTATTGCTTTCTCCGGCCAGCAAAGCATTTTCAACCCCCATTTGACCACTTAAGAACATAAGTAACTTATCCAAGGACACACTGTTGTTAAGTGGTAGTGCATGGGTGCATGCTCAGTCATGTCCAACTCTTTGTGACCCCATGGACTGTAGCCTGCCAGGCTCCTCTGTCCACGGGATTTCCCAGGCAAGGATACTGCAGTGGATTGCCATTTTCTTCTCCAGGTCTTCCTGACCCAGAGATCGAACCCACATCTCCTGCATTGGCAGGCAGAGTCTTTACCACTGAGCCACCTGGGAAGCCCAGTAAGTGATAGAGCTGGGTTCAAATGCAAAGTCATCTGACCCTCAAACTCTTTCCTCTTCGTACTCTGCCTCTTGTCTGAAAGTCCACACTCCTTAGCATTGAAGGCCTTTACTGTCCTACCGCAGTCTGCCCTTCCAGTTTGACCTTGAAAATTCCCCAGACAATCAAAGAGTGTCATGGAAGACCCAGCATTTACAGGTCTAGTCTGGGAGGCTCAATGGGTGTGGAGAGGCAAAAGGCAGTTCAGATCTCTTGAGGAAGTAAAAAATGCATACCTAATGGAAATAGCATCTATAAAAGTGATAGATGTCTGTTGGAGTGTCTTAAATGTTCAGAGAAAAGGGGTGTGGGTGAGCAGGGGTGGACAGGAAATGGAACCTTCAGAGAAGGGTCAGGTTCTGGCAAAAGAAAGCTCTTCATTTAAGACTTGGTTTTACCACCACGTGTCTGCCAAGTCTCCAGGCCCCACTCTATACCACGTGGTCCTGCCTCCACACGCCCACCTGTGCTGGTTCATTCTTCCTCCTTCCCCCCCACTCACCAGGTTATAAAGTGCTGGATGGCAGGAACCTGGTGTTTTTCTTTTTCTTTTTTTGGTGGCACCATGTGGCATGTGGGATCTCAGTTCCCTGACCATTGAAAGTGTGTATGCATGTGCTCAGTCGTGTCCAATTCTTTTGTGATCCATGGACTGTAGCCCGCCAGGCTCCTCTGTCCATGGGATTCTCCAGGCAAGAATACTGGAGTTGGTTGCCATGCCCTTCTCCAGGGGATCTTCCAGACCCAGGGATCAAACCCGCATCTCGTGTCTCTGGCCTTGGCAGGCAGATTCTTTACCACTGCACCACCTGGGAAGTCCATTACCATTGGAAGTGCAGAGCCTTAACCACTGAACCATCAGGGAAGTCCATGTTTTCCATTTTTTATCATCACTCCAACAACACACCCTTCCTCCTCCTCCTCCTCCTACTACACACAGCAGCAGCAGCATCCAACACGTGTCTCCGTCGCCTAAGGTGGTCATAGGTTTGTGTTGAACAAATGAAGCCATATGCCCCACATTCTTGTCCCAATTTAACAATTTCCCCAGCTCTTTTGGCATCATTTCTGGAGTACCCTACACATCCACCACAGTGTACTAATCCCACCCAGTCGATTGACTGTCTGCCCTTGTACAAGATCCTGGAAGGCTCTGGGTCTCAGCTCCCTCCTGAACAAAGGCTGGGGGTAGCCCCGCCAGGATTTCCTTCCAGAGGAGTGTAGGAATCCTAAGAATCACCGGGGAAGCTTGTGAAAAGGTAGATTCCCTGGTTGGCTCCCTCTCCCAGAGATTCTGGCACTGAAGGTGGCAGCCGAAATCTGGGTTTTAATGCGCATCCCAGGCGACTCTGAAGCAGTCACCGCGCTGCCCTTGAAGAAATCCACAGCTTGGCGACCCAGGAATTTCCCAGGAATCTGGCATGGAAGGGGCTGGCAGACTGTGTTGGGAGCTGGCGAAAGCATCCGTGTGGGGACAGACCTCGCTGATGCGCAAACACAGCTTAATTTTCAGAGCCGTCCACTTCAAAGCGAATGACCCGGTGGTGAGCGTACAGGAAAACCTAGAAGAGAGAGGCGGTGGGACCAGCCCGCGGCCCCTCCCCCTCCCGAAGATGCTTCCGCTGCTGCCGAACTCCAGGGATCGACTTTTGTTTGTTTGTTTGCTCTTGGCGTGAAGGGGTTTCTATTTCTACTGAGGGCCTTCCCGGCTCAGATACCCAGTTTGGGAAAAGCAGCGTTTGCTAAACCCTCCGAGACTCCGGGCTCCCGGAGGGGGATCAATATCCCCACGGCTCTGGGAGGAGGTCTTTGTAGTGTCGCCTCGCTGTTTGTGCTTCAGGCTCTGGGGGGAGGTTTGCTCCTAATTAAAGGCGTAAATGCTTTAATCCCGGGCCTGAGGGCTTCCCAGAGCGCATTAGGCGAATTAGGAAGGAAATGGATTGTAATCCCTTTAATATAAGCCTGGAGGAACTCGAGGGCTTCCAGAAGAATTTCCTCCTGTGATTTACAACATTAGCAAGCTGAATTTGCATAGACAGAAACTGCGGGCCCAGGTTTTCCTTCAGAGAAAGCCAATAGGAATTTCTCTCAGATGAATGAAGGTTGCAATAATTAAGCTCCTACAGCATATCAGATCAGGTGCCAAGGCATTGTCCGCGTTTTTCTCCTTTGTTTGCCTATTCGCTCAGCCCTTTCGGACTCTTTGCAACCTTAAGGACTGTATCCTACCAGTCTCCTCTGTCCTTGGGGCTCTTCAGGCAAGAATACTGGAGTAGATTGCAGTTTCCTTCTGCGGATCTTCCCCACCCAGGGATGGAACCTGTGTCTCCTGCATTGCAGGTGGATTCTTTACTGGCTGAGCCATTGGGAAAGCCCTTTTCTCTTTTAGCTTTCCCTTCCAATCTATGAATATGTATTTTGTCAATAAGGAAATAAAGATGATTTGCAGCAACAGGGAGGAACCTAGAGATGATCATACTAAGTGAAATTAAGTTTGGACAGAGAAAGACAAATATCATAGGATATCACTTACATGTGGAATCCTAAAAAAAAATAGATACAAATGAACTTTACAAAATAGAAATGGACTTATAGAGAGGGATAAAAACAAATTCATGGTTTCCAAAAGGGAAGGGGAGGAGGGATAAATTGGGACTTTGGAATTAATAGATACACACTACTATATATAAAATAAACAGCAAGGACCTACTATCTAACCCAGGGAACTATAGTCAATATCTTCCAATAACCTAAAATGGAAAAGAATCGGAAAAGAATGTGTGTTTGTGTGTATAACTGAGTCACTTTGCTCTACACCTGAAACAGTGTAAATCGACTGCACTTCAATGTAAAGAAAGAAAAGAAATAAAGATGCAGAGGTTAATCTCCTCCCAGAGGCAGCGGGGGAGGATTTTTTGAGAGCCTTTGTTGTGCTCTGTGCTTTGTTATACACTGTTTATTGAATTCTGTCCACACACTATCTTTTTGTGTGTGCTTTTTAAACAACATTTACTTCACCTTAACCATGCTTTCAGAAATACACTTGTGTTGGTGTGTTATTTATTTTGTGTGTGTGTGTTGGTGTGCTATGAACTCATGTTGGTGTATTATGAAATTTAGTTTATCTTAGCCCACACAATTTGAAGCCAGCACTTGTATGTGATTTAGGCTTAAAATTAACAACAACCAGGATTTTCTTTCTGGTTTCTTTTTCATACCTAATGAGTGTGGAAAAGATGCCCCCCCCCCCCACACACATGCTGTTGAAGGAGAAGGCAAGAAGCATGAGAAATTTACCTGTGTTGTGTATTTCAGAAAAATAACATGTATCACACTATAACTATTGTTTTTATCAGACCCAACCTGGCCCTGTGCATGTGTGCATTCTCAGTCACGTCTGACTCTGCAACCCCATGGACTGTCAAAACAGTGAAGGACAGGGAAGCCTTGCATGTTGCAGCGCATGGGGTCTCAAAGAGTCAGACACGACTTAGCGACTGAAAAACAATAATCACACTGTACAAACTTAAAAATTGGCACCACGTGATATTTCGCATGGTCCATCACAAGCTTCACAAAAATCTCTGACTATTTGAAGTCTGGTTGGAGGAAGTCTGAAGCATAACACAGTGTTTCAACTCTCAGCGAAGAAATAGGGACCCTGAGGTACACTGTCTCAGAAAGAGAGATCCTCTTTCCCAAGAGCTAGGGATGGTACTCACCAGCCCACCTTGGGTCACCATCCTCTCCCTGAATGGCAGCCTAGAGCTGGAATTTTCTGGCAACAATAACACCCATTTAGAGCTGGGGTAGGATCAGCACCACTCAAACTACATGATTCCTGAAAGGGAGAGAAACAGCTCTCTAAAGGGAAGCTGGAATGAAAAAGGGGGGAGTCAGAGATGCGCAACATACTCCCTTCTCTTGGTTTCATGCCCTCACCCACTCCTTTCCTTGCCTCTTCTTGTTCCACTCTTGTTCTTGTCTTACAAGCTTTGCACTCCTGACCCCCGTGCTAGGAAGCCCTTTTCTCCAGGTCTTTCCCCACTGAACCAGTGGGAAAGCCCTTCTCTCCTTTAGTTTTCCCATCCAATCTATGGATATATGTTTTATCAATAAGGAAATAAAGATGATTTGCTGGCAACAGAGAGGGATCTAGAGATGATCATACTAAGTGAAGTAAGTTTGGAAAGAGAAAGAAAATATATGCTATTACTTACATGTGGGATCCTAAAAGAAAAATAGATACAAATGGACTTTACAAACAGAAATAGACTCACAGATACAGAAAACAAATTCATGGTTACCAAAAGGGAAGGGGAGGAAGATAGATTGGGAATATGGTATTAATAGATACACACTACTATACATAAAATATATGAACAACAAGGACCTACTGTATATATGGAGCTATACAGTTGCAGGGCTGGTTCTTTCTCTGCTTAGATTGCTGCTTTAATATCTCTCTCCTTTTTGGACAACCTCCACCCCAATCTGAAGTGCCTCAGTCATTCTCCCATCTTGCTTCTTTGCTGGATCTAATGGAGGCTGAATAAATAAACAAAATTATTTATTTGGCTATGCTGGGTCTTAGTTGTGGCATGTGGGATCTAGTTCCCTGACCAGGGATCAAACCCAGGCCCTAGGCGCTGGACCACCAGGGAAGTTTCCCTCATCTTGCTTCTTTGCTGGATCTAATGGAGGCTGAATCACTTGGTTCTTGGTTTACTCTATGTCTTGTTCACGCCAGAATGTAAGTCCTATGCAAGCAGGAATTTCCATCTATTTTGTTCACTGATGAATCTGCAAGGTTCAGAAGGGTGCCCAACACCAAATAAGTCCTCAATAAATATTGGTTGGGTCAATGAAAGGAGTCTATAGCGTATCTAGAGAGAAACCAAGGAAAACTTTGTGGAAGAGGTGGCCCTTAGAGTGGAATTTGTGTGTATGAGAGTAAATATATTAACATTTATGCAAATAGTATATATCTGTAAAGTTTATCATTTGAACCATTTTAAGTTCACAGTTTGCTGGCATTAGATACTTTCACAATGTTGCACAATCATCACCACTCTCTATTTCCAGAACTTTTTCCTCTTTCCAAACTGAAACTTGATACCCATTCCTCCCAGCTCCCTGGCAGCCACCATTCTATTTTTTGTATCTATGAATTTGACTCAGGTATTTTATATAAATGGAATCGTGCAATATTTGTCCTTTATGGTCTAGCTTATTTCACTTAGCATGTTTTCAAGGTTCATACATGTAACATGTGCCAGAATTTCCTTCCTTTTGAAGGCTGAGTAATATTCCATTGTGTGTATACATCACAGTCTGTTCATGCATTCATCCACTGATGGACCATGGGTTGTTTCCATCCTTTGGCAATTGTGAATAATGCTGCCAGAAACACAGATGTATAAATATCTGTTTGAGTCCCTGCTTTCAGTTCTTTTAGGTACATATTCAGAGGTGGAATTGCAGGATCAAACAGCAAATTTATCGGAGAAGGAAATGGCAACCCACTCCAGTATTCTTGCCTGGAGGATCCCATGGACAGAGGAGCCTGGTGGGCTACAGTCCATAGTGTTACAAAGAATCAGACATGACTGAAGCAACTTAGCACGAATGCACGCACGCATGGCAAATCTATGCTTAATTTTTTGAGAAACCATCAAGCACTTATCCACAGTTGCTGCATCATTTTACATTCCTTCTAGCAATGCACAAGTTTCTCCCCATTCTCGTCTACACTTATGATTTTTTGTTTTGGGTTACAACCATCCAAATAATTGTGAAGGAGAGTGGAACTTTGACAGACAGAGGAGGGATAAGCCAGGCTTTCAGGCAACAGACGCTTGGAAGGGCTCTGGTATGAGGTGGTTTCAGTCACACAAAGTCTGATGTCATAATCCCCATGAGATTCTTTTTAACCTGCAAATAGACCGATTCAGTAGAGCGTTGGACAGCCTTGCATCCTGGGTACCTTTCGCTGCTGCCAGCGTTCATGTTGGCTCAGGTGTGCTGGAATACCATCAGCTCTCTGTGAGAGAGGGTGAGCCAGGGATAAGGGGACTGACACACAGGAGGTGGGCCGGTCACCCCATCACAATGCCCAGGGACTGTGACCAAAATAGCCAACATCGTACGGGTCAGGGTTCATCTCACAGACTGCTGTGGTGAGGGACACAGCAGCAAGACTGTCCAGGTGGCAGGGACACTTGGAATTGGCAGGGCTGAAACATCATTATCCTCTTGGCAGAAGGAAGGGTAGGTGCTGTTTGCATTGAAGTTGCCCCCCTGTCTGGGAGAGGAGCTGTCTCTGCACAAAAAGGAAGGGACACGGGGGCTATTTGAGGTCTGTCAACCACCCTGATGGTCCACGGTCCCTGAATGGAATGGCGCTCAGGGCAGGATGCCATGGGAATGAAATGGAGGAGCCATCCAGAACCTAGAGAGCCAAGTACATGAGACAGAGTGGGCTCAGAGAGCTCCCCCAAGCCCAGGCAGAAAGGCCTCCCCACTAAGATATCAGGATTGGGGGGTGATTGGACCCATCCGTGGCTGTTGTCCACCGAGAATGCAGAGCCTCAAAACCTTCACCCTGGATCCCTTCGGTCTCCACTAGAAACATAGTTTGTGCTTCTGCATCAGGATGCCTCTAAGTTCCAGGCCTGACGGTTGCTTTCTCCGGGCTGTTCAGAACGCTGGCTCCTGGGGACCCCGTGCACTCTAGTCATCCCAGCTCTGGGAGCACATTCTGTTTGCATGAGTGCTAAGTCGCTTCAGTCTTGTCTGACTCTTTGCGACCCCCATGGACTGTAGCCTGTCCGGCTCCTCTGTCCATGGGATTCTCCAGGCAAGAATACTGGAGTGGGTTGAAATGGGCCAGGGTGGAAACGACATAGCAGAACTTCGCAAATGCTAAAAACTGGGGTTTATTTGCCTCCCCTGCCCAAAAGGAGATTGCTAAACATTTACTAGCACAACACTTGCCTTGCTACCAGATTCACCTCTGCCTGAGGGGTAAATCTGATGTTCTCAACAACTGTGATTCCCTCTGAGTCCTGCTGGAGCCCCCTTGCCCCAGGACCCCTGTCCACCAGCCCATTTATCCCTGCTGCCATCACCAGTGCCTGGCGATTGAGTAATGTGATTGGTTGGTGGAGCTTTAGACTATATTCCCTGCCTGTGGCAGAAGCGGGGCTAACCAGCTTGTCTGTGTCTAGGTCGTCTGCTATGTCAGGCATGGTGTTCCCTGGACAGGTGAGTATTGTGAGCTTCTGACCGCTGTGACCACCTCAAGATTGGCAGCATTGACAAATAGCCCCAGGGAGGGCCAGGCTCCTTGAAGCTCCCTCTGGTTACCATCCCTGTGTGGCGTTCTCTTTTTTTTTTTAAATAAGCAGAAGAAAGTTAAGAGTTTACAATTTTCTGGAGATTCCTTTACTTGCTTAGTGTACATGTATTGGTCACCCTAGGTGTGTTGGGCAATGCATTGGGCTTTGAGGTTGAAGAGATGCCTAAAATTAAATCCTAATCGAGTATCCTTCACTAAGTCAGTGATAGCACACCATGATAACTGCTGTAGTGAGGGATGTAAAATGTGCCGTAGAAGCAGAAGAACAAGAGTTTAATTGTTGGAAGGTAGAGAGAGATGGGAGGAAGAAATTTTGGGGGAAGGGATTTAATATGGGTTTTGAAGGATGTGTAGGAGTTTGCTAGCAGGTGAAGAATACAGCTCATGTTTTTAGCCAGAGATAAGAATATGTGCCAGCCACTTGGAAGAGTCAAAAGCAGTGAGGCTGGGGTAATGGGCATAGAGTTGGGCCAAGGGGGTTGAGATGGTAGAGTCAAGTAGAAGCCAGATCATGAAGAGCTCCAATTCCAGGCTCAAAAGTTAACCTTTGTCCTACAAACAATGAGAAGTCATTGAAAGCCTTTAAGTGGAAGAACGACAGGATGAAATCTCTTGTTTAGTGTTCTCCCTTAACCTTTAGGCCCCTGTGGATTTGGACATATACCAAAGCTCCTACATGATCGACTACAAACCCTATGGGAAACACAAATATGCCAGGGTCACATCAGAAGAGGTAAGAAGTCACTCAGTCCTGCCTTCCATTCAATGGCCCACTGAAATCCTCTTCATCCATTTTTATTGTGAGTGTGGACATTGAGGGCACTTACTGAGAACAATGTCTGAAGCCAGGAGATCTAAAGAGGTATTCTGTGTGTATGTGTGTGTACTGTTTTATTTATTTTTTGGCCATGCCTCAGGGCATGCGGGATCTTCCCAACCAGGAATGGAACCAGTGCCCCCTGCAGTGGGAGGGCAGAGTCTTAGCCACTGGACCACCCTGGAAGTTCATGTGTATTGTTTTCAAATATATACCAAGTATGTCACCCATACGACACATAGTAAATAATAAATATTTACAGTTTAAATAATGTTGATACAGCAGCAGCTAGTAGCTCAGACAGTAAAGCATCTGCCTGCAATGCAGGAGACCTGGGTTCTATGCCTGGGTCAGGAAGATGCCTTGGAGAAGGAAATGGCAACCCACTCCAGTATTCTTGGCCTGGAGAATCCCATGGACAGAGGAGCCTGGTGGGCTATAGTCCATGGGGTCACAAAGAGTCAGACACGACTAAGCGACTAACAAACACAGTGTTGATAAACTCCAATGTACCTATTATCAGTCAGCTTAAAACACAACACTTTAGAGCGCTGCGTGCCCCTCCCTGTTCCCACCCCTCCCCCAACTTCCAAAGGTAATCATTCTTCCGAGTTTTGGGTTAAGCACTCTCTTGTGTGTGTGTGGTAGCTCAGACGGTAAAGCGTCTGCCTACAATGCAGGAGACCCAGGTTTGATCCCTGGGTCTCTCCTGGAGAAGGAAATGGCAACCCACTCCAGTATTCTTGCCTGGAAAATCCCATGGACTGAGGATCCTGGTAGGCTATAGTCCATAGTGGCAAAATTCCAGTCTGTGACTTGTCATTTCACTCTTTCACTGAATAAAAATTCTCATTTTAATATAGGTAGATGTATCAGTCTTTTCCTTTATCATTTGCTCTTTTTATTGTCGCTTAGTTTCTAAGTCCTGTCCAACCCTTTTGAGACCCCCATGGACTGTAGCACAACAGGCTCCTCTGTCCATGGGATTCTCCAGGCAAGAATACTGAAGTGGATTGCCATTTCCTTCTACGGGGGATCTTCTTGACCCAGGGATCAAAACTGCGACTCCTACACTACAGGCAGATTCTTTACCACTGAGCCACCTGGGAAACCCTTGCTCTTTTTAAGTCTTATTCAAGACATCTTTTTCTATCTTGAGGTAACCCCACTAAAATTAATAAGAAGATCTATACAAACAAAGGTGGAACAGTTTCTGAGATTAAATTATTTAGGAGAAGCAAAGTGCAGACTGAAATAATAATATATATCACTTGTGTACAGATGAAAGGCATCTGGATATATACATATAAGTTTACATGTACATAAAATATTTCTAATAAGACGCAGAACACTCTGATGACAGTGGTTGTCCCTAGAGATGGGACCTGAGAGAGAAAGAGGGTAGGAAATAGACTTACTTTTCACTATAAACCCTTTTGTACTATTTCAGTACATCCTTCTGTTGTATATATTACCATTCAAAAACTATTTAATCTCTGGGAAATAAAGAAAAGCATACCCTGTCTCATTTATTTATTTACTTTTAAATTTAATTTTCTTTTTTTTGGCCGCCTTGCAGTATGTGGGATCTCAGATCTCCAACCAGGGATTGAACCCATGCCCCCTATAGTGGAATCTGGTGTCTTAACCACTGGACTGCCAGGGAAGTCCCAAGTGTGCTCTGTCTTGGAGACTTCCTGGGAAGAAGCTCCACTGTTGCCTCTCTCAGCCCTCTTTTTGTGTATGATTTATTTCCACAGCAAGCAAAGCTGGACACCCAACTCCGGGACAAAGAGTTCTACAGACCCACCCCCAGCCCCAACCCCAAGCTAGAAGATGGATACCCTGCCTTCAAAAGACCCCACATGACCGCCAAGGACCTGGGGCAACCTGGCTTCTTCCCACCACAGGACCACGTGGCCCCAGTGGAGGATGAATGTAGGTTCACCAGCATCTGTCCATCTGTGTACCCAGCTTCCCATGCTCTGTACCTGGCCCACAGCGACCCAAACCGGATTCGACAGAGTGCCGACTTCCCCTGTCTTCTGGAGCCTGAGCGCCAGCCTGCCCCAGACGTGGGCAAAGGCTACTTTCTACTGCCCGGCTGTGCCTGCCCTTATCACTGTAAGGTCAAGGTTCCCATATTGAACCGATGGGGGCCCTTGATGCCATTTTACCAGTAGGTAGGCTGAGAACACCTTCCAAGGGCCCTGTGGAAATTCCTCCCTCTCACAAGGAAATCCCTTGGAGTATGGATCGGAGAACTAAAAATAAAACTCTGGAAAGACAATCCAGTGGCACCAAGACTGTGCTTGTTTGACGTGGCCTGCCTGATTTGACTTGACTCCCTGGCTTGCCCTGGGGCACAACATCCCCGCCATAGAAGGAAGATGGGAGGGAGGGAAGAAGGGAAACTGGTATGTATGAAGGGCTGGAACATGTGTGTTTCAGGATAAGTAAGAACCCTGCTATAAGGAGTCTTACAAAAGGGAAAATAATCATGTTTCCCATAGTCATTGAATGTTGGGTATGATTGTAAACCTTAAAATGCTGTTGGATAACTTTTTACCTCAGTGCTCTTAATTCATTCCGCACTCCCACCCTTGTAGCAATCAACAGTAACCATTTAGACTGCTTCATTTCCTGTGTTTCTTCTTGCTCAGTGGACCTTGGGGAACACAAATGTAAGAGTCAGTTAGGAAACAGTCTAAGGTGCTGTAACAAAGAGAACCAAAGTACAAAGTCTTGAATAATGTACTAGTTTGTCTCTCATCTAACAGTTTAGAGGTAAGCAGGTGAGAGAAAGGGCATTCTTTGCAGCAGTTTCTAGCTCTGAGTCCCAGGTGACTGCTGTGGAGTCCATTGTGTCCCCCATCCAAATTCATATGTTGAAATCCTAACCTTTAACGTGACTGTATTTGGAAACAGGGCCTTTCAGTTCAGTTCAGTCACTCAGTTGTGTCGGACTCTTTATGACCCCATGGACTTAGGGGGTAATTAAGGTTAAATGAGGTCAAAAGAGTGAAGCCTTAATCTGAAAAGACTGGTGGTCTTTAAAAAGAAAAAGAAAAAAGTAAACACATGCACACACAAAGAAAGAGAACTCTACACACACACACACACACACACACACACACACTCCAAAGAAAGGCTACGTGAAGATGGAGCAAAACGTTAGCCTGGGAGCCGTAAAGAGGTCTCACTCTGCCAGATCTTAATCTGGGATCTTCCAGCCTCCAGAACTGGAAGAAAGTTAATTTCTGACTGTTGTACTTTGTTATGGCAGCTGAACAGACTCATATAGTGGCTGATAGCTTTCAGTTAGCAGAGAGTTAGAAGCAGGGCTTCCCTGGTGACTCAGTGAGAAAGAATGCACCTACCAATGCCGGAGACCCGGGTCTGATCCCTGGTCCAAGAAGATCCCAGGGCCATAGAGTGGCTACGCCTGTGAGCCACAACCATGGAGCCTGTGCTCTGGAGCCCGTGTGTTGCAACTGCTGAAGTCCACATGCCCTAGAGGGGTTCTGCACAATGAGAGAAGCCACCGCAATGAGAAGCCCTTGCATCACATCAAAGAGTAGCCCCTGCTCACCACAACTAGAGAAAAGTCCTCATAGCAACAAAGACCCAGCAGAGCCAAAACTAAATAAATAAAATAAGTGCACACTTAAAAAAACAATGTAAGTAAGAAACAACCAGTGGGATTCGGGCAATGTCCCTTTTAGGGGCACAATGCAGAAATGACCCTCTTCACTTCCAATCTTGTCCTCTTGGCCGGAGCTCAGCCACATGGTCCCACCCAACTGCAAGAAAGGCTGGGAAACATAATCTTTGTCCCCGGTGGCCATGCACCCAGCTAAAAGCGAGAAGTTAATGTAGAAGGAAAGGTCGGACTTTGGCAGATGATTATCCATTTTTGCCATGACACATGAGAAGGCTTCCCCTTTATAGGGGAACACACTAAACACTGGTGTTTCTGTAAAGAATCTTGTTAAAATGCAGATTCCAGTTCAGTAGGTCAAGGATGGGGACAAGGGACTTCCCTGGCGATCCAGTGGTTAAGACTTCTCCTTCCAATGCAGAGGGCGTGGGTTTGATTCCTGGTCGAGGAGCTAAGATCCCACATACCTCGAAGCCTAAAAAACATAGAAAAGAACCAATATTGTAACAAATTCAATAAAAACTTTTAAAATGATCAATGGTCCACATAAAAAAAAAAAAGATCAAGAAAAAAAAAAAAAGAATGAGGACAAGATTCTGTATTTCCAAACAAGCTCCCAGATGATGCCAGTGCTGCTGGGAGATGGATCACACTTCAGTAGTGATGCTATATACAGTACTCTATCTATTCCTTTTCACACTCCATTACTTACAGATCCAATTCTTTTTCGTGACAGACTGATAGTCCACTGAATTGGTAGATTTTGATTTATTATTTTCATATTGGTGGATAGTCATGCTTTTTCCAATTCCTTTTCTACAAATAATGCCACAATAATTATTCCTAAACATATATCCTTACAAGTGGTGCTTTGATTTCTATTAGGCAGAATTGTACAAATGGGATTTCCAGGTCAAACCATATGCGTATGTAGTGTTAATAGATCCTACCAGAACAGCCCCCTTCCCGCCAGTGGTGAGTAAGGGTGCCTCTTTTCCCATCTCCCCACCAGCTTGTGGATATTATGAATCTTTAAAATTTTTGCCAACTTGATAAGATGGAGAATGGTATCTCATCATGTTTTTGTTTGGGCTTTTTTTTTTTTTCGTTTTTGGCTTTTTTTTTTTTTGGCCACACCACAAGGCATGTAGGAATTTAGTTCTTGTACTGAAACCAAGTCCCCTGCAGTAGAAGCATGGAGTATTAACTACTGGTTCGTCAGAATGTCCCAGCATGGTTTTAATTTAACTTCTAGGAATATATTGAATCTTTTGGCTACTGAATCTAGCCATTGGGTTTCTGAATTGCATCTTTCTCCCTTGAGTTATTTATCTTTTTTCTTATCAATTTATAGGAGCTTTTTGCACATTGGTTGTGATAAACTTTTATCTAGCGCATGCTCCAAATATGTTCACTATTTAGTTTCAAATATAAAAGTTTAAATATGTAATCTGCATATATTTTCTCTGGAATATGTTGCAAAATGAAGAAAGGTGTGAAGAAAAAAAGTAAACCACCTGTAATCCCACTGCTCACCGACAACTTCGGTTGACTTTTCGATGCCCAGGAAGTCAAAGTAACTGTTAAATTCTTGTGCAGTGGAACCAGACAAAACTGGAATTTCACCAGTTTGGGGGAGCCAGGCAAAACTGGGGTTCCTGAGTTCACAATTTACCAGTTGAGGAGTATTCTGGAAACTTATTTCATCTCTCTGAACAGTAACTTACTCATCTGTAAGGGGTATTAATAATGCTAATACATTTTGAGTGAAGATAACACCTGTGATACAGTCTGTGTTTAATTATATGCACATTTTATGTGTTTATATGCATATTTACAAATCTCACACTGAATACGTTATTTTACATTCTCCTTGGTCTTGTTGCATTAAGTATACATACTGTTACTCAACCTTAAACCTTCATAAATATTATTGCACGAACGCATACCATAATTAGTATTGTTCAACATCCAAGTTTCCAATGTTGTATTTTCTCTTACAAATAATGCCACAGAATAAACATTTTTCTCCAGTTAGGTAGAAAAAGAAAGACAAAGTTACTGGGTCAAAGTGTATGAATATGTTCTTGATGCATATTACCAAATCACTTATAAAACAGGTATAGTTTTTAAATTTTATTGAAGTTGATTTACCATGTTGTGTTGTACCTCTTAGTCCCATACCCCAATCTCTTGCCCCTCCCCCTTTCCTCTTCTCACAGGTAACCTCTAGTTCGTTCTCTATGTCTGTGGGGTGTGTGTGTGTGTGTGTATGTGTGTTGCTCAATCATATCCAACTCTGTGATCCCATGGACTATAGCCCACCAGGCTCATCTGTCCATGGGATTTCCCAGGCAAGACTACTGGAGTGGGTCGCCATTTCCTTGTGTGTGTGTGTCTAACTGAATATATGCATAATGGAATATTAGGCTTCCCTGGAGGCTCTAATGGTAAAGAATCCACTTGCAATGTAGGAGATCTGGATTTGATCCTTGGGTTGGGAAGATCCCCTGGAAAAGGGAACGACAACCCACTCCAGTATTTTTGCCTGGAGAATTCCATGGACAAAGAAACTACAGTCCATGGAATCACAGAGTCACACACCACTGAGCAACTTACACTAACTAACTAATAATGGAATATTATTCAGCCATAAAAATGAACAAAAATTTGCCCTTAGCAACAACACAAATGAATCTGGAGGGTAATATGCTTAGTGAAATAAGTCAGACAGAGGAAAGACAAATACTATATGCTTTCACTTATATGTGGAAACTAAAATATAAATGAATAACTATAACAAAACAATTGGACTCACAGATATTTGTCTCCTCATCAGTTGTAAAATGCTTCCTACCTAGTATGTTCCCTTCTCCCTCACTTGTTATATTCTTTAGTGAATTTCTTTTATCCATGCTGCCTTCCAACATGTCCATAAAAAAGGTATCAAAGAATGAAATTGCACTGCTTCTCAGTACCTGTTAATAAATAACATTTTCCCCAGGGTTGTCATGTGAATCAGCTGACTGTTTGAACATATAGTTTCTTCCACAAAATGACTTAGTTGAGGTGAAAACATGAATAATAATGTGTTCTTTCTTTCTTCTTTTTTTTTTTTAATGTCTCCCTCTCTCTTTACATGTTTCTTTTTTGAAATATTTATTTTTGACTGTGCTGTGACTTCATTGCTGGGCACAGGCTTTCTCTAGTTGCTGCCAGCAGGGGCTACTCTCTAGTTGTGGTGCTGGGCTTCTCAATGCAGAGGCTTCTCTCCTTGTGGTGCATGGGCTTGGTTGTTCCCAGGCACGTGGGATCTTCCCAGCCCAGCGATCCAACCCAGTGTCGCTTCCATTGCAAGGTAGATTCCTAACCACTGGATCGCCACGGAAGCCCCCTTTCAGGGGTTCTTAATCTGAGGTGTTCAGGAGGTCCCAGGCTTCATCATAGCCTTACAAGGGGTGTGACTGGCTCTGCTTAAGTTAGACAATTGACCATCCAGACATGCCTGGACAGCTCCAGGACTGGACGGGGCAAGAAGACTAGCTGAGCCCTGGGTCACGCGGAGCAGGAGAGGACAGCGGAGGTGGGTCCCAGGAGGGATCCGCTCAAAAGAGGAGGATGAGACCCAAACACGCTGCATATGAGGCACTAGCTCCACGTTCTTAAGGTCTGAAGGCTGATAAATTGGGCTTTCTCTGAGCAACAGCCACTAAAGTCCCAAGTTTCTGCCTCAGATATCTGACTTGGTTCTCCCTGAGGACGCCGCTGCAGAAGAGTCCTCTGTTGGCACAGGAGCGCCCCCTGCAGTTTCTCATTGTATTACCCCAGAGGAACCTATGAAAAAAGGTCGGATTATTTCTCATCTCCCTGAAAGAACCAGCCCTTTGGGGTCGTCACTGCAAAGGCGCTTCATATGTGGCATCAACCTTTCCAACCCCACCTCCCTGCCTTCCCTATACACACACAGACACACACACACACATTTCACACCTCTGTGCTTTGCACTTGCTGCTTCTGTCTGCTAGAAAGTCCTTTTGCTTTCTCCCAACTGCGTTATCACCTCCTCCAAAGAGCCTGCCTTGATATTCTCCTGCCCCCAGCAGTTTGGGTTCCTAGGTCCTTTCATTATTCCATTCTTTATAAGGATGCTCTGAGGGTTACATGAGTCAGTGTTAGAGCCTGGCAAACAGTGAAGGCTCAATAACAATAAGATATTTTTAATTTTAATTTTTATTATCTTTAGAATTATTAGGGCTTCCCTGGTGGTTCAGACAATACAGAATCTGCCTGCAACGCAGGAGACCTGAGTTCAATCCCTGGGTCAGGAAGATCTGCTAGAGAAGGGAATGGCAACCCACTCCAGTATTCATGCCTGGAGAATGCCATGGACAGAGGAGCCTGGCAGGCTACAGTCTATGGGGTGGCAAAGAGTTGGACACGACTGAGCAACTAACACTTAAAATTATTACTGTTTTATTTATCTTGGTGGCTCCTGAGACCTGGCACATAGCAGGTGCTGGATAAACACCAAAGGAATGAATGGCAGAGGACAGGCTTTCCAAGGGGAGACACAGAAGGGAGGTGCCAGGCCTGACCTCCAGGCATTTCTGTAGCTGCTCTCCACACTCTGGCCTCCAGCTGCATCAGGCTCCAGACAAGGTGGTCTGTCCAACTTCAGCCAGGGAAGCTCTCTGCACCTGGCCATGTCGAGTGAAATTACCTGGGCAGACATTCTCGAAGATGGTCCACACCTTTGCCCACTGAATTCTACTCTCTACCAATCAGAGTCATCTTTGGGAAAAGCAGGATGGTGAGAACTTCAAATAAAGTTTGTCAACTCCCCCCCACCCCCCCCCAATCTCCCTGGCCCCATGCCTTCCTAGTCCTGATCCTAGCCTAGACTGTTTGATCAGTGGATCCAGGAGAAGCCTGCTATGGCCAACAGACATGGCAATTTTCTCAGCAGAAGGCTTTTAGCTCCATGCCTGGTTATTCCTGCAGCAGAACATGGCTGGATACTAGTAGCCACCCCATCTGTCTTCATTGCTCTCCATGTTTAGAGCTCTCTGAGGTCCCCCGGCATATGAGTAGAGCACAGAACAGGGAGCAGGGACTGTGCAAGGGACCCATGTGCCAACCCCGGTGTCAGGCCAGGCACATGCCTCATGAAATACCCATCATAACCATTGAGGAGATAATCTACCTCTCCCTCTGCTTTATAGCCGAGGAACCTGAAGGATCATGTGACTTAGCCAAATGTCACAGGATTTAAAGCTTGGCTTCTTTCTTTCATGAAATCTCATTTCCATGAAAACCTTCAGTTTTCTTATGTGTAAAATGAGGATAATTATACCCATCTTACAAGGTACAAATGTGCACGTTAGTTGCTCAGTCATGTCTGACTCTTCTGTGACCCCATGGACTATAGCCTGCCAGGCTCCTCTGTCCATGGAATTCTCCAGGCAAGAATACTGGAATGGGTTGCCATTTCCTTCTCCAGGGGATCTCTCCAGCCTAGGTATCAAACCAGGGTCCCTGCACTGCCGGTGGATTATTTACCATCTAAACCAGTACATGATAACACAGGGAACAATACTCAGTACCTTGTAATAATCTATAGGGGAAAAGAATCTGAAACAGGAGATATATATATATATAAGTGAATATATATATATATATAAGTGAATCACTCTGCTGTACACCTTAAACTAACACAACATTGTAAATCAACTATATCTCAATTTAAAAAAAAGAGGTGTATTTAAAAGAAAATAAAAAGAATGTACATGAATGGATATTTTAAAATTTTGGTAAATGTTAATAAAGTGTTTTGCTTCATTTGCTTAAGACATGACACATGCACTGAGTTCCCCGCACCCACCATGATGTCAACCTGATGGGATGTTTTTGTCATTCCTTGGCCTGGGGTGGGGCCTTGATGATGAGCCTGCAGAAACAGGACCGGGAGGCTTCTGTGAGATAATATGAACAGCCTTTACATGTGTATATTCTTCAGCGTTTACAAAACACAATCACAGATGCTATCTTCCAAGATGTTCATTTCATCTCTGTGACTTAGGAATTCTTAGCCCCATTTCACGGAAGGGTAAGTACCTAAGGCAGGGTGGGGCTGCAGACCTCAGGCTTGTACTGCCGTGTGCCCTCTTCTGGATCCACTGTGGACTGGAAACTCTGAAGTCACGCCTAGCAGGCAATACTATCTGAGCACCTTGATAAAATGCTGATTCCTCAGCCCCACCAGGTGTGGGTGGAAAGTCACTAGGTCTGGAGCAAATGTCAAGCATCTGCATTTGTATCCAGTTTACCTAGAGATTGGCTCCCTGGTGCTGCGAGAAGCAGCAGAAGAGAATGCCGAGTTCCTGGAAGTCTTGACAAGATCAGCCAGTAGTAAATCTCTGATGGAGCTAAATCACAAAGTGGGGTGCAGGAGACAGCATGGAGGGGGTGGGAGAGGATCAGAGTAGCATCTCTTTTTTTTGACTGAGACACACTGGCTTATGGGATCTTCCTTCTCTGATCAGGGATTAAACCTGGACCCTTTGCCATGAGGGCTTCCCTTAGTGACTCAGCAGCAACCCGCTCCAGTATTATTGCCTGGGAAATCCCATGGACAGAGGAGCCTGGTGGATTACAGTCCATGGAGTCATAAAAGAGTCAGACACTACTTACAGACTAAACAACAAACAACAGCAATAACCTTGGCAGAGAAAGCCCCAAGTCCTAACCACTGGACCGTCAGGGAATTTCAACACCTATTTAAATGTCTCAAGAGTGTTTTGGCCACGCAACAAGCCAGAATGTGTGCATTAATTCCCAAACATCTCCCTTGTGGCTCAGCTGGTAAAGAATCCACCTGCAACGTGGGAGACCTGGGATCCATCCCTGGGTTGGGAAGATCCCCTGGATAAGGGAAAGGCTACCCACTCCAGTATTCTGGCCTGGAGAATTCCATGGGCTGTACAGTCATGGGGTCACAAAGAGTCAGACACAACTGAGTAACTTTCACTTTCAAAACTTGTGTATGTGTATGTGTGTGTATATATATATGTATGTATATGTTTCGCTTTTAAGAAGTACTTGGAGTAGTCAAACCCATAGAGACAGAAAGAAGAATGGTGATTGCCCAAGGATGGGAGGAGGTGGGAAGGTGATGATGTAAAAGTTCTGGAGGGGGATTGATGATGGTTACACAAAAGTCTGAATATACTCAATGCTACTGAACTATACACTTAAATGTGGTTGGAATGGTACATTTTATGTTATGTGTACATTTTATCACACATAAAATATATAAATATGTGTGTGTGTTAAGTCACTTCAGTCATATCTGGCTCCTCATGTCTGGCCACCAGTCTCCTCTGTCCATGGGATTCTCCAGGCAAGAATATTAGAGTGGTTTGCCATGTCCTCCTCCAGGGGATCTTCCTGACTCAGGGATTGAACCCTCATCACTTTATGTTTCCTGCACTGGCAGGTAGGTTCTTTACCACCAGTGCCACCTGGGAGGCCTATATATATGTATACACATTTAGAACACAAATGAAAAAAGCATCTGAGTCCCTTACATACCAAAAAAAAAAAAAAAAAAAGGCCAACAATGCAGGAGAAAAATTATTTTTGAATTCAACTCTTTACTTGTTTGCAAATATTTGTTTAATGGTATATGCCAGGCACAAGTCTAAGGGCTGGGAATATAGCAAGAACAGTAAGACAAGGAGATTCCATACCAATTGGAAAAATGATAATAAACTAAAAAGAAAAGCAAGAAGGCTGAGCACTGAAGAATTGATGCTTTCGAACTGTGGTGCTGAAGTAGACTCTTGAGAGTCCCTTGGACAGCAAGGAGATCAAACTAGTCAATCCTAAAGGAAATCAACCCTGAATATTTATTGGAAGGACTGATGCTGAAGCTAAAGCTCCAATCCTTTGGCCACCTGATGCAAAAAGCTGACTCATTGGAAAAGACCTTGATACTGGGAAAGACTGAGAGCAGGAGGAGAAGGGGGCTTCAGAGGATAAGATGGTTGGATGGCATCACTGACTCAATGGACATGAGTTTGAGCAAGCTCCCGGAGTTGGTGATAGACAGGGAAGCCTGGTGTGCTGCAGTTCATCGAGGTTGCAAGAAGTCAGGCATGACTTAGCGACTGACCAACAATAGGAGATGTTGGTAGAATTAACTATGGCCCAGTTATTTATGCTACTTGTAGGAGGCTACTCATAATTTCAGTCTTCTCTCCACACTATCATACTGAGGCTAGGCTACTGGAGGAATGCTGAAATAAATGGAAAACCTCACCCACATCTATCTCAAACGTTAATTTGCTTATGAATCATTTGGGGGCTCCAGTTAAAGTGTGGATTCTGAACCAGCCAGTCTGAGGTGTTGGACCTGAGATTCTGCATTTCTGCCCACACTCCTGGGCCAGCAGTTTCACTATGACTGTTGAGGCTTGTGGTTCCCAGGCTTGGTTGTATTGGGGAATCACCCGGGAGCTTAAAAAAAAAGCCTGATGTCTGGACCTCACAGACAGAGAGTGCGGGTTTTTAAGGCTGGAGTGTGGCCAGGGGTTACTGGAATTTTTAAAGGTCCCAGTATCCTAACCTGCTGCAGAAATGGAAAAGCAGAGCTTTAAAAATCGTCCAGGGAGCTTTTTTTTTTTAAATGTAGGTTCCCAGGTGGCTCAGTGGTGAAGAATCTGCTTGCCAAAGCAGGAGAGGCGGGTTCTATACCTGGGATGGGAAGATCCCCTGGGGGGAGGGCATGGCAACCCAATCCAGTGTTCTTGTCTGGAGAATCCCACTGACAGAGGAGTCCATGGGGTCGCAAAGAGTCGACAAGGCTTAGGGACTAAACAACAACATGTTCTAGGATAACCATTCCTAAAGCCTTTGATTCTTTAAGCCTTGGAAAAGATTCCCAAATAAATGTGCGTTTTAGCAGGAACCCCTAGAGACTCCACTGCCCATGAACCGCGTTCACGCGGGAGCGCTCCCCCTCCCCCGCTCCAAACGATGCCCAAGGCCAGCGATTGTCTGAATCAGATACAGCGGGTTTGGACTCCAGGCTCATTCAATAGCTGCATAATTGCAGATAAATCACCTTAAAACAAAACAAAACCTTATTTGCCTTTCCCACTAAGGTTAATATAGTGTGTGGCTATTTCTGAAGAATAGATTCCACAAGGGGAATTTCTGTATCAAGAGGAATTTCTTTGCAAATTTCAACAGATACCAAACTTCATTCAAATGCATTCCTCTTTGCATTCCTAACACTGTGGAGAATTCTTTTTTTTATCACACATGCACCCCCACAGGTAAGTCTTTCAAATTCTTGCCATCGACGAGTGGAAAAATGGGATCCCCGTTGTTGCTTTCTTTCGTCTTTCCCTGTTGAGCAGCGAGGTTGAGTTCTCTTCATTCATATATTTATTTTAAACTATTTACAATCCTCCTGGTGTGCCTGATTATCCCTATTGTGGGTAAATCCTTCGACTTAGTTTTCCTTTCCTCCGCTATAGAATGTAGGCAATACTATCTCCCAAGGCGGTTGTGAAGATTAGAAGGGATCACATGAATATACAGTGCTTAGTATAGGAGTGGATGTACAGTAGGCGTTCCAGAAATGTTTGCCTTTGAAACTCGCGCAGGAGCCCACCCTGCCGCGGCCAGCAGGTCTGAGTCCCAGGCAGGTTCATTCCACCCGAGGGAGCGGAGAGGGAAAGAGGGCTGGAGGTGGGAGGTAATTAACAACGCGGAGGTACCAGCTCCTCCGCTCAGCGCGCACCGTTCGCGCAGCGTCCGCGCTCCATCACATCCCCACTGAAGTGCCCTCTGTCCAGTTCGCCTTCCTGCATCTGCTCCGCAAAGAGACAAGCCACTGGGCCGACTAGGTACCACCCAGTCAAACCCCACGGCCTTCCCTCGGTGTCTTATCGCCCCCACGTGGTCGATCGGAGCTCTCTTCCTCCGCGACCAGTCTTGGCACCAATAACAATTCCTGGCGCCGCTCCGGGCTGCGCAGGAGCCAGACCTCAGACCGCGGGCCAGAGAATAGGAGTCTCATCCACATACCTTTGGTCTCCAAACCCTCTGGCCACCCTGCGGCCCGGCTCCCCGCGGAGTCAAACCGAGGAAGATTCTCAGGCTGCCCTGTTGACCTGAAGCTTAGGGTCAAAGTTCTGAAAGAAAGGGGGAATTTTCAGCACCACCCCCCACCTGCCTGGCCCCACAGGGCTGCCCCACACGGCAGCCCCACACCCCTCGGCTAACAAAGGGCGTCTCTTGATTACTTTAATAATAACCACACTTTCACCTTAACCTAACATTATCCTCGTAACATCAACTGTCAGCCTCTGGTCTTTGTCATATGTATATTCAATGTCTGTAGTTTTGCAGAAACTATATGAAATTTATAAGCTATATATTTTACTTTGGGATCTTTCCTGCTTTCACCTCGTTTCCTTCCTTTCTACTCCTTGAGGGTAGCTAACAGCCAGGGGTTCTTTCTCTACCTTCCCTTCCCCCCTCATCAGGTAATCGTAGATTTGCATATATGCACGTTTGTGTGACTCTTTAACTCAAATTATGTCACTTAATCCTCATAGTGACTCTGCAAAAAATTATGCCCATTTTATTCGTTTATTTTTGACTGTGCTTGGTCTTTGTTGCTGCTCGGGCTTTTCTCTAGTTGCGGGCAACAAGTTGGGATCAGTGTTCATTGCAGTGTGTGGGTTTCTCATTGCAGTGGCTTCTCTTGTTGTGGAGCATGGACTCTCCGGCACTCTGGCTTCAGTAGTTGCAGCTTGCAGACTTGGTTGCTCTTTGGCAACTGGGATCTTCCCAAATTAGGGACTGAACCCTTGTCTCTTGGCAGGTAGAGTCTTTTCCACTGAGACACCAGGGAAACCCTACTTGTTTACTTCTGTTGTTTTATTTTTTGGCTGTGCTGCAGGGCATGGGGGATCCTAGTTCCCAGATCAGGGATGGAACCCAAGCTCCCTGCATTGGCCGGGGGGAGTCTTAATCACTGGACCACCAGGGAAGTCCCAAATTATACCCATTTTCGAGTTGAAACTGAGGTTATGATTTTGTTTTCATTTCTATTTATTGAGTGCTTACTACTTGTAGGATTCTGTGCTAAACATTATATATCTTATCCCCTTGATCTTCAAAACCTGTTACTTGCAGTTGTAGAAACAGATTAGAGACCTCAAGGAAAATTATAATAAACAAGTAAATAGTAATACGGCTGATTGTGACTACAAAGCAGTCTCTTTTGTTACCTGTCACTCTTTGAAATCGCCTTCTGGATTGAAGGAAATTCAGAGAAGTGAAATTATGGGTAGTGGGATGGTAAGTGGATTATTACAAAC
This sequence comes from Cervus canadensis, assembly GCF_019320065.1. NCBI lineage: Eukaryota > Metazoa > Chordata > Mammalia > Artiodactyla > Cervidae > Cervus > Cervus canadensis. The sequence goes on from NC_057390.1 coordinate 46,134,730, forward strand.
TTCCTGTTATGTGACTGTTGTTATTTTAACAATGATGTTGGTTCTTTATGGATAAAACTACCATGAAAATATCTGAGTTGCTGAGGGCCCAGCAGAATTAAATGAGACCATATCACGTCTGTCTGAACTATAAAGAGCAGAATACAAAGATGACATCAATTAAAATAGTGGAAATAGTGGAAAGTTTGCTGGTTTCCTTTTTCTTGTTTTATTAATTGATTGTTATTATTTGATATTTTATAATTTTTATTTTTATTTACTTGTTTAGTTTTGGCTGTGCTGTGTCTTCATTGCTGTAAAGACTTTTCTCTAGTTGTGGTGAGCGGGGGCTGCTCTCCAGTTTCCGTGCGCGGACTTCTCATTGTGGTGGTTTGTTTCTCTTGTTGCCCAGCACGGGCTCTGGGTCTCACAGGCTTCAGTAGCTTCGGCTCCCAGGCTCTAGAGCACAGGTTCCGCCGTTGTGGTGCATGGCCTTAGCTGCTCCGTGGCATGTGGAATCCTCCCAGACCAGGGATCGGACCCATGTCCCCTGCATTGGCAGTCGAATTATTTATCACTGAGCCACCAGGGAAGCCCTTGGATATTGTTAATCCTGAAAATAGTGCATCTGTTGGAAGAGATCAAACGATGGGTGAGATGAAGATTGGAGTTAATAATCTCTTCCCTTGACCCTCCTCCCCTACTCCTCTCTCCTGAGGTAACCAGTGTGGCGTTTGGTGTAGATACTTCTAAACTTTATCCCGATGAAAATATTCCATTTAAACAGATATAGAAGCCATTCCATTTGGCTGCAGTCATACTACTCACACTCCTCTGCAACCTGGAGATTTGTCGCTTATCTGCTTCACAGACATTTAATCATTCCATCTAGGCTGCTGACTCATTTGCAACATATCAGAGTACAAATGTATCTTCATCTATTCAGCCATTAGTCTGAGTATTTCTTCAAAAGATCCTTTTGAAGAAAGAACACCCTTTCTTTCCCCTTCATTACTTCTCAGTATCAAAGCCTCTCCCTGCACCTGGGCAAATTTGTGACCTTTCTGGTGAGTGCAAATTTCCTCTGTCTCCTGAAAGCACCTGAGTTCTGACTGGTGAACTCTACCTTGTCTGGGCTCCTCTTCCTACCCATGCTCTTGCTGCTAGCAACAAAGCAGATGCCAAGGTTGAGCTGATCCCAACCTTGCTGTTATCCTTCCTGACATATTCTCTGAGTGAGCTCTTGCTGTTCAATAGCTCAATCATGTCCGACTCTTTGCGACCCCATGGACTGCATCACACCAGGCTTCCCTGTCCATCACCGTCTCCCAGAGTTTCCTCATTTCATGTTCATTGAGTTGATGATGTCATCCAACCATCTCATCTTCTGTCACCCCCTTCTCCTCCAGCCCTCAATCTTTCCCAGCATCAGGGTCTTCTCCAATAAGTCGGCTCTTTGCATCTGGTGGCCAAAGGATTGGCACTTCAGCTTCAGCATCAGTCCTTCCAATGAATATTCAGGGTTGATTTCCTTTAGGATGGACTGGTTTGATCTCCTTGCTGTCCATGAAACAGTAAGGAAAGAGTGAGTTCTGAAAGTCCTTGTCTCCCAATTCATCCCACCCCCTTCCCTTTCCCATTTGGTACCCATACATTTGTTTGCTTGTTCTCTGTGTCTCTTATTTCTTCTTTGCAAATAGGTTCATCTGTACCATTTTTCTAAATGAATTGTGAGATTGGGAAAGGCATATATATACTGTTGATACTGTATATAGCAAATAGGTAACTAATAAGAACCTACTGTATAGCTCAGAGAACTCAGTACTCTGTGGTGACCTAAACGGGAAGGAAATTTTAAAAAAGGAGGGGATTGTGAAGTAATTAGCCTCCAACTAATAAAAAATAAATAAATAAATAAATAAATAATAAAAACGGAGGGGATATATGTATACATGTGGCTGACTCACTTTGCTGTACAGTAGAAACTACACAACACTGTAAAGCAACTCTACTCCAGTAAAAATTGATTTTAAAAAAGTTAAAGTAGAACTACAAAAAAATTGCAAAATAAAAGCTCCCTTCTTTTCAGGAGGCAGAAGACAGGGAGCCTCCCACTGCAACAGCCCCTGGAGAAATCCTTCCATACCCAGCCCTAGAGAGTGATGATAGAGGAGCAGTCCCTGGGCTCCCAGGAGCCAGCCCAGGTTTAATCACTGGACAAGGGGTGTCTTCTGGCTCCCACAGACCAGGCTCAGGCCCTTTGCCCCCTCTGCTGGGTGAAGGCCTCTGTCTCTCTCTCTCTGTGACTCCTCCCTCCAGTCCATTCTCTTCCTCACTTGCCACAGGGATCTTAAGGATCACATCACATCTGAGCCTCCCTGGCTCAGAAAGTTGGAATGCTTTCCCATTGTCTCCCAACTAAAGCCCCAGGTTTTTTTTTTTGTTGTTGTTGTTGTTGTTTTTTAACCACAGAGACCTGGGAAATCCATTATTTTCAAAAGGTAGCAATCTATCCCCAAACCACCTCCTCCTTCTTTTAGATTCTATGGAAGTTTCTGCACTAGAAATCCAAGAGCCTGGGAAAGGAGGTAGGAGGGAAGTTCAAGAGGGAAGGGGACATACGTATACCTATGGCTGATTCACGTTGATGTTTAGCAGAAACCAACACAGTACTGTAAAACAATTATCCTTCAATTAAAAATAAATAAATAATAAACCTTAAGAAAAAAAGAAATCCAAGAGTCATCTTTTTCCCCTCTACCACTTATTCACTGACTTTATTTTTGGGGGTTCCAAAATCACTGCAGATGGTAACTTCAGCCGTGAAATTAAAAGATGCTTGCTCCTTGGAAGAAAGTTATGTCCAGCCTAGACAGCATATTAAAAAGCAGAGACATTACTTTGCAGACAAAGGTCCATCTAGTCAAAGCCATGGTTTTTCCAGTAGTCATGTATGGATGTGAGAGTTGGACTATAAAGATAGCTGAGTGCCGAAGACTTGATGCTTTTGAACTGTGGTGTTGGAGAAGACTCTTGAGAGTCCCTCAGAAAGCAAGGAGATCAAACCTGTCCATCCTAAAGGAAATCAGTCCTGAATATTCATTGGAAGGACCGATGCTGAAGCTGAAACTCCAATACTTTGGCCATCTAATGGGAAGAACTGACTCATTTGAAAAGACCCTGATGCTGGAAAGATTGAAGGTGGAAGGAGAAGGGGACGACAGAGGATGAAGTGGTTGGATGGCATCACCGACTCAATGGACATGAATTTGAGTAAGCTTGGGGAGTTGGTGATGGATAGGGAAGCCTGGCGTGCTGCAATCCATGGGATTGCAAACAGTGGGACACGACTGAGCGACTGAATTGACTGAATGACTGACTGAATTATTCACTTAATTCCAGTGTCCCTGGCCTTCCTGCCTCAAAAATAATTGTCAAGTTCTTCTATTTCTCTCCACTCCCATTACAGAGATCTCACTTTCTCATTCCTCCCCTCCCCATCAAGCTTTTGATTGGGCTGTTCCTCCTGCTTTCCCCATTTTTCTTATTGCACCAGCCCGAGCAGGGGAAGCAGCAGAAGAAGCTACTCTCTTGCTCTACAGAGGGATGCTGAGCCAAGGATGAGGGATGCTAAAGCTGTTGGAAGTAGCCAGTACATATTGCCCTGGGTTTATTATTTTAAGTCACTTGAGGAATTTAAAAGTACCTCATGGCAGAAGCATTATGAGACTTGTTATGGTTGAATATTTTTATGTCTGGCATGTTTAAGTCAGTCACTGTGGACCTGCTTGTTATGTTGTTCTCATGATGTCTGGAAGAGGGGGAATACCTTTATAGGTGGAAGAGTGTTTTCTATTCCAGCTCTCAACTACAGATTTTCCTCGACTTATCATGGAGTTACATACCCATAAACCCCTAAGTCGAAAATGCATTTAAAACAGCCAACCTTCTGAATATCATAGCCTCACCTGTTAGGGGAAGCACACTGATTGAAACCGCCCACCCTGGCCAGGCACCATAGTAACCATTTGCATGAGTTGTTTTATGGCAGGAGATCCTGATAAGGAATACGGAACTAATAGGCCACCACCAGCCGGAAGAGTTCGGGAAAGATCGAGAGGAGACACCACGTGTCCGTCCACTTCCCAGAATCCCTCTTGCTAGCATCCATCTTGGCTGAGCGATGCGTGCGCCACCAGGAAAGACTGTGAATTAGAATGATTGGCCAAAGACCACCCGGAAACTAATCCCATCACCATAAATCCCAAGACTGCGAGCCACGCGGCAGAGCAGTTCTCCTTGGTTCCCTTACCTACTGCTCTCCACCCGGGTGCCCTTTCCCAATAAAACCTCTTGCTTTGTCAGCATGTGTCTCCTCGGACAATTCATTTCCGAGTGTTAGACAAGAGCCCAGTTTCGGGCCCTGGAAGGGGTCCCCCTTCCTGCAACACACCTATTTTAAATGTGCTCGGAATATCAGCCTCAGTTCAGTTCAGTAGCTCAGTAGTGTCCGACTCTGCAATTCCTGTGGATTGCAGCACACCAGGCTTCCCTCTCCATCACCAACATCTGGAGCTTACTCAAACTCATGTTCATGGAGTCAATGAGGCCATCCAACCATCTCATCCTCTGTCATCCCCTTCTCCTCCTGCCTTCAATCTTTCCCAGCATCAGGGTCTTTTCCAAGGAGTCAGTTCTTCACACCAGGTGCCAAAGTACTGAAGCTGCAACTTCAGCATCAGTCCTTTCAATGAATATTCAGGACTGATTTCCTTGGGATTGACTGGTTTGATCTTGCAGTCCAAGGGACTCTCAAGAGTCTTCTCCAACACCACAGATCAGAAGTATCAATTCTTTGGTGCTCAGCTTTCTTTATGGTCCAACTCTCACATCCATACATGACCACTGGAAAAACCATAGCTTTGACTATACGCACGTTTGTTGGCAAAGTAATGTCTCTGCTTTTTAATACGCTGTCTAGGTTGGTCATAACTTTTCTTCCAAGGAGCAAATGTCTTTTAATTTCATGGTTTCAGTCACCATCTGCAGTGATTTTGGAGCCCAAGAAAATAAAGTCTGTCACGGTTTCCATTGTTTCCCCATCTATTTGCCATGAAGTGATGGGACCAGATGCCATGATCTTAGTTTTTTGAATGTCGATTTAAGCCAGGTTTTTTACTCTCCCCTTTCACTTTCATCAAGAGGCTCTTTAGTTCCCCTTCACTTTCTGCCATAAAGGTGATGCCGTCGGCATATCAGTCAGGCAAAATCTCCTAATACAAAGCCTATTTACTATTTTTAATTGCACTGGGTCTTTCATCGCTGTGGCAGGCTCTCCTAGTTGTGGTGAGCGGGTACTACTCTCCAGTTGTGGTGTGCACGCAGGCTTCCCATTGCAGTGGCTTCTCTTGTTGCAGAGCACAGGCCAGGTGCACGGACATCAGCAGTTGCAGCGCACGGGCTCGGTAGTTGTGCCCCTGGAGCTCTGGAGCGCGGGCTCAGTAGTTGTGGCTCACAGGCTTAGCAGCTCTGTGGCATGTGGAATCTTCCCGGACTGGGAATTGAACCTGTTCCGCTGCTTTGGCAGGTGGGTTCCTATCCACTGAACCACCAGGGAAGTCCTCATTTTTTTAATATAGTACTGAAAGTGAAAAACAGGATAGCTGTCTGGGTGCAGAATGATTTTAAGTGTACTGGTTGTTTCTCTTCCTAAATGTGTGGCTGAATTCCCAGCATCACTAGAGAATATGTCACACAGTGTATCACTAGCCCAGGAGGAGATCAAAATTTTAAATTCAAAGTACAGTTTCTACTGAATGTATATCGCTTTCGCCTCACTATAATGTCCAAAGATCCTGTTTGAAAGGTCTGTGGAAGTGAAGTGCAAGTTGCTCAGTTGTATCTGACTCTTTGTGACCCCATGGACTGTCCATGGAATTCTCCAGGCCAGAATACTGGAGTGGGTAGCCTTTCCCTTCAGGGGATCTCCCCAACCCAGGGATCAAACCCAGGTCTCCCACACTGCAGGTGGATTCTTTACCAGTTGAGTTACAAAGGAAGCCCCTGAAAGGTCTGTATTTACTTCCAAACTTCTTGGGAGAAAAGGCGAAAATGAGCCCCCTGGTGGCTCAGTTACGGTAGTTGCAGGACCAGAATCTGGAGGGGAAGTCTTAAGCAAGCTCAGTTCAGTCGCTCAGTCGTGTCTGACTCTTTGTGTGCTAATCGCAGCACGCCAGGCCATCCGGAGCTTACTCAAACCCATGTCCATTGAGTCGGTGATGCCATCCAACCATCTCATCCTCTCTCGTCCCCTTCTCCTCCTGCCCCCAATCCCTCCCAGCCCAGGTTAGATATGTGCAAATCCTTAAGACAGCTTGGTATGAGGCAGTAGACAAAAACCTTAACTAGGGACTGGAATTCCTGGGATTTGGTCCCAGTTCTGCTCTGATTGGCTGTTATCAAGGGGCAAATCACAGCATCTTTCTGGACCTGAGTTGTACAATAAGAATGGTAATAACAACATCTGTCATAGTGTTTTTATAACTTTTATTATTATTTTACTATATATTTTTATTTATTTGACTGCACCAGGTCCCAGCCTCAGCAAGGGAGATCTTTTTTTTTTTTTTCAGTTGCTGCATGTGGAATCTTTAGTTACACCATGTGGAATCTGCAGCTCCCTGACCAGGGATCGAACCTGGGCCTTCTGCATTGGGAGCTTGGAGTCCTAGTTACTGGACCACCAGGGAAGGCCCTAAATAGCTAGCTCTCAGGGTGGTCATGAGGGTCAAAGGGTCTGCAGCTGGAACTGAGCAGGCAAACTGGAAGAAATCAACAAGATCCCTTGCTGGGATGAAGGGGAAAATAGTAACTGAAGCAGGCTAAGAGAGGAAGAAAAAAAAAGAGTTGAACTGGCTAGGAGCCAAACAGAACAGGGAAGAAAGACGAGGTGGAGCCTCATTGAGCAGTGGGAATCTGGGAAGAGCACACAAGGATCTGTGACGTGTGCCCAGCTTACAAACTGCTCAGAATCTATGGGGCAGACATAACGTGTCTGTAAGATGGAAATAATCATGCATTTGACCCTTGAAGGTTGGGCCTGGCGAGCATGCCACATGCCTCCATCAGACACATCGTGATTCCAACACAACTGGCTTTGCCGTACGTAGCCTTTGCTCTACGCAGCCTCCCTTTAGGTCTTTATGGTCTTTATGTCTCTGGCACAGAGTAGAAACTCAGCTAACGTGTTTGGATTATGAGTCCAGTGAATTTTGAAAAGGACTTGATCCTGTCAACTCTTTGGGAGAGGATGAGAAGATGCCTGTTTAGAACAGGTTCAGTTCAGTTGCTCAGTCATGTCCGACTCTTTGCAACCCCATGAACCCACAGCACGCCAGGCCTCCCTGTCCATCACCAACTCCCGGAGTTTACCCAAACTCACGTCCATTAGAACAGGTTAGGAATAAGTTTTCTATTTTTTAAAATTAATTTCTATTGGAGTATAGTTGCTTGAAATGTTGTGTTAGTTTCTGCTGTATAGCAAAGTGAATCAGTTATACATACACATGTATCCCCTTTTTTGGGTTTCCTTTCCATTTAGGTCACCACAGAGCACTGAATAATAGAGTTGCTTGTGCTATGCAGTGTGTGTGTTTGTGTGTGTGTGTGTGTGTGTTCAGTCGTGTCTAACTCTTTGCGACCCCATGGACTGTAGTCCACCAGGCTCCTCTGTCCATGGAATTTTCCAGGCAAGACTGGAGCATGTTGCCATTTCCTACTCCAGGGGATCTTCCCAACCCAGGTTTCTGAACCCTTTCTCTTGCGACTGCTGCATTGTCAGGCAGATTCTTTACCACAGAGCTACCTGGGAAGCCCTGTGCTATACAGTAGGTTCTCATTAATTATCTATTTTACACACAGTATCAATAGTATGTATGTGTCAAGTCCAATCTCCCATTTCATCCCCTGGTCCTTGATGTCCTTATGTTTGTTCTCTACATTTGTATCTCTATTTCTGCTTTGTAAATAAGATCATCTATCAGGAATAAGTTTTCTTGAGAGTAGGGTTATGACTCTTTTGAGACCTATGATCCCATTTTAAAATCTGAAAAATTCCATTTCGGAGCTAGTTCCCTCAAATAAGAATCAACCATAAATCATTTCTAAAAGTTTTATTAAACCATTTAGACTTGAAAGAAGTCACAATAGTTAACACACTTTTAAGTGCGTTCTGTACACCACCAACCCAAATGGATTGAGTTCAGGATTTTTATAAATAAAAAATAAACCTATTTACAGTGAAAAATAAAAACATGTTAGCAAGTTAGATGATTAGACTGTTATCTACAATCAGTTCTGAGACAGTATCAACCTACAGTATTACATTTAAGACATGTAAGATTTCATTAGGTTTAAGAAGTCCATAATTGAAGCAGTTAGCTGTGATATATGATTTGTTTCTTACTACGGCTTTTTTTCCTTCTCCAAGCCAGAATTTTTGACCAATTTACACAAAAAGCTTCATTTTCCCTTTATTGGAGGTAAAAGTACAAAAAGCTCTTAAAAATTTTTCTCTCTAGAACTATCTGAGGAATAAAGCTATTTAATGCTACAAATGACCCTAGAAAACTAGCTATATAATTTGTGCTACTTGTCCTCCAAAATAATGCAGCTTCCTAATTCACCCACCAGGGACAAAAATGGAGTCAGCTTTGTTTTGAAATCAGTTTCAAAACCCCCATGATCTCTCTAGAAAGCGTCTTTCTAGAACAATATGGTTACCACCATGTAGGGACTTTCATTTTCTGTACTATAAAAATATTTCCATTTTATAATTATCTCTATACATTTTAGGGATTGCTTCTACCTCCCTAGGCAAAACGTGAGGGCGGAATGCTTGGCCAGCCAGTTTCAACAGACCAGCGAGGGAAAGGACCGCATGTGACAGCCCTCCCCTTGACTGGAGCGAAAATCAAAAGTTGGCTCAAATGAGGTGTGCGCTCCAAAATCCAGTTTAAAATCTGATTTAGAAAAGGCAACCTAAAACAAAATCAAGTGGAGAACCATATTTTCAAGTTTGTGATTTTGGAAAAGCAATATTCCTTTGAAGCAGGCTATTCCGTTGTCACCTGTTAGGGGCGTGAGCGGAACATAAGGCTAATTGCTGGGCAAAGGGCTGTGGGGGCTGCTGGAGTGTCTTGAATGTTTCGCCCCAGATGAGCTCATGGATCGAGACCTCTGTCTGAGGACCGTCTTTCCTGGAAACTCCAAGTCCTCGAAGATCGCATTTTCAATGATGCTCGCAGCTTCTGGCCGTTCAGTAGGAGATGGGGACAGCATGTCTTGCACCATGGCATACTGAAAGATAAAAATTGTTTTGTGATCAAGGGGCCACTGAACCATTGCCTAAATCAGCAGTCTGCCAAATATTACGTTTCTGTAACTATGTTAAGTTGGTATGCCAGTTTCTCTTTTTTTCTAAATTAATTTTTATTGGCGTATATTGCTCTGCAATGTTGTGTTAGTTGTGTTGAATGTTGTCAAACCTGGGTTTCTGGCATTGCAGGGAGATTCTTTACCATTTGAGCCACTTGATTCCATAGGGAATCAGTTATAGGTACACATATATCCCCCTTTTTTTGAATCTGCTTCCCATTTAGCTCATCACAGAGCACTGAGTGGAGTTCCCTTTGCTATACAGAAGGTTCTCACTGGTCATCTATTTTATACATGGTGTCAACAGGGTATGTATGTCAATCCCAGTCCCCCATCCCATCCCACCCACCTCACCTCACCCTCCCTTGTCCATATGTTTGTTCTCTACATCTGTGTGTGAGCAACTTCTCAACTGTGCCACTGAAATACAAAAGCAGCCACAGACCGTACGTAAACAGGTGGGCCTGCCTGTGTTCCCATGAAACTTTATTACCAAAACAGGTAGCAGGCTTATAGGTCATAGTTTGGCCAAGTCTTGCTCCAAATACACCTGGACTATTTCAGGTTAATTGGTTGTTTCCTAAGATAAAGGGCCCCAAATCACATCTCTGAAACACAGTCTGACCTTTAAAATAAATTCATCTTACAACTGCATGTGAATGTACAATTACTTCAATAAAGATTTCAATTAAAAAATAACCATACCAAAGAGACACAGAGACACAGAGAATGGACATGTGGACACAGAGGGACAGGGAGGATGGGATGAACTGGGAGAGTAGTGTTGATGTACATACACTACCATGTGTAAAAGAGATAGCTAGTGGGAAGCTGCTTTATAGCACAGGGAGCTCAGCTCAGTGCTGTGTGATGACTTAGCTGGGTGGGATAAGGGGGCCTATAGAGGGAGATACAAGAGGGAGAGGATATATGTAAATGTGTAGCTGATTCACTTCATTGTATAGCAGAGACTAACACAACATTGTAAAGCAATTACACCCCAATAAATAAAAAGAAAAATAAATCATGCCAGGGGTCAGTACCTAGCCCCTTTCCCTGATTTTTTTCGAACCACTTTAGTATAACACAGATTCTTGTGAGTCCCCCAGGAAATGATTCACCACTTTTCAAAATACACAACAAACTAATTTTTAGTAAAATAAACTTCAAGTTAGCATATCTCTACATTGTTATAAAGTTCATTTTTAATGCAATCCTTCAATATACTTAAAATACTGAAAGATCAATCAGACTTTTTCCAATTTGATAATTAGCCACACATTTTAATTTACTTCAACTGAATTTACTAAGAAAATTCATGCATAAATTTTAAAGCGATGTGTTTGTGGACATAACATAAATAAACAAAAACTGCAAAAAGAAACTTCAAAAGTTCATTACACACGGTTTTCACCATCAAGACCATTTTACTTTTCCCTTCCCACTATTCTGAATCATTTACTGTTTCTCTGAGGGGTATAATTCCAACACACAAAATCAGTGGAAATGAGTGACTTTTTTTAAGAAGCTGGTTTTTAAGATCTGTGTCAAATTCACTAAGATAAAGAAATTAATGGCCTGATTATAATGGCAACTTGATTCCTATGAGGGTGAGCTCTTTACGTTCAGCCTTACTGAAAGTCATGTCGGACTCTTTGTGACCCCATGGACTACAGCCTGCCAGGCTCCTCTGTCCATGGAGTTTTCCAGATAAGAATATTAGAGTGGGTTGCCATGATCGAACCTGTGTCTCTTGCATCTTCTGCATTGGCAGGCAGGTTCTTTACCACTGAGCTACTTGGGAAGCCCTACTGAAAAGTGAGGTTGCTACAATCCCCGGATGGCTGTCATGCAGCATGGAGCAGACTCCTAGCTGCCAGAATAGGGACTAAACTCGCACCCCTGCAGTGGAAGGTCACATTCTTAACCAGGGAATTCCCCAGGCTTTGGTTTTAACAAGTTGTATGTTGTTGGGATCAGGTCACTTTCCTCTTTAGACCTTAGGCCTCCTCATCTGTAAAACGTGGAAACTGATGAGCTGACTGCTGACTTCATGTCCTAAGTAAGATTTTAAAGAAAATAAAAGATGAGAATTATACCAACCTCACGAGGATATTTTTGAGTAAACAGTGGTGGAAATTTGAGATCTCTTACATCAGTTAGGATCTGAAAAGAAAGAAAAGTGTTACTTATCTTTAAATCTATTTTGATATATGGATCTATTTAAACAGATATTTTTTGATACTGTAAACAAGGCTGACCATTAAGCAGATGGAAAATTTATCAATAGCTTTTCCTGACTTGATAATCTATACATCAGTGCTCCCTGGGCACAGATTTACCTGCCACCAAATCACCAAATAATTTACATATATTAGAACTGTAAATGATCCTGACATCTGAATTTTAACTGAAAATGGACTGATCTGCATCAAAAATAATTCAATCATTCATAAACACACATTTGTGTTCTTAAGTGGGTAACTTCTTGTACTAGTCACTAATCACTTTATTTGATATAAAAGGACATAGTCTTCTTTTTAAGTGAAGAAAACTAAGTCAATTTTGCTAAATTCTGAATATACAAAACAAACTAGCTTTTTGGGAAATTTTCATACAAACAGGATAACAGTGTCTACTCTGTATGACCACTTTGAGACTTAAATAAGGTAATTGAGGCAAACTATTTGGCACAGTGCCTTAAACCCCTTTAAAACATTTTTATTACTTATTTCTTTTTGGTGGCTCTGGGTCTTCGTTGCTACACTTGGGCTTCCTCTAGCTGCAGCGAGTGGGGGCTACTCTCTAGCTGTGGTGTGTGGGTTTTTCATTGTGGTGGCTTCTCTTGTTGCAGAACACAGGCTCTAGGCACATGGGTTTCAGTAGCTGTGGCACGTGGGCTCAGTAGCTGTGGCTCCGGACTCTAGAGCACAGGCTCAGGAGTTGTGGCTCAGGGGCTGAGCTGACCCACAGCCCATGGAACCTTCCTGGACCAGGGACCGAACCCGTGTCCCCTGCATTGGCAGGTGGATTCTTTACCACTGTGCCACCAGGCAAGTCCCTGATACTCCTTTTGTAATGAATCAGTTTTGAGGAATGAAATACAGCAAGTATGTCTTCATATTTCTTGAGAAATAAGCTAAAATGTACTTAAACAAAAACATGAACTGGGTTGGCATTTGTCACTTCCCACTAAAGGAAAACAGAAACTTCACTAGAAGAATCTATGACGCAGGCCATAGAAGGGAGTGTTTCACCTGCTAATAGGTAGGTCATACCAAACAATGTGCAGATAAATGCTTAAGTCTTGAATCACAGAATTTTTAATCCCATCAGATATATATATTTTTTTTAACCTGCTGCCCTTTGAAAGACATCATTAAGGAAATCAAATGGGAAGCCACTGGCTGGAATAAATTAGTCATAATACATATACTTGGCAAAGGACTTGAAAAGATGATCAAGGTCATTAGTCATCAGAGAAATGCAAACTGAAACCACAATCTGTATTATACTGTACTCCTATCAGAATACCCAAAAAATGTAAAGACTAAAAAACCTAAGTGTTGATGAGGATGCCGAGGACCTAGAACTCACCTACACTGTGGGTGAGAATATAAAATGGCACTTTCTTATATAGTTAAACCACTTACACATAATTTACCAACCCTACCTCCTCATTACCCAAGACTAATGAAAATAGATGTATGTCTACAAAGAGACCAGTTTACAAATGTTCACAGCAACTTTATTTCTTTATTTATGGCTGCGCTGGGTCCTCTTTGCTGCCCAGTGGCTTTCTCCGGCTGCAGCACACGGGCTTCTCATTGTGGTGGGTTCTCTTGTTGCAGAGCACAGGCTCCAGAGTGCAGGCTCAGTAATTGTAGTAAATAGGCTTCAGTTGCTCTGGCATGTGGGATCTTCCCAGGCCAGGGATCGAACCCCTGCTTCCGGCATTGGCAGGCGGATTTTCCACCAGAGGACCACCAGGAGAGTCCCACAGTCACGTTACTCATAGGTGTTTCCAACAGGTAAATGGACATGAACTATGTATATATACCATGGAATATTACTTAATAAAAAGGAGAAACTGCTGATACACTGAGTAATGAATGAACCTTAAAACCTTTAAGGTGAGTCAAAGACGGCAGACACAAAAATGTATATACATGTATGATTCCATTCATACGAAACTTTCTAAGACAAAACAGATTAGTGGTTGCTTGGAGTCAGGATGGGGGATGAAAGAACAGGAGACTGACTGGGAAGGAACAAAAGGCAACTTTTGGGGATGATAGAAATATTCTGTATTTTGAATGTAGTGGTCGTTACATGAAGGTTTAAAAGTATCAAAATCTCATAAAAATATACAAAGTGGGTACATTGTACTGTGTGTAAATTATAGCTCAATAAAATTAGTTTCTCGAAAAACATCTTGGTCAAATCATTGAATAGTCTCTTTTGCATTCACTAATAGAATCTCAGAGGGGTTCTGCCTAAACGAGGCAGATTTTCTGAAATTCCCTGATGGTCCAGTGGCTAGGACTCTGCACTCCCACTGCAGGGAGCCTGGGTTCAGTCCCTTGTCAGGGAACTAGATCCCACGTGCCACAACAAAAGATCAGAGATCCTCTGTGCTACAACTAAGATCCAGTGCAACCAAATAAATAAATACTAAAAAAAGAAAAAAAAAGAGTAAACATGGCAGATTCTTCTTTTTTTTTTTTTTTTTTACTACATTTCGAAACATTTTCACTAAAGCAAGGGCAAAGAAAGGAAAAACATTTTAAATCTTTAAAATGAGTGCAATGGAAGAAAAGATCACATCTTTGGAAAGAGAGACAAAGTAGATGGAAACATAGTGTAACTATTTAAGCTCAACAGAGAAAGCTAAACCAGGGCACCCAAGAGGGATAAGGCCAACAGATGGGGAATTGCTTAGCTGTGTGGAACCTGCAGGAGGTGGGGTGAGGGATGAAGATGGCTGTAGGAGAGCTGTCGGAAGTTCTGTACAGGAAGTGATATTACATACCCCCATGCCTCCAACAGGCAAGGGCTTCCCCGATGCCTCCAACAGTAAAGAATCTGCCTGCAATGCGGGAGACCCAGATTCAATCCTTGAGTTGGGAAGATCCTCTGGAGAAGAGAAGGGCAACCCACTCCAGTATTCTTCCCTGGAGAATCCCATGGACAGAGGAGCCTGGCAGGCTACAGTCCATGGGATTGCAAAGAGTCAGACAGGACTGAGCAACTAACGCTTTCACTTTTCACAGAACACATAGGTTTGTTATTCGAAGAAACTGAACCAAGGCTTTTCAAACATAGGGCCAATACAGAGGCATGAGGATGAGTCGGGGGTGGGCATGGAAAACAGAACAAGCGAAGATCTGCAATAGTAAGACACTCTCCACCCCCCCATCCATCCCAGTTCTTTCTCAGGCAGGAGAATGAAGCTTCTTCTCTGGAGAGAATGAGGAAAGTCCAAGAGATGCTAACATGTGAGTGTTCTCCCCCATCGCCACCCCAAAGAAAGAACTGGATCATAACACTTAACAGTCATATCCACCTCAGGGTTTTTTGTTTTTGTTTTTTTTTGGTTGCCTGGCTTGCAGGATCTTAGTTCCCTGTCCAGAGATAGAATAGGGGTCCACAGCAGTTGAAAGCTCTGAGTCCTAACCACTGGACTGCCAGGGAATTCCCTTTTTTGTTTATTTTTTAATGTCCACTTCTAGTTACCATTTTAGAGCACCATTCTTAAATATGGACAGGATTGTCAACATGTGAAACACACACACAAATCATTATAAAACTCAGAGATATTAGTAGGGAGAAAGTAAGTGTGACTATAAAGGGGTAGCAAGAAGGATGAAACACTTCTGTATCTAGACTGTAGTGTTGGTTACAGAAACCTATACATGAGATAAAATACCATGGAGCCATATATAATACAAAGTACCAATGTCAAATTTATGTTGTACTATAATTATGTAAAATGTTACACTTAGGAGAAATTGGATGGAGGGTATCTCTTTGTATTATCTTTGCAACTTTCTGTGCATCTATAATAATTTCAAATAGAAGGCTTAAAAAAAAAAACAAAGGAAAGAGACAGTATGGGGGAAGAAATACATACATACATACATATAATTGAGATTGTCAGCAATATGAAGAGAATGAATTCATGCAAAAAGAGTGCAAATACTACAAAAAAAGGAACAATCTCAGATGGTAAAAACTGAATTGTCAAAGGAATTAGGAAATTTATAAGAACAAGTTAAGGAACTTCTGCAAAAAATAGTACAAAAAGACAATGATAGAAAATAGGAGGGGGAAAAATTAGACATTTTTAGGAATAAGTCAAGAGTTCCAGGAAAAAACAAAAAAGTTGGAGAAGAATTTATCAAAAAAAATATGAGAAACTTACTAGACTGAAGGATGAATCCCTTCTAACTGAAAGAATCTACCAAGTGCTAAGTATAGTAAGTGAGCAGGGGAGTGGGGGGGGGGGTGGGTGGGCGGGATTGGTGGGGACATCTTTAAGGATCTGAGTGGACTAAATTTCATAATGGCACTGATAAAAACTAAATCCCTAAAGCCCTCAGAAAGGAAGATATAATGGGTCCAAAATACTCCATATAAAAAAAAATGATGCATCAGAATGGTATCAGCTTTTCAACAGCAGTGGTGGAAGCTATAAGAGAATGGGGCAATGCCCTGAAGGTTCTGAAGCAAAGTTATTTTCAATCTAGAACTAGAACATAGTCAATTTATCAATTATGTATAAGGATGGGGGAAAAAAATACATTTTCAGATACCTGAGGACTCTAAATTAATTTTCCCTCTCATACATTCTTTCTGAGAAATTTACGGCAGAATGTGCTCCAGCAAAATAGGAGAGTAATGTAAACAAAACAAAACATGAAATCTAGGAAACAAGGGATCCAAGCCAGGGTCCAAGCTGATTAACATTTGGGTTGCTCCTACCTTCTAGTCATTATGAAAATGTTACTATGAACATTTATGTACAGGTTTCCGTGTTGACCTATGTTTTTATTTCTCTTGGAGAAACACGAGTAGAACCTAGGAGAAGAACATGGTCATTCCATGTTTACCTTTTTGAGGACGTGTCAAACTGTCTTACACAGTAGAATGTACCACTTTACATTCCTACCAGCAATGTATGACAGCACTAATATCTCCATATCCTTGCCAACACTTATTTTCTGCTTTTGTTTTATTCTATTAGAGCTATTCTGGATGGTGTGAAGAGGTATCTCACCGTGATTTTAATTCACATTTCCCTGATGAATAGTGATGCTGTACTTATTGGCCATCTGTAATCTTCAGAGAAACATCTACTCAAGTCCTTTGCCCATTTTTTAACAGGGTTGTTTGTTTTTTGTTGTTGAACTGTAGTCATTCTTTACATATGCTAGACACTACTTTTAAGACTTTCACTACTATACTCCTTAAAGGCAACAGTCATGGTTTATTTTGAGAGGGGAAAGAAAACTTAACTATGCTTAGGTTTTCAGCTTTTAAGCATATGACTGTGTGGCCATTTGTTCTCTGGAAAATTCTCTGACCACAACCATCGCCCCACCTTGTGGCAAATTTGAGTGCAAGATATGGTTAAGTTATGATGAATTTAAGCAACAGCAAGCAACAGACAATTCACCTCAACCATTTTTGAAGGCTGAGCTTTAAATGGAAGCAAAGAGCCTACAAATTCTTTCTCTTCTACTTGCAGTCAACAAAGTTGCTAGTATTAAGAATAACTTATTTTTCTTTTACAACTCATTCTTTTGTAAATTGAAGAGTATTTTCTTCTGCCTTTTAGGAGAGGAGGAGAAGAACTTACCCTGACCCTTTCCATCTGAGTGCCGAACGGGTACAGTAATTCAAACAGAATGAGGCCCAAAGAAAAGATGTCCACTTTATGAGAGTAGCTGCTGCCATGAATCTGCAATCCCAAATAAAGAGGATTAGGAGAACAGTCACAGAGACAGTATGACAGACGATCATACAGCATGAGTGAATCCCAACACTGACTTAGTCCCTACTTGGTTTAAACGTAATCCTGCAGGTAAAAATGTCAGCAAAGAGTTAATCATCTCTGAAGCCCCTTTTCTTCAAGTCACCCACAGCAAAGAGTAATTAAACTACTCAGCATCACAGAAGGAAGCCCAGGTATAGCTCTGAGATATGCATCAGTAAAATAGGCCCATCGGAAGCCAGGAGCCAGGAAAAGCTGCCCCCCTACCCCTGAGGTGAAGTTTTTCAAAGCCGGCACTATCTAAAGCAAATCTCTCACTTCTGACTATCTTAGTCCTCACCTATTTTTATGAGAAAATCTTCCAAACCACTCATCAACTGTGGTTAGCCCTCATTACAGCACTTAATTATGGACTTCTCTGCATTCTTGGTTGTATTTTTCATGTGTGTTATTTCTTACTCTTCACAACTAAATTATAAAGACCTGGAGGGAAGGGAGCTGCTTCTTTTGTATTCCTACCATCCAGAACTGAGCTAAGTACAGAGAAGGCCTTCAACAAAAATTTATTTGCTAAAAGGAACAAACGAATTACAACCCAACAGACTCTTAAAAAGTCTCATTCAAATTAAAAGTGACCTCCTAGGACTCAGAAGAAGCCTTTCATTTGGGAAAAAAAGCTAGGCACATAACTTGACACTTGGCAAAGGCCAAGGAAGGCTGGAACTTTGAGAATACTCACATCAATATTTCTTTTTATTTAAGTTAGTTAGTTTTTAAATTTTTTGACTACAGCATGAGGCATGCAGAATCTTAGTTCCCCAACCAGGGATCAAACACGGGCACCCAAAAGTGAAAGGATGGAGTCCTAACCGCTGGACCACCAACCAATGCCCCATGATTTTTTTTTTTAATCTTATTTACCTAAAAATGCCTATTTTCTTATACACAAATGACTTTTTCCAGAAACATGATTTGCAGGTCATAGCTATTTTTCATCAAAACTGTACTTATTGGTTTATTGTCTTCTAGGGTTGAGTATTACAGAAAACAAACTCTTTAAGCTGTAACCTGGTTTTTCCTCTACCTAAATACTTTAATACTATTTTTCCTTTATCTTGAAATTCAAGATGTCTAAGTATAGGACTATATAAAAAAACCTAATTAAATTAAAAAATGGAAATATTAAGCATGAAAAAGAATACACTTGAATAATGCAAACAACTCAGGTAGTCTAGAAGGATACTGTACAACAGTAAAATAAAGGCCAATTCCTATGACTGGTCTCTGATAAAACCTTCCAAAGATAATCTAATCCATTGGTTCTTAAAGTGTGGTCTATGGATCCCTGGGGATCCCAACATCCTTTCAGGAAGTCTACAAAATCAAGACTGTTTTCACAATAATTCTAAGACATGATTTGTCTTTTCACTATGTTGACATTTGCTCTGCTGAATCTTAGCACGAATTAAGGCAGTGGCACCAAAGCATACTAGTAGTAATTATGTCCTTCAGTCTACATAGTGGGGGAGTAGGTGGGAGAAAAAAGCAAGCCAGAAAGAGAGAAAGAGAAAACGAGAAAGCAAGAAAGAGAAAGAAAAAGCAACAGAGAGAAACAGAAAAAAGAGACAAAGTGAAAGTAAGAGATACAAAGAGGGAAAGAGAAAGCGAGAGAGAGAAAGGAAGAGAGACAGAAAGAGAAAAGGAAAAAGAGAAAGCAAGAAAGCGAGAGAGAAAGCAACAGCAAGAGAAAGAAAGAGAAAGAGGGAAAGAAAGAAAGAGAAAGGAAGAGAGACAGAAAGAGAAAAGGAAAAAGAGAAATCGAGAAAGCGAGAGAGAAAGCAACAACAAGAGAAAGAGAAAGAGGGAAAGAAAGAGAAAGCAAAAAAGAAAAGAGAAAAAGAGAAAGAGAAAGTGGAAGTAAGAGAGAAAGACAGTTTCACTTAAAATATCCTTGCTGAAGCAGTAAAACTGATTAATTTTATTATGTCTTGCCTCTTAGGCACACATCTTTTTAATATTCTGTGTGACAAAATGAACAGTGTTCATAAAGCAGTTCTGCTCCACACTGAAGTAAAATGCTGTCTCAAGAGAAAGCATTTATGTAATTGTTCGAGTTCCTATATGAATGTCTAACTGAGCTCTTCTCATCGAGCACCACTTTGACTTGAAAGAAAAACTGGTAGACCAACTGTGGTTATTCAGACTTGGATACTTGACAGTATTTTCTTAAAGATGAATGAAGTGAGAATGGCACTTCAAGGAAAACTGACAGTTGTTGCCAAAGATAAAAGTTGAACTTTAAAGTGAACTTCAGAATTCTGGAAAATTTGTGTCCATCACTGGGAACCTGACAGCTTTCTTAATACTTAAAACCTCTTTCTGGTGAGCTTTGCTGGTGATATTAAAATATTGATGATTTTTAAAAATATTATATAATGAGATTGAGAGAAATAGGAGAAGGGGGCGACAGAGGATGAGATGGTTGGATGGCATCACAGACTCAATGGACATGAGTTTGAACAAACTCTGGTGGATGGTGATGGACAGGGAAGCCTGGTGGCTGCAGTCCATGGCATTGCAAAGAGTTAGACACAACTTAGCGACTGAACAACAACAATAATGAATTGTGACAATTTTTGGAAAGACACATAATGTAGAGAACCAATAGTTTCCAAATGACCAATGCACAACTTTAAAAACTCAGGCATGGAAAACAGGTCCATTCAAAGTGTGAAATGGATGCTACAGTAACAGAATACAGAATGTCCACTGCTATGGTTTTAGATTCTAGAGGGCAAATGATTCTTCAGAAACTTCAGAAACTTTTGCTTATTGAGTTTTGGTCATGCCCACAACTACCTGAAAATGGTATTAAAATGTTCCTCCCTTCCCCACTGCATATCTGTTTAAAGTCAGATTTGCTTAATATACTTGAACCAAAATAACATAGTTCAAGGGATTAGATGCAAAAGCAGATATGAAATCTAACCCTTTTAAGTCAGATAGTAAAGAGCTTTATAAAAATGGAAATAAATACCACTATTCTCACTAGAAAAATAAATATTTTTCCGAAAGTATCTTGAAGAAGTGATAGATTTAAGACGGCTATTTTTAATTGAATTACTAAAATTTTATAAATTTCTGCTTTCATCTCTAATATGGCAAATATCGATAGATATAATCTCACAAGAAAAAATTATTAAGCTCTCAATCATATTTAAGTATAAACAGGCACTGGTCAAAAAGTCTGAGAACCACTCATCTAAGCATCTATAAGCTTGTGAATATCATCAGCGCTGGGGATGCTACACTGAATCTCCCAGGATGCCCTGCTCCCACCACTTCCGGTCTCCGTTCCGTTTACCGAGTTTTTCCCACAAGGCAACACAGCTCAGCCTGTCCGCCTGTTTCCTGCCGTGCCTGTGGATTAACACAGAGGGCAGTTTGCTAAACTACCTCCAACTGTCTCTGAAAACAGTTCCTACCTAGTTCACATAAGGGGAAATGAGAGTTAGGTGTGGGAGGAGGACATTCAAAGTCTCCTCTAAATTTCTGGGACTTCCCTGGTGGTCCAGTGGTAAAGAGTCTGCCTGCCAATGTAACAGACACAGGTTCGATCCCTGGTCTGGGAGGATCCCACCTGCCGCAGAGCAACTAAGCCCGTGGGCCACAACTACTGAGCCAGTGATCTACGGCCTGGGAGCTGCAACTACTGAGCCCATGGGCTGCAACTACTGAAGCCCACTGCCTAGAGCCTGCGCTCCGCAATAAGAGAAGCCACCACAATGAGAAGCCTGCGCACCACAACAAATAGCAGCCCCTGCTTGCCACAAGGAGAGAAAAGCCCGCGCAGCAATGAAGACCCAGCAGAGCCAAAAATAAATAAACATTAAATTTCTGGCTGTTGTCAGGTTCTGGTTCAAAGGGCAAGCACATTTCATGCATTGTGAGTATTTTTCTTTATCCACCCCCAATCCAGGTTGCAGAAACTGTACCCTAGCTGTGTTGCCTGTGGAACACTACTGTCAGTTTTCATCATTTTCATATTTTTATTTTATTGGGTATTTTAAATGGAGCACAGATGAAGATTCACAGGGAAACATCTAGCTTGCTACCATCCTAATTAATAAATTATTTAGGGACTTCCCTGGTGGTCCAGTGGTTAAGACCCTGTGCTTCCAAAGCAGGGGGTATGGATTCGATCTACTATCAGGGAACTAAGATCCTGCATGCCAGACTTCATGGCTTAAAAAAAAAAAAAAAAGGACAGAGCATACTTAAAAAAACAATTTTAACAAAAATCTAGTTATTCCTCAGAAGGAAAAGGAACAGCTCACCTGTTCTGGGCTCATATACAGCTTGGTCCCCACTTGTCCTGTGTGCCTGGCGTAACCTGGCATTGGGGTCAGAACCATCTGATCTTCCTCATCTTGGTCCATTGCCGTCACCAATCCAAAATCTCCAACCTTGACCACATCATCCATTGTAAAGAATATGTTGGAAGGCTGAAAAAAAAAAAAAAAAAGCAGATAAAAGCACAGTGGGTGTGTATGGAGAAGAGACAGGGAAGAGAACTATTTAAATGACTACAGAAAATAAATACAGGACACTTGATATTCTCAAGCATCTCTCCCTTTATAATGCACTAATATGAAAATGAAAACAATCCTTCAATGCTAGACAAGTACTGTGAATAAAGAAGAGGCAAGGGAAGCAAGTATTCACTGAACATCTGTTTAAATAAACCCTTAGAGAGTCACATTCCCTAGTGTCTAGGGTGCTTAATCCTCAATCTCCTTATTCTTTTTTTAACTTTTTATTTTGTATTGGAGGTATAGCCAATTAACAATGTTATGCCAGTTTCAGGTGAACAGCAAAGGGACTCAGTCACACACACACACACACACACACACACACACCCGTATCCATTCACCCCCAAACTCCTTTTCCCATCCAGGCTGCCACATAACACTAAATCTCATTATTCTGTACACTCTCTCGGCAAGCTTCTCCACATTTCTGACCTACAGGATGTTTATAATAACAACAAACACATACAGAGCATTTGCAATAGGCCAGAAGATGATCTAAGTGGTTTTATTACTGTTTATTATTATTAACTCATGCAATACTCATAACCCTTTTAGTCCTATTGGTCTCTCCTTTCACAGATATGAGAACTGAGGCCCAGAGAGAAGCTAAGTAAATCACCCAAGGTCACCCAGTTAGTAAGAAGTGGAGCAGGGTTTCAAACCCAGGCGGTCTGGCTCCGTGAGAAAAGGGCATCTGCCCCACTGCCCTGTGGCAGCAAATCACTACTACCTGGTGAATGAATGAAACAGAAGGATCTAGGGCTTGTTATGAAAGGGAAATGTAGGCTGTCATGGAGAATAATAAGAGCTCTTAACAACAATCTTTATATATATATATATATATACACACATATATAAAGTTTTTTCTTTTTTCTTCTGGCTGTGCGGCTTGAGGAATCTTGGTTCCCTAACCAGGGATTGAACCTGGGCCCCACATTAGTGAAAGTGCAGAGTCCTAACCACTGGACTGCCAGGAAATTCCCTTAACTACAATCTTACGTTGTCTCTTCTAATACAGGTTCCCAAATACTGCATGAACCTTGTCCCGAATTCTAAACTCTTATATGCAACTGCTCATTGGATACACCTAACCATGGGCTCCTCACATTCAAAGTCCTGCACAAGAACTATATCATCTTGGGACTTCCCCGACAGCCCAGAAGTTAAGATTTCGCCTTCCAATGCAGGGAATCAGGTTGGATTCCTGATCTCAGGGAGCTAAGATCCCACGTGCCTCTTGGCCAAAAAACTAAAACATAAGTAATAGTGTAATAAATTCAGTAAAGATTTTAAATATGTTCCACAGCAAAAAATAAATATATATATATGTATATATAATATTATCATCTTTCCCTACAGCTTACTCTAACCTCAGCTAACATGACCACCATTCATAGGCCTTTGAAATAAAAGGGGAAAAAAGCCATTTAGCTCATAAAATTTACTTTCACTGGGCTTCAAATGTGGCTTCCCAGGTGGTGCTAGTGGTAAAGAATCTGCCTGCCAATGCAGGAGATGCTGGAGATGCAGGTTCAATCCTTGGGTCAGGAAGATCTCCTGGAGAAGGAAATAGCAACCCACTCCAGTATTCTTGCCTGGAGAATCCCATGGACAGAGGAGCCAGGTGGGCCACAGTCCACAGGGTCTAGAAGAGTTGGACAAGACTGAGTGACTTTGCACATAACCCCCATTCTTCCTCAAATAACCTTGTACAAGAGATAGGATTAGACTGTGCTGCCTTCAATTTCCTCATTCCTCCCCTCTCTGGGCTCTGGTGTCAGCTTCTATGTACCCAGCACTAACAGACTTTGGTTCCTTTTTGGTTCTCCACCATCTATCCATCCCTCTATGCTTCCCTGGAAGCATCTGGAAGTGACTTTAGAAATTTCCTTCTTCTGGGCAGCAAGTCCATGGTTCATGTGGGATGTTATCTGGAGGTTGCACCTAGAGCTTGCATCCACCATAAGCATAATCCCAGGCCCTGGCCAGAAGACTGGTTTGGGGATGGGTATGTGTCCAGTATTTCGGTCACCTGATGTGAACAGTCAACTCATTGGAAAAGTCCCTGATGCTGGGAAAGAAGAGGACGTCAGAGGATGAGATGATTGGCCGGCATGCAATGGACATGAACTTGTGCAAACTCTGGGAGATGGTAAGGGACACGGAGGCCGGGTGTGCTGCAGTTCATGGGGTTACAAAAAGTTGAACACAACCGGCGACTGAACAACCGTGTGTCCTTGGCTTATCAATTAGAAGAAAGCCCAGGACTTCGTGATCAACAGTAGCAGAAAAAAATACTTTTCTCCCCAGCATCTCCAAAAGACTTAAAACGTGGAGCCCTGAGAACTGCTGGCAGTTATGCTGAGACTGACATGTGACAAACACGTGACCAAAATATAAAAAGCTTAGACGGCCTAGAAGGCTTAACATTAGGCTCAAAGACAGGTCAGAATGAACACAGTAAAGAACTTTTCAACCGGGAATATATATATAACTGAATCACTTTGCTGTTCACCCGAAACTAACACAACATTGTGTTACTTCAATAAAAATAAATAAGTACTGGAGAAGGAGATGGCAACCCATTCTAGTATTTTCGCTTGGGAAATTCCACAGACAGAGGAGCCTGGCTGTCCATGGGGTGGCAAAGAGTCAGATGCGACCAAGCGACTGAACAATAACAACAAACTGAGGCTGAGATGTGCAGTCACTCAGCTCCTAGGGGGCTGGCCCAGATGGGTCTGACTCTGAAAAGTGGTTCAGAAAAGTCAAGTCAATCTTCTAAAAAGAAAAATAAATAAGTAAAGGACTTCCCTGGTGGGCCAGTGGTTAAGAATCCACCCACCAATGCAGGGGACACCGGTTTGATCCCACGTGTTGGGGAGCAACTAAGCCCATCAGTTCAGTTCAATTCAGTTGCTCAGTCATGTCCAACTCTTTGCGACCCCATGGACTGCAGCATGCCCATGCACCACAACTAAAGAAGTCAAAGCGTTCTAGAGTTTGTGCTCTGCAACATGAGAAGCCACTGCACTGAAAGATCCCGTGTGCTGCAGCAAAGACCCAATGCACTCAAATAAATAAATAAGATCAATTTTTAAAAAAATAAGTAAACGAAATAAATGAATAGAAAAATAGAACAGGCTGAAACCCTCGGGTGACAAGCCACAGATAACAGACCTTGAGGTCCCTGTGCATGAGCCCTTTGCTGTGCAGAAACTCCACCGCCTCTGCAATCTGCAGAAAGATGTGCAAACACACGCTCCTCTCTCTCGCCTCGATGGTGCAGCGGCTGTTCAGCCAGTCTTTGAGGTTTTCCTTCCTGCACAGCTGCATCTGGATGTACAGATAAACCTTGGGCGAACTGGGCTGGAGTTTCCCCACCGAGCTTTTAGTGAGGTCTAAACTTAAAGTGGTCGGTCTTGACGGAGAAACAGACACAGTAGGTTCTGAAGGAGATTTGCTACCGGAATGCCGGAGCGCAGTTAGTTTATCCGCATAATGGTTGCCCACAGGCGGCTGGTTCATTCTGGGCTCCTCTTTGCTGGACGCGTTATCACAGCCAGAATCTTCAAATACTATAGACGAGGAGGTTCGCTCCCTGGACCTTACATAAGGAGAAGCTTCCGAAGGACAAAGTTCAAAGGAGTGCCCTTCATCATTACCATCCATGGTACCATCCTCCCCATCGCAGTCTGTAAGGCAGCTGTCCTGGAGTTGGCATACCACATCTGCTGACTTGCTCACATTTCCGTGGTCCATCCCGGAAAACTCCAGCGGAGAGAACTGGCTCTCGGATGAACTGGTCTGGCCGCAGGAAATCCCAACTGAAAAAGACCTGCTGCTGTGTGGCAAAGGAGCTATGATTTCAATACGTTCCTTTGTAGAGAAAGGATCCATTCTGCGTATTTTAACAGAAGGCACATCCACGGGACTAGGAGAGCTGAGCGGCCAGTCTGTGCTAAGAGTGGGAGAAGTAAAAGGCACAGGAGTGAACATGTGCAGGTTAAATTGCATGAACTACATCCTCTATCTGCTTATTAATTTTTTTAGAGTAGCTTTTTTTTTTAATTTATTTTTTTTACTGAAGTACAACTGTTTTACAATCTTATGTTCTTCCCAAGTGGCGCTAGTGATAATGCAGGAGACGTAAGAGACAAGGGGTTGATCCCTGGGTCGGGAAGATCCCCTGGAGGAGGGCATGGCAGCCGACTCCAGTATTCTTTCCTGGAGAAATCCCATGGAGGGAGGAGCCTGGTGGGCCACGGTTCATAGGGTTGCAAAGAGTCTGACACAGCTGAAGCGACTTAGCATGCATGCTGTGCAACATGAATCAGCTCTAAGTATACATATATGCCCTCCTTCTTGAGCCTCCCTCCTGCCCTCCATTGATTTTAATTTTATTGAGGTATAGCTGACTTACAATGTTGTAACTACACCCTTTGCTTCCAAAGCTTCATCTATAATAAAGCCAGTCCCCAGAGGAGGACACAAAAATTCAATGAAAGCATGCCACAGGAGACAAAGGTCACAGTTGGGCCGTTCCTTAACTGGAAAGCTTGATTTCATACCAGAAACTGTTATCTGAGACTGTCATGCACAGAGCAGCCATGTTCTATGTAAAACAGAAAGCACAAAGGAAGACCAAGGCCAGGAACCCTCGTACCTGTGATCTGGAAGCCCCCATCCAAATCAGGGCCTGACATACAGAGCCACTTCTCCTGGTCCTTCTGTGGCTGGGCTATAGACAGTGGTCACTGCAGCTAACTAGGTATCTCATATGGATCTAGGGCTGTGTCAGATACTTCTAGGCAGAAATTTTATTCCAGCTCTTTAGTAAGTAGTCTATTTAGTAAGCAGGCTTCCTAGGTGGCTCAGTGCTAAAGAATCCGCCTGTCAATGCAGGAGACACAGGAGATGTAGGTTTGATCCCCGGGTGGGGAAGATCCCTTGGAGGAGGAAATTCCACTCCAGTATTCTTCCCTGGAAAATTCCATGGACGTAGGAACCTGGCGGGCTACAGTCCATTGGGTCACAGAGTCGGACACAACTGAGCATGCACATGCTTGCATACACGCATGAGCTCATGCTATTTAGTAAGTAGTCTATTTTTACTCCAGCCCTTTAGTAAGTAGCCTGTTTCCTTTTTCTTTTTATTTAGTAGTTTTTAAAAAGGACCTTCTCTCCTAGGGAATAAATAGCATGTTTAACATAGGAATTATCTACAGGTTGCCTAAGTTCACATATTTTTAAATGCAAGCAGTTTAAAACTACTTCAGAAAGGAGTTGTAAAATTGCTAACCATCAATCCTAAGAAACTAAATGAAAATTGAAAATAAAAAATGGAGACAAAAGTCAGACAATGTCTCTCATTGAGAAAGGCTACTGTAAATCCCTCAGTGAATTATAAATCATATAGCCCTATCTACCAAAAAGC
The DNA here is from genome assembly GCF_019320065.1 of Cervus canadensis. Taxonomy (NCBI): domain Eukaryota; kingdom Metazoa; phylum Chordata; class Mammalia; order Artiodactyla; family Cervidae; genus Cervus; species Cervus canadensis. Next base: position 46,162,169 of record NC_057390.1, read on the forward strand.
TTGGAAATTCACGTTCTGGACAAAAAAAAGGAAAAAAAAAGTTCATGTTCTAAAAACTAAACCAACTTAAGTAATTAGAGAAGATTCTAAAACATGATAACAGAATCAGTAATGTGCTATTCTTTTGTTTAAAAAAAAAAAAACCTCTAAAGTTATACTAATAGAAAGGATATTTTATTCATGTAAGTCAAAGACTAACCGGAAAGAAACACTCATTTTTAAGTCTATGTCAAACCAAGTTACCTGTCATCTTTCAGCCAAATTTCATCCATTTTTTCTTGCCACTTTTCTGGTGGCGCTTCCAACCAAGCATTGAAATATCTCACAATTCCTGGGTGTTCAAGCTTGGCTAAGGCTTTCACTTCTCGCATTACCTTCTCCCGAGCCAGTTCCCTGAAACAGAGAAACAAAGAAGACACTGAAGGTTGCTCTGAAGAAGCAATTATATCCAACAGTGCAAAATAATAAGAAAAGAATTCTTGCTTGATTCTAAAAATCAGAAACAGAAAAATCAGCCTAGTAGCATAATTCTAAAAACCAACAAAGTGTTGTATTAAAAAAAATGTAGAGTGTTTCTTTTCTCTTCTAGAAATAAGTGCTACAAGTATATCCATCCATTCAAATAAAGAGTTCTTAACTTACAGACCCTTACAGGTAACTGCTTAATGCTCATTCCTTAATAGGGGGATGAAGAGGTGGAAGTGAAGTATTCAGAAAAGAGAGCTCAGCCTGGCAGCTCTGGAGGAAACAGAAGGAGCACCCCGACAAGGTATATACAAGAATCCTAAAGGCTTGTATGTGTACCCTGACTGTTTAAAGCCTCAGGCTTCCCTGCTGGCTCATACGGTAAGGGATCTACCTGCAATGCAGGAGACCCAGGTTTGATCCCTGGGTCAGGAAGATATCCTGGAGAAGGGAATGGCAACCCACTCCAGTGTTCGCTGGAGAATTCCATGGACAGAGGAGCCTGGCAGACTACAGTCCATGGGGTCGCAAAGAGTCGGACATGATTGCATGACTAACACTTTCTTTCACTGAATATCACAGGCAGTAATGTTTAGCTAGAAAAGCATCTGGATTTCATCTGCTTTGACACCTTTTCTAATGGATCTAAGCTCACATTCAAGGGATTCCACCATCACCTGAAACAACATAATATTAATGAATATGTTATATCCTCTTCCCTCACCAAGAGAGAGTCAGCTACTCCCACTTTTCTCTCTGGGCTTTATTACTGTTAATGGTCCTGCCCTGAAAATTCCAACAGATTTCTGAATTCTTCACATTCAGTGACCAAATCCTATCAGCTCCTCCTTTTAATTCCTGATACTCATTCCTTCCTCACTTCATAGAGAATAGATGGGGGGGGGGACACAATGGAAACAGTGACAGACTTTATTTCCTTGGGCTCCAAAATCACTGTGGTGGTGACTGCGCTCATGAGATTAAAAGAAGCTTGCTCCTTGGAAGAAAAGCTATGACAAACCTAGACAGCATTTAAAAAACAGAGACATCATTTTGCTGACAAAGGTCCATACAGTCAAAGCTATAACTTTACCAGTAGTCATATACGGATGTGAGAGTTGGACCATAAAAAAGACTGTGGAACAATTGATGCTTTTGAACTGTGGAGCTGGAGAAGACTATTGAGAGTCCTCTGGACTGCAAGGAGATCAAACTAGTCAATCTGAAAAGAAATCAACCCTGAATATTCATTCACTGGAAGGACTGATGCTGAAGCTCCAATCCTTTGGCCACCTGATTTGAAGAGTCTACTCATTGGAAAAGACCCTGATGCTGGAAAAGACTGAAGGCAGGAGGAGAAGGGGGCGACAGAGGATGAGATGGTTGGATGGCATCATCGACTCAACGGACATGAGTTTGAGCAAACTCTGGGAGATAGTGAAGGACAGGGAAGCCTGTGGTGCTGCAGTTTATGGGGTGCCACAGAGTCGGACGCGAGTGAGCAACTGAACAATTCCTTCCTCATCTGTCTCCACTTCTGTTGTACTAATGCTTTGCATCTTAGGACTGAACTTCTAAAAAAAACAAATCTACTGAACATGCTTACATGCTTGTCTCTTACTACATACCACCTCCACTTTGATCACGTCATTCTTCTGCTCAGAGGCACAAAGTTGACTGTCCATGGAATAAAATCTAAACTCCTCTGCCTGGCATTTCAGGTGCTGGAAGCCACTTTTCCCATCTTTCTTCCATACTCTCCTCCATTTTTTTTTTTTTTTTGGCCATGCTGCAAAGCTTACAGGACCTTAGTTCTCTGACCAGGGATCAAACCCATGCCCTGAGCAGTGGAAGCATGGAATCTTAACCAATGTTCACCAGGGAAGTCCTACCCCTCCGTTTTTAACCTTGCTTCACTCCTGCCAGAATCCTTACTAACCTTTACACCTCTGCGAGTGTCTGCCTAGAGACTACGCTCAGCCCAAGTAGTGCATGTGGCTGTCCTTCCCCTACATGTGTGTCCACCAACGGACAGGCTCCCCTTGAACATGGTGCAGACATCACCACCATCATAAGGCTTGCTTTCCTTGACTGCTGTTTGGCTACATCTGTGCTTTCTTCATGAGAACCTATTTACTAAGCTAAGCCATGGGTAACAATCTTCCTCGCTTTGCAGTTATTTGAGTACATATACAAGGGCCTCAAATAGTTACAGGTCTGGAGGGCAGAAGCCTTTCTTAATTTTACATCCTATGCAGAGCCTAATATATAGGAATATTTAAACTACTCAAAAATTATATACCAAAGGAAAGAAAATTATAATCAAAGCACTCATGTTACCAACCAACCAGCGTTCTTGGCTTCCTTAATCAATAGAAATTGATCAGAAGCCAGATAAGAAATTCAGGCAAGGCTTTATGGGGGCCCCTGCTATAGAAGGGGCAGCAAGAATAACCAACAGGTTCCCTTGCTCACTCGCTGCCTGAGGAGGGGCAGGCTGGTTCCTTACATGGGGTGAGTGTAGGCATGTGTCGAGGGGTCGCGCCAGAGGGGTGGCTTAGGTGGTCTGCCCACGCCTTAGGCGGTGTTGTGTGCAGAGGGCATGCGCAGTACCCTGCTCTTGCTCCAGGATCTTCAAAAGTGGCAGTTGGGTTTTTCGGTCTCTTTGTATCTTTTGTCCACAATTTGCCCCAACTGCGCATGCATGCACTTATTTATTAGTCCTATGTAGTAACAGTTTCTTTGTATTTTGTTGCTTCAGGAGAGGTGTGTCTAGGTGCAAGCATCGCAGCAAAGGGTCCAGGTTCCAGCCTGTCTCACTCAGACCGTCTCATTCCTGTGTCTCTATCTGTTGGACAGTATGTTTAACTATTCGTTAGAATGACAGTCCAGCAATTAGTGAACGTTTAATCAAGAATCCAGAGGAGAGGATGTCCCTGGCGGTCTAGTGGTTAAGAATCCACCTGCCAATGCAGGGACACAGGTTTGGTCCCTGGTCCAGGAAGATCCCACATGCCCGGCTGGAGCAACTGAGGCTATGCGTCACAGCTACTGAGCCCACGTGCCCTGGGGCCCGTGCTCCGCGGTAACAGAAGTCCCCCGCCCGCCACATCTAGAGAAAGCCCTCGTGCGGCAACAAAGACCCAGCACAGCCAAAAATAAATACATTCATTATTTAAAGAAAAGAACCCACAGGAGGCTTCAACAGTAGATGGCAAGAAAGGTATTACTGAAGGCCAATCATTTTAAGTAGCACACGTTCTGAGCCCAAACTTCTATTTTCAGGAATCTATCCTAAGGAAATAGATGTGATCAAAATTTTCCGTAAAATTTGAACACTGCAAAGTTATTTTTAATTTCAACAAATTGGAAACCTAAGTATTTAATGACAGCAAACAGTTAAATAAGATATGGCACAAGGATTCATTGGACTATTATCCAGTCATAACACATCTTCAAAATATTTTAGCATCTCAATAACAAACCCTTAATGGCAAGGAAAATACTGAGCACACAGCAAAGGAAGCAGTAAATAAACTGTATTATATTGATAACTGTGCTACCAATGAGGTAAATTTATGATCAGTAAAAAAAATCAAAAGAAAATACTCTGAAATGTTAAAAGTGGTTATTACTGGGTAGAGCAGACATGGATTGGTCTTTGTTTTAATGCTATTTCTTACTTTCCACAATAAATATAGATTATTTTTCAATGGTGATATGTAATAGAAGTTTGTAGTTATCAAAATTCACTGTGGGAATGCCCTGAATTGTTAAGAATCAAAAACAGGGCATATTTTTTAAGAGGATACAAAGCGGTCAAAGTAGATGACATTTTTTAGAGTTGATTACCTGGTGGCACAGGACATTAGATTCAGAAACTATGTTTTCTATAGTCTCTATGGAGTACAGTAAGAAGGACATATGGCCTATGAGATTAGATAATATAGTTCCAACTCCAAGTTTACTAAAAGTACCATCCATTACCTGTTGGGGAGACGGATTCTCTTGATAGCATAATTGCAGTCATCAACCTTGTTTCTAGCTTCAAAGACAACTCCAAACCCCCCACGGCCCATGCACTGAATTGGTTCAAAGTCTGTTAGATAACTAAAAAAAAAAAAAGGTAAATTTATAAAAGTTTGTAATAGTTTTAAATTTTGCTTTGTAAAAACTAAATCTCCTAGAAATTACCTTAATAGACTGCAAATAAACTCTTATTTAGCTTTCTTTGCTTTTCTATTTGTATAAATCAAGCAAACACATTTTAATTTTTTTCCCTGGGAAATTTATAAAAAGTTAAAAAGCTTCTGCTTCATGGGGAAATTACTTGTTAATCACTTATTCTTAGAGCAATTTTTTTCTTAATTTATTTATTTTAATTGGAGGCTAATTACTTTACAATATTGTAGTGGTTTTTGCCATACATTACCATGAATCAGCCATGGGTATACATGTGTTCCCCATCCTGAAGCCCCTCCCACCTCCCTCCCCATTCCATCCCTCAGGGTCGTCCCGGTGCACCAGCCCCGAGCACCCTGTCTCATGCATCCAACCTGGACTGGCGATCTGTTCCACATATGATAATATACATGTTTCAATGCTATTCTCTCAAATCATCCCACCCTCACCTTCTCCCACAGAGTCCAAAAGACTGTTCTTTACATCTGTGTCTCTTTTGCTGTCTTGCATATAGGGTCATCATTACCATCTTTCTAAATTCCATGTATATGCATTAGTACACTGTGCTGGTGTTTTTCTTTCTGACTTACTTCACTCCATATAATAGGCATTCTTTTTAATGGCTGAGTAATATCCCATTGTGCATATGTACCACAGCTTTCTTATCCATTCATCTGCCGATGGACATCTAGGTTGCTTCCATGTCTTGGCTATTATAAACAGTGCTGCGATGAACCCTGGGGTACACATGTCTCTTTCAATTCTGGTTTCCTCAGTGTGTATGCCCAGCAGTAGGATTGCTGGATCATATGGCAGTTCTATTTCCAGTTTTTTAAGGAATTTCCACACTGTTCTCCACTGTTCTCCATAGTGGCTGTACTAGTTTGCATTCCCACCAAAAGTGTAAGAGGGTTCCCTTTTCTCTGCACCCTCTCCAGCATTTATTGTTTGTAGACTTTTTGATAGCAGCCATTATGACCGGCTTGAGATGGTACCTCACTGTGGTTTTGATTTGCATTTCTCTGATAATGAGTGATGTTGAGAATCTTTTCATGTGTTTGTTAGCCATCTGTATGTCTTCTTTGGAGAAATGTCTGTTTAGTTCTTTGGCCCATTTTTTGATTGGGTCGTTTATTTTTCTGGCATTGAGCTGCAGGAGGTACTTGTATATTTTTGAGATTAATTCTCTGTCAATTGCTTCGTTTGCTATTGTTTTTTCCCATTCTGAAGGCTGTCTTTTCATAGCAATTTTAAAACTCTTCTGTCCTATCCAATACTTTCCATCATCCATCAAATAATTAATCCTTAATTCTTTAACCTTTTATCTTCTTTGGCATTCTGTATTCAAGCAGAAAATGTACTTTACTCTTATGTCAGTGCCTGTATATTTTATGGAAAAGATTTAATCAGTACTATTATATCTAAGTAACTTTTTTTTTTTTTGGCTGCACCATGCAGCATGTGGGATCTTAGTTCCGTGACCAGGGATCAAACCCATGCCCCCTGCAGTGGAAGCATGCAGTCTTAACCACTGGACCGCCAAGGAAGTCCCTTAAGTACATTTTTATCCAGAAATTTCTCTAGGAACCAAAGCTATCTGAAATTTGCTGAGATGCCTCAGGAGACAGTGTTCAGTTCAGTTCAGTCCAAAGGTATTTGGACAGAGCTAACTCACCATCTGGCACTTGCAGGTAGACCCCCACTTTGTAGCCTATCTCCCCATTAATGTCTGGCCTTGCTGCTCTGCTCTGTATATTCCAGTCGGCTTGCACCAGGTTTTCTCAAACTTGAGGGCTTTTGCTTCCACTATTTGCTCCAATGGGAACTTCTTTGGACTTAATAAAACTCTATTCTTCATTCATTCTGCTCGTCTCACCACCTCTGTAAGGCCTTCCTAGACCCCGATCTTAATGATCTTATAGCACTTTGCACACAGTACGTGGAATATTTAAATTAAGTCTTACTATTTTGCAGTTATTTATATTCAGCTTGTATATTCCAGTCAGCTTGCACCAGGTTTTCTCAAACTTGAGGGCTTTTGTTTCCACTGTTGGGGGACTTGACTACCTAGTGGCTCAAAAAGTAAAGAAACTGCCTGCAATGCAGGAGACCTAATTTGATCCCTGGGTCAGGAAGATCCCCTCGAGAAGGGAATGGCAACCCATTCCAGTATTCTTGCCTGGGAAATCCCATGGACAGAGGAGCCTGGCAGGCTACAGTCTATGGGATTGCAAAGAGTTGGACATGACTGAGCGACTAACAGACTTGACTGCAGGAAAGCATTGTTTTTTCTCTTTGTATTTCCAAAGTCTGGTTTTACTTGGCAAATAGAAGGTCTAACAAATATCTGTTGAATAATGCATGAATTAATAAACAAACGAATGCATGCATGTGTGCTGTGGAAGATATTCTAGATTACCTTTGGTGTCCCTCATAAGGTTAAGTTTATTATTTTATGACTCGCACACTCATATTAATTTAGCAGTTGGCTCAGCTGGTTAGAGTGTGGTGTAAGGAGGAGAGACAATATATCCCAACCCTCCATGGGCCAATTACTGTCCAGAGAATGAAGAATAATAATCTGTATGCCTAAAAATAGCTACTCAAGGTACTTCAGTGCAAATCCATCTCCCCAACTGCAAAAGCCCATGAAGTTCACGTACTCCTCCTAGAGGGCCAACTGAATTATCTTCCTACATTAAAGAAAACACTAATATGAAAACAGATATTTCTTTTGAAAAAGAGATATATCCATTATATATATATATATAACCTAAGTGTATTTTATATATATACATATATATATATATATATATAAAATCTTATCCTATACATGATCACAGACTTTGTAAACATAAATATCACCTTGACTCAGGTCCCAGCGTAGGACTTAAATTCATGACTAAATCCAGAGTTCAGGCTCTTAATGATGCCTAGAACATAGCAGGCACTCAATAAACGCCAGGTATTACACAGAGCTCTGATATTTTAAAAACAACCAGCATTCTCTTCATATTGAATAAAATGAAAGGAAAATTAAGTCTGATACAATTTTAGAGTACATTATCTCAATTCTCTTCAGAACAGCCTTACAAATATATGCTTATTCATCATACCCCACTCACCCTCCATCTCCACCTGTCACTTACTCATGATTTATGGTTCAATTAAAATGTGACCTCATTTATGACACCTTCCTGAATCATCACAATCAGGATTAGTCACTTAGCTCATGGTTTTTTTCCTCCATATGTTTATGTTTTATCTAGTATCACCTTCTTCCACAGACTTTAAGCTCCTCCAGGTGATAAGCCCAGTCTTTTTATTGATATTTCTCCCAAAGCCTAAGCTACTGTCCTGCACACAATTCTTCAGCATAGAAGTTGAATGCACAATGAATGGCTTGGGTGATGGACTGCCCGTGGAGCTGGTGGGCCCCCCCTCCTCTCCCTCCCCGCCTGCTGGTGGTGTTGGCCACTGACATGTAGGTCAGCGTCTCTATTAGCAAGGGTATTAAAGCCTTTATTCACCACTTGCTGGTCACCCAGGACGTTTTGCTAGAACATACTGATTACAGTCAATTCTCAATTTTTGAGAATACAGTATGAATGCAGCTTAGATAAATCCACAGATAATCAAAATAACACACATTTTAGTTGTAATTATCAGTCTTTTCTGTCATAAAGCTGTTGTTATCCTGGATATTAAGCAATAAGTTTCATACAGAACTTCCCCTTGTCCTGACATTACAGAAGTGCTAGGCACGATATCAAAACCAAGGGGAAATGTAGCAATAACCCATGGAATAAGAAAACTGAACCACAGCATCATTTCTAGTCCCACAAAGCATTAAAATCCGTACACCTGACAGACCTGCTAACAGATTCTCTACTCATATTTTACTTTCAAATTATTTGACTTGGCTGCTTTTTAAGTAACCAATCTCTTCCACTTTTAACAATGATCTATTCTATTGGTATATTCCTCCCATTTTTTTGCTTTTTATTTTAGACAGAATAAGGATGAGATAAATAACTGAGGATTAAGTCACACAGGAGATTTATATCATACTCTAATAATATATTAACATTATCATTTATATCATATTTTAGTAATGTAATAATTATCAATTAAAAATGTCAAGCCCAGTACATGGTAAACCCTCAATAACTAAGTTATCTGAATAACAACTCAATTTTGTGGCCATAATTCTTTTTTTAATTCCAATTTTACTGAGATGTAATTGACATACATGGTGGCTGTACTTTTAAACTTTTGTAACACTATACTTCTATCCGTCTTATACGCCACTTTGAATGAGTTTAAGTAACTTGAAGGATAAGTCTGTTTCAGGGCTTCCCACGTGGTGCTAGTAGTAAAGAACTCGCCTGCCAATGAAGGAGACATAAGATAATAGGTTTTGATCCCTGGGTCTGGAAAATCCCCTGGAGGAGGGCATGGCAACCCACTCCAGTATTCTTGACTGGAGAATCCCATGGACATAGGAGCCTGATGGGCCACAGTCCACAGGGTCAAAAAGAGTTGGATGTGACTGAAGCGACTTAGTACACATACATTAAAAAAAAAAAAAAAAGTTAAACAAGACCTTCGTTTAGAGGTTGTTTCTTCTTTTTTAATTGAAATATAGTTGGCATATAATATGTAAGTTTCAGGTGCACCATATAACAATTTGACATTTGTATACAATATAAAATGATCACCATGGTAAGTCTAGTAACCATCTGTTTTCCACAGACAGTTACTGCAGCATCATTAACCATATTCCTTGCACTGTCTATTATATCCCTGTGACTTATTATATAACTGGAGGTTTAGAGCACATGTTAAATGAACAACTACTCTAGTCTTCATCTATTTCGCCCACCAGTCCCACTCCTCTCCATTCTGGCAATCCATTTGCTCTCTGTATCTGAGACTATTCCTTTCTGGATTTGAACAGTCACCACCAGAAGCTACAACGCACACACCTGCACTTTAGCATAAGACTCTTACCGTGACACGTATCCGGAATTTTTTATGTCATTCCAGCTACTGTCGTTAGCTTCTCCACTGACAGCATCATATTTATTTTCAGTTTGACACTGAGTTTCAGATTCCTTCCTTTGCTGAAGAGGTGGGGGAAAAAAATCACTCTCAGTACAAAAGCTGAATTGAAGTTAGCTAACAATATTAGGCTGCAAAATAACATGGAAGAACAAACAATACTGAGAAACTGTATTAGAAGAATGAAAAACAACAGCATTTTCTTTGTCAAAGGGAAGGGAAACGATCAGGGTGGAGCCAGGATTGAAGAGTGATGGAGGGGTGACATACACGTGGAAACAAAAGTACAGGCAACAGTGATTTTAGGGTGAAATTTAAGGAAACGTACCCCTTGGCCAGCACATGGGCGCGCGCACGCGCGCACACACACACACATACACACACAAAGCTTTCTATAGTCCCAACACTTTGAAATAAATGAGATTCTAAAAAATGTCTTACTCTGTGAGGATGAGGATGGAAGAGTCTGCGTACAATGAAAGTTGTTGCCACGATACAAAACACGATGGTTCCAACTATTTCTTTCCACCAGTGTAAGAGAAGAACGGGGTCCTTTTTGCGGATGTTCTTGTAATTCGGGTTGTCAAGAAATCTGACTGTGATCTGCGTGCTCCGTTTGTTTCTCTCCCGCTTATAGTATGGCAGATAATAACCATTATCTTCAAAAAAATAAACATTAGATTTTTTAAAAAAAATAAACCAATATAGTTCCACCACCAATTGCTAAAAATTATCTCATTTGTTATGACATAACACTTTGAATTCCTTTTCCTAAAGTTTCATCTCTTTAGAACATTTCCACAGCCTCACTTACCGTGCTTTTTCTTCCTTCTACACAGATATATTTTTCTTTATTCCATAACGTCATACATTTTCTTTCTATTGAATAATAATAAGACTAAAAAAAAAAAACTCTTATTATCTGATTCAATCCCTTAAGTGGAAGAAAAAATTAGTACTCAAACTTCCTTCGAGGATTTTAAACTTTCCTTTCAGTTCAGTTCAGTTCAGTCGTGCAGTCGTGTCTGACTCTTTGCAACCCCGTGAATCGCAGCACGCCAGGCCTCCCTTTAGCCCCTCCAAAATACCAAATTTTAGCATGACTAATTCTTCACAAGGAAAGGAAAACATTTCCACTGTGCCCTCTGGTTCATTTCAGGCTGTCAAAATGAGTCTGTCCTAGAAAGCAGCTTTTCTTTTTAACTTCTGTTTTACACCATGTGGGCAGATTACACAGTTCTCTTTTACCTTCTATGTTAATCAATAGCAGACTTTAGCACCTTGTTTGTTTTTTTTTTTACTAAATCAATTTAAATTCTACAATAACTTTCCAGTTCTACCATCAAGGGTAAGTAACTGATGAGAAGTCTATGTTTTTGCCTAATACAGATTCGAGGATTTTTTTTTTAATGTTCAACTGTTCAAAAGACTTTCATATCTGAATATACCCTAACTTTCCTGGTGGCTCAGATGGTAAAGTGTCCGCCTACAATGCAGGAGACCTGGGTTCAATCCCTGGGTTGGGAAGATCTCCTGGAGAGAGAAATGGCAACCCACTCCAGTATTCTTGCCTGAAAAATCCCATGGACAGAGGAGCCTGGTAGGCTACAGTCCATGGGGTCACAAAGAGTTGGATACAACTGAGCAACTTCACTTTCACTTTCCTAAATAAATAGGAATGTGCTGCATGCCAAATTTCACCTATTTTTGACTTCCATGCTAATTTTCCTTGTCTTAAAACAAAATTAAAATAATCCCATTGTATAGCATTTTCACATAGCTCTATGGGAAACATCTGTTTTCACTATACAGACAGATATTACATAGACTATATTATATGAGCTGATCATTAAATAAGAGGTAATAACAAGAACTAAGGCTTACTGAACATTGACTATTTGCCAGACTTGGTGCTAATTAAGACTAAGCATTATTGGATTTCCCTGGTGGCACAGTGGATACGAATCCATCTGCCAGAGCAGGAGACATGGGTTCAATCCCTGGTCTGGGAAGATTCCACATGCTGAGGGGTATCTAAGCCCACATGCCACAACTGTGTTTCGGAGCCTGTGAGTCACAACCACTGAGCCACAATTACTGAAGCCTGGATGCTTTAGGTCCCACAAGCCACAACTAATGAGCCCGTGCACCAGAACTACTGAAGCCCTCACGCACTAGAGCCTGTGCCCTGCAACAAGAGAAGCCACCACAATGAGAAGCCCTTGCGTTCTCACAGTGGGTAGCCCCTGCTCTGCACAACTAGAGAAGGCCCTCATGCAGCAACGAAGACCCAGTGCAGCCAAAAATAAAAACATAAATATAGGAGCGTGTACATGTCAAAACAAAAATGACTGCATTATCTCATTTAGACCTTAGAACAATTCGATAAATAGATGCATAGGATTATTATATCTTTGTTTTACAGACGAAGGAATAGAGACATAGGTAAGTTAGGTGTGTCCAATCTAGCATGTGACAAAACCCCTGCAAACAGTCTTTGGAACCTTGGCCACCACATACAACATTTGCTTCCCAAGATATTTTATTTTTTACCCTCGAACTGACTGCCCTGCTTCTGAATTCTATTAATTAATTTCAAATGAATAAACTAAAATAAACAGAAAAATCAGACACCATTTTCAGTTCAAATGTAATCACACTTACCATAAGGATACTGCAAGATTGAAAGTGCACCATTACTGTACTCTTCGTGAGAAAACTTATCGTTACTAAGACATTTGTCAAATTCATCAGACCCCACCAAGACAGGAGTTCTAGAAGGAGAATCTAAAAGAAAACGGTGAAATCTTAACTGTTATGATTTTAATGAAAATGTGTATGCCTCATTCATTCAAAACACAGATATTCAACCACAGTTCAGTTTAAATATGTTAGTCAAACAATGGCCCAAGGTTTTTTCCCTTGAAAAACAGTCTTATAGAGAAGATGAGTCATTTATACAAGTCATTAAAATATGATGTGGTATATGTGATAAAAAAAAAAACATATACAAGGTATAGAAAGACAGCTGAAGAAAACAGATGGCTTAGTATTTGAATTTAATTCATTTGAGTGTCTCAAAGAAGTGTGATGTGATAGCCAGATAATGTTTCACAAATATTCTTAATATAAACTAAATGATACCAAGGCATGGTCAGAGAATGGTTAGAAGTTTTTCTAACCTGTCTAGAGAAACATTTTATTATTAACACTGATTTCTACAGAAGCAGCTGTTGCTTCGATGAAATCATGTTGTAAAATGATAATTAAAATTCATTAACTTCTGAAATGCCTTCCCCATTTATTAGAAAGGATGAGCATGTGTGCTCAGTCATGTCCTACTCTTTGTGACCCCACGGACTGTAGCCCACCAGGCTCCTCTATCCATGGGATTCTCCAGGCAAGAACACTGGAGTGGGTAGCCACTTCCTCCTCCAGGGGATTTTCCCGACTCAGGGAGCAAACCTGTTTCTGCATTGGCAGGCGGGTTCTTGACCTGCTGAGCCATTAGGAGGCCATTAGAAAGTACAGAGCATACAACAGTTGTGATCCTTGTGATACTCAAAACTAGGGCAAAGACAGTCATGATCAGGCCTCTGAACATCTTAATAACATTTATAAAAGTTCACAGTTCACTTACGAATTAGAGGTTTCCATTTGATGATTGGCAAAGGAATAATAGCATTTTCACTGTTGACAGATTCCAAGGCCTTGGGACTCGTAGGAAACTTTTCTGAAATTCTGACTGATGACTGCAGATACAGCTGGCCCCTGTACATTCCTAAATCAACCAGAACCCTGTCAATCGCATTTAGAATCAAGTGCCCATGATATTTTTTTTCAAAAAGGTTCATTTTGGTTTAATAAAATTAGACGAATTTCAGTTATTTATTATTCATGTGCTACACAGCTCTTTTCAAAGACTCATGCATGAAGCACTCAAATTTGACCCAAAGGTTATTCAACAAAAACAGGGCAGGAAAGTTATGTACAAGTTACAATGTTTCTCACTGAATAATCTTTGGTAAAAACTGGGAAACCCCTCTGGCAGGAAAACTGAAAGAAATAATTGTTCTCTTCGGAAACTAATAGCTTAGATGAAGTAACCTTTTCTTTAAGGAAACCTAAAACACCTGCCATTCACAAGATACTAACAATTCAATTAAATACTGTCATATCATGTGTGTGACATGTTACTCTTTCAAATTCTTGCATTTCACTGAGATTGAGGGGTGGGTAGCACATTGATAGCACTAAAAGAATTTTATGAGTATTTGGCCACAAAATTAGTTCAAATAATTAGATTTTAGGGTTTTCAAAATGTATTATATTAAAGGCTTTCAATTGCCCAGTAGCACACAAGCATTTTGTTTTAATTTTTCAGATAAGCTGTATAGACACATAGAAAAAACTAAACATAATCTTTAAGAGGAAGCAAGCTGATAGAGATACCAATACAAATGTAAAAAGTTTTAGACTTTGAAGATACATAAGTAACATGAAACCATGCTACGTAATGGCAACATTTTTAAGCCTTTTAAATAAAGGTCTCCAAGAAAAAGAATACACTATGGTAATCAGAAGTTTCAGAACTGAAAAAATGATAAAACACTGCAGAACAGAAATCAAAGTATAAATCCTAAGGCCAGAGAATGTACTAAGGAATTAAAACTACTATAGGCACACCTGAAGTAGGGAGAGACCATGTAGGAATAAAACCTGAATTCAACATGTACTATCTCGAGATAAGAGACATCCACTCACCCAAGTAAACACTGCTTTCTGTGGCTCCCCGGGCAGCTTCTACAATATCTTCTTCATCTTCTAAAACTCCATCATTGGGGGCGTAACTTGTATCATCAAAAAGACTGATGGGAATGACTTTGCCATCCTTAACCAACCAGGCAGATGCAATGGGAGTACAAAACTAAACAAACAAACAAAAATGGAAAAGAAAATTTAAATATCTTCAAGCAGTATTTATATGTATCCCAACTCCTGAAATACCATTTAAAACCACAGATTTATTTTAAAAATTTTCACTTTTCCAGCTTTTTTGTTGTTGTTCAGCTTTACTGAGGTATAATTGACAAATAAAAATGTATGTACCTATGATATTGTTGTTTAGTTGCTAAGTCATGTCTAACTCTTATGACCCCATGGACTACAGTCTGCCAGGCTTCTCTCTCCACGGAATTTCCCAGGCAAGAATACTGGTGGGGGTTGCCATTTCCTTCTCTAGGAGATCTTCCCGACCCAGGGATTGAATCGGCGTCTTCTGCATGGCAGGCGGGTCTATAACACTGAGCTATCTGGGAAGCCATTTATGGTATAGAATGTGCTATTTTGGTACATGTACGCACTGTGAAATAATTAGCACAATCAGGCTGATATATCCATCACTTCATAGTTATTTTGTATGTGTGTTTTAAGAACATTTAAGATCAACTCTCTTCACTTCTGTTTAATATCGTAAGGATCCTCCATGCTGTTTTCCATAACATCTAGGTCAAAGAAACGCTGCTGTACACTGTTCACCTCACCCAAACTTGCTGTCTTCTGTCTTTCATAATAGCCATTCTAACAGAGGGCTTCCCTTGTGGCTCAGCTGGTAAAGAATCCACCTGCAATGCAGGAGACCTGGATTTGATCCCTGGGTTGGGAAGATCCCCTGGAGAAGGGAAAGGCTACCCACTCCAGTATTCTGGCCTGGAGAATTCCAAGGACTGTATAGTCCACGAGGTCACAAAGAGTCAGACACGACTGAGCAACTTTCACATTTTAAAAGATATAAAATCACAAATTTCTTAGAGCACAGAGAACAAGTTGAAAAACTGCAAAATGGCAGTCACCTCCCTCTACCCAACATGTTTGGTCAGACTGAGAAGGAAAGAAACACATTCATAAATTCTCAGTGGTTCTAGGTACCTGGTATTCCCACTCCAGGTGTCCTTCCTTCTTATTAAACGCCATAACTTTCCAATCCGCAACGGAGACCTTTATCACTGTATCCATCATGACAGCTTCCTGCTCTTCCACGTCTGAAATGATTTTAGACTGTTCTTTGTTTCCACTGGGCTTTAAAGTGCTTTCAATAAATCCGGCTCTAGTTTCCATGTCTGGAATATACCGAAGTTCAAAGTGGCCAACACTGAAATTCCACCTTAAATTTACAAAGGCGTGTTTTAGAAATTTACATTTAAAAAAAGGGACCAAACAATAAAGAACTCTTGTAGAGTGAAGAAACAAACACTAAAACCTGGGTGATGAGAAAAGGAACAATTAAACACAATCTTCAGGAAAAGCGCACACTACTGATTTCAGCCACAAGAGGGCGTAACTTGGGTCGTGACCCTTTAGAAAGGGATTCTGAGAGCTGTGATGTGACAACAGCTATGGGATAGATTTTTCTCTCAAAGATTAACAAATGTTCACATTTCTAAATCAAGGCGATTTTCTCAAAACACATTAAAGTCACATCAAAATGACGCAGCTTGCAGTCAGTCCTACTGCTTAATTAAAATGTGGAAACATTTCACTCAAGCGTAGAGAAATTAACCCTTATTGGGATATCCCAATAAGCCAATGTAAAAGGCAAGAAGAATACATCAATTTTAGATTTTTATGAAAATAGAGCCTTGAAAGGCAATGTGACCCAGTATACCAAGTCTGAAGGTCATAACACCTCAGCTCCAGCCTTAGTTCTCTACTGACTGAGATCTGGTTAGCCTTAACCTTGTCTGAGTTTTAGTGTCCATATCTGTAAAGTGGTAGCAGTAATGTTTCCTCTAGAATTAACATATAGAAAAATCACATATCTATTGACACTATAATGGTCTTGACACTTAGATATAAAATGGCCCTAGAATTCTGACATCTGTTAAAAAGTAGATACTCAAGGAATATGGATCTCAGACGTCAGACTCTTCCCATTCTGATAATTCAAATTCTGTTAAGTTGAACATCTGCTCCTATGGTGGCTGAACACGCAACAAGCATTCAACATTTAGGGAAACAAAATCTCATCAGGATAAAGGCGCTCTGGTTGCCAGCAAAGCCCTCGACTTACAGTCCAGGGAATGAAGAGAGAATACATTCTTCACTGAACTTGAAAAAAGTTTTCAGGAAACAGTTATTGTGCATCAAATTAGACAAAATCTCAAAGTCTGGTTCACTTTCAAAAAGATAAAGATGGGCTCTCAAATTCTTTTTATTGCATGGCAATTTAGAATTTAAACATTAGGTTTAAAAAAAGTCAAGCATGTAATTTATGACCACTAGTATATCTAATCCAATCATGTAATTTTATTTTAGCTTTTTAAATATTTATTTATTTGGCTGTGTTGGGTCTTAGTTGCGGCAAGCAGGACCCTTTGCTGTGGCGTGCAGGCTTCTCTATAGTTTTGGCATGTGGGCTTATTTGCCCCATAGCGTTGGATCTTAGTTCCCTGGTCAGGGATTGGTCCCAGATCCCCCCGCAATGGAAAGCAGATTCTCAACCACTGGACCACCAGGGAAGTCCCTAATCACGTTACTTTAAATGTAAAGATTTACATTATTTGAAAAAGGAAACAAAAAAGTATTTGACCAAATAAACTATACTTTAACACTTTAAGAAAATAGATTAAAATATTATATCTTAAAATTGATGTGATAGTCAGACAAACTACAAAACTATCTACCAGAGAGAACTTCAGAGTCCAACAGGCCCAAGTAAAACAAACCACATCAGCTTTGTCTTTCTGTGTTCAAAGAACTTTGACCAGTGAGGTTACTGTGAAAAGTATCATTAACCTAAAACTAAGCTAATATACGGGCTTCCCTGGTGACTCTGGTAAAGAATCTTCCTGTAATGCAGGAGACGCAGAGATCTGGTTTCAATCCCTGAGTGGGGAAGAACCCCTGGAGGAGGAAATGGCAACTCACTCCAGTATTCTTACCTAGGAAACCCCATGGACAGAAACACCTGGGGGGCTATACTCCATGGGGCCAAGAGTCAAACACAATTGAGTGACTAAGCAATAACAACAACAAAGCTAATATACAGTCATTGTATGGGAGTCCTCCTGGTTACCATATCCAAAAGCACATGGTGAGAAGTTCAGCTCAAGATTTGTTAATATTAATTGTCATGAAGCTGTTTTAAATTTAGGGGCTACAAGGACTTCCTTGATGGTCCAGGGGGAAAGAATCTGCCTTCCAATGCAGGGGACGTGGGTTCAACCCTTGGTGGGGGTACTAAGATCCCACATGCCACGCATCACAACTGGAGAAGCCTGTGTGCTGCAACCAAGACCCAGCACAGCTTAAATAAACAGATAAATCGAGGGGCTACATTTCTCCTTAAAAAGTAGTATGCTTCTGGGGAAACAAAACCGTTCAGAAAATTTCAACAAAGAAAAAGCCGATGAACTCTGCTCTTCCCGTACTTCTAAACATCAACAGCAACATCATCTAAATACACACTTCTCATTGCCGCTGCGAGGTCCAACGGCTCTCACGGTTTTCTGGGTGCGCTGCAGGAGCAAGATGTCTTCTTCTTGTTCCATTTCATCATTATCCCACTGGCGACAACCCAGAGCTGAACAGATGTACCTCACCTGAAAAGACAGGTGTAAAATTAGTAAAGAGAACATGTTCCAGGAGATCAGAGACAGTAAAAGACTCTCGATAATTTATAAAAAGTGAAAGGAAATTGAGGAAATGTGTAAAAAGTACCCAAGGATTAAGAAGCAACAGCTATACTATTTAGCACAAGGACCTCTGCTCGATACTCTGTAATGGCCTATATGGGCTTCCCTGCTGGCTGAGCGGTAAAGAATTCGCCTGCCAAAGCAGGAGACATGGGTTCAATGGAGAAGGAAACGGCAACCCATTCTAGTATTCTTGCCTGGAAAATCCCATGAACAGAGGTGCCTGGAAAGCTATAGTCCAAGGGATCGCAAAGAGTTGGACACCACTTAGTGACTGAACAATGATGACAGTGGCCTATATGGGAAAAGAATCTTAAAAAAAAAAAGAGTGGATATGTGTATAACTGATTCACTTTGCTGTTTACCTGAAACTAACCTAACACTGTAAATCAACTATACGCCAATTAATTTTTTTAAAATAAATAAATTTTTAAAAACTGGAAAAAAAAAGCAGCAATAGCCAGATTACCACCAGTTCCTAAAATGAAACATTCAGAACCATAGAAGTGCCAGTTACTATTTACTTCAGGGAGCGAGTTTCAGGATTTAGACAATTTCAGTCTTACTGTGAGCATTTCCATGAAGAAATGGAGAGCTAGTTGTGATCTCTTAGTAATAATACCATGAATAAAATCCAAGGTGAGCTAAAAAAAAAAAAAATCGCCTCGGAGTTTCCATACAACAGAAGCATTTAGTTCTAAAAAATTCAAACCTTATCTAACAGCTGTTAACATTTTCAAGTACCTCCTTCAAATCCTCATTCAAAGGAAAGGGGAAATTCTTTGGATGGTGTGACCAAAATCCTCACAGAAAGTGTACCTGCGAGGATACCAGAATTTTGGAGCAGCACATCAAATCACGAAACTAGGTGCCCGGGTTCAGTCCCACTGTTTTACCAATGAGAGCACTGGAGGAGAGAGAGGACCACAAGGCCCCCTCAGTACAGTATAGATGCAGGTGGCTGGAGAAGGCAAAAAAGTTTGCGAGAACAAGAATGGCCGATGGGCCGAACACTCAGACAAGGGATCATCAAGTTTGGAAAACTCAAGGATCAAAGACCTTTTTTCTATTCTTCCTTGTTTTCAAGTCTATATACAAATATTCAAGTATTGATGTGTTAAGGGATTAGAAAGAAATTTTTACCTTCCTAAAAAAGTGTGTTTTTACTTATTCCCAACAATGGATTTATAAGATCCAATCTTAAGAGTCAGATTATTTCCTAAGAGCTAATAACGGAGAAAGCATAGGTCATTAACAGCATGACTTTTTCATCAGACAGATTTAAATCAAATTTGACCTTGGCAGTTTCTGAACCTTTGAAAGCCTCAATTTTCTCATCTTAAAATGAGCACACAAAAAAAAAAAAAAAAAAAATGAGCACAGACTTGCCTCTTAGATTCTCTCATGACAGGCTCAAACTAGAGAAATAAATAGTAGTAGCAATTATTCTTATCATCAGGATTATTATTAATCCTTGGAGCATTCCTCATCTATCCAAATAAAAATTTTTTAATGCAACCATTAGAAATATTGTGATGATTTCAAAATGATGCATGAAAAATGCAACTGACACACAGCAGATCACAGTTATTCATTCTCTTCCTTCTGCTATTCCTGCTCTGCTGTTTGACTCTGCTGTTTATTCTGTTATTTTGGATAAATTCTGTTTCTCTTAATAGTATTTCCCCCTTTCTACTTCACAGTTCTTTTATCAAAAGAAATGACAGTCTTGGGGGAAAATTATAACAGATCTCAACCAGTAATAGTATAGTTTAAGAAATTATTTCTTCTATTCTTATTTAGTCTGACTTCTCCCCAAACAAATTGAACATTTTTACTCACCTTTCCACTATATGCACTGAGTCCATATGTAGTTAGAGACTTTCCTCCAACCAAGACAACATCATCTCCAAATTTATAAGATGATTCAAGAAGTGATTCAACTGTAAACGGAACTGTTTCCATGCTCTCACGATCCCGGTCCCACTGGAAGAGGTCTCCATCCAGGGAAGGAATGATCATCTTGTTCCCAAATACCTAAAATAAAAGCTAACTTTAAAAAGGATTTTATGAATGAATAAAGACGTGCTACATATATACAGTGGAATATTACTCAGTCATAAAAAAGAGCAGAACAATGCCATTTGCAGAAACATGGATGGACCTAGAGATTATCACGCTAAATGAAGTAAACCAGACAAAGACAAATATCATATCATATCACTTATATGTGGAATCTAAAACACAACACAAATGAACCTAACTACAGAAAAGAAACAGACTCACAACAGACGCTAAGAATATACCTGCGGTTGCCAAGGGATGGAGGGGTGGGGGAGGGATGGACTGGAAGGTTAAAATTAGCAGATGTGAACTATTATACATAGAATGAATAAACCAACCACAAGGTCCCACTTTATAGCATAGGGAATTATATTCAATATCCTGTGATAAATCATAATACGAAAAGAATATGAAAAAGAATATATATATGTATATATAACTGAATCACTTTGCTGTACATAGAAATTAACACAACACTGTAAATCAACTATATGTCAATAAAACAAATCTTAAAAAAAATAAATAAAAGGATCAGTAGGAACTAAGAGCCGTGGTCTCATGCCTCATGTACTTTGGCCTCTGGAGCAGCAAACGAAGTTGCACATCTTATCAACCAAAAGCAATTTAGAAGAACCACCCATCTCTCCTGGGGCCCACAGGTACACCCCAATATGATTTTCCTCAAACTCTGCTCACCAGGAGCCAAGAGTGTTCCATAATAAGAGCTACCAAATGAGAGTTCTGTGACTCAGTGGGTTCAAGCAGAGGTTACTGGAGGAGTTCTTACGGTGATTACCATGCCAACAGATAATGTGATTTTCTAGTAAAGGGACAGTTTATGCAGCACTTTCCAGGCCTGTTTTATCCAAGCCAGTTACCACCAACGATTCAGGTCCAAGGAACACAGGTTGACTCAAGCAGCATCCCACTCTTTCTTTCATGCAATTTCTCAGATCTGCTAAGAGCAAGAAACCTGGTAACCAAGCTTAATGATTTCATGCTCTTAGAGGTCGTTCCTTCTTTTAACAATGTTTATGGAGGGCCTATTACCTGTCACAGGAAATAGTGCCATGGTCTCACGCCTGATGTACTCTGGCCTCCGGAGCAGCATACGAAGGTGCACAGCTTACCAACCAAAAGCAATTTAAAAGAACCTGTATCTCCTGGGGCCCACAGGTACACTCCAGTATGGTTTTCATAGGAAACAGAGTAGGAAAGACTAGAGATCTCTTCAAGTAAATTGGAGATACCAAGGGACTATTTCATGCAAGAAAGAAGAAAAGGAAGTGAAGTCGCTCAATTGTGTCTGACTCTTTGCGACCCCGTGGACTGTAGCCTACCAAGTTCCTCCATCCATGGGATTCTCCAGGCAAGAACACTGGAGTGGGTTGCTATTCCCTTCTCCAGGGGATCTTCCTGACCCAGGGATTGAAAGCAGGGATCAAACCTAGGTCCTACACATTGAAGGCAGACGCTTTAACCTCTGAGCCACCAGGGAAGCCCCATTTCATGCAAAGATGGGCTCAATAAAGGACAGAAATGGTATGAACCTAACAGAAGCAGAAGATATTAAGAAGAGGTGACAAGAACACACAGAAGAACTGTACAAAAAAGATCTTCATGACCCAGATGATCACGATGGTCTGATCACTCACCTAGAGCCAGACATCCTGGAGTGTGAAGTCAAGTGGGCCTTAGGAAGTATCGCTACGAACAAAGCTAGTGAAGGTGATGGAATTCCAGTTGAGCTATTTCAAATCCTGAAAGATGATGCTGTGAAAGTGCTGCACTCAATATGTCAGCAAATTTGGAAAACTCAGCAGTGGCCACAGGACTGGAAAAGGTCAGTTTTCATTCCAGCCCCAAAGAAAGGAAATGCCAAAGAATACTCAAACTACTGTACAATTGTACTCATCTCACACACTAGTAAAGTAATGTTCAAAATTCTCCAAGCCAGGCTTCAGCAATATGTGAACTGTAAACTTCCAGATGTTCAAGATTCAAGATGGTTTTAGAAAAGGCAGAGGAACCAGAGATCAAATTGCCAACATCTGCTGGATCATTGAAAAAGCAAAAGAGTTCCAGAAAAACATCTATTTCTGCTTTATTGACTATGCCAAAGCCTTTGACTATGTGGATCACAATAAACTCTGGAAAATTCTGAGAGAGATGGGGATACCAGACCACCTGACCTACCTCTTGAGAAACCTGTATGCAGGTCAGGAAGCAACAATTAGAACTGGAAATGGAACAACAAACTGGTTCCAAATAGGAAAAGGAGTACATCAAGGCTGTATATTGTCACCCTGCCTATTTAACTTACATGCAGAGTATATCACAAGAAACGCTGGGCTGGCTGAAGCACAAGCTGGAATCAAGACTGCCGGGAGAAATATCAATAACCTTAGATATGCAGATAACACCACCCTTATGGCAGAAAGTGAAGAAGAACTAAAGAGCCTCTTGATGAGCGTGAAAGAGGAGAGTGAAAAAGTTGGCTTAAAGCTCAACATTCAGAAGACCAAGATCAGGGCATCCGGTCCCATCACTTCATGCCAAATAGATGGGGAAACAGTGGAAACAGTGGCTGACTTTATTTTTTTGGGCTCCAAAATCACTGCAGGTGGTGACTGCAGCCATGAAATTAAAAGACGCTTACTCCTTGGGAGGAAAGTTATGACCAACCTAGACAGCATATTAAAAAGCAGAGACATTACTTTGTCATCAAAGGTCAGTCTAGTCAAGGCTATGGTTTTTCCAGAGGTCATATATGGATGTGAGAGTTGGACTATAAAGAAAGCTGAGCGCAGAAGAATTGATGCTTTTGAACTGTGGTGTTGGAGAAGACTCTTGGAGTCCCTTGGACTGCAAGGAGAGCCAACCCGTCCATTCTAAAGAAAATCAATCCTGGGTGCTCATTGGAAGGACTGATGTTGAAACTGAAGCAGCTTCATAAATTGCTCACCTGATGCGAAGAGCCAACTCACTGGAAAAGACCCTGATGTTGGGAAAGATTGAAGGCAGGAGGAGAAGGGGACGACAGAGGATGAGATGGTTAAATGGCATCACCGACTCAATGGACATGAGTTTGGGTAAACTCCAGGAGTTGGTGATGGACAGGAAGGCCTGGCATGCTGCAGTTCATGGGGTCGCAAAGAGTCAGACACGACTGAACGACTGACCTGAACTGAACTGATTACATGTTAGGGACTATTCAGTTGCTTAGGATACACAAGTAAGTAAAACAAACAAACAAAAACAAACACCTACCAACTTGGATCTCAAACTGGATTAGGGAGCTAAATAACATAATAAATAATTACAGACTATGTTAGGGCATAAATGCCATAAGAAAAAAAAAAATAGAACAAGATAAAGGAGGAAGGGAAAGTGTATGCATGGGAGGGGAAGGGACTGTCATTAAGGGTTAAGTTCAGGGCAGGCTCCCACAGAGAAAGTAACATTTGAGCAAACTTGAAACACAAGTGTTAACTCTGCTGATACAGGGGAACAGCCCTTGCAAAGGTCTTAAGCGGGAAGTACTAAGCGGGAAGTACACGGTGACAACGGAGGGGAACAGGCTGGAGCGGAAAGGATGGAGAGCAAGCAGAAAGCCCGAGACTGTGCTGGTGGTTGGCAGCGGAGGTGATGCCGGTGGTTGGATAAAGTAAAGCCAGCAGGATTTCATGGTGGATTCCCCATACACACGAGCAAAAAAAAGAGCCCAGGATGACTCTAAAGGTTTTGACCAAGAACACCTTGTTTCTGAAGAGTTAAATTAGTACATGCCTTTGTGACACTGGCCTTTCAGCATTAACAGACACAACTCAGGAATCCCCTGGCGGTTCAGTGGTTAGGACTTGGTGCTGTCACTGCTGGGGCCCGAGTTCAATTCCTGGTCAAGGAACTAAGATCCTACTAGCCATGTGGTGCAAAAAAAAAAAAAAAAGGACACAGCTTGACTTATTTCAGCTAATGACAACAACTATTTTCCTGACTGTGAAGGCTCAAAACTTTGGAAAGGGGGCTGTGAAAGAAGTACTCCAAACAAATGTCGATATAAACTTAAAAAAAAAAAATTCTCTATGGACTTCTTTGTTCCTTAAGCAGCAGAATCTTTTCTTTAAAGAGATACTTACAGGGATCTTTTAAAGAGATCCTTTTCTGTCACAAAGAGTTTTAAGTTGTTGTTTAGTTAACATATTCTTTCCCCCACCCCCTACCCCCAGGTCTGTCCCATACTCCTGGAGTTCTAGAAAACAGGCTGAAAAACTGGACTCTAATCCACTTCTTTCCTTCATTTCAAATCCTTATATCTCTGCGTGAACTATTTTAATAATCTCTTCACAGGTCTTAGCTGGAAATTTCCTCAACCTAACCTCTGCATATCTTCTAGATTAATCTTTAAGTCAGAGTTAAGCTTGTTATGACACTATTCAAAAATCCTCAATAGCTCTCCATTATCTTCTTACTAAAGACCCCAAATCCTAAGTCCAACATTCAAAGTCCTCTAAACACAACCTTGTACAATCTTCTCCTCGTCTTTCACCTTTCCCCACGTGGGTGGAAATCAGGCATCATTACTTAAGCAGGATATTTAATGTTATGTCATTGTCAATGTCATTCATTCTCCCTGGAGCACCCTCCAGTACCAACTCTGCCCACTGAAATCCCATTTGGCCTTCAGGCTAGCATCACTTATGCTTTTCCTTTGAAATCCAGGAAAATTTTAGCAGTGGAAGTTCACTGACAGAAGTCTTACTACTATACTTTTTGCTGTAACTATACTGAGACAATATTACAGTCTCAAAAAGTGTTCACTGTACTGTTAAATATTAAATATGTTAATGTGTACACATTTATGCTTATACAGTAGCTGTAAAATTAATGCACTCAAACCTAATGGCCAGATTTTATCAAATTCCATTCCCTCAGCAAAAGAACAAAGGCCTCTGAGAGACATGGCTGACTCCTGGGCTGGGACAAGGCAGGTAGAAGGTGAACCTTTAATATCTTATTGGTCTGAAAAGTAAGAATATGCCCCCCCAAAAAAGATGAAAACGTGTCACTGACCACATCTGGAACTGAAGTACCAGAATGATTAACTACTGAATTATAAAGCATTGGAAAAAAATAAGGAATTTATGAGTCCATATTGTTAACAAATAGATAAACAACATATGGGAGAGAAGGGAATGTGTTTACTGCAATAAAATGCGAAGAGTCTACTGATATATTTGAAGGGAAGACTGCAGTTGGAAAAATTAGCATCTTGCAGTCATTGCAGTTAAGATTGTGTCAGGCAAAAATCAGCTATGCTGTTAAAATCTAGGTGAAAATTTTGATGAGAAGCTGGATATCTGTATAGTCCTAAAGTATCTTCCTCTGCTTCCCTAGTGGCTCAGCGGTAGGAAATCCGACTGCCAATGCAGGAGACTCAAGTTCAATTCCTGGGTCGGGAAGATCCCCTGGAGGAAAAAATGGCAACCCAGTCCAATATTCTTGCCTAGAGAATTTCATGAACAGGTGAGCCTGGCAGACTCTAGTCCATAGGGTCGCAAAAGAGTTGGAAATGACTTAGCAACTAAACAACAACAAAGTATCTTCCCAACTGCTTATTAGTTACAATAGACTAAAAACAAAAACAGAAAAGTCATATAGTGGAGAATTTAGACAATCCCTTGACTAGATGATCAAATGAGTTTGACAGACAGGAAACCCTAAGAGAAGGTTACCCCTACAGCATTTTGAACCAAGAATGCACAGCCTGGATCTAATTATCAGGAAACATCAGACAAGCACAAAAGAAGGAAAATTCTATTTTATTTTTAAGCAAAAAGCCAGAGAGACAATATTTTTCAAAAATGTCAGTGTCATAAAAGATAGAGTCTGTGGGGAAAAAAATCCAGATTAAAAGAAGCTAATGTGACAAGTAACTGTACTACCTGACCCTAGACTAGATGCTACACTGGGAATGAAAGACACCATAAAAGACATTATTAAGTCAACTGATAAAACTGGAATATAGACGATAGATTAGAAGTTGATGACTGTACTGTGATTACGTAAGAGAGTGTCTCTATTAAGAAATGCACACTGAAACATTTAGGAGTAAAGAGCTATAATGGATATTTCATTTATCTTTAGATATTTCAAGAAAAAAAGAGCATGTATGGGGGTTTGGGAGAGGAGAGATTACACATACAACTCAAATGATAGAGCAAATAAGTTTTGAGGAGATTCATCTGGGAATACAAGGGTTGGTTCTTTTTTTTTTGGTACTACTCTTCATACCAAAAAGTGTGCAACTTCTTGTACTGTGAAATTACTTCCAAATAAAAGGTTAAAGAGAAAAGATACTCAGCTTTGCAGCTGTAATTAAACTCAGAAGGCTATACCATGAGATTGAAGGTTCATCATAATTCTCGATATCTAAAGATCTCCAACTATTTCTCTTTATTTTAAAGAAATCTAAATTTGGGGGGACTTCCCTGGCGGCCCAGTGGTTAGGACTCTGCCCCTTCACTGCCAGAGGCCTGGGTTCGATCCCTGGTCGGAAACTAAGATCCCACAAGCCATGTAGCATGGTCAAAAGTACATAAATACATAAATAAAAATAAACATTTGATTTTTAATGAGCTCTCAAATGACACTGGCATGTATACGTATGTATACCACCGCATATTATCTTAGAGTTTTAACATTACTATTTCATTCTTTGCTTTCTTCTATTTCTTGGTAGCAACAGATAAACAATTCTATTTTCAAAAATCAAAGTTTTTCATCTTTTGAAGAATGTTCAACTTGAAGTTGTCATTAAAAACAGATTTAGTCATAGTTTACATACCCTATGGTGAAGTTACCATGGTATTTAGCCAAAGTAATCACCCATTTTAAGTTATACATTAGTCAGAAAATCAAGTTTACTGTTCTCTACCTTCCACATTATATTCTCCATTCTATTCACTAGAACAATAAATTCAAACTATGATATAAAAATGATAATAAGGGACATCCCTGGTGGGTCAATGTCTTAAGACTCCTCGCTCCCAATGCAGGGGGTTTGAGTTCAATTCCTGGTCTGGGAACTAGATCTCACATGTTGCAACTAAAGAGCAAAGATCCTACTACATGCCATAACTAAGACTTGATGCAGTGAAATAAATATTTTTTTTTAACAAATGATAATAAAAATAATGATAATAAAAACTTCAATAAAATGATAAAATTAAAAAACAGGTATTGTCTGGTAATGTCAACAGCAGCACTGGTTGAGGACAAATAGGCAGAGCAGGTGCGTTATCACTACAAGAAAGAGGAAGAGTGGTTAGTGGGTCTGCAGTAAACAAATAACATTTATTTTTACTTGTTTCCTCTTCCATTAAACAACTTCTCTTCCTCTAAACAAGCAGCAGGTCCTTAGGGAACACAAAGGCTTCGAAGTGCAACCATCCCCAATCACTCCCCCCGCCACACACAAAAAAAGAACAAATAAAAACCTCCATCAGACGAACAGGAGCTAAAGTTCACCTTTGCTTCCAAATGTAAAAGAAAGTAAACTTATCTGCAACTAAAAATATGGTTTAAACAACCAAGAAGATGTCATGTGATTGACCATATGGAGACAAACTGCCTTATTTTATCTGCTGGTTTTTTTTTTTTTTTTTGGCCTTATTTTAAAAGAGGACAAAACCCAAAACAAAAATGCATTATGATTCAAGCCTTGATCATGTCATATTTCTGCATGATGATTTTAAAGTTCACTTTCAAATAGCTGCTCTTCACTAATTGGCTGCTTATGAGTCATACTCACGGCTGCTAACCTCTGCACCAATCTTTGTGAAGTCTTTGAGGCTGCAGCTGTGAAGCAGATGGTGCTTTTTCCTTGAGAGCCACAAGAAGCGGTCGAGGCCTGCAGTTCAGGTAGAGAGATGACCTCACCTCTCAGAAAAGCATTACCTCACCCTCCCAGCATAGGAATGAGTCACCCGGAGAGTCGGCTGCAAATCTCTCGGTATAAAAAAAATGTAGGTTATGGTGATGCATTTTCACATTCCACCAGTTTGTCTCTGGAAGGAGCCATTTGTTCTGATTCGATGCTCTGCATCTCAAACTAATTACGTGCCTCGCTTCCCACTTCAGTCATTTTCAAAACCCCACATGCTTATTATCTGCGGGTGGTGATGGGGTTTCCCTCTATTTGTTTTTTCCTGTGAATAATTTTAAAATAAAAGGTTTGTCAAATCGGCAGGCAAACTCGGGATCAAAGATTCAACCCCAGTCTTTAACCACCAAGTCACAAAGCAGCTTAGTAAAAGTAATTCAGTTAACATTTCTGATCAAAACCTGAATGGCATAATGAATACCTGCGGTACCCGGAATCAAGGACTGCTATTTGAAATCAGAATGTGAGGATAAGAACTCTGTTTTCAAGTGGCAGGAGGAACTTCAACTGAGAAAATAAAGGAACTGACTAAAAACAAAAATTCTTCCTATTTGAAAAAAACATATTTTCATTTGGTTCTTCCTTCTTTTTCTATGTGATCACCTCTCCACTCACCCAGCCCAAACCTCCCACCATCAACACATACACTTTGGGTGGGTATATTCAACTTTAACTTAAAATGGAAGTTTTAAAACATCAAATGTAAAGAGATGACTATAATAAAACCCCATGTGTCTATGACCCAGTTTCAACAATCATCAACATTTGGCTACTCTCCACTCATCTGCTACATATATTTGTTAGGACAGTATTTTAAAGTCAGTCACAGGCATCATTGTCATTTCACCTACACATACTTCAGTATTTGCTGCTGAGAAATAACGACTATGCCAAATGTTACATCTAACAGAATTAAGAGGAATTTCTTAAAAATCATCTAGCATTCAAATTTCCCTGACTGTTGCAAAGACATACTATATAATTGGGGCTTCCTTGGTGGTGCTAGTGATAAAGAACCCACCTGCCAAGGCAGGAGGTGTGAGAGACGTGGGTTCAATCCCTAGGTCAGAAAGATCCCCTGGAGGAGAGCACAGCAACACACTCCAGTATTTCTGCCTGGGAAATCCCATGGACAGAGGAGCCTGGTGGGCTATAGTCCATGGAGTCTCAGAGTCGGACATGACTGAAGTGACTTAGCACTCAGAACTATATAATTCATTTGCTCCAACAGGAATATAAAGTCCACATATCACATTTGATTTTTTTTGTCCCCTATCAGGGCCCCTTTTACTCCCTTTTTCTTGCTTTGATTTACTTGAGAAACCAGATTATTCATCCTACAGAATATCCCTCGGTGTGGATTTTGCAAGTGACTTAACTTGTTACTTTATTCCCAGTATTTCTTTCCTTTCTTTCTCCCCCCACCCCCTTTTCTTTTCTTTTTAAAATTTATTTGGCTATGCGAGGTTTTAGTTGCAGCATGTGGGATCTAGTTCCCAGACCAGGGATCAAACCCACGCCTCCTTCATCGGGAGCATGGAGTCTTAGCCACTGGTCCACCATGGAAGTCCCTATTCCCTGTATTTAAAAGATGTAATACACCTTTTCTTTAAAAGGTGTAATAACAACTGGAGCTTTGATCTGATGCAGCTTTGATGTTTTGGGACAAGACTACCTCACAGGCTGTGCTGTATACTTCCTATTATAGAGGTCAGACATTCTCATTCATATCTGTATCGCCTATGACTGCTTTCTCACTACAACTAGAAAGACTGCATAGCCCACAAAGCTCAAGATATTTACTATCTAGCCCTTTACAGAAAAAGTTTGCCAACCCCTGAGTTATGTCATATGTGTTACTATTAATCAGTGGATTCAGTGGAGTCAGTCTGGTCCCTTCATTTTAAAGAGCCCCATCAACTTTTCACCATTTTAGTATCAACTGAGGATCTACTACTTCAATAAAATGATAAAAGAATGACTTTCAATTCTATCATTCTTTCTTCATTTCTTAGATAGAATTTTTCTTAAAAAAAAAAAAGAAAGAAAGAAAAGAACTTCCCTTGTTAGACTTTATTTATTTATTTTTAAAAAATATTTATTCATTTATTTGGCTGCACCAGGTCTTAGTTGCAGCATGTGGGATCTAGTTCCCTGACCAGGGATCGAACCTGGGCCCCCTGCATTGGGAGCTCAGAGTCTTAACCACTGGGCCAGCAGGGAAGTCCCCCTTGTTAGACTTTAGATGCTGGATTTGCCTCTAGTTCCCTGATCAGGGATAGAATCTGGGCCTCCTAAATTGAGAGCTTGGGGTCTTAACTACTGGCCCACAGGAAAGTCCCCTCCACAGCTATTTAAAAAGGTATGTCTACAATTAATGCTGGAGAGGGTGTGGAGAAAAGGGAACTCTCTTACACTGTTGGTGGGAATGCAAACTGGTATAGCCACTGTGAAGAACAGTATGGAGATTCCTTAAAAAACTGGGAATAGAAATGCCATAATACCCAGCAATCCCACTGCTGGGCATACACCCTGAGGAAACCAGAAATGAAAGAGATACATGTACCCCAATGTTCACTGCAGCACTATTTACAATACCTAGGACATGGAAGCAACCTAGATGTCCATCAGCAGACGAATGGATAAGAAGTTGTGGTACATAGACACAATGGAATATTACTCAGCTATAAAAAGGAACACATCTGAGTCAGTTCTAACGAGATGGATGAACCTGGAGCCTATTATATAGAGTGAAGTAAGTCAGAAAGAAAAACACAAATATATGAAATTTAGAAAGATGGTAACAATAATCTTATATGCAGGGCAGCAAAAGAGACATAGATGTAAAGAAGAGACTTTTGGACTCTGTGGGAGAAGGCGAGGGTGGAATGATTTAAGAGAATAGCACTGAAACTTGTATATTACCATAGGTAAAATAGATGACCAGTGCAAGTTTGATGCATGAAGCAGGGCACCCAAAATTGTTGCTCTGGGACAACCCAGAGGGATGGGGGGGAGGGTGGTGGGAGGGGGGTTCAGGATGGGGGGGAGGGTGGTGGGAGGGGGGGTTCAGGATGGGGGGGAGGGTGGTGGGAGGGGGGTTCAGGATGGGAGGGAGGGTAGTGGGAGGGGGGTTCAGGATGGGAGGGAGGGTAGTGGGAGGGGGGTTCAGGATAGGGGGGAGGGTGGTGGGAGGGGGGTTCAGGATGGGGGGACACACGTGCACCTGTGGCTGATTCATGTCGACGTATGACAAAAACCATCATAATATTGTAAAGTAATTATCCTCCAATTAAAATTAATTAATTTTTAAAAAGATATGTCTCTTGGTCCCCAAACTACGGATGAATGTTTCTACCATTTTGGGGATCCTGCTTTCCCCATTCCTTCCTCTGTTCCCCCAATTCTTCCACAGTCAAAACAGAAAGGGTTTTGGTGGTGGTGTTTTTTTAACATTTTCTTCTGCTTGAAGACTTTCAATGAGACTGACGATTCTCTTAGTGAGGCATGTGCATTCTAAGCATATTTGTAAATACTTCTAAAGAATTCACACCAACCAAGAGGTCAGGAAACCTAGAAGAGAGCAGGAAAATCCTAAAATCCTACTAAAGCCAATCTATCCTTGAAACCCTCTTCTCTCTGATTCATCACTCTCTACTTGAATTTTAATATGTTAGGGGTTCTACTCAGCCATAAAAGGGAACAAAACTGGGTCATTTGTAGAGACATGGATAGACCCAGAAACTGTCAGAGAGTGAAGTAAGTCAGAAAGAGAGAAACAAATATTGTATATTAACACATATATGTGGAATCTAGAAAAAGTTGATACAGATGATCTTATTTACAAAGCAAAAATAGAGACACAGATGTAGAGAACAAATATGGATGCACACTAAGGAGGAAAAGTGGGGGTGGGATGAATGGGAGACTAGGACTGATATATATGCACTATTGATACTATGCATAAAACAGATGACTAACGAGAACCCATCACAGAGCACAGGGAACTCTACTTGGTGCTCTGCGATGACCCAGATGGAATGAGACCCAAAAAGGTGAGGATGTATGTACAGTGGGCGGAAACCAACCCAGCATGGTAAAGCAACAAAACTCCAATAACACTTTTAAAAATTAAAAAAAAAAAGGGTTAGGGATTTGGAAAGGTTGGTTGGAGGTCATTTTCTCATCATTCTCCTCTACCAGGTGATGGTTTCTCTCAGTTCCCAGGACACTAATACTTCTAACTTTTCCCTTCAGTGCAGACTTTTCCTCTGTGAGCACCAGACCCATATATACAAATGCCTTCTTAACCTCTCTGCTTGGAGAGCTCTCAAAGTCACTCTGAACTCATCACGTCTAAACAAATTCACGTTCTCCCTCTCTACACCTGTTCTTAAGTTACTACTAATTCCTCCTTTGGTCTTTTAACTTCACAAAGACTTCCCTCCTTAAACATCTCTTCGATCCATCACTTTACTTCCCTCCACTTCCTCTGTCTCACTCCAATCCAAGCTATCCCCATCTGTACCAGACTAGTCTCTTAACTAGTCTCCCCACTTTTGCTCTTCTTCCTCTTCCAGTCCATTTTCCATGGTGGTTGTTGTTCAGTGGCTCAGTCGTGTCTGACTCTCTACGACTCCATGGACTAAAGCAAGCGAGTCTTCCCTGTCCATCACCAACTCCCCAAGCTTACTCAAATTCATGTCCATCGAGTCAGTGATGCCATCCAACCACTTCATCCTCTGTTGTCCCCTTCTCTTTCCGCTTTCATCTTTCCAGCATCAGGGTCTTTTCAAATGAGTCAGTTCTTCCCATTAGATGGCCAAAGTATTGGAGTTTCAGCTTCAGCATCGGTCCTTCCAATGAATATTCAGGACTGATTTCCTTTAGGATGGACAGGTTTGATCTCCTTGCTTTCTGAGGGACTCTCAAGAGTCTTTTCCAACACCACAGTTCAAAAGCATCAATTCTTCAACATTCAGCCTTCTTTATGGTTCAACTCTCACATCCATACAAGACTACTGGAAAAACCATAGCTTTGACTATTTGGACCTTTGTCGGCAAAGTAATGGTTAGTACAACTATGTAACATAGTATACTATGGTTAGTACAGACAATATACATAGTCAGCAGAGTACAGGAGAGATTGGCTTTACTAGGATTTTAAGAATTTATCTACTTTCTTCCAGATTTCCACAACTTCTAGCTGGTGTGAATACATCATAAATATTTCATTTTTATTTATTTATTTGGCTGCACCAAGTCTTAGTTGCAGCACTCAGGATCTTCAACTTTCATGGCAGCATGCAGGACCTTTCAGTTGCTGCATGTGACCTTTTAGTTGTGGCATGTAGAAAATCCCATGGACAGAGGAGCCTGGCGGGCTACAGTCCACGAGGTCGCAAAGACTTGGACACAACTTAGCGACTGAGCACACTCACGGGATCCAGTTCCATGACCAGGGATTGAACCCGGGGCCCCTGTACTGGGAGCAGGGAGTCCCAGCCACTAGACCACCAGGAAAGTCCCTTTACAAATATTTTCTAAATATAAATACTTCCACAGTTAGAGATAACTGGCTTATAATACAAATGCCTCACTGTGCCAACCTTCTGATTCACCAGTCTCATTGAAAGTCTCAGCAAAACACAATGTGAAAAAACCCTTTCCATTTTGACTATGGAGGAGTCTCTCCCAGTTAAAACCTTTCAGTGGCTTCCCATGGCTGAGGATGAAATCCGAAACACTTCCCATACATTACGAGACCCCATATAGCCTGACCCCAGCCTCCCTCTATGGACTCATCTCTACCTCACCCTCAACCCTCATCCTAGTTGCCATCCTCACCTTCTTTAGTGCTCTGAGCACACAATGATCATTCCTGCTGCAAGGCCTTGATGCTGGCCATTTCCTCTCCCAGAGCAGTCCTTCTCAGCATCTCTGTCCATCTCTTACAGCTCTTTATCCTCACAGGATCTCAGCTGTAAACACTGTTTCTTCTGAGCAGCCCTCTCTGACCTCCCACTTTGGGAGGTCAGGTACCCTTGCTAAGCCTCTCTTAGTTCTACCCTTTCTTGTGGCAGTTACTGTAATTAGACTATGATATTTACACTATAATAGTTTCATATCTGGCTCCCCTGCTAGCTCCACATAGTGCCACATAAGTTCCATAACGGCTAGGATCTTACCGAACCTGTGCATTGCTGAAACCCCAGTTGCACAGTCCTGCGGGACCCTCTGCCGCCTTGAAGACCAGTTGAGTTTTGGGTGTGTTAAAGTTCAAGTACCACTGACTCTCTCACTAGGGTTAAGAAGCAGGGACCTCTCTGGTGCTCCAGTGGTTAAGAACCCACCTTCCAATGCAGGGAACGTGGGTTCCACTCCTGGTTGGGGAACTAAGATCCCACATGCTGCAGGGCAACAAAGCACATGAGCTGCAACTAGAGAGAAGCCCGCCCATGGCAATGAAAGATCCCATGTGCTGCAACTGAGACCCAATGCCGCAAAATAAATAAATAAATATTAAAAAGAAAAAAAAAGCAGCAGCAGTCAGGTGCTCACAGTGCACTGAGCACCATGGTAAGTTTGCTCTCTATTATGATGGGCTTCCCTGGTGGCTCAGATGGAAAAGAATCTGCCTGTAATGCAGGAGACCCAGGTTCTATCCCTGGGTTGGGAAGACCCCTTGGAGAAGAGAATGGCAACCCACTCCAGTATTCTTGCCTGGAGAATTCCATAGACAGAGGAGCCTGGCAGGCTACAGTCCATGGCGGGTCTCAAAGAGTCAGACACAACTGAGCGACTAACACGTGATGTCTTTGTCCCTAAATTTCAACGAGAACGTTGAAATTAACGTGACAGGGAGAGAAGAGGAAGCTTATTTGCTTAACGGTTGGTGTTCCAGGGAATCATACCTCAAGGATTAAGGAGAGGGCCTCACGGTTAACAACTAGTTAGTTGATCGAACATGAAGAATTATGAAATCTTTCAGTAGATTTGGTTATTGGTCAAAGGCATCCTGTGTGACATGCTTAAAAGGAAATGTAGATTTAAAAGAAGAAAGAAAGAAAGAAAATGCAGAAGAAAAAACAAATCCTGAAGTGATTTGGAATTTACAATCATCAAAGATTCTGAATTATTGCCCAAGAGCAGTGAGATACCAAGTAGATAATCATTCTTTCATTCTTTCTTTCCTTAACCTATACTCAACCTACAAAACAAAATACCTCAAGGAAAACTACTAGCTTAACTGCTTAAGTATACTTTTGGCATTCATGGTGAAAAATAAGAGTTTAGTAACTACCTCTGCCTTCACTTAGGTTAATAAACATCCACAAAGTAGATAAAACAATATGCACAAGGAGTCAGTTTCCTACAAAACAGAGTCAATCAATTTCTCACTTGACAACATGCATGCTGGAACAAATTGATTTAGTTCACAGCACTGCTTTCAGCCACGCTAAGGGATGAATAAGACAAAATTATATCAAAGCACTGTTTCAGTTCTATAATTAAAAGAAAAGCAATTAGCCTAAGCAATTATTTAAATACTGGCTTGCTCCATGACTGACAGAGACTTTTCCAAATAAACTACCATCTGAGATGGTGCTCATCTAAGACTCATGTTGTGCTAGTTTATGTACAAATGAAAAACTGCCAAATGATCAGACATCTTTCAGTATAAATTAGAGAATCTTTAAAAGAGATTACAGAGCCTTTTTTAATAAAGCAATGCTCAAAACAGCCTACTGATGGACCTTTTATGAACAAATCAAGTAACCATTAAAAATGTACTCTTTTTCAAAGGCTTCCTCCACCAACCCTCAGCCTCATGAAGGCCCGTCTTAACAAATGCAGTCTGATGTAGGGCAGGGAGGAGGCTGGAAGGCTCTCAGATTATAGTTGTTTCTGCACCTGTCTGAAACAGAAAGGCAGTGTGTCCCTTGGGGAGAAACATGCCTAAAATAAAATAAAACAAAACCCCAAACTCTAAGTATAGACTTATAATAGAATTGTTTGTTCCTTTTAAGAGGGAAAAAAAGGGGAGGACATTTTAACAGAAAAATGAAACAAAAAACAAATATGGTATCTCTAAATAAAGAAAAGGTAAAGATATTGTCTAAGGACAGACTAGCTATAAATACACAGTTATAATATGCATTCTAAATACAGATAAGGAAGGTCTTTGTATTTATAAGTGTGTTTCAAAACAGAGAAGTAAGCAGCTAGTTCAAGAATCTGATGTCTACTTAGATTTGGTGAACTATGATCCTAATGCCATCCAGAGACCCCAAAGAAAAACCATGCTACAGTTTACAATAGCCAGGACATGGAAGCAACCTAGATGCCCATCAGCAGACGAATGGATAAGAAAGCTGTGGTACATATACAAGATGAAATATTATTCAGCCATTAAAAAGAATGCATTTGAATCAGTTCTAATGAGGTGGATGAAACTGGAGCCTATTATACACAGTGAAGTAAGTAAGAAAGAAAAACACCAATACAGTATACTAATGCATATACATGGAATTTAGAAAGATGGTAATGACAACCCTATATGCGAGACAGCAAAAGAGACACAGATGTATAGAACAATCTTTTGGACTCTGTGGGAGAAGGCGAGGGTGGGATGATTTGAAAGAACAGCATTGAAGCATGTATATTTATCATATGTGAAACAGATCTCCAGTCCAGGTTCAATGCATGAGACAGGGTGCTCAGGGCTGGTGCACTGGGATGACCCTGAAGGACAGGATGGAGAGGAAGGTGGGAGGAGGGTTCAGGATGCGGAACACATGTACACCCATGGCTGATTCATGTCAATCTATGGCAAAAACCACTACAATATTGTAATTAGCCTCAAATTTAAATAAATAAATTAATTTAAATTTAAAAAAAGAAAAAAGAAAAACCATGCAAAGGAGATCCAACCAGTCCATCCTAAAGGAGATCAGTCCTGAGTGTTCACTGGAAGGACTGATGTTGAAGCTGAAACTCCAATACTTGGCCACCTGATGTGAAAAACTGACTCATTTGAAAATGACCCTGATGCTGGGAAGGACTGAAGGCAGGAGGAGAAGGGGACGACAGAGGATGAGATGGTTGGATGGCATCACCGACTCAATGGACATGAGTTTGAGTAAACTCTGGGAGTTGGTGATGGGCAGGGAGGCCTGGCGTGCTGCCATCCATGGGGTCACAAAGAGATACGACTGAGTGACTGAACTGAACTGATGTCACAAAACAAAATTTTAAAACCATCAGGGAAGAACCATGGCCAAATCTCCTGAGTGCTTTGACTCTGCATATAAATCACTAGAGAAAAGCAAATTGGATTTCAGGTGGTCCTTCTGAAAACCAAAAACAAAATTCTTAACTACTGTCAAAAGTATTAGATTTAAATAGATAGCCAGTGGGAATTTGCTGTCTGACTCAGGGAACTCAAACTGTGGCTCTGTGACAGCCTAGAGGGGTGGGATGGGATAGGAGGTGGAAGGGGGGTTCAGGAGGGAGGGGCATATGTATACTTATGGCTGATGCATGTCGATACAGGGCAGAAATCAGTACAATACTATAAGGCAATTATCCACCAATTAAAAATAAATAATTTTTTAAAGAAAGTATTAGATTTAGAACCTAGGAGCACATCTGCTAAAGCTAACAGAGTAAATTTTAGGTTCATCATTCATTCTGACACACAGACACACACACAGTTTTAGCTTGGTTTATATCACTATTCTTTTGAGGAAGTTTATAAACACCTAGTCAAGAGGAAAGAGTGGCAAATTAGATCTCTGTCCCAAGGCACCTCAACCTTCCTGCAGCTCACAATTCATTCTAAAAATAACGTGAAACCCTTGTTTTTAATGGAACCATCAATCTCTCTTATCCTCTGGGAACTTATTTTTTTCCTTAACATAATTGAAATATGACTAAAACAACATAATAAGTTATTTTATATGCCTTTTGAGTCAGAAAAGGTTAAGGGCATCATCAGAGCAGGTTGAGAGGCAACGAGACATGTACCTAACGGTCATGAATTTTTGCTATTTTTAAAAGAATCCTTAAAGGCACTAAAAAGGGAAGTGAAAAAATTCCTCTAGATAATTTATAAGGGTATTTCATGTATTTGATGGTACCTGAGCCCTGAGGTTAGGACAATCTTAAGAAATTTAGTCCTATCCATCATTTTACAGAGAAGGAAATTAAAGCTCTCCTGAAATAAAGAACATGAGTTTGCGCAAGCTCTGGGAGATGGTGGAGGACAGGGAAGCCTGGCATGCTGCAGTCCATGGGGTCACAAAGAGTCAGACACGACTGACCGACTGAACAACAGCCACAACAACCGAAATAGTTTAGCCAAGTCACACAGCCAGTTAACAGCAGCGTATCCACTAGAACTAGCCCCTGAATCCTGGTGCATACACCACACCACACAAACTCCCTGTGATGCTCTTACTCTATTATTCAAGCAAAAGTACATGTGACTCACAACCAATTCCTCTAGCACTAGTAACTTTAAAAGTTTCCTTACCACTGAGTCACCTGGGAAGCATCAGATCAATCAGTCACTTAATAATCACTGCACAGAGGACTTTCCTCATGGTCCAGTTGTTCAGAATCCGCCTGCCAATGCAGGGGACACAGGTTTGGTCCTTGGTCCAGGAGGTTTCTATATGCCATCAGGCAGTTGAGCCCATTCACCACAACTACTAAGCCTGCGCTATAGGGCCCACATGCCGCAACTACTGAATCCCGTGTGCCTAGAGCCTGGACTCTGCAATAAGAGAAGTCACTGCAGTGAGAAGCCCGTGCACCACAACCAGAGAAAGTCCACAGAGCAATGAAGACCCAGTGCAGTCAAAAATAAATAAACAAATAGCAAAAAATAAATAAATAAAACATAATCACTGCATAGAGAATACATCTTCTCTGGTCTTCTGGGTTTAATCTGTTTCACCTTCATACCATACCTTTCCTGATGAAAGCATGGAGGAACTGACACTCCAGCAGAGGAGTCAACAAATGGAGACTTACTGTCAGCTGAGTGGCTCCTGTTACATCTCCCCACCAGTTCCTTCTGCCTGCTGGGTTCACCCAGTCCTTCTCCCTACACTACCTGCCCTAGCAAATGCTGGGTTTCAGACAGAGAAAATTAATTTTTCTCCCTAAAAGCTAAGGACTGCCATAAAAAAGTCTATCAGATGCATTCAGAAAAGTATTGTCATGCTAAGCATCCAATCTGGGGCATTTCAAAGAGCAGTTTTTGTTCCCCTTTTAGTGGTGTTTTGTCCAGTTTCTGAACATAACTTCTAGATGATGAGCGACACATACCTTGCTGAATAACAAGTGACCCAAGCTCACAATACAGTTCTCTCTCCTTGTTAATGTTTATAACCTTACCAATACTCTCCTAATATTTCTATTATATATTAGATCAGCTGGTCTCAAAGCACTGTCTGTGGATTCTGTCTCAAGTGCAGACGGTCAAGCGGTTTTCATAAGAAGGTGGTACTGTTTGCCTTTCCCTGGGGTGATACTTGCATTTATGGTGTAGAAGCAACAGTAACTAAAATTGGTGCTTTAGCCTAAATCTAGCACCAAATTTGTAGTCCTGGAATCTTCACTTGTCACACACTTGTGACAAAATAGAAGAAAAAAAGTTTCATTCAAGAATGTTCTGATGATACCCCAATGTTCATTGCAGCACTATTTACAATAGCTAGGACATGGAAGCAACCTAGGTGTTCACTGACAGACGAATGGATAAAGAAGTTGTGCTACATATATACAGTGGAATATTACTCGGCCATAAAAAGGAAAGCATTTGAGTCAGTTCTAATGAGGTGGGTGAAACTGGAGCCTATATACAGAGTGAAGTAAGTCAGAAAGAGAAAAACAAATACCATATATTAACACATGTATATAGAATATAGAAAGACGATACTGATGAACCTATTAGCAGGGCATCAGTGGAGATGCAGACATAGAGAACAGACTTATGAACAAAGCGGAGGAAGGAGAGGGTGGGACGAGTTGAGAGAGCAGTAATGAAACATACACATTACCATATGTAAAAGAGATAGTCAGTGGGAATTTGCAGTATGATGCAGAGAGCTCAAATCCAACGCTCTGTGACAACACAGAGGGGTGGGATGGGAAGGGAGGTGGGAAAGATGTTCAAGAGGGAGGGGACATATGTATGCCTATGGCTGATTCATGTTGATGTATGGCAGAAACCATCGCAATATTGTAAAGCAACTATCCTCCAATTAAAAATAAATTTCGTTAAAAAAGAGTGTTGATGAAACAATAAAAATTAATTTCATCAAGTTGTGACCCAAATACATACCTTTCTACTATCCTGCCCAACCAACCAGGAGGTGTACATGAAGGACTTCAGCCACACGGAAGCATGTTTTGAGAAAAAGCACTTGTGAGACTGAGTTTTGAGCTGAACCAGCAGCACTGCTCACAAAGCTCCATTTTTACTTGAAAAACTGAGAGAAAAGCTATGATTATGAGACTTGGGTATCTGGCAGACGTTTTCTCAAAAATAAGCAAAGTGAACCTCTTACTTTGAGGAAAACAATTGACTATGTTAATGATCAAATCTAAGTTGCCAAGTGAAAATGAGAATCTTGTAAAAGCTGTATCTTCCCATGTGAGCTTCCCAGTATTTAAAGGATTTTCTCATGAGATTGGTGGGGATAATAAAAAGTTTGACTTTACAAAACATTCTGCAAGGAAATATGTCAACATTTGCAAGATCTTTGTAACTCAATGAATCAATATGTTCCCAATGATGTTAGAAGATCATGCATGAGTAAAAAGCAAGACAGGCCAATGGATGTTACTGGAACAGAGTACAACTGCTCATTGATATGATTTCAGATTCCATAGGGCAACTAACCTTCCAGAAACTTTCACCTGTTCTTGTGTAGAACCAAAAAAGAATGATCACAATTATCTGAAAAGGCTACTAAAAAAATCTTTTCCCAACTACCTGTGGATTTTCTTCATCATATAGCTCAACCAAAACAACAATGCAACATGTTGAAGGCAGAAGCATACAGGAAAATCAAGTTGTCTTCTATTAAACTAGAAACATGACATTTAAAACAAGAGAGTCCCATAACCAGTGCGAGTCTGATATTTGAAGCAGGGCACACAGAACCAGTACTCTGTGACAACCTGGAGGGATGGGGTGGGGAGGGAGGTGGGGGGGGGTTCGGGATGGAGGGGACACATGTACACCTACGGTTAATTCCTACTGATGTATGGCAAAACCCATGACAATACTGTAAACTAATTATCCTCCAGTTAAAATATATAAATTTCAAAACAAAAAACAAGAGAGCCCTAATAAGCCACAGAAAATGGTAGGGACAGTGAGAAAACTGTAGTTTAAAAATAGCTAATATAACTGCTATAGTAAGAAAAGCTTCAAGGTTGACCAGTTGCTTATAATTTAAACACACTCAATGGTACCCAGGTTATCACAACTATTTGTCATAACATGCAATTTCTCTTTTTGTAAGTATGCATATTTTAGTTTGTAAAAGTACACATGCTTTACACCACTACAACACACCAGAATGTTACCTCAGGTGTAAACAGCTTACAGTCTTCTGATTTTGCTCATCATCTTTCATGTCTAGTTTGAAAATAAAGCAAAATGTGCATGCCCAAGCATTATCCCAGGAGGACACAAATAAACGACTCTTCAGTCTGGGTAGTAATTCATTTGACTATTGCACCTGATTCAAAATTTGTAACATACTTTATAATCAAAGTGCTTTTATATTAATAATTCACAACAGAGAAGTTCACGATTCTCAACAGATGTTTTCAGCATACTGCTGGATAAGCAGCAGGCACTCTGAAAGTCTATTCAAGGCTCAGCACACAGCAAGCGTGGAGGCTGGGCGGTGCCATCTCCCTAAGTATCTGCCTGGGTGCTCCGGAACACAATTCAACCTGGGTTTTCTAGAGAGCAGTGGGGTCACTGATAGCAGTTATTCCATCATCACTAATCAGGTCATTCTCAAGCCCCTCATGCTAGGTTTTTCCCAAACTTGTTACCAGCTTAAAAGCTTTCTGAAAGGGAAAGATTGATAATGAAAGGGGAAAAAAAGGGGGACTTCCCTGGTGCTCCAGAGGGGCCTTCCTGGTGGCTCAGACAGTAAAGAATCTGCCTGCAATGCATGAGACCCGGGTTCGATTCCTGGGTGGGGAAGATCCCTTGGAGAAGAGAATGGCTACCCACTCCAGTATTCTTGCCTGGAGAATTCCACAGACAGAGGAGCCTGGCAGGGCTACAGTCTACGAAGTCACCAAGAGTCAGACATGACTGACAGACTAACACTCCCTGGTTGTCCAGTGGTTAAGACTGCATGCTTCCACTGCAAGGGGCTTGGGTTTGATTCCTGGTCAGGGAAGTAAGATCCCACATCCCACAAGGTGAGGCAAAAAAAAAAAAAAAAAAGAGTGGGGGTGGGGGCAGGAGGAGGAAGAGTATCCTAGTGATTGTCCTCTAAGAACAAGGTAAAAGGCTGAGAATGTTCTAGAAAACAGATGACTGCTTCTATGTCAGCAGTCATAACTCAAAAGAGGGACCTGTTTTAAATGATTTAAACAAGAGGGTAGAGTGCCAGAAAAGGAGAGAGACTTCATCTGAGTCTAGACTAAAGGTCAGAAAAATAAACTTCTGTCATTTAATTCTCCTTAACCTGCTCCGCTCATCAAGGTAGGCAATGTCGTGACTTTACGCAAGCAGATGCTAAAGCTCTTGAGGGGCTAAGTTACCTGTGCAAGTTTGGGAGTCATGTGCCAGAAAAGTTTTGAAAGCAGCTAACTGCAAATAATCCAATTTGTCTAAAATTACACTCAAAGAAAATGTCAGATGAATTATATTCAAAATTAGGATGGACAACTGAGGGAACACATAGGGAATAATTTATGGGGTTTTGCAACATGTATTTCCAACTGTTAAAACACAGTTGTTTACATTTGTTTTATTATTCCTAGGGACCTCGTGATGGTGATGATGATGATGTTAGGAAGAAGAAATTATGATCATGTTACAGCTAATGAGCTTTATTGGTATAGCAGATAGTATCCTCAATTACTCATTTATACGATTAACTCATTTCAGGCCCCAAACAATCCTAAGAAGTAGGTGACATCATCCACCTCATTTTACAGAAGGGGGAATTGAGGGAAAGAAGAGCTAAGCAAATGCCTCCAGGGGACACAGCTTGCTAGAGACAGACACCCCCCACACCTAGGTGACCAGCTCCTGAGCCCCAGTCCTATAAGCAAATATCTACTAGTAACAGCAGCAAGTGCTCATTTTAACTAAGTTTTCCTGTCAACACATAACAGAAAATTCTCACCTCTGGTTTGCTAAGGCTGGATGACACCAAGGAACCAGACCCCACGTCCAAATCCCACTGCTTCTTCCCACGGTTCTCAGGATCCAAGGCAGCGATTCGGCCATCTAAAGTGCTGATGATCACTAATGATCTGTAAAATTCACAATGAAAAGGACAGAGTTAAAAAGATTCCAAAGGCACACACTCAAAAGAAACCAGCCTCTCCCGGACTTCCCTGGTGGTCCAGTGGATAAGAATCCACCTGCCAGTGCAGGGGACATGGGTTTGATCTCCGGTCCAGGAAGATCCCACACGCCACAGTGCAAGTAAGTCCATGTGCCACAACTACTGAGCCCAAGCTCTAGGGTCTGTGCTCCACAAGAGAAGCCACCACAAGGAGAAGTCCACGCACCACAACTAGAGAAAAGCCAAAGGGCAGCAACAAATACCCAGTGCAGCCAATAAAGAATGAAGAAAGAAACCAGCTTCTCCCCAGGCCTCTATCTGTAAGGGCAGGGAGCAGGGGTACATCCCCGTGACACCTGCAGTCTTTTCACCTTGTCTTGAGCCCTCCAAGACAACTGCACTATGCCCTTTTTCTGTTTGTGCCACTTATGAAAAGCCCCAGAGTCCAAGGTCACTCCTCGTCCCCACACTCTAATCCCCACTTGGAACTCAACATACCCTCTTCTGTCCCTTACTCTTGTATTTCCCCAACTCCTGAAGCCTTTACCCTGAAACAGCCTCCCCTGAATGTCCACTCACCTTTTTGCTCTAATAGAAACCTGAAGACACTCCTTCAGAAGCTATGAGAATTTTTTTTCTCCATCACCCTTACCAGGTCCAGTGATGGGGTAAGTGTAGTCCTCATACCGTGCTACCATTTCTAGACTATTTTCTTTCCTTCCTCTCTAAAAACCCTCAGGATCAAATCACTCCATCCATTACCCCTCCTAATAATTATCTTTTGATCTTTGGGTCATTTGGCTCCATTCCTTGGAAATTTTGGGCTCCTGGTTCACTGTCAATATTAACACATTCTGTGGGTTTTCAAGATCTGTCTACCTTGCCCCAGTCATTCCCATGATCAGAGCCTAAGACACTGTCATTATCTATCACAGCTTCCCTGTCCCACTGAAATGTTAAGCATCC
Source organism: Cervus canadensis (assembly GCF_019320065.1). Taxonomy (NCBI): domain Eukaryota; kingdom Metazoa; phylum Chordata; class Mammalia; order Artiodactyla; family Cervidae; genus Cervus; species Cervus canadensis. The sequence continues at coordinate 46,207,114 of NC_057390.1, forward strand.
AACCCTAAGCCACCAACTCCTCTTTTCAGCTCACCTCCTCTACTTCTTTGACCCCACCAGAATCTATTAGCTATTGATCCTACCACTGTTACCCTGAACTTCACCACCATTATGTCTTTACTTTGTCCTTATCCAGTTTTTTGTTTTTGTTTTTTCCTTAAAGGCAAGATAGTTTTTATTTACTTTATTTCCTTAAAGCCAAGATAGTTTTTATTTACTAAGTAAATAAAACTTAGTTCTCACATGAGGGATCTTTGCTGCCGAGTGTGGGATCTAGCTCCCTGACCAGGGATGGAACCCAGGACCCCTGCATTGGGAATGCTGAGTCTTAACCACCAGACTGCCAGCGAAGTTCCTCTTATCCAGTTTAAATTCCACATCTTTCATTTTAAGCACTTCCCTGTTCATGCCTTCAACTCCCTTTTTCCTCTCCTACACATCACACTGGACTAGCAGAACTCCAACCCGAGTTAAACTCAATTGTCTGCCTTTGCTCCCTCTTGCATCTGTGTGGTTGAAGACAGACAGACATAACCATGCTGACAGGTATCACTTTTATTCATTTACCATCAACGTCAAAAGGACTACAAATGATGTTCCACAATCATAATATGGCTCCCTAGTCTATCCTCTCCCACTGCCCTAGGTTAACTATTTCATTCTGCCTTTGTCCTCAAACTTCCTCCACTACTTCTTCCAAGCTCGTGCAACTCAGGGGCTAGGCCTCCTAGACAGGTGTTTACCAAGGAAAACAAATAATCAAGAGACCCCACCATCCCATCTCTCTATGTATCAGCACTTGGACCCATGAAATCCCCCTCACCTCCTAGTACTGCAAGTGAATTGTCCACATTCCCATCCACTCCCAACACTTCCACTCAGGCAACAGGTACTTTCCCCATGCATATATGAGGACTTATTCCTCAAAATCTCTCCTCCTGCTTTCACATCAATTATTTCCCAACTAACACAGCACTCCCCACCCCCAGCCATCAAACCTGCTACTATTTCTCCCAACTTAAAAACCAAACCAGATTAAACATGAAGATTAACTCTCCATGCTCCAGCTTCCAATCCATTGCTTGCCCCACTTTGGAACAAAGCTCCTTGAAAGAGTTGTTGTGTAGTCTTAGTCTCCAAATCCTCTCCCCCATTCCTGTACTGAACTATTTCTAACCAAGTTTTTCCCTCCACCCCTCCATTGAAAAGGCTCTCATAGGACTCATCCATGCCTTTCACATTGACAAATTCCATTCACTTGACCATCCAGTAGCACATGACCAGCCACCTCTCCTGCTCTCTATCAGCTACATTTTTTTTCCCTCTAGTTTATTGGCACTTTTTAAAAAACTTGTAGCTGATTTACAGTGTTGCGTTAGCTTCTGGTATACAGCAAAATGATTCAGTTACATATATCTATGTTCTTTTTCATATTCTTCTTCATTTTGCTTTATTATAGGATATTGAATGTAATTCCCTGTGTTACATTAAGAAGAACTAAAGAGCCTCTTGATGAAGGTGAAAGAGGAGAGTGAAAAAGCTGGCTTCAAACTCAACATTCGGAAAACTAAGATCATGGCATCCAGTCCCATCACTTCATGGCAAATAGATGGGGAAACAATGGAAACAGTGACAGACTATTTTTTGGGGCTCCAAAATCACTGCAGATGGTAACTGCAGTCATGAATTAAAAGACACTCGCTCCTTGGAAGAAAAGCTATGACAAACCTAGACAGCATATTAAAAAGCAGATATTACTTTGCGAACAAAGGTCCATATAATCAGAGCTATGGTTTTTCCAGTAGTCATGTATGGATGTGAGAGTTGGACTATAAAGAAAGTTGAGCGCTGAAGAATTGATGCTTTTGAACTGTGGTGTTGGAGAAGACTCTCAAGAGTCCCTGGGACTGCAAGCAGACCGAACCAGTCAATCCTAAAGGAAAACAGTTCTGAATATTCATCAGAAGGACTGATGCTGAAGCTCCAATACTTTGGCCACCTGAATGTGAAGAGCCAACTCACTGGAAAAGGCCCTAATGCTGGGAAAGTCTGAAGGCAGGAGGAGAAGGGGAAAACAGAGGATGAGATGGTTGGATGGCACTACCAACTCAATGGACATGAGTTTGAGCAAGCTCCAGGAGATGGTGAAGTACAGGGAAGCCTGGCCTGCTGCAGTTCATGGGGTTGCAAGGAGTCAGACATGACTGAGCAACTGAATAACCCTGTGTTATACACTAGGATTCCATCCATGGACAGAGGAGCCTGGCAAGCCCCAGTCCATGGGGTCGGAAAGAGTAGGACACCACTTAGTGAATAACACATATATTAGGACCTGGTTGTTCATCCTCCATCAACCACCCTCACACAGCTTCCAGGACACCATTCTAATTATTTTTTCTCCATTCTATGCTTCCTTTCTCAGTCTCATTTCCTGGTTGCTCCTCATCTCTCCTATCTCCAAAAATATTCTCTACCTACATGTACTTTTCTTTAGTGCTCTCCTAGATTAAAATATCATCTATTCCTGGTGGCTTAGAAAGTAAAGAATCCACCTGCAATGCAGGAGACGTGGGTTTGACCCCTGGGTTGAGAAGATCCCCTGGAGAAGGAAATGGCAACCCACTCCAGTATTCTTGCCTGGAGAATCCCACGGACAGAGGAGCCTGGTGGGCTGCCATCTATGGGGTCACACAGAGTCAGACATAACTAAAGCGACTTAGCAGTAGCAGCCAGCAGCAACAATAACGACATACATTCACAACTTCCAAATTTATATTTCTGGTTCCAGGCCCCTTCCCTGAACTCTGGGGATACATATCTAACTGCCTGCCAGATTCAGACTGTGTAACAGGCTTCTCAGAGTTCACATACCTAAAATCAATATCAGCAGACTGAGTCCTCCAATTCCTCAAACACATCTTGTGCAATTTTCCCTCAAGGTCTTTGTACCTGCTCTTCCTTCACATCCTGGAACATATACCCCAGATACATGACAAGCTCTCAACAAATATCTGCGGAATGAAAAGATGTGTAGAACAGTCTTTCTGGGAATTTGTTAGGTATATTTGTCTACTCCTCGAAGATGACACAAATTCCAAACATAGACAGTTATACTCCTGGCTTGGATTATAAAATGCTACTTTTATCTATTCTACTTCATATATGATATATACAAATTCAAAGTAAAGCTACAAGTTGACCAAGACAAACCAGTTCAAGTAATCTCCTTTGAAACCTTTCAAAGAAAATAAGACAAGCCAGTTCAAGTAAACTCCTTTGAAACCTTTCAGAGGACTTACTCATTTAGCAAATGAATAAATTTATCAAGTGAATAAAAGTGTTAATTTAATTTAGTTCCCTATCTATACACTAATTTTCACTTTGAATTGTTCAAGTAGTAACTCTTAGCCTAATTTATGAAAATAAACATTTTTGCCATACTACAAACTAGAATAAAAAACCAAAAGAAAAGGAACAATTGGACTTCCTTCCCCACACATTATCTTGCATTCTATAGAGATCTACCGGGAGATGGAGAAGGATACAGTGAGCCAAAAAATTATATCATAATGAAAGGTAAAAAAAATTCATACCTGACAAACCACCATGGAAAAGAATATGAAAAATAATATACATATATATATATATAAAATAGAGTATATTACGTACTTTCAATTGAGTCACTTTGCTGTATGGTTTCAATCTCTGGTCTGAGAAGAACCCAGATGCCACAGAGCAACTAAGCCCATGTGTTATAACTACTGAGTCCACGCTCTAAAGCCTGCAAGCCATAGCTACTGAGCCTGTGTGCCACAAGTACTGAGGCCCGCGTGTCTAGAGCCCGTACTCCACAAGAAGAGAAGCCACCACAGTGAGAGTCCAAAGCACCGCAAATGGAGAGCAACCCCCTGCTCACCACAACCAGAGAAAGGCCCAAGCAGCAGCGAAGACAGAACAGCCAAGAATAAACATTTCTTTTTTAAAGATGCATATGTCTTATGTAAAGATTCTGCTTTTTAAAATAAACAAGATATTTTCAGATGATGAACTGGATCTAGAGGGTATATGTGAATTTAAGCAATAAGTGAAAGAAAGAAAAACATGCAGGCAGGGACAATTAAGTACATCACGCTCTTAAACTGGCCATTGATATTTAGTATAATCTGGTTCTTAGATTTGAATGGTATATCCTTAATTCTTTTTAACTCCTCTTAATGGGAATAACAGAAATTCCCATAACAAACCCTGTCAATTCTTCTTGCACGCTCAGGCATGGCCAACTCTTTGCGACCCCATGAACATAGCCTGCCAGGCTCCTCTGTCCATGGGATTTCCCAGGCAAGAATACTGGAATGGGTTGCCATTTCCTTCTCCAGGGGATCTTCCTGACCCAGGGATCAAACCTGTGCCTCCGGCATCTCCTGCACTGGCAGGTGGATTCTTTACCACTTGAGCCACTTGGGAAGCACATGTCAGATGTCAAAAAAAAAAAAAAAATTCATTATCCCCACTGCTACAATTTATGGGCTCTGTCTCAAGCACATCACTGGAAGAGGGCTTTCCCTTCTGCAGCTGCTGGAAATGAGTAACAGCTGGAGGGCAAAGAGATAGTTAATAGTTGAGACAGTTACATCTTATCACATTCTTGGAGAGAGGTGCTCTGACATACTATTGGTTGAGAGCCACATGAAGGAGACAGACACTGCTGGAAAAACAGTCCCTCCAGCTGAATTCAGAACAACCAGAGGTCAAAATAAGATACAGCACTTAGAACAAACATCAAGGCCTTCCCTTTCCTCAAAAAAAACAAAAAAACAAAAAAACGGAGAATCTAAGGCCGTTTATCTCCCCATGATCTACTCTATTTGGCAGTTTCTATGAACGAGATGAAAAACTCTTTAACTTATTTAAAAATCAAAAAAACTACACAGGCAGCATTTCCAGTGGAAAGAGCTTTGAAGTCAACCCTGTGTACCCATCCCCATGGCCCTGCTGTTGTTCTGCTCATGGCTCCATTCAAATTGCTTTTTCATGGATAAAACAGGACGATTTCACCAGCTCAGCATAACTCAAATTGACCTGATTACCAAAATAATCTGGAGAGCTTGTTAAAAACCAGTAAAGGTTCACTGGTTCCCTCTGCAGAGGGGATTCAGAGATGGTGGCTTAACAAGTACCCAAGGTGAGTCTCAAGATAAGACCAGTCTGGCAAAGAGTGATTTACCTCAAAGGGTGATTGCCTGGGAGTAAAAAATAATAAAAATAATAATAATCCATTACCTGGATGAAGATGGCCTACTGATCAACACTAACAGCAAACTCTAGAAATTTCTCTCACTTACAGGCTACTTTGGTTTACAAAGTCATTTGTTTGGATGGTTCAACAGCAAGCACTGTTCTCTCACTCATAGCGTGATTCTTCAAAGCCCCTTTCAAGAAAGGTTCGCAATGACCTCGACTTGATGGCCAGGTCTCCTCCCCTCATCAGGTTTGTCCCTCTAATGGTAGCTGGGACACAGTGTGAGGGCTCAGTCACTCAGTCGTGTCCATCTCTTTACAACCCTATGGACTGCAGCCCACCAGGCTCCACTGTCCATGGGACTTCCCAGGCAAGAATACTAGAGTGGGTTGCCATGCCCTCCTCCAGGGGATCTTTCCAACCCAGGAATTGAACCTGTGTCTTCTATGTCTCCTGCATCGCAGGCAGATTCTTTACCACTGAGCCACCAGGGAAGCCCTAAGTTGGAATACTGGCTGTCTCCCATTCTAGACCAGTCCTTGCCCCCATCCTCACCTGCCATCCTGACAGCTTTCAATCTCCAAAAAGCAGGCCGAGGAGTTCTAGTTTTATCCAAAGTCGCCACTTACTGTATGTGTAATCTGACAGATCCCTAAACTAATGTAGTATTTACAGTTCATCCCTCTCCCAACCCCACTTCAGCATTTTCAGCAAGGCATCACCACAACGCGTTCAGAAAGCTTCCCTTCTCTCCCCAGGCTTTCTGCATCCACCCTATCACTGAACATCCATATCAGAAATGAAACCTGCCTCCTCCCTCACCCCCTGCATTTAAACAACAGTCGTGTACTCTTGATCTGTTTTTCAAGCTTCCTTTAAATCTTTTCATTCTTCTTCAGTCTCACTGCCCTTGTTCTATGACAGATTCGCATGTCGCATTAGAACATCTTAAAGACATCCAGCCTATACAAATACAAACCAAAAAAAAAAAAAGACTAAAAAAAATTAACAGAAAACAAAACCCAAAACAAACAAACAAAAGACTTCCTGCCTCTGGCTTCTTCCTTCCTCTATTCTTCTGACAGTTTTGTTTCTATAACTGAAATCTGATCAACTTCCAAAGCTCCCTGTGCCCACTGACTAAAGGCCACACTACTTGGTATCACACATAATCTGGCATAACCTAGGTTTCTAACTCTTTGAACAAAGTTCCTTTGTTAACTTGGCTCTTGTCTCACGTCTTTTTTTCTTTATTTTTTTTTGTCTCGTGTCTTAAATGATTTTATACATCCCCCAAATATCACTTCTAATGAATTTTCCTATCTTCAGAGAAACTATTTAAGTACTAATCAAAATATTCAAGACTTCTGGAAAGAAAGAGCTAATATTACTAATTAAGTCTGGTATTTAGTTCCAGTGCAAAACTGAGAAAACTTGCCTTTTTAATTAGCCTTCTCCTCAGTGAATGGCCAATTTCCCTTATATTATTTGGAAAACATGGAACCCATCTCCTGGCTCCCCGACAAGCAAGTACATAAGGGTCCCCTGCTTTGGCAACCACAGCTTTGAGCCGGTGCTCACATCATCCCAGCAGCCGAGACCTTCCCTGACACTTCATGTTCAAGGGCTCGCTCACTTGACGTCTCCATTCTCTTCGCTCTCAAACTCCTCTTATGTCATTATCATCCATTTCAGCACAGTTAATTCTTTAACACATGTAGCTCCCTCTCAGGCCTGGACTCAAGGACAGTCCATGTATCCATCCCCAGCACCCAATAGTGTGGAGCTCCTAGTAAGAGGCAGTAAATGTTTGTTGGATGAATAAATTTTGCTGGGGCAGATACTACTACTCACATAAAACAAAAAAGGAGCTGAGAAAGATGTGAAAAGATGCAACTTGGCTAAGGTCATGCACCTAAAAGAGGTTTTGGACAGAACTGTGAAGCATAAATTTTGTTTTTTTTTTTAATTCTAATTCAACTATTCTGTTAACTATGTGTCTGCATAAGTGGCGACTCCTATATTACTATAATGTGCAGCTTTTATTTCCCCCAGAAATCTCATCAAAATGTCACACATCTGTTACTGCTCTGATTATGCCCTTAACTGAGCAGAAATGCTCTTAGGCCACAATGAATACCAATTTTAAAAAATTTTGTTTGCTCCAACGTCCATCACCTAGAATCCCTGCCTATTTATAATTAAGTTTATCAGAGTCTGATAAGTAAATGCTGAATTCTTTCATACAGTAACTTGGCCTGAATAAATTTCCCATTTGAAACAGAAGTAGGTGACAGTAGAAAGTTCTAGCGATTGAATGGTTTCTATGTTAACAACTGCTTATTTTAAAATTGCACATTTCCTTTCATAGAAAAAAAAAAACAGTCACAAAATTAAAAATGTGATTGGGTTAAATCTGCTTTTTTTTAATGTAACCAAGAATCCTCTACCTAAAACATATGCTCTCACTCAAGGAAGCATATATTCTTGCTGAAAAACAAATATATTAAAAAAAGAAAAAAAGAAAAACAAATATATTAATTGGGCTTTACTTCGTAGTCCTCACCTACTAAGTAAATCTTCAGATTAAACTTCCTTTATTTAAACCTGTCACAAGACTAGTCATGCCCCCAATATAAACAAATATAGTGCCAAAAATGACTGACTATATAACTCTGACATATCAGCTAAGCCTTACAGAAATACTCTTAAGTTTTCAATGTCATAAACCAAGTGAGGGAAGCAGATATCCATTTCTAATTAGAATTAAACATTTTTGAAGCACTTTGCTTTCTTCTATGAAATCTTTTAAATAAAATGGTTATTGACAAATAGAACAGGGTGGAAAACATTAAAACAGTGTTTTTTAAACTTTTTATTTTGTATTGGGGTATAGCCAATTAACTGGAGGAGGAAATGAAAACCCACTCCAGTATTCTTGCCTGGAGAATCCCATGGACAGAGGAGTCTGGCAGGCTACAGTCCAAAGGGTCACGAAGAGTCCAACACAGCTAAGTAATTTAGCACATAGCCAATTAACAATATTGTGTTAGTTTTAGGTGAACAGTGAAGGCACTCAGCCATACATATACATGTATCCGTTCTCCTACAAACTCCCCATCCAGGCTGCCACATAACACTTAGCAGAGTTCCAGGTGCTATACAGTAGGTCCTTGTTGCTTACCCATTTTAAATATAGCAGTGTATACATGCCCATCCCAAATTTCCTAACTACCCCTTCTCCCCACGTCAATCATAATAAATTTGTTCTCTTAAGTCTGTCTCTTTCTGAAAAACTTAAAAAAAAATTTCCCCCCTCACACTTATTTCTAAAATCTACCAGCTTTCCTTTCTGCATTTTAAAACATTTTGTAATAAAAATAAACAATCAGCTCCTATCTTACCAAAAAAAAAAACAACAAAAAAAACCGATGGAGTTTCCAGACAGTATTTATGGAATGAAGGACCACGTGGAAGCCACAGCTTACAGCTGGTGATAAAGACAGGTCACCTTCTGCGCCCAGGAGTGTGAACACAGAACAGTTTCTTCAACCCTGTCAATATCAAAGCCAGAGTCCAGGTGTCAATTACACTAAAAAGACAATTATAGGACAGGAAGGATAATCCATTACTCACCAGGTATATTTACTTTGGCTTATAGCCTGCCTTGAAAGTTATGCACAAATTCTTCTTTCAGTGTGATTCTTAGTCAACTTTAAAAGTCTGGGGTCTTACGGTTGCCGAGGGGAAGGGATAGTTAGGGAGTTTGGGATGGACATGTACATAGTCCTATATTTAAAATGGTAAGCAACAAGGACCTACTGCATTGTACATGAAATTCTGTTCAGTGTTATGTGGCACCTGGATGGGAGGGGAGTTTGGGGGAGAATGGATACATGGATATCTATGACTAGGTCCCTTTGCTGTCCATCTGAAACTGTCACACATTATTAATCGACTAGACCCCAATACAAAATAAAAAGTTTTAAATAAGTGAAAAAAAAAAAAGTCTGGGGTCAGAAAAGTGAACAGATAACTGACTTTCCTTTTAACACTGTATCCTGTAATTCTATTATTCAATGGTCATTTTAGTTGGGGAAAAAAAGGCTTGATTATGAATTTGAAAATCTGAGGAAGACTAGATTTCTAAACCATTGATTCAGATCAGATCAGCTTGTAAAGGATAGAGAGGAGAAAAAAATAAAGAGAAATTAAATCATCTTACATTTGGGAAGTGTTTTCCTGTTACAACTCATTAAATCCAAAAATTCCAGTTTACAGATGTACCAATTAAAGAAGTATGAGAGATGAAATGAATGTCAAATGTAGTGATACTTTTGTTAGAGGGGAATCAGAGGCAAAAGGAACTTTGCCTCTAAAATTGGTGTGATAGCTAAAACTAGTGCTTTACAATTTCCAAGGTTGTCAGATATCAATTGGAGGATGCTCAACCCATCACAAGAATGCCAAATGACATCCTGCAGTTTGCTTTTTGTGCTGAAGTCAGAAAACTGGTAACTCATCATATAACGCCAACATGCATGCATAAAACTGAACAGTGAGGTGAGAGTCTGACCTTCTTCCCAACACTCTGCAATGACCGTCTCATTTAAATTTCAACTAAATGTAATATTCACCAGAAGAACCGCTGACAACAAGACTGCTACAAGAAAAACAAGTTCATTTTAGCTACTTTTTAAAGGGAAAAAAAATTATTTATTCACTCATTTACATGCCTGAGATGCAGAGTAAGCATTTAGATTGAAAATTCCATCACAAGAAAATGAAAAGTCCATCAAGAGAAAAAAAAAAAAAAGAATGAGCAAGTTGCATTCTGCTTCTTGGGAGATAAAAGACAACCTGTAAAAACAAAGATCTCAATTTCCCACCTCCTACTTTTAAAAAGTTTTGCAAAGACTATGGTTCTTCACAGTTATCTGCAATAAACGCTTGGTTAATCCAAATTTGTTCCCCTAATCTTCCTTGTTTAAATAAACAGGATATTGATTTATTATTACAGAACTGATATTCTCTCTCTCTTTTTTCTCACTTTTTTCTGTAGCGCACTTAAAAAAAAGTCTTTTACAAACTACATGCTTATCTCTTGCTGATTCTACCAATTTACTCAAGGTTTCTCAAACTTTCCGTACTATCTTAAGCTACTAGGCAGACCCCTAAACCCCAGCCCATCTTATCCTAACCAATACTGTTTGCCAAAGATCTCTCACTCTCTGGCAGGCGAAATTCCTCTCTTCACTCTTTTTCTTTCTGAGAAAGAAGTAGTTCTGCTTGCCAACTACTTTCGCCTCCTCTCCTATTCCTTCCTTTTCCAACCTGTCTATATAAGCTCCCACTCTCCGAATGTATAAAGAAAATCAGCGATCCCAATAGGTTTAACAGTGAGGGACTGAGGAAGTGGGGCCAAAAGGATGAATCTTTTCTTTGGGGGGCAGGGGGAGCAGGGAGCCGTGAAGCGTGGCTTAAAGGATCTCAGTTCCCCAACCAGGGACTGAACCTATGCCCCCAGCAATGGAAGCTCAGAGTCCTAACCACTGAACCACTAGGGAATTCCCAGAAAGGATGAATCTTTAACCCCTTCTTTAGGTATGCTTGCTCTCTTGCTAAGTCACTTCAGTCATCCAGTTCTTTGCAACCCTATGGACTGTAACCTGCGAGGCTCCTCTGTCCATGGGATTTTCCAGGCAAGAATACTAGACTGGGTTGTCACTCCTGACCCAGGGATTGAACCCTTTCTTACATCCACCTGCATTGGCAGGCAGGATCTTTACCACTACCTTCATCTTCTCAGTCCTTACCCTATGCCTCCTGTACAACCTGGCCAGCTGTACCTGTCTCCTTTGCCGGCTTATCTCTCCAAAACATAAAGGGCATTTCCTGAAGTTTTTATCACAAGCTCCTCTTTGCAGTTTCAACAATTTACCCTGACATCTCTCGACCTGCAGGCATTCAACTTCCTACTTAATCTCTCCCTCTAGACATCCTGCCAGCACTGCCAAGTCACCATGTCCAACACCAACCAGTTACCTTTTCCTCTCTGCTCCCCTTAATCTTTCCACTTTCCACCTGTGCTCTACTTCTTAGACATCCCATCTGCATCTTCAGCCGGTGGTGCCAAGAGAGGAGGAATCAATTTGTTTGCCAAGAACCAAGGTTCCACCTGAAATTTCTCATCTCCACCTCCTCTGTTCTCTATCCACTGGACAGTGCACCTCTCATGGGCACTGCCATAACATGCTCCTTCTGGTTTCCACACCTCAAGTTTTTTTAATGTACACGGTAATGCCAGAGAAACGGTCCCTAAATACAAGCTTAGATCAAGTCTGGCATTTGAGATACTCTACACAACACTTCTCAAACTGTAGTGTGTGGGGGACTTTCCTGATGGTTTAGTGGCTAAGACTCCTCACTTTCATTGCAGGGGGCACGGGTTTGATCCCTGGTTGGGGAACTAAGGGAGCTTCCCAAGTATCGCTAGAGGTAAAGAATCCACCTACCAATGCAGGTAGATGTAACAACACAGGTTCGATCCCTGGGATGGAAAGATCCCCTGGAGGAGGAAATGGCAACTCCCTCCAGTATTCTGGCCTGGAGTAACCCATGGACAGAGGAGCCTGGCAGGCTACGGTACATAGGGTCACAGAGTCAGACACGACTGAAGTGACTCAGCATGCACCCATTCAGGGAACTAAGATCCTACATGCCAAGGGGTGCAGCCGAAAACAAACTACAGTGCATGTGAACTGCATGCTGATCTTGTTAAAATGCAGATACTCATTCAGTGGGTCTGAGCAGTGCCTGATTCTGGATTTCTAACATTTCTAACATTTCCAGGTGATGATGATGTTACTAGCATACAGCTGTATATATACAATATGGCTGCAACCTATTTTTCTAGCCTTATCTTCTACCCCTCCCTGCCCAGCACACATGTATGTATGTTTGTAACTCTTTTGTGCCTATAGGTCACTCACATGCACACATACACACAAATGCATACAAACAAAATAATGGGTGTGTGTGTATGCACTCAGTCGTGTCCGGCTCTTTGGGGCCCTGGGGACTGCAGCCTATCAGGCTTCTCTGTCCGTGGAATTTCCCAGGCAAAAATACTGGAGTGGGCTCCATGCCCTCCTCCAGGGGATCTTCCAGACCCAGGGATCAAACCCACGTCTCTAGCATCTCCTGCATTGGCAGGCTGATTCTTTACCACTAGTGCCACCTGGGAAGCCCTCCCTAAACACACAGCTTCCGTGCCCCTCACTGTGTCCTCAAGTCCAGGCTCTGCTCACCACATTTCTACCCACTTTTGAGGAAGCAACTCATTCTGCCAGAGTATTTTCTTGTCTTCTTTCCAACCTCACCCCAGTACCACTCACTGCCCACAAGAAACATGGGACACTGAGAGCACTTAATTTGCATGGCTTCTGCCCTATAATGTCATTACAGGTCATCTTATTTAATCCTCACTGCTGGACTGCACCTCTTGCTGGAGGACAGGGGCTAACTGCCTAACCTCTGTAACCCCAGGGTATCGTGGGGGGGCCTTTTAAGCACCACAAACACCTGCTCTAGTGGATCTGTATTTTAAGAAACATGAAACATACCACTCTACTTTATGTACTTCACTTTGGGCAAGTGCTTCAGAAGTTTAAGATAAATAAAAACATTCTTTCTGGATAGCTAATTCATTAGCAAAACCTCTGAAAATTCTGTCAAATGTTTGGCATTTTGAAATCATCTACATATAAACATTCAAAGGGTGTTTCTAAAATCTTAGTACTTCCCAGGTGATGCTAGTGGTAAAGAACCCACCTGCCAAGGTGGGTTCAATCACTGGGTCAGGAAGATCCCCTGGAGGAGGGCATGGCAACCCACTCCAGTATTCTTGCCTGGAGAATGCCATGAACAGAGGAGCCTGTCGAGCTACCGTTCATAGGGTCACAAAGAGCTGGGCATGACTGAAGTGACTTAGCGCCCTCACCCAGGCATACAGATCAAAGCTCTGATATTTAACTGAAAAATTAAACCTAATTTGTCATAATCTAGTCATTATTACATTTAAACTTAAAATACTTTCTAATCCAGTAACCCCCTCTGGTTTAATTTACCTAATGCTCCTGTTATCATTCCATCCATTAAATGGGATCTCACTTTCTCCTCCGGTGTGCTAAGGTTAGCCATCTGCGAAATAATCTACCATTAAAATGCCTCACACGTGTGCCCAGCCATGAAAAGTGCTTTAAAACATGTATCTTGAAGAAACGTTTTTAAGGAGATGAAACAATTCAACCAAAACAGCCCTATATTAAATGTTTATATAGTAAACCCTCTAAATATCAAAGAACTGCCGAAATTCAAACAAACAAAACCATAGCTTCTAAACTTCAGTGTGTTCAAGAATTGTCTGCAGTGCGTATTAAATGTGCAGATCCCAGTTTCTTACCCTGAGGCAGTCTAATCCAGTCAATCTGGAATGGGACTTAGAAAACTGTACGGTCCACCAGCATCTCCGGGCGGTTCTGATGCAGGTGTTCCACAGATCTCAATTAGAGAAATACTGACCTCAACCTTGGTGCGTGGGCACTACAGGGATTTTTTTTTTTTTTTTAATGTTGAAATCTCTTTGTGAAGTTCTTTCCCCAAACAGCTGTCACACTAGCAGAAAATTGGTAATTCATTAAAAACAAAAAAAAAGATGGGGGGGTGCTGTAAGTTGCTTGGGGTACGAGTAAAGCTCGAAAGCAATCAAAGAAAGAAAGTAACGTTTCTTTCCCACGTCGCAGTCCGTTCTCCTAGCATCCTCCAGGTACCTTCGAGGATGCTGCTCGTACTAGGGAACTACAACTGGGCGCCAGGGAGCAGAGTGAGGCCCTTCTCTGGTCCAGGGGATGGAGAGGCGGCACCGATCTCTTCCCCAGGTCACCAGCGGTCCTCGGCCAGCTAGAGGTCGCGGAGGAGGGGGGACCGCGGCCCCCGGATCCTCCGCGGCGCACGCGCATAAACAAGTCGCCTCCAGGGGGTCAGTGATCCCGGTGCTCTACCCGCGCCCCTTACCTGCCGCATGGCCGAATATCGGGCTCCTCTTCCGGCTCCGGCTCCGGCTCCGGCGACTCCTGCTCGCCTGCAGCCGCCGGCAGCGCCTCGGAGTCCTCCACCGTCACTTCGGCCGCAATCACGGCGCCCGCCGCCGGCACCCGCGTAGCCGAGGTGGGAGCCGCCGCGGCCCCCAGGCCGAACGCCGCCTCCGCTGTCGGTGCGAGGAGGTCAGAGGTGCGCCGCGCGGCCACTGTCCCTGCCACGAGCCCCAGCAGCAGTGGCAATAGCAGCGCCCGTGCCAGCGACCCCGGGCCGGTGGCGCGCTCCATCAGCGGCCCGCCCCGCGAGCCGGCATGGAGGTGTAGCCGCCGGCGCCCGCCTCTCCCGCAGTTCAGAATCCCCGACCAAGGCGAGGACGCGCTAGGGACTCCGCCGCCGCCTAGACGGTCAGGAAGTCCAGCAGCTTTCTCTCGGCCACGTCTCAGCCCGGCCTCCGCCAGCGCCACCTGAGTGACAGCTTCCCTCGGACATCGCCCATTGAGCGAGCTTTCCGCGCATCTGCTCGCTGATTGGCTGCAGACTCTGCCACTCTGGGCACCGACGCTAGTCTTGTTGGAGTAGGTGGGCTCTCCCGGGTTGTCAACAGCAAAGCTGCCAATCAAATTGTACTGCCTTTAGCCCGAGGCCCGCCCTCTTCCGGACGAGCTTACCAATGAGAAACGCCCCTCCAAGCAGTTTTTTTACCTGATTGGTTGATTTGGCAGTACCCAGAACACCATTCCCCAGAGAAGATTGGCCATTGTGCTGATTGGCCTCGCCCCTCAAAGCGAGGCGCTAGAGAATACTTAAAGATCATTGGTGGAAGCGGCTGTCCTTCAAAAGTCTGAGATAATTTCTTCTTGATTGGTTGGAAGCAGCACTTACTACGTGGCGGATTCTGACTGCGGAGAGGACAGTCCCAAGTGAAGGGAAGAGTGAAAGGCGAGTCCCTGGTGGTGGGGAGGTGGCCGATCTTCAAGGAGTTATCTCTGTAAAGCCTGGTCCGTTTGGAAAGCCAGAAGAAGAGCAGGAAAAATAAGTGACCGCACAAAACATGTAGCTCCTGAAAGTGGAAGGGGTGACGTGAGTTGGGGAGACGATCCAGCCATCGGGCTGGGAATTACGGCTTGTTTAGAGATGCTGATTTCTTCGGTGACCTACAGCAATCTAGTCTATCCGACACGCCCCTTCCTTGTTCGAAAGGAGAAGGAGCACAAGGCCGGTGCACTTACGTCATTTGTCTACAGTCACATAAGGAGTTATTTACAGAACCATGACTTTTCATCCAAGCCTTCTGATCCTGGTCTGCCATGCTTTGTAGCTCACTAACAGGGCAAGAAAGAGAGAAAACCACAAAAGGCCAAACTGGAGATTTGAATGCTTGGCCAAGGCAGTAGAACTTTCCATGCAGCGGTTCCGGACACCCTGAAGATTCCTGAGCAGATGAGTGAAGTGACAAGAGATGTGGTTTAGAAACAACCCAACTGCTGTGAACTCCTCAGCAGTGTTCTCAAAAGAGCGTTCAAGATGAGACCAGTTGTGTGGCTATATGTGAGAGGCCATGTCCCCATCAAAATTTTGAAGATGTTATTTTTTCTAAGCTACTGGCATGCAGACATGCTCTTAATTTCTTCAGTCCAAAAGCAAAACAAGAAAAACCCTCCACTTCCCCTTCCACAGTCAACCGTATTTCATAGTTGTTTCATAGTTGCTCAGTTCAGATTCCTCTTGTCCCCTTGTCAAACACACTACTTTTGTTCCCACAACTCCACCAAACTGCTCATGCTGTGGCCACCATTGCTAAATTCAAAAGACTATTCTTCATCTTCATTTTATCATCTTATATAATGAACCCAGACAGAGGATGAGGTGGTTGGATGGCATCACTATTCAATGGAAATGAATTTGGGCAAACTCTGGGTGATGGTGAAGGACAGGGAGGCCTGGCGTGCTGCAGTCCATGGGGTTGCAAAGAGTTAGAGAGGACTTGGCAACTGAACAACAACAATAACTAACCCAGTATATCAGTCTCTCCTGTATAAAACACTTTTCACTGGTTTTCCAGCTTCCATGTGGGCCAAATTGTAGCCCTCATTACCACCTCATTTTAACTTAATCTCCTCCTCAAAAGGCTGCTCTCCAAATAAGGTTACATTCGGGGGTACTAGGGTCAGGACTTAAACGCATGCATTTCAAAGGAGACACAATTCAGCTCATAACACCCAGATACTCATGAGACTAGTTCTGGCACTTCTTTCAGGGTTCTGTTACCTTCCCAGTAAAGCCTCTCCTGACCATCCTTTTTAAAATTGAACTCCCCACCCCACCTCAATTCCTAAACTCCTCCCCTGCTTTATTTTTCTCTTTAATACAATCTTTTCGGTTCAGTCACTCAGTGCTGTCCGATTCTTTGGGACCCCATGGACTGCAGTAGATCAGGCTTCCCTGTCCATTATCTCCCAAGTTTCTTCAAACTCATGTCCATTGAGTCAATGATGCTATAATTTGCATATTTATTTATTGTCTGTCTTCCTCCACGCCTACATAAATTCCATTACCATTTACACATTGATATGTTCAAAGAGCCTAAAACAATGCAAAGTATTTAGTGAGCGTTTAATAAATATTTGTTGAATAAATGAAAATTGAGGACAGAGCAAAATGGATAAATGAAGGAGATTGTAGTTGCTATAGATAGAAGGGAGTGATTAAGAAAGCAAGAACCCAGAGTATCTGGAAAAAACAGAGACTGCTGTGCCTTCCATGTTGAAAATAGAGATTAGAAAGTACCCCAAAAAGATAAATTATTTTGAAATGAAGAGAAAATAGATGAGAGAGCTCAAACTAGTTGATCATTTTCTACTCAACTAAATAGGAGATCAGATCTCCTAAGTGAGAGAATATAAGAGATAATATGAGGAAAGTGTCAGAAAATTAATGTGAGATGAGAAATGATTGTTGACTATTTGTAATGCCCATTTGAAATTGCCCTGGGCTATGTGCCCAGTCATGTCCAATTCTTGGTGACCCCATGGACAGTAGCCCGCCAGGCTCCTCTGTCCATGGCATTTTCCAGGCAAGAATACTGGAGAAGGGTTGCCATCTTCTCCATGGAATCTTCCAAACCTAGGGATCGACCTGCATCTGTTGCATCTCCTGCATTGGCAGGCAGATCCTTTACCACCGAGCCACCTGGGAAGCCTGCATTTGAAATTAGCTTGTGTATATGTTTTAGTGGATTTAGTCTTCATAGATCTGTGATGTTTTCAAAAGATGATCATGGCATGAACAATAACAATCTGAGCTAATGAATCAGAAATCTGCTTGCCATTTGTAAATTATGTGGAAGGTTTTTATTATTGTTGTTATTTATTTACCATGCAGGGAGGACCATGAGTCTACCTGCATGTAATGGGAATAAAGATGTGAACAAAACAGGCATGGTCCCTGCCCTTCTGAAGCTTAACAATTATCTAGTTAGGGAGGCAGACACTACTTTAGTAAAATATTTATATTATTAAAACCAAGAAAAATAAAAATAAAAAAAAAATAAAACCAAGATAAGTGCTATGATGGAAAGGGCACAGGCAGGAGAACACAGTGGTTGAAAATGTTAGGAGAGTCAAGCTTTATATTCAAGGAAAAAAACATGCAAGAATTTCCATTTTGGAAAAAGAAGATGAGTCCTGAGTCATGGTCAGCTGAATGGGATAAAAAATTGCTGGAAGGGAAAAGAGTATGTGCCAGTTTTAACAGCATGCAGAGTCACAGTGACTACACAGTAGCTCTGGAATCTGAATCAGTGAGACCGACTGGGGCCTTGGACTCTTTAATGCAGTGCTGCAATGCTTGACCTGGACACATCTCTCCTTGAGCGGCAAAATACAAAGAAACTGTATGAGACTAAAAATAACTGCATGCATGTGCATGCATGTGCAGTTGGGGCAAATTCTGGCCCCCAAAATACAAAGAGACCAAAAATCCAATTCTGTCACTTTTGAAGAGCCTGGAGCAAAAGCGAGGTTGATCCCTGGGTTGGGAAGATCCCCTGGAAGAAGAAATGGCAACCCACTCTAGTATTCTTGCCTGGGAAATCCCATGGACAGAGGAGCTTGGTGGGCTACAGTCCATGGGGTCGCACAAGAGTTGGACATGACTTAGCGACTAAACAATAGCAAAACTAAAATAAGTACCAATAGTACAAGATGTGTGTATATGTGTGTGCTCAGTCCTGTCGGACTCTTTGCGACCAGTCAAGAATACTGGAATGGGTTGCCATTTCCTCCTCTAGGGGATCTTCCTGACCCAAGAATCAAACCATCATCTCCTGTGACTCCTATATTGGCGGATTCTTTTACCACTGAGCCACTGGGGAAGCTCACAGCTTGAAAGGTGGGAGTAGGTAAATACAGTGAAAGCAGCCTAACACTAGACTTCCCAGGTGATTCAGTGGTTGAAAATTTAAGTGCCAGTGCCGGGGAAATGGATTCGCAATCCCTGGTCTGGGAAGATTCCACATGTCGCGCAGTGACTAAGCCTGTGCACCATAACTACTGAAGCCTGAGCACCCTAGAGCCCATGCATAAGATAAGCCACTGCAACAAGAAATTCACACACAGCAAATAGAGTAGCCCCTGCTCGCTGCAACTCGAGAAAGCCCGAGTACAGCAATGAAGACCCAGCACAGCCAAAAATAAATAAATAAATAAATTTTTTAATAAGCAGTCAAACATCTTTGCATTATCTGGGAAAATAAAGTACTAATTTAGTTATACTGTATTAGGTCAGGATGCATGTTACAGTCAGGGTAATCACTTAAAGAATGATATTCATACAAAGGCAATATAACTAATGGAGGAAATGTAATAATAAAAATCTGTGATTTATTCAAAGTGAGCAAGAAAAGAGGAAAAAGAGGACAAGAAACAGGTGGGACAGGTAGAGATTAAAAACAGTAAGTGGTAGCTATAAATGCCAGTATATCAGTATTGACATTAAGCATGTATGGCATAAGAACTGTTATAATACAAAGCTTATCTGCCTGGATAAAAGATAAGAGACATACCTTAACTGTAAGGTGAACATGCAAAAGTTATATATGCAAACAATAGCAAAAAGAGATCTGATGTAATCATAATTAGATCTGGAACAGTTGATTTTTAAAATGACTTGAACATTTTTAATATAGATTTACTTTTTTATTGTATGATAATTTTATTTTTTATTGGAATATCATCGCTTTACAATGTTGTGCTAGTTTCTGTTGTACAACATCATGAAGCAACCGTAAGTATACCTATATCCCCTCCCTCCTGAGCCTCCCTCCCACTCTCCCATTCCACCCGCTAGGTCATCACAGAGCACTGAGCTGAAGTCCCCGTACTATGCAACAGCTTCCCACTGGTTATCTGTTTTACACACGGTAGTATATATGTGTCAATGCTACTCTCTCAGTTCTGCCCCGCCTCCTCCCCCCACTGTGTTGAAAAATCCATTCTCTACATCTGTACCTCTATTCCTGTCCTTCGAGTAGGTTCATCAGTACCATTTTTCTAGATTCCATGTATATGCGTTAATATACAATATTTATTTCTCTTTCTGGCTTACTTCACTCTGAATAACAGGTTCTAGATTCATCCACCTCACTAGAACTGACTCAAATTCATTCTTTTTTTTATGACTGAGTAATATTCCATTATATATATGTACCACATCTTTATCCATTTATCTGTCAGTGGACATCTAGATTGCTTCCATGTCCTGGCTATTGTAAATAGCATAACTATTGTAAATAGTAGTACCCTGAGCATCAGGGAACATGGGGGTATTTGTGTCTTTTTGAACTATGGTTTTCTCAGGGTATATGCCCAGGAGTAGGTTTGATGGGTCATGTGGTGTTCTATGTTTAGTTTTTTTAAGGACCCTCCTTACTGTTCTCCACAGTGGCTGTACCAATTTGCACTCCTACCAACAGAGTAGGAGGGTTCCCTTTTCTCCACACTGTCTCCATCATTTATTGTTTGTAGATTTTTTGATGATGGCTATTCTAGCTGGTGTGAAGTGATACCTCACTGTGGTTTCAATTTACACTTCTCTAATAATTAGTGATGTTGAGCATCTTTTCATGTGCCTCTTGGTCATATGTATGTCTTTGGAGAAATGTCTGTTTAGGTCAGACAAAAAGATTAATCTCCAAAATGTGATAACAGCTTACGGAGCTCAATAGCAAAAATAACACAAACAATCCAATCAAAAAATGGGTGGCAGACCTAAATAGACTGTACTTTTTGAGAGTAGTTTAGGACTTCCCTGGTGGTCTAGTGGTTAAGACTTCGCTTTCCAATGCAAGGGGTGCAGGTTTGATCCCTGTCAGGGAGCTAAGATCCCACATGCCTCCTGGCAGAAAAAAAAAAAACAGAAAACAGGAACAATATTGTAACAAACTTAGTAAAGACTTTAAAAATGGTGCACATCAAAAAAGCAATCTTAAAAAACAGAAGAGTAGTTTTTAAGTTTATAGCAAAATTGAGCAGGAAGTACAGAGTTCCCATATACCTCCTCTCCCCACATACCGACAGCCACCCCCAGTAGCAGAGTCCACCCCCACCAGGGTGGTACATTCACTACAATCAAAGAACCTGAGTTGATGCATCATTATCATCCCAAATCCAGTGCATTTATCCCATGTACCCAGCAAGCAGACTGAAAGGTTTTGGTTACCCTGACTTTGAGGTCCTGAGTTTAGATTCCTTGCTCAGTATTACCCGTAGTATCAGTGAAGGATTTCTAGAGGGCAGGAGATTTCAAATGGACATTGCTGATCCAATACTGGATCCTTCGGCCAATACTTGGTTCTCTCGGCCAAGAAGTTGGTATTCAGACAAGAGATTCACACTGAAGGGCCCATCCTGCTGCAGACAGCTTTGATGACTACCTGTCCAGAAGAGGTGATGATAGGTTTGGAGAAAAGTGTTGAGATCATTATGATTCATGCCAATATGCGTGTCAGGATAAACAGGATAGTAGGATGGTCCAGTCCACACGGGGATGTGGTTTGACATAGGGGCCAGGATTGCTATGATGACTGAGGCAGTAGAGACTATGACAGTGGCTATGGTTACAGGACAGGCAGTGGCAGGAAGAGTATTTGGTTGTGGGCACCAGAGGGATTAGGAATACGAAGGAAGAGGAGACCACTATGAAGATAGATATGGCAGATGATTAGAGAGGCATGATGGTACAGGTCCTCCCACCCACAGACTCATCGTGAATGTAAAGCCTCAGGGTACTCGCAAGGAAGACATTTCCTCTACTAGCACCTCCCGGTGAGCAGCCTCTGTGAGTGAGGGGCAAAACTTGTTGCCACAGCTGATAGGGATGTTCTAGAGCCAAAACTAGAACTTCAAACTTGGGAGAGACACATAAGCTGACAAAGTGAAGAAATTCAGGAAAAGGAAGGGCTGAGGACAGGAAGTGAATCATCACAGACTGCACCTAGCAGAAATGTATGGAGAAAAGATAGGAAGAAGTCTCTAGAAAAGAAAACACTTACTAAGGAGGGAAATTGTCACTCTCCAACTTCTAAGCCTACCAAACTTGAGCAGTCTCTAAAGGTAATGCCAACTGCTCCACCAATGGAGAAGGCTCCTGGGGAAGCAATCTAACCCTCCTGCTAATCTCAGAGCTCAGACACAGAGCAGCAATAATAGTTCTGGCTCTGCCATCTGAGCAAAGACCAGCAGGAAAGGTGAAAAGAAGATAGTTGAGCAAATGTCCCAAAAGGTCAAAGTGGCAAGTCCAGTCCTGATCCAGACCGTGGAGGGAAAAAAGACCGCCAGAGAGTCAGGTGTGAAGGATGGTAAAAAGGGTCAAGACTCCTGATCTGATTTACATTGGAGCCAAAGAAACCTGAAGAAAATCCAACCTCCAGGTTCAGTTCTGCAATCGGTCATGCTGCTCTTTCCTTTGACAGTGAAGGTGAAAACAAAGCTGACAATCTAACCCTGTGCTTTCTCCTTGTCTCTCTCCATCCTGGAACATTTGAGAACAAATCAAACCTCCATCCAGACAAGATGAAATAAAACTCAGCATCTCCATTGCCTTGGCAGGGTGCGGGAGAAGAGAGGATCAACCCACCAGGATGATTGAATTGTTCTGAGACTGAGCAATTTTCCAGGACTTGGAAGCTTGTGCCTTAAAACTGGGAAGGTTTTGGGCAAAACTGGGATACATTGGTCCCCTTTCATGGTGGCAAAAGACCAGGGATCCTGTGTGTCACAAATAAGCCCTAGGCTTCCTTTTTGGTGGCTCAAATGGTGAAGAATCTGCCTGCAATGCAGGAGACCCAGGTTCAATCCCTGGTCAGGAAGATCCCCTGGAGAAGAGAATGGCAACCCACTCCAGTATTTTGGCTTGGAGAATCCCATGGGCAGAGGAGCCTGGTAAGCTACAATCCATGGGGTTACAAAGAGTCCGACACAACTGAGTGACTAACACACTTTCAGGGAACTAGATCCTGCAAGATGCTATTAAAATATTCTGCATGCCTCAGCTGAGACCCAGTGCATCCAAATAAATAAATTAAATCAATTAATTAAGTAAAAAGAGGGTGACATATATTTCTGTATACATATGTGCATGTGTGTTACTATATGCATATATTTCTATGTAAATGAATGTGTATTTCTATACCTGTCTATATCTATAATCCCTCTGGAAGAAGAAAACAGGCCACAAGATTGTTTCTGGAAAAACAGGGTGGCCAAGGCACAAGAATGGGAGAATAGGAGGAAGACTTCCATTTTTCTAGCAGCCTTGTTGAGATGCAATTCACATAACATACAATTCACTTATTTAAAGTGTAACATTCAGTGATTGAATATATTGCCCAGTTGTGCAACCAGGAAGAATTTTATTTATGCTTATTTTTTTCTTGTACCACATGATTTGTGGGATCTTAGTACCCTGCCCCTACCAGAGATCAAAAGTGCTGAGTCCTAACCACTGGACATCCAGAGAATTCCCAAGAAGGAGAATTTTAAATGTGTACCCTTTTGTATCTTTCCAAGTAGGCATCAGATGTTATATCATCTACTACAACTTAAATAAAGAAATAGATTAAGGGACTTAATGCACTTGTGGTGCAGTGGATAAGAATCCACCTGCCAATGCAGGGGACATGGGTTCAATCCCTGGTCTGGAAAGATTCCACATGCTGCCAAGCAACTAAGCCCATGCACCGCAACTGCTGACTCTGCATACTAGGCCTGTGAGTTGCAACTACTGAGCCTGTGTGCTGCAGCTGCTGAAGCCTGGGGCCTGGAACCCTTGCTCCACAACAAGAAGTCACCACAATAAGAAGCCCATTCACTGCAACTAGAGAAAGCCAGCACAGCAGCTAAGGCCCAGCCTAGCCAAAAATAATTATTAATAAATTTTTTTAAAAAAAGAAATAGATTACTTAATAAAAATTGGCAACAACAAGAGTTTCTATTCCCCTATGATCTATCATACAATGGGGCTGGAGCTTATACACAGACTCAGTGTTTGCTACTTGTTTTATGCATTCTTTATCAAATATTTTAAATGCCTAGGCTGCTAGGCACTGAGATTCAGACAGAAAGTATTCTCATCATCAGGAGAAAAACAGTATTCATTTTAGATGTTCCTAGCAAAACTGGTAGCTCTTTGGAGTAATACATGATCTATATTCCCATTTTCATTCTGCACCCCCACCAGGTAGCTGGGGACACACATTCGGTGCTTGCAGCATAGATGCATTAAAAAATAAAATAAAGTCTGGGAGACGTCCTCAGTTTCCTGAAAGTCTGTCTCCCAGATTAATCATCAGGTTGGCTTAAATAAAATTTTCCATTTCTTTCTCAAGAAAATAAAAATAATATAAGATTCAAGGCACACTTCAGGTGGAAAGACCCCTCAAGGTCTTCACTAGGTGGGTAACTTTTGTTGCCAGTAATCAGAGGGTGGAGGAGGACTCCTCAAAAGACCTTGGCCTGTATACAGATCTTCCCCCTCTTGTCTCCTCAGGGAACTTATATCTTTGCAGGGACAGATTTCAGCATTTTCAGGCACCTGTCACCAAGCATGGCATCCCAGGACAGGACCCTGTAAAATAAAGTGTGGTTGCATGTTTAATATCGTAACCCCCTTCAACATTGCTCAAATCAGAACTTTGCCTTTTTTGGCTGAGTTGGGTCTTAGTTACAGCATGTGGGATCTCTGCTGGATCATATGGAATCTTTTGTAGTGAACCATGGACCCTCTGGGCTTCCCTGGTGGCTCAGATGGTAAAGAATCTGCCTGTAATGCAGGAGACCCGGGTTCGATCCCTGGGTCAGGAAGATCCCCTATAGAAGGGAATGGATATCCACTCCAGTATTCTTGCTTGGAGAATCCCATGGAGAGAAGAGCCTGGTGGGCTACAGTCCATGGACTTTCAGAGTCGGAAAACTCTGAGTGAGCAACTAACACTTTCAAATGGACTCTCTAGTTGTGGCTTGAGGGTTCTGGAGCACAGAGGCTCAGTAGTTGTAGAGTGCAGGCTCAGTTGCTCTGGGGAAAGTGGGCTCTTAGTTCCCCACCAGTGATTCAATCCAAGTCCCCTGCATTGCAAGGCAGATTCTTAACCACTGGACCACAAGGGAAGTCCCAGATGTTTTCAAAAATGTGTTTATGCTTATCTTTTGTGTCCTTTCTTGACTCACTCTAATTTTCTACACTGAACCTATGTTACCTGCATATTTTTTAAGTTAAAAATTAAACATAGTCCTCATGATGCCTCCTACAAGAAGCCTTTCTTGACTACTCCTTCATTTCCTCATGGTAGGTTTAGTTCCCTTTTCTTAGTTTCCATGGTACCCATGCTCACCCCTAGCACAGCACTTACCATAAGGTGTTTTAATCACCTGCTAATCACTTGCCTCTCCCTTAGACTGTGTTTTCCTTATGGCAGGCGCTGTGCCTTTTATAACTGCATCCCTTGGGCCTTGACTGGGATCTGGTACACAGAAGGAGCGTTTCTCTTTCCACCTCCCCTAACTGTCCTGCCTTTAACACCCACCCGAACCAAAGAAGACCGTCCTTTCAATCAACTGATTGAGTAAACTTTATTGCCAACAGTAAGAAGTTGAAGGGGGCACTTCTCAAAAGTCCGTTGCCCTGGGATGCAGGGTTTCCATCTCCTGTCTTCCTAGGGAACTTGCCCCTTACACATAGACAAGTTTTACTAAGCCCTGAGTACTCAACACTATGAAATTAATATGAGAAAATGAGGATTCCAGAAGGACTTTGTTGGCACGGCCATCTTGGGAATGCTGTAAGTCAAGGACCTTGGGCATACTATTTGGGCAAGAGCTGTATTGCTCAAGAATGAAAGGAAGAGGAGAGGACGGTAGAGAGCTAGGAACTAGAACTAGAACTTCAGACAAGATGTAAATTGGGAGGTGGAAAGGCAGTTAATTCAGGAATTTCTGTTTTGGAAGACAGTTGATAGAGGAGGAAAAGAGCACCATACTAACACCAAACTTACACGCATTCAATTAAATATGGGCTTCCTTTGTGGCTCAGCTGGTAAAGAATCTGCCTGCAATGTGGGAGACCTGGATTTGATCCCTGGTTTGGGAAGATCCCCTGGAGAAGGGAAATGCCACCCGCTCCAGTATTCTGGCCTAGAGAATTTCATGGACTGTATAGTTTCTACACATTATACATTTTATAGTTTTTATACATTAAATATGCTTGGCAGAAAGGAAGACAGGAAGAGGGAACGAAGCAAAAGTAAGAGGGGGTGGAGAAAGAAGATACAAGAGAAATAGCCACTTAAATTATATAAGTTTTGGGACTTCCCTGGTGATCCAGTGGCTAAGACTCTGCATTCCCAATGCAGGGAGGCTGAGTTCAATCCCTGGTCAGGGAAATGGATCCTGCATGCTGTAACTAAGACCTGACATAGTCAAATAAATAAATTAAAATGTTTTAAAGAAAGAAAAACACAAAAAAGGAATAATCAGTAGGCTTAAAAAATAAATGACATAGGTGTGTGTGTGTGTGTGTTAGTTGCTCAGCCATGTCCGACTCTTTGTGACCTCATGGACTGTAGCTCACCAGCCTCCTGTGTCCATGGAATTCTCCAGGAAAGAATACTGGAGTGGGTTGCCATTCCCTTCTTCAGGGGATCCTCCTGATCCAAAGATCGAACCTGGCTCTCCTGCATTGCAGGCAGATTCTTTACCATCTGAGCCACCAAAGAAGGCCATATAGGTTTTTATATTTTGTTGATATACAGGGGATCCTACCCAACATTTCACTCAGTGCTATTCCAGAAGAGTTTGAGAAGGGAGAATTGACATATACTTTACGTTTAGTGTACTGGAACTCAGCTTTGACTGCACTTGAATTAACAGGTGAGCTTTTATTGTTGTTCAGTCACTCAGTCACGTCCGAATCTTTGTGACCCATATACTGTAGCACTGGGCTTCCCTGGTAGCTCAGCTGGTAAAAAATCCGCCTGCAATGCAGGGGACCCTGGTTTAATTCCTGGGTCGGAAAGATCCCCTATTCTTGGGCTTCCCTGGTGGCTCAGACCATAAAGACCTAGGAGACCTGGGTTCAGTCCCTCTGTTGGGAAGATAATCTGGAGGAGGGAATAGCATCCTACTCCAGTATTCCTGCCTGGAGAATCCCCATGGACAGAAGAGCCTGGTGGGCTACGGCCCATGCGGTTGCAAAGAGTCAGACATGACTGAGCGACTAAGAACAGCACAGCACACAGACTGCAGCACACCAGGCTTCCCTGCCCTTCACCATCTCCCCGAGCTTGCTCAAACTCATGTCAATTGAGATGATGATGCCATCCAACCATCTCATCCTCCCTCTGTCATCCTCTTCTCTTGCCCTCAATCTTTCCCAGCATCAGGGTCTTTTCCAATGAGTTGGCTCTTCATATCAGGTAGCCAAAGTATTGGAGCTTCAGCTTCAGCATCAGTCCTTCCAATGAGTATTCAGGACTGATCTCCTTTAGGATTATCTAGTTTGATCTCCTTGCAGTCCAAGGGACTCTCAAGAGTCTTCTCCAACACCACAGTTCAAAAGCATCAATTCTTTGGTGCTCAGCCTTCTTTATGGTCCAACTCTCACATCCGTACATGACTACTGGAAACACCATAGTTTTGACTATAGAAACCTTTGTTAGCAAAGTAAAATCTCTGCTTTTTAATACACTGTCTAGGTTTGTCATAGCTTTTCTTAAAAAGAGCAAGGGTCTTTTAATTTCATAGCTGCAGTCACCATCTGCAGTGATTTTGGAGCCCAAGAAAATAAAGTCTGTCATTATTTCCATTATTTCCAAGGGAGAAAATATATATACATATATATGCCTGATCCCACCCTCAGAGAATCTGATGTAATTAATTAGAGATACAGCCTGGGCATCAGGCTGGTTAAAAGCTCTCAAGAGATTTTTTGGTGAAGTACACATAACATAAAATTTACTGTCCTAACCATTTTAAATGATGTAATCCAATGCTACTAAATACATTCATAATGTTCCTCAACCATCACCACCATTCACCTCCAGAACTCTTGTCTTGTAAAACTGAAACTCTAGACTCATTACACAATAGCCTTGGCAATCACCACTCTACATTCTGTCTCCAAGATTTTGACTCTTCTAAATACCTCATATAAGTGGACTTATACAGTATTTATCTTTTTGTGTCTGGCTTATTTCACCTCGCATAAAATCCTCAGAGTGCCACCATGTTGTAGCGTATGTCAGAATTTCCCTCCTTTTTAAGCCAAGTAGTATTCCATTGTATGTGTGTAACATATTTTGCTTATCTATTCATCCATTTATGAACACTTTGGTTGCTTCCAAATTTTAACTATTGTAAATAATGCTGCTATGAAGATGGGTGTACAAATATCTCTTCAAGACCCTGCTTTCAGTTCTTCTGTGTATGGATGCAGAAGTGGGATTTCTGGATTACATGGTATTAGTAATTTGGGGGGAGGGAATGATCCTACAGGAAATCAGAGTTCTATCAGTTGAGGAGGAGATGAAGGCTGGGCAGACAAAAACAGCAAGTGTCTAGTGCTGAGGAGAGGAAGAACTCTGGAGTGGGGCCTCAGCATGGCCAATTGTGGAGCTGGAGTTCCAGGAGGACTGAGTGGGCCTTAGAGGATCAGTCTCTGGAGTTACGACTTGGGCTCGTGATTTTCTCTTCACTGGTGAAGCCTGAGAAACAAGAGCTGCACTGG
Source organism: Cervus canadensis (assembly GCF_019320065.1). Lineage (NCBI taxonomy): Eukaryota > Metazoa > Chordata > Mammalia > Artiodactyla > Cervidae > Cervus > Cervus canadensis. The sequence goes on from NC_057390.1 coordinate 46,235,726, forward strand.
AGAAATAGAGGCCCCATAATACATATAATGGAATATTACTCACCATAAACAGGAATTAAATGCTGCCATTGGTAGCAATGTAGATGGACTTAGAGACTGTTATACTAGTGAAGTAAATCAGAAAGAGAAAGACAAATAGCCTGTGATATCACATATGTGTCGAATCTAAAATACGACACAAAGGAATTTATTTACAAAACAGAAACAGACTCAGACATGAAAAACAAACTTACGGTTACTGAAGGGGAAGCAGGAAGGAACAAATTGGGAGTTTGGGGTTAGCAGGTACAAACACCTACACATAAAATAGATAAACAGGGAACTACTGTATAACAAAGGCAATGATATTCAATATCCTGTAATATACCATAATGGAAAAGAATCTGAAAAATAATATAAATACATGAAATACATGAAAATGAAAGTGTTAGTCACTCAGTTGTATTGGAGTCTTTGCGACCTCATGGACTGTAGCCTGCCAGGCTGCTCTATCCACGGGAATTCTCCAGGCAAGAATACTGGAGTATATCACCCCCCACTGATAATCAGGGGGCAAAAGTTTTTATAGACAGAGAGAGGGGCTACATTGCAGAAAAGAGCACAGTCAGCTCTGACAGTCATCTTGAAATTGGTCATCAGAGTTCTGATCAGCATCCTCCTGATTATTTTAGGTACAGTTAATCTTCATTTCCAGGGTGGATTTGTTCCTATTTCCATCAGACCAGTTCTTGAAATTGTGGCGGCTTATGTCATGGCTACAGTCTGGTCATTAACTCCTCCCACCTGGTGGAGGTTTAAGTATCTATAAGACAGCTCACAGGATATGGCTCCAAATATTATCTATAGCCCTTGAGAAGGAACGGAAGGTCCTTGACTTTGCTTACTGTCTAATCTATTATTGTTTTGTTCTCTTTGACTACTTTTCTTTGCTTCTGCATTTTCTCACTTCTCTAAACTTATTCTTTGGCTAAATTTTCCACAAACAAAAAGAAAGTTGAGGACACGGGGTCAAGGAACATAAGGTCTTGTTCTGTTTCAAAACTAACACAATATTCTGAATCAATTGTACTTCAATTAAAATAAATAAGTAAACTACCTGGATATTTAAAAGCAGATTTCAAAGTAATAAGGGAGAAGACACAACATGAAAGATTCCTGGGCAGGAGGACATGCAGGGACTCACCAAAGCTCAAGGCAAGAGCTCTGCCACCCACCCATGACAAAGAACATCGCATCCATTGGTCCAGGTGGATAGGGTTGTGTTTTCAGTGCTCCCAGGTCACTAGCCACCAACTCATACAAATCCCACTGTTTGAGAGGTTCACGGGTCTTGTTGAGGGTGCTTGTACTGTGATGTTGAATTGTGAAAAAAGTAGATTAGTAACAGTCCTGATCACAAAAGCAGAGCATTTTAGAGAAACTCAGAAGACTGGATGTAGGTGAAGGCTAAAGAAGTTATTCAACACTGGAGTGATTCATCTAGGAAGCTGTGACATTTTCTTCCTTAGATATCTTTAAATAGACAATGAAATAAATTTCCAGCTAAATATCAACTTCTAGATGTCTTTTCTAGATGCTGCCAGTCCTAAGGTTTTTTATTCTTTTAAGAGCTGAAAAGTAAAAATAGAAACCAGGATGTGTCTTTCAATTATAGTTTTGATGCCTCTTTGAATGTTGTATTAATTCCTGGCTTTCATATTCTGAAGCTTGGATGCTGAGATTTGAAGGATGAGTGGCTCTTATCTTTATTCATCAGTTTTTAGAAAGATATGAACCCTTTGGGCGCAGCAGTTAGGAGAAGCCCAGGAAATAGCGATATTAAATTCCAATCTTGTTTTACCTACTTCATTGTGGCAAAGCTCCTGACTTTTTAAAAAATATTTATTTATTTATTTTTATTTGGCTGATTCTAATACTTAGCTGCAGTGTGTGAGGTCTTTAGTTGTGGCATGTGGGATATAGTGCCCCAATCAGGGATGGTAACTGGACCCCCTGCATTGGGAGCATGGAGTCTTAACCACTGGACCACCAGGGAAGTCTTGCTCCTGACTTTTTTTTTCCCCCTATAATTTTATTTATTTATTTTTGGCCATGCTGGGTCTTCTTTGCTCCCCTCGGGCCTTCTCTAGTTGCGGCGATCGGGGGCTACTCTCTAGTTGTAGTGCTCAGGCTTCTCATTGTGGTAGCTTCTCTCTTTGTTGAAGAGCACAGGCTCTAGGGCATGTGGGCTCAGTAGTCACAGCTCCCTGGCTCCACAGCACAGGCTCAGAACTTGTGGCGCTTGGGCTTAGATGCTACTCAATATGTGGGATGTTCCTGGACCAGGGGTCGAACTCATATTTCCTGCACTGGCAGGTGGATTCTTTACCACTGAGCCACCAGGGAAGCCTCCTGACTTCTGTAAGCTCCATTTCTTTCTCCTTTTTCCTCCCTACCTCTTCTTTTCCTATCACTTGCACATTTATCTTGATAAAACTGAAGCACTAATGGTATCAGAGACATTAGTTTAATTTTTAATTATCTTTGAATGGGCCCAGTAGGAAACAAATACTTATCCTTCCCTCCTCTATTCTATGGTTCTAACGGAATAATTCCCATTAATTTTATGGAATAATAATAAACTTAGGGACTTCCCTGGCAGTCCAGTGGTTAAGACTCTGTGAAGACAAGGGATGCAGTTTCAATCCTTGGTCAGGGAACTAAGATCTCATGTGCTGCATGGCATGACTGGAAAAAAAAACTTATAAACTAATAATTCCTATTAATTTTCTTACAAATAAACGCAACTGGTTGGAGAGAGGACTGGTGTAAAGAGTTTGAATCAATGCTGACCCAGAACTAAGAAAATAATTCAGAGTTCACCCTATTAATTGTGAGTCAGTAAGTGTCATTTTCCTGGAAAAACACCGGGAGTCAGAAAAGGAAGTCAGAGGGATCATCCAAAGAGACCCTTCCCTTTTCGTTTTTGGCAGCGAGAGATTCAGGGATCCTAGGTCCCCAACCAGGGATCAAACCCAAGCCCATAGAAGCATGGAGCCCTAACCACTGGTCTGCCAGGGAATTCCCAACTGTCCTTTCCAACCCATAGGTCTTTTGGCTCTCATGTTCATGTATTTGGACTTCTAACTCCTGCAGGTTGGCCCTTTTGGGTAGCATGAAGACAGGGTCATCTGTCCTTTATCCTAAAGCACCGTGAGTCTGAGCTGCCACCAGTTCAGATACAGCCCCTCTCGTTAATTGCTGTCTCTTCAGCATCCGTGCACCACTGGGCACCTAGTAGGCACTCAGTAAGTATTGGTGAAATGATGTGAAAGAACCAATGAATAAATGAATGACTAAAACCACTGGTGCTTGCCTGCACTTGTTGCAGAATTGAGATGGTGGAGGTACCCACCCTTCTCTTAATGCTGAGTTTACAGACCACCCCCCGCGCAGGAAATTTAGGCCAGTAACCCCCTTACAGACTTCCCCCAACAACCATACTCTGAGGGAAGTGATCAACCCCGGCTGAGCTGAGGTGGAGAGTTGTCAGCCTGTGAATTTTGCTCTTCTGATCCATCTGTAGAAACTCAGGCTTCCTCTCTAGCAGCTGTGCTTTGAGGTAATGAGATGTTTCCACATTCTTGCTTTCCAGACAGCCTGTGGTGAACTGAAATCCTCCTTGCACTTTGAAAGTAGCTTCCTTGCAGCTCCTGAATTTCAGAAGCAGGGCAAGCATGCCTATAATACATTCACTCTTCCTATTGGCTTAGTAATTGTGTTTCCAGCCATGCCACCATCACCTGATCCCAGAGGCCAGGCCCCATTTCACCCAGAGAGGCCACCAGTGACTCAGATGTGGATCTGGTTTTTCTGAAACCCCAAGACAGATGGAGCTGTGGCCGGGCTGCTAGTGGGTGGGGCCCAGACAATCTGTGCTTCCTTTAACAGTTTATTCTGAGAGAACTGGCAGAAGCCAAAACGTGGAGATCAGAGAGAGCTGTGGGATAGAAGAGTGTCCTCCACTTTATCCTTTTAAACATCTCTCTGATGACCATCTCCCTCTTTGCTAAATCAGTGAAAAAACTATCCTTTATGAGAAAACCTCTTTTTTTTTTTTTTTTTTCTGGCTGCTTGGCATGAGAGATCTTGGGATTCCAAGGTGGCACTAGTGGTAAAGAATCCACCTGCCAAGGCAGGAGACGCAAGAGACATGGGTTCCATCCCTGGGTTGGAAAGATCCCCTGGAGGAGGAATACTGGCAACTCCAGTATTCTTGTCTGGGAAATCCCGTGGACAAAGGAGCCTGGCAGGCTACAGTCCTTGGGGTCACAGAGAGTCCAACACAACTTAGCATGCAACAACATGTGGAGTCTTAGTTCCTGGAAACCCACACCCTTGCCCTTTGCAGTGGAAGTGTGGAGTCTTAACCACTGGACTGCCAGGGAAGTCCCACTTTCATAAGAAAACCTTGATCTTGATTCTGAAAAGAAAGCAGGAAGGGTGGCTTCTAAACACAGCTCTGGCCTTGGAATTGGTGAAGTTAAAAGGCCAAGCATGTCATGAACTTGAATGTGTACCAGGTAGCCAGCCATAAGCAGTTCAGCAGGGAAGAGCAGAGATAACCCCCAAGTAAAGGTTCTTTGAGGATGGGAGAGAGAACCTTTTCTTGAAAGGGAACATTTCAAGCCTAGCAACCGTCTTACGTGGAAGGGTGTCTTCTAAGAGCCTCCTCAACGCTGGTCCAGACTTTACTGCATGGTATCGTTCTGTAGACATTGGGTGTATTTCTCAGCTTGTGGCAATACCAGAGACTTTGTTTTTTCTTTTTGCTTTTCTATGATGGTTAGAGGAGGAAACGCTAAACCAAAGCATATAAATAACCCAAACCACGAATACAGAAGTCCTTTAGATGTAAACTCCAGCTCTCATGACTGGTTCCTAGTTCATACTAAATTTCTCAGAGCTGTATGAGCCTCACAGGACTAAACCTTACTTACTTCTTTTCTAAATGCAAAAGGCAGGACTTCCCTGGCAGTTCAGCAGTTAAGATTCAGCATTTCCACTACGGGGGGCATGGGTTCAGTCCCTGGTAGGGGAACTAAGATCTGGCATGTGGCACTGTATGGCCAAAAATTAATAATAATAACAATAAAAATTAAATGCAAAAGGCCCTTTGTGCAGACGTAGGATAGAACCTTTGTACATAGATCTTTCTTGTCCTGAGAAGCCAAACAAATCCTTCTTTCATAATGAAAGATGGGCATGGACCTGATGGGTTCCAGGGATGGTAAATTTGATTGCATCACTGAACAGAAATCGTGAGAACCATATCTACCATCAGGACAGACACAGAAAGCAAAAATGGAAATGAATTAAGATAAAGTCATCTGAAATGTACAAAATCATTATCTGAAAATACCAGCAAGAGATTTAGTCTTTAGAGTTTCCAGAAGAACTTAGCTAGGTTTCCAAAAATTAGATTGCTTTCATATTAAACAACTAACTTCCTCCACAGCAAATTTGCTTGATTTGAATATTCCTTTGAAAGTCTAAGAAGCTGACATAATAGCTAGGATAGCTATGATCCTTATGGTCAAAGAGGGAGTGGTGGTATGAGGGAGCAGGCAAACCATTTCTTGCTCAAGAAAAAATTCTATTAGTCTAGCCCCAGACCAGAGACTTCAGATTTAACTAGTACTAACTCAAGTAGTTTAATAAAACCAAAAAAGAAGGAAAGAAAGAAATTGTGAGAGATACACCTACAGAGCAGGGGGCAGGTTGTGAAGGGCTTCTCTTGTCAGACTGAGAGCTTTGTTCTGCACACAAAAGGAATAGAGAACTGGGGAGTAATAAGAAAGAAGATTATGTTTATTTCACATGTCCCATGAAACACAAACCTCAAGAAATGCTTCTTGAAAAAATGGTCACATGGACAAATAAGTTTTGGAAACTCAGTCCACTCTAGTCCTGGAATCTTCTGGAGATTCATTTGTTTTAAAAGTCCCTGAAATGTCACAAGAAACTGATTTTATTCTGCATAATCCAGGGAAAGATGAAAACACAAAGGAGAATATATTGTTGACAAATCTATTCAATTTTTCTTGTCCACTTCACAGCAATGAATTGATAGGTCGCTTTTTTTTTTTTTTTTGTAATTTGTGGGGCTTCCCTGGTGGCTCAGATGGTAATGGAATATTGTCCAATTAATGTAGTATCACGCAAATATAACTCACATGTTCAAACTCTAGCAGCGAGTGACCTCAAAATAAAGTCCCACGGTTGTAATATGAAAAAACCCAGTGCTCAGGGACTTCCCTGGTGGTCCAGTGCTTAAGAATCTGTCTTGTAATGCAAGGGACACAGGTTCGATCCCTGGTTGGAGGACTAAGATCCCACATGCCTCACAGCAACTAAGCTGGTGTGCCAAAACAAGAGAGTTCCCGAGTCACAGTGAAAGATCCCAAGTGCTCCAACTAAGACCCTTGGCAACTAAATAAATAAACTCAATGCTCAGAGCCTCTAACAGAAAGTCTTGGGTTTCTAGAGATTCTCCTCTGAAGACATTCCTGGGGTGCTCACAGGTCTAGTCCCAATGCCCTTTGTATAATAACTGCTCAGTCATGTCTGACTCTTTGTAATCCCATGGACTATAGTCCGCCAGGCTCTTCTGTCCATGGGCTTCTCCAGGCGAAGAATACTGGAGTCGGTTGCCATTTCCTTCTCCAGGGGATCATCTCAACCCAGGGATAGAAACCAGATCTCCCGAATTACAGGCAGATTCTTCACCATCAGAGCCACCAGGGAAGCTCTAATGCCCTTTAGGCTTGGCCAGTTTGATTCCAGTGAAGCCCCTTTTCCTATTAGGAGGACAAATGAGCTAGAGAGACCCTGCTCAGATCCATGCCCAGCTCACCTGGCCCTGCTCGCAGACTGTTGTCACTCTTCCCTGCCCCTCACTGCCTGCACATGGAGAGGAGAGCTTCTAGATGACTCCTCGTCACTTGTTTCCTCTCTGGCCAGTGGGGAAACTCATTTCAGAGTGACTGCTCCTAAGGGAGCTGCAGGATGCCTGGGTCATAGTTTTCCCCTTTAGCTGTACCTTTCCCCTTGATCCCCTGGAGAAGGAAATGGCAACCCACTCCAGTATCCTTGCCTGGAAAATCTCATGAACAGAGGAGCCTGGTGGGCTGCAGTCCATGGGGTCGCAAAGAGTCAGGCACGACTGAGCGACTAACACTTCCCCTTCTCAGAGTGTTAAACACACCTGCATGCTGGATATGTATAAGGGGAAGAATCGGACCTAGGAGAAGGCTCCCTCCTGTACTAGGCAGGGTTGTCCAGGGAAACAGAGCCAATAGGATGTGTGTGGGGGCAGGAATAGAGATGCAGATGTAGAGAATGGGGGAAAGCGAGGGTGGGACAAAATGAGAGAGAGTAGCACTGACATATACACACTAGCATGTGCAAAGAGACAGCTAGTGGGAAGCCGCTGGATGACACGGGCGCTCAGCCTGGTGCTCTGCGACGAACCAGAGGAGTGGGATGGGGATGGTGTGGAAGGGAGGCTCGAAAAGGAGGGGGCTTTCTTATTGTTGTTCAGTCGACCCGTCGTATCCAACTCTTTGTGACCCCATGGACTGCCGCATGCCAGGCTTCCCTGTCCTTCACAATCTCCCAGAGTTTGCTCATCTATTGAGTTGGTGATGCTATCTAATCATCTCATTCTTGGCCGCCCTCTTCTCCTTTTGCCTTCAGTCTTTCCCAGCATAAATATAACCCAGCGGATATATGTATACCTAAGCTTTTTCACATTGTACAGCAGAAACCAATACAACGTTGTAAAGCAATTACCCTCCAATTAAAAACAAACTTAAAAAAAAAAAACCCTTTAAAAAATGTAAAAAAAAAAAAAAAGATGTGTGTGTGTGTGTGTGTGTGTTGTGTACGCATGGAGAGAGAGAGGAGGGTTTTTAAGTAATTGGTTCATGTGATTTGAGGGACTAAGTTTGACATTTTCAGGGCAGACCAGCAGGCTGGAGATGGAGATTCAGGGATGATTTGATGTTGTGATCTCAAGTCCAAAAGCCCTTTGGAGGCAGAATTCCCTCTTCCTCTGGAGACCTCGAGCTTCCCTGGTGGTTAGTGGTAAAGAATCCACCTGCTAATACAGGAGACTAGGGTTTGACCCCTGGGTCTAGAAGATCCCCTGGAGAAGGAAATGAAAATCCACTCCAGTATTCTTGCCTCGAGAATCCCATGGACAGAGGAGCCTGGTGGGCTGCTGTCCTTGGGCTTGCAAAGAGTCAGACATGACTTAGAGACTAAACAACAACTGGAGACTTCAGTCTTTTTCTCTTCAGGCTTTCAACTGATTGAACATGGCCCACCCACATTGTGGAGGGTTATCTACTTTACTCAAAGTCTACCAATTTAAATATTAATTTCTTCTAAAATGTGCCTTCACTGTGATATCTAGACTAAGTGAAAGTGAAAATCACTAAGTCATGTCTGAATCTTTGCAATCTCATGGACTATAGAGTCCATGGAATTCTCCAGGCCAGAATACTGGAGTGGGTAGCCTTTCTCTTCTCCAGGGGATATTCCCAACCCAGGGATTGAACCCAGGTATCCCACATTGCAGGTAGATTCTTTTTTTTTTTTTTTCAGCTCATAATATTTATTTTTTTCCATTTATTTTTATGAGTTGGAGGCTAATTATTTTATAATATTGTAGTGGTTTTTGTCATACATTGACATGAATCAGCCATGGATTTACATGTATTCCCCATTCAGATCCCCCCTCCCACCTCCCTCTCTACCCAATCCCTCTGGGTGTTCCCAGTGCACCAGGCTCGAGCACTTGTCTCAGGCATCCAACCTGGGCTGGTGATCTGTTTCACCCTAGATAATATACATGTTTCGATGCTGTTCTCTCGAAATATCCCACCCTCGCCTTCTCCCACAGAGTCTGCAGGTAGATTCTTTACCAGCTGAGCCACAAGGGAAGCCCTAGAATATAGGAGTGGGCAGCCTATCCCTTCTCCAGCTGATCTTCCCTACCCAGGAATCAAACCAGGGTCTCCTGCATTGCAGGCAGATTCTTTACCAACTGAGCTATCAGGGAAGCCTGATATCTAGACTGGTGTTCAACAAAAACTGGGTACAGTGCTGTAGCCAAGTTGACACATGAAATTAACCATCACACCCAGGTGTGATGTGCAGTTGGGTTCACTCTGCCAGGCTCCTGGGTCATTTGCAGTGACTTACCTCTTGGGCTACTTGTCCTTCTCTGCCATCTGACATCCTGGGGCCAGACCTCAACTAAGCTCTTACTCAGGTACAGCCAAAGTAATATAAAGTAGACAGAACCATTCTCTGAAACCCATCAAACCAGCTCCAACTGATTTGCACGACCATTTGCAGTTTTGTCATTAAAGTTCCTTTTGCAAAGAATTTCTTCTTTCGTCAAACACTGAAATCTTTAAGTTTATTTCTTTAAAAACTTAATAGAATGACATATGGAAATACAAAGTAAATGACTGGCTACCAGACAATAAAGGAAGACAACAATACTATCCGATAATTTGATGCTCAAAGAAACTGAGTTCAGAGCATGACAGGAGTTTGGGGGATGTCAATGTATAATGGGAATAAATGGGTGATACCAAGCCAGGGAAACTGTGTGATGCTCTATGGGTCCATATGTGGCAGAGAATATTTTCAGCCGTAGTGATTTGGTTAGATCTACCTAGGCTCTTAATCTCAGATTCATTAAAACTATTTTGGGGGGTGAGATTTATGACTTCATCCATTAAATGTTTTCTAAATTTTACTTCTCTCCTCTCTTCCCATTCTAAAGTCATCCCCTTTTCTTTTTTCAATCTTTCCCCTTCAGAGATGCCAGTGTTAGAACTCTTTTGGAAGCCAGGCCTCTGTCACTAAAGAATGCCTGGTGATTTTGATACTGCTAACTTATTTCACACAAACTAGTTCAGGCATCATAGTCCATCGTGGAATGTTAACTTCTAATTCTGCCTACTAACAGCATGTGACCCTATGAACTGTAGCCCACCAGGCTCCTCTGTCCATGGGATTCTCCAGGCTAGAATACTGGAGAGGGTAGCCATGCCCTTCTCTGGGGAATCTTGACCCAAGGATCAAACCCAGGTCTCCAGCATTGCAGGCAGATTCTTTATCATTTGAACTACCTGGAAAGCCCCTGTATTGATGTATTGATGTGCATACCTGTAATTCACAATGCTATTTTTTTGTTCTTCTAGCTTTATTGAAAGGTAATTGACAGACACTACCGTGTAAGTTTAAGGTGTCCATCATAATGATTTGACTCACAGATGTCACGAAAACAATCACCACAATAAGTTTAGTGGCCATCCACATCTCATACAGAGACAAAATTAAAGAAACAGAAAAAATTTTTTTCCATGTAATGAGAACTCTTAGGATTTCTCTCTTAACAATTTCCATGTATAACATATAGCAGTGTTAATTATATTCATTGTGCTATACATTATATCTGTAGCATCTGTAACTTAAGTTACATTCATAATATCTTTTTTATTTTTTGTTACTCTAGCATATTTTTGAAAATGTATTTATTTTAATGGAAATTTACAGTGTTGTGTTGGTTTCTACCAAACATCAGCGTGAATCAGCCATAGGCTTACGCATGTCCCCTCTCACCTGAACCTCCTCCCACCTCCCTTCCTATCCCACTCCTCTAGGTGGGAGCCTAGGTTGTCACTGAGCCCCCAGTTTGAGTTCCCTGAGTCTTACAACAAATTCCCATTAGCTATCTATTTTACATATGGTAATGTATGTTTCCATGTTATTCTCTCCATACATCCCACCCTCATTCGTAACTTTTTAAAAAATCCCACTATGTTAAAAAAAAAAATGTTATAATATGGATCCACATTGGAACTAAACCAAGCCTTTGACTTTAGAACACAACAGACCACACCTTCATCAGGCCTCATGACACAGAACCCAAGTATCATCATATTGAAAATGTGTTCTAAGTCTTAATTGCTTGTGCAGGGCATAGTCTTATGAATCTGAGCAGTCTGAAAGCATTAGTACCCATTAGGAAATGGTACTTCATCAGTATCCAATTTTCTTCTGTGGCCATTTAATGGACATGTGTAGTGTATTAGGTATTGAGCTGAATATCTAAGCAACAGACTCTTAGAAAAGTATGTGGTCCAATTTGCAATTCCTTGTCTTGGATGTTATTTCTCATGGTAATCTGGGAATTTTCATATTCATTTCCTTTCTGATTTTGATAGTCTCTCCAACTACCACTAGCGAGTACTTGGTATAATAACCTAACTGATTGCTTGAGACCCTTAGCAGACTAAAGGAGAGGGTACTAGCATCTAGCCTTATTGAGACCAGTGCAAATGCTTAGCACTATGGCCAATGCACAGATCAAACGGGTTTTTTTTGTCTAGGTGAGTAGTTGTCTAATTTTGCTGCCTATTAGATTTTTGAAATCCTATTGCTTGACTGTATCTCAGATCCACAAAATTAGAATATCTGGAGGGAAGCAGGCATTGGTGGTTTTTTAAATTTTATTTTATTGAAGTATATAGTTGATTTATAATTCTGTACAGCAAAGTGATTCAGTTATATATAATATTCTATACATATATATGCATTCTTTTTAATATTCTTTTCCATTGTGGTTTATCACAGGATGTCCGCTATAGCGCCCAGGGCTATACAGTAGGTTGTTGTGGTTCAGTTGCTAAGTTGTGTTTGACTCTGCAACTGCACAGACTGTAGCCTGCCAGGCTCCTGTGTCCGTGGGATTTTCCAGGTAAGAATACTCGAGTGGGTTGCCATTTCCTCTTCCAGGGGATCTTCCTGACCCGGGGATTGAACCTGCATTGGCAGGTGAGTTCTTTACTGCTGAGCCACCTGGGATTTTTGTAAGGACTTGGAATTCTCCTACATATGAAAGTCCCCAACCTTTTGTTTTTCATTTTTCAAAGTCAAAGACCTTTGAAATGGAATCTAGTCCCTAAGAACTCCTGGCAGTATCAAATATTTCTCTGGGGGATTTTGAAGGAATATCTTTCTAGAAGGGTGTAGAGACTCATAACCAATATTGAAGAAGGAAAAGTTAAGAGATGAAGAAGGGGAAACTCCCTTATTTTCCTTGGATCCTATTCAAATGGGGGTCTCCTGAGTTTGGGATCAAGTTGTATCTTGGATTCAAGTGACATTCTCCTCCTTAGCGTGTTGACCCCAACTTCAGAGACCAAGGAATTATTACCAGACTTCTGAAAACCCACCCAATCACCAAGTCTTTGACTGACGGCTGACTAAAGAAAGTATCACACACAGATATATGACAATCCAATATCTGTAGAAATGGCATCTTTAATAAAATACAAAGATATTTAAATTCACTGAAGAATTTATGCTAGATTTTTTATTATGAGCTTTATTTGGTTTACAAATAGTAGAAAAGGCAATAGAAAAAAAACCAGCAGAGATCTGCAAGCTTTCTTTTTTATATGTTACTCATACTTATTATTGCCCACTTCTTCTTGAGGTAGAAATTGTTTATAGCTGATTCAGCTGTAATAGAAGGTCTAATAGGAAGAATTTGTTCACAGATGGGCAAGCAGAGGAAAATGATCAATGGGTCTAAACAAGGGTGCAATCTCAGGGTCCAGCTGCCTGCACTTCATATGGAGGTTCTTGGTCTTGTTTGGAAGCTCTGGGTTTTGTTTTTATGGAAGGCTCCATTCTGGGGCTTCCCTGGTGGTCCAGTGATTAAAGCTCTGAGCATCCACTGCAGGGAGCACAGGTTTGATCCTAAATGCCAAGTGGCTGAAAAAAAAGGGTTCCATCCTGACTCTGATTCAAGGCCAGAGATATTTGAGAGAAATCTTGGAAGCAGTCTCTGGTAATAGCATAAAGGTAAAAACACAGACAAAATCCTGGACCAGAATAGTCATTCACTCATTCAAAAATCTTGACTATCAATTATAAGTAATAGTTGCTCAGTTGTGCCCAACTCTTTGTAACCCCATGGACTGTAGCCCACCAGGCTCCTCTGTCCATGGGATTCTCCAGGCAAGGATACTGGAGTGGGTTGCCAATTCCTTCTCCAGGGGATCGTCCCTACTCAGGGATCGAACCCGTGTCTCCTGCATTGGCAGGTGGATTCTTTACCACTGAACCACGAGAGTAGCCCTACGTGTAAGCGTATTAGTGATTAAACACAAGGGTAAACGTATCGGAATGGAACATTAACAATCAGGACCAGATTGAAAGTGACAGTGACCTATTAAACAAGAGAAAGATTCAGTCACTTATCTTCCATTTCACATACAAACTTGACTTCAGGTTAGCCAAAGAATAGATAAAGGGAGACTTATCTTTATCAACATCTCATTCTGTTCCCTCAGAGCCTAAGGATGACATAGGAAATGACTGCAAGCCACTGAGGTTGGAGGAGGGGATGACCGCTGGTGACCGTGCCTCATGACTCACCCGAACCAGACGTTGGTTCTCCCGAGGGTGGCTGGATGGTCCCTCACACACCCTCCCCAGGTGCAGCCATTCGCAGGCACTGAGTCACTATCATGAGATGCCTGTCTCTGCTCCCGCCCTGGCCCCGTGCCAAATCAAACACACTGGCCGCAGAGCCCTGAGTCTTGTTTACCTTGAAAATTGGCACAGCCCCTGAAGTCCATCCATTATTGATGTACAGGCTGTACATGGGCAGCATGGGCAGCAGGCTGGGTCCCACTTTCCTACTCGTCTACCCCCCCACCCCGCCCCCATCCCTCTTTGTTGCCAGCACCGAACAGCATCTGACAGTGCCAGGTGATCCATCTTTGTGCAATCCTCCTAACATTCTTTTTTAAAAGGAAGGATATTCTTTTTCTTCTTCTTTTTTAAAGGGAAAGTATTAGCCACTTAGTCATGTCTTCACAACCCCGTGGACTGTAGCCCACCAGGCTCCTCTGTCCATGGAATTCTCCAGGCAAGAATACTGGAGTAGGTTGCCATTCTTCTGGGGATCTTCCCGACCCAGCGATTGAACCCAGGTCTTCTGCATTGCAGGCAGATTCTTTACCTCTGAGCCATTTTATATTTATCTATTTATTTGGCTGTGTCGGGTCTTAGTTGAGGCATGCTGGATCCTCCATCTTCAGTGTGGCCTGTAGAATCTGGTTCCCTGATCAGGGATTGAACCCAAGCCCCCTGCACTGGGAGCTTGGAGTCCTAGCTAGTGGACCATGAGGGAAGTCCCTGTCCTAACTTATTTTAAGCATGTAACTGGTGTCTGCTTTTACCATGCCTAACAAGATGCTGTTGGTAGCAGAGTGCAGAGTTGTGTAATCCACACACTCAGCCTCCGAGGGGTGTTTGTGTGTGTGTGTGTGTTGCAGAGGGTGGTGTTGCTGAAGACTCTGTGTGGTTGAGTGTTTTTACTAACACCAGCTGACCAATTCATTGCCTCAGCTTCGCCCAAGTTTCATGCCTAAATCATCGTCTATTTGCCTATGCCCAGTCCAAAGGCTGGGCTTCCCAGGCAGCTTAGTGGCAAAGAATCCACCTGCTAATGCAGCCAATGCAAGAGACACGGGATCGATCCCTGGGTCGGGAAGATCCCTTGGAGAAGGGCATGGCAACCCACTCCAGTATTCTTGCCTAGAGAATCCAATGGACAGAGGAGCCTGTCAGGCTACAGTCCATGGGGTCACAAAGAATTGGACACTACTAAAGCAACTTAGCACTCACGCATAAGGGGTTTCATGGAATGTGGGATTTTTAGATCTAATACTGGGAAAGTCCCAGCAAAATTGGGACAGATTGGTTACCCTAGGACTCCAGATGTCTTGAGAAGGTATCATAGTTGATTTGAAATCCATCTGAATCATTTTTGTCCACTTAGTCATATTCTTTCTAGCTTTGCCCAGGTCAAAGCATTTTGAATGTTAAGTAGAACAGATACATTTTGCAGTTCCTTATATGATTTATACAGGAGGATTTGATAGGAAAACACTTTGTAATAAACACACACACACACACACACACACACACACACACACACAGTCTAAAAGCTACCATGCCATGCATGGCTCTGGTCCCCAGCCCTTTGCAGAGTATTTGTCATAGGAGCTTAATAAATATTTGATACACTGTTGAACCAAGTTTAACTGAGTACAGGATTGGATCACATTAAGAAATCTCAGGGTTAGAAAAATTTGGAGAAACTGGCGATATCTCTTCCAGATATCCTGCAGAGCAGGAATCCCCAAGACTTCATAATCTAAATATAGCTGGTTACCATCACCTCTGGTGACCAAATCGATTCTTCAATAGACAGAGTGGTCTGCCACCTAGTGGTAAGTGTTAGCATTGCTCCCTGGTAAACCACAATTCCTGTGTTGGGTGAATTTACAGAACATAGAATTACAGTGGGTAAGGACTGGGTGAGTACCAATGCTATGACTAACCACTAAAGTAAAGAAACATGATAAAGAATATATTTTAATGATTTTTGAATTCTTTTATATAAGAAATCCCATTAGAGGATAAGGGAAAAGACAAAGAAAACTAAAATCTGTGGAATGCTTTTGGGAACTAAACATTCTATGTAGATTTCTTTACCTCTCAACAACCTTGTAATGTGGGCAGTATTGTGTCTGTTTTACAGATGACAAAATGGATCTTCAGAGAGGTTAAGACATTTCTCTGAGATTAAAGAAGAAGGTTATGGGTCTGGCACGATTATTCCTGGCTCCACAGCATGATCTCAGGCTGTTACCCTACATTTCCCCAAACATTTAAAAGATCACTTAAAAATTAACTTCGCTGTATTATAGCTTACATACACATAATTGTATGTGTTTGACATTTTACTTTTTTATTGGAGTATAATTGCTTTACGATGCTGTGTTCGTTTCTGCTGCACAACAGCATGAATCAGCCGTAAGTGTACACACATCCCCTCCCTCTTGTTCCTCCCTCCCACCCCCACCACCCCACCCCTCCAGGTCATCACAGAGCACGGAGCTGGGCTTCCTGTGCTTTATAGCAGCTTCCCACTAGCCATCTATTTCACACTTGGTAGTGTATATATGTCAAACCCAAACTCCCAATTCATCCCACCCTCTCCTTCCAGCCTATGTCCACTTGTCGGTTCTCTATGTCTGTGTTTTATGTTGAAGTAATTATATACTCATAAGAAGCTGCAAACATTTTACACCTTCTGTAACTACAGTAACACTATCAAAGCCAGGAAATTAATATGGCTGCAATATATGTGTGAGTACTTTTTATTCGGTCATGTATAAATTCATGCAACCCAGTTGCTATCAAAGGACAGTATTATTCCTTCACCACAAATGCCCTGTAAAGTCACCCCATTCTGTGTACGTTTTAGCCTTCTGTAGGGATACTGTGGGCTAGAAATTCCTGAGCTATACTGCATTTGATAAGCCCCATCTTATCATTTCCCCTTTTGGAGCCAGAGTTGCAACTGGACTGGCCCTTATGGTTCTTATTATGATTACATGACACATATCATCAAAAACCATCTGGGAACTTTGAAAAAAAGCCAAAATATATTACACTGGCGGGTACACAGCATGTCTTGGGCCACACAGCAAGATCACAGGAGAGAGAGAAAGACAATACGGAGCTAGGGTTCAGTCTTTATTGGGGTTAAAGATGGGGTGCCTGGGGTTTCTCAGGTTTACTTTTTGGGGAATTAAAACGTGGGAAGAAAAAAGCAGGGTTGCTCAATCAAATGGTCAGTTATTGAGATTGGTCAGGGCTTTCCAAAAGGGGAACTTCTTGTGTGGGGCAGCCTGGCTCTTTATCTGGTTGTGTTACAAGTAGCATGTGTGTTTAAGATGAGCACCTTTGAAGTAGAGGCCTCAGCCCTCAAAAGCTTTAAGTCAGACACTTGTATTTTACAATAAAAAGAGCTAATAGTCAGTTACTTGCAATATACACACCCCAACTCTCCCTTCCACCATTCCTAAACCTTGGCCCTTAATCAACTCTCCTTGTCTAGTATGTCATTTGACAACGTTAGTTAACTGGAATCTATAGTATGTGATCTTTTCAGCTTGGCTTCTTTTCCCACTCATTGTAATGCTCTGAGGTCCATGTATACTGTTGTGTGTATCAGTAGTTCATTCTTCTCAATTGATGAGTCAAGTTCCATGGAAAGTATGTGCTACATTTTTTTAACCTTTCACCCATTGAAGGACCTTTTGTTAATAGCTGTTTCCAGTTTTTAGTATTACAAATAAAGTTTTGATGAACAATCACATATAGCTTTTGGTGTGGATGTGGGTTTCCATTTCTCTGGACTAAACATCAAGGAGTGCAATTGCTGGGTCATATTCTAGGTGCATTTTTTTAAAAACTAAATTAAGTTTGCCAAGCTCTTTCCAGAGGATATACCATTTTACATTTTCACCAGCAATATAAGAGAAATTCCTTTTCTTCACATCCTTTCCATCATTTGGTATTGTCACCTATTAATTTTATTTTGTTTATTTTATTTTTGGCTGTGCTGAGTCTCTGGTGCTGCACGGACTTTTCTCTAGCAAGTGGGGGCTTCCCGTTGCAGTGGCTTCTCTCGTTGTGGATCATAAGCTCTAGGCTGTGCGAGATTCAGTAGTTGCAGCAAGTGGGCTAAGTAGTTGTGGTGCATGGGCTTAGTTGCTCCGCGGCATGTGAGATCTTCCTGGACCAGGGATGGAACCTGCATCTCCTGCATAGGTAGGCAGATTCTTCACCACTGGGTCATGGCTTTCCAGGTGGTGCTGGTGGTGAAGAACCTGCCTGCCAATGCAGGAGATGGAAGAGACCTAGATTTGATCCCTAGGTTGGGAAGATCCCCTGGAGGAGGCCATGGCAACCCACTCCAGTATTCTTGCCTGGAGAATCCCATGGACAGAGGAGCCTGGTAGGCTATAGTCCATGGGGTTGCAACGAATTGGAGAGACTAAATCAACTTACACTCATGCGCACACCAGGGAAACCCACCCATTTTTATTTTAGCTGTTTTAATAGGCATGAAGTGATATCTCAGTATGGTCTTGTTACCTATGTCCAGCCATAAGACACGATCAAGATAAAAAGTGAGAGCAGTGGGGGCTTTCCTGGTAGCCTGCTGATGCAGGAGATGCAGGTTCAATCCCTGGTTCGGGAGGATCCCACATACTGTGGAGCAACTAAGCCTGTGCTCTAGAGCCTGGGAGCTGCAACTACTGAAGCCTATGCACCTTAGAACACGTGCTCTGCAACAAGAGAAACCACTTCAATGAGAAGCTTGTGCACTGCAACTAGAGAGTAGTCTCTGCTCTTGGCAACTAGAGAGAAGCCATGTACAGCAACAAAGACCCATCACAGCCCAAAAAAGAAAAAAACCAGGGGAAGGGAGAATTTATTACTTGTATCAAGTAAGGAGAACACCAGAGATCTTGCCCAAAGTAGCACTGATGCTGAAAGCTTAGACTTTGTGCACTGGTGCCAAATCAAATCTAAGACAAGAGTTTTGAGTGAAGTAGAAGAGAATAGCTTTATTGCTTTGCCAGGCAAAGTGGAAACTTTGTGCCCCAACCCAGGAGAGTTTAGTGAGGAATTTTATAACAATGTTTCAAGGGCAGGGGATGCAGATAGGATTAGTGTGTGCCGAGGGCCTACACTCCTATAGTCTGGCCTCAGATAGTCTCCTGATCTTCTCTGAAGAATGCTTCAAGTAATTCTGTCCTTCATTTATTGAGGGGTTTGGTTCTACAAAGAACTCAAAGATATTGTTATGTATATTCCTTAAGGGGGAACCAGGACCCTGCCTCAAGGCCGCACTATTGTTTCTCCTCCCTGGTCTCTGCATCCTCTCCCTTCCCTAATTAGCAATGGCTTGAACCTGGCCTTTGGAACTCAGGGAAGTTCAAGGAGCCTGAACAGAAAGTCTCCTGCACCCAGGAGTCCCACGGAGCCCTGCTCAGTGTCAATGTCAACTCAAAACAGCAATATTATGGAAGTTTTAAGCTAAGGATACATGCATATTCATGAAGGGGTTTGAGCAGCTGAGCTTTCAGCACAGAATTAGGGCAAAGGTGGACAGAGTGCAAACACTGACTTGAAATCATGAGAGTTAGAAAAGGTCGACACACTCATTCCTTAGGTTCTGACCACTCTCGGGTCTCAGCATGTAGTAACTGTCTTCCACCTGGATGAGGGGCTGAGTTCCTGCAGAACTCAAAGATAAGCATCAGATTGTAATGTATATTTCCCTTGAGGAGGAACTAGGACTTCGCTTTATGGCTGAACTATTGTTTCTTGACTGCTTTTCCTTTGTTCCTGCATTCTTTCGTTCCCTTAAGATCATTAACCACTGAGGCTTGTTCAAGGGCAAGTTTTGTGACTAGGCTTAGATCACAAAATTGCTTCTCTTCTGACAAGAAAACCATGCCTGGTTCTCTTTCTCTGGGGACCCCTACCCTATCTGGTGATAGTCTTAATTTTCATTTTCCTAGGGACTAGTGGTGTTATATATCTTTCTAGGTGCTTATTGCACCCCCCCCCCCATTTCCTAATTGCATCCTTTTGGTTTTTGTTTTTTACTGTTAAGTTTTCAGCATTTTAAAATATATTCTTGTCCAACAATAATCAAATTGAGGCTGAAAAGAACAAAGAGTTTTATTGGGGGACTTAAGAAACACAATGTAGGAGACAGAGATTCAGGTAACATAGAAGAATGTTCCAAGTCCGAAAAAGAGTCAGGGGCTTATAAAGGCAAAAGCAACAAGATTGTTAAAGTTGTCTCTCAAGACTATGATTGGCTCTGAAGCAAAAAAGAAAATATTTGTCCTTATAGGCAGTCATGAGTTATTTAGAATAATAGTCTGATAAGTTATCTTGAGTTTCTGGAACATTGTGCAGATGTTCTGGAAGCCTACTTTAAGACAATGTGTTCAAAGTTCATATTCCATCTGGCTGAGCCCTGCATAAGTCACACTTCCTCAATGGTCTCCCGGCTCCAGTTTAGAGGTCTCCTTGCAAAACCAACTGTTAGAAAAACGCCACGGGAGGAAAAAAGCCGCCTCTAAGGACCGGTGGTAAAGGCCTTTATTGAGCGGTCGCTCTCCGGCAGAACTCCCAGGGGCGGGTGAGTGAGGAGACAAAGGGAGTCTGCGAGGTATGAGGGGTGGGGAGGGGTTTTATAGCCAGGGCCGGCGTCCAAGCCAGGTCTTTTCATATAAGGAAGAAAGCGCGGGCTACAGCGGCGGTCAGTGTCCAAGGGCTCTGTGTTGGTACATGATTGGACCAGGCTGCAGGGGGTCGGCCTCCGGAAGTTTAGCCAGCCTCCGGAATTTGCCTTGCGGCACTTTCCCGGGGCATGTCTCAACATACCCGACCTTTCACCAACTTCATTATGATTTTCCTTTCACATTCTAGATATAAGTCCTTCTTCAGCTTTGCGGCTTGCAAATATTTCCTTCTAGTCTTTAGCTTGTCTTTTCGTCCCCCTTTCACATTCTAGATATAAGTCCTTCTTCAGCTTTGCGGCTTGCAAATATTTCCTTCTAGTCTTTAGCTTGTCTTTTCGTCCCTTTCATCATTGACAGTGTCCATCAGAGAGCGATATAGAAGAATAAGAAATACATTTCGCTTTCATCCATGATTCCTCTTAAAGCCCTTGTGATTTTCTAAGTGATAAGAGTTGTAGGAATATCTTTTGTTGTGATATTTAGTTTTTGTTCCCAGCTCCTGAAATAGTTGCAGAGCATAAAAGTGACAGGAGTATCCTGAGTTATTTTTACAAGTCCCTTTCAAATGAGACAGGAAGTTGGGAAGGTATAACCTTTAAAAGAATGACATGGCTGTTGAGGACACGACATAAACTGGTTACAACCAGCTGGGTTCAAGATAGTGAAAGAGTCAACTTCCAGTAGACTTTGAGCCTCATTATAATCTCATTTTAATACATTAGCATCTAAATGACACACCAATAGGCACCCTGACGGTTCCTAGGTTAATCATAAAAGGCCAAAAACTGGATAGTGACCCAATTTCTGGAAATCTCTACCCCTTCCCCCAAATAGTTGGAACAATTCTCCCACTCATTAGCCTATGAAATTACCCAGCCCATAAACGCTAGCCACCCTTAGTTGAGGACCTCTCACCTTCTGAGATGGACCGCACTCTGTCTATGGTGAGTTTCTCCCAGGGTTGCTCTCACTCTCTGAACTGGACCACATTCCATCTATGGGATGTGCATCGCTCTAAATAAATCTGTTTTCACTTTAGTATGGCTTGCTCTTGAGTTCTTTCCCATGTGAAGCCAAGGATCCACACTTGGTGGCCTGTCCCAGGGACTCACTTGAGATCTGGGATATCACCATCCTTGTTATTGCCAAAATCTTGGCTTTCTCTGCCCACTAAGGGGCTTCCCAGGTGGCCCTAGTAGTAAAGAACCCACCTGCCAATACAGGTAGACATAAGAGATCTGGTTCGATCCTGGGGCAGGAAAATCCCCCGGAGGGGACATGGCAACCCACTCCAGTATTCTTGCTTGGAGAATCCCATAGACAGAGGAACCTGACGGGCTATCGTGCATAGGGTCGCAAAGAGTCAGATATTACTGAGTAACTTACCTTGCACACATGCCCACCAAAGACAAGAAATTATAGAGACAGAGTTTGGAGGAAATAGAAAGATGGTTTTAATCCTCGCTGGCTAGGGGGGAAACACAGCAGGCTGGCACCTCAAGAACTGTGCCCCCCTAATCAGGAATCTGGAGGATCATATAGATAGGGGCTCCCAGTCAGGGGTAGGTGATAAGAAACAAAGTGAAAGGATCTAACATTCTTCTTCCTCTTGCATTGTTTCAAAAGCAGTCATAGGCTGGCGACAGGTAGCCCTATGATTAGGTCTGGTAGCCACTTAGGTCTATTGTCTTGGTTTGGTTTATTGTACTGCAGCCTTCTTTTCTTTTCTTTTCTTTTTAAAATTAATTTATTCATTTGGCTGCTCCAGGTCCTAGTTGGGGCATATGGGATCTAGTTTCCTGACCAGGGATTGAACTCAGGCCCCCTGCATTGGGAGCTCAGAGTCTTAGCCACTGGACCACCAGAGAAGTCCCTGCAGCCTTCTTTCTATAGTGCAAAAAGAGAACTACAAGGGGTGGTCTGAAAAGAGAGTGCTGCAAAGGTAAGCACCAGATACAGGATGTGATTAGCATAGAGTTAAAGGATAACAGGGCTTCCTTGGTGCCTCAGGCAGTAAGGAATCTGCCTGCAACGCGGGAGGCCCAGGTTCAATCCCTAGGTTGGGAAGATCCCCTGGAAGGTAATGGCAACCCACTCCAGTATTCTTGCCTGGAGAATTCCATAGACAGAGGGCTACAATCCATGGGGTCACAAAGAGTCAGACATGACTGAGCGACTAACACATGCACAAAGGATAACAGGTGCAAAATGTAGCTCATCCAGAGTTAGAGGGAGATAGGTACAGGGTGTAACTTACATATTATCAGGTTAGTTTTTAGAAAAGTAAACTTTATTACAGACTATAGATCAGAACAGTTAAAGAAAAAAAAAAAAAACTCAGGGAAGGGCAAGAGTAAAAGGAAAACTTTTTTATTCTTTTTCACTGCAACATCCTCTTGCACCACTCTTTCCTGCAACTCAACCACAGCCTGAGTTTATGTTAATGAGATGACTTTTGGAAGAACCCTACGGATGTGGTGGGGGTTGCTAGCTTCCAGGGGAACCAACCACTGTGATTAGAGAGCTGGAACTTTCAGCTCCAACCACACCTCAAGGAAGAGGAGAGGGGCTGGAGATTGAATCTAACCACCAATGGCCAATGATTTAATCATTCGTGCCTGTGTTATTGTTAAGGGGAACACTGACTGAAACCATCCACCCTGGCCAGGTACCACAGTAACCATCTGCACGAGTTATTTTATGACAGGAGGTCCTGATAAGGAACATGAAACTAATGAGCCACCACCAACTGGAAGAATTCAGGAAAGGTGGCAAAACCATAGAGAAGACTCCAGTCCATATGTGTACCAATCTCTCAGACTCTTCCTCCCTGGAATCCATCTTGGCTAAGTGATGTGTGCACCACTAGGAAGGACCCTGAGTCAGAAGGACTGGCCAGAGACAACCCAGAAACTCATCCCATCACCATAAAACCCAAGGCCACGAGTCACACACACGCAGAGCAGTTCTCCTGGTTTCCCTTATCCCGCTGCTCTCCACCCAGGTGCCCCTTCCCAATAAAGCGTCTCGCTTTGTCAGCATGAGAGTCCCCTCGCATAATTCATTTCCAAGTATTAGATAAGAGCCACTCTCAAGCCCTGGAAGGGGTTCCCCTTCTTACCAAAATTATGAAGCCTTCATAAAAACTCTTAGAGTAAGGAGTTTGGAAAGCTTCCAGATTGAACTAGCGGAGGTGCTGGTGGAAGCAGATAGGGTAACGGTCCTGGAGAAAGAGAAGCAGGCAAGGCTTTCTTTCATTTTGGCCTCAGGCATTTTGTGACCTAAGTCTGGCCATAATGCTTGCCTTTGAACAGGCCATGAAATGAAAAGATGCTTGCTCCTTGGAAGAAAAGCTATGACAAACCTATACAGCATATTAAAAAGCAGAGATATCACTTTGCTGACAAAGGTCCATATAGTCAAAGCTATGGTTTTTTGCAGTAGTCATGTACAGATGTGAGAGCTGAGCCATAAAGAAGGCTGAGTGCTAAAAAATCGATGCTTTTGAACTGTGGTGTTGGAGAAGTCTCTTGAGAATCCCTTGGACTGCAAAAATATCAAACCAGTCAATCCTAAGGGAAATCCACCCTGAATATCCATTGGAAAGACTGCTGCTGAAGCTGAAGCTTCAGTCCTTTAGCTACCTGATGCAAATAGCTTACCCACTGGAAAAGAGCCTGATGCTGGGAAAGATTAAGGGCAGGAGGAGAAGTGGGCAATAGTGGACAAGATGATTGGATAACATCAGCAACTCAATGGACATGAGTTTGAGCACACTCCAGGAGATAGTGAAGGACAGAGACAGGCATGCTGCAACCCATGAGGTCGCTGAGTCCGACATGACTTAACGACTAAACAACAAATGGAAACGAAGGAATTCAGGAACAAAGGAAAAGCAGTTAAGAAACAATAGTTCAGCGATGAAACAAAGACTTAGTTCCTCCTCAAGGGATATATATCACAATCTGATACTTACCTTTCAGTTTTGCGGGAACTCAGCTGGAGGGTACACTAATGATGCTGACCTTTTTTGATCCTGGTGACTAAATCAACTGAAGCTTAGACTGAATCTTTGCCCCAATTCTGTGCTGAGTTCTCTGCTGCTCAAGCCCCTTTGTGAACATACATGTACTCTTAGCTTAAGATTTCCCTAATTTAGGGTCTTTCCTAGTGGTGTGTGCATCACTCAGCCAAGATGGATTCCAGTGAGGATTCTGGGAGGTTGGTAGGACATATGGAATGGGGAATCCTCTCTCCTTTTGATCTTTCCTGAATTCTTCTGGTTGCTGATAGCTTTTTGGTTCTGCATTCCTTACCAGGACCTGGTAAGGATCTTAACAACCAGGACCAAGATCTTAACAACAAGATTGTTAAGATAGCTCATGCAAGCAGCTAGTCTTGCCTTACTTCTGGGCAAGCTGTTTCAGTCAATACCTTCCCTAATAGTAATAGTAGTTAGAGCAGGGAAGAAAAAGGGATTTTTTTTTTTCTCTCAGTAATCTTCTAAAAGGTTTAGGTTGACACCTGCCATTTCTTATTATTATTTGTGGTAGGCTGAATAATGGTCCCTCAAAGGTGTCCAAATCCTAATATCTGGAGCCTGTGAATGTTACCTTGTATCCCATGGACAGAGGAGCCTGGTGGGCTGTAGTCCATGGGGTCCCAAAGAGTCGGACATGACTGAGCAACTACCACCACACATCCAAGTATGATAAGAGGAATTTTTGGGTGTGATTAAATTAAGCTTCTTGAGAGGAGGTGATTATCCTGGGTTATCTATGTGGGTCAGATATAGTCACAAGGCTCCTCATAACAGGGAGGGAGGAGATCAGAGTGAGTAGTAGGAAATGTGACCACAAACCAAGGAAGAAGCCATAAGCCAAGAATGCAGGCAGCCTCTACCTGCTAGTAACAAAGTCAGGACTAAAAGTTGATTCTTCTACCTCGTCTTCTTTTTTTTAAAATTGAAGTATACTTGATTTGGGGTTTCCCAGGTAAAAAACCTGCCTGCCAGTGCAGGAGACATAAGAGACGGGTTCAATCCCTGGGTTGGGAAGATCCCTTGGAGGAGAAAATGGCAACCCATTCTTGTCTGAAGAATCCTATGGACAGAGAAGACTGGTGGCTACAGTCCATGGGGTCGCAGAGTTGGACACGACTGAAGCAACTTACGCACGCACGCACGCAGGCACATAGTTGATTTACATTTCAGGTGTATAGCAAAGTGATGCTATTTTAGACAGATAGATAGACAGATAGATTGATTCTTTTCCATTATATGTTCTTACAATATACTGAATATGGTTCCCTGTGCTATGCAGTAGGTCCTTGTTTTTTTTTTTTTCTTAATGTATATTTATTGAAGTATAACTGACTTACAATGCTTCAAGTACACAGCAAGCTGATTCAGTTATACATATACACATATATTGTCTTTGAAATTATTTTCCATTATAGGTTATTACAATATATTGACTATAGTTCCCTGTGATGTACAGTAAACCTTTGTTGCTTGTTGCATATCTATTTTTTAATTAGAAATCTAGCATTTTATTCATACTTAGTCAAATAAGTGGAATCAAAATGTCATAAATTTTTTAGTTAGGCAAAAATTCATAAGTTTTCTATACATATTATTATACATATAATACATATTATTATACAGTGGAAGTGAGAAATAGATTTAAGGGACTAGATCTGATAGACAGAGTGCCTGATGAACTATGGACAGAGGTCAGTGACATTGTATAGGAGACAGGGATCAAGACCATCCCCAAGAAAAAGAAATGCAAAAGAGCAAAATGGCTGTCTGAGGAGGTCTTACAAATAGCTGTGAAAAGAAGAGAAGTCAAAAGCAAAGGAGAAAAGGAAAGATATTCCCATTTGAATGCAGAGTTCCAAGGAGTAGCAAGGAGAAATAAGAAAGCTTTCCTCAGCTATCAATGCAAAGAAATAGACGAAAACAATAGAATGGGAAAGACTAGAGATCTCTTCAAGAAAATTAGAGATACCAAGGGAACATTTCATTCAAAGATGGGCTCAATAAAGGACAGATATGGTATGGACCTAACAGATGTAGAAGATATTAAGAAGAGGGGGCAAGAATACACAGAAGAACTGTACGAAAAAGATCTTCATGACCCAGATAATCACAATGGTGTGATCACTCACCTAGAGCCAGACATCCTGGAATATGAAGTCAAATGGGCCTTAGGAAGCATCACTACAAACAAAGCTATTGGAGGTGATGGAATTCCAGTTGAGCTAGTTCAAATCCTAAAAGATGATGCTGTGAAAGTGCTGCACTCAATATGTCAGCAAATTTGGAAAACTCAGCAGTGGCCACAGGACTGGAAAAGGTCAGTTTTCATTCCAGTCCCCAAAGAAAAGAAATGCCAAAGAATGCTCAAACTACCACACAATTGCACTCATCTCACACGCTAATAAAGTAATGCTCAAAATTCTCCAAGCCAGGCTTCAGCAATATGTGAACTGTGAACTTCCAGATGTTCAAGTTGGTTTAGGAAAAGGCAGAGGAACCAGAGATCAAATTGCCAACATCTGCTGGATCATCAAAAAAGCAAGAGAGTTCCACAAAAACATCTATTTCTGCTTTATTGACTATGCCAAAGCCTTTGTGTGGATCACAATAAACTGTGGAAAATTCTGAAAGAGATGGGAATACCAAAACACCTGACCTGCTTCTTGAGAAACCTGTATGCAGATCAGGAAGCAACAGTTAGAACTGGACATGGAACAACAGGCTGGTTCCAAATAGGAAAAGGAGTACATCAAGACTGTATATTGTCACACTGCTTATTTAACTTATATGCAGAGTACATCATGAGAAACGCTAGGCTGGATGATGCACAGGCTGAAATCAAGATTTCCAGGAGAAATATCAATAACCTCAGATATACAGATGACACCACCCTAATGGCAGAAAGTGAAAAAGAACTAAAGAGCCTCTTGATGAAGATGAAAGAGGAGAGTGAAAAAGTTGGCCTAAAGCTCAACATTTAGAAAACTAAGATCATGGCATCCGTTCCATCACTTCATGGCAAACAGATGGGGAAACAGTGGAAACAGAGTCAGACTTTGTTTTTTTGGGCTCCAAAATCACTGCAGATGGTGATTTCAGCCATGAAATTAAAAGACGCTTACTCCTTGGAAGGAGTTATGACCAACCTAGACAGCATATTAAAAAGCAGAGACATTACTTTGTCAACAAAGGCCCATCTAGTCAAGGCTATGGTTTTTCCAGTAGTCATGTATGGACGTGAGAGTTGGACTATAAAGAAAGCTGAGCGCTGAAGAATTGATGCTTTTGAACTGTGGTGTTGGAGAAGGCTCTTGAGAGTCCCTTGGACTGTAAGGAGATTCAACTAGTCCATCCTAAAGAAAATCAGTCCTGGGCGTTCACTGGAAGGACTGATGTTGAAGCTGAAACTCCAATACTTTGGCCACCTGATGTGAAGAGCTGACTCATTTGAAAAGACGCTGATGCTGGGAAAGATTGAGGGCAGGAGAATGGGCTGAGAGAGGATGAGATGGTTGGATGGCATCACCGACTCAATGGACATGAGTTTGGGTAAACTCCTGGAGTTGGTGATGGACAGGGAAGCCTGGTGTGCTGCAGTTCATGGAGCTGCAAAGAGTTGGACACGACTGAGCAACTGAACTGAACTGAATTAAATTATTTATATATATGGATACAAAAGCTTTTCTACTACTCTTGATAAAGGCTTGAGAAAGAACATCAAAAAACAAACAAACAAAAAAAGAGATGTAGAAATTGGAAAACATAAATGAAATGGGAACACTGAATATGAAGTAGAAAAAGTGAAACAAACTAGATAAAAGATTATCATATAGTTCAGTTGTTTTTAAACATGGCTGCTCATTAGTAGGTCCTTGTTGTTTATCTACTTTATATATGGTAGTGTGTTTTAATCTAATTCTTTATTCTTTCCATTCCATCATACTGTTTCTATATGATATGAATTCAATCAGATATGTTGTCTATGCTAAATCATATTTTGATAAACTGTAAGCCATTAAACAATTTCTGGTTTGTACCATAATCTTGACCTGCTCATTTTGTCCATGCATCACCCAATCCATCTATCTGTTCAGCCATCTAAAGACCACATACTGAGCACCTACCTCATACTAGTGTAAAGCCCTGTGGACATAGACAGGCTCCAGGCTCTGAATCAAGGAGATTGCCCTCTAGTGGGAAAACAGATGTATATCAGCATGAAAAGTACTGTGATAAGTTTATTCAGGAAGTGAGGTCCTAGTCAGGTCTTAGAGAATGAAGAGGCATTAGCCAGATGAAGATGAAGTTGGGGGCCGGGGCTGCGGAAGGATGCGTGGAGGACATTCCAGGGTGAGGCACCAGCTCTAGCAAGGGCATAAAGACATGACAAAACAAGGTACACTGGGAAACTGTTGCTGGCTGTGATTGGTGCTTATGAGGGAGGAGGATGCCCAGGGAAAGGTCAGGGTCAGCTCCTGGGAAGCCCTGCATGCCTTGTTAAGATGTTTAGAACTCATCCTGAAAGTGATGGGGTGCCATCAAGATGTAGACAGGGATTACATGATCAGATTTGTTTTTTAAAAATTGCTTGAGCTTCCCAGGTGGCTCAGTGGTAAAGAATCCACCTGCAATGCAGGAGATTCAGGTTAGATCCCTGGGTCAGAAGCATCCCCTGAAGGAGGAAATGGCAACCACTCCAGTATTCTTGCCTGGGATATCCCATGGACAGAGGATCCTGTAGGGCTACAGTCCATGGGGTTACAAAAGAGTTGAACAATACTGAAGCGACTTAGCACACATGTACACAAGCATCCTCTGACACTAACTATTCCCTCTGTAAAAAAGGACAAAGAGTTTCACTCATCATCCAGCTATACTCAACCCTGCCCCAATAGTGCTCTCTGTGGGTGATTCAGGATGGAGTAAAAAGGATGAAGCATTTAGTGTTATGGATACAAGGCCCCTAGATAGTTAAGATGTGTATCTAAGGAAGAATTTTAATGACTCTAGATTCTTGCATCTTTCCATACTTGGGAAAGAACGAAAATCATTAACTTGAGAATCTTCGTGTGTGTGTGCGATTAGCAGTCTTATTTTACTAAGATGTATGCTTGACTGTATCAAAAACTCAACATTCAATAAACTAATATCATGGCATCCAGTTCCATCACTTCATGGCAAATAGATGGAGAAACAATGAAAACAGTGACAGATTTTCTTTTCTTGGGCTCCAAAATCATTGCAGATGCTGACTGCAGCCATATTAAAAGACGCTTGCTCCTTTGAAGAAAAGCTATGACAAACCTAGACAGCATATTAAAAAGCAGAGACATCACTTTGCTGACAAAGATCTGTATAGTCAAAGCTATGGTTTTTCCAGTAGTCATATATGCATGTGAGAGTTGGACCATAAAGAAGGCTGTGTGTAGAATTGATGCTTTTGAACTATGGTGCTGGAGAAGACTCCTGAGAGGCCCCTGGACAGCAAGATCATCAAACCAGTCCATCCCAAAGGAAATCAACCCTGAATAGTCATTGGCAGGACTGATGCTGAAGCTGAAGCTCCAATACTTTGGACACCTGAATATGAAGAGCCAACTCATTGGAAAAGACCCTGATGCTGGGAAAGATTGAGGGCAGGAGGAGAAGGAGGGGGACAGAGGAGGAGATGACTGGATGGCATCACTGACTGGAGGGATATGAGTTTGAGCAAACTCTGGGAGATGGTGAAGAACAGGAAATCCTGGCAGGCTGCAGTTCATGGGGTCGCAGAGCCTGACACCGTTGAGCTACTTGAACAACAACGCTTTAATACATTTCCAAGACCAAAAAGACACGTATGTATTGGCTCCTCCCTTATCTTTTTGGAATAGTTCCACAGAGCTGAAATGTTATTTCCCCAGTTATAGTCCCTAGAAAGCTGCCAGAATAAAACTGAAACTCACTTTTCTTACGTTGTACTTTTTTTCAGTTGACACGCATAGCAAGACACTTTATAGGTAAGGAAAAAAGAGAGAGTTGTTTAGTTCAACGATAGTCCTTTTTGAGTCAATAATTTCTATAGGTCACACATAGGCGTCGAGTCGAGCTCCATCTGGAGGAAACCGCGCCATCCAATGCTGCGCAGGGCAGAACAACATCTAAAGCTGGGGGTTCGAAATTTGTACCCTGCTCCTGTGGAAGGAGGTGTAAAGGTGGACTAAAGCGTGAGCCACTGTCCGCAGGTGCGTTTCCCCGTGGAGTCCGTCTAGAGGAGTCACTCCCAAAAGGACATTTCCATATGAGCGACTGCCCTGAGGCCTCGTACGCCACCACGTTCTTAACTCTAGAAAATCCAACAGGATTAGATCCAACACGCCCTTCTCAGACGCGGGTGCAAACAGAAACCACTCTAACCTCGATCCATCCGGGGCTGCTTGTTCTGTACCAGCCGTCACACCAAAGTTCGTCTTCGATTTGCGCACCCGGTCGCGGAGCATTGTGGGGCTGGTGGTCCAGGCTGGGGCGCGGCTTCCGGTCACTGAAGATCTAGAACTACATTTCCCAGCAAGTACCGCGCCGCAGCGGACACGACCTCGTACGTGGGATTCAATACTTCCGGCGGAGCCGGGGGGCGGGACCGTGGCAGAGGCTGGAGCGAGGCGGCGGGATGCAGCGCCCCGGGCCCTTCAGCACCCTCTACGGGCGGGTCCTGGCCCCGCTGCCCGGGCGGGCCGGGGGCGCGGCCTCTGGCGGAGGCGGGAACAGCTGGGGCGTTCCGGGTTCCCACGTGCAGTTGCCGGGACGCTCGCAGTTCGGCGCTGGCAGCACAAGTACCGGAGCCAGGGAGGCTAACAGCGTCTGTCCGGGCCCTTCCGCGATGTCAAAGGCCGAGGAGGCCAAGAAGCTGGCTGGGCGCGCGGCCGTGGAGAACCACGTGAGGGTGAGCAGTTCAGGTCTTGGGCGCCCGTGCTCGGCCTTATGGGCTCTTGCTGCGGGCTCTGAGCGCTGCCAGGTGCGCCACGTTCCTGGCAGAGCGGGGGCTGCGTGAGAGGGGAGAGAGTATGCACTTGACCTGCCTTGAGACCTTCTCCTTCAAGGCCTTTGAGATATGGAATTGGTTGGGGCCGAGCCCCCTAAAGTTGAGATGTCTAAAGACTGCTTGTCAGGCCAGATAACAGTTTGCCAAGTGGAGCTTGGTGGTGTGTGTCTGATGTTCGGAGTGGGGTTAGGAGGGACTTAGCTAGTGGCTTCCTTATCAACAGATAAGAGCCTGGGACTGCCCAGAGGTGTTCACCTCGCTTCACTGCCCAGGGAAGTCGGTGGGGAGTTGATTTGAAAAGTGTTTTGAAATTTAACTCCAAGGAAGTGCTTAGCTGGTCGCGCACCGGCTCCTGAGTGTACTTGCCGGAGGAAAGCGGAGGTGCCAAAGACTTGAAACCTCCTTCTTTTGGCAGGGCTCGGGTGGACACTTGAAGTCTGGAGATCCTCTTTAATGTCGGGAGGTGGAGATGTTTAGCTGTTAATGTGAGGTCGTAATGTAATGTCAGTGAGGTCGTGACCTCACTTGTTGGCTAAGTGGCGGGTGTGGCCCTCTTGGTGGAGTCTTTTGGATTTGCCGTCAACAATCAATTATCTTAATTGTAAGAATTTGGGAGCCGGGAGCCAAGTGGAGTATCTCTGCTCTTAGGTGGAGTTTCCTGGGCTTCATTGGCTTTTAGTGTTTTAAGCTTTCTGGAAAGTGGTATCAGATTCTATTTTCTCTAATAATGGTTCTTTTATTCTTTACATTTGGTAATGCTTTCGTGTACGAAGTAATTTTCCTGGATTTGTTGGATCCTCCTACAGCCTGGCCAAATGGGAGGGGCCTGCGTGGTAACCTGTGGCTCAGAGTGTTCTGTAGGAGGAATGACCGAGTATCCTCCCAGACCCAAACCCAGTGACTCCTGTTCCAGTGCCCTTCCCCCAGTTACATAGCTGCCCTGTTCTGGTGTAATAGTCTGGTTAGCAATAGGAATTTCTATGGGAATTCACAGAGATAATGTAGAATGTGTCATCTGGCTCTCCTTTTGGGATTTAGTATCTCAGCTGCAACATTGGGACAATCAGCTGAGATTTCAAATGCCTCGATAAAGTGAATGGTAATGGGCAAATGAAATCTATACAAATAGAAAAGACCTGTATGTTAGATTTCCTATTATCCCATTACTATTATATCTTCCTGACCTTTTTTTTTTTTTTTTTTAAACACACCAACAATCTTCTTTTATTACAACATGAACCCAGGAGGAGGAAAGGAGACAGGGCAGGACATGGAGGGAAGGTCTAGGTGGTAATGAGGACAAGCACCAAAAGTTTTCTTCAGATCTCAGGGAGCCAACCAAATTTATTTAAAATAATTAACTGTGAGCACAGCTATGTGAAGTTTCCTCCTCCTGGGTGGAAGTCAGGGGATGGGAGAAGGAGGTGAGGGGAGGGACGGAGGCAGGAGAAGAGGGGAAGGAGAAGAGTGAGAAGGGGAGGTGAGGTTACTGTAGCATGGCCTGGCCAGGGCCACAACTGGGGAGAGAAGGGAGAGGAGATTCCCCCAGTTTGCATATGCACTGGCTACCATTGTTTTTTTTTAATGATCTATTTGGTTAAATAAAAATTTGCAAGCTGCCACCTTAGGCCAGAGCCCCCAGCCACCTGTTGCCCTGAAGTTGCCAGACAATCCTGGGGAGACCTCCAGTGGCCTTTTGCCATTCACCCCAGTCTCAGTTAATACCATTTTCCTTTGCAGACTTCTTTCCTGAGATGTCAACACTATTTGAATTTTTTTTTTTTTAATGATTTTATTTATTATTTATTTTTGGCTGTGCTGGGTCTTTGTCCCTGCTCCAGCGATTTTCTAGTTGGTGGTAAGCTGACGCTGCTCTCTAGTTGCGGTGTGCAGACTTCTCATTGCAGTGGGTTCTCTTGTTGCAGATATGGGCTCTAGGGTACAGTTTTCAGTAGTTGCAGTTCCCAGGTATGAGAGCACAGGTTCAATAGCTGGGGCGTACGGGCTTAGTTGCTCTACTGGGATCTTCCTGGACCAGGGATGGAACCTATGTCCTGCATTGGCAGGTGGATTCTTTATTACTGAGCCACCGGGGAGGTCCTGTATTTAGCACTTTTTACCGCTGATTCATTCATCCTGTTGCTGCTGGGAACTTGTTGAGAGCCTGCTAGGTGTCAGGTAGTTGGTGTGGAGGCCAGAGATGTGGCTAAAGGGAGGAGATGCTGATCCCGGATATTTTGCAAACACGATTACTTAATTCCAAGACAAGTTTATTGATCATAGTCCTGTACCTGATTGTCAAGGTTTAGCAGCCCTCTCCAGGGTTATCCTTTTTTTCCATCTAAGGCCAAATTTTCCTTTAGCACTTTGTGTCTTGAAAT
Organism: Cervus canadensis; assembly: GCF_019320065.1. NCBI lineage: Eukaryota > Metazoa > Chordata > Mammalia > Artiodactyla > Cervidae > Cervus > Cervus canadensis. Next base: position 46,269,434 of record NC_057390.1, read on the forward strand.
GGTTTCCTTGTTATCCAACTAAGGTTTGACTGCTCACCCCTTGAAAGACAAGTGTTGGCTGGAAAGAAAAGATTGCTTTGTTCTGGAGGCTGGCAACCTGGAGAGAAGGCGGACTTCTAGAAGCTACTCCTAAGGTGAAAGGGGACGTTTATTGCAGTTAATCATTTAGGGAGGGGGTCAGAGTCTTATCTTCCACTGTGTGTAGACCTTCTTCTGATTGGCTGATGGTGAGGTAACTGTGTGGTGGTTAGCAGTTTTCTACTTGGGTGGGGCCTTAGTTCCTGTGGAAGAACTCAGAGATGTGTTGGTCATGTATGTTCCTTGAGGAGGAACCGGGACCTTGCCTCTCAGCACTTTGTTTCTTGACTGCTCCTCCCTTGCTTCTGCATTCCTTCCCTTACCTGAATAGTGACTGCTTGTATCTGTCCTTTGGGACTCAGGGAAGGTCAAGGAGGCTGTATGAAGCCTGTTTCCTACAAACAACAAACAGGGGACAAGGGCCTGCTCAGTTTCATACTTTTGTGTAAGTTTGTGTAAGTTTATCAAGGTAGCTTATGTGCCAGGTCCTGTTGGTTCCACCTTTGGAATGTTCTTAGAGCTGACCCTTCCTGTGGACCAACTTGCCCTGTTTAGGCTTTCCCTGTGGCCAGAAGATTGCAGTTGCCCTTGTCTTGTCTCCTCTTCTGACCGGCCAAGTGATGCATTGTCATCTGCTGAAGCTCCCTTCTGCTCTTAGCCTCATCCTAACCTCCGTATGACATCTGTTACGAGCCAGTAACAGTGAGCCAGGTGGAAGGGATACACGGATAAGAGGCTCTAATTCTTGTCCTTAAGCGCACAGTCTTGTTTCCTTCTCTGCTCTCCTCTCTCCCAGGGACCAGAACATTGGAAGGAACAGACTGCTGGCGTGGCTGTGTTTTAATGTCACCACCCTCTACCTAGAATGCTCTTTCTTGTCTGCTGCTCTTGTCTGTTAAAACTCTGTCCTTCAGGGTTTGGTTCAAAGGCCATTCTTCCTTTCAGTTTTTCCCTAGCCTTGTAAGGGGAGGAATTCTTCCCTTAAATTGTGTAGTCCTCCATACCTTGTAGGTGCTTTACATTTTATGGTCTAGTTATGTGTGTATCCCAATCCCATGAAGGGTAAACTTCTGGAAGGTAGTAAACTTGATTTTCATTCGACGTTGGTCACAGTGGGACCTGCCTACTAAATGTTTGATGAGCTGTGTGGCGTGTGGACACAAATATGGAGGTTATAGGGTGAATCACTGGGGTGTTTCCCTTCCCGAGCCCCTTGGTGCTCCAGTGTGGTGACTACTTCCATTCCTGGGTAAATGGAAATTTTGGAGAGTTCTCTACTGAAGGGATTAGGTAGCGACCCTTGACTCAGGTCTGCTGGTACAGGATAGGTCACCACCCAAGGCCACGTTCTCCTGAAGGTCTATAACCTCCTTTGTTCTCTTTGGAGCCTGGCCTTTGCTTTTTGCTGGCTGAGCTTGAAGAAGTTGGTGGACAATAGTTCCAGTAGGTCAACAGAAGAGGTTACCCCACTGGACATGGTGAGCCAAGTTGTGATGTTGCACATATGACCTGTGGTTTAGTGTTGCCCTTAGGAGCTGCCTGCTCCTCCGGTGGAGCCTGCCTGGCTACTGTTGGACCAGCTCTGTATAGCTTTGGCTGTTACCCTGATTCCTGGCCAGTCACTGGATTCCATGGCAGCAAGACCACAGGGCTGAGGAGCTTTGGGCCTGACAGGTTTGCGCAATTCTTGGCCTCTACCAAAAAACAGCTAAGGGAGGAGCCTTGCACAAAGCTTGTGTGACTCACCCAAGTTCATCTGTGTGCCACCTGCCTGCTGGGTGACAGGAGAGTAGGGAGATGAGGAATCCAGCGGTTGAGTTACTGTGAAGCTGGAGCTGTCAGCTTCAGGTCAGGTGTGATGGTCATGTGGAGCCTGCCTAGTCAAGGCATTTCCCTGTTTGCTTAGTTTGTTGGGAGCATGCACTCAGTCATGTCTGACTCTGCGACCCCACAAACTGTAGCCCACCAGGCTCCTCTGTCCTTGGGATTTTTCAGGCAAGAATACTGGAGTGCATCACCATTTCCTCCTCCAGCGGATCTTCCCAACCCAGGGATCGAACCAGCGTGTCCTGTGTCTCCTGCATTGCAGGCAGATACTTTAACCACTGTACCTTCAGGGAAACCCCCTAGTTAAGGCATTTCCTGTTACTTGAAGATTTTTACATTTTTCTGATGTTCATCTGTTTTGTGTGGTAGTGTAGCACTTACTGGTCTTGAAGACCTTGGTGTTGAGGTTTGCCCAGGTAGCTAAGCAGCTGGTGGATGCACTACCTTCGTGAGGGCACCACCATGGGTGGATTCCTGACCTAACACGAGCTCCATTTTAAGGCCTCTTGGTGTTATTTGGTAACTTTTGAGCCAGTAAAAGTGACTTCCATCAGATCAGGAACACAGGGGTTGATGGGCAGCGCCCTCTGTAGGTAGGAGAGGCCCAGTTAGAAGCAGGAACATTAGCGTTTGATTTGTTCTTTTTTTTGTAACTCCCTCCACCTTTCATTCTTTACAGTCTTTTCTTGCTAGAGTTGTCCTCTCACTTTGAGAAGGACTGTGTCAGCAGTGGGGTCCACGGGGCTCGCCCTGGAGGTTCCTGTGGCATTTGTCCCATGGGGAGTTTGTCCTGAGGGGCCTCCAGGACGTTTCTTCCTCCTACAACGGGCGCCCCCCTGCCCCTTACCATATGAGTTCATTGTTAATCAGTCGCTGGAACCCTAAGAAATTTTAATTGAAATGTTTCAGCAAATTGAACTTCCTGAAGTTGCTTATTCAAGGTGAGGCTGTGTGTAGGGGAGTAATTAATATTGTCAAAAAATGACTTTCTTTTTAAAGGTAAAATCATGATACTTAATATAGATATAAAATAACATTATCAGAGGTTTTTTTTTTCCCCCCAGTTTGACTCATTGAGTTGAGGGAACTGGAAAAGATGCTATAACCTGTTCACTGCTAAATCACTTCAGTCATGTCTGACACTGTGCGACCCTCTGGACTGTAGCCCATCAGGCTCTTCTGTCTGTGGGATTCTCCAGGCAAGAATACTGGAGTGGGATGCTATGGCCTTCTCCAGAGGATCTTTCCAACCCAGGGATCGAACCCATTTCTTTTACGTCTCCTGCATTGGCAAGTGGGTTCTTTACCATTAGCACCACTTGGGAAGCCCAGACTGTTCACAGGAAAACCCAAAGAACCACAAAATTATATACAGTCAGGGAATGTTTAAGTAAATTTACAAGAACTCATAAATCTGGAGAAGACTCTTGAGAGTCCCTTGGATAGCAGGAGATCAAACCAGTCAATCCTAAAGGAAATCAACCCTGAATAGTCATTGGAAGGACTGATGCTGAAGCTCCAATCCTTTGGCCACCTGATTCAAAGAGCTGACTCATTGGAAAAGACCCTGATGCTAGAAAAGGTTGAAGGCAGGAGAAGGGGGCAACAGAGGATGAGATGGTTGGATGGCATCACTGACTCATGGACGTGAGTTTGAGCAAACTTTGGGAAATAGTGAAGGACAGGGAAGCCTGGCATGCTGTAGTCTGTGGGGTCACATAGAGTCGGACTTAGAAAGACTGAACAAGAGCTATAGGATAATTAGTTGGATTTCACAGAACAATTTGCATTTCACTGGGCAAGAATTTGCAGGGGCACACTCCCCTGTAGGATCAGATAATGCCTGTAGATTCCAGCATTTCGTTGAAAGAATCTAATAATCTCTTGCTCATTTCTAAGTCTTAAATTTTCGCTTCAGTCAGTTCAGTTCAGTTGCTCAGTCGTGTCCAAGTGATAGTCTTTTCGTGTCAGTCTTTGCAACTCCATGGACTGCAGCACGCCAAGCCTCCCTGTCCATCACCAGCTCCTAGAGTTCCCTCAAACTCATGTACACTGAGTCGGTGATGCCATCCGACCATCTCATCCTCTGTCATCCCCTTCTCCTCCCACCTTCAGTCTTTTCCAGCATTAGGGTCTTTTCAAATGAGTTAGTTCTTCGCATCAGGTGGCCAAAGTATTGGAGTTTCAGCTTCAACATCAGTCCTTCCAATGAATATTCAGGACTGATTTCCTTTGGATGAACTGGTTGGATCTCCATGTAGTCCAAAGGACTCTCAAGAGTCTTCTCCAACACCACAGTTCAAAAGCATCAGTTCTTCAGCACTCAGCTTTCTTTATAGTCCAACTCTTAAATCCACACATGACTACTGGAAAAGCTGTAGCCTTGACTAGACAGACCTTTGTTGGCAAAGTAATGTCTCTGCTTTTTAATATGCTGTCTAGGTTGGTCATAGCTTTTCTTCCAAGGAGCAAGTGTCTTTTAATTTCATGGCTGTGGTCACTATCTGCAGTGATTTTTGGAGCCCCCCAAAATAAAGTCTGCCACTGTTTCCACTCTTTGCCCATCTATTTTCCCTTGGGGTGTTGAATTACCTCTGAAGGCCTTTGAGGTCACAAGGGATTGTTGTGAGATTCACCTTTTATCAACATTTGTAAATCTTTGTAGGTGCCTAGTAGATGATAGCTGCTGCTTTGGCCTGTAGCTGTTCTGCCCTAAACAGGGGAGAGATTACTCCCAGGAAGTTGCTTAGGAACCAAGCTCCACATTAGTTCCTGCTAGTACCCTGGCCTCGTTCTGCTGTCTGTGGTCTAACCGACCTTGGCTGGGCCCCTGCTCTGCTCTCAGGTCCCTTCCCCCTTTCTTACTATGACAGGCTCGGGAGTGTGATGCCTGGTTCTCCTCCTTTGTACTCATGCATGATTTCCGACATGGCCACCAGATGAAGACTGTTTCTCATGTTCCCAGCTCAGCCTTCCCCCTTCCCCCATATTCTCTGAAACAAACTTGTATCAAATGAGGATCCCTTGATGTGATTTGATATTCAAGGTTGCGTCAGACTCTCCTCTCTTCTGTTAGCTTTGGTTGGAGCTCTGGATGGTAGACTTGATGTGTCTCTGAGGTTTGCTGTGATGCCACCAACTTGAAGGACAGCCCCCTTCCTTGTGGATGTTAAAACTTGGCATCTACAATATGGGGAGATGTATGAAAAGTCACTGAAGTCAGAAACCTCTGTTTTCTGCTCTTAATGTACAGCGAGGCTCTGTTTTTCCCTAGGGTATTTCTGATTCCTCTCCTGGAATTGACCAAAAATCCTCCAGTGTTCATCTTTAGGCCATTTCTGTGTGGTAGAATATGAGGAGTGTTAAAAATAAGATAACAGGTCCCAAAGGGAGTTGCTTATGCCAAGCCCCACATCACCAAACTGATACTTAATTACGCTTTTAGCTCCCCCAGAAATGGAATCTTAGCCCACCCAATCCAGGCTCGCCTGGTTAGCACTAGTGAGGCCATCTGCCGGGGGGGACCCCTGCCATCCCCTGCAGGGAGTTCACCTGACAGAAACCAACTCCCTTTCAGCCCACAGTAGCTTCTTTATTTCCTGCTCCCTTCCTGCTATAAAAGTCTTGAATTTTATACAGCTTCTTAGAGATCCTTTCTGTTTGCTAGGTTGAATCCTGCCCAGTTCGAGTTGATTTTTGCTGAAATAAAATCTTAAACTTTTAGTCTGCCTCAGTTTATCTTCGAAGAGGAGGAAATGGTAGTGGCATTGTCAAGGATGGAAGGAGGAGGGCTCTGCTGATAAGTTGCCACTGGGCACCAGAACAAAGTCCAGCTTGGAGGTTTGGTGATTGTATTTCTGTGGGCACAGTACCTGCTTTGTGCCATGTCAGTGAATTGCTATTCCTTATAATTTTATAGCTCTAGAAAGGACGCTGGAGAGGGAGTAAAATACAGTATTAATAAAGTTTCCCTCTTCTTTTTTTATCTTTGCAGAATAACCAAGTGCTGGGAATCGGGAGCGGTTCTACAATTGTCCACGCCGTGCAGCGAATAGGTATGTTCTAAGGGCCAACTCGATGTTTTGTGTAGGACAGTGGGGGAGGGGATATAGAGGAGAAGTAGGAAGTGGGCACTGGCTCGGCATCTGCCCAGTGAGGTGCCAGCTGTGTGGAGCCTGCAGTCAGGTGAGTATTTCTGTCCTCCTCTAAGTGCTATTCTTAGGCCCTGTCACCCAATTCTGGGGGTTACCCTGGCTTTCTTTGCTCTGCTGAGCTGCAGGTGACGAGCTGAGGAGCTGACTTGAGGTCAGGTGTCTGTGTCTGTGTGTGTGTTCTCCATGGAACCTTAATTGTCATCATTGGGGTGTGTGTGTATGTGTGTGTGGCCTCATGGATCCTGAGGCAGGCAAGCCCTTTCAAGCTGGAGGTCCCTCAGGCACACAAATCGAGGTCAGCCCAGGCTTGTCCTATTTGTGACCGTGGCATGAATGTGACCTTGCAGTTGGTCGCTGCTGGCTCCACAGGTGCTAACTTCATTTGGCTTTGGGTGTCTCTGGGCTCAGGAACTATCAACCCCGGTGGCTGCTCAACAGGTTTGACGGCCCTGCACTTGTTTGTGAGAACAGCCCAGAGGAGAGGCTTTCCTGAATGCTGCTCTCCTCTGCCCGGTGCCAAGGGGCTACGCTCAGGGGACAAAGCCCAGGAACGCTCTGTCTTGAAGGAATGATTGTGGTGCAGGCATGCTGGCTTCTGGAAGCCTTCTCATTAGCCTAACAGGGCCTCAGCGTGGTACACCTTTGTGCCTCAGCACTGTGTGCGTGTGGGGGGCTTTTAGGGCACAGGATTACTGTAGATTTTGTACTAGTGGCATCTAAACCTCCCTAGGTGCACATTCAATGACTGAAGAGATTTGATATTTTTCATAAGACAGGTTTCCCCTGTTGGGGCATTACTGAGGACTTAAGCCTGGGATATAGCTTTTCAGATAGCTCTGAGGGACTGTTGAGAAGCCAGGACATGTAGGAGTTTTTGCAAAAAAAAAAACAACACAAAACTCCAGTAGTCGAACATCAAAAGATTACTGCTATTTAAAGAAAAACCAGACATCACAAGTTAATAAATTTAGTGCGCTTCTGTGTATGGGAAGATGCAAGAGTCTGGGCTTAATGAAATTACCCCTTTGATGTGCACCTTAATCTGGGGCCAGTGTCCTGTTTTTCTCCATCCTGAATCCTCTCAGGGTGCGCTGCCTGGGTGGGTGCAGTGACTCATGACTTGATGACATCCTTTGTTTACTGAAATGAGAGGAGGCATTCTTTGTCTGCATCCCTTGAGATTTTTTGGTTTTTGGCCATCCCATGTGGCTTGTGGGATCTTAGTTCCCCAACTAGGGACTGAACCCTGGGCCCCATCAGTGAAAGCGCCAAGTCTTAACCACTGGACCACCAGGGAATTCTTAAGACTTTTCTTTTTGTTTAAATCAAACTTTCCGGAAAGGTGCAAATTTTAAGTGAGTAAATAAACCCTCTTTTAACTGCCCTCTGGGGTCTATAAATGATTATATTTTTTTTTACTAAATGCAGAAGTCAAGTTTTAGCTTTTCTCTGTAAAAGGCAATATAGGGAAGTAGTTAAGACTGTGGCACTAGACTGCCTGGGATAAGATCTTAGTTCTGTTGTTTGTTAGTTGCTTACCAGTTATTTTTGTCTCTCTGCACCTGTTTCCTCATCTGTAAAGTGGGAATAATAATTGTAAGTTACCTTTGGGTTCCTGGATTAAAAGTTCATATGTACAAAGTTCTTTGAATAATGCCAAACACATTCTAGCAAACACTGATGTTTCTCTTCCTGTGATTAGTACTTAACCTCTTTAGGCATTTTTTGTCCTTGTCTGGTGACATGCAAAGTCTGTTTACCAACTTGTCACCAAGGGAGGGGACATGGAATGAAAGGCACCTGTCAGTGGTGGGGATTAGACGTTTTCTGTTGGCTTTGAGCAAGTGTGTGTATGACAAGGAAGATAAAGGGAGGAGAGTGAAAAACCACCGACATGGCTTTTGTCTTCACAGCTGAAAGAGTGAAACAAGAGAATCTGAACCTCGTCTGTATTCCCACCTCCTTCCAGGTATGTCCTGCTTTCCCTTCTCCATCTTGGCATTTCACTGAATCACACAGGTTGCTGAGGACGAGGGGGTGTGGCTCTGGGTTGTGCACCAGGGTGGTTCCGGGTGAGAGAGCCAGGAGCAGGAGGGTAGTCAATTGATGGGAGATTGCTCCTCAGAAGCATGGTTTTAGAGGTGTTCCTTTATTGACTCTGAATATTTTAGCATATCTTTAGTATATTGTGGCATATGTAGAGATAACCACATGGTCTCCATCCTCAAGAAGTATTATCTCCATTTATAGATGAAAAAACAGGCTACAGGGCATTAACTGATGTGTTAGTAATACAGGGGTAGTATTTTGAGTCCATGTCTAATGCTGTTTGACCATAAAATAGTAGGGGCTGGTGAAGGAAAGCAACAGAGCCAATTAAATATAGGGAAAGATATGGGAAGAAGGCTTCAGGAAGGGAGTGGAAGGAGGTGCCCAGATAGAGCCCCTTTCCTCACCTGGCCATTGTGGGGAGGTTGTGTGTATCATCTTTCATTGAATTCATTGAGGTACTGTGAGCTGGGGTTAAAGGTTGGCATTGCTGGCGGTTGGTGCTCCTGTGACATTGTGGCCTTGGGTAAAGAAACTCTCAATCCTGGAGGCTCAGCACTGCAGGTAGCTCTGGTGAAGGGACAGAGCTGAAGTAGAGGACGGTATCCTTTTGGGCTTCCCTTGTGGCTTAGTAGTAAAGAATCCATTTGCCAATGTGGGATACTCAGGTTTGATCCCTGGGTCAGGAATATCCCCTGCAGAAGGGAATGGCTCCCAACTCCGGTATTCTTGCCTGGAGAGTCACATGGACAAAGGAGCCTGGTGGGTTACAGTCCACAGGGTTTCAGAGTTGGACATGACTGAGCGATTAAACAGCAAAAGTTTCCTTCTAAGTCAGGTGTGTGCCCCTGCCTGTCAGTGGGGAATGGAGGAGGAGACAGGATAGGAAGTTAGGATAGTGTGTCCTGCCAGATCTTCCTTGAAGTTAAATCTCTTGGAGACTCTGACCAGCTAGGTGGGCACCCAGGGGACTGAAGACAGTACCATAATTCTTATGTCGGGTTGGGAAGGAAGTGGTTTTACCTGGCCTTTCTTGCTTTTGAAATCTGGCTGTCCTGAGGAGATACTCTAAGTCAGAAGGGTTGTGATGGGTTGCCTTGGTCTTTTGAAAACGTCTAAGTGTGTCATTTTTCCAAATGGATTGATCATCTAGCATTTTTCTTATTTAATAAGTTATTTGATATTGGTGTTCATTTTTAAAGTTGTATACGACATTAGTTGCTCAGTCGTGTCCAACTTTTTGTGACCCCATGGACTGTAGCCTGCCAGGCTCCTCTGTCATGGGATTCTCCAGGCAAGAAAACTGGAGTGGGTTGCCATTTCCTTCTCCTGGGGATCTTCCCAACCCAGGGATCGAACCTGGGTCTCCTGCATTGCAGGCAGATTCTGTACCATCTGAACTACCGGGGAAGCCCACAGTTAAACACATGCATGTAGACTGAAGAGTCAAATAATTTTTTTTTTATTAAAAAGCAAAACACTCCCTTAATCCCCACCCCCCACCACCGCTCTGACCACAACTGTTTCTTGCTCTTTAAGCAAGAATTTTTTTTTTTTTTCTTAATAGTTATTTATTTGACTGTTCTGGGTTTCAGTTGTGGCAGTCGGGATCCTTGATCTTCAATACAGCATGCAGGATCTTTGTGGCATGCAAGATTTAATTCTCTGACCACGGATTGAATCCAGACTCCCTGCATTGGGAGCTCGTAGTCTTAGCCACTGGACTGCCAGAGAAGTCCCATAGGTGGACATACTTTTAAAACTACTTTAGTTCATTGGATGTTTGCTCCAGAATCTGGAAACTACATACTTTCTTGCTATTTACATTTTATTTTCAACTTTAGGTAATAATTCTACACTGAATGGGTGAAAGGAAGATGAGCATTTGATTATCTCTTCCCTCCTTGTTCCCACAGTTCACACATCCTTCTCCCAGTCTTCAGGACAGTCATATTCTGGTGAGGCTTACTGAGTGCTTACAGGAAGGCGATGACCAAACTACAGCTGAGCTGTGCGGTGTGCTGTGGTTACGCTTCCTTACCTGCCCATTGTTTTGTTCTGCCAAAAGTTAAGTAAATCATGCCTTTGTTTTTTTTTTCATTTGCCAGGTTATCTACATACTTCTTACTAATTCAGCCTCAAACTCTTAGCTACATGGAAAATCTCACCTGTCTGGCCAGTGGACATTCCACTCTATGACTTTCATCTTTTTGCCTGAGTTCTCTGGTTGCTAGCAGCTGTACCCTGCTGTGGATTTGGAGTTGTCTCCCTTTATGCTCAGGAACTTACCTATTCTGTCTCGTTTTGGATCATCCAGTCCCTTGGTCTTGTTCTTCCGCACTACTCCCCTACATCCTTTAGTTTTGTTTCCTTCAGTTTTAGTGAAACACGTCTTTCATATCAGGGGTCCCCAACACCCGGGCCATGGACTGGTTCCTGTCTGTGGCCAGTTACGAACTGGGGAAGCTTCATCTCTATAGCCGCTCCCCATTGCTTGCATTACACTTGAGCTCCTCCTGTTAGATCGGTGGCGGCATCATGGTGAGTTGTATAATTATTTCATTATATATCACATTGTAATCAAAATGCATAGTAAATGTAATGTGCTTGAATCATCCCAAAACCACCTCCCCACCCTTGTGGAAAAATCCTCTTCCACGAAACCCATCCTGGTGCCAAAAAGGTTGAGGACTGCTGCTTCAGGTAGCTACCTAAGTGCATGGGGTGCAAACTTGTCGGCGCTTTGGATGTCTGAAAATGTCTTTATTATAGCCTCTCTGGAACTCAGCTATTTGGGTATAGAAATCTCTGCTAAATCATTTCTTAGTTCTTGGTTCTGTCTGTCTGCTGGCTTTCAATTTGCTATTGAGGAGCTCGGTGCCATTGATTCTTGATCCTTTGTATGAAGTCTATTTTTCATTCTCTCTGAACTCTTACACCCTTATGTTATTTTTATCTCCAGTGTTCTGAAATTTCACTTTGGTGTGGGTTTATTTTTGTCCATTGTGCTGGGCGCTTGCTGGGACATGTCATTCTACAAATTCACGATCTTCAATTTGGGGGATTTTTCCTTTTCCCTATTATTCCTTTGATTTTCTTTTGTTTTCTCTGTTCTTTCTTTTGGGACCCTTGTTAAGTCCTTGGTGCTCATGGCCTGTTTTGTCTTTTTGTCTTTTCGGCTTTATCTTTTTCTAACCCTTCTATTGAGCTTTCTTTGCTTTCATATGTTTAATTTCATGTAAGAACTCTTTTTGTTGTTCTCTGAGTAAGTTTTTGTTTGTTTGTTTGTTTTATGGGTTCAGTTTTTCCAGTTCCTTCTCTAAGCTCCCTGAGGATATTAATGCTTTTGTTTTTCTTCTAAGGTCTCTTCTCCTTATCTTTCCTCAGAACTTTTTTGTTGCTGTTGTTTACAGTTTGTTGGAAGTATAATTTACATAGAGTACAATTTACTCTTTTTTTGGTACTTCCCTGATGGTCCAGTGGTTAAGATTAAGAATCCACACTTACACTTCAGGAAGCATGAGTTTGATCCCTGGTTGGGGAACTCAGATCTTGCATGCCATGTGGAGTGGTAAAAAAAAAAAAATTACCCTTTTTTAACATGTAATTCTGAGTTTTGACTGATATAGTCAAGTTACAACCAACACAGACAAATATTGTTAGAATGCTTGGTCTTTTCTTTTTTTAATTCTGGCATCTCTTAATTCTGGTATTCTTTACCTTTCTGCTTGTTTTGAACACTAGTAGACTAAGAAGCTGATTGGAAAGCAGCTCTCAGGGTGAGGGTAGTCCTTGCTCTCGACTTGTCTGCCAAGCCCTTATCTTGGGGGAAACTTCTGGAGTCAGATCATTTTTCTTTCCTTTGACTGGTCAGGTTTCCCAGAGTAGACTGCCCAGTGCCCTTTCAGGAGGGGTATGCATAGCTGCCATGTCCTGGGAACCAAATAGGAGAAGAGGGTGAGAAGACATCTGTTGTTATTCGCGACATAAACCTGCTTCTGATTTCTCCCATTTTCAGTGTTGTTCTTGTGCTAGATGGAGAAGAAGCGCCTGCTACGTTTTGCAGTGCGTCTTTGACTCTGGGCTTGATCATATTACTTGTTTCGCCAATGGAACGTGTCATTAGTGGGTTGAAAAGTGCTTTTGCTTTGGGGGCTTGGCCTTTTTGCTCCTGAAACCTTTCCTGTTGCCTTATGAACAGGCCTCAGCTAACTCCCCTGGAGGGTAAGAGGCATGTGAGTGAGGTCATACTAGAGACTTTTCAGTCTGTCCATGGCATCATGAGAATTAATAACTATTTGCTTGTTTAAGCCTCTGAGTCTTGGGGTAACTACTCTGCAGCAAAAGCTCACTGATGGAGTACCCCATCTGCAGCTCTGCCTGGCAGCCCAGTCCTGAGCCCTGCTGTTTGACCTTCTCCAGAGAACAAACATGGTACTTTGGAAGAAGTGGAGAAAGATGAGAAGCTGTAACAGGTTCTCAAATAGCCTTTCAACCAGCTTTCCCTTCTCATTCCCACTGTTGTGTCTGTTTCTGAAGTTCACAGTGTCGCTGAGTCCTGGAACCTTTTGGGAGGTTGCTTCTTAGCTCTCTCCAGTACAGGTTTAGGATTTCTCTTCATTTCTGCCACTTATCACTGTCCGTCAGTGGTCTAACTTTTAAAAACTGGTTGCTCTTTTCTCTTCTTTTTGGTTTATGCCTTTAAGAAAAATTCCTTTATCATAAATTTAGAGAGGTTTGGGGAAAGAGCTGAGCTAAATACAGGTGTTCATGTTCAAGAAGTTCCAATTAAACTTCTTTAATTGGAAGGAAGTTTGATCTGTGTTTTTCAGATAGCATCCTCCAAGCGCACCTGTGTGTTATGATGGTAATTAATAGCAAAACTGGAAAATGATGGCCAGTTCCAGTTGATCGGTTAGAAAAGTCATTCACAGTTTGCAGGACTTTAAAAAATAAACTTTTTCAGAGGTTTGTTTTTTTCCCTCCCTTAAATTCAAACTTATTTTGTGTTACATTTAGCCAGCTGTAGTCTCCTGAAATGACTGAAAGGAAGCCAAAATATTTTGTGCTCTATCTTTTAAAAAAGTAAACCCATAGGGACTTAAAGGATTTTTGTAGATTTTCCCTTCAAAGTTAAAAGATTTGGGGAGAAGAAAATAAAAATTGTATTTAAAAGCTAGATCTGGTCTAAGCAAAAAAAGCGTTTATTCACAATGGCCTTTAGTTCCCCTCTGTTAGGTGATAGAAAGGAAGATGCAAAGTTTTCAGGTTTTATTGTAAAACTGATGAAAAACCAGAATGCTTGCCTGTCCTTGATCACATGAGGCATTGCAGGCACCAGCTGTGGAACTGCATTGAGAAGGCATTGCTTCCTGTCTTTTTTCCAGAAGTGTAAACTAATCGTTAGCTTTCCTGTTTCCAGCACTTTTAAGAGCTGGAAGAGACAGCCAGGGGAGTTGTTTCATTACACTCTCAGGAGCTCCTCAGCACATGAGCCTGGAGTACATGGTGTCAACAGATACCAGTCTCAGTTGAGCACCTGTGGCTGAGCCAGCCATGGGTCCGTATCCCCACAGTGGGGCTGTGGTGCTGGATTCACTGCATTGGTTTCTCAGGGTTGCCGTGACAAGGAACCACAGATTGAGCAGCTTAAAAAACAGAAATTCATTGTCTCTAGGTTCTGGAGGCTAGATGTTGATTCCTTTAGAGGCTGTGAAAGAGAAACTATGCTGTCTTTCTCCTAAGTTCTGGCGGTTTCCTAGCAGTCTTTGGCATTACTTGGCTTTGCGGTGCGTGTCCTCACTCTCAGTCTTCATGTTCACGTGGCATTCTACCTGTGTGCCTCTCCGTGTGTGCACAAATTCCTCTTCTAAGGACACCACTTGTGTTGGATTAGGGCTCACTTCTCATGACTGACTTGATTACTTCTGTAAAAGCCCGATCTCCAAGTAAAGTCACAGGCAGAAGTACTGGGGGTTAGGACTCTAACATATCTTTCCTTTTTTAAAAAAAAATTTTTTTATTTTTGGCTGTGCTGAGTCTTTGTTGCTACATGGGACTTTTCTCTAGTTTCGGAGAGCGGGAGCTACTCTCTGATTCTGATGTGGGGGCTTCTCACTACAGTGGCTTTTCTTGTGGAGCATGGGCTCTAGGGTGCACAGGCTCAATAGCTGCAGCCACTGGGCTCTAAAGCACAGGCTCCGTAGTTGTGGAGGATGGGCTTAGTTGCTCCACAGCATGTGGGATCTCCTGGCCCAGGAATTGAACCTCTGTCTCCTGCATTGGCAGACGGATTCTTTACCACTGAGCCACTAGGGAAGCCCCAATATATCTGTTTTTGGGGGGAGCACAGTACAACGCGTCACACCCAGGGAGGAAGGATTTCATGCCACCCATGATGATGCTTCTGTCCATGTGCAGGGTTGAGGCCTTGTGTGGGAGTCCAGTCAGATATGGGGAGAAGCGAGTGTCAGAGGACCTGCTGATGGAAGCAGGCCTGAAGGGTCCCTTCTGAGTGGGATCCTTGGGTCATTGTACAGGGCCCTTCACGTTGTGACTGGGGATTCAGACTGTTTAAAGGGAGAGCAGTTGGCCTCCCAGCCACGTAACACAGGCTGAACTTACCTACTGGGCTCTTTTCACATGCAGACTCTGGACAGGCATTGACTCGGGCAGCTGGTGGCAGTGGTGAAGAGGCATGTGGGATCTAGTTCCTCAACAAGGGGTCGAACCCCAGGTCCCCTGCATTGGGGGCATGGAGTCCTAGCCACAGAACCACCGGGGAAGTCTCATCATTTTTTTTCTTAAAACAGGAGTTTGTACTAGGTAACTCCTTTTCGAATGAACTCAGAATAGTTACTTACTCAACTATTGGCTCAGCTCACCCTAACTGCTGGTGAAAAGTGTATATAAAATGTGCTATCGCATACTCTGATTACCATCTAGGTGGACAAACAGAAAAGCCTCATGAAACAGTAACACTGGCGAGTGGTATAGGCAGTTTTTAAACTTCGGGTTAAATGAAAATGATATATTTTATACAGATTTCTTTCCCCCATAGGAATCATGAGAGAATTGTTTCCTTCCATCAGCTTTCATGTAATACATTTGAATGTAGTTTAGTATTGTTTCTAACTAGTGGGTTGGCCAAAAAGTTTGTTCAGGTTTACATCACATGTATCATCTTATAGAGGAACCTGAACGAACTTTTTGGCCAACCCAAAGTATACAGTTATATAATGGGCTTCCCAGGTGGCTCAGTGGTAAAGAATCCTCCTGCCAGTGCAGGAGATGCAGGAGACACAGGTTCAATCCCTGGGTTGAGAAGATCTCCTGGAGGAGGAAATGGCAACCCAGCCTGGTATTCTTGCCTGAAAAATGGACAGGGACAGAGGAGCCTGGCAGGCTGCAGTCCATAGGGTCGCAAGAGTTGGACATAGCTGAGAAACTGGGCACCAATAGTATGTAACACAGTTTTATATATGATAGATGTCACACTGAACTGCATTCAGTTCATATCATTATTCCAGCAGCATCTGTATTAGATATCTGTTGCTGGAACAGATTACTCTGAAACTTAGCAGCTTAGAACAACAAACATTTGTAAGCTCATAGATTCCAGGGGTCAGGAATCTGGAATGGTTGAGCTGGGTGTTTCTGGCCTTGAGTCTCTGGTGAGGTTGCAGCTGAATGTTGGACAGGCCTGCAGGCATCTCAGCTCTGCTTGAAGGATCTGCTTCCATGCTCTGTCACGTGGATGTTGTGGCCTCACTTCTTCACAGGCTGTGAAGTGGGCCTTGTCCCCAGGGCTCTCAGTGTCTTCAGGGCTTGGCAGCAGGTTTTCCCTAGTGTGTGTGATAGGGTGAGTGGAGGAAGGGAAGGAGGAATCTTGTGGGGAGCACACCCTTTCTTCTTTATAAACTAATCTCAGCTGGGGCTTGTCATCACCTCTACTGTGTGCAGTTGGTAACATAGGACAACTTCGGGACATCATGGGCAGGGATTCCCCAAAGGCATGAATACCACAATGTGTGGGGGGTTTTGGGGGTTCATCTTCCAAATGTTTTTATAGCCTAAGGGTCTGTGATTAGTATCGTTTCTCCAATATCATGTTGGGAGAAACCTAGGAACTGAGCAATGAACCAGCAATACCTTTTTTCTTGTTGTTTTCTCCCTTCATTATGTATTTCTCTTTCAGAATCATGGGTTTTTTTCTTTTGAACTTGATTCACTCAGCATTTTATTTTACCTTTTTATTATGGAAAATTTCAAACTTCAAAAAAGATACTAAATAATGCAGTGAACTTCTGTGTCCCCATTGCCCAGGTTCCACAGTGATCAATTCATGGCCAGTTTTCTTTCATCTGTACCCTTTTCTCCTCTACCTGTGTTGTTTTGAAGTGAATCCCAGACATAATATGATTTCACTGTATGTATTTCATTATGTCTCTCTGAAAAGTAGGGAGTCTTTAAAACATCTCCACAATACTTAAAAAATTAAGCAGTAATCTTTCATAGGATGAAGTAAAAATCTAGTATTCAAATTTCCCCTATTGTCTTATCCTTTAAGAATATTTTTCTACAGTTTGTTTGAATCAGGATCCAAATAGGTCCCATACATTGCAAAGTCTAGGGTGTTTGTGTTTTATTGTTAGAGTCTTAGGATTTGAAGATTGACATTGGTCATTATCTGTCATCTTTTTATAGGTGAGAAAACTTGCTAGGGGTCATGTGACTGGTTTAATTAAGATTAGAACCAAGACCTTCTCATTCTCAATCTCAGGTAGTTTTGACTTTAGGCAGAAGATATTTTCTAGACATGGCTTTTGGTAAAAAGGTTTCCATGTTTGGTTGCTCCATATATTGTAAGCATATAGTCAGTGGTGCTGACTTGGCCACAAACATCCTGATTTTTTCCCAGTCTGTTCTCTCAGTTTGCCATGCTCCTCACTAGCAGCCATTCTGGTGTCTTGCTTTTATATCCTCTTCTGAGTGTAGGTATTCTCTTGCTTATTTTTATTCAACAGTGTGGCCTGGAAATTGTCATTGTGTATCAATTTATAGTGATCTTCTTCTGTCATTTTTTTTTACAACATTATTTAAGACAAAAAACTTTTCTTATGTTTTGTAGATTTGGCTCTTAGTTTCAGTTCAGTTCAGTTGCTCAGTCGTGTCCTACTCTTTGTGACCCCATGGACTGCAGCATGCCAGGCTTCCCTGTCCATCACAAACTCCTGGAGCTTGCTCAAACTCATGTCCATCGAGTCGGTGATGCCATCCAACCGTCTCATCTTCTGTTGTCCCCTTCTCCTCCTCTGCCTGTGTTATTTTGAAGTGAATCCTAGACATAATATGATTTCATTGTTTGTATTTCATTATGTCTCTGTGAAAAGTAGGGAGACTTTTAAACATCTCCACAGTACTTTAAAAATTAAGCAGTAATCTTTCATAGGATCAAATAAAAACCCAGGATTCAAATTCAGTCTTTCCCAGCATCAGGGGCTTTTCCAGTGAGTCAGTTCTTCACATCGGGTGACCAAAGTATTGGAGCGTCAGCATCAGTCCTTTCAATGAATATTCAGGCCTGATTTCCTTTAGGACTGACTGGTTTGATTTCCTTGCTGTCCAAGGGACTCTCAAGAGTCTTCTCCAACACCACAGTTCAAAAGCATCAATTCTTCGGCGTTCTGTTTTCTTTATGGTTCAACTCTCAAATCCATACATGACTACTGGAAAAACCATAGCTTTACCCTTGTCGGCAAAGTGATGTCTGTGCTTTTTAATATGCTGTCTAGGTTTGTCATAGCTTTTCTTCCAAGGAGCAAGCGTCTTTTTATATTCATGGCTGCAGTCACCATCTGCAGTGATTTAGGAGCCCAAAATCTTAGTTTAGGAAGTTTTAAAAAGTAATGGTAGTCTTCCCCCTTCCCCTGCCCCCTCATCCGTGAATACATTCCTAGACCCCCAGTGGCTGCCTGAAACAGCAGATACAACTGAATGTGATGTATACTATATTTTTTTCATATACATAGATACCTGTGATGACATTCAGTTGGTAAATTAGGCATGGTAAGAGATTAACAACAACTAATAATAGGACAATTGTAACAAGACACTGATAAAAGTTATGTGGTCATGGTTTCTCTCTCAAAATACACTATTGTAAAATTTAATTCCTTTTCCATCTTAACTAGGCATTTACGCAGTGTAGTCATAACTTTTGCAGTTTGGGTTGCAACAGTGAAAGTGGCATAAATTTCTTTTTCCTGCTTTACAGTTTCATGGATGGAAGATTTGTTCTTAGAGTCTTAGATCTTAGCAGCCTTAGCGTATAACATTTTTCCTTTCCTTACTAAGTTAACAACTTTTCTTGTTGTGCTTAAGAGAGCATTTTATGGCTTGTCTTTGGTGTATCTGAATTGCCAGCATCACTATTGTGCTTTGGAGCTTTACCTTGGAGATATTCCAGGTTTGGTTCCATTCCACCATAGTATAGTATGATACAGAGTGAGCTACTTGAATTTCCCAGTGCGTATAGAAATTATGTCTACACTCCATTATATTCTAGTAAGTGTGCAATAGCATTATGTCTAAAAAAGCAATGGACATACCTTAGTTAAAAAATATTGCTGAAAAAAGCAGTTACAGTAGTAACACTGGTCACAGGCTGCCATAACAAATGTAGTAACGATAATGAAAAAGTTTGAAATACTGTGAGAACTCCCAAAACGTGACGCACAACGTGAGCAAACGCTGTTGGAGAAATTGCGCCCTTAGGCTCCCTGGGGGCAGGGTGGCCGCAGCCTTCAGCTGGTAACAAAGCACGATAAAGCGAAGCGCAGTAAACTGAGGAACGCCTGTGTGAAGTGCAGTGAGGGTCGGCACTGTGATACTGTGACATCAGGCTGATAGCCGAGATGGCTGTTCAGTGACTACCAGGTGGGGTGTGCTGAAGAAAGGGATGATCCACATCCTGGACCAGATGGAGCAGATAGCAGAGGTCTCATTGTGCTATACTCAGAATGGTGTGCGGTTTAAAACTCGTGATTTCTGGAATGTTACATGTAAAAGTTTTGGATCAAGGTTGCCCGTGGGTAACTGCAACCACAGATGAGGGCTGCCTCTGTACTGTATTGGGCTTCCGGGGTGGCTCAGCAGTAAAGACTGCCTGCCAATGCAGGAGACTTAGGTTCGATCCCTGGGTCAGGAAGATCCCCTAGAGAAGGGGATGGTAACCCACTCCAGTATTCTTGCCTGGAGAATCCATCTCATGGTTAGAGGAACCTGGTGGACTACAGTCCATGGAGTCGCACAGAGTCAGACACAACTCAGAGAGTAAAACAGCAACAACTGTAGTGTATTACAGAGGCTTTCAGAGGCCATGACATCATCTTAAGTAACAGGTCACAGAGGAGGGACTCTGTCTAGCTCGGGAGCAGAGTGTTCAGTAGGTGCTGTTTCCTTCTTCCAGTTCCTGGGATGGGCCAACTTTTGCCATTCTCGGGGCTGGATCCCTATCTCTTGGTGGTACAGGTTGGATTTGGGAGGGGCCTTGGTGGTACTGAGTGTCTGACCCTTGGATCCAAGCGGCTTCTGAGAATCCTCACCCTCGCTCAGAGATGATGATTACGGGTGCTTTCTCCTGTTCTCCACAGGCCCGTCAGCTCATCCTGCAGCATGGCTTAACTCTCAGTGACCTGGACCGACACCCAGAGGTAAAAGAGGCTGCTGGGTTTTTCTGCCTCCTTTTTTATGACTGTCACTTGTTCGTGGGCTCAGGATATCTGATCAAATCTAGGAGGAAAGTCAACCAGCCATACTACCTCTTCTCCTGGGACTTTAGATATTAATCCTGGCTGAGGTCACAAGTGGGAGGGCTGTTAATTTCCAGGACATTCCCTGTGGTTTAAATGAGGGGGCTCAGGACCCAGGACTTCCTGCAGCCCTCACATAGACATGTAATATGAGCAGGCTGGCCCTTGGAGTTTACCGCTAAATGGAGATAAGAAGCAATTGTCTGAGGCAAGCATGGGCCTTTGAAAACAGATTAAAATGAAGTTTTATGATTAAGACGATTGAACGCACGAGCAATCCAGAGACTGAAGTTGAGGAGAGTGTGGAGCATCCTCACAGCTGGCATTTCCCGAGCCCTCACTGTGTGAGGGCTTAGTTATTCTACTAAGTGCTGGTCTGTATTAAACCACAGTCATCCCTCAGTGTCCAAGGGGCTTGGTTCCAGGACCCACTGTGAAAACCAGAATCCACAGATGCTTGCATGCCATAGGTGGCCTTCTGTATTCATGGTTCTGCATCTGTGTATTTAGCCAACCATGGATTACGTAGTACTGCAGTGCATATTCCGTGGACAGAATCTGCCTGTTAGTGGACCTGCATGGTTCGAACCCGACCCTGTTGTTCAGGGTCACCTGTATTTAAGCTCCTGTAGTCTGGAAGGTAGGAACTATTACCATCCTGTTACCATCCCATTTTACAAATGTGAGAAAGGCATGGAGAAGGCAAGGTGTTTGCCTGAGGCCTTGCTTCTTATAAATGGCAGAGCCTGAGGATGAATTCAGGTGCTTCCAACTCTAGAGTGCTGCTGCTTAGAGGGGTTTTGTGGGAAGAGGTGAAAATTTTAGCAGGGCTAGGTGGCAAGGGCAGGAGAGAGCATTCCAGTGAGGATGGGAACCCTGGGAGCGGCTCCAGGCTAGCATGTGGGCATATGTGGACAATGCCCAGACTGGCTGGGGTGTATAGGACCAAGTGATAGAATACTTTGGGCTGAAGGTGGACATGGGACCCACGCAGAAAAGATTGCCTCCCTCCAGTGCCCAGAGAGCTGGCTGTGGTGTAGCTGGGGTCAGTGCAGGGTGGGGAGGAGCATCGTGGGCTGTCACTTCATCCTTGTAAAAAGGCAGAAGTGAGGCTGCCCCACTGAAGTTTTGGTGGCTCCGTATCAGTCAACTTGTGACTTGCAGCTTGAACTGAATTTGCACCCTGAGGTTTTATGTATGCTCAGTTGCTCAGTCCTGTCCAACTCTTTGTGGCCCCATGGACTGTAACCCACCAGGCTCCTCTGTCTATGGGATTTTCCAGGCAAGAATACTGGAGTGGGTTACAATTTCCTTCTTTATACTGATGTTTTTAGAAAAACCATTCCTGAGGCTCCCATATGGTCCATGCAGAGTACCAGGAGTGATGAGAAGTATCAATATATCTCTTCCTTGATTTCAAATTTTGAAACATGAATGAACCTATTCTCCTCCTTCACTGCTTTTGGGCTGGCAGTGGAATTTCCTGTTAAAGGCAGTGGGCAAGCTCAGAGAGGTGCTTTAGTGGGATCATGGGGGCGGGATCTCAGAAATTTTCCAATTTTAAATCACATCAGATGTGTGTCAGCATACCTGTGTTTTTGCCATGTTAGTTCAGACATTTCTGAATCAGTACTTCTCAGACTTTTTTCCATTATTGCCTGCTTCCAAGGAAATTTTAATCCCACAGATATACTATATATCTCTTTCTATACTTGGAGGTGAAGTTACTTACACTGAAATTGCATGCTCAGTAATTCTAGCTTGTCCAGAGAGAAGCCCATCAAAGAGTAGAGGAATTATAAAGTGGTGGATGAGAGCTGCACCCACGTGTGGTCCATATGTGTTTCCTCATGACCCTAGTGGAATAACTTAACCACTGAGAGTCTTAGTTTCCTAACTGGTTAAATAGGAATAACAACTGTGCTTGGCTAATAGGGCAGCTGGGGTCTGATGAGCTGTTGCAGGTTCATGCTTAGCACAGAGCCTGTCCTCACGAGGGTCTCAGTGGTTTTTGTATCTTTCTTCAACGCAGATCGATCTTGCCATTGATGGTGCTGATGAAGTCGATGCTGACCTCAACCTCATCAAGGGTGGTGGGTGAGTTGTGGGGCCTTTTTTTTGCCAAGTATCTGCCAGTTAATCCTTAGCAAAGCCAAGTGGAATGCAGGATAAGCACAGTGCCTCTGTGATACACACGAGTTTGTCTTTCTTCTCGGATGTTGATAGCATAAGACTGTAGAGCCAGCTGGGCATTTTTGGTTGTTAGTAGCAGTCCGGTGACAGGGACCCAAGCTTGGTCAATGAAATGATTCATCTTAATGGGTTCTCTGTCTGCTGCCTTCTACTGATTCCAACTTTAAAAATTGTATAGCCAAAAAAAAAAAAAAAATTGCACAGCCTAAAGCAAACACATTACTGGGACTAGATTACTAGGTCTGTGGGCTCTGAGCAGGGAACGATGTGTGTATTCGTTCCTTTGGGAAACATTTATTAGGTGTTTCTTGAGTGTTAATTTTGGGGAGTTAGGAAGTGGTGGGTTGAAGAAGGTGAAGTCCTTGTCTCCTTGTTCTTATAATCAACCAGACTCTGCAGTGACACAAAATGGGCTTAAAGTCTCACTGTGCTCTCTCTGCTTCATAACTCTGGCTGTCAAATGGCAGAGAGGGCAGGTTGTTCAAAGCTTGTCCTTAATCCTCCCCTTCATGCCACAGCCACATGACCTCCCCCAGGCACTGTGCTCCCTGGCAGATGCATCTTAGTTGGGTTATGCCTGTGGCCCCACTGGGAACCTTTTCTCCCAGACACAGACTCCTGTTTCCATAGTCCATTTACTGGAAGCAGCAGGTCTTAAGCCCAGGTGCCATAACAATAGTCTTAGACGTGGTGACTTCAAGGGAAAAATTTGTTTGTCACAGTTCTGAAGCCCTGGGCTTGCAGATGGCTGCCTTCCCAGTGTAGCCTCCTGTGGTGGAGGGAGAGAGAGTAAGAGCTTTTTGGTATCATCTTAGAAGGACACCCATCCTAATCAGCAGAGGTTCAGTAACCTCATTGAACCACAGTTACTTCCTTAGAGACCTCTTCTTTCACATACAGTCACATTAGGGGTTAGGCCTTCAACAGATGAATTTGGGGGGCCTGAGGGCAGGGAGACACAATTTAGTCTGTTGCACAGTGTGATAGAGTTAGGGGGGCTGTTCTTTTAAGAATTAAAAATTAAATTTCTAAGTGTCAGAACTGAATGGATTTTGGTTTCCTGTATCTGATTTTAGTTCCCAAATTCAGGTTTTGTCTACTTAGCCCCATGTTTGTTCCTTTGCTTCTTCCCCATTCCCCAGAGGCTGCCTGACCCAGGAGAAGATTGTGGCCGGCAATGCCAGTCGCTTCATCGTGATTGCCGATTTCAGGTACGATGTTCAGTGTTTCTGAACTGTCTACTGAGGAGGTGCCTCAGACGCCAGCCCACATTTTATGGAGGAGAAAACAGAACTGGAGGGAGGGGCGCTCCTCCTTCCTGTGACTCAGGAGAGTGCCTTGGACAATTATGTTCTGCTTTGTGATGAAGGAAGATACTGCTCTTTCTTATGTCCGCTGGAAGGAGGAAACAGATGTCACACTCGTTAACAGAGCATGTCCTTATTGATCACTCATTCACTCGTTTCGCTCTCTGCAAGGAGTCTCGGAGGAAGCAGGTCAAGCCTGCCTTGGGCAGTGACCCAGCACC
Organism: Cervus canadensis; assembly: GCF_019320065.1. Taxonomy (NCBI): domain Eukaryota; kingdom Metazoa; phylum Chordata; class Mammalia; order Artiodactyla; family Cervidae; genus Cervus; species Cervus canadensis. Next base: position 46,293,076 of record NC_057390.1, read on the forward strand.
CCTGCTTCCCCTGTGTCACTTGTGATTGTGTAGTGGACAGTCTTTGACCAGGCTGTCAGAGTCTACTAGAAGGCACTTGTGCTCAGCATGTTAATTTAAAAAAAATATTACAGCTGTAGGAAGAGCATAAATGATTATGTTCCTCACACCTGTTTAACTACAAGCCGATCATATCCAGGTTTTAACATTGTTGTCATATTTACTGCACATAGTTTTTTTTAAAACAGTCAAACTCAGCCAGTCCGTTTGAAGCCTGTACACTTGGCCCTGCTCGCTTCCCTTGACCTCTCACCTCGTTAGTGACTCTGTGCCTGAATTTGGCGTGTCTACACCGTTGAGCTTATTGACATCTGTTATACTTCTGACTCTTTTCTTTCCAGGAAAGATTCAAAGAACCTCGGGGATCAGTGGCACAAGGGCATCCCCATTGAGGTCATCCCTATGGCCTATGTCCCAGTGAGCCGAACTGTGACCCAGAAGTTTGGGGGCGCAATTGAACTTCGCATGGCCGTCAACAAGGCAGTGAGTGGCTGGGTTTCTGGAAGGTGTCCCTGGCTCTCAGGGCCTGTCCTCCTGCTTCCGTTAGGTCTTCTGTACCCAGACTGGGCAGGTGGCTTCTGTTCATTATTTATTTATTGGCTGCACTGTGTCTTCATTGCTGCACAAGGGCTTTCTCTAGTTTTGGTGAGTCAGGGCTCTCTGGAAGTGTGGGCTTCTCATTGTGGTGACTTCTCTTGTTGCAGAGCACAGGCTCCAGTGTGGGCTTCAGTAGTTGCAGCACTGAGGCTCAGTAGTTGTGGCACAAGGGCTTAGTTGCCCTGTGGCGTGTGGAATCTTTGCAGACCAGGGATAGAACCCTTGTCCCCTGCATTGGCAGGAAGATTCTTAATCCACTATGCCACCACGGAAGTTCTCTGTTTATTTTTAATCAGCCTATTGGCTTATTTTCAGAGCACTGGCTTTATCAGTTTCCATATTCAAACTCATGTAGACAAGACTATACTTAACACACGATATATTCCCTGTACAAAGGGCATGTTTTCTGTCCCTTGGAATCTGATGCTCCTCAGGTGATCTGATCTTTGTACCTGGATCTCTCTAACAGCTGCTAAAAGTGGGTTTTGGGAGTCCCTCCTGGGATAGAGAGTTATTCAGGTTTTGTGGTATAATTTTCTTTTTTCCTCTTTTCTCATCCTATGGTTAAATGAAGTAGAGTTCCTTGGGGGATGTAAGCTCCTCCCCAGGAATACACTCCAGATACTTAGTCCAAATGCACTTCAGCTTCTAAAGTGGGTTGAACAGAACTTTTTTTCTTACACTTAATTAAAAAGCAGTAGTAATACTTCAAAAACTAACTATAGTTGCAGACAGAACTATATATAAAAAGTTTGAAACATACAGGAGAGAAAGCAACTTATCTGTAACTCTTCCCTGATGAACTTTTATTTTATTTTAATGTGTTTTCTTCCTGGTGTTTTGTGACTTTTTAAAAAAAACCATAGTCTTAATCATAGTCGTTGCCCTGAGCTCCGTCTGTACCGAGCTCCGACTCTGGCTTCCTGAGTAGCTGAGGATTCAAGAGGAGATTGCAGGGTTCTCTCTCAGAGCTGGGGTTCCTCCACGCAAGAGCCCAGCATCTTGCCTTTGGGTGTTCTTACTGGGCTCCCACTCCTCCATTTTGCAGAGCAGTCTTTGTGTTCTGGCAACATTTGTGGTCCTATATGCTCTCTAGTGCCCAAAGCTGCTATGGAATTCTGGGTTAATTAACTAAAAGTGCCCCCAGCCCCTGTGACCCCAGGACCCCTCACTGCTCCATCTTTTCGCTGGGTCTGCCTGATCTGGGGGGAATGTTGTCTTTCGTTGCATCACTGATGGTTCTCAGTGTGAAGCTCTGGGAGCACTGAGCCGTGTCGGTTGCCTGTTCTCTTGCTGTAGTTTTTCACTCTAATGATGGCTAAGCATCACTGTGCCCTCACTGTGGTAAATGCTTACCCATGTGGTTTACGCATAAGCTGCCGAAGGAGGTAGGTTTCATTATCCCTTCCTTGCCATAGAGGAATCTGAGGCTCACAGAGGAAAATGGCTCCTGTGAGATGTCTGCCTCGGTGGCTTCAGGACTGCTGCTCATTACTGCTTCATAGCACTGCCTTCTAGTAATAGAAAGCATGAGGTGGGAGTACTGGTTGGAGCAGGTTGCTTAAGATACTTGTCCTTGGTTATCACCTCCAGTCTCCTGTCCCCTCTGTCTGTCTGAATCTACATCACCTCCTCAGTGTGGACAATTATCTTCTAGGGTCCTGTGGTGACAGATAATGGGAACTTTATCCTGGACTGGAAGTTTGACCGGGTCCACAAATGGAGTGAAGTGAACACAGCCATCAAAATGATCCCAGGTAACATATATTCTTGAGTGTAGACACCCAGGTTCTTCATAGCTGTCCCCTGCCTCTGGCCATGGGAGGCACAATGGCTGTGGCTTTGAGACTTGGGTGGGAAGAATTTGCTTTATAACACGTTTGGAATTTCTAACTTCACGCCTTTGCCTTTTCCTCCTGAAAACAGTTACTGCTCACCTAGGAGCTTTGTTAGTTGGCATTTCACAACCTGTTTCAATTGGCAGGCATGGGAGTGTCAGGGGGCTTGCCTTGAAATAAACCCACCCTCTCTGCAAAGAGCTTGACTGCCACCTCTTTGATTCTGGCCTGTTCTCTGGAGAAGAATGACTCACTTCACCCACGCTCATTAGATTCCTACCGTGGGCGAGGTGATGTGCCATGTGTTACAGGGAGTTCTTCTGCCAGATCACTTGATAATCTGGAAGAATTAGCCCCAGTGATAATGCAAATGCAGAGGACCCTGTAGGAAACCGCCCACCAGTGAGGGCGCTGTTCCTCTGAGGGAGGATTACTTGCAGTGCCCACTAGGGGGCTCTGGTGCACCTGCTCAGACCTTTTGAGCAGGTCTAATTGAGACTGAGATGTCCTTTGTGAGCAGATTTCTCCCATACTTTGGTCTCCACCTCAGTCAGCGGAAGCCACATCCTAGAGAAGTTCAGAGCTTCATTAGGAACTTAAAGTGAAGACAGTGTAAACAGAGAAGCTAGATGCTGAATTATTTAGCGCAGTGCCTCCAGGGTCATCCATGTGGTTTGTTCTCTCCTCTTTTTCTCTTCCTCTTTGGTCTGTTGTAATACATGGTGCTGGACCTGGGTCAAGGGGGGAGAGGAGGGCAAGTTTGCCTGTCTCTCTCTGTCACCCTGCCTGTGTCCCATGCACGTCCATTTGTGTGAGGACACCTAGAGGGCAGCAGAACTGGCCCCTGGCTGCCCACAGCCTTGGGTGTTCCACTGCTACACCCGGAGCAGAGAAGGGCCAAAGCCAGCGGGGTGCTTTCCCCCTTGTTCACACCAAGCCACCTCTCCCCTTTCCACTAATCTGGGGATGGGTGTAGGAATGGGTTAGTCACTCCCAGCATCCCAGTAACCTGAAGAGAGGTGGCTCTTGAGATCAGACCTTTGACAGCTGCCCTGCATCTGTACTCTTAAATCGTTGAAGTCTTTTCCGAACTCAGTTTGGCCTTCTCTTGAATCAGGTGGAAGCTGTCACCTTATATTGGGTTGGCCCAAAAGTTTGTTCAGCTTTTTCCTTGAAATGTTATGGAAAAACTCTAAGGAACTTTTGACTCAGTAGAATTTTTGAGAAGCCTGGGTCTTGAGTGGCCACTGGGCATGTCTTTGGGATGCCCCTGTCGTGTAGGTGCAGTGCTGGTAGATGATTTTATTTATGTATGGGGGGCTGTCTGAAAATTTTTTTATCCTTTTGAATTTACATACTTCAAAATGTTAAGAATAAACAGTGAAAAGTCTCTGTCTTCCACCCCTCCACTTTCCCCTTGTCTGAAGACAGCCAGTGCTTCCAGAGTTGTGTGCCCTTGTGTGTGTGTGTGTGTGTGTGTGTGTGTGTGTGTGTGTGTGTCCTTCTTGAGTTGATCTTGCATAAACACAAGTCAACTCCCCCACCCCGATCTCTTTGTTTACACAATTGACAGCATACTTGGCACATGTTTTGCTTCCTGTTTTTTCTCTGTCTTCCTATTTTCCTGTTTTTTCCCCACTTTGAAGGTTATTATATAATGGTTCACAAAAGAACTTCCTCATTCTTTTTTTTCCCCTTAATAATAATATGGCATTCCATCTTGTGACTCTCACGTGATTTATTTAGGCAGGTCCGCGTGAGCAGATTTTCGTTTCCAATCCTTTCTCAGAAGGGGATTACCAGTTGAAAGAATAAGTGTATCTGATTTTGCCAGATAGTGCGGAATTGCCTTCCACGGATGGCGTTAGTTTACCTTCTGCTCAAAGTGCATGCCAGTGTGCTTCCCTACACACTGGGTCCGTCAGTACTTGAACAGTATTATCTCACTGGAGTATGTGTGTATATGAACTATTTTCAGTAAAGGTTGCTAACAGTTGTAATTAATTTACACTGTTGAATAGTAGACCATCATTTTTGTGTGTGGAAAAATGTCTGTATCCATTCCACTCTTTTGGGCATTTGGGTGTTTCTAGTTTTTAGCTGTTGGGCACATTCTCTTACATATCTTGTGAGGATCATATATATATACCTGATATATACTGAGGAGTAGAGTTGCTGGATCATCAGGTATGAATATGTTCAGCTTTAGAAGATACACTGAGAAACATTTTCCAACATGATTTTTTGCCAATTTACTTCTATAGTCAATGTGTGGGAGTGTCTTTACATTCCAATCAAATTTTATTATACTCATCCTGTTGAGTGTGTAGTGGTGTCTTGATTTGCATTCTCTCTCTTTTTTTAAATGTACCCTTTATTTTATTCTTTTTATTTTTTTTTTCCAATTTTTTTGCCACACCTTGCAGCGTATGGGACCTTAGTTCCTTGACTAGGGACAGAACCCATGTTCCCTGCATTGGCGGAGCAGAGTCTTAACCATTGGGCTGCTGGGGAAGTCCCTGCATTCTCTATTGACTAGTTTGAGCACTGTTTTCTATGTTTATTGGCCGTTTTGAAGAACCTCTTTTGTGAAGTATCTCTTAAGTCTTTTGCCCATTTTTCCACTAGATTGTCTGTTGTCTTACTGATCTGGAGAGTTTATTCATTTTGACATAGTATATGCATTGCAAATATCTTTCAGCCCTTTGTGGGAAAAGCTTTTAAGGCTGATGGTGTGATTGAGGATCACTGGGAATGGGAGCACTTAGAGTCATGGTGGAGGGCCTCTCTAAGAAGATCACTGGTCCAGATAAAGGCAACCGCGTGAGCAAAAGCCCTGAGGCAGGAAAAATCTTGCACATTTGAGTACAGAGAGAAATCTAGGATCCCAGAGGGGGAGAGATTGCAAAAGGAAATAAAAATAACCAGAATGTGTTTTCATCACCATGCAGGAGGGAAGTCTTTAGATGTATCATTTGTCTGGTGCTGTTGATGGTGGTCACTTCTATGGACCCAGTGATCCTGGTTTTCTTACTGCCTTGGGAGGCTGAAACTTAACACTTCCTTCTGCCCTTCGTCCCACAGGCGTGGTGGACACCGGGCTGTTCATCAACATGGCGGAGAGAGTCTACTTTGGGATGCAGGACGGCTCGGTGAACATGAGGGAGAAGCCATTCTGAATGGGTCCTCCAGGAGCGGAGTGTGTTCCTCTTGCATCCCCAGCCCACCGCCAAGGTGGCCACGCCTCTCTGAGCCTTTGCCTTAATGTATCTGCCAGGGGGACAGCTTGGCAGGGTGAGGGGTTGAGGGTTAAATCTAGTCTTCTGAAGTATTGTTATTAAATGTCTTTTTAAAAAGAGAGATATAAACATATATATATATTTTTACTATTAAAAATGCTCAGTTTTTTTTTTAATAAAGTGGAACTTGATTTCATGTTTTATATGAAACATTTACCAAAAAAAAAAAAAAGGACTGTCTTTTAAACTTTTAACTTGAGCCTGCTGGTTAAGCTTCTGAATATTGGGTTTGCTGAGGAATATAAGTCAAACTTTTCTTCAGACTGGTGAAATGAAGGGCACAGCCAGCAGCGATTCCCTGATGCCTTACTGGAAACATGGAATTCGTTTACTTTTCTACCACACTGTTTTGTTTTTTAGTTTTTGTTGCAATTACGCACAATACGTAGTTCTGTGTTCTAAGAGGTGAACTATAAAAAATATAAAAGTCTGGCAAGTATAGGGTGTGGTGTGTGATGACTCAGAATATGTAAACTACCAGAGGGAGGATGTGGGAGTTCTTCAGCTGAGGTCATGGGTTCATTCAGACCATTTGTGTTGAAGCCATTGAATAGAAATACTTGCCAGAACTGCCAAAGCACTGCTGTGAAGCACCTTTCAATGACTGTCCTTTTGTTGTGAATATTTTTTTTGTTCCTTTATTGTTCCTTTGCATGGTTTGGCATCAGAAGTTGTTACCTCTTTATATTGTTTGAAGGTTGAAATAAAACAGTATGGTGCCATTTTGGCTCTTTGTCTTTGTTACAGAATTTGTGTCAGTTTTACAGTAAAATAGGAATCGGTTTTGCTCAGTTAATTTACATTGGATCTTTGATCAAGGGTGGAATCCACTCAAATCTTGAGCCAAAGAGTAGATAAATATTTCCTTTATTTCTGAGAGAGCTTGATAGCAGCTTTATTTCATATAACTTTTGTCAAACAAGACATCGATTTTCTTATGGAGACTAACACAGCTGAACAAAAGTCACAGATTATCCCCAAGTTTTATGCTAGTCAGACCCCCAGTCATGGAAGCTGACAAGCAGTAAAATGGGTCACCTGACTTTCCTGTATTCTCCCAGTGTGTAATCTTCACAGTGTGCCCAGTGAGCAGTGAACCATCCAGAAAGCTTCACAGATGGCAATAGAAAGGCCGTGATCAACTCAGTGATGATTCTAGATGGGACTCATGAATCCATCCTGCTGTAAAGGTGTTTGTGTTGAGAGCCCTAATCCCCCAGTGCTGACTTCGCACAATCCTCAGACGGTCATGTCACTCGCCTTGCCCTCTGTTTTGAAGCTTGGATTATAGCTACCAAACCTAGAGGCGTCAGAATTCCTGCTAAATCAAGTTTCAGGATCAAAGTCAGTCAATCAGGACTGAGCATTGAAGAGACTTTTCCTTGCTGAATTCCTGCTCTTCTTTTTCGCTCTCAAGGTGCTCTTTAAAAATAGTTGGCTCACACATTGTTGGGAAACCTGCTGTTAGGAGTGCTTTATTTTTCTCCAAGACTATTTTGGTCTGGATGGTACATAGTTTTTACACAAACTGGGCACTAGGTCTTAGCTGAGAAAACTTGATAAAACTGCTTCTTGATATGATCCTTGAAAGCTCTTAGGTTAAATTCAGGGATAAATATAAGCAACAAAGTTAAAGTACGTTTCTGAAAAACACCTGCATGTTCCACAGCACAAGTAAATGCTCAGGTTTCATAGGCCTTCACACCTGTGAGCCCAGCAGTTCCCTTAAGTGTGAATGTGAGATTTTCCTTCTTTAAACACCTGCTGTGCTTCAGGAACACATACAGCAGTTTGTTCTAGAAGTAAATGTTGATTAAAGTTTCTTCAATAAAGTCATTAGTAAATATGGTCTTGTTGGATGGATCCCATTTGCAGGCTTGTGGTCAGTCCCAGGGGCACAGGACAAGCTGCAAACCTGGTGTTTAGGAAAGGTTTATATCCAAATTAAGCTGCCGCATATCTGGAAGGCATCAAAGGGGAGGAAAAAAATCACTTGAATTTGAATCTATTCAATTTTGATTTCAGCTGAGAAGTTTTTTTAAGTTTTATTAATTTTTGGTTGTCTTGGGTCTTCGTTGCTGTGTGGGCTTCTCATTGCGCTGGCTTCTCTGTAGCGGAACTTGGACTGTGGAGCACAGGCTCAGTAGTTGTGACAGAGCTGAGTTGCTCTGCGGCGTGTGGGATCTTCCCTGACCAGGGATCGAACCTCTGTCTCTGCATTGGCAGGCCGACTCTTTTACCACCGAGCCACCAGGGAGGCCCCAGCGCTCGAGTTTTGATATTCTTCAATCATCAAGCCTTTGCCGAGTCCCCGTCATGTGCCAGTTCTTAGTGGGGACTAGTAGAGGGTAGAGAGCAGAGAACAGTAAGACACCTCCTGGGCTCCAGATGTTTCCAGCCTTTTGGGTGAGACGGAGTGACAGGAATTGTCAGTTCAGTAGGGAAGAGGGGCTGTGAGGTGGGAAACGTTACCAAGTGACTGGTGACCGAGCCCTACCCATCATCACTTAACTGTGTGCAGGTTGTGTACCGGGCCTTTAGTCTGTTATCTCACAGGAGTTTGATGGTGTCTATTGTGGAGCCTGTGGGAAACAGGCTCAGTTTAAGTAACTTTTTCAGGTCAGACACTGAAAAACAGGACAGACTTTTCTGGCTCATCATTCCAGCTGGTTGTAGGACTCTGAAGAGTTTGCATTCTTTAGTGCTGTGTCCACCATTTGTAACTTGAATCGCAAGTAATTTGTAATTTTTAAAGTACTGAAGTTAGTGAACGGGTTTATTGTATATGTGTGTAGGCTCATGGGTAATCCTATAATATTAATAAATTTCTCTTTTCTAATGAGCTTTCTTTTAGTGGGAGAAAGGAACAGAACATTGCACAATCTAGGACTGGCCGTGGGAAGGCCCTCTGCAGGAGTCAGCCTTTGGCTGCCACCGATTTTCTCCCCTGCTGTGCCTATTTCCTGTCTCTGGTTTCCAGGATACAGGCACAGTGGCAACCATTGGCATTGCTAGCCTGGGAAGGATGTTCATGGCTAAGGGTTGTTAGTGCCCTGTAGTCAAAGACCCTTCAGAACACATAACTAAACAAAGTTGATTTTATTTGTTTTTTTTATTTTTTATTTATTTTTCTTTTTGATGGTGCTGAGTCTTTGTTGCTGTTCAGGCTTTTCTCAAGTTGTGATGAACGGGAACTGCTCTCCAGTTGCGGTCCTCAGGCTTCTCATTGCGGTGACTTCTCTTGATGTGGAGCACCAGCTCTGGGGCAAGAGGGCTTCAGTAGTCGTGGCTTCTGGGCTCTAAAGCACAGGCTCAGAAGTTGTGGTACACAGGCTTAGTTGCTTTGCAGCATGTGGAATCTTCCCGGACCAGTGATCAAACCTGTGTCTCCTGCATTGGCCTGCAGATTCTTTACCACTGAGCCGCCAGGCAAACCCCAAACTTGGTTTGACTGATTCATTGAATGAAGGAAGTCACATGCCATGGGGAGTCTCAGCCCAAGGTCTTTAGGACTTTAGAGGACTTAGGTGTCTATCTGGGACTTTGGGGATGGCTTTGTTCTGGATTGGATGTCATCAAGAAGCAGGAGAATTCTGTGACCCAGCATCCTAATTTTCACTGAGAAAGTAAGGCTGTAAAGCTGGGATTGTAAAGAAGCAGCAGTCACTCAACAGCCAGGGAAGGGAGGTGTCTGGTCCTATTTGTGGTTTGGATGATGTTCATGTTTTGTCTGTTTTATGGAGACAAAATGATCATAGAGTCATCTGGTGTTTGTATCACCATCACACAGCAGCCATGAAATTAAAAGACGCTCCTTGGAACGGAAGCTGTGACAAACCTTGACAGCATATTAAAAAGCAGAGACCCAGACATCACTTTGTCTACAAAGATTCATATAGTCAAGGTTAGGGTTGCATGTGTGTGCTCAGTTGTGTCCGACTCTTTGTGACCCTATGGACAAGCTCACCAGGCTCCTCTGTCCATGGGATTTCCCAGGTAAGAATACTGGACTGGGTTGCCATTTTCTTCTCTAGGGAATCTTCCTGACCCAGAGATCAAACCTGAGTCTTCTGCATTTCCTGCATTGCAAGTGGATTCTTTACCTCTTGAGCCATTGGTTTTTCTAGTAGTCATGTACTGGACCAGATGTGAGAACTGGACCATAAGGAAGGCTGAGTACAGAAGAATTGATGCTTTCAAATTGTTCCGGAGAAGACTCTTAAGAGTCCCTTGGACTGAAAGGAGATCAAGCCAGTCACTCCTGAAGTTAATGAACCCTGAATATTCATTGGAAAGACTGATGCTGAAGGTGAAGCTCCAATACTTTGGCCACCTGATGCGAAGAGTCAACTCATTGGACAAGACCCTGATTCTGGGAAAGACTGAGGGCAAGAGGAGAAGGGGGCAACAGAGGATGAAATGGTTGGATGGCATTATTGACTCGACCTGAGTATGAGTAAATTCTGGAAAATAGTGAAGGACAGGGAAGCCTGGCATGCTGCAATTCTATGGGGTCACGAAGAGTTGGATACAGCTTAGCAACTGAACAAAAATAACACAGAGTGCCCCTTTCTGGTGATGGTCTGTGAGATTGTTTATTATCCATAGGAGAGCACAGTAGTCTCGCCGTGGGTGCCAGGCTAGCTTGTAGCAACACCAAAGTTGGGCTATGGAGCCAGGCCAGTTTCTGGCTGTCATTTCTCTTTCTCAGAATCTCTGACCCCAGGAACTGGAGGCCTGAGTGTTCTATGATCTACTCTTTCCTTTCCTTTGATTAACAGGCACTGAGCGCTTTCTGTATGCTGGGCACCGGGGGTGGCAGAGTCAGGCCACAGATAGCCTATGCTGTGACTCTGGCCTTCAAATGCTTCACTGGTGCCATATAGTTGGCTTATTTCCTGTCTTACCTAGAAGCTGATGCAGCCACATTTAGAATTGCATCAATCTTCACTCTCCACTAACCCAGTAATCAGATGATGTTTTTGAGAGAGGTTTAGTGCCTTTGCTTTTTTAGTAACCAGGTTTTTAGCGCAGGACAGCAAAACACCCCAATATAGTCTTGCATTCAACTGTGCCCTAGTGGACCTCTGCGGATAAACATCTGTAACGAAGCTCTGAGAAGGAAGGAAATGTGATGATTAATATGGGTCTTGGGGTGGGGTGGAATCCAAAGGGGAAGGGAAAGTTCACCCCAGTGTTCTGTGCACCATGCAGGTTATGCTAGTAGTAAAGAACCCACCTACCAATGTAGGAGACCTAAGAGACACGGGTTCGATCCCTGGTTCGGGAGGATCCCCTGGAGGAGAGCATGGCAACCCACTCCAGTGTTCTTGCCTGGAAAATCCTATGGATAGAGAAGCCTGGCGGGCTACAGTCTCTGGGGTTGCACAGAGTCAGACACAACTGAATCGACTAAGCATGCACGCACATTAGGCAGACTACTGATGAATAAAATAAATTGTGTTGGAACTCCATTCACTGAGAACATCTCTGCTTTAGCAGCAAGGTGGAAGAAGCAGTTTCTCCTGGGAAACGAAGCCCTGGCTACCTGCATCTCTGTTCGCCTCAGCATACTGGCCATGACACCCCCCAAATGTCTTCCTGATTACATAACTACACTGGAGGGAGTTCCCAGGCTCAAGGGTATTCCAACCTGAGTTGCAGGTAGAGTTGCACTCATCCTCATTTTATTTCAGAAGCTGTTCTTGGTGGAGTGTTGGGCCGATCTCCAGTCGGCCCAACTGAAACTGATGGTTTCAGTTCAGATCTGATCTGAGTTTAGCTCCACTTGGCCTCTGTTCCCAGGTCAGTGGTGTGCCTCGGGTTTCTTGGTGAACTTGTGAGAGGCAGCCACAAGGTGAGAGCCCATGGGGAGCTGGCAACCAAGGCTGCATAGCACCGCCCAATGGAACTGTGAGCCACATACCTAATTCAAGCATTCTAGAGGCTGTGCTGTAAAGGTTAAAAGACAAAATACCGAACAAATTAATTTTAATAGTTAACCCAACGGATCTAAAATATTACTATTCTGACTATATTCAAGCAATATTTTACATTTTTGGGGTACTAAGGCTTCATGTGTGTGCTAAGTTGCTTTATTTATGTCTGACTCTTTGTGACCCCATGGACTTTAACCCACCAGGCTCTTCTGGTCCTTAGGATTCTCCAGGCAAGGATACTGGAATGGGTTGCCATGCCCTTGTCCAAGGGATCTTTCTAACCCAGGGATCGCACCTGCATCTCCTGTGTTGGCAGGTGGGTTCTTTACCGCTAGCACCGACTGGGAAGCCCTAAGTCTTTTTTTGGTGGGGGGGGGAAGCCCTAAGTCTTTATAATACAGTGTGAATTGTATTTCAGTACGTCTTGTTTTGGACTAGGCATCTTCCAAGTACTCATTCGTCAGTGACCCAGGATTGGGGAACACAGTTCTAGAATTGAAGGGGAACTCTGGTGTTGTCCTTGTTCTGGCTTTTAAGATAATATTTATTTATGGCTGTGTCGGATCTTAGTTGCCATGTGCCGGCTTAGTTGCTCTGCAGCATGTGGGATCTTAGTTCCCGGACCAGGGATCGAACCCATGTCCCTCGCTTTGGAAGGTGGATTCTTAACCAGGGGACCACCAGGGACGTCCCTGTTCTGCTTTTTAAAGCCCCTTTGATTTTCTGGAGCCAGCCTGGCTTCTACTGTGGCCCTAGATGTTTCTTAACACCCACAGAAAATGGAATCAAATGGATGGCTTCCAAGGGGGTTCTCTTTAGTTGCCCTAATTTGAACTGAGAGCTTCTGTGTCTCAAGCAGATGGTCTCTCTGACCTTATAAGTGGCCTTAACTCCAGGAAAGAGAACCATTCTTTCAGCTCCTAAGTTAAATGATTATTTTAGCTGAAAGTGTTAGTCACTCAGTCGTGTCTGACTCTCTGAGATCCCATGGACTTAACCCACCAGGCTTCTCTGTCTATGGGATTCTCCAGGCAAGAATACTGGAGTGGGTTGTCATTCCCTTTTACAGGGGATCTTTCCAACCCAGGGATTGAACCTGGGTCTCCTGCATTGCAGGCAGATTCTTTTCTGAGCCACCAGGGAAGCCCTATTTTAGTTGAGGTACACTATTTTTTCTGAGAGAGGTTAAGTATGATTAGTAACCTTGATTTGGAATTCCATTCTTCTGGTTGCTAACTTTTGAACAAGTTTATTTCACCCATAAGCCTTGATTTCCTCAGTGTAAAATGGCTGCAAAAATGTTAGCTTTTCAGGTAATTTTGAGGATTAAATGAACTAATTCATGCCAAGTGCTTAGAGCAGTTATTGGCACATAAAATGCTAATCAATCTTATATTTTTATTTGACTGCTGTGGACTTCTAGAAAATAGAAGTTCCTTGGGTCTCAAAAAATGAAGAACTGTTGGGATGTGCAAAAAACCTTGCTGAAAATAATTTGGGGGGGGGCACTGGATGGGGAAACCATGTGAGTCATAGGTAAATGGGAGTTCCCTGCTGTCTGCTTTTGTATGATATTTTCTGTAATAAAAAAAATTTTTTTTAATGACTTGCCAACTTTTGTTCTGGAATTTCCTGAGAGAAAAAAAAAATTGTTACAGTAATTTTAGATACCCCTATGAAGTGCCATGTAGGATTATTGAGATGTGTGAGTATATGTGTGTACTCTGCCTGGGAAAGTCAGGGAAAGCCTTGTAGTGTAGGTGGTCATTTAGCTGTAACTTTAAAAAAATTATTTTTAATTCAAAAAATTTATTTATTCTTTTTTAATAAGAAGAATCAATATTGATCCATTTTACAAGAATGAATGAAAATTGAAAACATAATGCTAAATAAAAGACACAAGTTATCATACATTGTATGACTCCATTTATGTAAAATTCCAGATGAGGCAAATTTATAGAGACAAAAAGTGAATTCATGGTTGCCTAGGACTTGGGGTTGGGGGTGGGAGGCATTGGGGGGGAAACAGGGAGTGACTGCTAACAGACATGGACAAGGCAATGGCACCCCACTCCAGTACTCTTGCCTGGAAAATCCCAGGGACGGGGGAGCCTGGTGGGCTGCCATCTATGGGGTCGCATAGAGTCGGGCATGACTGAAGTGACTTAGCAGTAGCAGCCAACAGACACGGAGTTTCTCTTTGGGAAAAGTTTCTCAATATTTATTCTTTCTTATTCATACTATTGGATGAATATGCCACATTTTATTTATTCTTCAGTTGATGGACATTTGGGTTTTTCCCACTTTTTATGGCGAATGCTGCTCTTGATGCACAAGTCTCTGTGTGGATGTACGTGGTTTCATTATCTCCTCGTGTGTTTGTACTTCCTTTTTTTGATTTAAATAAATTTAAAAATATACTGTCCTAATTCTTCTGGTTTTTTGTTTGTTTGTTTGTTTCCTTTTTTACTGTTTATGTTTTAGTGACTTTCTAAGGTGGTTGCTCCAGCTGCTGAATCTTGAAGGAGGAGTAGAAGACCACCAGCAGGCAGGGGTGGGTGGGGAAGGAGACGTGGAGACAAGCATTCCATGGAGGGGAAACAACGTGCAAAGGCAAGGGTTAGTGAGGAACTGGTGGGTACAGGTAACCCTGAGGAGCTGTGACTGGGGGACAAGGTATGTGACTCTGAGGAGGAGTTGAGACAAGGAAAGGCAGGAACCACTTACTGAAGGACCATGTTCATCAGAGCAAAGGACTTTGGTCTGAATCCTGACGGTGGGGGTTTTGGGCAGTAGAGAGGTATGATCCACCATCGCTAGCTGCAGGGAGGAGGCTGGGATGAATCAGGCAGAGTGTGGGCCAGAGAAATCAGTTATAAGTCTATAGAAAAGGTTCAGAAATAAAGAGGGGAGGGTGTTGGCAACACTTCCGTACAGTGTTGCAAAAAAAAAAAAAACGATTGAGAAAGTTTATTTGAAGCCCCCCTTTTTTTTTTAAGTTAGTAGAATGTTCAGTTTCAGGACACAGCAAGTCTGGGTTGTGAAAGATGCTTGCTTCTACTGCTAGGAAACACTCTCTCATGTGGGTACTTTTTTTGAGTGCCACTAGTTACTCTAGGGGCAGGAACTTTGGCACTTTCTAAATCCAGTTAACCTTCAAAGTGTTTCCATTAGAATAATCCATTGTTTAGGAATCTCACACACACAGTGAGATATAAAGTGAATTTTGGGGGAGGAGGCACACTGACCAGTGTCTGTCCAGTGAGATCCATATACAAAAGGCAGGTATGCAGAGGCAGATAAAAGGCAGGTATTGAGTTTAACAGATTTTTTTTTCCTTCTCCTGCATCTGAGCCCCCTAGTTCTATCTGGGGAATTCCTCACTGTGGGAACTTGCTGTGAGGCATGTCTTTCTGCTACACCTGAAGCGTCCTTTCTCCCTGCTCCCTGGCTCCCAGCGTGTGGACCTAGACTTGATCAACAGGCTGTTTCTGCCCAGGATGTGAACCTTAAGGGAACATCTCAAGTTATCTATTGTGTAGTAAACCACCTCATTGGAGAAGGCAATGGCAACCCACTCCAGTACTCTTACCTGGAAAATCCCATGGATGGAGGAGCCTGGTAGGCTGCAGTCCATGGGGTCGCTATGAGTCGGACACGACTGAGCAACTTCACTTTCACTTTTTACTTTCACACATTGGAGAAGGAAATGGCAACCCACTCCAGTATTCTTGCCTGAAGAATCCCAGGGATGGGGGAGTCTGGCAGGCTGCCGTCTATGGGGGTTGCACAGAGCTGGACATGACTGAAGCGACTTAGCAGCAGCAGCAGCAGCAAACCACCTCATAATGGAGCACTTTAAGACCACTACCAGCATTCATTGGCTCACAGTCCTGCAAGTTGAGCAGAGCTTGCTGGGAATGGCTCGGCACCATCACGTATGACAGTGTGTGACTTCAACTTGGCAAACGTGGCAGAGGTTGGCATGTCTGGGGCTTACCTGGGCCTCTCACTCTCTGTGGGCCATCTTGGGCTTCCTAACAGCATGACGGCTGGATTCTAAGAAGGAGCATTTCTGTGAAAGCTAGAAGGCTTTCTCAGACACTGTACAATATCTCTTTCACTCATATTACTCAAAGCAAATGAAAATGCCAGACCAGACTCACAGAGATGGAGAAATACATACCATGTTCGTGCTGGTGGTAGCATTCAACATTCAGTGGTGGGTGGTGGCAAGGCCAGGAACGACATTAAGGGTAGCAACCACAATACAGCACCTTTTTAGATCAGTTTAGGATTAGATCTTGGCCATATTTTACTGTTAGCAGTTATCCTTGGTTCTATTTTCAATATGGACATTTTTTAAAGTCTTTGTTAAATTTTGTTACAATATTTCTTCTGCTACATGTTTTGGTATTTTGGCCGTGAGAAATGTGGGATCTTCGCTCCCTGACCAGAGATCAAACCTGCACCCCCAGTGTTAGAAGGTGGGGTCTTAACCACTGGACCACCAGTGACGTACTATTATCTAAACCTAACTTTCCAGCCTCGAGATCCATTTTGGAGATGTATTGTATCCTTTAGATAAATCCCATTTCTGCCTAATTTAGCCAGAACCAATTTCTGTTGTTTGCATCTAAGAACCTTGACTGATACCTCAGTCAATAAGAGAATCATTACGGACTGTACAGTAAAATGGTAAAGTAGATAATTTACAAAAGAGAAAATGCACGTGGCTAGTGAACACCAGAAAAAGTTCTACTTCACTAACAATGAAAACAAAACACACCAAAATTAAAACAATAGCTAGCAGATGCCTTTTTTTTTTTTTTTGGTCTATAAAATTAGCAAATAATGTAATCAATGTTGTAGAGGGCAAGGTGAGACAAACTGTATTTAGACTTCTGGTAGGATTGTATGTTGGTCTAATCTTTCTGGGGATTTAGAGGCAATACTTACCAAGAATCTTCAATTGAATCAATCTTTTCCAGTTACATTCAGGAATCTAGTCTGATCAAGTACTTAGAAATGTAGATAAGGGGCACCTCTCTGGTGGTCCAGTGGTTAAGAGTCCACCTTGGAATGCAGGGGACTCTAGTTTGATTCCTGGTTGGGGAACTAAGACCCCCCCGGCTGAGGGGCAACTAGACTTGCACGCCACGACTACTGAGCTGGCTTGCCATAACTAGAGAATCCTCATACCACAACGGAAGGTCCCCACGTGATGTAAGAAAGATCCTGCATTCCACAACTAAGAGGTCACCTGATGCAACCAAAAAAACCAAAAACCAACAGCCCTCCCCCCCAAAAAAACCCAGTTCTGAATGTTGAGGAAAAAAGCAATGTAGATAAAAATTTATTTACAACGATGCTCATACCAATGTTATAATCGAGCAAACATTACAAATTTGAAAAATACAAATCCACTAAGGTGTGATGTCATGAGACATTATGCAGCCATTAAGAAAGATTTTTAAAGAACAAAGGATACTGAAAAACCTTTATAGAATAATACTGAGTGATAAATTAACCAAGAAATATAGGTGTGAGTGACATATGTCAGTCCTAGTCAGGAAAGTAAAGGGCATTTTCCTGCCACTCTAGGCATTTCAAACAAAGGGAATTTATTATGGGAAATGATTCACAGGAAATGGAAGGGTAGAGAAGCAATCCTTGTGTTGAATCGACCCAGAGATGAGTGACAGCCACAAGCCACTGCACTCCCAGGGCAGGAAAAGGTGGCGTCATCAGAACCCAGAAACTGGGCACTTGGTGGAAGCTAGGACCACTAGGGAGATGTAGCCACTGCTGGAAAATTCCTCCCCAAAGCAGAGGGGAACTAACGCTTTGGTTTAAGCCTTCTTCCCACCCTAACCTTTTGCCAGAGCCTCCCATCAGCCGACTAACCAATGGTGCCAAGGGCAGAAATGCATCTTCGAGTAGGTGGAGCATGATCTTGACCAATTGAAAATTATGCATATTAAATAGTATTGAAAGTAATAGTTATTTTGCTGATGGGATCATATGTGAGTTTTATTTTCATGTGTTTTTTTTTTTTGCCATGCTGTGTGGCTTGTAGGATTAACTCCCCAACCAGAGATTGAACCCCAAGCCCTCGGCAGTGGTCCTAATCACTGGACCGCCAGGGAATTCCAGTGTTTTTCTGTATTTCCCAAAGAATCCAAACAATATTACTAAACTGAAAAAATGGTGAGTACGTGCAGCGGAGATGTCAAATACTTTTACAAAGGTAATACATATATAAGGATGGATGCGACGCATCCAGACAATGGGATTTTAGATACAGAGTCTCTTTCATTCATCTCTAGGGTTTAGGGAGTGATCCTCCAAGCCCTGGGGCTTCCCAGGTGGCTCAGTGGTAAAGAATCTGCCTGCCAATGCAGGAGACGTGGGTCCGATCCCTGGGTGGGGATTCCTCCTGGAGGAGGAAATGGCAACCCACTCCAGTATTCTTGCCTGGAAAATCCCCAGGACAGAGGAGGCTACAGTCCATGGGGTCGCCAAGAGCTGGGTGTTGT
The DNA here is from genome assembly GCF_019320065.1 of Cervus canadensis. Taxonomy (NCBI): domain Eukaryota; kingdom Metazoa; phylum Chordata; class Mammalia; order Artiodactyla; family Cervidae; genus Cervus; species Cervus canadensis. The sequence goes on from NC_057390.1 coordinate 46,311,327, forward strand.
CTCTTCATGACAGCCAGCAGGGGGCGCTCCAGCCCAGCCCACCAGGCTTGCTCTGTCTGCTGGCTGGCCGACTGGGATTCACTGTGGCCCTTGCTGAGTGGGACCCTAGGGGAGAGCTTGCCCTGTTGATTATCCCTGGCCCCAACAGGTTTGTCTCTGGTGTTCTCCATCTCAGAGCTGCCCGTCCCTTCTATTTTAGACAAGTTATTGCCAGGATTCATGAGAAAGACAAGGCAAGCCCCACTGGAACTGGAGGGTCTTTGATTTTTCTTTTGAGGTGTTTGACACGTGTGTTCACTGAAGCTTGAGCCCCGCTGTACTGATAATGCCTGGCCTAAAGAGACTTTCCCGGATGTGCCAGTGGTCACTGGTTAGAGTTCTCAGTCCTAGATGTCACGTAGTAGTAAATGCTGTTTGAATCTATCTCAGGCTTTCCTTGAATCCTTATCTCAAATTGCTGTGTGCAAATCTCTGTATTGTGCAGGTTCTGCTGGTTCTTCAAACCATCTCACCCAAAGTGACTGATGCTAGTAAACCAGCCTGGGCAAGCCAACCAGCCAAGGGTCAGAAGTAGTTTGAGCTGCATTAGTGAGTGGCAGGGGATTTTTTTTTTTTTTTTTGCAGTCAAGACAAGAAAGGTACCTCTGTTCATCTCACCCTTACCTCCATCTGTTTCCCTGGATGCACAGAGCTTTCCCATGGCTGGAAGTGCAGGCTGGGCTGGGCTGGGCTGGGCTGGGCTGGGCTGGAATTCCCACCTCGCCAAAACTCCTCCATGACCTCTTCAGGCAGACCATCTTCCCTGGACAGCTACATACAAGTCCCCAGGGGTCACAGGAGATTGCTCTAGGGAGTGGGGAAGCTTGACTGGGGGAGAAAGAGTCAAACTCTGAATAGTGGACCCTGTAAAGTGTAGCAAATCTCTGATACAGAAGGCATCTGCAGCCTCATGCAGGAGCCACCCTGGGCTGCCACTAGGGCTCCCACAGTGAGTGCTGCCAATCTGCTGCCCGTGCAGAAACCCGGGTAAGAGCTGGGCCCTGGGTCTCACCCGGGCTGTGTGTGTGTGGAGGGGTGGGTGGTGGGGGAGGGGTGGGTGGTGGGGGAGGGAGGGTGGGTCTGAAGAATCCAGAGGAAGCCCAGGGAGGTGGAAACATAATTTGATATCATTCCAGGTAGTTGGTCTTTTCCAGTTCACTTACTTTTCCCACTTACTCCTCAGCTGAGAGAGTGTGCTTTCATTTGTGTGGTTTTCTTTCCCTCATTGAGTACAGAATGCTTTACAACTTTACGCTTTTCTGATTTGGGAAACGAGTAAGGAAAAGATTGCTTTGGTGAAGTGGAAATAAAGAGATTGTGTAAACAAAATACAATTGGGAAGGGTTGAGGTGGTAGATGCAAGTTTTTTTTTTTTTAGTTTTATTTTAATTGAAAACTAAATTTTCAACTAAAATTAAGTTTTAAGTTGATTTACAGTATGTTAGTTTCAGATGTACAGCAAGTGTGTGTATATATATATATATATATAATTTTTCAAATTCTTTTCCCTTACAGGTAGATGCAATTTTAATTGGAGAAAATAAGCATAGTTTCATCAAAGTAGACTATTTTAAGCATGAAAAGTTAAGTCTCTGAATAAGCATGAACCAAGGCTGCTAACACTTGTAAATGTGGATCTGGAAATTATTTTTTTAACTTTTTATTTTGTATTGTGGTATAGTCAGTTACAATGTTGTGATAGTTTCACGTGAACAGTGAAGGGACTCAGCCATACATATACATGTATCCATTCTCCCCCAAATACCCCTTGACATGGGAAATTCTGGAGGTCCTTTGCAGAGCTGAGAGCTGGGTCCTTTGGGCTGATGGCTTAAATCAGCTTCTTTCCCTCAAGTACAATTTCTTGGGTTTTATTTAATGCATTCTTATTTTTTACTGAGATAATTCACATGCAGTAAAATTCACCACAATGAATTCATCTTCCTAAAATTGATGGTTATTATGTGAGATGTGGCCATAAGTAGCTTTACATTTAAGTTTAAAAGTTTTGAGGAGAAAAGAGGACTCCTTCTTTCTCTAAGTAATCTCATTGACTTTTGTTTTCAATTATGGCAAGTACTTGTTAATTATAATTTTTTCTTTGCTTCTATATTTTTTTCTTTTTAAAATTTGAAGTGTAGTTGATTTACAGTGTTTCAGGTGAATAGCACACTAGTTCAGTTATACACAAATACATATATATATTCTTTTTCAGATTTTTTCCATTAGAAGGTATTACATAATATTGAATCTAGTTCCCTGTGTTATACAGTTGGTCCTTGATTGTTTTATATATAGTAATGTATAGTATTTGTTAATCCAAAATTCCTAATTTATTCCTCCCCTCTCATTAATTATAAATTCATTTAGTAGGATAAAATATATTTTCTGCATGCCCCTTTGTATAGGAACCTCAGTGGATCATCTCATTCATGTATATCAGATATAAATAATGGCAATGAATTGCTACTGTTGTTTAGTCACCCAGTCGTGTCCGACCCTTTGCAACCTCATGGACTACAGCACACCAGGCCTCCCTGTCCCTCACCATCTTCTGGAGTTTGCCCAAGTTCATGTTTGTTGCATCAGTGATGATGTCCAGCCATCTGGACAGCAATAGATATATGACCCCAAATATTTATCCAAATAAGAGACTGAATTCTAGAACTTATTTTTGGAATACTTTTCTGTAATTAAATAATTAACACTTTGATAACTTGAATTTTTATGTTAAGGACAATTCTAAAAGAATTTAAAAAATTTTGGTTTTGGAAGTAGAAGTATTACTTTGCTCTATATGGAGAGCTTATACAGTGTGTAACTCTAAGTCTCGCTTCTTGTTATGGTTTTTCTAACACTTCAGGTTTTGGTTTCAGTCCATTTTTATTTAAAAATGTACTTTAGAGCTAAAACACTTTGTTAAAAATTAATTAATCTGGGGGACATGGAGTGGTAAAGAGAGATTTACTTGCCATGATTTTTCTTCTGTACTGTATGAATGTTTTACCAAGTTCATGGATTACTTTTCCAACAATTAAATGGAAACATTTTCAGTAAAATATTCAATGCCTTTCAGTGTTTTTCATTAACCTATTTTTGCCTTTTTAAGTACTTTCCAGAATGGAAGTAGGCAAATGAATGTGAGAAGTTAGGGAGAAGTGACTTAATTGACTAAAGCATGTATCTGTCCCTAGACATTCAATGGTAATTTATTTTAGACAATTGTCTAAATGTAAAGTATTTTCAGTTTTCAATCCAGAATGGCTGAACTTATTTTTATTGTTCATGTGTCACTTGGTAATAAAAGATAATTTTGGATTCTGAAAAGTATTTCTGTAACTGGTAGAATTTAACCTTTCAAATCACTTAGTTCAAACTGTTAGGAAGCAATAAGCTCCCATATTTGTCAGGTTAGATAATGGTGATGTATTTACTCTAGGCAGGGTCTCCATGGCTGGAGAATGATCTGCCCAGGGCCTCGCACAGAGGAGGGATTGTGTGCGTGTATGTGTGTGTGTGTGTGTGTGCGTGCATGCACACGCACGTGGTCTCAGTCGGTCAGTTGTGTCCAACTCTTTGCGACCTGATGGACTATAGCCTGCCAGGCTTCTCTGTCCTCTGAATTCTCCAGGCTAGAATACTGAAGTGGGTTACCATTTCCTTCTTCAGGGGATCTTCCAGACCCAGGGATCGAACACATATTTTCTGTGTCTCCGACATTGGCAGGTGGATTCTTTACCACTAGCCACCTGGGAAGCCCTTTGATCTATCCAAATTGGAAAATAAAACAATGGTTCATTTATGACTTTCACTGTGCAATCTTAGCAATGTTTCCCCTGTGCTAAATATTACTTGTTGGAAAATGATACTCTGATAACAAAAACTTTGAAGGAAGAAAGTTCATAAATTTTCACTTTAATAGACCAGCTTAGTGTTTTGTCCATGTTTTCTTTTCCAGCCTCGCTTGTAGGCACACGCATTTTCACACAGAACAAATTGTACGTTTGACTGGGCTTCTCTGGTGGCTCAGATGCTAAAGAATCTGCCTGCCAATGCAGGAGACCGGAATTTAATCCCTGAGTTGGGCAAATCCCCTGGAGAAGGGAATGGCTACCCACTCCAGTATTCTTGTCTGGAGAATTCCTTGGATAGAGGAGCCTGGAGGGCTAGAGTCCATGGGTCACAAAGAGTCAGACACGACTGAGTGACTAATCCACTGTACTGCTGCTGCTGCTAAGTCGATTCAGTCGTGTCCGACTCTGCGCGACCCCTTAGACAGCAGGCCACCAGGCTCCGCTGTCCCTGGGATTCTCCAGGCAAGAATACTGGAGTGGGCAACCCACTATACTAGGTTGGTATTAATCTTAGCTAATCATCAGAATCACAGGAGAGCAGACAAAAAGAAAAATGCCCTAGTTCAGAAATCACAGGAACCCCTTACAATGGTGAAGCCCTTTATAGTTTATAAAACTCTTGTACAGTCAGAAGTATGAATACATAAAATCAAATTTATTTGCTATTTTATGAAATAGTTTCTTGATTGGCCAACATTTTGCCCCTTTATAGTACTACAGTAATCTATTGTGAGATTCTGAAGTGACATTTGCTTTATCAAAGAAATAAAATTACTAGAGAAAGGAAACCAGATCTACTGATTTCCTTTCCTTCCTGGTTTTATTTAATTTCAGTCGTGATCTTTTAAAATCTATTTAATTTATTTTAACTAGAATAACACATATGTTAGGTAAGGCAGCAAAAAGGGAATTTCCGGAGGTTTCTTAACAGATTTTGGCAATTTCCTTAGCCCTGCATTGGATGTTTTAATTTCGACTTCTGTGAAAGAAATGGGGCTTGTGGATTTTGATAACGGCACACAACAGATATTGAGTCATCAGGTTTTGATAGAACCAGGAGGTCTAATGACAGGATTTAAAGTGAGATTTATGGAGTCCTTTGAGTTTGAGTGTCGGGTTCTTGGGAGGAGGGGGAAGAGAATGGTAGAGTGTATCCTGCTGTATCGTTAGTGGAGCTCTGAGGATGGGGTTGATTGCTTCTGTTCCAAAGTGAAGAAACTGCAGGAAGTATTTTGTCTAAACTTGCAAATAGTAAAGCAATGCTTGTGTGTAGGTTGATAAAAAGAACGAGGGTACTTTGTTTTAGCCTAGGCCCTGGACTCGGTTCTTTCATGGTGTCACTGTTCTTACAGTAACCTTAAAAAGGTGGTCTGTTAATATCTTAAAATTACAGACCAAGAAACTGAGCTTTTGAAAGTGTCACTCACTTGCTCAAAGCCAGTCACCCAAGTTATAACAGAGTTGGATTCAAAGTCGGGTCTGCCTGCTCTGAAGTCCATCATCTTTTCATTGTACTTTTATTATTATACTGAGGAAACTATGATTAAAGTTTTTTTTGTTTTGTTTTGCTTTTCTTGACAATTTGTTCCAAGATCGAATGATTTCCTTTTTCTGGACATGAGTGGGTTCTTAATTTCTCTGCCTCTGACCTATGGCTGGGCTGGACCAGACCTTCTGTTGTTTCTCATTCCTTCTGCTTAATCCACACACGGGGGTGGGAGAGGGGGACTCTGCAGAAGCCAGGGTACTAAACAGTCCCTTTCTCTGACTTTTCCTTGGCTTCCCTGTGATTCAGATGGTAAAGAAACTGCCTGCAATGTGGGAGACCTAGGTTTGATCCTTGGATCAGGAAGATCAGCTGGCAACCCACTCCAGTATTCTTTCCTGGAGAACTCTGTGGACAGAGGAGCCTGGTGGGCTACAGTCCACGGGATCGCAGAGTCAGACATCAATGAGCAACTAATACTTCACTTCTCTTTTTCTTACTTTTTCTTTGGTACTAAGAGGACAAACTTTGTAGTAACTGAAATTGGGAATCTTAGGAGGAATGGTCCCACTCATGGGGTACACGTCAGCAACACTTTGCTCTTCTATTGTGGCTTAAGCAACCTGTGAGTGGACCCTCATTCCAGCTCAATAGTGAAAAGAGCCTGTTTTCATTTCTTCTTTTACCAAGCCCAGCTGGATAGCACAGGTGCAGGGCTGGGCTCTTAAAATAAAAGTCTTTGTTCCATGTTGACGTGGTGCTATGGAAATCCCCTTGCTACTTCACCTGTTGTTCAGATTAATGAAATGATGATGATCTGTTTTCCATTGTGCCATTTTCAACTTCTCTGAGACCTTTCATTTATCAGTGGACATTTCTACTATCTTCACTTGTTAAATACAGTGGGCTTATACATGGTAACATTGAGGATCCCTTTCAAGCTTTGGATATTCTGTGCCCGTGCTTCTGATGAGGGCTCAGATCTTAGAATTCACCATCTTTATTTTGTTTCATTTTCTCAGCAATATTATTCTAGCAGGAGTAGCTGGGCCTGCAAATGAGTCTTGGTGGTTAGAGTAGGTTATCTCATTATCTTGTCTTCCCGCTTGCCCTGTATCAGCAACCCTCTGGAAAGCAAGGATCAAGCATCATTTAAAACCTTGAAGAAATCTCCATGTGTATGTGTGGGATCACAGAAAACAATGGATGATTTAATTTAACATCAGGGAAGGTTATTTCCATGACAGTGGTTCTTCCTTTCTGACTTAAGAGTCAAAGATTACTCTCAAAAGTTGTAAATCTTAAGAAATTAGACTTTAAGAAATTGATATTTATATATCATAAGACATCCCTTATATGTGAAATCTAGAAAGAAGTGATACAAATGAACATACTTACAAAACAGAAACAGACTCATAGATTTAGAGAATGAACTGGTGATTATCCCAGGGGAAAGTTGAGGGGAAAGGATAGTTAGAGAGTTTGGGTTAGATATGTACATACTCTTATATTTAAAATGGAAAACCAACAAGGACCTACCATAGAACACGTGGAACTCTGCTCAATATTATGTGGCAGCCTGGATGGGAGGGCAATATGGGGGAGAATGGATACATGTCTTAATATATGGATGGCTGAGTCCCTTTGTTGTCCACCTGAAACTCAGAAAACATTGTTAATAGGCTATACCCCAATACAAAATAAAAAGTTTATAAAAAAGAAATGGATATTTATAAAACAGCCATGGCATTTTTTCTGGTGGTCTAATCAATCGTTGAGTTTTATTCTTCTTTTTTGGAGGGCGGGTTTCCCTGGTGGCCTAGTCGGTAAAGAATTCGCCTGCAATGAGGGAGACTTGGGTTCAGTCCCTGAGTTGGGAAGATCCCTGGGAGAAGGAAATGGCAACCTACTCCAGTATTCTTGCCTGGAGAATCCCCATGGACATAGGAGCCTGGTGGGCTGAAGCCCATGGGATCGCAGAGTTGGAAATGACTGAGTGACTAAGTCAAATCAATCTTTGAGTCTTATTCTCCTCTTTTTTTTTTTTTTCTAATTTAGGAATAGTAATACCTCCTTTATGGGATTGTTGTGGTAAATACATGAGAAAAAGGATGTAGCCTTGCTTAGCAAGTGTTTGACACACTTTAGGCATTCAGAAAATGTTCACTTAGGGTCAAATAATAACTTACATTTTTTTCTGTTCATGAGGGCTAGCTATTGATTGACCTTGAGGCTAAAATATTGGCCCCATGATCTTGAGAAGCTAGCAATATTTTTTTAAGCTAGCAATATTTTAATGAAACAAAATAAACGTGTATGAAACAATTAGAGAACAGCTGAAGTCAGGACATGACCAGTTGTCCTGGAGACAAAATGCCCCAACCAGAGTAGACAGATTCTCACAGTGATGGTCTCTGAGTCAGATTTTCAAAGAGAGCGGTGTGCCAGCATAGCTGACCACCCTGAGTCAAGGCCACAGGTCGTGGGTTCCAACAATAAGGAAAAGACTAAGTAAAATTACACACTATCAATAAGAGGGAATGATGTGTATTTGTCAAAATGATCAAGATAATATCTAAGTAAAAAACAGAAGTGCTGGCTTGAAAATATATGGGTTATTTTCAAATATCTTTTGATCATGATTTCTAACGTAATTCCATGGTGATAAGAGAACTGACTCTGTATCGATTTCAATACATTTAGATCATGAAATTTTTGTACCTTGTTTTATGTCCCTGGATATGTTCCAGTGTCTCCTAGTTTATAGTCTATGGGAACTTGAATCGAATTTGTACCTTATTGTTGTGTGAAAATTGTACAGATCTTAATTATGTTGAATTGGTTCATGGTGCTTTTCAGGTCTACTATATCCTTCAACTTTTCTGTATGTTCATTCTATTAATTTTTGACAGCTTGATCTTGAAACTCCAACTAAAAATCTTAATTTACCTCCTTAAAAAATTGTAATATAGAGTAGAACTATATGTAATCTTTTTCTGTATTTTCCAAGTCTTCCATAAATGTGTTATCATGCTTTCATAATTTAAAAGATAAAAATAAGAGGAGAAATCAGAAGTACTGGGAAATAAAAGCAAATGAAAGAAGTTGTACACAAAATTATGGTAATAGTGTGAATTACTCATGTCAGTATGAATGAAAGATAAATATTAGAAAATAATAAATGAAAATAATAGATGTATTAGGGTTATGGAAATGGATAAATTTCAAAAACATTCTCTTTAGTAGAGTTTCACTTATAAAAATTGACATAGACCAAATATTTTGGATCATTTCATACTGGATAATGGCTTGGATTGAATATCATACCAGTCCATGAGTGAAGGATCCAGCCTTCTCTGGGCTAAGACTTCCTCTCAGATATTCAATTCATTGTGATCTGTCTTGACCGACTCAATTTTTTTTTTTTTAAGAGAAAAAAATACAAATCCAGTAGGTTGAGGAGCCTCTTCCATTTACATTTCTGTGGCTCTTCCTTCTGCAACCTGATATTGAATCCAAAGGAAGGAAGAAGCCCTAGAAGCTCTGATTTTGAGCTTTATGAATTTGTTTTGCTACTTTTATAGAAAATGTCTGGTTCCATTAAGAATCAGTCAACCCCAATAGAGGCTCATATCACTTTAAGATTAAAAAAAATATACCCATAGTCAACTTGGCAAATTTATGTTTTATTTTGGTAGATGGGCCCTTCATTTTCAAAAGAATTCCCCATAAATGTCCCTTAAAAATAAGTTAACCTTTCAGAGACACATGGATTTCATGCAGTGATTTGCCCTATAGGTCAAGTCATGAATACTTAGGACAGATTCTTCCATAGTTTGATTAGGTGGGTTCTTATTAAGGGAAAGATGCAGCACATTTCTGAGAAAATGCAGCACAACTGGGACCCTCAGTCAAACTGATTCAACTCTATGCAAGCCCATCTAATGCAAGCTAGTCTCATCTAACCAATCAAAAAAACACACGGGTATTTGAGCCAGTGACTCTGAGGCTCAGTCATTCCCTTTGGATCAGAAGTTAACAAAGCAGCCTGGCTCAGGTTGCCCTCTAGTCTTTCCCGCCACCTCAGGGAAGCCTGGGGTCCTTTTCCACTCACCCTATGTGCCAACTTTTCAAAGCCTCCTTGCCTAAGTCTGCTTGAGAAGGTAGAGGAAGGAGAAATGGGCAGAGAGCCTCAAAACTGACTTCTAGTGTTGGCTCAACTTCAACTACTAAGTCACTGAAAGTTAAGCTTTGCTACTGTTGTTCAGTCACTAAGTTGTGTCTGACTTTTTAAAAATTAATTTATTTTTTAATTGAAGGATAATTGCTTTACAGAATTTTGTTGTTTCTGTCAAACATCAATATGACTCAGCCATGGGTGTACACATGTCTGACTTTTTGTGACCCCATAGACTGAAGCACTCCAGGCTCCTTTGTCTTCCATTATCCCTCAGAGTTTGCTCAAATTCATGTCCATTGAGTTGGTGATGCTGTCTAACCATCTCACCCTCTGCTGCCTCCTTCTTCTCCTGTCCTCAATCTTTCCCAGCATCAGAGTCTTTTCCAGTGAGTTGGCTCTTTGAATCAGGTGGTCAAAGTATTGGAGCTTCAGCTTCAACATCATCCTTCCAATGAATATTCAGGGTTGATTTCCTTTGGGATTTATTGGTTTGATCTCCTTGCAGTCCAAGGGTCTCTCAAGAGCCTTCTCTAGCATCACAGTTTGAAAGCATCAATCCTTCGGCACTCTCAACACTTTGCAGTTGACTAAGTAGTTAACTAGTTGATTACTTAGTCAACTACAAAGTAAGTCAGTCAACCTTTCGAGGGCTTAGTCTCTCTCGTCTTTTTTTATCTGACTGATTTTTCTGGCCATTTCTCTTCAGTCCTAATGTTCTGTGAATTCACCTTTAACTCTTTTATCCATACTTAATGATTAATTCAAACCAAATCTCAATCACTCTGATACTTTAAATTGGTTCTTCTTGGGGTGATAGTGTTCAATTTGGCACTGTTCTAATTTTCCTTGTTTATACCCATTTTAGGGGATGAGGGTTATGTTTTATTTTTTACACAGACTTCTTGATGGTAGAACTCGTGACTTCCATGTCCTTGTATCTCTTCACAGTGACTTGACTTCATAGGGCCGTTGTCAAATGACATTCTTCCTGGTGAGTCTATCCTTTATGTTAGAGTTTTTCTCATGTCTATAAAACATTCTTAACTCAAGAATAGAAAGTTATCAAAATTGTAAATAAATCCTGGAAGTTTTATAACTCTGATATTTCTTTTTAGAGTAAGTGTTGGAAATAACTTTATACACAATTTTTTTGGGAAGATTTCTTCTTGTAACTGAGATTGTTTGATAAATCTGTCTGGTGAGAAACATAAGCAATCCTTTCCAGTTGTGAAAGAGCAGTGATTCTTAGTCATTTAGTGCAAATAATTTCTTTCCTGTCAACTCAATGACTGCTTACCTCTGGTCAAACCAGTCTACCCAAAAGTGTACTTCCTTTCCACTCAAAGAGGAAATGCCCATCATGTGTGCACAGAGGTAGAGAGAGTGGCATGGTGGTGGGTGGGGGTGGTGTTGGTGGATTTGAACTAGAATTTTTGGGATTGTGAGAAACGATGCTTAATTTCTAGGTGGCTGGCTCCAGAAGTTTCGATTTCCTATCCTTACATGAAATCAGAACTTACATTCATTGTGACTGAAGGCAGCGAAGAGCAGGTACACTATACGTGGACAGCAAAGCAAGAAGACCAGTCCCTGAAGGTCACTTTTAGAAAGTGGATTCGAAGTGCAATGGAACTCTTCAGGAAGACCTGGATGGTCAGATCCAATGGGGTTTCAAGCAGGTGGTTGTGTTGAGCAAAAGGAGGTTTGAAATCAGAGGGCAGGTATCTGAGAGACGGCTTTTCCACTTGTGCAAGTCTGCCGATCTTTCCGGTTCAATTTCTTCTTCTGTAAACTGGGTTAATAATGTCACACTCTATGAGTTTGTCTATCCAAATAACAAATAAGCACAATCACACACACAGAAAAACAACCCCTATAATAGTTACACAAACATGTATCAACCATAAATAATTCATACTCATTTACTCATTTATTTATTTAACAAATGCTTTTCAACTGAGGCACTGTGCCTCATGCAAGACACTGAAACTAGTATACAAATGCATAAAGATGAAGGTGCAAAAATTCTATTTCAAGGTCTTAATACACGGTAGAAGGATCATCAACCAAAGTATGAGAATAAAGAATGACTTTCAGTTGGTTCTCAAGCTACTATTGTGATCTTCAAATATTGTTTTGGTGCATAGTTTTCAAGCAAAACACTATCAGTTTCTTTATAATGGACAGAATGCCCTGTCTTTTAGGAGCTTATATTTTGATGGGAAATAAAGACAGAAATATTTGGGTCTCACACAAATCAAATACATAAATGATGGATGGTATGTACTGAACACAGTGATGCAGGGAATCAAGAGAGTAGACTGGGTGAAATCAGCAGAATTTCTCATTTTTCAGAGATGATGAGATGGGATCTCTGGAGGTCAGCTGAAAATAGAACCAAGTTTTCATTGATTTTCAGACATACCTGTTGATAAATAGCTAATAAATTATGAATTGAACAAGTTTGATATTGTGCCATTGCACAAATCACTTGTGCCTCATTATTTTGGAGTGTGTCATGAATCTGACAACACAGGTTAAAAATGTATTTGCAATTGTCATATCAGATAGCCCTATGAAAACAGAACTTGTTTGATTTCACTTGTTAACTGTGACTACAGAATAAGTAACTGGAAGACATGCATTCCTTTTTCTTACATAAAAATCAGGCGTTACCGTATTTCTGAGCAGAATGCACAATTGAAAACCATGTTGAGGTTGAGGGTGGAGATGCTCTTGTCAGACACAAGTCTGTGGGTCTGAGTGTGTGTCGGGTGGAGGCCAGGAGGCTTGCACAATGTCATTTTCATCTGTCTGATTAGTGTCTCCTGTTTCAAGAACTTTGGCTTTTTATAGTCAATTTGGGAAAATAATCCAAGAATAGGTGTTGGGTCAGAAGTTGTAACAGGATGAGTTGAAGATATTCTGAGTCCCCAAGTTACTTATCTATTTTCTTAAAATGTTCAGTGGTGTTCATTTTTCCTTGTTATGTGTCTTCAGGTTTTTTCAATACTCAAAGAGTGGGAAGGGGGAGGGGAGGAGAAGACAAACTCACAGCAGAGCAGGAGGCCTCAGACCCAACCAGTCCTTGGGCTTGGGGCTCTCTGTTGAAATCTGAGGAAATCTTTCTATCTTAGGGTGGCTGCTCTGGTCAATAAAGTCAATGGAGACTCTTTGCTAGATCACCATTACTAGAGTATTTAATTGCTAGGTTATCATCTGGCAGTGGAACCCTGGTACAGCGCATGGCAGACCAGCTGATCATCACCTCGACACAAAAGTTCTCAGAAGCCTGTGGCCTGGGCTCTCAGGGAAAGACCTAATGAGAACTCTCTTTAGAGCTACTCAGTTTCTCTGTTTCTTTTTGTCTTTCTTTTTTTAATTCCCATTTCTATTATCTTTTGCCTTTCTTCCAGCTCTCTTTGGGCTTCCCTGGTGGCTCAGATGGTAAAGAATCTGCCTGTGATGCAGGATACCTGGGTTTGATTCCTGGGTCACAAAGATTCCCCTGGAGAAGGGAGTGGCAACCCACTCCAGTATTCTTGCCTGGAGAATTCCCTGGACAGAGGAGCCTGGTGGGCTATAGTCCATGGGATCACAAAGAGTTGGACACAGCTGAGCAACTAACACTTTCTTTCACAGCTCTCTTTATTTTTCCTTTTCCCTCTAATTAAAAAAAAAAATTATTTATTTGGCTGTGCTGAGGTTTAGTTACTCTACATGGGATCTTTGATCTTCTTTGCAGGATGGAGGATCTTCAGTTGCAGCTTGCAAACTCTTGGTTTTAGCATGTGGGATCTAGTTCGGTGACCAGAGATCGAACTGGGCTCCCTGCCAGAAAGCCCCGTGTCTTAACCACTGGACTACCAAGGAAGTCCCTTTTTCCCTCTAATCTCTTTCCAAATGTTCTTTAATTCAACACACTATGGAATTAAATTGCAAACATTAATTTGTTAAATAAAACACTGTGTACCCACACACAAAACATTTTCTATTTGTTAAAACAGACAAAGAAAATTTAAGCAGCTCCCCCAGAATGTAGAAGTCTAGGATAGATTATCCATTTAGATTGGTGACCCTTAATCCAGAATTTCCTCATTTCTGGATCATTGTCTTTGGTGAGTAATGAAAGAAAACATATGTGGGAAGCTCATATGTGGATCTTTGAGTCTGTGGTGAGTACAGGGACATGAATGGGGGTAGGGAAAGCTTCTTATTTTATTCAGGTCCAGGGAACACGTTCAAGCTTCTGTTTGGTGGTTGAGGATCTTAAAGGGCCCAAGGTTAGTGTTTGTAGGTCATCTGCAGCCTCATGAAGTTAGGGACATCTGTGTCTTCCTCTTCACTGTGCATCTTTCCTCACCTACCCACCAGCCCCCAGGACACAGACCCAAGTGCTCATAAATGTCTATAGAATGAAAGAATCCAGGAATAGGTGTAGGGGCAGAAGTTGTAAGGGAATGAGTTGAATATATTTTGATTCCCCAAGTTATTTATCTATTGATTTTCTCATTCCTCTCTATCTGTGATGCTCAGTTTTTCCTTGTTATGTGTCTCTTTCCAATAAGGAAGGGCAAAAAACCCCAGATCTGGTTATTAGAGGACTTCAGTAAATGAGCCTTCACCTGTGTCCATGTGAACCAAGTGGGTGAGAAGCCAGGTCTCGGCCGGCAGGTAGTCCCAGAAGAGTCTATGATGTCTTAAGACTCCAGAGCCTCCTTTCCACAATAATATAAACACTCTTAGTTAACCATCCTTCTGGTGAGAAGAGAGCTGAATGGTTGGACCACTTGAAACCACGTGCTTATGTTTGGAGAGCACGTTTCTTTTCTTTTTTTCTTTTTTCCAATACGAAATTTTAGTCTTTTGGGAAATGCACCTTCCACCTTAATCCTACAACACTTAAAATATTTTTATTTTGTGTGGGGTTATAGCCGATTAACAATGTGGTGGTATTTTCAGGTGACTAGAGAAGGGACTCAGCCATGCATATACTTGCATCCACTCTCCCCCAAACTCCCTCCCGTCCAGGCCGCCACATAACATCGAGCAGAGTTCCGTGTACTGTACAGTAAGGCTACTATTCTTCAGGTCATTGAGTGCAGATAAAATTCCAAACCTATAGGATTATGATCAGAAAAGGAGTGAAATTAAGGCTCAGAGCAAAATTCCTCAAATAGCTACTGTCCAGTAATTTCAAGGACTGTTTGCCAATCCTGCAACATTTTTATGTTCCATAAGGATATCAGGCAAGATGCCCTGGGGGAGGAAATACACTGAACTGAGGTTGATCCCTAGGCCTGTGGGTGAGATATTGTATCAATAAATGGTTCTACTTTGTGTCTCAGTATTTCCATTTTTCAGAAGGTTGAGAGAATTTTCTTGCCTTTACATATCAACTAGGTGAAGAGGAACAGAAGGACTGTGGTGTATTATTGCAGATTGGGAGAAATGAAAATTTCACACAAAACTAAAAGACCTCCTTGTGGAATCACTGCAGGGAGAATATCCATTGAGCTCAGCCATGGGAACCAAGAAACTATGAAACATTAAAAATCAGAAAAGATCGTGGATTGATCACATTCTCTGTGACATGCCCTATCCTAAGTGAATTACATACAATATTTCATTTAATGTTCATAGTAATACTGAGACAGAGGTTTTACTTCTATTGCTTTATTATAGACAAAGAACCTAAGAACTAGACAGGGTAAATAAGTTTCTAAGTGATGAATCCCCATGTCGGAGTGCCTTAGCCCATGGCTTCCCACTCAAAGGGTTGGAGCACTGGAGTGATTCATGAGAACATCCTTTTGTTGTTGTTGTTTAGTCACTCTGTTGTGTCTGACTCTTTTGCTATCCCCATGGACTTTAGCCTGGCAGGCTCCTCTGTACATGGGATTTCCCAGGCAAGAATGCTGGAGTCGGTTGCTGTTTCCTTCTCCAGGGGATTTTCCCCACCCAGAATCAAACCCGTCTCTCCCACATTGACAGGCAGATTGACAGGCAGATTCTGAGCCACCAGGGCAGACAAAGAGCATGCTTGGGGTCAGGTAAATCCCAGGTTGGCTACTGTTTGGGCAGGAGGATGAAGGTATGTATCTTTCCTGACCTCCAACATGTTATGGGCCCATCCTGTCTGGTTCCACAAGGCTCTATAGACATTCCACTGCTCTGTGTGGGATTTCTGCTAGCTTGTTTCTACACTAGGCTGGGAGCTCCTTGAGGTTGAGAGCTCTGTCTTGTCCATCATGTTTCTGCAGAACATAGCACAGAGCCAGGTACTGAAGATGCTAAGAAGAAAATTTGTGGAATGAATGAAGGTGGGCATCCATACAAATGGATATTACCTATATTAGTTAGGGTTGCTTGGTGTAGACGCACAAATAATTAACCCCGTGACTTGAGTGAGGACCAACACATGGCTGAATGGATGTGTACATGGCTACATGCATAGATGGAAGGGGGAAAAAGTAGAGGAGAATGCTTCTGTCCTGGGAGCTGGGAAATTTACTGAACTGTGATCTGAAATGTTTCTATGACTCATCCCTATATTCCCAGCCTCCTACCCCTGAAAGGCTCAAGCTATTCAACATGGGTGGTTTCTTTAAAAAATGTTTTTAAATTTAACCTTTTTATTTTGTATTGGGATATAGCCAATTAACAATACTGTGATAGTTTTAGGTGGACAGCAAAGGGGCTCAGCCATACATATACATGTCTCCATTCTCTCCTAAACTCCTTCCCATCCAGGCTGCCACATAACATTGAGCAGAGTTCCTTGTGCTATACTGTAGGAACTTGTTGGTTATCCATTTTAAATATAGCATTGTGTACATGACCATCCCAAACTCCTAAATATCCCTTCACCCCTGGCAACCATAAATTCATTCTCTAAGTCTATTGAGTCTCTTTCTGTTTTGTAAGTAAGTTTGTTTGTATCATTTCTCTTTAGATTCCACCCAATTGTTTCTTGTTTCTTTCAGACACTTCTTTGTGGGCCTCATGAGGAACCTGATTGCTCACAACTTCCTTCTCACATGCAGTGTATATGGGTTCTGTTATCATATCAAGCCACTTAGAGGATGCTGACCTTTCTGGGTTGAGGTTTTCAAGCCTCTAGGACTGGAGATGGGGCAGTGGGGTTAGGTAGTATGGTATTAAACAAGGTTAGGGTCCATGTTGCTTTTAGCCTAGTGCTGGACACAGACTTGGTCAGGTGCTGTGGGGGTCCCAGGTGCAGAGGGCCATGGAAACTAGTGCAAGGGTGTGGAGTGTATGAACCACCCAGGCTGTTGAAGGAGGATGGGAGTGAAACCAGCAGATGTGCTCAAGGTTCTGTTTTCAGTTCCCCAAAAGATCTTCTCCTTGACTAAAGCACTGTGACCGTTGCTATGACAGTTGCTATCTTGGTCCTTGGGGTTCTCTCTTGTTAAGATTTCATTACTTTTTTGGTCTTAGGCCAGTCACCATGAAACTCAGTAATAACCAGTCTGGGGTTGGAGTGGTTTGGGTGTGGTTGGGGCCTGAGTACTGTGATGGTGGAAAACACTGGGGATCCGAAGAGGGACCCTTGGTTAATGAGTTATGTTTCTAAACTAGACCAACACTCCTAGTTGTCTTGGGCTTGGATGACTCTCCATTTTTGCTGAAGGTCATGAATTTCTCCCTTGAGAAGTCTTTAATTAATTCATTGATGCATCTGGTAAAAACAAAACAGGTAGAAAGAACACTGACTTCAAATCTTGATTCTGTCTCCGAGTGACCATGTCATACCATACTTTTTAGTCTCTAAATCTGTTAATGAGGGATTCAGTTTCTAGCTCCTCTCACTCAAAGTTCAGTGATTCTTTGCCACTGAAAATTGCAACCATGAATAGTAGTTATCAAGGGACTGCATTTTAGAATTTGGGCTCTTGATCAGGCTGCCTGAGTTTGAAAACAGATTTTAGTATTTCCTGACTTAGGAAATGACCTTGGAGGCCGTATGTACTCTAAGTCTTAGTTTGCTTATAATACAAACTACAAATGGGTTGTTGGTGGATTCATTGACATGATCTCTGTTAGTGTTGAGACATTACTATTCGTTACTCTATCACAGTTACAAATCTGTTACAACTTGGTATGTGTTGCACCACCAACAGTATTACAGAAGGTCTTCTCTGTGTAATTTTTGTTTCCTACCTTGACCGTCAATATTTTGTTACTGGTTGGAGGTTGTTCTTCATTTGTTCTTTGAGCCTGTCATGAAATAACAACTTGTGTTTTTTTCCAAATAAACTTACTTACAAAACAGAAACAGACTCTGTTTCTCTCTGTTGTTAGAGAGCGACCTTATGGCTGCCAGGGAGGAAGAGATAGTCAGGGAATTCGGGATGGACGTGTACACTCCACTATACCCAAAGTGGGGAACCAGCAGGGCCCTCCTGTGTAGTACACGGAGCTCTGCTCAACGCTGTGTGGCAGCCTGGATGGGAGGGAAGTTTAGGGGAGAACAGAGACATGTGCATGTATGGCTGAGTCCCTTTGCTGTCTACCTGAAACCATCACAAAATTGTTAATCGAGTATAGATAGCCCAAGCTAAAATAAAAAGTTTAAAAAACATATTTTTTTTTAGAAGGACTGATTCAGAGCAAAGATCCATATTCACTGTAAAATTCAACTGTTTTGTTAGTATTGAAAAGTGAAAATGAAGTCACTCAGTCCTGTCGACTCTTTGGGACCCCATGGAATGTAGACTATAAGACTCCTCTGTCCATGGGATTTTCCAGCCAAGAGTACTGGAGTGAGTTGCCATTTCCTTCTCCAGGGGATCTTCCCAATGCAGGGATTGAACTCTGGTCTCCCGCATTGCAAGTAGACTCTTTACCATCTGAGCCACCAGGGAAGCCCTTTGTTAGTATTAAAGAAGTTAATTGAAGCTTAACTAGTACTGTTACAAACCAGTAACATTGAAAACTTACACAGAACCTGCCATGTGTAAAACTATGAGAAAAACTGATATTTTGGGTTTAGTAATCATGGTTTAAGTCATAGTTCTACCTCATATGAACTCTGTAATCTTAAGCACATTATATAACCTTCTTAGTTTGTGTATCCATAAGGCAAGGTTAATGCCATCAGTGCCTGTGGACACCCCCTTCTCTTCTGTTACTGGGTGAGCTGTCTGTGTTCCTAGGTAAGGGTAACATCTCCACTTGTGCTCCACCTTTCCCACCTCACATACTCCATATGCCTCAGCAATTTTTCTTTCTCTCTCCTACAGCACCGATCTTCTTTCTCTGCTAGACGATTCTCATAAGCCTTTGTCAGGAAGGGAGACATTTTCCCCTACTATTTTAGATTCTTCTGGCTGGTCTGACAATTAAATTGATCTGAGACACATTAATAGGAGAAAACATAGTTTAATCACATGGATAAATGGGAGAGATCTAAAAAAACTGAGTAACTTGCCCAAATGGCTGAAACCGTCATCTTAAATACCATCTTCAGCTAAAGACAAAAGAGGATGTTGGAGGTAGTGATTTGACACTTCAAAGGAGAGGAAGGCAAATCATATGAAGATGGAAAAGTAATGTTTGGTATCACTTTGTGGCAAATAGATGGGTAAAAAGTGGAAACAGTGACATTTTATTTTCTTGGGCTTTAAAATCAATGTGGATTGTGAACATAGCCATGAAATTAAAAGACGCTTGCTCCTTGGAAAAAAAGCTATGACAAACCTAGACAGCTTATTAAAAAGCAGAGACATCACTTTGCTGACAAAGGTCTGTATAGTTAAAGCTATGGTTTTTCCAGTAGTCATGTACAGATGTGAGAGTTGGACCATAAAGAATGCTGAGTGTCTGGAGAATCCCCATGGACAAAGAGCTTGGCGGGCTATAGTCCATGGGGTCACAAAGAGTTGGACACTACTGAGTGACTAACACTTTTTCTTTCACTTTTATGGTTAACTGTTTTTCAACAAATGTGCCAAAGTAATCCAACAGAGAAAATTGAAATCTTTAAAAATTAATGGTGCTGGGGCAACTGGATATCTGTATGAAAAAAAAAATTATGTTAACTCTCACACCTCATACTCTATGCAAAAGTTAGTTCTAGATGGATCAAATTGAGCACCTGTCTTTTTTCCCAGACTGCAACTTCTGTAAGCTTCCTCATTTCATTAAAGCAACTCCATTCCTCTAATTCCTGAGGCAGAAAATCCTGGATGCAAACTTGTCTCCTCTGTCTTTTTCTGCACCCACACTGTCAGCATGTCCTGTTAGTCCTGCTTTCAAAGCAGCATGACCTCTTGCCTTGGGTTATTCTAGTAAACTCCTACCTAGGGGTCCTATTACCACCCCTGCCATCATCCCACCCCTGACAGTGTATTCTCATCCAAGCGCTCAGGAAAGTCTTGTTATGTATAAGTCATGTGAAAATATTTTGCTCAAAATCCACCAACATTTGTCTTACTTCCTGTACCCAACGGGCGCCTGTAGGGCCTGCCCCTCCCCGCTGTGAATCTGTGCTCAACACGGTACACACCTACCTTAGGACTTTTCATCCATTGCTCTTCCCGCTGCCTAAAATGATCTTATCCACCTACCATGATTCACTTCCTCACTTCATTTAGGTCTTTAAATCTAAATGTTACCTTATTAGTGACAGCATTCCTCATAACTGTTCTGAGCTTTATAACCTCACTCTAACAGTCATCGCTCTCTTTCTCTGCTGTAAATTTCTATTTAATACATATCAATTATTTAAGATATTGTTTATGTATTAATCTTATTTATCATTTATCTCTGCAGCTAGACTATAATCCTCACAAGGGCAGGGAATTTTACCTGTGTTGTATCTCCAGCATCTAAAACGGTGCCGGCAATATTTTAGGCATTCAGTCAATACTGAATAAAAGAATGAGAAAAGGAAGTCTCTCAAGGAAAACTTGGAGGACCCTACACTGGCATATCCCCACCCTCAGCTGGGTTGCTATTTTTTTCCTGGGCAGAGACAGTGTTTCAACAGGGTTTGAGACTTACCAAGCATGAGATATCAATCATTTGTGAGAAAAAAGAGGTCCACATCTATGGCATGGAGCTGGGCATCACCTATTTGGGAGTAAAAATAATTGGACATCTTAAAAGCAGCATGTGGATTGCATATACATTAAGACACAGTTAAAAGAACCAAAACTTCCTGGTAGTTGGGAGTGGGTTTAGAATAATAATAAATATTTAGCGTCACAAGATTGGGATAGTCCAATGGCTAGCCCTCTACTTCCACCCACCACTCCTAAGCCACCCGTTCCACCCACCGCACCACCCCACGGACTCTCGGATGCATCATTTCCCCTCTGGGTTTGTATGATAAAAGACATTTGCATTATATTAAGACAAAGCTATGGATTGTGGATCCTGGAGTCTTTTTTTCCAGCTCTAATGTCTATACGTACATTAGAGTAGCTTCAAAACTGTGCTGTAACTTTCTATTAACTTTTTTTTTTTTTTAAATAAGAGAAGACTTTTCCAGAATTAACCATGGGTCTTAGATTTGGTGCTAACACATCCCACATCCCCATAGGTTCTTAAACAAGTTGATAATTAAATGTATCATTTGGATAAAATGAAAGAGAGAAAAGAGGATGAGTTAAGAAATAGTAACAAAAAAAAAAAAAACGATCAAGAAATGGATGGTGGAGAGAAAGAATTGGGGGACCAAAGGGGAGATAGAGGAGGAGGAAGCAGGAGCAGATGCTGATCGATGGAGGATGAGCAATGAAAGAGGAAAGGGAAAGAGGAAGTGAAGATAGATGCTTGTCTGTTTGTTTTTTTACACTGTACCTGGTCCAAGCACTGACAGTTCTAAGACCTAGCTCTTTCATTGTGTCCCCCAACCTAGTAAGTCTCTTTGTATTTGCTTGAGACGCTGGACTTTAGTGAGCCTAGGTGGCTGCCAGGCCTCTTCTTCCCATAGAAGGTGCCACAGATCTATAGACTATTGGTATTTGCAATTTCCCTAAACCATTTTCCTTTCTGATGCTGTCATTTCATGGGGCTGATTCAGCTTCCTTGTCCTATTAAACAGTAAGAGCATTAGTGATTTTCTGACGCTGACTCATCTGTACAGATGGGAGTTTGCTGAGAACTGAACTCTCATCCCTGCTATCACCATTATGTTAGTTTGCTTGGGCTGCTGTAACAAAGCATTCGTTGTTGTTCTTCAGTCCCTAAGTCATGCCCGACCCCGTGGACTGTAACCCGCCAGACTCCTCTGTCCACGGGATTTCCTAGGCAAGAATACAGGAGTGCGTTGCCATTTCCTCCTCCAGGGAATCCTCCCCACTCAGGGACCAAAGCCGTGTCTCCTGCATTGGCTGGTGGATTCTTTACCATTGAGCCGCCAAGGAAGCCCAACAAAGTAATGGGTTGGCTAAATAGTTTCGTAAGATGGTACCGGCAAACCAGAATGGACTTTTTGGCCAACCTGATACCACGAACTTGGTGACTTGAAACGACAAAAATTTATTCAGCTCTGGAGACCAGAAGCCTGAAATTAAAGTGATTCCTGCTTGAAGCTCTGACGCAGAAGCCACCACAAGCCTCTTTGCTAGCTTTTCTGGCTCTCCAGAGATCCTTGGGGGGCTTTCTTGGTGGCTCAGCGGTAAAGAACCCGCCTGCAATGCAGGAGGCATGGGTTGGATCCCTGGGTTGGGACGATCCCCTGGAGAAGCGCACAGCAACCCACTCTAGTATTCTTGCCTGGAGAATCTTATGTACTGAGGAGCCTGGCAGGCTTCAGTCCGTAGGATTGAAAAGAGTCTGGCATAGCTGAAGCGACTGAGCACACACACAGCGCAGTGATCCTTGATGTGAATTACCTCGCAGTTGCTTTATTCCAATCTTTACTTTCATCACCACATCATCACATGCAGATTGTATCTGCAAGAACCTTCTCCCTGTGTCGCTGCATCTCTAATCTCTTTATAGAAGGACACTGGGCATTGGATTTAGGGACCACCTTAATTCAAAGTGATGTCACTTTTAAAAAAATTTTTTTATTTTGAAAAAAATTAGAGATTAATAGGAAGCTGCAAAGACAGAACATAGATGTCTGGTGTGTTCTTCACCTATTTCCCCCAGTGGTTACTTCTTACATAATTACAGCACAATATCAAACTCAGCAATGTGACATTGCTACAATGTGTATGTATCACACTATGTCATTTAATCACATGTCTGAAAGTGAAACTGTTAGTCATTCAGTTGTGCCTGACTCTTTGAGACCCCATGGACTATAGCCTGCCAGGCTCCTCTGTCCATGCAATTCTCCAGGCAAGAATACTGGAGTGGGTTGCCATTAGCTTTTGCAGGGGATCTTCCCAACCCAGGAATCCAACCCATGTCTGCTGCATTGCAGGCAGATTCTTTACTGTCTGAGCCACCAGAGAAGTCCTATCACATTTCTAGATGTATATAACCACTACTGCAGTCCAGAAATAGGATTATTCTCTTATCACCAATTTCTCCCCGTATTTTTAAAAAATTTTTAATTAATGAATTAACTATTGGATGCACTGGGTCTTGATTGCTGCACTTGGGCTTTCTCTAGTTGCAGTTGTGAACCTGGTTGTGGTGGTGCTACTCTTTAGTTGCGGTATGCAGGCTTCTTACTGTGGTGCTTCTCTTGTTGCAGAGCACAGGCTCTGTAGAGTGAGCTTGGGCTCTGTAGTTGTGATGCACAGGCTTAGTTGCCTCACAGCGTGTGGAATACTCCAGAGAAAGGATTGAACCTGAGTCCCCTGCATTGGCAGGTAGATTTTTAACCCCTAGACCACCAAGGATGCCCACCAAGGTCTCCCTTTATAGTTACATTCAGTCTTCCTTTCTTCCACCATCCCTCAGCCCTGGCAACCAGTAATCTGCTCTCCACCTCGATAGTATTATAATTTCAAGAGAGCTGAGCGCTGGAGAATTGATGCTTTTGAACTGTGGTGTTGGAGAAGACTCTTGAGAGTCTCTTGGATTACAAGGAAATCAAACCAGTCAATCCTAAAGGAAATCAACTCTGAATATTCATTGGAAGGACTGATTCTGAAACTCCAATACTTTGGCAGCCTGCTGCGAAGAGCTTGATGAGCCGACTCATTAGAAAAGACCCTGATGCTGGGAAAGACTGGGGGCAGGAGGAGACAGCGATGACAGAGACGAGACAGTTGAATGGCATCACCGACTCGATGGACCTGAGTTTGAGCAAGCTCTGGGAGGTGGTGAAGGACAGGGAAGCCTGGCGTGCGGCCGTCCATGGGGTCACAGAGAGCCAGACACGACTGAGTGGCTGAGCAGCAACATCAGCAACAACAATAATGTTATGTAAAAAGAACCTTGTACTGTGTGACCTGTTGAGACTGGCTTTTTTTTTTCCCCACTCAGTATAGCACCCCACTCCAGTACTCTTGCCTGGAAAATCCCATGGACGGAGGAGCCTGGTAGGCTGCAGTCCATGGGATCGCTAAGAGTTGGACACGACTGAGCGACTTCACTTTCACTTTTCACTTTCGTGCATTGGAGAAGGAAATGGCAACCCAGTCCAGTATTCTTGCTTGGAGTATCCCAGGGACGGGGAAGCCTGGTGAGCTGCTGTCTATGGGGTTGCACAGAGTTCGACACGACTGAAGTGACTTAGCAGTAGCAGCAGGATCATCCTAGTTGTTGCATATATATCAGTATTTTGTTTCTTTTTATTGCTACATGGTATTCATGAAGTGGATATATCACAGTTTGTTCAGCCTATCATTGAGAGGCATGTTGAGGGATCTGCTGAGTCACCTTTCGAGTCATATAAGGGACCATGTTGGTGGTTTGCAGTTTTTAGTTATTACATACAAAACTGTTATTAATAACTATGAACAGGTTTTTGTGTATGCATACTTTCTCATTTCTTGGGGATAAATGTTGTGGAATGCAATTGCTGGTGTATTTTGTTTAGTTTTTCAGGAAACCAGCAAACTATTTTCTAGTGTTGCCTGTATCATCTTACATTTCCACCAGCAATGGATGAAAGATCCAGTTTCAGGGCATCTTTACCAGCATTTCAGTATAATCTCACTTTAATTTGATTGTATCTGCAAGAACCCTATTCCCAAATGAGGTCACTTTTACAGGAATGGGAGCTGGAATTTGAACATAGCTTTTTGTAGGATACAAGTCAACCCATAATACCTGTTTCTACTTCCTTGAGTCAGAGCGGGTCTGTCTTCAAAGTCTTGCTTTATGAAAAGACTCTTGCGTGGTATCAGAGGTGCCATTGACTGTTGAGTTTTGCCTCCAGAGATGGATGAGAAAGTTTATGTCATTTGAAGGGACTTTACTGAGTCTTTCTGAACTTTGTTCAGCCCTCCAAAATTTCAGAGACTTGATAATAATAAATATTCTCAAGATGTACAATGTCAGTGTCATCTCCCTACCCTCTTTTCCCATGAGAGTCCTTTCCCACTTTCTCCAGTACAGACAAAGGAAGGGAAAAAAATGGAAGAAAAACTGGATTATAAAGTTCTTGAGGGAAAGGACACCATCTTAGTTACTTGTGTACCTCTTTCAGGGTATCAGCTGAAAAAGGTGCTCAGTAAATGTTTGTTGGATGGATAAGTAGATGAGATGGGAGAGGCTAGGATGCCTGCACAGAAGTGGGGAAAGAGAGTCAAGGTTGGTTTTATATGTGGCCTCCTCCTGACCTCCCTGCTTCCCAAACACATAACTTTTCATTCATAGGATCCTAATATCTGGATCAGGTTAACTACATTCTTTTGCCCATAGTTGAACATCTGTTCCATTCCATTGCTGCTTATGTATGTATGCCTCTGATTTCCAAATGGAGAAGTTCCTGAGAAGGTAGCATTTGACTTTCTGTTCTGTGCAGCACCCTAAGCTCCGGAAGGCAGAATTGTATAGGTGTCAAGAGAGCAGAATTAAGCAGGTGGGGATTTGATCCTTGGCCCACCATTTACTATCTGTGTGGCTTTGACCTATTACTTATTCCTTTTAACCTCTCTTACCTGTAAATTGAGTATAAGATATTTATGTGAGCTTATCTTGAAGTATAATGCATATACAGAATTGTGCACAGATTATAATTTCACAGCTCAATACATTTTCACAAAATGGCATGCTTCACATTACCAAGAATATAAGAAGCACCGTCTTATATTCTCTTAGGCACTATCTCAGCCCAAAGTAATTCCTATCCCAATTTATAATTGTATTTTTCCTGGTTTTGAACTCTTCATAGATGAACATATAGGGCATATCTTTTGTGTTTGGTTTCTTTTGCTGATTGTCATACTTATGAGACTCATCTATATTGTTTGGTATAGTTATAGTTTAATATACAAGCATGCTACAATTTAGTGACTCCTACTGTTGGTGGACATTTAGGTTATTTCTAGTTTGGGGCTTTTATGAATGAAGATGCTCTGAAAAATTCTTACATGTTTTTTTTGGTGGGCAGGGACATGTTCATTCAAGGGCAGGATTGGTAGGTATTAGGGTATGAATATCTCTCAGCTATATAGAACCTGACTTACACTTTAATAAACATTTTGTGTTTTAACTGTGTTTTCTGGTAGCTCAGATGGTAAAGAATCCACCTGCCATGCAGGAGACCCCGATTGGATTCCTGGGGTCAGGAAGATCCACTGGAGAAGGGATAGGCTACCCACTCCTGTATTCTTGGGCTTCCCTGGTGGCTCAGCTGATAAAGAAACCACCTGCAATGCGGGAGGCCTGGATTCTATCCCTGGGTTGGGAAGATCTCCTGGAGAAGGGAACGGCTATCCACTCTAGTATTCTGGCCTGGAGAATTCCATGGACTGTAACGGGGTCACAAAGAATCGGACACCACTGAGCAACGTTCATGTTCTTTCACTTTAACTGTGTAGTGTAGTAAAAATTAAATTAGGTTGTGGAAACATTTAATGTGGTCTTTGGCCGATGAGTGAGTGAGTGAATGAGTGAAGTCGTGTCTGACTCTTTGCGACCCCGTGGACTGTAGCCCACCAGGCTTCTCCATCCATGGGATTCTGCAGGCAAGAATACTGGAGTGGGTTGCCAGTTCCTTTTCCAGGGGATCTTCCCGACCCAGGGATCGAACCCAGGTCTCCCTCATTGCAGGCAGACGCTTTAACCTCTGAGCTACCAGGGAAGCCCTCTTTGGTCGATAGGAGGTCCTCAATATGCATTGTATTTAAAATGTAATGAAGGCATCGTATTCTCTTAAGTCAAAGTGCCATAATGGACTTAAATATATTTCCCTATTGCTTCTTCATCCACATTATTATCTTTGTTTTGTCACAATAAATGACTCTGTTTCTAGCCATTCCCTTCTTTTGAAAGATTTTCTGTTGGTAAATTAGATTCAACTGGATCAAAGAATATGTGATCATAAGAACCATTACCCTGAAAAGGGCTCTGAAGCCTGCTGAGAAGGGGAAATCAAAGAGGCACTAATCTCAATCCCAATGACATATATAACTAAAGAGAACTTATTGTAAAGCCCAGGAAACTACTCTATACCCTGTGATGACCTGTATGGGAACAAAATCTAAAAAAGAGTACATATATGCATATGGACAATTGAATCACTTTGCTGTATGCCTGTAACTAACACAACATTGTAAATCAACTATATTTCAATAATAAAAAAAAAGAAGCAAGCCTCTCATAGCATGGCCCAGGAGAGGGCTATGAATATAGATGCCTTATGGGTTTCATGAGTGTCTTGTAGCTAAAGTAGGGTAGACTAGAATGGAGGCTGATGATTTTTATAAATGATGGTATGGTTTTTATCAACTCAATATTTAATTCCTTAGAAGATAAACTGGATCATTAGAAAAACAGTGTTTAAAAACCTTTGATCAAGGAACTTCCCTGGTGCTCCAGTGGTTGAGAATCTGCTTGACAATGCAGGGGACTTGGGTTTCATCCTTGATCTGTGAAGATTTCACATGCTGTGGCTGGGCAACTACTGAGCCCACGTGCTGCAACTACTGAAGCTCACTTGCTCTAGAACCCATGCTCCACAACAAGAGAAATCACCTCAGTGAGAAGCCCCTTCACTGCAACTAGAGAGTAGCCCCTGCTCTTTGCAACTAGAGAAACTCCGTGCAGCAATGAAGACCCAGTGCGTGCGTGTGTGCTAAGTCCCTTCAGTTGAGTCCAACTCTTTGTGACCCTAGGGACTATTGCTTGCCAGCCCCCACAGTCCATGGGATCCTCCAGGCAAGTACACTGGAGTGGGTAGACCCAGAGCAGCAACGCCCCCCCCCCCCCGCCCACCACCAAAAAAAAAAAAAGTTAAAAAACAAAACAAAACAAAAACCCTTAAATCAGAAAGGAGAGAGAAATCACAGGTGCAAAGATTTACTTTATTTATTCACTGTCCCCCCAACATTAGCATGATTAAAGCCAAAGAGGGGGAGGGGGATGAGGTGGGGAGATGGGTCAGAGGATTGCAATAGGGGTTGATCTGTGGGAAAAGGGCCTGAGGAGGGGTGAGGGGCTGGGACCAAATCAGCCCAGGTGACTGGAGAGCCTGTAGACCTCTTGCTCTAACATTCGTTCTTACTGAAGCTCTTGACGACGGCGCTAGTCAGGCTCTTGTGGCTGACCTCGCACGCATAGACGTTATGGCTTTGGTACTCCGAACTGGACAGTGTCAGGGTGCTGCTGAGGCTGTAGGTGCTTTTCTTGCTGTCCTGGTCTGTGAAACTGTTCTGGAAGTTGCTGCTCTGGGTAACCCCATCCACTTTCCACTTGACATTGATATCTTTGGGGTAGAAATCATTCACCAAGCACACGACAGAGACAGTTTCAGTCGTCAGCTGCTCGTCAGATGGTTTGAAGAGGAAGATGGATGGCTGAGCATCAGACCCTGAGGACGGAAGAACAGAGAAGGGTGTTTAAGTAACAGTGAAGTTCTCTACTGGGGTGCACTGTCTGGGGGTGACCTTAGAAATGCAAAAGACAGATGTGCAGAGAGCTGCATGCTTTTTTTATAGTATCCAAGCACCACCCAGGGAAGTCAGGAAGCAAATTCACAATTGCCATGATTTTGAGTTTTTCCTTAGCCCCTATTCCTTAAGAAAGCTCTGAATTTTTTGTACTCTTTGCAGCCATTGTAAGGCTGCAAAATAATATGAATTTTAGAAAAAAATGAAGTGAAATATCCCATGAACATACTCTTCTTTGGGTCAATTCTTGATAGCTTTAAACATTCTCTCCTGCATTAAAATATTAAATAATTAGCATATTTGATATAGAAATTCTTGTAAGTCCTTATATCTTCCAGGGGATCATCTCAACCCAGGGATCAAACCCAGATCTCCCACATTGCAGCCAGATTCTTTACTGGCTGAGCCACCATGGAAGCCCTATCAACTTTTTAATGGAGTTTAAAAATTCATTAAAATTTTTTTAAAAATTCCTAAATAATTTTAGAACAGTTTAAAATACTTAAATAGTTTAAGCAGTTTGAAAAGAGTTTTAAGTTTTCTGACCTTATCTTTCTTTCCTTCATCTGTGTTCCCTGCCTCCTATAAGGGAACCCAGTGCAAGAGGCCAAGAAACAAAACCACTTTATCAGACCCTCCTGAAGTAAGAATAGATCTAACAAGATCACTTCCCCCTTGCCTCTCCTAGTCCTGTGCAGTGATGTCAGGCTGTCTTCCACTTCCTGGGCTTCCTTTGGGCATGTTGGGGTAAGACTCACCCTGCATGGGTGAGCCCCAAACTCTGAGTCTGGGTCCAAGAGTGTATGTGTGGGTGTCAACCCCTTCACCCTCTGTGATCAGGCCAGCAACTCTCCCACTCCTTGCAAAAGGCCTCAAAGGGAGACCCCCAGCCCTGGCCTTATGACTGTCGCCATATCGGGCAAGTCTCAGGCAGACTCACAGGGTCAACTGTAACTTCAGCCACCTGCCCAGGAGAAACTGATGAGCTTCACTTCTGACTGTGAGCAGCTGCCAGATGGCCTGCTAGAAATCCCCTTGGTAGGCCTTTGAGTTCTTGAATGGGAGAGCGTGAATTAAATAACAAATTAAGAATTCTTTCCTGGGAGAAGTCACAGATAAGTGAACAGATTTTATAAAGCTATAAACCTCCACGTTAACCAAGCAGTTCAATATCAGATACTTAATTTTTAATGTTTTGATATTTTCCCTTCTTTTACCCTTTGTATTATTTTTTTTCAGAGAATTTTATAAAATAGCCTATGCAGTAAAATAAGATGAATTCTAGAAATAAAGGAGATGAAATATCCTATGAAGATACTCCTATTTGGGTCAATCTTTGGTGGCTTTAAACATTCTATCCTGCATTAAAATATTAAACAATTATCATATTTGACATGGAAATTTTTGTAAGACCTCGTACTAACTTTTTAATAGAATTTAAAATTCATTGAAAGATTTTTAAAAGGCCCTAAATTATTTTAGAACAGTTTAAAATACTTGCATAGTTTAAACAGTTTGAAAGAGTTTTTAAATGGCCCTAAAATAGTCCTGTCAGTTTGTCTGCAAACCAAAAATAATCTTTTTCAAGTATCACTTTTGAAATTAGCCAAAGTAAACAACAATGACAATAACAAATTTTTAAATGATTTTAAAGGGTAAAACACCCAGATTAAAAATTTTCTATCATGGAATGAGGGGGTTGGAAAATACTTTTCTATTTATTTATTTATTTATTTTACTTTTTTAAACTTTTCTATTTTTTATGAAAAATTTATAAAAAATGCCATTGAGTTTTTATCAATGGCATTTATACACATTTAGATATTTTGTACACCTGAAACATAATCTTACTGAAGCCATTACATTTCTGAAAATTAAAAGCATCACAAATTTATCTTATTTTTTTCCAGCAATATACCTATAATGATATTTAGTTTGAACTTTTAACTCAGTAAAAGTTAACTGATCAAAACCTGAATGGCCAGATTGCTAGTCTTCAGTTAGATTTTTGCTGGTGTGAATTTTGCCCTAAAAGAGTTATATGTATATAGAGAAAATTATATGTATGTATAAATATATAATATTAACTTTTATACATATTTCATTTTGATTGAACATTTATTACTTAAATATATTTGATGAGAGGATATTGAAATAATTATAGATCGCTGAAAAAATAACTAAGTTCTTTATAGACCCCTACTGGAAATTTTTATTAAGCAGATACAATAATATAAATTTTATTTTTGGAATTGCTGATAAAAATCAGGCTTTTCCCTATTTTCCCCATGTTAGCTGGTGTCCACATTTCTGTTCTCTACTGTTAGCGACATGATTCGTATCACTGTGTCAGGAAAGCGGGCCATAACACAGCTGAATGGGCGATCACGGGGTTGGCCATGCCTTTCGCGGCCTTTAGCGGCCAGGTGAGCGGCCACTATAGCCCAAGGGCCTGGCCACCAACATCGTTCAATCACAAAAGCAGACCGCCCCGAAGTCTAAAGACAGCCGCGAGGTCTACAGACCACGTTAGCAGAGCCACGGCCTCCACAGCGGTACAAAGACACCACCAAGTAATAACAAAAATCATACTCATTAAAATATTTCCTATCTTTTTAACGTCCGTGGGCATCTAAAAAGTGCTATTATTTTATTTTCCTTCTCCTAAACAAATTTCTTCAAAGCTGAGTTTTTGGGAACAACCCTCTTTCCTTCATTTATAAGAGGAGATGTATTTACACATTTCTAGTATTGTCTAACAAAGAAATTTGTTGTTTTTTTTTTTAAAGAGTAATCTGTCAAGGTATAGATCCCCTATAGCATTTCTGAATATTGACAGTTTATCACTCATTTTAGACTCTAAAAATAACACTGCTGCTGATTCTCAATCAAGCAGAAATTTTAACATAGAGAAGTATATTTTTCTAACATCTTACTGATTTTTTTTTAGTGCATTCCATTAATTTTTATTGGTATAAAATAATTTATCAGACAGAGAGAGAAGACAAACACATTTCTCTACTTTTTTTTTTTTGTACATCTAGCAAAAATCAGTACAATATTTGGCAAATCTCAATGAAAATTAATTCAGTTTGGCTCTTTAGAGCTGCAAAGATTCCTTTTTAAGGAGATATTTGAAATTTTTTAATATCCTATCCCAGGGACATTCTACAAATCTTAAGATGTAAAAAATTTAAGTCTCTGTTCTGATTTTTAAAAGCTAAACATCTTTATCTTTGAAAAAGTGTCCTTTTTCATCGACACTTATTTTTTTCCCCTTTGAGTCATTTGGTTTAGATTAAATTAATCTTTTTTGTCTACAAATCCAGTTTTGGAGCTGAGTTTAACTTTTCAAACTGATAATAAATCTGAAATACTCTCATTTACCCATCTCTACAAAACTCATATTTAAGCCTCTAAAAGTCCATATTGGCATTTAGACCCACATTTCAGAAGGTAATAGAGAAAAATTATTTATGTCTAATCTCCAAACGTGTCCCTTGGCCAAAGATGATCCACAGATTTAATTTACTTTCCTCTCAACAAAAACCGCTTTTTGCTGCTAATCTCTTTCAATGGTCAGATACAGAGAAAATCTGGCCATTTAGGTGCCACATCAACTAACTAGCTCTTTGCTATTCCTTGAGGCTAACTGATTTCCAGCCCCCGACTCATCTGATTTTTCAGAAGAATCCCATTCTCTTCAAAACTGACCTCAACTCATATCCCAAGCATTAAAACTCCCAAATTTCACAGCTCTATAAGAAAAAGGAGTTGAAAATTGCACTTACGTTTGATTTCCACCTTCGTCCCGCTGCCGAACGTAACTTCACAGTGATGTCCCTGATATATCCCCCTTAACAAAAACCTCCTTCTGAAGCCAATCACAGGAAAAAAGCCCAATCCACAGAAAAATCCAGCCATTTCTCCTCCTTTCTCTCCACAAACCCTACTCTCCTTACAAATTCAGTGATTTGGCTGTCTGTTCAGCTTAACAATTGACTGTCTTCTGACTTTCTGTCTTTTACTTTTTGGGTCACCAGGCATGGCTCATGTAGCCAAAATGTCACAAATTTGCTCACTGATAGAAGAGGACAAAAGTCTCACAAACAACTGAATAAAAATGTACTCACGTTTGATCTCCACTCTGGTCCCTGGGCCGAAAGTGAACCACAGTGATTCCCTAATTTCCGCTTGTACAAATACCTACCCTGAAGGGGCATCAAGCCCCCTTCCCCAATTACATTAAAATTAATCTTAAATTTACCATCAGCTAGCCTCCTATGGGAGAATTTCCCTTCCCCTCCTCTGTAGCTAACCTGGGAATGAAATTTGTTTTAACCCTGACACTGAATTAATGAAAACAGGCAAAAAGGAACAAAAGGTAAATAGACAGAAACAGCAAAGGATTAGCTGAAAACAATACTTACTTTTGATCTCTAGCTTGGTTCCTCCGCCGAAAGTATTTACACAACGGTTCCTCTTAACCTTGTTCCTATACAAAAACCCTTTCCCTTCCTGACCATTGAGCAAAGCTCTGTTTCAGAACAGACCTTTTGCTCACCAATACATTTCTGAAACTATCACTCAGGCAAGTTATTCCCACCCAGAGACTGACTGGTTCTTCATAGAAAATGTGCAATCAGTTCTCCTGTTTGATTACAGATGAACTGTAACTTTGCCCTGGAGGATGGCAGAGTCTGGTTTCATAGAGTCAATGCACAGATCATTTCAGAGACACAGGGATCATAAGACACAGACAACTGAGAAAGGAAAGTTTGGATTTTACTCACGCTTGATTTCCAGGTTGGTTCCTTGACCAAACGTCCGCCACAGTGATAGCTGTACGTTATCTCGCTGTATAAAAACCCTTCTCACTAAAGGGGAACAGAGCCTTGGGTCAAGCCGCTGAAGCTTAACTCCCATCTCAAGCAGGTGTGGAGGCCCTGGGGCTTCTCTGATAGAGAATGTTTGTCATTCTTAGGTGAATTCTAAAATCCTAGATGATTTATTTATGTCTATGGCCTAAATAAGTGGTCCCATATGTTAGCAATCTCCCACGTCTGGACTGCTGCTTACCTATTTACTGGAAAGCAGATTGAATATAAATTAGAAAGAAAGATAAGCTCATTTAAAAAAACACTATACTTTTAGACAGTTGAAGCATAGTTGATTTACAGTGTTGTGTTAGATACATCAAAGTGATTCAGTTATATACACACACATATATATTATTTTTAACATTCTTTTCCATTATACACTATTACAAGGTATTCCAGTAGTCATGTATGGATGTGAGAGTTGGACTATAAAGAAAGCTGAGCGCTAAAGCTGAGCGCTGAAGAACAGATGCTTTTGAACTGTGGTGTTGGAGAAGACTCTTGAGAGTCCCTTTGACTGCAAAGAGATCAAACCAGTCCATCCTAAAGGAGATCAGTCCTGAATGTTCAGTGGAAGAACTGATGTTGAAACTGAAACTCCAATACTTTGGCCACCTGATGGGAAGAGCTGACTCATTTGAAAAGACCCTGATGCTGGGAAAGATTGAAGGCGGGAGGAGAAGGGGATGACAGAGGATGAAATGATTGGATGGCATCATCGACTCAATGGACATGAGTTTGAGAAAACGCTGGGTGTTGGTGATGGACAGGGAGGCCTGGTGTGCTGCAGTCCATGGGGTTGCAAAGAGTTGGACATGACTGAGTGACTAAACTGAACTAAACTGATTGAATGTATTTCCCTGTGCTATATATAGTAGGACCTTGTTGTTTAATCTCTTTAATATTGTATATCTGTTAATCCCAAACTCCTAATTTATCTCTTCCCCATCTTTCCCCTTTGGTAACCATAAATTTGTGTTCTTTGTCTGTCTATTTCTGTTTTGTAAATAATTTCATTTCAAAAACTGTACTTCTTTATACCTTCTCCTGGGGTGAGGGGGGGTGGGGCTTGCACATGACAAACCTCATTCAATGTCATTATGAAACTTCTTAGCTTTTCTCAGTTAATAATACTGAAATAATGTTTTTTCTATTTGAACCTCTCTTTTGCCACCATGTCATTTAAAAAAAAAAGACTAAATGTATTAATATATCAAACCAAGGCCCATGTCTTATTCTGAAATATATTTTGGAGTGAAGCTGTAGATGGCCCATGAAACAAAAACAAAGATCAAAAGAGTAGAAAAGTAGACTTTACTTGGTTAGTTGTCTGTTGTCACAGGACAGGTAGAACTGGAGGGGTACCCACCATGCCACAATGAGCTGAGCCGGGTGTATGCTGTCTTTGGAGCTGCTAGAGAATTGTGGCATGCCTTGATGTTTCCATAGTAACTCCATCAGGGGCCCTGAAGACCTCATTTTGCTGTGAGTCCAGCTCTACTTATTCCAGTCCTGTTTCCCTTTTAACTTTCCATTCCCACTTCAGCATACTAAAGTCCTTACTGTTCTCCTGAGACCTCCAGCTTCTACATAGCTCCCCCTCTTCTTGGAAACACTTTTGTCCACCTGCCTTAACTTGTGAACAACCAATTGTCTTTCAAGACTCAATTTAAGAGAGACTTTCTGTTGGATTCAGTTCAGTTCAGTTCAGTCGCTCAATTGTGTCCAACTCTTTGTGACCCCATGAATCGCAGCAGGCCAGGCCTCCCTGTCCATCACCAACTCCCAGAGTTCACTCAAACTCATGTCCATCGAGTCAGTGATGCCATCCAGCCATCTCATCCTCTGTCATCCCCTTTTCCTCCTGCCTTTGATCTTTCCCAGCATGAGGGTCTTTTCCAGTGAGTCAGTTCTTCGAATCAGGTGGCCAAAGTATTGGAGTTTCAGCTTCAGCATCATCCCTGCCAATGAACACCCAGGACTGATCTCCTTTAGGATGGACTGGTTTGATCTCCTTGCAGTCCAAGGGACTCTCAAGAATCTTCTCCAACACCACAGTTCAAAAGCATCAATTTTTCGGCGCTCAGCTTTCTTCACAGTCCAACTCTCACATCCATACATGACCACTGGAAAAACCATAGCCTTGACTAGACAGACCTTTGTTGGCAATGTAATGTCTCTGCTTTTTAATATACTATCTAGGTTGGTCATAACTTTCCTTCCAAGGAGTAAGCGTCTTTTAATTTCATGGCTGCAATCACCATCGACAGTGACTTTGGAGCCTAAAAAAATAAAGCCTGACACTGTTTCCACTGTTTCCCCATCTATTTGCCATGAAGTGATGGGACCAGATGCCATGATCTTAGTTTTCTGAATGTTGAGCTTTAAGCCAACTTTTTCACTCTCCTCTTTCACCTTCATCAAGAGGCTTCCTCTTCACTTTCTGCCATAAGGGTGGTGTCATCTGCATATCTGAGGTTATTGATGTTTCTCCCGGCAATCTTGATTCCAGCTTGTGCTTCTTCCAGCCCAGTGTTTCTCATGATGTACTCTGCATATAAATTAAATAAGCAGGGTGACAATATACAGCCTTGACGTACTCTTTTTCCTATTTGGAACCAGTCTGTTGGTCCATGTCCTGTTCTACCTGTTGCTTCCTGACCTGCATATAGGTTTCTCAAGAGGCAGGTCAGGTGGTCTGGTATTCCCATCTCTTTTAGGATTTTCCACAGTTTATTGTGATCCGCACAGTCAAAGGCATTGGCATAGTCAATAAAGCAGAAATAGATGTTTTTCTGGAACTCTCTTGCTCTTTCAGTGATCCAGCGGATGTTGGCAATTTGATCTCTGGTTCCTTTGCCTTTTCTAAAACCAGCTTGAACATCTGGAAGTTCACAGTTCACGTATTGCTGAAGCCTCGCTTGGAGAATTTTGAGCATTACTTTACTAGCATGTGAGATGAGTGCAATTGTGCGGTAGTTTGAGCATTCTTTGGGATTGCCTTTCTTTGGGATTATCTCCCAGCAAACAACTCAATGTTGTAGAGTACAGAGGCAGGTCACTGAGCCTGTAACACCTAGTTGCCCTTATCTGCAGTTAGATTCTTTCTGCCCTGCTGGATTGTAAGCTGTTTGATGTTTCATTGCCTTATATATGGAAGGTCTAGTCTAGTATCTTAACTTGGTAAATGCTCAACAAACATTTGCAGAATGAATGAAAAGAACAAAACAAAGAGAAAAACAAAAAAACCATAAATAGTTGAAAAATCAAGACTAGATCAGGGCAGATAAATTATAAAGGACCAAGGGTTAATACTGACTATGGTAATAGTAAGTTTTACAAAAGAAATTGTAATAGTAATTCTGAAGTAAGCTCAATTCTATATACAAGACTGCACATGAAATGTTGCTTAAAAAGTGAAAAGAAAAAGAAGTTGTGGTAGGCATATACAGTGGAATATTACTTATCCGTAAAAAGGAACAAAATTGGGTTATTTGGAGTAATGTAGATGAACCTGGAGTATGTAATACAGAGTGAAGTAAGTCAGAAAGAGAAAAATATCATATATTAATGCATATATATGAAATCTAGAAAAGTGGTATTGATAAACCTATTTGCAAGAAGGAATAGAGATGTAGACATAGAGAATGAACTTGTGGATGCAGCAGGGGAAGGAGAGGATAGGATGAACTGAGAGAGGAACATTGACATATATTGTGTGTAAAATAAATATTAAGAGCTAGTGGGAGACTGCTACATAGCACAGGGAGCTCAGTTTGGTGCTTAAGGGTGACCTAGAGGGGTGGGATGGTAGGGGGAAAGGGAGGCCCAAGAGGGAGGGAATATATGTATGCTTAGAGCTGATTCACTTATAGCTTATAGTAACTAACACAACGCTGTAAAGCAATTATCCTCCAATTAGAAAAAAAGGTAAAAGAAGAGAAAATAACTGACGTCTTCATCATAAACTAAATATGACTGAGCTTTGCAATGGAGCACAAAACAGCCAATAAGAGGATAAAATAGCTTTCTGCATAGTCACGAAGAAGGTGATTGCAAAGATACAGCTGAATGGTATGTATTGTATGATACTATGATCCATTTTAATTGAATATGTATGGATATGAATAGAGGCTAATTGCAGAAGGAAATACAATCAATTGTGCTCAGTAACTGTCTCCTAAAATTGATTACAGTAGTTGTGGAAGAAAAGGGAGCCATGTCTTCTCTTTCTACTGTACTATTGTAGATTATTTGATTTTTAAAAATTACGGGAATATATTCATTTTTTGATTTTCAGAAACACTAAGGCTGTACCAATTTTGATAGTTTGATATCATCAAGTAGAATTCTCCATAGTCATGTGCAATTGTAAATATAATTTTAAAATGATATATACATGTTTAACTTTTCTTTGTCATTCAAATACTGTTTTAATAATCTTTAAATTAAGAGTGCAAAAAAGGTAGGAGTTTTCCTGTTCTGTATAGGAGATATTGTTTTACCAATGTAGGACATGTGGGTGTGACGTGGGGGCTGAAAAATGTATGTTCCTAAGTGAGTAAATAGGAGATTGAAAGTGAAGCATGTAAGTAAATGACTATTAAAAGCAGAATTTGCTACTAATAAAAGATGCTTATTATAAGAACTGTTGAGCAAAAGCTAGTTTTTTTGACCACACACAGTAGGATCAATAGGAATGGTTGTTGTGATGTTTGTTGTAACATCACATGGATCACTGAAAAGTGGCTGAGAGCCTTAATGTGTATGTGGTTTATTATTTGAAGGCAAAGGATGTCTTAGGAGCAACTGTGAAGACCTACCATTCTACAGAGTGTCCAGGATGGGCCTTGATAAGATTGACTTACTAAGGAAAAATAGTCAATAAACTAGTCTGAGGGGTTCTTAGATTTATGCATGAGTGATGGAAACAGAAAATTTAGGGGACCATTCCAAAAAACTCTTCACTAAAGCTGCTTTCCATGTGGCTGCCAACAAAGTCATATTCTTAGAATAAATTCTCAACAGCTCATGGCCTGTGTGTGTGCTCAGCGGCTCAGTCGTGTGTGACTCTTTGCAGCCCCATGGCCCACCAGGCTCATCTGGCCTAGGGAGAGAAAGAAAAAACAAAAGAGAGAAAGACGAAATACATGTGTATAAGTCATCCTGAAAACTGTTGAGAAGCTTTCTGATCAGTGTTCTCAGGTCTAGCATTTCAAGAAACACCTTTTTTTTTTTTTTTTTTTTAAATTTGACACAAGTAACCAGCCTATTTGAAAGGTCTGTCTCCCATCAGTACCATACAGAAAATCACCCAACATGTCAGAGACACAGTGACACAATTTTGCAAAGTTTGAGGACTGAGGGCTTCCCTACCTGGCTCCTGAATGTTTGCATCTGATAATCCATCCAGAAGTCTGTGGTTCAAAATTTTTTCCAGCTCATCATTCACAGTAAAGCCCAAAGTAGGTGTGTTTTTTTGGACTTCAGCTTGATTCCTTCCTCCTTAGGATTATAGTGTCTGTCCTTTGTACTAGACTTAAGCTGGTATTTCAAAAGGTGAGGAGGAAATTCTTGAGCCACATTCTGTGGTGATCAGAACCTGATCATTTGCTGTTCTCTGGGCTAGAGTGCCACAAATGGACATCTGACTTGAATCCCCAAGGGGCAAGGATGGCCCCCATTTGCCCAGAAGGAGGGAGACAGAGGAGGTCACTTGAGAACTCACTGCTTCTTTGCTGCTTTGGGGCTGTGTCTATTTCCATCCATTTCTGAAGAAAGACATGCTGAGAGAAGCAAAGTCCTTGGTCCAACCACGTGCAAACACATAAGCTGTACTTCTGACCTGAAATTCTGGTCCTGCTTTGGAAAATGTAGACACTCATCTTGTTTCTGGGCCTTTCCAGGTGGCACTAGCGGTAAAGGATCTGACTGCTGGTGCAGGAGATGCCAGAGACTCAGGTTCAGTCCCTGGGGCAGGAAGATCCCCTGAAAGAGGAAATGACAACCCACTCCAGTATTCTTGCCTGGGAAATTCAATGGACAAGGAGCCTGGCAGGCTACAGCCCATAGAGTTGCAAAGAGTCAGACACCACTGAGTGCCTGAACATGCACACAAACACACACATCTTGTTTCCATGAAGACATGAAGGCTGCAGGTGTTTTGTTCTTTTTTTTTTTTTACTTTCTAGAGTGAAAGAGAAAACAGTACCAACATACCAAGGCTTATGTACCATTGGAGAAGCTCTGACAATGAGATTTACATATTGAATGTTGTGGTTTCCAGTTGGTTTTACACTAGTGATGAACCTTTCAAGCTCTACCGTGGAGTTCCCCCGGTCCCTGTCTGTCTACTTCGCATGCAACCCTGTGTCCCCCTCAACCTACTGCACAGAAACCCATTGCAGACAACTACTGTGATTGAGCCAGCTCTGCGTGCAGCCATGGAGTCCCTGAATTCAGGCTTGGTTCCTCACATTTTTGCCTTTGTTGTCAAAATCTTCAAATCCTTCATGAACACTCTATTCTGCTTTCTACTGACTCAGGACCGCTTAGTGAGAGGCCCCCTCCCACCCCTCTGACCACTCCCCCCTTCCTCCTCTTCCCAGTCTTGCTCATCTTGACTAAGAACCTGGGCTCTGGATCTTTTCTGCTCACTGACCTGCGTTGCCTCCTTCCCTTGATATGAATATATGAATGTCCTGATTCCATTTCAAAAGGATTTCAATCTCACTCTACTTTCCAATGCTGCCCCCCCCCACCCCCATTCTGTTCAGCTCCAGGGGTCAGTCAAGCTGCTTACCACACAACCTAATATTCTGCTGCTGCTATCTCTGCCCTGATCTTCCTGTACTTGTGGGTTTCTTTCTTCTTTCTGATTGTACCACAAAACTTGTGGATTTCAGTTCCTTGATCAAGGATTGACCCTGGGGCCCTTGGCAATGAGAATGTGGAGTCCTAACCACTGGACTGCCAGGGAATTTGTTTTGGGTTTATTTCTTTAAAAAATCATTTTTGCAATTTAGGTTTTTTTAAAAAAAAATTTGTGTCTATTTATTTAAAATTTATTTATTTATTTGGCTGCTCTGGGTCTTAGTCAAGGCACACAAAATCTTCTTCATTGCAGCCTGCCAGATCTTTAGTTTCAGCATGAGGGATCTTTAGTTGTGGCATGTGGGATCTAGTTCCTTGACCAGGGATGGGACCCAGATCCCCTGCATTGGGAGCATGGATTCTTAGCCCCTGGACCACCAGAGAAGTTACATGATTTTGTCATTAAACAAGGGGGAAGTATTGTGATTGAATGTGTGAGTTTAATCCCTCTTCTTAAACTAGATTTTTCTTAAATTGGCTCCTTTGGTTTCTAAGTGGGGTTAAACTAGGCTTGTTCTTGGCTCTTATTCCCATGTTGCTGTTCAGTCGCTCAGTCATGTCCAACTCTTTGCGACCCCATGCACTGCATGCCAGGCTTCCCTGTCCTTCACCATCTCCTGAAGCTTGCTCAAACTCATGTCCATTGGATCAGTGATGCCATCCAACCATCTCATCCTCTGTTGTCCCTTCTCCTGCCTTCAATCTTTCCGAGCATCAGGGTCTTTTCAAATGAGTTAGTTCTTCACATCAGATGGCCAAAGTATTGGAGCTTCAGCTTCAGCATGAGTATTTCCAATGAATATTCAGGGTTGATTTCCTTTAGGATTGACTGGTTGATCTCCTTGCAGTCCAAGGGACGCTCAAGAGTCTCCGACATCACAGTTCAAAAGTGTCAGTTCTTCAGTGCTCAGCCTTCTATATGGTCCAATCTCATATCCGTACATGACTACTGGAAAAACCATAGCTTTGACTAGATGGACCTTTGTCAGCAAAGTAATGTCTCTGTTTTATAATGTGCTGTCTAGGTTTGTCATAGCTTTTCTTCCAGGGAGCATCTTTAAATTTCATGGCTTCAGTCATCATCTGTAGTGATTTTAG
Source organism: Cervus canadensis (assembly GCF_019320065.1). NCBI lineage: Eukaryota > Metazoa > Chordata > Mammalia > Artiodactyla > Cervidae > Cervus > Cervus canadensis. The sequence continues at coordinate 46,352,729 of NC_057390.1, forward strand.
GATCCAAGAAAATGAAGTCTGCCACTGTTTCCATTGTTTTCCCATCTATTTGCCACGAAGTGATGGGACCAGATGCCATGATCTTTGCTTTTTGAATGTTGAGTTTTTTTTTTCTTTTTTTAGAGATTCAAGCTTTTATTTTTTCCCATCATGCAAGTAACCTTACAACTATTTATACTGTTTCAGAACAGAGAAATAATTGCATTATTACCAGAGTGCCAAATTACCAAGTAAGACAACCGGTTACTGATTACTTTTGGGAGGTTATTTTCACAGAACACAGCAACAATTTCCAAATTATACTTTACTTTCAAGATCAGAATTATATCATGAGACCAGGACATGCTGATAATTGTAACAATCACACAAAGTCTCCATCTTACAGGTGGAAAAAAGACTGTTATTCTGGTGAAAGATCTCAAGTAAGCACCTTATCAAAGACTGATAGATAAGTCTTTGAAAGAGTTTACAACAGAGCAGTCTCTCTTTCCTCTTGTGGATGCAGGGAAAATGCAGCCTCATCACTTTTTGAGACTTCCTGTAAATTCTGAAGACTTTCATATCTGAGGCCCATCTCTGGCACATCATTAGTTAACATGAAAAGCAAAAAGCAGACCTGATGGGATAGTGATAGTGCACCCACCACTATCACCACCAGCAGAGTGTCTTAGTCTCCCAAAGTGGTCCTGGTTGAACTGGCACAGTGTCTTAGACTTTTGATAAACAATACAGGCAGGGAGAGGGAGATGCAGATGAAATCAGGTTGACCATAATTGATAAATGATGTAGCTAGGTGACAGCACACGGGGTCTCTCCACTTTGCACATGTTGAAAATGTCCATAATAAACAGGGAAAAGCTTTAAGAAAAAAAAAAGCAGACTGTACAGTTCTATTTTCCCATTAGGCAAAAAATGGGGAAAATGGTAAGATTTACTCAGAGACAAAATAAGTAGCATATAGCATTAATCTTCCGCATAACACAAGGCCACATCTGAAGCCACAGCTTGATGACGGTGAGCACATGTCCACACATACCAGCTTGCCCATCAGTCTGGCAGCCAGTAGGGTTCCTGGAAGGCTGGAGAGGGTAGGTGTGGAACTCATGCACTGGCAGAGGGCCTGTGTCCACAGGTAGTTCTTGAAGTCCTTGTTAACCAGGAAGCCAACTGGGCCAACAGCAACCTAGACAAAACTCAATGGCCTGACAGTGATGAGGCATGGTGCAGACCTTGACAAAGGTTTACCAGGAAGGAGAAAGGCCCAGAGGCAGGAAGAAATGCAGAACAGTGCAGAACACATAGCAAGCTGCTTCTCACCCTTAACCTCAATCCGTGTCCAGGAGGTAGCATGGGTCCCTGGCCAAAGCCAGAGATCCTGTAGGTGGCACCTTGGCTGGTGACCCCAGAACCAAGGCACAATCAGTTTTGGTTGATGGCCAATGCCATATGCACTAGCTTCATTTTGCAGTGGCAACAGAAAAGCTTGCTGCAGATGGCATGCATGGCTGGCAGGAATTTGAAGCCCAGCAAGTCACAGGCCCTGAAGTAGCAGAGCTTGAGGAGGCACTGGTCCTATTGTTGGATGACTCATGAGTGCCCATGTTAAAGACAGGTGGGAGAGGCCATAGCCAAGAACAGGGTACAGCACACATCTGAATCATGTGAGTTTAACCTGTAAACAGGAGAGGTGAGATCAAGTAACATGTGATACTAACGTAAAAAAAGCAAGAACGTCACGGAGAAGCAAAAGAACATGATCATAAATGCCATATTCTTGTAACTGAACTCCAATAGGAATACAGTGCACAGAGGCCAACACGAAGAGAAGGCAGACAGCCGAACACATAAGGTCAGCCAGGCACAGGGCCAGCAGGAGGTAGGATGGAGACTTGGGCAGGATCAGTTGGACTTGTTTACCCCAGGTTCTGGGGTCTCCACGGGCTGCCCTGCTGCCCCTGGCGTGCCCTCCTTTCCTTTCTCTGCACGGGCCCTTTCACTCACAAGCTAGTACTATAAGGGACTGAGCCACAACTCCTCCTACTCCTCCTTGATTATCTCCACAATCTTGTCAGACTCAATGGAGCTGTGGTTTGAAAACCACCCAAAGATGCTCTGGCTGTTGTCAGGTTTTTCCTGGCTAAGGATCTGGAGATCATCCCAGAGGAGCCACTGGATTGGAGTAGAACGAGACACCACCAGGCCGGCAGGGTCACACCCGTATTCTTTGATGAGCACCGTATTTTGGAAATACGGGTTGCACCCGAAGTAGAACTTGATTTTGTAGACCAATTTAGTGAGGCCAACCACTTCCACCTCCAAGCTATTCAAGTAGCTGAGGACCTATTTATCTTGGTTATTCAGAAAAGATGAGAGCTGGGAGTGGTTCTGAAAATCCTGCCCCCAGAAGCCTGGAATATTCTGGATAAGGAGGTTCCAGTGTTCTAAGTGGTGCAGCCGCCAACTGCCCAAACTTGCGGGAAAGCCGGAACTAGGCCACGTCTGCCTGGGTGTTCATGGTCTCCAGCTTCGGCTGGACGTTTCAGCATACCCCTGCTGCCCTCTGTTGCCGCAGGCCCTGACCCTGCATTCTCCATCTTCTCTCCCACTGGAACGGAGGCAGACTCCCCAGTGGTCCCTTTCTTCAGCTTCCCACCTGCTAAGGCCGGAGACCCCCGCCCTACTTCACAACAGGTATCTGGGGCCTTCTTCACAGCGGGGCTGCGCAGATTCCCAACGCGGGGGCCATTTTTCGGCCTTCCCACGGTTCCCATGAAGATAATGTTGGTCACCAGGTGCCCTGGGAGGGATGTGGCCTTCCCCGGGCCGGGCCTGGTCACGACCTGCCCGTGATTTCTGCCGCCTGGGCCTGGAGCGCGAGGCCACAATCCAGGGGGAGCCGGCAGGCACCCTCTTCCCCAGACTGGTGAGGGCGGCGCGGGCTCAGTGGTTTCCAGGCCACCCCAACCCGCGCCAGCCTGCACCTGTGCTGCCTTGGTCTCCTTCCCAAGCCTCTGGCGCTCTGGGGGGTCTGGGTCGCGTGGGACGTCGTCAGGAGCAACACGAACTCGGCCTTTGGCGGGGCTTTGGCCATGGCTTTTGGCGCGGGAGGACTTTCTACCCTTACTTCAGCCACGCATGGTGGCGGCCCACCCGACTCAAAGCCACGCAGAGACAGGCTCCTGGCGCCGGCTTGCGGTACTTGAATATTCAGTTTTAAGCCAACTTTTTCACTCTCCTCTTTCACCTTCATCAAGAGGCTCTTTAGTTCCTCTTCACTTACTGCCATAAGGGTGTGTCATCTGCATATCTGAGGTTATTGATATCTCTCCCGGCAATCTCGATTCCAGCTTGGGCTTCTTCCAGCCCAGCGTTTCTCATGATGTACTCTGCATAGAAGTTAAATAACCAGGGTGACAATATACAGCCTTGACGTACTCCTTTCCCAATATGGAACAAGTTTGTTGTTCCACGTCCAGTTCTAACTGTTGCTTCTTGGCCTGCATACAGGTTTCTCAGGAGGCAGGTAAGGTGGTCTGGTATTCCAATCTCTTTAAAAAATTTTCACAGTTTGTTGTGATCCACACAGTCAAAGGCTTTAGCGTAGTCAGTGAAGCAGAATTAGATGTTTTTTCTGGAATTCCCTTGCTTTTTCTATGATCCAATGAATGATGGCAATTTGATCTCTTTTTTCCTCTGCCTTTTCTAAATCCAGCTTGAACATCTGGAAATTCTCGGTTCGTGTACTATTGAAGCCTAGCTTGGAGAATTTTGAGTATTACTTTGCTCCCGTACCTGTCCCCATACTAATCAGCATACTGATTCAAAGGCTCTTAGTCTGACGCTGGGGAAAGAAGCGCTCACTTCCCTTAATGTGACTGCTTCCCTTAAGCTCCTCAACCACCAAAGTGCCCTGTTTACCTTGGCTGAGACTAGACTTCCAAACCTAACAGCACACAATTGAAGTGGGCAGGACGGCAAGAAAACAAACAAAAAACCAAAAGAAAAATATCAAGAAAGCAACAGATTGAAGCAAGGAATAATTGGACTTTTATGTTGAATATGATGGACTTGTCCACCACTCTCCAACTCCCCTTTGCAAGGACAGAGGAATATAAAAATGAGAATAAATATGTTTCATGAAGCATCACAAAGGAGAAAAAATAATTGAGGGAAAACTGCAAAGATTGCAATTGTGTGATTGAAATGATGGAGGAACTAGAATCTTCCATTCCTTGGAAAAAATAGGCAGGGATCTTTGCAGCAGCCAGTATTAGTTTTGCCCTCAAAGCCCTCAGAAAAGCACACGCACCTCAGAGCTAAAAGGCATTGGGTGAACTTCCCTGGTGGTCCAGTGGCTAAGACTTTGGGCTCCCAATGCGGGGGACACAGGTGTGATTGCTTGTCAGAGAACTAGATTCCATAAGATGCAAGTAAAGATCCCAATGAAGACTGAAGATCCCACACAACTAAGATCTGGCGCAGCCAAAAAGTAGAAAAGGCATTGGGACTGGAAGTTAGAAGGGGGGCCCTGGAAGGTGGAATAACACTGGGCTACCTACCACTCAGCCTTCAGGTCATGTGAATAGTGATGGCAATAAAAAGGGATCAACTGACAGGCATCCAAGAGCAATGAGATAAAAGTTTTACAAGGCACTGGAAGGAAAAAAAGTAGTTAAAAACCTAAACCAGTGTAGCAAAATTCAGGAAAAGGAAATTAAGAGAAAATCAAGAGAAAAATACGATCAACAGAAATGTAAAATAAGATGGGAAGACCAAGTACAAATAGAACAAACTACAATAAATTCAAGTTATCCCAAAACTTGAAAATAAGGCAAAAAAGAGATATTGACACAAATTTTCTCCTTGATCAAATTGTATTTAGGCTACTCTGAACTCTCTTCTCAAGCAGGCCCTGAATTTTGGGCTTCTCTGTTTGTCCCTGCTTTGTCCAGTTTTAGCATGAATCCTGCTAAAGTCAGTTTAACCAGAATTCCCCATCCTGGATCTCCCTACCCTCACCCCTTGATATCTAACTCAGTTTTTTATACTCTATCATCTCCCAGACAGTATGTGAGGACTCTGGCCTGCCTTCAGCAAGACTCCCATCATATGGGTTCAGCCAGACTCAGAATTACCCCTGCTGTTTCCTGTTAGTAATTTTCCATCTACTGACCCCGACTCCAGCCTTCTCAACTTGACTATAAATTTCCACTAGTCCTTGTATTTGAAGCCCAGTATTTGAAGTCCTCCCTTTTTGTATAACCTCATTGTTGCATTGCAGTCCCTACAGTTCCGGTGATGGTCCTGAATAGGATCTTCCTTGTTTGTTTACATTGAGTGGCTTGTGGGAGCCTTGACCAGAGACGGAACCGAGGCCCTGGCAGTGAGAGCACAGAGTCCCAACCACTGGACCATCAGGGAATTCCCAAGCCTTTTTACCATTTTTTAACAATCATCATACATAATTTTTCTTCAACACTATTGGTCCTTTTCAAGGTCATTTGATTTACTAGGAAAATAAAGTTTGTTTGCCTTGTATTTATTACTGATAAAGATTCAATTCCAAAAATTTTAGACCTAGAAAAAACTGATATTATGAAAATGATAAATGATTTTTGTATGGGAAGACCATAATACTTAAGGTTTTGTTGCTGTATCTGGGCTTCCCTGGTGACTCAGATCTTAAAGAATCTGCCTGTAAAGCAGGAGACCCGAGTTTGATCCCTGGGTTGGAAGGATCCCCTGGAGAAAGGAATTGGCAACCCATTCCAGTATTCTTGCCTGAAAAATTCCATGGACAGAGGAGCCTGGCAGGGTATAGTCCATGGGGTCGCAAAGAGTCAGACACAACTGAGTGAATAACCCTTTCACTTTCAAGATATTAATCAGTTTTTCATTTTGTTTAGCAATCTTATTCCAGCCTTGATAGGCGTGTGTCTGTGCTGACAAAAGAAAGGGTGGGTGTCATGACATCCTCAACTGACTCTATCTAATCAGAAAGAAGTAATTCCTCAAAAGGAGAGGTCAGTTTACTTTTAGGAAGTGCAAGGATGCAGTTAGGAAATGAAGTGTCCATTGCTGTCTGTCCTTTGTGTATTTTGAACCCAAAGCTGGTGAATTAGGATATTTTGACTATATATAAAAGATACAATTCACAAAGAAGTCTTGTGATGGATTTTTATTACAGTGCATTAAATATATTAAAATATTTTTGTTAGAGACACAATAAGAACTTGAGAAAATGACAGTTACACTAAAGTATGTATATATTTTCCACATAGAGAAGTTGAGGTCAACACAATGGAAAACTTGAACCTCTCTCCCCCACACCCATCATTTTATCCTGTGTGGAATCGGAGAACAGACATAGTGTGTTGTGTTGGCATAAACATGTTGAAGATTAGGTGCCTCCTTCCCAAGTATGTTTATGTAACAAGGGACATTTCCAACTGTAGCTGGGGATATTTCTGGGTTCCCTGGTTAAGAAGCACAATTTTAAATAGATTCTTTCTAATCTGTATTTGTTGTTCAGTCACTCAGTCGTGTCTGACTCTTTGCGACCCCATGGACTATAGCACCCAGTCTTCCCTGTCCATCACCAACTCCCAGAGTTTGCTCAAGCGCATGTCCTTAACCATCTCATCCTCTGTTGTCCCCTTTTCCTCCTGCCTGAGGAGCCTGGTGGGCTGCAGTCCATGGGGTTGTAAAGAGTTGGATATGACTGAGCAACTGAATGCACAGATATCATCTCATACAGAGGCAATGTTTAGAAATTGAAAACATTCTTTCTCTTGTGATGATAACTCTTAGGATTTACTTTCCTAACAGCTTTTATATGCAGCATACAGCAGTGTTAATTATCTTTATCAGGTTGTACATTATATCCCTAGGACTTATTTATCTCATAACTGAAAGTTCGTGACTTTTGACCACCTTCATCCAGTTTGCTTTTTGAATATCTACATAATGTGCACATTCCTCATCTCCCAAAATAAATGGAATAATTTGCCCAAGAAGAGGTAAATGCTAATTTAGAAGAAATTTAGGAGTTTGTCAAAGAACTAACTCCTCCAAAAGTACCTAATACAAGATAGTTTTCAAACAATTTCTTTATATACGTTTTTTTTTGTCTTGAAACTGATAATTTCCTAGGCCAAGCAGTTACATGTAAATGTAATACCTTTCAATTTATTCTCTGAATTGGCATGACTACGATACTGTGAGTGGACTGGAGTAATCCTCAAAAGAAACCTGGGACTCCTACAGATTAGAAAGCCTCATCTCTATTCCTTTAACCCTAAATCCAGTAATTTCCACGGCCTTTTAAAGTGCAGTGAAGAGAAAGAGTAAACAATATTTAGTCCATCTTGTAATTGACCTGGCTGGAAGTTTGACGTACTGCAAAGGGTAGTTGCCACAGGTGATGGCACAAACCAGGAGGGGTCCACCCAAGTGTAAGCCACATACACAGGACACATCAACCTAGGGAAAAACCAGGATTGCAAAAGTATACACAAAGTGTATATACACAAAGTGTCATTGCCAACTCCACGAAAAAGACAATTTTTCACATCCCTCATTATTTCTTGAATTACACAGGCATCTCATAAGGGCTTGTACTCACCACTGTGCTCTCAGTAACTAACAGGTGTCTGGCATACACTTGGAGTGAAATGAGCAAGGATTGTTCTGCCGTCACATGACATTTGCTGTTTTCTCCTCTCTTGCTCTGGCACCCTCTGGTGATAACTTTACATACTTTATGAAGTCCTGAAGGTCCTGTGTGGACCACCGTAAACTCTGGAAAATTCTTAATACCAGACCACCTGACCTGCCTCTTGAGAAATGTGTATGCAGGTCAGGAAGCAACAGTTAGAATTGGACATGGAGCAACAGACTGGTTCCAAACTGGGAAAGGAGTATGTCAAGGCTGTATATTGTCACCCTGCTTATTTAATTTATATGCAGAGTACATAATGAGAAACGCTGGGCTGGATGAAGCACAAGCTGGAATCAAGATTGCCAGGAGAGATGTCAATAACCTCAGATATGCAGATGACACCACCCTTATGGCAGAAAGTGAAGAGGAACTAAAGAGCCTCTTGATGAAGGTGAAAGAGGAGAGTGAAAAAGTTGGCTTAAAGTTCAACATTCAGAAAACTAAGATCATGGCATCTGATCCCATTACTTCTTGGCAGATAGATGGATAAACCGTGGAAACAGTGACAAACTTTATTTTTTGGGGCTCCCAAAGCACTGCAGATGGTGACTGCAGCCATGAAATTAAAAGACGCTTACTCCTTGGAAGGAAAGTTATGACCAACCTAGACAGCATATTAAAAGGCAGAGGCATTACTCTGCCAGCAAAGGTCCATCTAGTCAAAGCTATGGTTTTTCCAGTAGTCATGTATGGATGTGAGAGTTGGACTATGAAGAAACCTGAGTGCCGAAGAATTGATGCTTTTTTGAACTGTGGTGTTGGAGAAGACTCTTGAGAGTCCCTTGGACTGCAAGGAGATCCAACCAGTCCATCCTAAAGGAGATCAGTCCTGGGTGTTCATTGGAAGGACTCATGCTGAAGCTGAAACTCCAATACTTTGGCTACCTGATGCAAAGAACTGACTCACTGGAAAAGACCCTGATGCTGGGAAAGAGAAGGGGGTGACAGAGGATGAGATGGTTGGATGGCATCATTGACTCAATGGACATGAGTTTGAGTAAACTCTGGGAGTTGGTGATAGACAGGGAGGCCTGGCATGCTGTAGTCCTGTGGGGTCACAAAGAGTCGGACACAACTGAGCAACTGAACTGAACTGAAGCCCTGAAAACTCCAGATGGTGGTGCTTTAAATGGGGTTGTCTGGGCTGAGTCTGGGACCATGTTAGACTGAGTAGAATATAGACCTAGTATGATCTTGGAGGGTCTTTGTAGATTTGTGGACTGTTTGATCTGGAAGAGACAAGTCATGTCTAGCTTCATTCATTACAAACAGGAGAAAACTTTAGTCCCTAAGAGAGGAAGTGATTCACTTGAGGCCACAGAGGGGTTAAGGACTGAGTTAGTAGGAAGAACCCAATTAAAGCACCTACATCACTTTTCCTGAGGCCGTTGGCAGAATTTTCATAAACCAGGAAAATTCTTTGCACAGTTGCCATCTGTTCTCCTCAAGGTAGAGCGCATACTTTAATGCATTTTCTCAAAGTCCAGTGAAAGAATGAAAAATGAGCCTGTACAGCATGAGAGTATGATCCTTTCTTCGGCATAACTAAGCTACTCTGGAACTCAGTCAGGATACAAACTTCACCCGTAACACTGAAGAGCCTAAACTACTGATTTTTATAACTGATGACACCAAGGCCTTCCTTAATAATACTAAGTTTGTAAGAACATAGTCAGGGTCTGAACCTTTGCCTTCTAAGAACCATTTTGTTATTTCACTGTGAAAGTGAAAGTTGCTCAGTCTTGTCCCATTCTTTGCAACCCCATGGACTATAGCCTGCCAGGCTCCTCTGGCAATGGAATTCTCCAGGCAAGAACACTGGAGTGGGTAGCCATTCCCTTCTCCAGGGGATTTTCCCGAGCCAGGGATCAAACCCAGGTCTCCCACATTGCAGGCGGACTCTTTACCATCCGAGCCACCAGTGAGACACCAAAATACTGGAGTGGGTAGTCTATCCCTTCTCCAGGGGACCCTCCCAACCCAGAAATTGAACCAGGATTTCCTGCATCACAGGTGGATTCTTTACCAGCTATAATTTCACTAAATGCTGTCAGTTGGAATAATCTTTAGCCTGATAAGTACATTAACTAAGAACAATGATTTGTTGTTGTTGTTAGTTGCTCAGTCATGTCTCACTCTTTGCAACCCCGTGGACTATAGCATGCCAGGCTTCCCTGTCTTTCACTATCTCCCCTCTCCCGGAGTTTGCTCAAACGCATGTCCATCCAACCAACTCGTCCTCTGTGGCCCCCTTCTCCTCCTGCCCTCAATCTTTCCCAGCATCATGGTCTTTTCCAGTGAGTTGTCTCTTTGCATTAGGTGGCCAAAGTATTGGAGCTTCAACTTTAGCATCAGTCCCTTGGATGAATATTCAAGGTTGATTTCCTTTGGGATTGAATGATAGGTACTCTGATAGACATTTTCCAAAGCTTGAGTGATTTAATGCATTTTATGCATCAAGAAATGTTTCACTTGTGCAAAGTTCTGATTGGCAGTGGAGAGTGAGGTTTCTGTCCCATGCCATCTCCAAGGGATCCAGGCTGACAAATGTCACTTCAGCATAAAGCTCCCATAATGAGTGGCAAGAGTACAGATCATGAAAGAAAAACCAATCTCAGAGTCGCAGCCAGAGGCTTTGGGGATGATGAGTTACATAATGAAATTCTCCATAGCACAGGGAACTCTATTCAATGCTCTGTGGTGACCTAAATGGAAAGGAAATTCACAAAAGAGGGGATATATGTATACTTATGGCTGCTTCACTTTGCTATACAGCAGAAACTAACACAACATTGTAAAGCAATTATACGTCAATAAGAAAAAAAGAAAAAAAAGCTGACGATTCTAAAAAAGAATATTATTCTAATCTCCTAATATGATTTATATTTCTAAATGGTGATGGTAGTTGGTGGTTTAGTTGCTCAGTCTTGTCCGACTCTTTGGGACCCCATGGACTGTAGCCTGCCAGGCTCCTCTGTCCGTGGAATTCTCCAGGCATGAATACTGGAGTGGGTAGCCATTTCCTTATCCTATATTTCTAAATATAGGATAGTTTTCTGGTAGTTTACTCTCTTTTACTATTCCCTGAACTATAGGGATTTTTTTTTTTTTTTTTTGAGGTTTTGGTAAAACTTAACCATACGTTTATCTGGACCTGGTCATTGATTTAAGTGAAATTTCTGTAACAACATATTTAGAGACAATCAAGGAAGTTGAATAGAAACTGGATATTAGCTATATTAGGGAATTTTTATTTCTGTATTATAGTGGCATGGTGGTTGTTTAGAAAAACTCATCAGTTAGCAGTGTACTGAAATTCTTAATGGATTCACTTCAAAATACTTTGGTGTGTTTTGTATATCTTTTATAAAGTTGACCACTTCTATAAACATCAAAAATAAAAATAATTAAACAGAAACAGTGTCACTGCTATATTTAAAGCGGATAAACAAGAGAGTCCTGCTCTATAGGACAGGGAACTCTGCTTGGTGTGTGGCAACCTGCATGGGAAAGAAGTTTGGGGGAGAATGGATACATGTATATGTGTGCCTGAGTCCCTTTGCTGTCCACCTGAAACTATCACAACATTGTTAATCGGCCCTACTCCAGTATAAAATAAGAAGTTAAAGAAATCAATAGGGGAAATGGAAACATAAAAAATTCCCATTAATGCCAGAAAAAGAGGGAAAAAGAAACAAAGAAAAGTTTGGGCCCAATAGAAAACAGTTTGCAAAGTGGTAGGTTTTAATCCAGACAATTAAAATCACATTAAATGTGAATAATCTAAACATACCAATTAAAAAGAGACTGTCAGTTTAGATAAAAAGAAAAACCCAACCAGATGCTGCCTACAAACAAAGATGATGGTGAAGTTGTGATCAGTTCAGTTCAGTTCAGTCGCTCAGTCGTGTCCAACTCTTTGCGATCCCATGAATCGCAGTATGCCAGGCCTCCCTGTCCATCCCCAACTCCTGGAGTTTACTCAAACTCATGTCCATCAAGTCGGTGATGCCATCCAGCCATCTCATCCTCTGTCATCCCCTTCTCCTCCTACCCCCAATCCTTCCCAGCATCGGGGTCTTTTGCAATGAGTCAACTCTTCGCATGAGGTGGCCAAAGGATTGGAGTTTCAGCTTCAGCATGAGTCCTTCCAATGAACACCCAGGACTGATCTCCTTTAGGATGGACTGGTTGGATCTCCTTGCATTCCAAGGGACTCTCAGGAGTCTTCTCCAACACCACAGTTCAAAAGCATCAATTCTTCGGCGCTCAGGTTTCTTCATAGTCCAACTCTCACATCCATACATGACCACTGGAAAAATATTTGGGGTTTTGAAGGTGACTGACTTGGGTGGTAGTAGTTGACAAAGATATTTCCTTTATAATTACTTGTTATACTTCATTTTGTGTACTTGATATGTATATTCCCAATAAATAAAGTTGACTGGCCAAAAAAAAAAAAAATCCACAAAACCCAAACAGTGTCACATTGTTGACACCCTCAATCTGAAGTCAGGGTGCCGTTATGAGGTTCTGTCAGTAGATGACAGTGCTGTGTAAGCCAACAAGACTACAAATGCCTTTGGTGGTATCATGTTTGCTTGATACTTTGTGGTCCCTGCTTTCCTGATAGCTCAGTTGGTAAAGAATCTACCTGCAATGCAGAAGACCCCGGTTGGATTCCTGGGCTGGGAAGATCCACTGGAGAAGGGATAGGCTACCCACTCCAGTATTCTTGGGCTTCCCTTGTGGCTCAGTGGGTAAAGAGTCTACCTGCAATGCAGGAGACCAGGGTTTGATCCCTGAGTTGGGAAGATCACCTGGAGAAGGGAAAGGCTACCCATTCCAGTATTCTGGCCTGGAGAATTCCATGGACGGTATAGTCCATGGGGTCTCAAAGAGTCAGACACGACTGAGCGACTTTCACTTTCACTTGTGGTCACTATGGCCTTGTGTTGGTGTCTGTGTATTTGAAGCTGCAGTCATGTCACTTCTGCCATTATTTACAGACTTTTTTTTTTTTGGTAGCTAAAGATCTTCCCTTTTTGGGTCCTTCATCTGATGGGACTGTCTCTGGGGTCTTAGTTGAATGGGGCTGGAGCCAAGTCATGTGGCTGCAGTTGGGCTAATGACTGGGTTATGATTGGTAGGTCTGGTGCCAGGGTCATGGATGGGTGTGATTTATGACAGGTCCCTGGGTAAATGAGAGTGTCCCTGGGACTATGGTCAAGCAGGGCTTAAGCTGAGTCATAGGCCGCTTCTTGGTCAGCAGTTGGGTCTTCAGATGACAAGCCTGTTATCAAGGCGTGTATGGGTTTATCTCCTGCTGGGTACCTGGGCAGAATTCTACTCAGGTTGGGTAGGGTTAATGAGTGGGCAAGACTGTCTCCAGAACCACGGTACTGCAGGGCTGGAGCTGGGTCAAGGGTTACTTCAGGGTCAGCTATTGGGATTAAGGTGGATAAGCCCTTTACCATGGACATGAGTGTGGCTCCTCCTTGATCCTTTGCCATAAAGGGGTCATGGTAGGACTACAGCCAAATGGAGCTTGCACCAAATCTGCCAGGTGCTACCAGGGCCGTTTTGTCTATGGATAGTTGCCAAGTCATTGTTTCTGTGGGTTGATGTGGGAGATTGGGGGGGGAGTGGCACTAGTGATAAAGAACCTGCCTGCCCATGCAGGAGACACAAGAGAAGGGAGTTTTCAATCAAAAAATGGGCCAAAAAACTAAACAGACATTTCTCCAAAGAAGACATACAGATGGCTAACAAACACATGAAAAGATGCTCAACATCACTCATTATCAGAGAAATGCAAATCAAAACCACAATGAGGTACCATTTCATGCCAGTCAGAATGGCTGCTATCCAAAAGTCTATAAGCAATAAATGCTGGAGAGGGTGTGGAGAAAAGGGAAACCTCTTACACTGCTGGTGGGAATGCAAACTAGTACAGCCACTATGGAGAACAGTGTGGAGATTCCCTAAAAAACTGGAAATAGAACTGCCATATGACCCAGCAATCCCACTCCTGGGCATACACACTGAGGAAACCAGAATTGAAAGAGACATATGTACCCCAATGTTCATTGCAGCATGTTTATAATAGCCAGGACATGGAAGCAACCTAGATGTCCATCGGCAGACGAATGGATAAGAAAGCTGTGGTACATATACACAATGGATATTAGTAGCCATTAAAAAGAAATACATTTGAATCAGTTCTAATGAGGTGGATGAAACTGGAGCCCATTATACAGAGTGAAGTAAGCCAGAAAGAAAAACACCAATACAGTATACTAATGCATATATATGGAATTTAGAAAGATGGTAATGATAACCCTATATGCAAGACAGAAAAAGAGACACAGATGTATAGAACAGACTTTTGGACTCTGTGGGAGAAGGCAAGGGTGGGATGATCTAAGAGAATAGCATTGAAACATGTATATTACCAATTGTGAAACAGATCGCCAGCCCAGGTTGGATGCATGAGACAAGTGCTCAGGGCTGATGCACTGGGAAGACCCAGAGGGATGAGATGGGGAGAGATGTGGGAGGGGGGTTCAGGATGGGGAACACATGTAAATCCATGGCTGATTCATGTCAATGTATGGCAAAAACCACTACAATATTGTAAAGTAATTAGCCTCCAACTGATATAAATAAATGAAAAAAAAAAAAACATGCTTTTAACAACTAAAAAAAAAAAAAGTATAAAAATGTGTTTCCTTTTCAAGTGCATATAGAGACTTTCACAAAGATAAACTTATCCTGTGTCATAAAACAAGTAAACTTAAATAAAACAGAAATTCTTAGAAAGTTAGAAAAACTCAGACAAACTGACATAAAAAAATATAAAATCTTATTGTCCCAAAGCTGTTAAAAACATTGACTTTGGAATTAAAAACTCATTCCTGAGAAAAAAATTCCAGCCACAGAAAGTTTCCCTAATAACTCTGTTAACCATTTAAGAAAGAAATATGAGTAGTACCCATGTTTCCAGGAAATAGAGGAAAATGCAAAATTTCCAAAATCATTCCATAAGGACAAACTTACCCTTGTATCAAACCAGAGCAGACAGTACAAGAAATCTACACACCAAAATCTGCAATGAACACAGATCAAAAAGTCTTAGCAAAGTATTAGCGAATGGAATCCCAACAATTAATTTAAAAGGGTTCTGCAAGGTGATGAAGTGGTTTAACCCAAGAATGCAGATTTTTTTTAGCATTCAAAAGAATCAAACCATATTTTGTCCAAGAAAACCTAAGTGTCTAGGAAGTGAACCCTAAAAAAATCTTTAAAATAATATTATTGAAATATGTGCTTTCAGCAAGTCATAGGAAACAAAAGTCCAGTATGTAAAAATCATGATATAAGACTCACATATATTTCTATGTGCTAGCATTAAGAGCTGGAAACAAAATTTACAATGGCTTTACAAACCTAGAAATGCTTAGGGATATGTTAGCAAATCATATTCAAGTACTGTACAAGGAAAATTATAAAGTATTGCAGAAATAAACTTTAAAAATATTAATAGATGGAGAAATATATAAAGCTCATAGATCTAGTCATTAAAATAAACAATTCTCCTCACTGAATTTAAAGATTGGATTCAAAATCTAAGCAGTTATAGTTTTGGAAGGTAAAAAAAAATGTATAAATTTAAATAGAAATACAAAGGAGCTGAAAGCACAAAAATTTTAAAAAGGTAAAACAATGTTTAGCATTTAAAATACTTGAATTCAAGGCTTACTTGGAAGCTACAACAATCAAGCAATTTTGGTGTCAGTAGGGCTTCCCAGGTGGCTCAGGGGTAAAGAATCTGCTTGCAAATGCATTCGTTGGATCATAGAGAAAGCAAGAAATTCCAGAAAAAACTGCTACCTCTGCTTCATTGACTACACTAAAGCCTTAGACTGTGTGGATCACAACAAACTGTGGGAAATTCTTAAAGAGACAGGAATACCAGACCATCTTACCTGTCTCCTGAGAAACCTGTATGAGGGTCAAGGAGCAACAGTTAGAACCTTACATGGAACAACTGGCTGGTTCAAAGCTGGGAAAGGAGTATAACAAGGCTGTATATTGTCACCCTGTTTATTTAACTTATATGCAGAGTACCTCAAGTGAAATGTTGGGCTGGATGAAGCACAAGCTGGAATCAAGATTGCCGGGTGAAATATCAACAACCTCACATATGCAGATGATACCACCAAAGAATTGATGCTTTTGAACTGTGTGGTATTGGAGAAGAATCTTGAGAGTCCCTTTGGCTGCAAGGAGATCAAACCAGGCAATCCTAAAGGAAATGAATCCTGAATTTTCATTGGAAGGACTGATGCTGAACCTGAAGCTCCAATACTTTGGCCACCTGGTGAGAAGAGCTGACTCATTTGAAAAGACCCTGATGCTGGGAAAGATTGAAGGCAGGAGGAGAAGGGGGTGACAGAGGACAGGATGGCTGGATGACATACTGATTCCAAGGACAAGAGTTTGAGCAAGCTCTGGGAGGGAGGTGATGGATAGGGAGGCCTGGTATGCTGCATACAGTCCTTGGGATCTGCATAGAGAAATGGAATATTTCCTGCCATATCAGTAGACAAAAAAGCCACAGTTTTCAGTGGTTGCAGCCCTGCAATGTGAGCCGGTTAGCCCTAAGGGAACACAGGAAGGAGAAGAATACCTGCCATCTAGCATCCATCAAACTACAGTCACTCCCTATGGTGAGCCCCGAGGAGGTGGAAGAGAGGATACTGGCTGCAGATAGCTGAGGAGCATATCAAAGAATGATTTCAGTGAACCTAGACTCTTGTATCTTCCCATAGATAGAAAAGCACTAAATTCCTTAAGTTAGGATGTCTGATTTTCTTTAATTACCAATAATCTTTTGATGTTCAGACTACCTGACCTTTGTTGCAAAACTTCTGTATAACCTGTCTCCTCTTCTTGATCCTCGGAGCAGTTCTCTCAGGGCTTATAACATGGCTATGTTATTTTATCTCTGCTTCAAAGCAGACTAATTGAAACAGCTGGCCAATGTGATTGGAAGCTGTTATGGTCTCTACAATATCAAGTGTGTCAAGCATAGCCCTGGAAATGGTGTTAGTCACTCAGTAGTGTCCAACTCTTTGTGATCCCATGGACTGTAAACTACCAGTCTCCTCTGTCTGTGGAATTCTCCAGGAAAGAATACTGGAGTGAGTTGCCATTCCCTTCTCCAGGCGATCTTCCCAACCCAAGGATCAATCCTGGGTCTCCTGCACTGCAGGCAGATTCTTTATGACTGAGCCACCAAAGAAGCCCATAGCACTGGAGGTAGTAGAAAATATAGAAATACATAGAAAAAGGAAGTGAGTATACATGTATGTGAAGAAACCTTATATAATAAATCCCAAAGGGCAAGGCAGTTCCACATGTTGAAGATTTTCAGTAGCAGCTGAGGTCATCCCTCTGAAGGCCTTTGGAGGTTTTTGAAACAGAATATATCACTGCGGGAGGGATATTCTCATCGTGTTGACAGAAGTAATAAGCAGAATCTTCAGATTTGATGTCATCAATTGTCAGGGTAAAATCTATGTCATTCCCGCTGCCACTGAACCGGGATGGAACCCCCGAGATAAGAGTAGAAGCCTGTTTAATAATGAGCTTAGGAGCTTGTCCTGGTTTCTGTTGGTACCAGTACAAGTCATCATCCACTTTTTGGCTGGCTTTGCAGGTGATAGTGACTCTGTCTCCTGGAGTCACTGACACCGTTGCTGGAGATTGTGTGAGGGTTATTTCTGCTATAGTCTCTATTTAAGGGAGAAAATAGAAAAGATAATTAAAAAATATCATATTCAGCAAGAATAACAGAAATCAATTTCATATACAAATGCATTTTTGGGGGTCAAGATTCAGAAGAGGGAAATTATTTTTCTTACCAGAGATCCAGAGGAGCAGGAAGATGAGGTGAGCCTGGGAGCCCATGGTCTTGGCGGGACCTTCACTTGTGGTCAGTGTCTTTACCCAGTGTCTTTACCCATACTTTATATGGCCTCTGAGATGTTGAGGGACTTACATATGGAAGCAATATGCAAATAATATGGTATGTGATGGTGGGACGGGGAGGCAGTGTTTAAATGACAAAGTGTGAGACTTCATGCATGAGTGTGGTTCATGGTGTTATTGTCATAGCTTTTCTTGCTTTCAAAAGGGCCGTGACTAAAATCTAAACTCCTGGGCAACTATCATCCTCTTTCCTTTGCTTTGCTTTTTTGCAACCAGACTGTTCATTATTCTGCAAGATTTAGTGCTCCATCTTTCACCATTCTGATGCTAAATAAACTGGGGTGATACATTTGTTGTTTAGTCACTAAGTCATGTCCGACTCTTTCATGACCCCATGGACAATAGCCCTCTAGGCTCCTCTCCGCTTGGGATTTCCCAGGTGAGAATACTGGAGTGGGTTGCCATTTCCTTCTCCAAAATAAACTGGGTTGATAGATACCTGGCAATATTCCTGACATCACCAACCACTGCCTTTCTTTGGGTTGCATACTCATGAATGTATTCTAATTACTTCAGTCATGGTTGAATACGGGATTCAGAGAGGCGTCTGTTTAATGCTGTTTCCAACTGCACACATGGTTCCAGGATTGCTCAGCTCTTTCTTAGAATATTTACACACACGTTACTTATCCTAAACTGAATTTCTTACACTGAGATTTTTTTCACATTTAAATTTTTTATTTTCTTTTGACTCAAGTGAATTAATGCCTACTCAATGGTACTGGGTAGTACCTAAAATAATTTCTTTGTATACCATCCATCTACATTTAAGAAAAACTACATGAAGTAATTGAAAGTGGACAAAGAATTGTAGCTAAATAGTAGGGCAAAGAGATGAAGGGTGAGACAATAAATTGCTACCATTGATTTGAAAGAAGTTAAGATATGTACCTTGCTTTTCCTCATTTGGATGTATGTTAGTCGCTCAGTCATGTCCAACTCTTTGTGACCCCATATACTGTAGCCTGCCAGGCTCCTCTGTCCATGGAGGTCTCCAGGCAAGAATACTGGAGTGGGTAGCCATTCCCTTCTCCAGGGGATCTTCCAAATCCAAGGATTGAATCTGGGTCTCCCGCATTGCAGGCAGGTTCTGAGGTTTTAATATCTGAGCCACCAGTGAAACCCCTGCTTTTTCTTAATCAAATTCTTTTTATCTGATGTTCACTCAAAAACTTATATGATAATGTTCATGGAAGTGTTATTGATTGACCATAATAGTGGGAAGAGTTTAAATGTCCATTAACTGTTGAATGGAAAAGCAAAATGTCTCATAATCAATGCTATTTGGTTATACAAGGACCTACTGTACGGCACAGAGAACTCTGCTAAATATTATGTAATAATCTAAATTGGAAAAGAATTTGAAAATAGATGCATGTATAGTATTAACTGAATCACTTTGTTGTACTCCTAGAACTAACACAACATTTAGTCAACTATACTCCAATATAAAATCAAAAGTTAAAAACAAAAAATATCATTGGCCATAAAAAGGAATGAAGTACTATAATATATTACAACATGGAAAAACTTTGCAAACACTATGGTAATTGAAGTAAGCCAATCACAAAAGAACATATATAGAATGATTTATTTATATGATGTATCCACCACAGGTACAGACATAAAAGTAGATTAGTAGTTAGATTTGGGAATATTTGATGCTGGAGGAAATGGGGGGTAAATGGTAATGGGTACAGGATTTCTTTTTGAGAATATTCTAAAACTTATCATGGTGATGATGACACAACTCTGTGAGTATACTAAAGTCTATCATATTGTACAGTATAAATTAGTGAACTATATTGTATATGATTTGTAATGCCATAAGTGGGAGTGTGTGAGTACTCAGCTGTGTCCGACTCTTTGTGACCCCATGGACTGAGCCCACCAGGCTCCTCCATCCATGGAACTCTCCAGGCAAGAATACTCTGGAGTAGGCTGACATTTCCTCCTGCAGGGGATCTTCCTGACCCAGAGACTGAACTCACCGTCTCGTGTGATTCCGGCATTGCAGGTGGATTCTTTACCACTTGAGCCATATGCCATAAAGCTGTTAAAAGCCTAGGATTTCAAGAATAAGAGACCTTGGATGAGGAATAACAAGAATATGTAAGTAATAAAAACCAAAAGAGCTATTTGTAAGTCTGGGGCTTTATGTTTTGAGATGTGTTTTGAACATTTAAAGATGATCCATTTTTTGGAATTATTGAGAAAGAACTTTGTCCTAAAATGGACAGTAAAATTTACGTGATGCTCTTCGATTAGGTAGATGACCTTGAAGAACTGCTACCAGCTATATTTTGCTTTATTCATCTCATTCCTATTAAATGGTCCTGCAAATGTGATTAAAAAAAAATTCTCTTGGGATTTTGATTTTGATTAGATTGTTCCACTTTCCTTGAATAATATTCTGGGGTCTATGGTGTGTTTTGTTATTTTTCCTAAATATTTGATGCTTTAGATGCTCTTGTAGAAGGTGTGCTTTGTAATTTTAATTTTTATAATTTGTTGTAGTGGTAGAAAAACTAAATTGCTGTTTTCTAATTATTAGCCTCAAATCCAATGGTTTGCTATTTCTTTTATTAAATGCAGTTGTTTGTTGTTTATTTTGAATTTTCTTTGCATACACTGCATTCACCTTCAATTATGATAGCTTTAATTTTTCCTTTCTAATTCAGTCTTTGTTGTTGTTATTTTTGCCTTATTGCACCAGCCAGAAGAGGTGTATCTTTAAAGGCGTCCATTCATGGGAGTCTGATCCAATGCCATTGGCAGTGAAATTGTGCCTAAGTATGGTTGTTTATTTTAGTCTGAGAAAAAAATCCAGGACTTGGAGTCCAAATCTTGTTATGGAGTTACTTTTCAGAACTTTTAAGTTTTCCAAGTAGAGCTTGAGATGCTAAAACTGAGCTGCCATAGTAGCAGCTGCTTATAAAGGAAACAACTGGTATAAATTGAAAAAGAAACCCTCTAAGGTCAATTGGAAAGACTGATGCTGAAGTTCCAATACTTTGGCCACCTGATGCGAAGAGTTGACTCATTAGAAAAGACCCTGATACTGGGAAAGATTCAAGGCAGGAGGAGAAGGTGATGACAGAGGATGAGATGGTTGGATGGCATCACCAACTCAATGGACACGAGTTTGGGCAAGCTCTGGGAGTTGGTGATGGACAGGGAAGCCTGATGTGTTGCAGTCCATGGGGCCGCAAAGAGTCGGACATAAACGAGCAACTGAACTGAATTGAACTGAAGGTCAAGTGGAGGTTTTTGTTTTAGGTTCAATCACTGTGGATACCCGTTAACCACAGTGATAGCAGTAATAAAGTGCAGCATCATCAGGCTCCAGGCTTCTGATGGTGAGAGTAAAGTCTGTTCCTGACCCACTGAGCTAGGCTGGGATGCCAGAGGCCCTGCTGGAGGCATCATAGATGAGGAACCTGGGGCCCTGCCCAGGCTTCTGCTGGTACCAGGCTAAGTAGCTGCTAATACGCTGACTGGAGCTGCAGGTAAGGGTGACTGTTCCCTCTGGAGTCAAAGCCATGGAGGCTGGAGACTGTGTCAATGTGGCTTCCCCAGTGACTTCTGAGATTGGAAATAAAGTGGAAAGTGTCACTTATGTACCCAACAGGTACATAAGTGTAGATCAAGGTACATCCTTGATCTACACCACGCTTCAATTATTGTGCTTGCTGAGGAACGGTGCAGGACCCAGGTGCATGAATACAGTTTTCACTGACATACAGAACCGTTCCATGTTCTTCTCACCTGGGAGCCAGAGGAACAGGAGGCAGAGAAGCTGAGCTGGGGCTTCCATGACCCACTTGAAGGCAGATCGGAGGCAGATCTTCCCAGAGCACTGACTAAGGCATAGATATGGCTTTAAGCAGCAGGGTGGGCTGGGAAGAACATGAAAAGCATCTGGGGTGGGGGAGCTGGGCTTCCAGCTGCAGAAACCACTTGCCTCCTCTTCTGTACACTTGAGCAGCCCATCCCTAGGTGGTCAAGTTAGAAAGCCTGTTGACTTCATCTGAGAGATGAATTTGTCTCCTCTGATCAGAGAACTTTCTTCCTGTCTCCTCCTGATTACTTATCTAGATTCAGAGAGATGGTGTTTGATATAAGCCAGTTGGAAACAAAATAATTGCCTGTGGTCCTATTTTCCTCTTTAAGGGAGCAGTGTGCCTAGATATCTCCCTTGATGCATGACTGCCTCAAAATGGATTGAGGAGTTTATCAGAATTTTATCTTCCAGATAAACCATTCATTTGCTGTTTAATGCTATTCCCAGGGGCACTTCCGAAGAAGTCATGTTATAGTTTTTATTTTTATTTTTCGATCATGCTGGATGACATGTCAGATTTGAGGTCCCTAACAAGGGTTCAAACCTGTGCCTCCTGCAGTGGAAGTGCAGAACCCTAACCTCTGGACCACCAGGGAATACCAAGCCTTATTCCTTGTTAGAATTTGTGAAGAGTAACACCAAATTAGGGCAGGGAGCATGGTTGGAAGGGTGACCACAAGTGCACAGATCAGCAAGACCCTGGTTCATCATCCCCTTTCCCCACCCTCAGTGTACTGATACCATATCTATGAGGACAGACAGTGGTTCTGTCCATGCAGGCAGTGAACTTTTCCTTGGCTGATTCTCCATCCTCTACACCACTCAATTCTATACAAAGCATCCATCTCACCCAGACTCAGGTCTTTCTCTCCTTAATAATTTGGGAAAGGTATGTTCAACTCTTGATCTAAATGGAATCCAATCTGGACATGCTTGTGTTCTTGAGAATTGTGCACATGTGGTAGAGAGAGCTTGGCCCAAGGATGTTCCCCTGTTCTGACTGAGCAGCTCTTTAGGTTACGTTCTTTTGCTCTGATTTCTTATTTCCTATAACTCTGCTCCCTCTTCTCCCAAATCAGTTAAAATCTATTCTATTCCCCAATTTTTCTAAATCTCAAGGAAGCAGTCTTATTAAAACTACTCAAATTTCTAAATGAATCTTCATCCATTCAGAAATTATGGCTTGGTCCACAGCCAGATGATATCCACCCAATGGTCCAATATTATCATGGCAGAATAAAAAACGCAGAGTATGTCATATGGACAAATAGCATTACTTCATGTTATTAATGTGTAACATATATGATATATTTGTTAGACGTATGTAACTATGTAAATACATGAATTGAAGATCCAAAAATATAAGGGTCACTGGCTTAAGGAATTCCAGCATTTCATGAGGCCTGTCCATTTAAAAAAATTATGAACAAAGGATTTGGTATTATTTCTATGACTCTCATAATTTCTTTTTTTTTTTTCAGATAATAGTTTCTTTCCCCCGCTACGCAAAGTACAAAGTTGCATAGTGTTAAAGTCTATATATGAATCTTGAAGGCGGGCTGGCAGGAGGAGGAAGGGGTTTGTGGCAGAGAATCGTCACGCTGTGACCTTGGAAGAAAATCACAGAGCTGAGGATCAGAAGTTGAGAAGCCCATTAGGAAACTCCACGTAAGGGCCTTCCGTCTACACTTGGAGGGAAGGTCTAGAGGTGGTGTAGATCACAAAGTGCAGGAACTAGATGGTGTTGGCAGCTGCATGAAATACTGAGTGCAAGTATCTGCCACCAGGATTTGGCAAACAATGTGTTCTGAGGGATTCTACGTGATGGGAACATCAGAAGAAAACTGAAACTGAAAAAAAGGGTCTAATATTTCATCTCTCCCCAATGGAAGAAAAATGGATACGTGGGATCCTGACAATGCAAGTCACATCTAAGTTCTATCCCTTTGCTAGAAAAGACTAGGACAAGGAGGCTTTTGCTTTGTTTGTCAAGATCTTAAGGACCAACCACCATCCTCTGCCAGGTAACAACACTAGTTCCAAAACTAATATACTAAAAAAAAAAATCTCTAAGAATTAGTTTGATTTTGAAAAAAAAAAAAAACAAAAACTTTAGTGGTTATCATATCCCTATTTCTTCTGTATAATTCCACTTATAGGAATAGAAGGCGTCTGTTGGTGAGTGCAAGCTGCCCGTTGCAGATTTAAAGTATCAGCTGCCCAAAGATCTGAAAAAAGTTTATCTTCCTAGTCAATTATTAACATCTGAGAAAATGTTCGGCCTACTTCTGCAGTCTCATATTCTCCTGGAGACTGTCATAAATCATTGCATCCTTACCCGTGGATGGCTCAGTGTCCTAAACTCAAATAGCTAAAACAACTGATGATGGCTCTCGACATTCTGAATGACCAATACCTTTGGCACAGGAGGTGTATCTCCTTTTTGCTTAAAAGGAGGAGGGGCAGGAGATGTAGATGCACTTTCTTTGCCTGTAGACTGGATATACTGGCCATCACAATGCTACTGTTAGTAGCCAAACTTTTCCTTCATAAAAACAAGAGTACTGAGACTGAGGAAGTTATTAATGTGTAACATATATGATATATTTGTTAGACGTATGTAACTATGTAAATACATGAATTGAAGATCCAAAAATATAAGGGTCACTGGCTTAAGGAATTCCAGCATTTCATGAGGCCTGCCCATTTAAAAAAATTATGAACAAAGGATTTGGTATTATTTCTATGACTCTCATAATTTCTGACTGAGATATGATAGGATTGATTGAGAAGAAGCATCAGAAGCAGTGGAAGCTTGCCTTCTGATGTTGTTGTTGTTATTATTATTGCACAGTGGGTATAAAGTCAACTAGAAGATTTACAAGAGTGTTCTTCCTCATACCCACAACTCCCTCTAGACATGTACAGATGATCATCCATCCAGGAATGTCTGTCTGCTCAAGAGCAGTCTTGTTTCCTCCAAAATATCTTTTATGAGAAAAATATGGTTTTGAGCCATACGAGGAGACACTGGGAAGCAGAGGAAAGAACTGGAGAAACAGGAAGGAGTGTTCAATCCTCAAATAGTGGTTGAGGCACACTAAACTGGTGGAGTAATACTTTTTTAAGTATTCTGACTTAGCATGATGGAGAAGGGTGTAGTCTGACAGATATACTATTGGAAGATTACTAGGTTATTTTGAAGTGAAAGACTATTTACTTTTTTGTCAAATAGATTTTTAGAAATTCAAATGTCTTCTATGAAAAATATGGTATCTTTAACAAAAACCCCTTTAAATAGAGCCTCATAAACCATACAGAAATCCCCTGATATCTTGTTAAAATGCAGATTCTCATCATTAGTCATAAACCAGGCCTGCTACTCTGCATTAACAAGCTACCAATGATGCCAGTGTTTGTGCTGGTTTTTGGACAAACTTTGAGCAGCAAATTAATTGCATATAAAAAAAGTTCTGTTACTCCAGAATTTTTTAAAACCAAGAAAATCTCGTTATCTCTTTGTCAAATGATTTCTGCACACTTAATGTATTGTCCTCATTCTTTCCTGTTTGTTACTTAAAAACATAAGTATATATGGGGCCATTCCTTAGCTGGCAAAGTCCTAGTTGGGGCAAGTGACCATGCTAGGCTGTCTTCTGATAACTTCCTATTACCACCCTCAATTCTTTTTTTTTTTTTTTTTCTTTTGAGCTTTCTATTTTGTATTGGGGTATAGCTGATTAACAATGTTGTGATAGTTTCAGGTAAACAGCAAAGGGACTCAGTCACACATACACCTGTATCCATTCTCCCCCAAGCCCTCTATCATCCAGGCTGCCACATAACGCTGAGCAAAGCCAGGGAGGCTGGAGACTATGTCAGCATGATTTCTCCCATGGTATATGAGATTGGAAATAAAAGGAAAAGTCACTAAGGTAATCTGGCTCATACCTTTGTCTTCCCAACAGATTTAGGATCCTTGATCTATACTGAGCTTAATTATTATGCTTGCTGAGGAAAGGTGCATGACCCAGGTGCATGGATACAATTTTCACTGACATGCAGAATAATCCCATGTTTCTCTCACTTGGGATCCAGAGGAACAGGAGGCAGAGAAGCTGAGCTGGGGCCTCCATGGTCCATTCTGTGTCCTGACAGAGGCAGACCTTCCCAGAGCTCTAACCTGCATAGATATGGGCTCTGGGCATCAGGGTGGGCTAGGAGGAACATGCAAAACAGCTGGGGTCGGGGAGCTGGGATTCCAGCTGTAGAAACCATGTGCCTCCTCTTCTCTACACTTGAGTAGTCCACCCCCAGGTGGTCAAGTCAGAAAAGGCTGTTGACTTCATCTGAGGGATGAATTTGTCTTCTCTGGTCAGAGGATTTTCTTCCAGTGTCCTCCTACTTCATTATTCACCTAGATTCAGAGAGATGGTGTTTGCTATAAGCCTGTTGGAAATAAATTCAATGCCTGTGGTTCTACTTTCCTCTTTCTAGCAGCAGTGCACCTAGTTATCTCCCTTGGGGAATGATTGAATCAAAATGGATTGAGGAGTTTATCTTCCAGATACCCCTTTCCTTTGATGCTTAATGATACTCCCCAAGGGCACTTCTGAAGAAGTCACATTTTTCTCTTTTCAAATTAGGAAGGAGTAACACTGAATTGCAAGGAGAAATATCAATAACTTCAGATTCGCAGATGACACCACCCTTATGGCAGAAAGTGAAGAACTAAAGAGCCTCTTGATGAAAATGATAGAGGAGAGTGAAAAAGTTGGCTTAAAACTCAACATTCAGAAGACTAAGATCATGGCATCTGGTTCCATCATTTCATGGCAAACAGATGGGGAAACAATGGAAACAGTGCTAGACTTTATTTTCTTGGGCTTCAAAATCACTGCAGATGGTGACTGCAGCCATGAAATTAAATGACTCTTGCTCCTTGGAAGAAAAGCTATGACCAACCTAGACAGCATATTAAAAAGCAGAGACATTACTTTGCCAACAGAGGTCCATCTAGTCAAAGCTATGGTTTTTCCATTAGTCAAGTATGGATGTGAGATTTGGACTATAAAGGAAACTGAGCATCGAAGAATTGATGCTTTTGACCTGTGGTGTTGCAGAAGACTCTTGAGAGTCCCTTGGACTGCAAGGAGATCAATCAATCTTAAAGAAAATCAGTCCTGAATATTCATTGGTAGGACTGATGCTGAAGCTGAAACTCCAATACTTGGGTCACCTGATGGGAAGAACTGACACACTGGAAAAGACCCTGATGCTGGGGAAGATAGAAGGCAGAAGAAGGGGATGACAGAGGATGAGATGGTTAAATGGCATCACTGACTAGATGAACATGAGTTTGAGCAGGCTCTGGGAGTTGGTGATGGACAGGGGAGCCTGGTGTGCTGCAGTCCATGGAGTCACACAGAGTCAGACATGTCTGAGTGACTGAACCGAACACTGAATTAGGCCAGGCACCATGGTTGGAGGGTGACCACAGGTGCACAGATGAGTAGGACCCTAGCTCATCATCCCCTTTCCCTGCCTTCAGTGTACTGATACCATATCCATGAGGACAGACAGTGGTTCTGTCCATGCAGGCAGTGAACTTTTCCTTGGCTGATTCTCTATTGTCTACACCACTCCATTCTGCACAAAGTTTGTGTCTCACCCAGACTCAGGTCATTCTCTCAACACTTTGTGAAAACTATGTTCATACTCCTAATATAAATGGAATATAGTCTGGAGATGCTTGTGTTCCTGAGAGTTGTGCACATGTTGTGGATAGAGCCTGGTCCAAGGATTTCTTGCAGTAGAGACTGAGAAACTCTTTAGGGTACGTTTTCTAGTTCTGATTCCTATTTCTTATAAATCTGATCCTTTGCCTAAAGCAGTAAAACCTTTATTCTTTTCCAACATTTCTCTACATCTCCAGGAAACAGTTTTATTGATACTACCCAAAGTTTGAAACGAATCTTCATCCATTCAGAAATTATGGCTTTGTCTATATCCAGATGATATCCACTCAGTGGTCCAAACATTATCATGGCAGAATGAAAAAAACACAGTGTATGTCATAGGGACAAATAGTGTTGCTTCATATTGTTTGTGTGTAATATATCTGATATATTTATCAGACATGTATAAATATGTATATCTGTGCCTAGATGATCCAGAAAGCTAAGAGTCACTGGCTTAAAGATTACTTGCACTGAGCTTGCCCACTTTAAAAGTATTATGGTCCAAAACCATCAGTATTATTTCTATGGCTCTCAAAAATTATGTTTGAGATTTGGCAGAGAAGAGATAAAGAATCAGAAGCAATGGAAACTTGTCCTGTGATGTTGTTGTTGTTGCTTTTTTAGGGAGTACAGGAGGTGTAAAGTCAGGAGAAGATTTACAGAAGTGCTCTTCCTTACATTCACATCTCTCTCTAGAGGTGGACAGATGATCATCTAGGAATACCTGACTTCTCTAGAGAAGTTTTGTTTGCTCCATACAAAATACTTTTATTACAAACTGAGGTTTTGAGTCACGTACTAGGAGGCACTGAGATGTAGAGGAAAGAACTGGAGTAATAGGTAGGAGTGTTCAGCCCTTAAGTGGTTGTAGAGGCACAGTAGCTGTTGGAGTAACATGTGTATTCAAAGCATTCTGTATTATCATGATGGAGAAAGGTGTAGTCTGCCAGATTGACTTCTGGAAGATTAATAGGTTATTTTGCAGTGAAAGGACTATTCAGTTTTTGTCAAATAGATTTTTTAAAAGCTCAGATGTCCTCTTTGAAAAACACGATACCTTTAATTTAAATCTCTTTAAATAGAGCTTCATAACCAGAGAGAAATCCCTTTATATCTTGTTAAAATGCAGATTCTCATCATTAGCCATAAGTCAGGGCCTGCTGTTTTACAGTTGTAACTTTCTAATTTATCGACTTTAGCATTTCCATCTAGGTTAGTCAAAATCAGGTCTTTCCTCCCTCCACATCTAATAAGTGAAAGGTTGTTGCTGAGTGATAAGATGCCAGGATTCTTGGCCTCTGGAGGAGACGAATTCAATCCAGGGCCAGAGACGAGGCTGGATCCCTCAGAGCTCTTGTGTAATAAAGTTTTATTAAAGTGTAAAGGAGATAGAGAAAGCTTCTGACATAGGCATCAGAAGGGGGCAGAAAGAGTACCCCCCTGCTAGTCTTCAGTTGGATGTTATATAGTCACTCGCAGTCTGTTAATGAAAAGAAAGGAATGTCTTAAAACTCAGAATGGCACTAGGCCCCTCATCCATAAGATGCATTTTGTGATAATCTTGGCACCAGATTGTCAGGGAATGTTTGACGGGAGGATTCCTACGTGCTGTCTCTCATGAGTCCTTTGTCCCTCTTCAAGCGGAACAGCACGCTGCTCCCAGGGACTGAGGTCATTGTGTGAGGCAAGCATGAGTCTCCTTTAGTAAACATTCTCCTTAGGACAAAACAGCTTAATCTCCTTCCCCTTACTTGAGATATAGATTGTCTCCTGACCTTGTGGCTAACGTTACCCCTTGTTCCCTTGGTAACGGTTGCTGTACCTTTGGTTTTCTGATCTCTATCATTCCCGAAAGAAGTTTCTTGTACTGCAGCCTATATATACTCATAGAAAAATCATTAAAGCACCTTTGCTCCATCAGAGCTTAGGTCCCCGGGTCTTTTTTGTCTCTCTCTCTCTCTCTTTCTCTCTTTCACTTTCTTATTGTCGACTCCGCACCACAAGGTTCCGGTCCATTAAAGGACCCCAACACCAGATGATTCATCCCAGGCCATAAAACGATTGACTTGAATCTTGTAGAAGGGCAGATTACCATAAAAATAGTTTCATTTACATAGATTAAGGGAAAAATATCTGAGTATAACATACTGGTTTGTCAAGTAGGTTCTGAGCCATTTGGCGAACAGACTTGAAGACAGAGTCTGGGGTAAATGCATAGCACATTAACATAGCTTAAGACAAACATTTCCATAAGAAAAATGTATTGGCTAACTCAAGGTTTGAGAATAGTTAGCTTTAGGTCAAACCAGGTGTCATGGCAACACAGTATTTCAAGAGAAACCTCCTTTTAAATTTGTATAGAGAAGGAAAAAAATATCAGTAGTTTGTTTCCTCCTGCCGCTTAAGAGAGATAAAAATGTCTGACACTTGCAGCCTATTTCCTCCATTTGGAGACCCCTGGTCTTCCTGCCTATTACCCTCTCAAAAGTACCATCTGACTTTCTAGCTTTGTGTGCCATTATATGCACAAATCCATGTACACGTTTCCTGAGCTCTTCAGATTATATTGCCTGTGCCTTTTATCCCCCTTGACCCAAGCTTCCCTTTAGAAGCAGAGTTCTTCCCTGGAGCAGATGGTCATCTATACTCTTGGATGGACTATGTTCTCTAAACATACATATTCTTCCACCATTGTATATCATCCAGTCCTGAAGAGAGGCATGTTATGAACGTGTAGGTCATTAGCGTGCAAGTCAGAGAAGGATACCGCTCTGCAGGAAGGTGAGGCTGGATGATGCACACAGAGAGCTGCAGTGCACCCAGCTCTAAAAGGGCGTCCAGGTGGGATAGTTGGGGAAAGCTGGCATGGAAGTTTGAACTTAGAGTGTGGCAAAGAGGGTGACTTCACATATGAGTAGGGCATTCACTTGGGCAGGGAAGCTCAGTGCAGTATTCAGAGCCCAGGCTGGATCATGCAAGGGGTACAAAGTGGTGGGGTGTGTGGGCAAGGAGCATCAGAGCTGAGCAAAGTATGTGAGTGTATGGGTGTGGAGTTGTCTGCAGGGCTAGTATACAACACTGGCAACAAGAGATTGGTTTCATCTGTGAGGGGTTGTTGATTACATGAGTAAATATGTTAAGGTTAATTCAAAACAAGACTCTTGTTGTGAAGATGCAAATAAGGTAAGAAAATTTAGTAGAATTAGCTATTTTTTTTGAATTTTATTTGAATAGTAATGTAAACTCATGTGGCATAATGTTAAAGATACAAATGTACTTATAGATACATAGCTAATTGGCCATGAGATGAGAGCCTGGATTAGGTTAAACTTGAAATCCTGGTCGGACGAGATCTCCTGAGTACTGATTCTCTCTAAGTGGTCTCAAAGACCAAGACTGTAACATCTGGAGAATTGCTGTGAGTTGCAGTGTGGACAGGGAGGGTGGAGGCAAGGCTGGCCCTGCCATTACTATCACAAGGCCACTGAGTCCCTAAGCCCTCATGTAGTGTCTGAAAAGAAAGAAAACTTTGAAAATCTATGTCTATGTCACAGAGTAGGAAAGCCCATTCATGCAGAATGGTTCTGCAGTCATTTATATCAATCATAGCCCATAGATTGGCTGTTATATGGTAAAAAGATATTCAATCCCTTGTGATAACATTGCTATCAAAATCCATTAAAAATATATCCACAAAAAGCAATGTTATTCCTATTTAGGAAATGAAGATACTATAATTTATGATGAGAAACAGATTATGAAATGCATGTGAACACAGGTCTAATCAAATATATATTGACCATTGCTGCTACTTATTTTATAGCAATAATTTGCTATAATTATTCTTTAAAAAGTGTGTGTTTATGTGAATGTACATGTGTGTGTATGTTTGTATATGTCCAAATCCTTTCTGTCTCTTATGCTTATTCCCAAACAAGATCATGTTTTGTTTATGTCCCTGGATATGTTCCTGTATCTCTTGGTTTATAGTCTATCAGAACTTGAATAAAATTTGTACCCAGCTGTTGTGTGAAGGTTGTATAAATCTTAATTATGTTGAATTGGTTCATAGAGCTTTTCAGGCCTACTATATATTTCTACTTTTCTGTCTATTCATTCTATTAATTTTTGAGAGTTTGGTATTGAAACTCCAACTAAAAATCTTCATTTATCTGTTGAAAAAATAGTTGCAGTATATAGTGGAATTATATGTAATTTTGCTGTGTTTTCTAAGTCTCCAGTAAATGTGTTATGATACTTTCATAATTAAAAAAATGAAAATGATGGAATTAGAGACCCAACACAATCATTTTAAATCTAGATCCTCACATTTTGATAATGATACTAAAGTGCCTATTGTCATGTGGGGGAAAAAAAAAAACCCATCATGATCTGTCTTAGGCTAGTAACTAAGACAATAAATTAATTTAAACTTCAGGTTAAAGATTTTTAATTATTTAATTTCAAAATCTTATTTGATAATCCTTTAAAGTAGTGATTTTTTCCCCCAGGAAAATGCTTGTATATAGAATATTTGACCAAGGTGTCATTATAATTCTCCAGAGTAAGAACAGATCTATTTTAAGCACGATTATTTTACATTTCCTAGGTCTTGATGTTGTAGTGTAAAATAAAATGGTTTCACTAACACTACCGAAACATACTGATTGACCTTGGAGGATTATTTGGTAGATTTTCAGTTGTAATTAACAGAAACCACAACTTCACTGCATTAAATAACACAGTAGTCAAAAAAAAAAAGAGGACGTCCCTAGCAGGAGGCTGAAAGAAAGGCTTAATCTAGTGTGTAATTTATATCACGAAGATCAAATTTCTTCCTACCTCTCTATTTCCCCCTCCATTGTGCTAATTTCATATGAAGGGAAACTTTAGGGCAGGTTGCAATAGATCTCAGGAATATGTGCTCTTTGGGATGTCCATCCATGCATCCATCAGATATCTGAACATCTCTCCATGTGGCCAAGCTTAGGAGATGACCATCCTGTTACTGGTCACTGCAGATCATTGCAGTCAAGCACATGGCATGTCTGAAAGGTCAATCTACTCTCTTGCATTTCATCCCTGGAATTGTCTTGGAATCCGGATTCCTCAAGTCAGTCTAGAGGAGCTAAAGAGCCTCTTGAAGAAGGTGAAAGAGGAGAGTGAAAAAGCTGACTTGAAACTCAACAGTCAAAAAACTAAGATCATGGCATCTGGTCCCAACACTTCATGGTAAATAAAAGGGGATGAAATGGAAACAGTGACAGACTTTATTTCCTTGGGCTCCAAGATCATTGCAGACTGACTGCAGCCATGAAATTAAAAGATACTTGCTCCTTGGAGAGAGAAGCTATTACAAACCCAGAAGCATTTTAAAAAGCAGAGACATCATTTTGCTGACAAAGGTCCGTCTAGTCAAAGCTATGGTTTTTCTAGTAATCATGTACTGATGTGAAAGTTGGACCATAAAGAAGGCTGAGCACTGAAGAATTGATGCTTTGCACTGTGGTGCTGGAGAAGACTCTTGAGAGTCCCTTGGTCTGCAAGGAGATCGAATCAGTCAATCCTAAAGGAAATCAACCCTGATATTCTTTGGAAGGACTGATGCTGAAGATGAAGCTCCAATACTTTGGCCACCGGAAATGAAGAGCTGACTCATTGGAAAATACCCTGATACTGGGAAAGATTGAGAGCAGGAGGAGAAGGGGGTGGCAGAGGATGATATGGTTAGAAAGCATCGCTGACTCAGTGGACATGAATTTGAGCAAACTCCAGGAGATAGTGAAGGACAGGGGATCCTGGTGTGCTGCAGTACATGGGGTCGCAGTGTTGGACATGACTTAGTGACCAAACAACAACACCAAAGCCAATTTGCCAAACAGTAATTGAGATTTTTGAAAGGGCAAAATAGATTTCTGGGCGGAGAGAACAAAAATGTGAACTACACCATCCACAATCAAAGTCTGAGTGGAGGATTACAGGAGGAAAATATAAATAAGAGCTTCAAGGAGGAGTCACTATAAATCTAAGGAACATAGAGGATAAAGGCTCCTTTCTCTCCTGTAGCTTAGGAAAATTTCATTTTTCAAGATATAATGGAGAAGTACAAAGCAAAAGATGATTTTCACTAAAAATAGTGTCAAATATGTTAAAAGATGCTCTGTTAAAACTGCTTCCAGTTGATCTTTCTATATAGTGCCAGAGTATCAGTTCTTATGACTAACCTGTGAGTTGGGTGGTTTCATGATGCAGGGACATGGTAAGTTGCAAGCCCACAGTTCATGATTAAACAATGACTTGAATACTTGGCAATTAGTGAGACTATGACTGACTGAATTTCCCCAGGAAATGTAGGTTTTCAACCAATTGCACCAGTTTGTTCCCTATTCTTCTGCCTTTATGTATGATAAGGGTTGAGGATACACTAAACGGATTTGGACACCCATTGCCCCATTTGTCCTGTGTAATGAAATTGCTCAAGGGAGAGATCTTAGAGGGAATGAAGTAGAAGCAGCAGCAAAAATGTTGTTTATTTATTATCTGACCATTCCATTAAAATGAAAGCTCTAAGAGGACAAAAATTTCACAATTCATATGGAAACACAAAAGACCCTGAATAGCCAAAGCAGTCCTGAGAAAGAAGAAAGAAGTTGGAGGAATCAACCTTCCTGACTTCAGATAATACTACAAAGCTACAGTCATCAAGACAGTATGGTACTGGCACACAATATAGACCAATGGAACAAGATAGAAAGCCCAGAAATAAACCCATGCACCAATGGTACCTTATTTTTGACAAAGGAGGCAAGAATATACAATGGGGCAAAGGCAGCCGCTTCAATAAATGGTGCTGGGAAAATTGGACAGCTGCATGTAAGCAAATGAAATTAGAACACTTCCTAACACCATATACAAAGATAAACTCAAAATGGATTAAAGACCCAAATCTAAGACCGGAAACTATAAAAATCTTAGAGGAAAACATAGGCAGAACACTCGATGACATAAATCAAAGCAAGATCCTCTATGACCCACCTTCTAGAGTAATAGAAATAAAAACAAAAGTATACAAGTGGTACCTGATTAAACTTAAAAGCTTTTGCAAAGCAAAGGAAACTATAAATGAGGTGAAAAGACAACCCTCAGAATGGAGGAAAATAATAGCAAATGAAATAACTGACAAAGGATTAATTTCCAAAAAATACAACCAGTTCATACAATTCAATATCAGAAAAACAAACAACCCAATCAAAAAGTGGGAAAAAGACCTAAACAGACATTTCTCCAAAGAAGACTTACAGATGGCTAACAAACACATGAAAAAATGCTCAACATCACTCATTATTAGAGAAATGCAAATCAAAACTACAATGAAATATCACCTCATACCAGTCAGAATGTCCATCATCAAAAAGTCTACAAACAATAAATGCTGGAGAGGGTGTGGAGAAAAGGGAATGCTCTTGCACTGTTGCTGGGAATGTAAATTGATACAGCCACTATGGAAGACGATATGGAAATTCCTTTAAAAACTAGGAATAAAATCACCATATGACCCTGCAATCCCACTCCTAGGCATATACTCTGAGGAAACCAGAATTGAAAAATACACATGTATCCCACTGTTCATTGTAGCACTATTTATAACAGCCAGAACATGGAAGCAACCTAGATGTCCATCAACAGATGAATGGATAAAGAAATTGTGGTACATATACACAATGGAATATTACTCAGCCACAACAAGGAATGCATCTGAGCCAGTTCTAATGAGGTAGATGAACCTAGAGCTTATTACACAGAGTGAAGGAAGTCAGAAAGAGAAAGATAAATATCATATACTAATGCATATATACAGAATCTAGAAAAATGGTACTGAAGAGTTTATTTGAAGGGCAGCAATGGAGAAACAGACATAGAATAGACTTATGGACATGGAGAGAGGGGAGGAGAGGGTGAGATGTATGGAGAGAGTAACATGGAAATTTACATTACCATATGTAAAATAGATAGCCAACAGGAATTTGCTGAATGTCTCAGGAAACTCAAACAGGGGCTCTGTATCAACCTTAGCGGGGTGGGCTGGGGTGGGAGGTGGGAGGGAGGTTCAAAAGGGAGGGGTATATGTATACCTATGGCTGATTCATGTGGAGGTTTGACAGTAAACAACAAAATTCTGTAAAGCAATTATCCTTCAATTAAAAAATAAATTAAAAAAAAGAGAAAACTCTATGAGGACAGAGGTTCTGTTTGATTAGTTGAAAATGTCCTCTGCCTGGGAGAGTTTATGCTATTTTTGCTTGAGTAGTTCTATAAATGTTTTTTGATTTTATGTAAGAGTAAGTGAAGAAATGCTCTAACAGAGCTCTCTGAATGTGAAAGTGTTAGTTGCTCAGTTGTGTCCGACTCTTTGCGAACCCATGGACTATACAGTCCATGGAATTCTCCAGGCCAGAATACTGGAGTGGGTAGCCTTTCCCTTCTCCAAGGGATCTTCCCAACCCAGGGATCGAACCCAGGTCTTCCATATTGCAGGCGGATTCTTTACCAGCTGAGCTACAAGGGAAGCCCTCCTAAGAGAGGAAATAGTCAAATTTGAAACAAGCAGAAGAAAGAAAATAATGAAAATTGATGTAGGAATCACTGAAATACAAAACAGAAAATCAATGAAATCAAAATAAGCACCCTGAAATGGAACACTGTTATTATCATGACTAACAAAATCATTACTTTGACGTGTAGTCACTTGATAAGAGTCCCTATTCCAGATCCTTAAAAGTCAGAGTCCTTTTTTAAAAATTAATTTTTATTAGAGTATAGTTGCTTTGCAATGTTGTATTAGTTTCTACTGTATAGCAAAGTCAATCAGCTATATGTATACATATATCCCCTCTTTTTTGGATTTCCTTCTCACTTAGGTCAGCAGAGAGCACTGAGTGGGGTTCCTTGAGCTACATGGTGGGTCCTCATTATTTATTTTATACACTTAGAGTCCTTGGCTTAGCAGTAAAGAATCCACTTGCATTGTAGGAGCCGTAGGAGATGTGGGTTCAGTCTTTGGGTCGGCAAGATCCCCTGGAGAAGGGAATGTCAACTCATTCCAGTATTCTTGCCTGGAGAATCCCATGGACAGAGGAGCCTGGCGGGCTACAGTTCATAGGGTTGCAAAGAGTCTTCTAATTAGAGGATTAAATCTTTAAGTAGACTATTTCTTAAGAGTTTAATCCATACTTAATCAAAATCAGCAGGATGTGACTCATGGTAGAATTCTTCTGTCAAAGGGATATCAACTGGGGCAGCCACCAACCAGGCTCCAGATCATTCACATTATGTAATGGAAATGATGTGTTAATCTGTATAATGTTTTATTGAATGAAAACCAATCTCTCTGCTTCTTCCATTGTGAATAGTAATCTTGAAATTATGTTTAGAACACTTGATAAAATCCTAATTCCCACAGAAACTGGCAGAATTAATCAAACAGAAAATTATGTTATATAATCTCCTAATACATGATATCCATAATGTCCAAATTTTTTAATAATACTTTGTCTAGTGTATTAATTCTACTGCCTTTCATTGACAGCAAGAGGGCTTCCCTGGTGGTGCTAGTGGTAAAGAATCTGCCAACCAATGCAGGAGATGCAAGAGATGCAAGTTTGATCCCTGGGTCAGGAAGATCCCTAGAGTAAGTAATGGTACCCTACTCCAGTATTCTTGCCTGGAAAATGCCAGGAGCATAGAAGCCTGGTGGGCTATAGTCCATGAGGTTGCAAAGAGTTTACTGAGAGTGCACGCACACACACACACACACACACACACACACACACACACATACAGGAAAGTGACTCAGTTTATACATTTTCCCAATGTATAAATGAATACATACATTCATTTATATGTGCATATATACATTCTTTTACATATTCTTTTCCATTATAGTCTATCACAGGATATTTAATATAATTCCCTGTGCTATACAGAAGGACTTTGTTGTTTATCCGTCCTATATACCAATTTGTATCTGCTAATACCAAACTCCCACTCCTATCCTATCCCACCTCCCTCCCTCTTGGCAACCACCAGTCCATTCTCTAAGGACACTCTTTCTTGAATCTGATCTTCCTACTCTGTGCTTGTATTATCTAAATATATTCTGTCATATTTTTTTAAAGCAACTGAGTCATTTTATTAATTTATAACAATTGCATAAAATCTTATAGTTTAACAAATACTTTCACTCTGCTTGTCATCACAACAATCCTGTGATTGCAGTGTTATCACCATCTGCCAAAGAATACAAGCTTCTGGCAAATCACAGCCATGTCCTATGAATTTCCATATCACTGTGCCCACACACAGTAAGACAATCAAAGAGAATCCCCCATTATAAACGAGAACATAGGTCCAAACGGTTAACTTGTCCCAGCCCTGTGAGTGTATAGAGGTGGGACTTTGGCTCTGGCTTTGGCTCTGAATTCTGTGACATTTGCCCAACCTGGATGAATGAATATCTCTCAGTGAATGTAGATATATGGATTTGATTCCTAAATGTTTTAATCATTCAAGATAATGTATCTAGGGACATTTTCAGATTGACTTCTCTGGGTTTTTTTAAATTATGTTTAAAGTTTTTATGTTTTATATTTGAGATTAACCTATTAGAAAAGTAATTTTTGTGTATGTTTAAGAAATTTGATTTCATTTTTCACCATATGGGTATGATACATTATTCTCAAATTTTTTATTGGTTAATTGATTCTCTG
This sequence comes from Cervus canadensis, assembly GCF_019320065.1. Classification (NCBI taxonomy): domain Eukaryota; kingdom Metazoa; phylum Chordata; class Mammalia; order Artiodactyla; family Cervidae; genus Cervus; species Cervus canadensis. The sequence goes on from NC_057390.1 coordinate 46,390,856, forward strand.
GCACATGCACATTTGCATTAAAATGACTATTAAAATGCACCTAAATGGGGATTCTGTTGATTGACTTTGCAGAGTAAAGCCAGTTAAATTTTCTACTTGCCAAGAATTTGGAGTCTTCTTTCAAGCCAGTGAGGGTTGGACAATGAATGTAGTTAACTGGTTCCTGCTCACACTCCAGAATTAAATTCTATTGAAAAAGGAAAATCAGCAATTCAGCAAAAAAATAAAAATGTAAATATGATAGTAATAAAATAGAGCATAACGAAACTGTGAAACTTCCTGAAGCCTTGTCAGTGGTTAAAAGTATTTAACACTCTCCTGTTAATGACAGATGTTCTGTTTTTACAACGTACCAAAAGAAAACTAGAGGCTTCTGTAAAGAGGATTTTTGTGAAGTGGGTTCTACAAGCAGCCTACAAGCCAAGTGTCCATTGCTGGGAATGGTTAAACATTAAAGGCTGATAGCTGGTAAAAATAAATAAATAAATATATAAATAAAAAAAAATAAATTTTCTACTTTGGGCAATTCTGTGAAACTTGGGGAAGATAATCTCTTAGACTATCTTCTAATAAGAAGATATTGGATTAATTAATTAGAAGATTAATCTTCTAATAAGAAGATAATCCTCTTCCGATCAAGATAAATTATGACTTGTTAGAAGTCTTAAAAATTAAAATGTGCCTACAGTTTTTTGGCCTGGTGAAAGAATAGTACCAGGGGAACATCATCTAGCTACCAGGAGGGCAGAAAAGATCTGCAAATTGAAAAGAAAAAATTTCAGAGGAGCAGATATGCCAGCAGAAAAATGCTCATAAATTTCCTGGTACTTCATTCCCATGACCAGGTTTCCCTGGTGGCTCAGCGGTAAAGAATCTGCCTACAATGCAGGAGACCTGGGTTTGATCCCTGGGTTGGAAAGATCCCCTGGAGAAGGGAATGGCAACCCACTCCAGCATTCTTGCCTAGAGAATCCCTTAGACAGAAGAGCCTGGTGAGCTACAGTCCTTGGGGTCAAAAGAGTCGGACACGTCTGAATGACTAACACTTCACTTTTTCCAGTATTCTTGCCTGGGAAATTTCATGGATAGAGGAGTCTCATGGGCTATAGTCCATGGGGTCACAGAGAGTTGGACATGACTGAACACAGCACTGACAGCCACGATCAGGGCTGGAGCAAAGCCTGAGCTTTCCTCTTTCCTACAATCATGGATGGTGGAGGAGGGTGGGCAGAGGTGGACAGAAAAAGGCAGGTGACTGCAGAAAAGAGTTTACACTCTTTACTAGACAATCTGGGTGATGCATCATTAAGAGGATTCCAGAAAAGAAAATGGAGACAAACTTGAACATCTTAAATTGTCCAAACTCTATCTTCTACTTTTATCCCAGAAACTAAGTTATAAAAAGGCTTCATTAATCACAATCTATGAGCATGTTTCAGACTCAATTCTGGGGTAGTGCTGTGGGAAAGTAATGGTAGAGAGGATAGAAGAAATGAAGAATACTTAAACTATACAAGATTATGAGAAGTAAAAGACTTGGTTGATCAACCCATCAAAAATAATAACCAAAAAAGAAATGCCACTTCAAATTTGCAAATATACCATGGGAGGTGGGATATGTGTCTGTTGAAAGAATATAATATACAAATGAAATATGAGGAAAATATTTTGAAAAAGATGTACTTTAGTAGTATGAGACCTTTTCTACAACATGTGATTTTAATTTAAAATATAGAAAAAAGACATTCAAAGCTGACATAATTGTTCAGAAAATGATATGAAAAATGAAGTTATACAGATATAGATTAAAAACAAAAATTAAAGCAAAGCAGAACTAATAATTATAATATAAAAAATATAATCAAAGGATGAAAGACTGAGTAGAGGACACATAGAACAAGCTTTAAAAAAAGAGTAGAATTTAGAGAAAAATCAAATATATGTAAGTATGATACTTGTAATTCTTCCTTTTCAATTCTGTTTTTTGTTGTTATGATTGTTACATTAATGAATTGGCCAGGATTGACCAGTATATCTTTTTTTAAAAAAATAAATTTATTCATTTTTATTTGAAGAATAATTGCTTTACAGTATTGTGTTGGTTTCTGCCAAACATCAACATGAATCAGCCATAGATATACCTATTTCCTCTCCTTCTTGAACTTTCCTCCGTCTTCCCTCTACATCCCACCCTCTAGGTTGTTACAGGGCCCCAGTTTGAGTTCCCTGAGTCATATAGCAAATTTCCATTGGCTATTTATTTTATATATGGCAATGTATACTTCCATGTTACTCTCTCCATAAGACTGGTATATCTTTAAAGGACTTCCCTAGTGGCTTAGATGGTAAAGTATCTGCCTGCAATGAGGGAGACCTGGATTTGATCCCTGGGTTGGGAAAATCCCCTGGAGGAGGGCATGGCAATCCACACCAGTATTCTTGCAATCCAATGCCACTGTCAGGAAATTGTGCTTAAACCTGGTTGTGTATTTAGGTCCAAAAAAAATTCCAGGAATCAGGAATTTGTCCTGAGTTACTTTTGTCCTGGAGTTACTTTTCAGGACATTAAGATTTCTAAATAGAGGTAGAGATGCTAAAACTGAGCAGACACCACAGCAGCTGCTTGAAAAGGAAACAGCTGGTAGAATGAAAAACCCTCAAAGTGTTGTGGAGGTTTTTGTTCAACCTTGAATCACTGTGGTACCCACTGCTATGCTGATAGCAGTAATAAGCTGCAGCATCTTCAGGCTCCAGGCTGCTGATGGTCAGAGTAAAAGATGTCCCTGACCCACTGCCACTGAACCGGGCTGGGATGCCGGAGGCCCTGCTGGAGGCAGTACCGATGAGGAGCCTGGGGACCTGCCCAGGTTTCTGCTGGTACCAGTCTAAGTAGTTGCCAATACTCTGACTGGAGCTGCAGGTGAGGTTGGCTGCTTCCCCTGGAGTCAAAGCCAGGGAGGCTGGAGACTGTCAGCACGATTTCTCCCATGGCATCTGAGACTGGAAATAAAAGGAAAATTCAGTAATTTAGATCATACCTGTTGCCCTCCCAACTAGGCTGGGGACCTTAGGCTTTAATTATTGTGCTTGCTGAGGAAAGGTGCAAGACCCAGGTGCATGAACACAGTTTTCACTGATATGTGGAAACATCTCATGTTTCTCTCACCTGGGATCCAGGAGACAGAGAAGCTGAGCTGGGGCCTCCATGGTCCACTCTGTGTCCTGACAGAGGCAGACCTTCCCAGAGCTCCAACCTGCATAGTTATGGGTTCTGGGCATCAGGGTGGGCTGGGAGGAACAGCTGGGGCGGGAGAGCTGGGCTTCCAACTGCAGAAACCACATGCCTTCTCTTCTCTCCGCTTGAGCAGTTTACCCCCAGGTGGTCAAGTCAGAAAAACCTTAGTCTGACTTAGTCTGAGAGATGCATTTGTCTCCTCTGGTCACAGAATTTTCTTCCTGTATTCTCCTTCTTCATTATTCACCTAGATTCAGACAGATGGTGTTTGCTATAAGCCTGCTGGAAATAAAATCAATGCCTGTGATTCTGTTTTCCTCTTTATAGCAGCAGTGTACCTAGTTATCTCCCTTGGTGAATGATTGAATCAAAATGGATTGAGGAGTTAATCAGAATTTTATCTTCCAGATACAGCATTCATTTGCTGCTTAGTGATACTTCTCGTGGGCATTTCCCAAGAAATCATCTTATTCTTTTTTAGAATTAGAAAAGAGTAACAACAAGTTAGGCCAGGAAACACAGTTGGAAGAATGACCACAGCTTCACAGATTAGCAGGACTTAGCTCACCCCTCAACCCTGCCCCCAGTGTACTGATACCATATCCACGAAGACAAACAATGGTTCTGTCCATGTAGGAGTCAACTTTTCCTTGGCTGATTCTCTCTTCTCTACACCACTCCATTCTGCACAAAGCATCCATCTCACCCATACTCAGTTTGTTCTGTCCTTAATACTTTGGGAAAGGTATGTTCTAATCTTGATCTAAATATAATCCAGTTTGGGTACACTTGTATTCCTGAGAATTGTGCACACGTGGTAGAGAGAGCTTGGTCCAAGGATGTTCCCCGGTACGGACTGAGCAATTCTTTAGGTTTCGTTCTCTAGTTCTGATTCTTATTTCCTATAAATCTGCTCTTTTTCCTAAAGTAGTTAAACTCTCTTGCTTTCTCAGCCTTTCTCTACATTACAAGGAAACAGTCTTATTAAATACTACTCAAAATTTAAATGAAACTTTTAGAAATTTATAGCTTGGTCCACGGACAGCTGTTATCAATCCAATGTTCCAGACACTATCCTGGCAGAATAAAAATTACAAGGTATGTCATATGGGCTAGTAGTATTGCTTCATATTATTTGTGTGTCTTATATATGGGCTAGCAGTATTGCTTCATATTATTTGTGTGTCTTATATATGCTATATTTATTGAAGTGAAGTGAAGTCACTCAGTCGTGTCCAACTCTTTGCGACCCCATGAACTGTAGCCTACCAGGTTCCTCCGTCCATGGGATTTTCCAGGCAAGAGTACTGGATTGGGCTGCCATTTCCTTCTCCAGGGCATCTTGCCAACCCAGGGATCGAACCCGGGTCTCCTGCATTGCAGACAGATGCTTTACTGTCTGAGCAACCAGGGAAGCCACACATGTAAATATGTGTTTTGATAATCCAAAAATGTAAGGGTCACTGGCTTAGGAATCCCTGCATTGCATGAGGCTTGCCCACATTTTAAAAATTATGAACAAAATCCTTCAGTAATTATTTCTATGACTGTCAAAACTTTTGTTTGATGAAATTCCCTGAAGGTCCAGTGGTTAAGACTTTGTCTGCCAATGTAGGGGCTGTGGGTTGGCTCCCTGACTGGGGAGCTAAGATCCCACATGCCTTGCATCCAGAAAACCAAAAGTTAATAAACAAAAGCAATATTGTAACAAGTTCACTAAAGACTTTAAAAATGGTTCACATAAAAAAACTTAAAACTTCTATTTGAGATAAGGTAGAGGACATTGACTGAGATATAACACTGGAGGCTGTGGAAGCTTGATCTGTGATATTGCTGTTGTCTTATTGTTAGTGAGTACTATGGGTGGAAAGTCAGCTAAAATATTTATAGAAGTGCAAGTGATCATCGAGGAATACCTGTCTTCTCTAGAGCAGTCTTGCTTCCTCCATTCAAAATGTCTTTATGACAAAATGAGGTTTTGAGTCATATACTAGGTGGTAATGGGATGCAGAGGAAAGATCTACAGTAATAGGAAGGAGTGTTCAACCCTCAAATAGTGGTTGAGGCACAGTGAGCAGGTGGAGTAACACATTTATTTAAATACTCTGTGTTTATCATGATGGAAAAAGGATGTAGCATGCCAGATTTACTTCTGGAAGGTTACTAAGTTATTTTGTTATAAAAGGACTATTTATTCCTTGTCCAATAGATTTTTAAAAATTCAAAGTCTGTTTGCATATATTAATATTATTTATCTTCTCTACATTCCTGAGTTGTAGTTTTTGTAAATCTATTTTTTATTGACTTATAGCTGAATTATTAAATCAGATTGGATTGAAATCAGATTGATTATATTCTTTGCCGCCAAAGATGGAGTTGTTCTATATTTTCAGCAAAAACAAGACTGGGAGCTGACTGTGGCTCAGATCATGAACTCCTTATTATCAAATTCAGACTTAAATTGAAGAAAGTAGGGAAAACCACTAGACCATTCAGGTATGATCTAAATCATATCCCTTATGATTATACAGTGGAATTGACAAATAGATTCAAGGCATTAGATCTGATAGACAGAGTGCCTGAAGAACTATGGACGGAGGTTCGTGACATTGTACAGGAGGCAGTGATCAAGATCATCCCCAAGAAAAAGAAATACAAAAAGGCAAAATGGTTGTCTCATGAGGTCTTACAAGTTGCTGAGAAAAGAAGAGAAGCTAAAGACAAAGGAGAAAAGGAAAGATATACCCATTTGAATGCAGAGTTCCAAAGAATATCAAGGAGAGATAAGAAAGCCTTTCTCAGTGATCAATGCAAAGAAATAGAGGAAAACAATAGAATGGGAAAGACTAGAGATCTCTTTAAGAAAATTAGAGATACCAAGGGAACATTTCGTGCAAAGATGGGCACAATAAAGGACAGAAATGGTATGGACCTAACAGAAGCAAGGTGAAAAGACAGCCCTCAGATTGGGAGAAAATAATAGCAAACGAAGCAACAGACAAAGGATTAATCTCAAAAATATACAAGCAACTCCTACAGCTCAATTCCAGAAAAATAAATGACCCAATCAAAAAATGGGCCAAAGAACTAAACAGACATTTCTCCAAAGAAAACATACAGATGGCTAACAAACACATGAAAAGATGCTCAACATCACTCATTATTAGAGAAATGCAAATCAAAATCACAATGAGGTACCATTACACACCAGTCAGAATGGCTGCTATCCAAAAGTCTACAAGCAATAAATGCTGGAGAGGGTGTGGAGAAAAGGGAACCCTCTTACACTGTTGGTGGGAATGCAAACTAGTACAGCCGCTATGGAGAACAGTGTGGAGATTCCTTAAAAAACTGGAAATAGAACTGCCATATGACCCAGCAATCCCACTTCTGGGAATACACACTGAGGAAACCAGATCTGAAAGAGACATGTGCACCCCAGTGTTCATCACAGCACTGTTTATAATAGCCAGGACATGGAAGCAACCTAGATGCCCATCAGCAGACGAATGGATAAGGAAGCTGTGGTATATATACACCATGGAATATTACTCAGCCATTAAAAAGAATTCATTTGAATCAATTCAAATGAGATGGATGAAACTGGAGCCCATTATACAGAGTGAAGTAGGCCAGAAAGATAAAGACCATTACAGTATGCTAACACATATGGAATTTAGAAAGATGGTAATGATAACCCTATACAAAAAACAGAAAAAGAGACACAGATGTACAGAACAGACTTTTGGACTCTGTGGGAGAAGGCGAGGGTGGGATGTTTCGAGAGAACAGCATCAAAACATGTATATTATCTATGGTGAAACAGATCACCAGCCCAGGTTGGAAGCATGAGACAAGTGCTCGGGCCTGGTGCACTGGGAAGACCCAGAGGAATCGGGTAGAGAGGGAGGTGGGAGGGGGGATCGGGATGGGGAAGACATGTAAATCCATGGATGATTCATGTCAATATATGACAAAAACCACTACAATATTGTAAAGTAATTAGCCTCCAACTAATAAAAATAAATGAAAAAAAAAAAAAGATAAAAAGAACACACTGTATAGCACAGGGAACTCTACTCAATACTTGTAATGACCTGTAGGGGAAAGAATCTAAAAAAGAGTGGATATTATGTATCTGTATAACTGATTCACTTTGTTGGACACCTGAAACTAACACAACATTATAAATAAACTCTACTCCAATAAAAATTAATTTTTAAAGAAGTTTTTTTTTTTTTTTAAAAGAAGAGGTGGCAAGAATACACAGAAGAACTATACAAAAAAGATCTTCATGACCCAGATAAACACGATGGTGTGATCACTCACCTAGAGCCAGACATCCTGGAATACAAAGTCAAATGGACCTTAGGAAGCATCACTATGAACAAAGCTAGTGGTGGTGATGGAATTCCAGTTGATCTATTTCAAATCCTAAAAGATGATGCTGTGAAAGTGCTGTACTCAATATGACAGCAAACCTAGAAAACTCAGTAGTGGCCACAAGACTGGAAAAAGTCAGTTTTCATTCCAATCTCAAAGAAAGGCAATGCCAAAAAATGTTCAAACTACTGCACAATTGCACTCGTCCCATGGACGGAGCAGCATGGTAGGCTGCAGTCCATGGGGTCGAGAGGATTCGGACATGACTGAGAAACTTCACTTTCACTTTTAACTTTCATGCATTGGAGAAGGAAATGGCAACCCACTCCAGTGTTCTTGCCTTGAGAATCCCAGGGATGGCGGAGCCTGGTGGGCTGCTGTCTATGGGGTCGCACAGAGTCGGACATGACTGAAACGACTTAGCAGCAACAACAGGGCAGGCTAGTGAAGTATGAAGAATGCTCAGAATTCCCCAAGCCAGGCTTCAACAGTAGGTGAACAGTGAACTTCCAGATGTTCAAGCTGGATTTAGAAAAGGCAGAGGAACCAGAGATCAAATTGCCAACATCCACTGGATCATCAAAAAAGCAAGAGAGTTCCAGAAAAACATCTACTCTGCTTTACTGACTATGCTAAAGCCTTTGACTGTGTGGGTCACAACACACTATGGAAAATTCTTCAAGAGATGGGAAAACCAGACCACCTGACCTGCCTCCTGAGAAATCTGTATGCAGGTCAACAGTTAGAACTGGACATGGAACAACAGAATATGTAGGTACATATTATATTTATATACATCGTGTACTGTATCACTCTGTTTCATTTTAATGGGCAATAGCAACTGATGCAAGTGAGGTGGTAATTGTTTGGTTTGTAACCTGAGTGGGAAATGCACATCATAGATGAGCTTTTAATAAGCTAGTCTCTATCAGCAAAGGTTGACATTCTTCCTGTGTCCTTTAAAGCGCTCTGGACCTGTAGTCAGAGCCCGTGACCTCTATCATCCATTGTTTCCTGTCGGTGTGAACATAATTGTAGCCTACGTCTTAAATCGAGGTTCATATCCACGTTTGAGAACGTTTTCTACCTCAGAGAAATCATTTCCCTTGTGATCATTTATTTTTCTAATACGCTCTTTGGTACAGAAAGAATTGGATTGGAGAATGCAGTCTTGGTACCACCAAGAACCCATTTGGGGAACAATTTATTGGACATTATGCTCTGGCAATTAACCCCTTCTGATAGATTTCCTCTAGAAACCTGGCATGTTGCAGTTCTCAAGGAGTTGAACACGACTTAGCAACTGAACAACAACAACAGATTTCCTCAGCCTTTTTCGATGGGAACATCATTGAAAATGAGAATAATATAATCACAGGGTGTTCCTAGTGGTGGCCCCCACAAATGTTCGCTGTTACTGATTGTCGTTAAGCTGATTTTCAACTGTGTAAAGTCTTAGAACAAGCATAGGAATGTATGTGGCTGCCTGGTTCGGTGATTGTTCATGATTATTTCTGGACTTTGGCCAATTTTGCACCATTTCAGCTGATGTCAATATTTCTTGATGGCCTGTATATGTGTCTGTTCTTTGAATTCTCCCTGAAATTGCTTGTAACATTTTTCTGTTTCCCTCACCAGTTAATTTCATTGAATAAAAGTTTTCACACTTAAAAAAAAACCCCAATATTCAGAAAACTAAGATTATGGCATCCGGTCCCATCACTTCATGACAAATAGATGGGGAAACAATGGAAACAGTGACAGACTTTATTTTTGGGGGCCTCCAAAATCACTACAGATGGTGACTGCAGCCATGAAATTAAAAGACACTTGCTCCTTGAAGGAAAGCTATGACAAACCTAGACAGCATATTAAAAAGCAGAGACATTACTTTGCCAACAAAGTTTTGTCTAGTTAAAGCTTTGGTTTTTCCAGTAGTCATGTATGGATGTGAGAGTTGGACTATAAAGAAAGCTGAGCACCAAAGAACTGTTGCTTTTGAACTGTGGTTTTGGAGAAGACTCTTGAGAATCCCTTAGACTGCAAGGAGATCCAACCGGTCCATCCTAAAGGAAATCAGTCCTGAATGTTCATTGGAAAGGCTGATGCTGAAACTGAAACTCCAATACTTTGGCCACCTGATGTGAAGAACGGACTCATATGAAAAGACCCTGATGCTGGGAAAGATTGAAGGTGGGAGGAGAAGGGGACGACAGAGGATGAGATGGTTAGATGGCATCACCAACTCAATGTGCATGAGTTTGAGTAAGCTCCGGGAATTGGTGACGGACAGGGAGGCCTGGTGTGTGGCAGTCCTTGGGGTCGCAAAGAGTCGGACATGACTGAGCAACTGGACTGAACTGAACTGATAGTTGAATTATAATGCTGTGTTAATTACTGCTGTACAGCAAAGCGATGTAGTTATACACACATATGTATGTATATGTATACACATTCCTTTTGTATTCCTTTCTATTATGGTTTATCACAAGATATTGAATATAGTTCTCTGTGCTAAAGTAGGACCTTGTTGTTTATTCATTTTATATATACCAGTTTGCATCTGCTAATCCCAAACTCCCAATCCAATCCTGTCCTACCTCCTCCTCCTTGGCAGCCACCTATCTATTTTCTGTGTCCCTGATTTTGCTTCTGTTTCATAGATATGTCACATTTCATTTGTTTTTGTCTTTCTGACTTAGTTCACTTAATATGATAATCTCTAGTTGCATTCGTGTTGTTTCAAAATGCATTATTTTATTCTTTTTTTAAGGCTGAAAACTATTCCTTTGTGTTTATATGTATCATATCTTCTTTATCCATTCATATGTTGATGAACATTTAGGTTGTTTCCATGTCTTAGCTATAGTAAATACTGCTGCTATAAACATAGGGGTGCATGTATCTTTTTGAATTATAGTTCATTTGGGTGTATGCCTAGGAGTGGGATTGTGGATCATGTGGTAGTTCTTTTTTTAGTTTTCTAAGGAACCTCCATATAGTTTTCCACAGTGGCTGTAACATCTAACATTCCCACCAACAGTTTAAGAGGGTTCCCTTTTCCCCTCATGCAGAGGGGTATCACTTTAATGCTGTTTCCAACTGCACACTTGACTCCATGATTACTCAACTCTCTCTTCTGATATTTACACACATATTACCAATATTTACATATTTATTAGTTATCCTAAGCCATAACTTCTTACACTGAGATTTTTTATGTTAATTAAAAAATTTTTTTGACCCAAGTGAATTAATGTCCACTCAATGGTGTTGGGTAGAACCTAAAATAATTTCTTTGTAAACCTTCCATCTACACTTAAGAAAACTACATGCAGAATTTGAAAGTGGAACATTGAGAATTATAGCTAGATAGTAGTGCAAAAAAGATGAAGGGTAAGATTAAAAAATTGCTACTATGTTTGAAAGGAATTTCTGTACTGCTTACCTGATATCTACTCAAAAACTTGTACGAGAATGTTCATGGTAGTGTTACTGAGTTAACCAAAGAGTGGGAGCAACCAAAAATCCGTCAGCTGTTGAATGGAAAAACAAAATGGAAAGCGGAAAAAAAGCAAAATGGAAAACCATTTCATATAATTTGCTTTCATTTCATATGCTATTTGGCCATAACAAGAAATGAAGTACTATAATATGCCACAACAACATGGATAAACCTTGCAAGCACTGTAGTAAGTGAGTAAGCCAGCCACTAAAGACCATGTGTAGTACAATCAATTTATAGGAAATTTCCACCATAGGCAGACAGAAAGTAGATTTGTGGTTACTTAGGACTTGGGAGTATTTGATGCTGGAGGAAATGAGAAATAACTGTTAATGGGTACAGATAACTTTTTGAAAATATTCTAAAGTTGACTGTTGTGATGTTTGCACAACTCTGTGAGTATACTAAAGTCTATAGTATTCTACAATATAAATTGGTGAATTATATTGTAAATGTATTATAACGCCTTAAAACTATTAATAAAAAGTCTAAAAAAAAGTCTTAAGATTTCAAGAGTGAAGAGACCTTGAGCAAGGAATAATAACAATAAGTGAGTAGTAGAAACCAATAGAGCTGTTTGTTATTTGGGGGCTTTTTATTCTGAGATGTGTTTTAAACATTTAAAGATAATCCTTTTTTTCTTTTTGAATTATTGGGAAAGAACTTTATCCTAAAATGGAGTCACTAGAATTATCCGTGATGCTCTTCAACTAGGTATATGACTTTGAACAACTGTTACCATCTACCTATCTGGGTCTTACTCATCTCTATTGAATGGTACCACAAATGTGATTTTTTAAAAATCCTCTTGGGATTTTGATTTGACTAGGTTTTCTTTGATTTTCAAAAATAATATTATGGAGTCTACAGTATAGTTTATATCCTCTTCAGTACTTGATGCTGTGGATGCTCTTGTAGATGGTGTGTTTTGTAATTTTGAATTTTATAACTTGCTGCAGCTATGTTGTTGTTCAGTTGCTCAGTCATGTCTGACTCTGCGACCCCATGGACTGCAGCATGCCAGGCTTCCCTGTGCTTCACCATCTCCCAGAGCTTTGCTCAAACTCATATCCATTGAGTTGGTATTGCCATCCAACCATCTTGTCCTCTGTTGTCCCTTTCTCTTCCTGCCTTTAATCTTTCCCAGCATCAGAGTCTCTTCCAATGAGTCAATGTTTTGCATCAGGTGGCCAAAGTGTTGGAGCTTGAGTTTCAGCATCAGTCCTTCCAATGAATATTCAGGGTTGATTTCCTTTAGGATTGACTGGTTGAATCTCCTTGCTGTCCAAGGGACTCTCCAGCACCACAATTTGAAACCATAATTATTCAGCACTCAGCCTGCTTTATGGTCCAACTCTCACATCCATACATGACTACTGGAAAAACCATAGCTTTGACTATATGAACCTTTGCAAAGTAATGTCTCTGCTTTTTAATACTCTGTCTAGGTTTGTCATAGCTTTTCTTCCAAGGAGAAAGCGTCTTTTAAGTTCCTGGAGGCAGTCATCATCTGCAGTGATAAATCTGTCACTGTTTCCCTATCTATTTACCATGAAGTGATGGGACCAGATACTATGATCTTAATTTTGTGAATGTTGAGTTTTGAGCCAGGTTTCTCTTCTCTCAATTTCACTAAAGAGGCTCTTTAGTTCCTCTTCACTTTCTGCCAAAAGGATGAAATATCAATATAGAAATATTAATTTGGTTTTACATATTGACCTTGAATCCAATGGTTTGTTATTTCAAGAATTTCTGTGCAGATTATTTTGTATTTCCTCTGCACACAATCCACTCATCTTGAATTATGATAGACTTAATTCTTCCTTTCCAGTTCTGTTATTTGTTTTTGTTGCCTCATTGCAATGGCCAAGGCAAGTATATCTTTAAAAGCATCCACTCATATGTGTCTGATCTAGTGACACTGGCAATGAAATTGTGTCTAAACCTGTCTGTGCATTTAGGTTTAAGAAAAATTCCAGGAATCAGAGTTCAAATCTTTTCATGGAGTTCCTTTCCAGAACTTTAAGATATCTAGATAGGGGCAGAGTTGCTAAAACTGAGCAGCCACTGCAGTAGCTGCTTATAAAGGAAACAGCTGGTAGAATGAAAAGCCCTCAAAGGTTAAGGAGGTTTTCGTTTGACGTTGGATCCCTGTGGTACCCACTGCTATGCTGATAGCAGTAATAAACTGCAGCATCTTCAGGCTCCATACTGATGGTGAGAGTAAAGGATGTCCCTGACCCACTGCCACTGAACCGGGTTGGGATGCTGGAGGCCCTGCTGGAGGCAGTATAGATAAGGAGCCTGGGGGCCAGCCCAGGTTTCTGCTGGTACCAGTTTAAGTAGTTGCTAATACTCTGACTGGCCCTGCAGGTGAGGGTAGCTGTTTCTCCTGGAGTCAAAACCAGAGAGGCCGGAGACTGCCAATGTTGCTTCTCCAGTGGCACCTGAGGTTGGAAATACAAAGAAAAGTCACTCATGTAGTCTGGATCTAACCTTTGTCTTCCCAGCAGGCTAGGATCATTGATCTACATTGAGCTTTAATTGCACTTGCCGAGCAAAGGTACAGGATTCAACTGCATAAATACTGTTTTCACTGACATGTAGAGCCATCCCATGTTCCTCTCATCTGGGATCCAGAGTAACAGGAGGCAGAGAAGCTGAGCAAGGGCTTCCATGATCACCTTGGAGGCAGATTGGAGGCAGATCTTCCCAGAGCACTGACTCAGGCATAGATATGGGGTCTGAGCAGCAGGGTGGACTGGGAGGAACATGCAAAGCAGCTGGGGTGGGAGAACTGGGCTTCCAGCTGCAGAAACCACGTGCCTCCTCTTCTCTACACTTGAGCAGTCCACCCCCAGGTGGTCACGTCAGTAAAGGCTTTTGACTTTGTCTGAGAGATGAATTTGTCTCCTCTGATCACAGAATTTTCTTCCTGTATCCTCACACTTCATTATTTACCTAGTTTTGGAGAAATGGTATTTGTGTCAGCCTGTTGGGGATAAAATAGATGCCTGTAGTTCCATTTTCTTCTGTCTATAAGCAATGTTTCTAGATGTCTCCCTTGGTGCATAACTGGATCAAAATTTATTGAGGGGTAATTCTCTATTCTCTACACCACTCCATTCTGCACAAAGCATCCATCTAACCCACTCTCAGGTCATTTTCTCCTTAATAATTTGGGAAAACTATGTTCATACTCCTGATCTAAATGTAGTCCAATCTGGACATGCTTGTGAGAATTGTACACATGTGGTACAGAGAGCTTGGTCCAAGGATGTTCCCTGGTATAGACTGAGCAGCTTTTTAGTTTACATTCTCTAGTTCTGATTCTTATTTCCTACAAATCTTCCCCTTTACATTAAGTAGTTAAAACTCTATTGCTTTCCAAAACTTATGCTACATTTCAAGGAAGCAGTCTTGTTAATGCTACTCAAAGTTCTAAATGAGTCTTCATCCATTCAGAGATTATAGCTTGGTCCACAGCCAGCTGATAGCCACCCAAAGATCCAGACACTATCATGGCAGAATGGAAAACACAGTGTTAGTCATATGGACTGATAGAATTGCTTCATCATATTTACATATAGTATATATGACATATATTTGTAAATATGTGCACTAATTTAAAAAATGCAAGGATCACTGCCTGAAGGTATGTGTGCATTGCTTAAGTCTTGCCCACTTTTAAAAAGCTATGAACAACATGCTTCAGTATTATTTGTATGACTCTCAAAATTTCTGTTTGAAGTACTGTAGAGAAGACTGACTGAGATAAAGCAGTGGAAGCTTGTCCTGTGACATTGTTGTTGCTATTGTTAGGGAGTACAGTAGGTATAAAGTCAGCTAGAAGATTTACAAGAGTTGTTGTTCAGTTGCTCAGTCATGTCTGACTCTTTGTGACACCATGGACTGCAGCACACCAGACTTCCCTGTCCTTCACCATCACTAGAGTTTGCTCAAACAGATGTCCATTGAGTCGGTGATGCCATCCAACCGTTTCATCCATTGTTGTCCCCTTCTCCTCCTGCCTTCTATCTTTCCCAGGATCAGGGTCTTTTCTAATGAGTCAGTTCTTCACATCAGGTGTCCAAAGTATTGGAGCTTCAGCTTCAGCATCAGTCCTTCCAATGAATATTCAGGGTTGATTTCCTTTAGGATTGACTTGTTGTCTCTCCTTGCAGTCTGAGAGAATCTCAAGGGTCTTCTCCAACATCACAGTTCAAAAGCATCAATTCTTCAGTGCTCAGCCTTCTTTATTCCAACTCTGACATCCATACACGTGACAGCATGGATTTGACTATATGCACCATTGTCGGCAAAGTAATATCTCTGCTTTTTAATATGCTATCTAGGTTTGTCATAGCTTTCTTCCAAGGAGCAAGTGTCTTTTAATTTCATGGCTGCAGTCACCATCCGCAGTGACTTTGAAGCCTAAGGAAATAAAGTTTCTCACTGTTTCCATTGTTTCCCCCTCTATTTGCCATGAAGTGATGGGACCAGATGCCATGATCTTAGTTTTCTGAATGTTGAGCTTTAAGCCAACTTTTTAACTCTCTTTCACCTTCATCAAGAGGCTGTTTAAGCATGTATATTATCTAGGGTGAAACAGATCACCAGTCCAGGCGGGAAGCATGAGACAAGTGCTTGGGCCTGGTGCACTGGGAAGACCCAGAGGAATCGGGTGGAGAGGGAGGTGGGAGGGGGGATCGGGATGGGGAATGCGTGTAACTCTATGGCTGATTCATATCAATGTATGACAAAACCCACTGAAATGTTGTGAAGTAATTAGCCTCCAACTAGTAAAAAAAAAAAAAAAAAAAGAGGCTGTTTAGTTCCTCTTCACTTTCTGCCATAAGGGTGGTGTCATCTGCATATCTGAGGTTATTGATATTTCCCCTAGCAATCTTGATTCCAGCTTGTGATTCATCCAGCCCAGCATTTCACATTATGTACTCTGCATATAAGTTAAATAAGCATACTGCATAAGTATATAACATGTGAAATTTACTTCTGGAA
This sequence comes from Cervus canadensis, assembly GCF_019320065.1. NCBI lineage: Eukaryota > Metazoa > Chordata > Mammalia > Artiodactyla > Cervidae > Cervus > Cervus canadensis. The sequence continues at coordinate 46,406,998 of NC_057390.1, forward strand.
GACTACTAGGTTATTTTGTACCAAAAGAACTATCTATTCCTTGTCAAATAGATTTTTAAAAAATTCAATCTGTTTACATCTATTAATATTATGTATCTTCTTTACACACATGAGTTGTGGTTTTTTAAATTTAACTTTTTATTGAGTTACAGTTGAATTATAATGCTGTGTGAATTACCATTGTACTGTAAAGTGACTCAGTTATACATATATATATATATATTTACATATACTTTCTTTTTCATATTCTTTTCCATTATGGAAAAGGATATCATAGGATATTGCATATAGTCCCCTGTGCTATACAGTAGGACCTTGTTATTTATTCACTCTATATATACCAGTTTGCATCTGTTAATCCCAAACTTCCACTCCTACCCTCTCCCACTCCCTCCTTCTTGACAGCCAGCAGTCTATTTTCGTGTCCCTGATTTTTTTTCTGTTTCATAGATAGGGTCATTTGTGTCATGTTTTAGATTCCACATATGACTGATATCATATTGTACTTGTCTTTCTGACTTATTTTACTTAGTATGATAAACTCTAGCCATGTTATTCCAAATGGCATTATTTTATTCTTTTTTTTTATGGTTGAAAACTATTCCTTTGTGTACATACATATCATATCTTCTTTATCCATTCATGTGTTGATGAACATTTAGGTTATTTTCATGTCTTGGCTATAGTAAATAGTGCTGCTAGTAAACATAGGGGTGCACATATCTTTTTGAATTACAATTTATCTGGGTGTATGCTGAGGAGAGGGATTGTGGATCATATGGTAGTTCTATTTTTAGTTTTCTGAGGAACCCCCATACTGTTTTCCACAGTGGCTATAGTATCTCACATTCCTACCAATAGTTTAGAAGGGTTTCCTTTTCCTCAAACCCAGAGGGGTATCTCTAATGCTGTTTCCAGTTACACACTTGGCTCCCTGATTACTCAACCTTCTCTTCCAATATTTATATACATATTTAGCTATCCTACACCATAATTTCTGACATAGAAACTTTTTAGATCAATTAAAACTTTTTTTGACTCAAGTGAATCAATGTACATTCAACATTACTGGATAGAACCTAAAATAATTTCTTTGTATACCATCCTTCTTCATTTACAAAAAACTACATGCAACATTTGAATGTGGAAACTTGAGAAATATAGCTAAATAGTAGGGTAAAAAAAGATGAAGAGTGAGACAAAAAATTGTTACCATCAGTTTGAAAGGAATTTCCTTATTGCTCACCTGATGTCCGCATAAAAACTTTTCCAAGAATGTTCATAGTAGTGTTATTGAGTTGACCAAATAGTGGGATCCGCCCAAATGTCCATCAGCTGCTGAATGGAAAAGCAATATGTGGCACATTGATCTAGTGAAATGTTATTTGACCATAATAAGAAATGAAGTACTATAATATGCTACAACATGGATAAACTTTGCAAATACTATGGTAAGTGAATTAGCCACTAAAAACCACATGTAGTATGATCAATTTATATGAAATATCTACAATAGGCACAGACCAAAAGTAGATTACTGGTTATCTAGGACTTGGGAATATTTGATGCTGGAGGGAGAAGGGGATAACTGGTAATGGGTATAGGATATCTTTTAGAAAACATTCTATAATTGACCTTGGTGATGATTATACAACTCTGTGAGTATATTAAAGTTCATAGTATTGTACAATATAAATTGTTGAACTATGTTGTATATGAATCATGATGCCATAAAGTTGTTAGTAAAAAGTCTAGAGTTTCAAGACTGAAGAGACTTAGGGCAAGGTATAACAAGAATATGTGAGTAGTAGAAACCAAAAGAGCTATTTGTAAACCTGGGGCTTTTGTTCTGAGGTGTGTTTTGAGCATTTAAAAATGATCATTTTTATGTATGGTGATAGAAAGTGTTCTAGTTTCATTCTTTTACAAGTGGTTGACCAGTTTTCCCAGCACCACTTGTTAAAGAGGTTGTCTATTTTCCATTGTATATCCTTGCCTCCTTTGTCGAAGATAAGGTGTCCATAGGTTTGTGGATTTATCTCTGGACTTTCTATTCTGTTCCATTGATCTATATTTCTGTCTTTGTGCCAGTACCATACTGTCTTGATGACTGTGGCTTTGTAGTAGAGTCTTAAGTCAGGCAGGTTGATTCCTCCAGTTCCATTCTTCTTTCTCAAGATTACTTTGGCTATTCGAGGTTTTTTGTATTTCCATACAAATTATGAAATTATTTGTTCTAATTCTGTGAAAAATACTGTTGGTAGCTTAATAGGGATTGCATTGAATCCATAGATTGCTTTGGGTAGAATAGCCATTTTGACAATATTGATTCTTCCAATCCATGAACACGGTATGTTTCTCCATCTGTTTGTGTCCTCTTTGATTTCTTTCATCAGTGTTTTATACTTTTCTATGAAAAATTATTGGGAAAGAACTTTATCATCAAATGGGGTCACTCTGTGATGCTCATCAGCTTGGTGGGTGACCTTGAACAATGCCCACCACCTACTTATCTGTATCTTATTCATCTCATCTCTATTGAATGGAACTGCAAATGTGATTTTAAAAAAATCCTATTGGGATTTTGATTTTGACTAGGTTTCCTAGATTTCTTTGAATAATATTCTGGAGTCTACAGTGTGTTTTGTTATTTTTTCCTAAATATTTGATGCTTTGGATGCTTTCATAGATGGTGTATTTTATAATTTTATAATCTGTTTCAATTTTAGAGAAATCAAATTGGTTTTTTTTGCTTATTAACATTGAATCCAATGTTTTGCTATTTCTCTTATTAATTCCAGCAGTTTCTCTGTAGATTATTTTGAAATTTCTCTGCAAACAATTCATTCATCTTGAATTACGATAGTTTTAATTCTTCTTTTCAAGTTCTGTTCTCTTTTTGTTATTGTTACCTTATTTCTCTGGCCAGGACGGGTAATATTTTTAAAAGCATCCACTCATATGTGTCTGGTCCAGTGATATTGGTAGTGAAATTGTGCCTAAACTTGGTTGTGCTTTTAGGTTTGTGAAAAATTCCAGGAATCGGAGTTCAAATCTTGTCATGGAGTTACTTTTCAGGTCTTTAAGATTTCCAGATAGAGGCAGAGATGCTAAAACTGAGTAGCCACTGCAGTAGCTGCTTATAAAGGAAACAGCTGGTAGAATGAAAAGCCCTCAAAGGTTAAGGAGGTTTTCGTTTGACATTGGATCACTGTGGTACCCACTGCTATGCTGATAGCAGTAATAAACTGCAGCATCTTCAGGCTCCAGGCTGCTGATGGTGAGAGTAAAGGATGTCCCTGACCCACTGCCACTGAACCGGGCTGGGATGCCGGAGGCCCTGTTGGTTGCAGTATAGATGAGGAGCCTGGGAGCCTGCCCAGGTTTCTGCTGGTACCAGTCTAAGTAGCTGCTAATACTCTGACTGGCCCTGCAGGTGAGGGTGGCCATTTCTCCTGGAGTCAAAGCCAGGGAGGCTGGAGTCTGTGTCAGCATGGTTTCTCCCATGGTATCTGAGATTAGAAATGAAAGGAAAAGTCACTCAGTAGTTTAGATCATACCTGTTGTCCTCCCAACCAGGCTGGGGACCTTGGGCTTTAATTATTGTGCTTGCTGAGGAAAGATGAAAGACCCAGGTGCATGAACACAGTTTTCACTGACATAAGGAAACATCTCATGTTTCTCTCACCTGGGATCCAGAGGAACAGGAGACAGAGAAGCTGAGCTGGGGCCTCCATGGTCCACTCTGTGTCCTGACAGAGGCAGACCTTCCCAGAGCTCCAACCTGCATAGATATGTGCTCTGGGCAGCTGGGTGGGCTGGGAGGAACATGCAAAGCAGCTGAGGTGGGGGAACTGGGCTTCCAGCTATAGAAACCACATGCCTTCTCTTCTCTCCGCTTGAGCAGTTTACCCCCAGGTGGTCAAGTCAGAAAAGCCTTAGTCTGACATAATCTGAGAGATGCATTTGTCTCCTCCAGTCATAAAATTTCCTTCCTGTGTCCTCACACTTCATTATGCACCTAGGTTCAGAGAGGTGGTGTTTGATGTAAGCCTGTTGAAAACAAAATTGTGGCCTGTGGTTCTGTTTTCCTCTTTCTAACAGCAATGTGCCCTGATGTCTGTCTTTGTTCATGATTGAATCAAAATAGATGAGGAGTTTATCAGAACTTTATCTTCCAGTTATATCTTTCATTTGCTCCTTAGTGATACTTCCCAGGGTCTTCCCAGATAGATCTAATGGGTAACGAACCTGCCTGCCAATTCAGGAGGCATAAGAGATGCAGGTTCAATCTCTTGCTCAGGAAGATCCCCTGGAGAAGGGTACGACAATTCATTCCAGTATTCTTGCCTGGAGAATCCCATGGACAGAGGAGCCTTGTGGGCTAAAATCCGTAGGGTCACAAAGAGCTGGACATGACTGAAGTGACTTAGCATGCACACACGATACTTCCCAAGGGCACTTGTGAAGAAGTCACCTCATTCTCTGTTAGAGTTAGAAAAGTAACCCCAAGTTAAGGGCTTCCCAGGTGGTTCAGTGGTAAAGAATCCATGTGCCAATAAGGAGATGCAAGAGACTCCAGTTCAATTCCTGGGTTGGGAAGATCCCCTGGAGAAGGAAATGGCAACCCACTCCAGTATTCTTACCTGGAAAATCCCATAAACAGAGGAGCCTGGTCCATGGGGTCACAGAGTCAGACATGACTGAGTGCGTGCGCGGGCACACACACACACACACACACACACACACCTATAGTGGGTTTTGTGTGGCATTCAGCAGCATTGTTATTGTTAACACCAAGTTAGGCCAGGCAACAGGGTTTGAAGGGTGACCACAACTGCACATATAAGCAGGACCATGACTTGCCCTCCCTCTCCACCCACAGCTATCCATGAAGACAGACAGTGGTTCTGTCCAAGCAGATAGTGAACTTTTCCTTGGCTGATCCTCTCTTCTCTACACCACTCCATTCTGCACAAAGCATCCATCTGACCCAGACTCAGGTTGTTCTCTCAACAGTTTGGGAAACCTGTGTTCATAGTCCGGATCTAAATGGAATCCAGTTTGAATTTACTTGTGTTCTTGAGAATTGTGCATGTATAGCAGAGAGAGCTTGGTCCAAGGATGTTCCCCTGTCCAGACTGAGCTGCTCTTTAGTTTACATTCTCTTGCTCTGATTCTTATTTCCTATAAATCTGCTCCTTAAACTCTACTGCTTTCCCAAACTTTTTCTGTGTCTCAAGGAACCAGTTTTATTAATGCAGCTCAAAGTTCTAAATGAATCTTCATCCATTCAGAAATTTTAGTTCGGTCCACAGCCAGATGATATCTATCCAATGGTTCAGGCATTATTATTGCAATAGAATAATAAACACAGGATATGTCACATGGACTAACAGTATTGATTCCTATTAATTATATACAATACATGTGATATATCTACTCGGTTCAGTTCAGTTCAGTCGCTCAGTCATGTCCGACTCTTTACGACCCCATGAATCGCAGCACGCCAGGCCTCCCTGTCCATCATCAACTCCTGGAGTTGACTCAAACTCATGTCCATCGAGTTGGTGATGCCATCCAGCCATCTCATTCTCTGTTATCTCCTTCTCCTGCCCCCAATCCCTCCCAGCATCAGGGTCTTTTCCAATGAATCAACTCTTCGCATGAGGTGGCCAAAGTATTGGAGTTTCATCTTCAACATCAGTCCTTCCAATGAACACCTAGGACTGATCTCCTTTAGGATGGACTGGTTGGATCTCCTGGCAGTCCAAGGGACTCTCAAGAGTCTTCTCCAATACCACAGTTCAAAAGCATCAATTCTTTGGCACTCAGCTTTCTTCACAGTCCAACTGTCACATCCACACATGACCACTGGAAAAACCATAGCCTTGACTAGATGGACCTTTGTTGGCAAAGTAATGTCTCTGCTTTTAATATGCTATCTAGGTTGGTCATAACTTTCCTTCCAAGGAGTGTCTTTTAATTTCATGGCTGCAATCATCATCTGCAGTGATTTTGGAGCCCCCAAAAATAAAAATCTGACACTGTTTCCACTGTCTCCCCATCTATTTCCCATGAAGTGATGGGACCAGATGTCATGATCTTAGTTTTCTGAGTGTTGAGCTTTAAGCCAACTTTTTCACTCTCCTCTTTCACTTTCATCAAGAGGCTTTTTAGTTCCTCTTCATTTTCTGCCATAAGGGTGGTGTCATCTGCATATCTAAGGTTATTGGTTCTCCCGGCAATCTTGATTCCAGCTTGTGCTTTTTCCAGCCCAGCGTTTCTCATGATGTACTCTGCATATGAGTTAAATAAGCAGGGTGACAATATAGAGCCTTGATGTACTGCTTTTCCTATTTGGAATCTACTAGACATATATATAAATATGTAAATATGTGCATTGATGGTTCAAAAATGTACATGTCACTGGCTGAAAGGATGACTGCACTCCATGAGCCTTCCCACTTCTTAAAAATTAGGAACAAAATTTTAAAAGCCTTCAGTATTATTTCTATGACCCTCAGAACTTTTGTTGAAGGTATGGTAGAGAATATCGACTGAGATATAGCAGTGGAAGCTTTTCCTGGGGTGTTTTTGTTGTTGTTGCCACTGTTAGCAAGTACAATGGGTATAAAGTCAGCTAGAAGATTTATAAGAGTGCTCTGTCTCATATTCATAAATCCCGATAATTATCCTGAAATATCTGGCTTTTTTAGAACTGTCTTGTTTGCTCCATTCAAAATGTCTTTTATGAGAAAATGTGCTTTGGAGTCAGATGCTATGTGGCACTGGGATGTAGAGAAAAGAACTAGGGTGACAGTCAGGAGTGTTTGACCCTCAAACAGTGGTTTAGGCACAGTGAGCATGGAGTAACATATTTATTTCAGTACTCTCTGTGTTATCATGATGAAGAAAGATGTAACATGTCAGATTTACTTCTGGACGATTACTAGGTTATTTTGTAGTGAAAGGACTTCCCAGGGCTTGGGAAGCTCAGCCCCACCCATCTTCTCCCTTGGGTGGTTTATGTTCGTGTGTGTGACACTGGGGGAGGTAAACTGTAATCCTGTTGACAGTAGTAAGTTGAAATATCCATTTCTTCTCAAATAGATTTTCAAAAATTCAAACCCTGTTCACATCTATTAATACTATTTATCTTCTTTACAGCACTAAGTTATGGGAACATATCTGAATTTGTACTTGAGATTTGTACTAATATGAATAGTATCTTGTTCTTGTTCAGTTGCTCCGTCATGTCTGACTCTTTTTGACTCTTTGAACTGTAGCCCACCAGGCTCCTCTGTCCATGGGATTTTCCAGGCAAGAATACTGGAGCGGATTTTGGTTGGGAGGAGGTGCTTGATCACTGATCACAGTTTTGTTAAGGAAAAGCTTATGTCACACACTTTTCATAGTATTACATATGTAAAGGGTTAATAATCCCATGCTATGCTATGCTAAATTGCTTCAGTCATGACCGACTCTTTGCAACCCTATGGAATGTAGCCCACCAGGTTCCTCTGTCCTTTGGATTCTCCAGGGAAGGGTACTGGAGTGGATTACCATTTCCTCTTCCAGGAGATCTTCCTGACCCAGGGATTAAATCCGCATCTCTTATGTCTCCTGCAGAGACAGGCAGGTTCTTTACCACTAGCGCCACCTGGGAAGCCCCTAATAAACCCATACCCTCTCTCCAAACCAACAAATCACATAGATTATACTACTATTAAGATAAATTTGAAGCTTAGTGTGGTCACTTTTCATTCGTTTTCATTCATCTGTCAAATGATTGCTACATGCTTAATGCAATATGCTCATTTTTCTGTTTAATTTAGGACTTAATAAAGTTTTCTTGCTATGAATCCAGACTCACTGATGATGCACATTCGTGTAGTTTGGTCCATCCCCTGTCTTAGGATTCTGAGAGTTGGGGGAACAAATGATGATGCTGGGCTGTGTACAGTCAATTCTCATCCTCACCCTCATTCCTGTAATGAAATTCCCAGGAATATATCTGCCTTCTATGTTTTTCTGTAGGGTTATCCAGTGAGGGGACCTCCCTAATATTTGGAAGCCCAAAGAGAAGTCTTCAATATTATCCATGGGTTATATACATGCATGCATGCTCAGTCGTGTCCGACTCTGCGACCCCATGGACTGTAGCTCACCAGGCTCCTTTGCCCATGGAATTTTGCAGGCAAGAATACTGGAGTGGGTTGCCATTTCCTTCTCCAGGGGATCTTCCCAACGCAGGGCTCAAACCCATGTCTCCTGTAGCTCCTGCACTGGCAGGTCAGTTCCTCACCACTGAGCCTTTCTGCAGAATAATACATGGACAGAGGTGAGAAACATAGGACCACCTAGTGAGGTGCTCCAGGCAGGTAGGAGCATCAACATCCTTCCCCCTAGGTTTCCTACCCCTAGGTTTCCTACCCAAGTCTGAGGACCACATGGTTAGGCAGTCTGTATCTCCAATAGTAGATGTCCTCTGGCTTTGGGGAAACCATGTGGGAATTTTCCATTTCTGGCATCCACTTCCCTTATTAGCATATCCCCAAGCATGTGAATAGTGTACTTTAGACCCTAATTTATTGCTTTTAACAACTTCTGTTTGAACTATCTAGAGTGACTTATCTTTGCTGTGTGAACCTTCGTGTGCATGCGTGCATGCCTGCTCAGCAGCTCAGTCGTGTCTGACTCTTCTGTGACCCCATGTAGCCCGCCAGGCTCCTCAGTCCATGGGATTCTCCAGCCAAGAATACTGGAGTGAGTTGTCATTTCCTCCTCCAGGGGATCTTTCCGACCCAGGGATGGAACCCATATCTCCTTCATTGGCAGGGGAATTCTTTACCGCTGAGCCACCTGGGAAGCCCAAACCAGGCTCCTCAGAGTAAATCATCTCTGTTTATGTTAAACCAGGAGCAACCTAGCCATGTCTGTGCTGCTGGTGCTGTGGAGGAAGAAAGCGGGTTAGGGTGTACTGAGGAGTCTCCTGCCCCTTCTGCCAAAACCTCCCACTGACTTTCAAAGTGGGGGTGCATTCGAGAGTGTTTGTGCATTGCTTTCCACAGATGGAGGAACTAGGAGGAGCAGCTGGGGCAGCTCAGCCCCACCCATCTTCTCCCTTGGGTGGTTTATGTTCGTGTGTGTGACACTGGGGGAGGTAAACTGTAATCCTGTTGACAGTAGTAAGTTGCAATATCATCAGCCTTCAGGCTGCTGATGGTGAGGGTGAAATCGGTACCAAATCCACTGCCACTGAACTGGGATGGGAACCAGGAGGGCGACCTGGATACCGCATAGATGAGGAGCTTAGGAGCTTTCCCTGGTTTCTGTTGATACCAGGCTAATTTAGTGTCAATGCTCTGACTGGCCTGGCAAGTGATGGAGACTCTGTCTCCTAGAGATGCAGACAGGGAGGATGGAGACTGGGTCACCTGGATGTCACACCTGGCACCTGAGACTGGAAACATAAAAACACATATCCACAGGATTAACCAAGTTATAAGAGGACTTCCCTGAAGGGCCAGGCAGTACTGACCACACTGGTCTGCACAAATCCCCAGTGTTCTCCCTCCTTTCCTGGGAGCCAGAGCATCAGGAGTCCGAGGAGTTGCCCGGGGCCCTCATGTTCACTGTGCATTCTGACCGGGACAGACTCCTACCCGGGCTGTGACCAGACTATAAGGAAATGTCCGGGGTAGTGGGCTGAGCTCTGGGGACATGCAAATCAGCAGGGGAGGGGCAGGGCTGGGCGAGGCTGCAGGGCTGGCTGAACTCCGTAACAGCACAGATGCAATGAGTTCCCAGCATCCCAGGTCAGACCGGAGCAACACAAATTAGCCTGCGGAGAACATGTTTCCTCATGCAGGCCATAGGACACAATCAGCCTACCATGCTACGATTAGAATGTTTGTTTTTGGTCTCTTCAGAGTTGAAAGCATGCTTTTCATGCTATCTCTCCAACTAAGGCAGAGTCTTTCAGGTATGGTACACACCAGAAACTTCAAAAATTTTATAACTTTCTTCAAATTAGAACCTATGGACATTATTGAGGCCAGTGGGGCCTTCTCTTTGATCTCTGATGCTCTTAATAAGATAAATTATTAGCAGTACCAGCAAGAAATGCTATGAAGTAGAAGAGCAATAAAAATGCACACAGTCATGATTTTTAAAGAAAGCAGTAGACACTGGGTATATGTCATCACTAACCTCTCATCTCCAGCTAAACCTTTATGTATGGTCTGTCCCATTATCTCCATCAGGGCCAGCCAAGATCAGAAATTTTCTATCTGCACATCTGAGAAATATCAGCCATCTTCCTAATTCTGTGTGCTCTTACTTTGACTGTGTGGATCCCAACAAACAGTGGAAAATTCTTAAAGAGCTGGGAATACCAGACCACCTTTACTTCTGAGAAATTTGTATGCAGTTCAATAAGCAACAGTTAGAACCAGACATAGAACAACAGACTGGTTCCGTACTGGGAAAGGAGTATGTCAAGACAGTATATTACTTCTATGCAGAGTACATCATGTGAAATGCTAGGCTGGATGAAGCACAAGCTGGAATCAAGGTTCCTGGAAGAAATATCAATAACCTCAGATATGCAGATGACACCACCCTTATGGCAGAAAGTGAAGAAGAAACTAAAGAACCTTTGATGAAAGTGAAAGAGGAGAGTGAAAAAGTTGGCTTAAAACTCAACATTCAAAAAACTAAGATCATGGCATCTAGATGGGGAAATAGATGGGGAAACAATGGAAACAGTGACAGACTTTATTTTCTTGGGCTCCAAAATCACTGTAGATGGTGATTGCAGCCATAAAATTAAAAGACACTTGCTCCTAGAAAGAAAAGCTATGACCAACCTAGACAGCATATTAAAAAGCAGAGATATTACTTTGCTGACAAAAGTCCATCTAGTCAGAGCTATGGTTTTTCCATTAGTCAGGTATGGATGTGAGAGTTGGACTATAAAGAAAGCTGAGTGCAGAAGAATTGATGCTTTTGAATTGTGGTATTGGAGAAGACTCTTGAGAGTCCCTTGGACTGCAAGGAGGTCAAGTCAGTCAATCCTAAAGAAAATCAGTCCTGAATACTCATTGGAAGAACTGATGCTGAAGCTGAAACTCCAATACTTTGGCCACCTGATGTAACGAACCTGGGTCATTTGAAAAGACCCAGATGCTCAGAAAGATTGAAGGCAGGCGGAGAAGGGGACGACAGAGGATGAGATGGTTGGATGGCATCACTGACTTGATGGACATGAGTTTGAGCAAGCTCTGGGGGTTGACTATGGACAGGGAAGCCTGGTGTGCTGCAGTCCATGAGGTCACAAAGCACTGGACACAACTGAGCGACTGAACTGATTACACATATTTATGCTAGATGTTCCCTGCATTCTACATATTACTCCTCATGCTTTCTATCCTGTCTTTCCCCAAGATCTTCTTATTTAGAAGCTGAGGTCTTCCCTAGACCAAATGCCCATTTATACCCTTTCACCTATTAATACTATGTTCCTTAAATTGTTTATTGCACCATTCTATCACAAAATCTTTTCAAGATCCTAAGAGAGTCTTGGATTTAAGACATTAGAACCCAAGCATGATGAGGAAAGCAGTCACATAGGAAGATGAAGGTGGAGGACCCGTGTGGAATATGGAGTCCATAATATGATAGGGCATCTTAGAATCTTGCCTGGGAGACTCCATGGACAGAGGAACCTGGTGGGCTACAGTCCATGAGGTTGCAACGAGATGGACATGACTGAGAGACTGAGCACATAAATTAATTCATGCTTTCAGGCTTTCTTCAGTTGGTTTGAAAAAGTACAGCTGATATCAAGAAAATTTTACATTTAGGAATTTTTGCTGAATGGTATTGAGAAATCACAGTTTTAGTTTGGTTGCTGAGCCTCTCATAGACCTCACATTTCCTGGAGTAGTGATATTTTTGTCTTCTTCTTTATATCGTTCATTATTTGTCTTCACAGCTCACTGCACAGGTACTTTTGATGTCATGCTCTGATGCTTTTGCCTAGGCTCCTGGAGCTCTAGTCAGGATGCTCAGGGCTCTATTAAAGGGGTTTCCTGAAGATGGGGTCTGAGTGTGTCAGATGAGTGAGCAGCAGGAAGATAACGCCACAGCTGTAACTCCTTATCTTCCTGGCCCTCTGGGTCTCAGGTGAGAGATTTAGGGTAGAAGTGGCTTTATAAAACTAAATGATTTTACCATGCAAAATGAGTAAATCATTTTACTTAAATGGTGTAATTAGTTATGATAAAGAGCAAACCCTACATTTTTTACATATATGCTTTAGTATATGAATGATGCAATGTATGATCACCATTCCATTGTGATTTCAGGTGTCTCTGGGGACATCACAATGACCCAATCTCGAAGTTCCTTGGCCGTGTCTGCAGGAGAGGAAGATCACCATCAACTGCAGGTCCAGCCAGAATCTTCTATACTTCAACCAGAAAACCTAGTTTGCCTAGTACCAGCAGAAACTGTGGGCTTCCCCAGTGGCGCAGTGGTAAAGAATATGCCTGCCATGCAGGAGCTTCAGGAGATGTGGGCTTGATTTCTGGGTCAGGAAGATCTCCTGGAGTCAGATTAACAGACATTTTTTTTTTCCATCTTCTTCCTTTAAAACCACTAGTACCTTGAGTAACCTAAGCTCTAAGTACTTCTAAGTAGCTCTAATCACTAATGATTTTTCATCGTTAGATGGGTTATTGTCAGATAATTGCTACAGGTGAATAAGCCCTTGCTACAATATTCAACCCTTAGTAAATCTCTAAGACTTCACTGATCACTGAGGAAGGCTTTCTTATCTCTCCTTGCTATTCTTTGGAATTCTGTTTTCAAATGGGCATATCTTTCCTTTTCTCCTTTGCCTTTCGCTTCTCTTCTTTTCACAGCTATTTGTAAGGTCTCCTCAGACAAATTTTTGCTTTTTTTTTCCTTGGAGATGGTCTTGATCCCTGCCTCCTATACAGCGTCACAAACCTCCATCCATAGTTCTTCAGGCACTCTGTCTATCAGATCTAATTCCTTGAATCTATTTGTCACTTCCACTGTATAATCATAAGGGATTTGATTTAGGTTATACCTGAATGGTCTAGTGATTTTCCCTACTTTCTTCAATTTAAGTCTGAATTTGGCAATAAGGAGTTCATGATCTGAGCCACAGTCAGCTCCCAGTCTTGTTTTTGCTGACTATATAGAGCTTCTCCATCTTTGGCGGCAAGGAATATAATCGATATGATTTTGATATTGACCATCTGGTGATGTCCATGTGTGGAGTTTTCTCTTGGGTTGTTGGAAGAGGGTGTTTGCTATGGCTAGTGCATTCTCTTGGCAAAACTCTGTTAGCCTTTTCCCTGCTTCATTATGTACTCTAAGGCCAAATTTGCCTGTTATTCCAGGTATTTCTTGACTTCCTACTTTTGCATTCCAGTCTCCTATAATGAAAAGGACATCTTTTGTGGTTGTTAGTTCTAGAAGGTTTTGTAGGTCTTCATAGAACCATTCAACTTCAGCTTCTTCAGCATTACTGGTCGAGACATAGACTTGCATTACTGTGATACTGAATGGTTTGCCTTGGAAACAAACAGAGATCATTCTGTCATTTTTGAGACTGCATCCAAGTACGGCATTTTAGACTCTTTCGTTGACTATGATGGCTATGTCATTTCTTCTAAGGGATTCTTGCCCACAGTAGTAGGTATAATGGTCACCTGAGTTAAATTCACTTATTCCAGTCCATTTTAGTTCGCTGATTCTTAAAATGTTGATGTTCACTCTTGCCATCTCCTGTTTGACCACTTCCAATTTGCCTTAATTCATGGACCTAACATTCCAGGTTCCTATGCAATATTGCTCTTTACAGCATCTGACTTTACTTCCATCACCAGTCACATCCAGAACTGGGTATTATTTTTGCTGTGATTCCGTCTCATCATTCTTTCTGGAGTTATTTCTCCACTGATCTCCAGTAGCATATTGGGTGCCTACCGACCTGGGGAGTTCATCTTTCAGTGTCCTATCTTTTTGCCTTTTCATCCTGTTCATGGGGTTCTCAAGGCAAGAATACTGAAGTGGTTTGCCATTCCCTTCTACAGTGGACCACGTTTTGTCAGAACTCACCACCATGACCCGGCCATCTTGAGTGGCCCTACACAGCATGGCTCATAGTTTCATTGAGTTAGACAAGACTGTGGTCCATGCGATCAGATTGGTTAGTTTTCTGTGATTGTGATTTTCAGTCTGTCTGCCCTCTGATGGAGAAGGATAAGAGGCTTATGGAAGCTTCCTAATGGAGAAAAGGAAAGATATACCTGTTTGAATGCAGAGTTCCAAAGAATAGCAAGGAGAGATAAGAAAACTTTTCTCAGTGATCAATGCAAAGAAATAGAGGAAAACAGTAGAATGGGAAAGACTAGAGATCTCTTCAAGAAAATTAGAGATACCAAGGGAACATTTCATGCAAAGATGGGCTCAATAAAGCGCAGAAATGGTATGGACCTAACAGAAGCAGAAGATATTAAGAAGAGGTGGCAAGAATACACAGAAGAACTATACAAAAGAGATATTCATGACTCAGATAATCATGATGGTATGATCACTCACCTAGAGCCAGACATCCTGGAATGTGAAGTCAAGTGGGCCTCAGGAAGCATCACTATGAACAAAGCTAGTGGAGGTGATGGAATTCCAGTTGAGCTATTTCAAATCCTGAAAGATGATGCTGTGAAAGTGCTGCACTAAATATACCAACAAATTTGGAAAACCCAGCAGTGGTCACAAGACTGGAAAAGGTCAATTTTCATTCCAGTCCCAAAGAAAGGCAATGCCAAAGAATGCTTAAACTACTGCACAACTGCACTCATCTCACACACTAGCAAAGTAATGCTCAAAATTCTCCAAGCCAGGCTTTAACAGTACATGAACCGTGAACTTCCAGATGTTCAAACTGGGTTTAGAAAAGGCAGAGGAACCAGAGGTCAATTGCCAACATTCGTTTGATCATCAAAAAAGCAAGAGAGTTCCAGAAAAACATCTATTTCTGCTTTATTGACTATGCCAAAGCCTTTGACTGTGTGGATTACCACAAACTGGAAAATTCTTCAAGAGATGGGAATACCAGACCATCTGAACTGCTTCTTGAGAAATCTGTATGCGGGTCCAGAAGCAACAATTAGAACTAGATATGTAACAATGGACTGGTTCCAAATAGGGAAAGGAGTATGTCAAGGCTGTGTATTGTCACCCTGCTTATTTAACTTATATGCAGAGCACATCATGAGAAACTCTGGGATGGATGAAGCAAAAGCTGGAATCAAGATTGCTGGGAGAAATATCAATATCAACCTCAGACATGCAGATGACACCATCTTTATAGCAGAAAGCAAAGAAGAACTAAAGAGCCCTTTGATGAAAGTGAAGGAGGAGAGTGGAAAAAGTTGGCTTAAAACTCAACATTCAAAAAACTAAGATCATGGTATCTAGATGGGGAAATAGGTGGGGAAACAATGGAAACAATGACAGACTTTATTTTCTTGGGCTCCAAAATCACTGTAGATGGTGATTGCAGCCATGAAATTAAAAGACACTTGCTCCTTGGAAGAAAAGCTATGACAAACCTAGACAGCATATTAAAAAGCAGAGAGACATTACTTTGCCAACAAAGTTGGTCAGTCAAAGCTATGGTTTTTCCAGTTGTCATGTATGAATGTGAGAGTTGGACTATAAAGAAAACTGAGCACCAAAGAATCGATGTTTTGAACTGTGGTATTGGAGACGACTCTTGAGAGTCCCTTGGACTGCAAGGAGATCAAACCAGTCCATCCTAAAGAAAATCAGTCCTGAATATTCAATGGAAGAACTGATGCCGAAGCTGAAACTCCAATACTTTGGCCACCTCATGCAAAGAACTGACTCATTTGAAAAGACCCTGATGCTCGGAAAGATTGAAGGCAGGCGGAGAAGGGGATGACAGAGGATGAGATAGCTGGATGGCATCACTGGCTCAAAGGACATGAGTGTGAGTAAACTCCAGGAGTTGGTGACAAACAGGGAGACCTGGCGTGCTGCAGTCCATGGGGTCGCAAAAAGCTGGACACAATTGAGCAACTGAACTGACTGAAGACTTCATTAAATGGCAATTGGCCATGTGGTTATTGTTTGTGTTTATTATTGTTAGTAGTAGTAGTATTAATAATAGTATCAGTAGTAGAAATAGTCATATTTTCTTGAATTTGTAATTGTAACAGTAGTAGAAATAGTCATGTTCCTTGAATATGGGTTCTTTTTTTGTTGGTCTAGTTTTCTGTCTTTAAAAATACTTCTCAGAGTGCTTTTCAGAGAAAAGATTCAAAGACTGTGCCATAATGGAACTCTGCTTAGTATTATGTGGCAGCCTGGATGGGAGGGGAGTTTGGGGGAGAATGGATACATGTATATGTATGGCTGAGTTTCTTCACTGTTCACCTGAAACTATCATAACACTGTTAACTGATTATTCCCCAATACAAAATAAAAACTTAAAAAAATAAGTTACAAGGATATATTGTGCAACACAGGGAAAATAGTCAATATTTTATAATAACTATACATGAATGTAGAGCTTCCCTGGTGGTTCAGACTGTAAATAATCTGCCTGCAAAGTAGGATACTAGGGTTCAATCTCTGCGTCTGGAAGACTCATGGAGTAGGGCATGGCAACCCACTCCTGTATTCTTGCCTGGAGAATTTCATGGACAGAGGAGCCTGGTGGGCTACAGTTCATGGGGTCACAAAGAGTCAGACACGACTGAGAGATTTTCACATAAATGAATATAACTTTAAAAAATTGTGAATCTATGTTGTACACCAGAAACACATATCACACAACTATACCTCAATAAAAAGATAATAATAATAAGCTTTTTACACACTGTGAAAAGACCATGTTGTGGACAAACTCCTCTGCAGGCCTGAAACGGAAATCTCTTTTCAGAATAAATTAAATAGGGGTTGGAGGGTTTGGTGTTGTCCAGAAAGGAAGCTTTCAAAGGACTGAAGTCCCTTGCAAGGATTATCCTTGCACCCTGCAAACCCTTCCTCAAAGTAAACCCTGCAGCTCTGAACAGACCACGTGGCACAGTGCAGCTGCTGTAACCACCAACTCTCACACATTACTGGCCTGGGAGGAAGGTTTATGTTTGGGGCTGTAACACCGTGTGAGGAAGCACATAATCCTGCTGGCAGTAATACATGGCAGCATCATCAGCCTCTACCTCGCTGATTGTGAAAACAAATTCTGTCTCAGATTGAGTCGCAGTGAACCTCCCTGGGACACCACTATATTGGTTATCAGCATCATAGATGAGAATACTGGGAGCCTGGCCAGGTTTCTGCTTATACCAGCTTAAGTAATCACTAATGCTCTGATTGGCCCTGCAAGTGATGGAGATGCTCTCTCCTATGGGCACAGCGATGTAGGCTGGAGTCTGGTGGAGCACAACTTTCCCACTGGCAGCTGAGAAGGAAGCAAAACATAAAGTCACCATGGTTGACAAATCCCATACCACTTGCCTCTTAGCAGAGTTTAGCTGCACTGGGGTCTCCAAGAAGGGATTGGGGGTCAGAGATCCACAGAGACCCTGGGCAGGATTTCCTAGTTAGCAGGGAAGAAGGCCCATCATCTCCAGAGTATATCCCCTGCATACCCCTTCTCACCTGGGAACCAGAAGAACAGAAGGCAGGAGAGCTGAGTCAGGACACCCATGTTTCATCCAGGTCCTGCCTGAGGCTCTTTATTCTTGCCCAGAATCCCTTAGCAGCCTATTTATGAGGATTCTGAAGAGCAGAAATGGACTCTGGAGAAAGCATGCAAATCATGAGGAGTTAAGCAGTTCTGTCCTTGCAGCTGCAGAGCCAGTGCTGCTGTGGGGCTCAGGGCCTCCTGGGTGCTCACATCAGGGATCCACATTCAGTCCCAGGGGTTTCTCTCTGGTATTTGTAAGATAAAATCATCTCTACATTTTGTGTACTGGTCTAAAATCTAATTACAATAGGAAGGTCTTCTAAAAATTTAGAAAGAAAAATAGTTACATAGATCTCTAAGATTTAAACTTTAATTTGAACCTATTGTGTATTATATGAGCTATCAAGCTCTCAAGATGGGTGTGAAATATTGGTTCTAACTTCATAGATCCTTTTTAATCTTTTCTGCATTTCTCTAACACTTGCCTCATGATTTACAATAAGGAGAAAGTACTGCTTTGACTTTTGCATTTGTTCCAGTAAAGTTTTTTCAGGCTTTTAATTCAGGGCCTTTGTAACATGTCACGCTTAGAAGCCTGTTCCCTAGGGCCATATTTTAAAATGGAGGATTTTATCTGTTTACGGGCCAAGAAATTAATTAATTTAGGGCAGCAGTCCCCAATCTTTTTGGCACCAAGTACTGGTTGAGAGTCCTTGGACTGCAAGGAGACCCAACCAGTCCATCCTAAAGCAGATCAGTCCTGGGTGCTCATTGGAAGGACTGATGCTGAAGCTGAAACTCCAGTACTTTGGCCACCTCATGCGAAGAGTTGACTCATTGGAAAAGACCCTGATGCTGGGAGGGATTGGGGGCAGAAGGAGGAGGGGACGACAGAGGATGAGATGGCTGGAAGGCATCACTGACTCAATGGGCATGAGTTTGAGTCAACTCCGGGAGTTGGTGATGGACAGGGAGGCCTGGTGTGCTGCAATTCATGGGGTTGCAAAGAGTCAGACACGACTGAGCGACTGAACTGAACTGAACTGGTTTCACGGAAAAAAATTTTTCCAAGGACAGGGTAGGGGGAGTAGTTTGGGGATGATTCAAGCACAGTAGGGTTTGCACTCTTATGAGAATCTAATTCTGTGCTGATCTGACAGGAGATGGACCTCAGGCAGTAAGGTGAGCAATGAGGAGCAGTTGTAAACATAGATGAGGCTTTGCTCACTTGCCTGCCCCCCATCTCCCGCTGTGTGGCTCAGTTCCTAACAGGCCTCGGACTGGTAGCATTCCATGCCCTGGGGTTTGGGGACCCCAGATTTAGAGTGTCATGACCAGATAGTTTAATGACAATAGCTAGAATAATGGAATAAAATGGAATAGAGTGGAAAACGAGTATGTGATATGGTCTTATGGTAAGTCTGTTTTGTGGATTTTTAAATATGTATTATACCTATGTTGTGCATATGTGTGTGCTGTGCTGTGCTTGGTCGCTCAGTTGTGTCCGACTCTTTGCAATCCCATGGACTGTAGCCAGGCTCCTCTGTCCATGGGGATTCTCTGGGTGAGAATACTGGAGTGGGTTGTCATGCCCTACTCCAGGGGATCTTCCCAACCCAGAGATCGAACCCAAGTCTCCCTCACTGCAGGCAGATTCTTTACCATCTGAGCCACCAGGGAAGCCCATATATGTGTGTGACTGTGATCTAAAAACTTAAGGGGCACTGGCTTAAGGATGCCTAATTTACCCAGTGTAGATGTCTTGTCTTTCTAAGAAAGCATTAGAGACCCTGACAAAGTGGAGATGTATGTGCAAATCAGTCTCTGGGAGATGAATGGGCATCGTGCTTGATTTTCTCCTAGCTAATTGTTAGAAGGAAACAGCTTTCATCCCCATTAGTACTGATCTTCAAGTTTTCTCCCCAAAACATCATGGACTTAGTTACCTCGAGTGATCTGTCATGTTCTATCACCTGGTTAACTGTTTAAGAATTTTAGAGCCAAGTATTAGAAACTGTCTTTCTCCAGTACCTAGTGAATTAAAGTTTACAAAGCATTCAAGTGACTGGGGTCAAAAGAAATTTATCTGGCTAGAAAAATCTCATTCTTCTAACCAAAGAGCTAATAGTCCTATTTAAGGCAAAAGACAAGAAAACAGAATTTCATGCCTCAGGCAGTGAATGTGAAATACTTGGTAACCAGTTGTTACAGACTGGTGAATATCACATTTTGAATATATATACCAGATTAATCAAAGAATTTCTTAAGAGAAAAATTTCCTTGGAATAATAGGAGAGAATGAACAAGGAATATTTTCATATTACTATATTATCTTTTTTCTGAATGGTTATAAATTCTTATCATACCAACTTTTTCTCATCATGTATTTGGCTGGCCATAGTCTTGAAGCTACAGTTTAAAAGGAAATTCTGTATGTTATAATGAGAAAAAATCTACTCTTTTAATGTCTCTGTACCTATGACTGACATTTTCCTGGGCTTTCATCAAAAATGATCACTGTGTGTGGATGGGCCTAGAGTCTGTCATACAGAGTGAAGTAAGTCAGAAAGAAAAAGACAAATGTCATATGTCAATGCGTGTATATGGAATCTAGAAAAACAGTACTGCTGAACCTATTTGCAGGACAGGAATAGAGACACAGATGTAGAGAATGGATATGTGGACACAGGGCCAGGGAAGGGGAGTATGGGATGAATTGAGGGTAGCATTGACATACATACACACCATGTGTAAAATAGATAGCTAGTGAGAAGTTGCTGTATAGCCTAGGGAGCCCAGCTCAATGTTCTGTGATGACCTAGAGGGGTGGGATATTGGGTGGGGGGGGGAGGGTGGTCCCCGAGGGAGGGTATATATGTATATATATAGCTGATTCATTGGAAAAGACGCCGATGCTGGGAAAGATTGAAGGCAAGAGGAGAAAGGGATGACAGAGGATGAGATCATTGGATGGCATCACTGACTCTACGGACATGAATTTGAGCAAGCTCCACGAATTGGTGATGGACAGGGAAGCCCAGTGTGCTGCAGTCTGTGGGGTCTCAAAGAGTCAGACATGACTGAGCAACTGAACTTATAACTGACTCACTTCATTGTACAGTGGAAATGAACACAACATTGTAAGGCAATTATACTCCAACATTTTTAAAAAGTGAAAAAAAAATACGGTCATTGTAGAAAATGGTGCTGGATCAGAACCCCTCAGGGTATTTTAAACTTTCCGCCTCTGGAGCTATGAGAGAATAAATTTGTGTTGTCTTAGGTCTCTAAGTTTGTGATACTTGGTTATGGCAGGCCTAGGAAACTAATCACTCACTACCTAATATGGAAACTTCTGTAGTGAAAAAATAAGAATGGAAATAAGGCTGTATTTTCTTCTGTTGTAAATCAATTCCTTTTTTTTTTTTAAATTAATTTTCGGTTGTGATGGATCTTCATTGCTGCATATGGGCTTTTTCTAGTTTCGATGGGTGGGGGATGCTCTTACAGGATCTAGGCACATGGGCTTCAGGAGTTGTGGCTCATGGGCTTAGCTGTCCTGGGGCCTGTGGAATCTTCCGGGACCAGGGATCAAACCCATGCCCATGTCCCTTGTATTGGCAGGCATATTTTTATCCACTGTACCACCAGAGAAGTCCCAAATCAACTCTTTAAAAGGCTACTTTTACAAAGTATTTTTTTTTTTACTTAGCCTTTATTTTGTATTTATTTTTTATTACTTAACCTTTATTTTTTTCCCCATTTATTTATTTATTTATTTTTACTATTACTGGTGTATTTTATTTTTTTTTTTTCATTTATTTTTATTAGTTGGAGGCTAATTACTTTACAATATTGTAGTGGGTTTTGTCATACATTGACATGAATCAGCCATGGATTTACATGTGCTCCCCATCCCGATCCCCCCTCCCGCCTCCCTCTCCATCCCATCTCTTCCCAGTGCACCAGCCCTGAGCACTTGTCTCATGCATCTAACCTGGGCTGGTGATCTATTTCACCCTTGATAGTATACTTGTTTCAATGCTGTTCTCTCTGAACATCCCATCCTCGCCTTCTCCCACAGAGTCCAAAAGTCTGTTCTGTACCTCTGTGTCTCTTTCTGTTTTGCATATAGGGTTATCATTACCATCTTTTAAAATTCCATATATATACGTTAGTATACTGTATCGGTCTTTATCTTTCTGGCTTACTTCACTCTGTATAATGGGCTCCAGTTTCATCCATCTCATTAGAACTGATTCAAATGAATTCTTTTTAATGGCTGAATAATATTCCATGGTGTATATGTACCACAGCTTCCTTATCCATTCGTCTGCTGATGGGCATCTAGGTTGCTTCCATGTCCTGGCTATTATAAAGAGAACAAAGTATTCTTTAGCTTGAATTTCTGTGTATTTCAAGGCAACAGATGGTAAAATAAAAGACCAATCAAAATTTAAAACTTTGTGTTTGCTATCCAAAAGTCTACAAGCAATAAATGCTGGAGAGAGTGTGGAGAAAAGGGAACCCTCTTACACTGCTGGTGTGATAACTGAGATAAGTCATCTATCAAAGGGAGCTCCTCACCTGCAGGTCACCGGACTGGATTCCTGAGCCCTGAGACCTATGAATGAAGTGAGTCATCTTTCCTAAGTAACTGCACCTGTTATTGGCTATAGGAAAAATTCACTGATAAATATTCTAGTTTAAAGGGAGCTCAGAGAAGGTTTTTAAGTGTCTTTATTACCTGAGTTGGTGCGGAAAAAGTATGTTAGTCGCTCAGTCATGTCTGACTCCTTATGACCCTGCCAGGCTCCTATGTCCATGGGATTTCCCAGGCAAGAATAGTGGAGTGGGTTGCCATTCTCTTCTCCAGGGGATCTTTCCAACCCAGGGATCAAACCCATGTCTTTTATATCTCCTGCATTGGCAGGTAGATTCTTTACCACTAATGCCACATGGGAAGCCACTCTGTTTATGGAAATATTATCTTTACATGCCTGATTTTTCTGTTTTCTCAAGGCCATATTCTCTCCTTCTGTTATTTATTTCAAGTTAAGCAACATTTTGTGACTTTGGTTACTATCCCAATATATTCAATTTCGAAAAAGAGTGTAAGATTTGTGATGCACCGAGGGGCCTCTGCAAGTCACCTACAGCATCCCCCTCTTTCTGTGTCACAGTCTTCACCAGAGGATAAGTCCTTTTTCTTTCTAGAATGTTCCTTGGACTCATAGACCTAAACATCACATGCCTCTTCCCAGACGGTAAAACATATGCCTCTAACTCTTGGACAAAACAGACATGGAGGGCAGTGGTGTCCCCAGAACTCACCCCCATCCTCCTTCTCATCCCCACTCCATCCTCACCTGGGACCCAGAGCAGGAGGAGCCCCAGGAGCTGAGCAGAATTTCATTTTGAGAGTTTATCTGATGAGTCAAAGCAAGACTAGAGCTGATCTTTAATCTAAGACTTAAAGTTCTCACCTGAAGTGTTTTATCTCAGTCCTTTCTTAGGGACCAAAATGCAAATGCCCTGGTGGGTGCAGTCACGTGGAGGGCGCCAATGGGAGGATAAGGGCTTTCGCCAGAGGGCGGAGAAATAGAAAATGTCTGTGTTTGAGGGAAAACCAGAGATAAAATCAATGCTTCCCAATGGGAAAGAGATGTAATTAAATGTTTCCTTCATTTCCTTAGCCAGTTTTCTAGTTCTTTAGTACTTTTCCAGTTACATTTACACTTCTCTTTAATAAGTTTGCTGCTGCTGCTGCCAAGTCGCTTGAGTCGTGTCCGACTCTGTGCGACCCCGTAGACGGAAGCCCACCAGGCTCCCCCGACCCTGGGATTCTCCAGGTAAGAACACTGGAGTGGGTTGCCATTTCCTTCTCCAATGCATGAAAGTGAAAAGTGAAAGTGAAGTTGCTCAGTCGTGTCCGACTCCTAGCGACCCCATGGACTGCAGCCTACCAGACTCCTCGGTCCAGGCAAGAGTACTGGAGTGGGTTGCCATTGCCTTCTCCTTAATAAGCTTAAGTTTCATAAATATTCAGTGATGCTTATTCTCTTTTCATGTTTATTTAAACCATGAAATAAATGTTTGTACTTTTTTGTACTCGGTTTGTACTTTTTAAAAAATTGAGATTAAAACAAATGCAGGGTAAATGGCAGAAATTTTATTTGTGCAACTGAGTCAAGTTTATGTAAGTTCACTGACCAGATCTTTTCCAAACACCTCTCTCAAGGAGTTTTTGGGTCAATAATGACTCCTCCTATTGCAACAAGGTAGTTGTTATTGTCACATCTATCACAATAGTTTGGTTTTTCCTGGACTTGAACATTATGTAAATTGAAGCAAGCATTTTTTGTTTCTATCTTCTTTACCTTTGTTATTCCTTCCTGTGGATTTGAGTCAGTTGATCTGAAGGGTTTTCTTTTGTAATTTTTATAGGCATACCTGCTAGCAATGACTTCTCTTCACTTTTGTTTATTAGGGGATATTTTTACATTTCTTTGTTTTCAAAAGATAGTTTCGTGATAAAATTCTTGTTGCCTTTTTTTTTCCTTTTGGCACTTTAAATCTGTTACTGTTTTGTAATATCCACTGGTCATGATAAAAATTTAGTCAATGAGAGCAGTCCCTCCTTATTTGGAGTTTCACCTTCAGCAGTTTTGGTCACCAGCAGTCAGCTGCATTTTGAAATTACTGCCCTCTGCAGGGATCTGGTGGAAGTATGGTCAGGTCATGTGGAAATCTGTTATAAATAATGTGAAGAAAATCTTTCCTGGAGAAGTAAATGAAAATTGATTTAACATTATAGAATTACTATTTCACAAATCATAGAGTACTTGATTGTCAGATTCAAAGAAGGAGCACTCATTCATTTTCAGGCTAAAACGTGTGAGAACTTGTGGACTAGAGAATGAATGGAGAATCACATTGATTGATTTGCATGTATTGAAGAATCTTTGCATCCCCAAGATAAATCCCACTGAATTGTGGTGTATGATCCTTTTAATGTGTTGTTGGATTCAGTTTACTAGTATTTTGTTGAGGATTTTCCACTCTATCTTCGTCAGTGATATTGGCCTGTAATTTTCTTGTTTGTGAAATCTTTGCTGCTTTTGGTATCAGGATGATGCTGCCTCTTAAAATGAGTTTGGGAGTATTTTACTCTCTGCCATTTTTGGAAGAGTTTGAGAAGGATAAGTGCTGTATCTTCTCTAAATGTTTGATAGAATTCATCTGTGAAGCCATCTGGACCTGGATTTTGGTTTGTTGGAAGATTTTTAACACAGTTTCAATTTCATTGCTTGTGACTAGACTGTTCATATTTTCTATTTCTTCCTGGAATGGATGGAGAGAGTCCTGGGGAAGAGGAGAAGGAGCTGTGTAATAAAGGCACCTTCACAAAACCCTAAAAGACACAGGCTTCTTTGCCTTGTGTGGAACCAGAGAGCAGAGTGAGGACCAGAGGCACTGCTCCCAGCCTTTAGACTGTATGCATTCAATATAGTTTAAAGAAGCAATTTAAACCTCCCCATAAATAGTGACATAAAACCACAATATACTTGGTTTAGAGAATACAGAAAAGTATCCATTCCTTCTGTAAGCATCTAGTGGACACCAAGTCCTGTGAGATTTCAAAATGGAGTGAAGCTTAGATCCAATCAGAACTGAGACCTTAAGGATGAACTTTCTTGTGCAGCCATCACCCTGTCCTTACAATACCTTCCAGGGGAACTGAGGGATGCAGTGAGACAGAAACCAAAAATTGACACATCGGTTAAACTAGCAGAGAACAACGAAGGTGTGGTATAAGCAGAGACTACCTGAATAGCCAAGGACCCCAATCTTGACCACGCCACAGTAACTCCATTGCCAAGTAGAAATCCTTTGCTTTCTCTTCTTTTGTCTCTCTCAAAAAACTGCTTTATTGATGTTATTCCAAATAGTAAGACAATCTCTGTACATTCAGGAATTAGAGCTTTATCCACAGCCACAGTGGTTCACACACTGAACCTTGAAGTCAAACCACCTCAGTTGGATTGGAGCTCCATAACTCACTTGGTTGCATGATATCAATCAAATTTTCAAACTCTTTTTACCTCAGTTTCCAAATTTGTGAAATTGTGAAAACAGTATTAGATACTTTACAGTATATTTCTATATATTCTAAGTATATTTCATCCACAGCCAGGGTTCAGCGTCATCTTTTATCCAACAGGTTCTCAAGTCTTTTAATCTTAATTTATCAATCAGTTCTAAAGCCCATAGGTCTATAGTCATGACCCTTCAGACTCTTTCAGTGTGTTTTCTCCCACTGACCATTATATTTTGTCCTGTGAAAGACTAGAATGCCACATTGCTGTTCTCTTTCTTATATAATCCTTATTCAGTTTTTAAAATCTTTTCACTTTGTCTCCAAAACTTAGCCCATGACATAGAATAAGGAAAACTACCATTATCAGTTTGGGGCCTATTCTAGGGTATTTTTTCAAGTGTTTTGGACCTCATTTTCAATAAGTCACACTAAGAAGCATATGCTTGAGAATGGTATTTTGTAATATGGAGTGTTTTATTTAATCATGGATCAAAAAATTAATTTAGTGGGCAGTGAGCAATTTTTTAATGATATAAATTTAGGATAATATAATAAAATAAAATGAGCTAAAGTAGATAGAAGATCCCTGTGCATGTTGCATATACTAATGAGAATTACCGCTTCATGGATTTATTTTTCATTTATGTTAGACATATATGGTCTATATGTGTGTACTGGTGATTCAAATATTTTAGCATTGCTGGCTTAAGGAATCCCCATGCTATACTGGCGGAGAAGGCAATGGCACCCCATTCCAGTACTCTTGCCTGGAAAATCCCATGGACAGAGGAGCCTGGTAGGCTGCAGTCCATGGGGTCACAAAGAGTGGGACACGACTGAGCGACTTCACTTTCACTTTTCACTTTAATGCATTGGAGAAGGAAATGGCAACCCACTCCAGTGTTCTTGCCTGGAGAATCCCAGGGATGGGGGTGCACAGAGTCGGACACGACTGAAATGACTTAGCAGCAGCAGTGCTATGCTGGATTTTTCCAGTTTTCTTATTATGACTAAGAGGTTCAATATTATTCCTGTTAGTTTGAGGAAAAAAGCAGAGGAAACTTATTAAGATCAAGCAGTCGAAGCAGAAGGATGTTGCTGCTCTTGTAATCATGGAATAAAATAGGAGAAAAAAATAGCTGAAAGATTTACAAGTTGTTCTTTTCCTCATACTCAGTTTCTTTACAGATGTACAGAGGATGGTCAGGGAATCTCTGACTCCTCCAGAGTTCATTCTATTCTAAATGTCTTTCTTGGCATGGTATTGCTTTGAGTGACACGCTAGATGGACCTGGGAGGTGGACTTGAGTATTGGGAAGAAATGTTGAAACCTCAGGTACCGGTTAGAGGGATAGGGGACTAGTGGGTTTATAGGTTTAATTAGGTGCCATTTATTTCTATGACAGAGGAGACACAATAAATCCAACTCAATCCTGGAAGAATTAGTGGATTATTTTGTATTTAGGAATTATTAGTGTTATTTTTTGGCTGCACTTTGTGGCTTGCAGGATCTTAGTTCCCCAACCAGGGGTTGAACCTGCACCCTCAGCAGTAAAAGCACAGAGTCCTAATCCCTGCACCCCCAGGGAATTTCAGTACTCTTAACTCTTCAGTATTCGTAACTCTTAACCCCCTTAAGAGTTATGAGTACTTGTTAAATAGGTTTTTTAAAATTCAAAGTCATTTCACATTAAAAAGTTATCTACACCCACTGAGTTTTGGAGGATACCATCATCCTGGCTTTGAAGTAGAGATTTGCATTACTTATGTGAGTTATATCTGTGAGGAGCAGGACAATTCTACATTGTTGGGGAACAGTGCTTGAGTAGTGATCACATTTTTTGAAGGAGAATGTTATGTCACAGCACTTTCCACACTATTAAATTTAAACAGGGCAAACAGTCTCACACCTAAAAGAATAAACAGGTTGTATAGTCACGCTGCTGAAATGGAGTAGTACCCTATGATCCTTGGGCTCCCCCCATGTCCTCTGCCTGCCTTTTGTCTGTGGAAAAACTTTAGTCACAGAAAAAGTTTAATTAGAGAAGTGAGAACATATGAAAACAAAGGAAAACAATCAAAGGAGACCAAATAACAATGTAGTCATTAAGCATAGTCAAGGACCTTTAGTTCTTTCTCAAGAGCTATAGATAATATTCTCAGCCATATCCTGTGAGCTATCTTATAGATACTAGGACACTAGGTGGAGAAGGTAACTACATGATGATCAGACTGTACCCAGGACATGAACTGCCACAATTCAGAGAACTGGCCTCAAAGAAATGTGAAAAAATGGGCCCTGGAACTGAAGATTAACTGTACCTAAAACAACCAGGCTGGTCAGACCATCAGTGACCAATATGAAGATGACTGTCAGAGCTGACCGTGCTGCTTCTGCGTGTAGCCCCTTCCTTCTGTCTACAAAAGCTCTTGCCCCACTCGTTGCCAGTGGTTGGCAGGGGGGTCGGCCTTTGGAGAGATGTCTGCCACCCTCCCCCACCAGCTGCCAACATCTGAAATAAAGCAAACTTTCCTTTCCACCAACCTGACTGTTTATTGGCTTTTGAGCGGCAAGCAGCTGGACCCACCACAGCTTTTGGCAACACCATCACCAAGAAGGAATCAAAGTATATGGCCTTCTTACCATTTGCAGGTGAATAAAAAAATGCTATAGAGCTCCAGATTCATTTTTTTTTGCAACTTTTCTGATTTGTCATTTACTATCATGTACTGAATGTTGAAATTAGAATAAAATGAGTTTTAATCATATTCCATGAAATTTTACCCTGCTTTCCTGAACACCATCACAGTAACTCCAAAAATAGTTGTGGGAGCATAGAAAGCAACAGGTGCAGACTGAATTCAAGGGTCAGCAGATAACATAAGAGGATTATTCCTGACCTGTAGCACTGTGTGAGGGTGGTCCAAGGTGGGTGACTCTGTAGTATCTCTAACCTGCAAGCCTCTAACTGTGGGCCAGGTACTTGTCCTAAACCAATCTACTGAACCAGAATAAAGCCCTAAATTAGAGATGGATGCACTCCTGATGAAGATCATAGGAACCTACACTGGGTTCTGCTAATACTAGGCTAAGTACCTATCAAGAATTAACTGTCCTGGCTGGTTATGGTGACTCTTCCTGGAGTCAAGAGCCTGGGTCAGTACCCTGATTTTTTCCTTGTCCATAGAGTGGAAAGTTCAGTATTGTTAAGATTTTATTTCTGCAAATTTGACACGTACAGTCAATGTAATCCAATGAAAATCCACAAAGGATTTTTTGAAGCTGAAAAGATGATCCTAGAATTTATGTGGAAATTCAAAGAACCAGGAAAACCTTAAAGAATAAAAATAAAGTCAGTAGACTTATAATATCATTCTTCTAGATTATTATAAAACTACAATGATCAACAGTGTGTGTACCCTAGGTGCATAGATAGACAGACAAATGAGACAGAACAGAATCAAGAAGAAGAGCTGGGACTTCCCAGGTGGTCCAGTGGTTGAGACTTCGCCCTCCAATGCTGGGGGTGTGGGTTTGACCCCTTATTAGGGAGCTAAGATTCCATGTGCCTCCTGGCCAAAAAATTAAAACATAAAACACAAGCAATATTATAACAAATTCAACAAAGAGTTTAAAAATCTTAAAAATAGAAAGAAAAAAGAGCCACATGCACAATCACTTGATTTCTAACAGATGCACTAAAGTGGGGTATAATTTCCTAGTTTTTTGCTTGTTTATTTTTGTTTCACAATAAATGGTGAGGACCTATTAGATATGGAAATGTAAATAAAATTCTGATTCATCTAACACTAGGCAAAAATATAAATTAGAGTTATAGTTTTCATGTGAGAGGTAAAATACTGAGGCTTCTAGAAGAAAGTTTAGGAAAATATCTCTGGACCCTAGAAGTAGCCAAAATTTATTGAACAGGATACACATGTCAACTCACGAAGCAAACATAAAGAGAACAATAGAGGTTAACTAGTGAACGTGTTAGCTGTTCAATTGTGTCCACTCTTTGTGACCCCATGGACTGCAGCCTGCCAGGCTCCTCTGTCCATGGGATTCTCCAGGCAAGAATACTGGAGTGGGTAGCCATTCCCATCTCTAGGGGATCTGCCTGACCCAGGATTGAACCCGGGTCTCCCACATTGTAGGCAGGTTCTTCAAATATATATTTTATGTGTTATATGTGATCCATACTACATAAATAGCATAAAAATGTCTATGTAGACATATAAAGGGATTCCCAGATGGCTCAGATGGTAAACAATCTGTCTGCAATGCAGGAGACTCAGTTTTGATCCCTGGGTCAGGAAGATCCCCTGGAGAACGGGATGGCTACCCATTGTAATATTCTTGCCTGGAGAATCACTTGAACAGAGGAGCTTGGTGGGCTACCATCCATGGGGTCGTAGAGTCAGATATGGCTGGGTGACTAAGCAAGCATGCAGACATATAAAGAGTCTTTCAGCATGATTGGTCATCAGGGAAATATAAATTTGCAATACAATACCACTTCATCTTCGTCAATACAGAGATTATAAAAAGTCTGACAATACCACATATTGGAAAGGACTGCAGCAACTGGAACTTGTATACATGGCTGGAGGATTTTTTAATACACTCACCATTTTGGAAAACTATTTTGCAGTGTTTACCAAACCCATCCTAATCCTATGACTTGGCACTTCCACACTTAGGAATGTATCCAAGGAAAACGAGTGTATAATCCCACAAAAGACATCGCAGGAATATTCCAGGGACTTCCCTGGTGACCCAGTGATTAAGAGTTCACTTTCCAATGCAGGGGATGCAGGTTCAATCCTTGATCAGGGAGCTAAGATCCCAGAGGCCACAGAGCAACGAAGTCCTTGTTCTGCAACTAGAGGAAAACCCATGTGCTGAAACAAAAGATCCTGTCTTCCAGCAGCCAAATAAATAAGTAAATAAATACTAAGAAAATAATATTCCAGAAACAACTCAATCCATAAAGCTAAAAACAACTCTTTAATTAAAGAATGAATACATTAATTTTGATATATTCATATATAAGAGAATTATTCTGCAGTGAAAAGGAACACATGACTGCCACACCACCAACATAGATGAAGTTTAAAATGTACTGGTCAAGAAACTATAAAACTCCTAGAGGAGAATATAGGGAAAACACTCTCTGACATAAATCACAGCAGGATCCTCTATGACCCACCTCCTAGAATATTGGAAATAAAAGCAAAAATAAACAAATGGGACCTGATTAAAGCTTAAAAGCTTTTGCAAACAAAGGAAACTATAAGCAAGGTGAAAAGACAGTCTTCGAATGGGAGAATAATAGCAAACGAAGCAACAGACAAAGGATTAATCTCAAAAATATACAAGCAACTCCGGCAGCTCAATTCCAGAAAAATAAATGACCCAATCAAAAAATGGGCCAAAGAACTAAACAGACATTTCTCCAAAGAAGGCATACAGATGGCTAACAAACACATGAAAAGATGCTCAACATCACTCATTATCAGAGAAATGCAAATCAAAACCACAATGGGGTACCATTACACGCCAGTCAGAATGGATGCTATCCAAAAGTCTACAAGCAATAAATGCTGGAGAGGTGTGGAGAAAAGGGAACCTCTTGACACGTGTGGGAATGCATAACTTGAGTTACAGCCACTATGGAGAACAGTGTGAGATTCCTTAAAAACATGGAAATAGAAACTGCCATGATGACCCAGCTATCCACTCCTGGGTCGATAACACTCAGGAAACGCAGAATCTGAAAGAACACATGCAACCCCAATGTTCATTCGCAGCAATGTTTTTAAGCCAGGACAGTGAAAGCAACTAGATGCCCATCAGCCAGACGAAATGGATAAAAGATGTGGTACATAAAAACGACCATGGAATGATTTAGCCAGGCTGATTAAAAAGAATTCATTTGAATCAGTTCTAATGAGATGGATGAAACTGGAGCCCATTATACAGAGTGAAGTAAGCCAGAAAGATAAAGACCAATACAGTATACTAACGCATATATATGGAATTTAGAAAGATGGTAACGATAACCCTATATACAAGACAGAAAAAGAGACAGATGTACAGAACAGACTTTTGGACTCTATGGGAGAAGTCGAGGGTAGGATGATCTGAGAGAATAGCATTGAAACTTATATATTATCAAGTGTGAAACAGATCACCAGTCCAGGTTGGATGCATGAGACAAGTGCTCGGGGCTGGTGCACTGGGATGACCCAGAGGGATTGGATGGGGAGGAAGGCGGGAGGGGAGATCGGGATGAGGAACACACGTAAACCCATGGCTGATTCATGTCAATGTATGGCAAAAACCACTACAATATTGTAAAGTAATTAGCCTCCAACTAATAAAAATAAATGAAAAAAATAGATTGACAACTCTGAAAAAAAAGAAATAAAATGTACTGGTCGAATAATTAACTGGAAGGTAAGGGGATTCCTCTTTTGCTCCCTGCCCCACAAAGTACAGCCTCCCCCGTTAGCAACATGACTCACCAGAGTGGCACCTCTGTTACATTTGATGAACCTATATTGACACATTTAGATCATTGGAAGTCCATAGTTTACCTTAGGGATCACTGTTGGTGTTGTACATTCTATGGGTTTGGACAAATGTTCAATGAAACACATTCATCATTTTAACATTACACAGAATACTTTCATAACCCTGGAAACTCTCTGTGCTCTGCCTATTTATCCTTCTCCTCTACTGTACCCAATCTCTGGCAACCACTAACCTTTTAATAATCTTCATAATCCTGCTACTAAGAATGTCATATAGTGGGAATCATGTAATATGTAGCCATTCCAGATAGACGTCTTTCACTTAGTAATATGCATTTAACTTTGCTCCGTGTCTTTTCATGGCTTGATAGCTATTTCTTTTCAGAGCTGAGTAATATTCCATGAGCTTCCCTTGTGGCTCAGTGGTAAGAACCTACCTGTCAATGCAGGAGACACGGGTTCTATCCCTGGGTTGGGAAGATCCCCTGGAGAAGGAAATGGCAACTCATTCCAGTATTCTTGCCTGGGAAATCCTATGGACGGAAGGAGCCTGGTGGGCTACAATCCATGGGGTCACAAAAGAGTCAGACATGACTTAGTGACTAAACAGCAACGATATTCCATAGTCTGAATGTGCAACATTTTATTTACCCATTCACTTGCTGACGAACATCTTGATTACTTCCAAATATGAGCAACTATGAATAAAGATGCTATTAAATCCATGTGTAGGTGAATATAAGTTTTAAACTAATTTTGGTAAATACCAAGAAGGGCTATTGCTGGATCAAAAGTGAGGGTATGTATGGATATCTACCTAGGTAAACACTCTCCAGGTGTTCTCAGGCTACAGCCGAGTGGGGTTAGAGTAGGTTCATCGGCTCTTCAGGTCCACAGCTTATGCTGGGTAATAAGTCCACTTATTATTACCTGGTTCTCTGTGGGGTTAGTATCCTTCTGGGTGCCTTGATGGCCGATGTTGAATTTTACAATTCCCACACCAGGGGGCGCAATTCCCACACCTGGAGCACCAGAGAATCACTTATTTCTCCCACTGCTTCAGCTAGTATCACACTCCCCAGACTTTGAAAGGTTATATTTAAGACTCACACTCCATGTATTTTTCCTTTTTATTTTTTATTGGAGGATAATTACAATATTGTGTTGGTTTTTGCCATCCATCAACATGAATCAGCCATAAGTATATGTATGTACCCTCCGTTTTGAATCTCCCACCTCCCAGCCCATCCTACCCCGATAGGTTGTCACAGAGCACCGGATTAGAACTCCCTGCATCACACAGCAAATTCCCACTGCCTATTTATTTTACATGTGGCTGAGAGCAGCATTGGAACAAACGTTTCTATGTATTTTTAAAAATCCCTGCCTGGAATATGTAGACTGACTTTTCTTTTGCTGAGTGAACTCTGATGGGTGTCATAAACCAGACTCTGCCGGTATAATCATCTGTCCTTCATTAAATCAGGTGGGGAAGAGTCATGTCTATGCTGCTGACGCTGAGGAGGAGCAAGGAGTCAGTGTGCTGAGGAGGCTCCCTGCCCCTTCTACCAGACCTTACAGTGGCATCAAAGCATGGGTGCATCTCTGAAATGCTCTGAGCAGCTGGGGCAGCCCAGCCTCACACTTCTGCTGCCCTGGGTGGTTTATGTTTAGGTGTGTAACACTGTGGGAGGTGTACTATGATCCTGTTGACAGTAGTAAGTTGCAGCATCTTCAGCCTCCGGACTGCTGATGGTGAGGGTGAAATCTGTCCCAGATCCACTGCCACTGAACCAGGATGGGACTCTGGTGTGCAGTCTGGTTGAATAATAGATCAGGAGCTTAGAATCTTGCCCTGGTTTCTGTGGATACCAGTCTAGTTCACTGTCAATGCTCTGACTGGCCCAGCAAGTGATGGAGACTCTGCATCCTAGAGATGCAGACAGGAAGGATGGAGACTGGGTGACCTGGAGGTCACACCTGGCACCTGAGACTAGAAGCATAAAAACATCTGGGTCCCTTGATGGCTGACGTTGATTATTAGTAATAATCCAAGTTATTACTAATGATATAGTGACTATCCTGTAGGACCAGGAAGTACTGACCACACAGGCAGAGTAAATTCCTAAAGTTCTCCATCCTTACCTGGGCGGAGCCAGAGCAGAAGGAGACTGAGGAGCTGAGTGGGGGCCCTCATGTTCACTCTGTGTCCTGACTGGGACTGGTATGTGCACAAGATGTGATTGAAGCATTAATAAGTCTCCAGGGGAGTGGGTTGATCTACAGTAACATGAAAATTAGCAGAGGGTTGGACAGAGTTGGGCATAGCTGCTCATAACATAGCATGGGTGCAGTGTCTGCCAGATGCCTAAGTCTGAGCAGAGCAGCTCAAATTTACCTATGGGCAGTGTGTTTTTCCTTGGAGGCCACAGAATTGGCTTAGCTGGTAAAGAATCCGCCTGCCATGCGGGAGACCTGGGTTCGATCCCTGGGTTGGGAAGATCCCCTGGAGAAGGGAAAGGCTACCCACTCCAGTATTCTTGCCTGGAGAATTCCATGGTACAGTCCATGGACTCGCAAAGAGTAGGACACGACTGAGCGACTTTCACTTCACTTCACTCTTCTTTTAGCAGGATGTTCTTTTGTTCTTATGTGCGTGTGCGTGCTAAGTTGCTTCAGTTGTGTCCCACTCTTTGCGACTCCATGAACTGTAGCCCACCAGGATGCTCTGTCCATGGGATTTCCCAGGCAGTAACACTGGAGTGGGTTGCCATTTCCTCCTCCAGGGGATCTTCCTGACTCAGGGATCTAAACTGTGTCTCTCATGGCCCCTGCACTGGCAGTCAGGTTCTTTACCGCTAGCACCACCTGGAAAGCTCTCTTCTGTTCCTGTCAGTGTTCAAAACATGCTTTTCTTGCCACTTTTTCATCTAAGACAGGTCCTGTCCTGGATGATAGATTTCAAGAAACTGAAAGAAATTTTACAAGATCTCAGTATTTGGTACCTGGGGCTATCATTGAGGCTAGAATGTCTTCCTCTTTGACCTCTACTGAGTTGTGCAGTTATCCTTAATGTGCAGGTAAACGAGAGCTGCCAATACCCACTAGTGGCAGAGAGGAATATATCCAGGATGTAGGGATTTCTTGGAGTGCCCCTTAGTATTCTCAAGTAGAGAGGGTAAAATTTTACTGTCAATAGAAGAATATAGTAGCACGTGTGTGTTTGTGTGTTAGTCGCTCAGTCGTGTCCGACTCTTTGTGACCCCATGGACTGTATAGCCTACCAGGTCCTCTGTCCGTGGAATTCTCCAGGCAACAGTACTGAAGTTGGTTGCCATTCCTTTCTCCAGGAATTGAACTCGGATCTCCTGTATTGCAGGTGAATTCTTTACCGTCTCAGCCACCAGGGAAGCACTGCAGTAGCACAATACATGACAAATTTCAAATAGTTTAATCCGTTAAGGAGTAAGAGACTAGAGTTACTATACAGCAAAAGGGTTGCTATACAGAGCAAGTGGAAATTGAGTAGTGGAAAAATAAAATTATAAATGCTATTCATGACTGACTTGGCCCCCCAATTTAAGAAAAAAAAAGCTCTATATCTACATTTATATATATATTTATATTAATATATTTAAATATTTAATAGATTTAAATATTTAAATAGATATTATATATAATATCTATACTTATATCTCTATCTCAATTTGCACCTTCTTTTTCCTTATATTTATTTATAAGGTTTACTTATAGTGATTAGCCTTATAATTTTGTCTTTCAATTTTATTATGTAAATGTGATTGTGTGTGAGTTAAAAAATAAAAAAGCATCCCCTTTGGGGAAATAGAAAGATGTATCTTGAGTTTTACAAAGGGTCATTGTATGATATTAGACTGAGGCACAGTGGTGTTGTATTTTTGATTGGAATCTTCAGCAAGGGTCAACTTGTGTTATGGATGCTGGAGTATCACAGAAGTGAGCCAGGTTGCCTATTTATTAGCTTAGCATTACTCTGTGTTCACCTGGACTCTAATCTGCATCCCTTCCCAGAATCCCTTTCTGAATAACTTTCATCTACGAAAAGGGGCTTGTCTGTGATCTGAAAATTGGAAGAAGGAGGGACACCATTCCTCTCTAGGGATAGTCATCAGCCGAAGTCATCTTGTGACGAGGCAGCATGTGTGAGAGAGGCAGGGAACACCAGCAGGGGAGGAGGAAAGTGAGACGGGAGAGAAGAGGGACGGTGACAGGTACACCAGCAGGCCTGTTGCTGAGGAGCATACCTGGTTCTCAGCCCCATCTGGAAACGGAAGGATAGGTCACCGAGTTATTCCACCTGAGATGTGAGCGAGCTGAGAGATATTTACTCACCTCCTTCAGTCCCTGACTGCGGGTTGCTCCAGAGGTGCCCCTTCCAGTTTCTCTGGCCCACCAGGGAAGGCATGAGGTAGAGGCCTCCCCAGCTTCAGAGAGGACAGGGAGGTACAAAGAGAGCCTGTGGGAGTCAGCAGATGCACAAAGTGGAAAGACTCAGGACATTGACAGCAATGCTACATTGACCAAGAAAAAAAATGTGGCTTTCAGTCCGGAGTTCCCAGTGTCAGTGGGTCTGTCTGGTACATGATCCTGGCAGCCTGGTGGCAAGCAGATTCCTTAGAAACTCAGGCCCAAGGGAGCAGCAAGAAATTTGTGCACAGGCTGTGCCACCAGAGTTTGGCCCCTCCAAGTCCTGCCTGCAGAAATACAACTGAGGGCCCAGGCTCCAGGGCAGTGATGCTGAGGGCAGAGTAAGTTTCATTTCCCTGCCACTGAATGAGGCTGGGATGCTCATGCCAAAGCAGAGATCTGAGATATACGGGGCTTCAAGTCTTTGTCTAATATTTGGATCCAAGATATTTCTCCGTATACATTGGCTCTGGCTTGACCAGAAATGGTGACTCTCCTTCAAGAGATACAGGCAAGCCAGACTGGCCTCTGGGTCAGGATTATATCCCCACTCACCGCTGAAGAGGAACAGAGGAGAGTGTCTTTTTACGCTGACCTGCTCTCTGGAAAATCAGGTACCAGACAGCTGCTCCTGAGCCCCAGAAAGATGGGGGTAGAAAATGCTCAGGGCACTAGGAGTGCACGAGGCATCAGGTCTTTGTAGAAACTTGGGTTAACGTGGTGAGATGGGTATGTGGCACAGAGCAGACCAGAAACAAAGACAAAAACAAAGGCTGCTAGAAAGAATTCTTTGAACTGTGGCCATTTATGACCTGAGATGGGAGTAGTAAGCCTGTGAAAATGTCTGAAATACTTAGGAGAAAAATTTGCCATCCCTTGACAAGGACCTGCAGGAAAATGATGCCCCTTGACAGGAGAAAAGCAGCACTTTTGTGATACTTCTCTTCTTAGCCAGCCTAGAATCACTAAGACTTTAGACTTCAAAAGCGACCGAGTAGATTGGCTATCAGCGAGTGGGAGAACGCTCAAGTATAGAGATATGTCAGTGTAATTTGCATTGTTATTGTTGTTTAGTCACTAAGTCATGTCTAACTCTCTGTGACCCCATGGACTGCAGCACGTGAGGCTTCCCGGTCATTCACTGTCCCCCTGAGTCTGCTCAGACTCATGTCCATTGAATTGGTGATGTTATAGGTAATTAGTATAAAGTCCTTCAATAATCCCAGTGCCCACTAGTTGTTGTTTTACACTGATCATCAACCTATTTGCCTTCTGAACAGCAACTCTCCTGTCTCACTTTCGGGCTCCTTCCCACACATTATTGTGTGAAGCCTACTTTATCTGGAGGGGTCCATCCAACCTCCACTAAGGATCTAACAGTCATTGCCTTTGGGGAACATGTGGGGACATTGATAACAATGGATCCCAACCTGAAGGACAGGCAGGAGTGTCCAATGATGAGATGGGCTTTCAATGAGAACCAGCCCATGTCCTTGTGACTCTTTGATCAGTGGTCCCCACCATGGAGCTCCTCAGGCTGTGTCTGTAGGTCTAAGGTCTAAGTTCTTTCTTCTCACATGCGCAAACCCAGCCAAGACTCACTCTGGCCTCCCCTAAGCTGTGAATCCATAATCACCTTTCTGCCTCCCTCCCTGAAAATCCAGCACTGACTGTCTGGAAGTTTTCATTGTAAATTCTCAAAATATACCTCTGGTAAGAATCTGGCTGGATGAGTCAACAACTTCTCTTTAAGGGCAGGTCAGAACGGAGGAAAATCTGTGAACACACATACTAGTGCCACATAATCCCTGATTTGGTCTTTTCTCATTTTCTTGTCTGTTTCTGATGGCAATTCTATTTTAATGATCCTGAGTGGAAGGAGGAATTAAGGAGAATAAGAGACTCTTTCAAGCTTAAAATATCAAGAGAAATGGAGACAGAGAAAGTGGAATTCATGAACTCTTCAAAATGATTTGGTTTCTCTATCCATGGGCACAGGATGACTAAGATGTCAGGGAGGACATGATTTCTTGTGGTTTCCTGTCTTTCATGCCTCTGACTCCCCACAAACACTCACACAGACCTATGAGAATCACTGTCCTTTACTAAAAAGCAGATCTAAGTTCACCCTCCCCAAGCTCTTCCCTTGACATATCTTTTCTATATAAGTTAGAATAATTTTAGAAGTGAAAGAAAAAACACTATAGTAATGGCTTAGAGAACAACAGAAAATCTGAAGGTCGGTGCTTGTAGTGATGGTGAACCAGCTCACTGACTGCAGAGAAGACCCAGGTTCTTTGCATATTTATGTTTTACCATCTTTTCCACATTCACTTTTCAATTATTGGCTTAATGCCTCATGGACACAAGAGGGCTACAACTGCTCTTAACATCATATCTTCCTAAGTGCTTCAGGAAGAAATGCAGTGCAAAACTCTTTACCTCCCCTTCTTTTATGAGGGTTTAAAACCCTTTAGGGAAACCATCCTCACACTGTCTGTCTTTTATTTCTCCCTACCTGAACGGATAGTATTTTATTCTAATCCTTGATCCTCCTCTGACTTGGGGAGAGGCTTACCCATCTTCACCTGTCAGAGCAGGACAGAGTTGGGGCTCCATAAACCTAAGGAGAAGCAGGAGCGCTACTGCAGACAGGGTCAAGAACCTCTGCTGCATTTAAAATTTCACTGTGAATTTAAATTTTTTAAAATTTCAAATTCAATTTTATTATAGCCAGAACAGTTGAATTAACTGTACCTAATAAAATACTATATGTAACAGCTACAGATTTTGTGTATATATATATATATATATATATAGGTAGATAAATAGATTTAGATATAGATAGGCTTCCCCGGTGGCTCAGTGGATAAAAAATCCACCTGAAATGCAGTAGATGCAGGGAGATGTGGGTTTGATCCCTGGGTCAGGAAGATTCCCCAGAAGAGGGCATGGCAACTCACTCCAGTATTGTTCCCTTGAGAATCCCATGGACAGAGGAGACTGGCGAGTTACAGCCCATGGGGTCACAAAGAGTCAGACACGACTGAGTGACTAACAATAACAGAGACCATAGGATCAGACATGAAGTAATAACTGAACAGCAACAAGAAGAGACTACAGTGTGGCTGGCAGTTTCCACAGAACAGGGCCACACTGGAAGTCTTGTTAACCTGTACTGCCTGTCATGAATAGCTTGAGTTGTCTTAACAATACATTCTCATATTGTTATTTTTGTTTAGTCGCTAAGTTCTGTCTGGCTCTTTGAAACCCTATGGACTGTAGCCCACCAGGCTCCTCTGTCTGTGGGATTTTTCTAGGCAAGAATACTGGAGTAAGTTGCCATTTCCTTTTCAAGGGGATCTTCCCAATCCAGGGATCAAGCCCTCATCTCCTGCACTGGCGGGCAGATTCTTGACCTCTGAGCCACCGGGGAAGCCCACATTCTGATGTACGTAGCCCAAATGGTGTAAAGGATGACATGCAAAGACCAGTTATTCCTACTTCCAGCAAAGGATTCCAGATACTAGAAGAAGTACTGATTAGACTCTCAGACTATATCCTTAACACCAAGCACAGTGATACCAGGACAACAGATCTGATTGCAGAGAAGGCTCCAAGTGACTAATGGGGAGATGGGATAAGCAGTGTACATTCGCTGGTCAAACAGATGACTCCCCTCCCTGGGGGACTGAATAGGTTGGGATGAGATTTCATCACGTTACTAAGAATGACAGGCTAGTTAAAACTGATGAATTATTTGCTTTTGTTTGCTCGTTTGTTTTTGTGAGCAGTCCTAGACTGTAGAAACTACTTGGAAATGTGGAACACATGAACTGTTTATTTCTGGAATTTCCACTCCATATTTTTGAACCATACTTGACTGTAGGTAACTGAAACAGTGGAAATCAAAACTGAAGATAAGTGTGGATTATTGTACACAAGAAGCCTGGTAGGCTACAGTGCATGCGGTCGCAAGAGAGTCCGACACAATTTAGCAACTGAACAGCAACATTATATACACACCCAGCCTTCTTGAGATCATTGCTGTGCATGTGCGCCATCTTGTGGCCATTTAGGTACCGACACCCCTGTGGTGCTTTCCTTTTATTTGAAAGCGTCGTGTCTAGGGCAAGTAAAGTAAAGTAATGCTTGAAATACTCCAAGCCAGGCTTCACCAATACGTGAACCGTGAACTCCCAGATGTTCAAACTGATTTTAGAAAAGGCAGAGGAACCAGAGATCAAATTGCCAACATTTGCTGGATCATCGAAAAAGCAAGAGAGTTCCAGAAAAACATCTATTTCTGCTTTATTGACTATGCCAAAGCCTTTCACTGTGTGGATCACAATAAAGTGTGGAAAATTCTGAGACAGATGGGAATACCAGACCACCTGACCTGCCCCTTGAGAAACCTGTATGCAGGTCAGGAAGCAAAAGTTAGAACTGGACATGGAACAACAGACTGGTTCCAAACAGGAAAAGGAGTACATCAAGGCTGTATATTGTCACCCTGCTTATTTAACTTATATGCACAGTACATCACGAGAAACGCTGATGTACTGGAAGAAGCACAAGCTGGAATCAAGATTGCCAGGAGAAATATCAATAACCTCGATATGCAGATGACACCACCCTTATGGCAGAAAGTGAAGAAGAACTAAAAAGCCTCTTGATGAAAGTGAAACAGGAGAATGAAAAAGTTGGCTTAAAGCTCAACATTCAGAAAACTAAGATCATGGCATCTGGTCCAATCAGTTCATGGAAAATAGATGGAGAAACAGTGGAAACAGTGGCTGACTTTATTTTTCTGGGCTCCAAAATCACTGCAGATGGTGGTTGCAGCCATGAAATTAAAAGACGCTGACTTCTTAGAGGGAAAGTTATGACCAATTTAGAGAGCATATTAAAAAGCAGAGACAACACGCCAGTCAGGATGGCTGCTATCCAGAAGTCTACAAGCAATAAATGCTGGAGAGGGTGTGGAGAAAAGGGAACCCTCTTACACTGTTGGTGGGAATGCAAACTAGTACAGCCACTATGGAGAACAGTGTGGAGATTCCTTAAAAAACTGGAATTAGAACTGCCATATGACCCAGCAATCCCACTTCTGGGCATACACACTGAGGAAACCAGATCTGAAAGAGACACGTGCACCCCAATGTTCATCGCAGCACTGTTTATAATAGCCAGGACATGGAAGCAACCTAGATGCCCATCAGCAGATGAATGGATAAGGAAGCTGTGGTACATATACACCATGGAATATTACTCAGCCGTTAAAAAGAATTCATTTGAATCAGTCCTAATGAGATGGATGAAACTGGAGCCCATTATACAGAGTGAAGTAAGCCAGAAAGATAAAGAACATTACAGCATACTAACACATATATATGGAATTTAGAAAGATGGTAACGATAACCCTATATGCAAAACAGAAAAAGAGACACAGAAATACAGAACAGACTTTTGAACTCTGTGGGAGAAGGTGAGGGTGGGATGTTTCAAAAGAACAGCATGTATACTATCTATGGTGAAACAGATCCCCAGCCCAGGTGGGATGCATGAGACAAGTGCTCGGGCCTGGTGCACTGGGAAGACCCAGAGGAATCGGGTGGAGAGGGAGGTGGGAGGGGGGATCGGGATGGGGAATAAGTGTAAATCTATGGCTGATTCATATCAATGTATGACAAAACCCACTGAAATGTTGTGAAGTAATTAGCCTCCAACTAATAAAAAATTAAAAAAAAAAAAAAAAAAAAGCAGAGACATTACCTTGCCAACAAAGGTCTGTCTAGTCAAGGCTATGGTTTTTCCAGTGGTCATGTGTGGATGTGAGAGTTGGATTGTGAAGAAGGCTGAGTGCCGAAGAATTGATGCTTTTGAACTGTGGTGTTGGAGAAGATTCTTGAGAGTCCTTTGGACTGCAAGGAGATCCAGCCAGTCCATCCTAAAGGAGATCAGTCCTGGGTATTCATTGGAAAGACTGATGTTGAAGCTGAAATTCCAATACTTTGGCAACCTGATGCGAAGAGCTGACTCATTTGAAAAGACCCTGATGCTGGGAAAGACTGAGGGGAGGAGGAGAAGGAGATGACAGAGGATGAGATGGTTGGATGGCATCACTGACTCGATGAACATGGGTTTGAGTAAACTCCGGGAGTTGGTGATGGACAGGGAGGCCTGGCGTGCTGCGATTCATGGGGTCACAAAGAGTCGGACACGACTGAGCGACTGAACTGAACTGAACTCTCTAGGGCAACGTGTGCTTCTTTCTTGCAATTTTCAGACACGTTTTCTTTCAAATGATTGCAACAAATACAGTCGGTTGCCAGGTGCTATCCAAGAATGTGGTCACATAGGATTGCCGTGTGTAGTTTTCAGTTAGGTGTTAATTGTCTAAGT
This sequence comes from Cervus canadensis, assembly GCF_019320065.1. Taxonomy (NCBI): domain Eukaryota; kingdom Metazoa; phylum Chordata; class Mammalia; order Artiodactyla; family Cervidae; genus Cervus; species Cervus canadensis. The sequence continues at coordinate 46,450,251 of NC_057390.1, forward strand.
ATTGCAATGTCCCCACCAAATCTGGGATCCAAAAGCTGTGGAGGCCATTCAGTCATTTGCTGTTCAAGCCTCTGTGCTCACATGGAGTGACTGTCAAGCCATCAGGTTTGAGGCACAGGATCAGTCAGTCCTGTCTCAGTCATTATTCATGGGGCAGTTTCTCTCCGGTGCCTCACTGGCATCCCTCAGTTTCCTTGGGATGTACTGGGAGGGCAGGTTATGGTGCACTGGAAAAGTGGTCTTTAAATTCTCAGTTCTCACTAGTTCTCAACTTTACTCTGTTTAGTGATGTCACAGGAACCGGGTGGTACCCTCTTCCATGATGAAGACCCTTCTCTATCTTTCCTAAAACAAGCACATCCTGCCTTTTTGTGGTTGTGTAAGCCTATGTTTACTGAAAGATTCAAATTGTCTAAAGTACACATGAACAAAGTGTCTGAAGTTTGGGAGTTGGTTTCCACTTTGCTTCCTGGTTTTACAAAAGGCGATGAACCTATGCTGTTTACTACTTTGTGAGTGTCCTTTGGGGGTGTGTGTGTGTGCTTCCAGACCCAGGAATTGAACCCACGTCCCTTGTGTCTCCTGCATCTCCTGCATTGACAGGCAGATTCTTTACCACAGGACCACCAGGGAAGACTGTACCAAATTTTCCTCACTGAAATTCAGGGGCTTGAGTCTTGAGTGCACATCTCACAGCTAAAGAAGGCTCTGCCTGACGTCTGGTCCTTACAGATACTAGAGGCTTCTAAATCAAATTGATGAGGAAGAGAAGTAGCTGATATTGATGTAGACTCCTTCTGCCCAGATACTAGGTCAAGACTTGCTACTTTATATAAACATGAAACACTTCCTTCTTTTCTTTTTTCGCTCTAGGGTTGGACTGGAAAGATAATGAAAACATCAGTATACTCCAGTCCTTTGATAAGGAGAGTAGTTTCTGGATTGCTTGACATATCATTAAAAACTTTGATCTGTCCATGATGCTAACCTAGAATTCATGAACAGTGCTACTTTTTTGGAAGTAGTTTGTGACCCAACAGGATTCATTGTTTTCTTTGACATTTATCATTCTCCTTGAGCTTATAAATACCTAGATCACAACCAGGCAATGCCTCTTAGGTTACATAACTGTGCCCCAACTGCTCCCAGACAGAGACATCTCAATGGTCAACGCCCCTGAATTTACATTGTTGATATAAGAAGGACTTACCAAGAGGTGATTTCGACTCAAAATTAGCTTCCTTTGACAGGTTCTTACTTTCCTGGTTAGGAATGAATACAAGTGAGGCTATGATCAGGAACTTATTCTATTCTTTTATAGTTATTTATTTATATTTATAATTATTTATTTATGTATTTCTTTTTGACTGCGGGTCTTCACTGCTGTGCGGGCATTTAGTCGAGGCAAGCATGGGCTACTCTCTAGTTGTGGTGTGTGGGCTTCTTATTGCAGTGGATTTTCTTGTTGCAGAGCATGGACACTAAGGTTCATGGGCTTCAGTAATTGTGGCTTGTGGGCTCTAAAGCACAGGCTCAATAGTTGCGGTGCACGGGCTTAGTTGCTCCACGGTATGTGGGATCTTCCCGGATCAGGGATCGATTCTATCTCTCCTCACTGAGCCACCAGGGAAGCCCAGGAACCTATTCTCAACTCTTGAGAATATTGCAGAATCTACTGTTAAGGCAATAGCTGCCAATAAAATTCCTTAGGCTCTCTGGCCAAAGTTGATTTTAATCATAAGATTGTCCTTGATTCTCTTTTGCCACCCTCTTCACCTTTTGCCTTCAATCTTTCCCAACATCAGGGTCTTTTCCAATGTGTCAGCTCTTCACATCAGGTAGCCAAAGTATTGGAGCTTCAGCATCAGTTCTTCCAATGAATATTCAGAGTTGATTTTCTTTAGGATTGACTGATTTGATCTCCTTGCTGTCCAAGGGGCTCTCAAGAGTCATCTCCAGCACCACATTGGATGGGTGGCAGAAGATATGGTTAGATAGCATCACTGACTCAATGGAAATGAATTTGAGCAAACTCCAGGAGATAGTGAAGGACAGGGAAGACAGGCATGCTGCAGTCTATGCAGTCTCAAGGAACTGAACACAACCAGTGACTCAACAATAACGTGATTCTCTTCTAACTGAGCAAGGAGGTGCCTGTGTGCTGCGGCCAACACCACTTGCTGTGACTAGCTTAACTCTTTAGGGAAATTGAAACTTGGTTATGTAAATTGATTTAAAAGTTGACTTTTTCAGTAAGATCTTTTTTTTTTTTTTGATATATTTGATATTGATTGCTTTGGGTCTTGGAGACCAGGACTTCAAAGTATACTATGGAATGGATATTGGCAATTATTCTGCTTATAATAATCATAGTGGTCCCTCTGGTCATGTTCCCTCAGATTTTCACATGCATGCTCACAGTTCTTGGATACCAAGCAAATGATTCCCCTAAGACTGGGGCAGTACAAAAGAAACAAACAAACCAATTTAAAAACTGTAAATCTGAACTCACTGTCTGTGCATATCACAGAGATTAAACAAAAAAAATGTCGTGACGTGTGAATATCCACAAAGGACTGACAAAGCTAAGAAAACTACAGGAAAAACTTGGACACCCTCTGCTCTCTTGCTGCTTCTGCCTTGCCAGCACTGTTGCTAACATGTGGTGCCTAAAGTGTAGCCAAGGCTCTCATGGTCCAGACCCCTCACTGCAACCTGTTTCCTGAGATATCCACTATCTCCCTCTTACACAGACTCAGAGCATCCGCTGTCAGTTCCCCAGAGAAGATGCACTTTGAATAGCTGAGCCACCCAGGCAGGGAGGTTTGTGCTCAGGGCTGTATCACTGTGGGAGGATCTTCTGTACCTTGACAACAGTAATAGACTCCAGCATCCTCAGCCTGCACTCTGCTGATTGTCAGTGTGAAATCTGTCCCTGACCCACTTCCAGTGAACCTGTCTGGGACCCCAGTGTCACGGTTGGAAACCTGATAGATCAGTCGCTGTGGAGACTGGCCTGGCTTCTGTAGGAGCCAATACGCATAAGTTTTTCCATCACTATGCAGGAGGCTCTGACGTGACTTGCAGGAGATGGAGGCCGTCTCTCCAGGGACGACAGACAGGGAGAGTGGAGTCTGGGTCAGCACAATGTCTCCACTGGATCCTAAAATCATCAGAGAAAAGGATAAGATTTAAGACACACTTCATAGTCATACACAGAATTTTCTGTTTGTTGTTTACTTTAGGCTAAATTAGTTTAGATTCTGATTAATACTGAAAATATCCCATTTCAAAATGTATCAGAGGCTCACAATGTAAAAACAGATCTCTAGGGCTCATGCCCATTTGCCCACACTTGCTATGTCACAGTCTTCACCAGAGCACACGTGTTTGTTCCCCTCTATATCCATCCTCATTCTCTCATCATAAAACATCACTGACCTTTACAGAGGTTTGCATCTAACATGTGGACAAAGACTCATGAAGACCAAGGCTGCCCCGGAGCCCACTCTCCCTCACACCAACACCTTCCCTTCTCATCCCCCTCCATCCTCACCTGGGACCCAGAGCAGGAGGAGCCCCAGGAGCTGAGCCGGGAACCTCATGTTCAGAAGTGTGAACTGAGGAGTCCTGATAAGTCAGAGCAAGACCAGAGCTGAGCTTTTATCTCAGACTTGCAAGGGACGGTCCTCCCTAGGGAGCAACATGCAAATCTCCTGGTTGGGGCAGCTCTGTGGACAGAGACCAAGGGAAAGAGTTGGCCTCTCATGTCAGCGAAGTAACAAAATATTTTCTGTGTTTGTACCTAAATAGAGTTAACATTTATGCTGTCCAAGTGGAGAGAACACAGGTTTAAATGTTTCCTTCTGTTTCCTCTACCAGATTTCTCCTTCTTTAGCTCTTTCCCAGGCAGATTTTATACTTCTCTTCAATGAGTGTTCATATATATACTCATCTTAAGCTTTTTTTCATATTTGTTTGAGTCTAGCTTTGGTCTTCTAAAGTTGTAATTGAGATGAAACACATAGAGAGCAAAAGAAAGAAGTGTTAAACATGCAACTGAATACAGTTTTTATGAATATTCACTATCTGCATGATAGTAGAGAATATTTCAAACTCTTAAGACATATCCACTTATTCACCTTCCAAGTCAATAAATAACTGTTCCTGATAATTCAGCACAGGTAACTGTTATCCTGAGATCTATTACAATTGCTTTATTCCTGGATTTAGACTTCACAAAAGGTAAATGTTCTGTTATTGTTCTTTATAACTTCATTTTTGTTTCTTTTCTATTTTTGACACCTTTATTTCTCCCTGTATATTTGAGTTGCCATCAACTGTCATTTCCTATGATTAGGAAGGATTTCTTCTTAAATTTCTTTATTTATAATTAAATCTGTTTTTTTTTTCATTTATTTTAATTAGTTGGAGGCTAATTACTTTACAATATTGTAGTGGTTTTTGCCATACATTGGCATGAATCAGCCATGGATTCACATGTGTTCCCCATCCTGATCCCCGCTCCCGCCTCCCTCTCCATGCCATCCCTCTGGGTCTTCCCAGTGCACCAGCCATGAGCACTCGTCTCATGCATCCAGCCTGGGCTGGTGATCTGTTTCTCCCTTGATAGTATACTTGTTTCAATGCTGTTCTGTCAGAACATCCCACCCTCGCCTTCTCCCACAGAGTCCCAAACTCTGTTCTGTACATCTGTGTGTCTTTTTCTGTCTTGCATATAGGGTTATTGTTACAATCTTTCTAAATTCCATATATATGCATTAGTATACTGTATCGGTCTTTATCTTTCTGGCTTACTTCACTCTATAATGGGCTCCAGTTTCATCCATCTCATTAGAACTGATTCAAATGAATTCTTTTTAATGGCTGAGTAATATTCCATGGTGTATGTGTACCACAGCTTCCTTATCCATTCGTCTGCTGATGGGCATCTAGGTTGCTTCCATGTCCTGGCTATTATAAACAGTGCTGTGATGAACATTGGGGTGCACGTGTCTCTTTCAGATCTGGTTTCTCGGTGTGTATGCCCAGGAGTGGGATTGCTGGGTCATATGGCAGTTCTATTTCCAGTTTTTTAAGGAATCTCCACACTGTTCTCCACAGCGGCTGTACTAGTTTGCATTCCCACCAACAGGGTAAGAGGGTTCCCTTTTCTCCACACCCTCTCCAGCATTTATTGCGTGTAGACTTTTGGATTGCAGCCATCCTGACTGGCGTGTAATGGTACCTCATCGTGGTTTTGATTTGCATTTCTCTGATAATGAGTGATGTTGAGCATCTTTCCCGAAAAATAAATGACCCAATAAAAAAATGGGCCAAAGAACTAAACAGACATTTCTCCAAAGAAGACATACAGATGGCTAACAAACACATGAAAATTTGTTTATTTTTAATGAAAGGATAATTGCTTTATGATATTGTGTTGGTTTCTTCCCAGCATCAACATGAGGATTTCTTCTTAAATGTCTTATAGGAAACATCTGCTAGTAATGATTTGTCTTCATTTTTGCTTATCAAACCTATGCAATGTACTCAATTAAAGATAAATTGAGACAAAAGCTGAGAATCTTAGGATCAATTCTTTTTATTTCATTTTCAACAGTTTCAGAAATGTACAAAATAGTAATACAGATTTTTGGAAAAAATAATTAAGACTCACTGGAAAAAACAAGATTATTAAATCACTTAAACTGATTTTTAAAAGCAACCAAAATGATCTTTAATGATTTTCATCTCCAGTTGCCCAAATTGAAAGTTCAGAACCAGAGAAACAAGGATTGAATGAAATAGCTAGTGGTCATTTCTCTCCTTGAAGTAAGTGTACCGCTTCTGCATCAGTAAGTGAACGTGGTGATTTTCGGCCTTAGAGGAGCAGCAGGCTTACAGGAGTGAATTTCATATCTGCTTAGTTTCTTTGGCCAGGAACCATGGATCACCCAAAGTTAAATGCTCTTTGAAGTATCAAGAGCCCTCAGCTTTCCAGAAATTGTCATGTACATTCTTCTAAAGAACCTATTAGGACATGCAGAGAATAAGAACTAGAAATTTAAAAAAGTAATAATAAAGTCGATTTGGAACTCCCTCGAACAGTCACAGGAAGAAATTATAAACCTTAACAAAGATCTGTGGGCTATGATAACTCATTACAAACTTCCTCAGACATACCCTCCTCATACTTCATATTATTTCTCTAGTAAATTGGGAACATCTTCAATCCAGAGATTGGCGCTCTCATATTCTGAAATTGTAAAAGCACTAGGCACAGTTTGAAACGAGTTATGAGAATTGGCTGATCCATATATTATCCCAGAAAATCTGATTGCACCAAAATGATTTATTTAAAGCAAAATGAAGAAGAGAAATGGATTAATTCTGTGGAAAAAATTAAAGCAAATATTTGCAAGTCGATAACAATTGTGGTTACCCTACAGACAAGAGCAACCAATGGTTGCAGTTCGTGGCTTGCTGCAGAAGTTCCCAGATTCAGTAAAGTAATTTACCTTTGTTTCCAACTTGTAGTGTTGGTATTAATGATAGTTCAATCTACACTGAAAGTACACAGAAAAAAAAGAAATAATGAAAAATCTTTTAACAAAATTTGTTTCAATGTTAACATTTGCAGAGAGACAGAGAAAGAGAGGAGGGAGGGGAGGTGTAGTCTGAATAATCACCCTTTTAGCATTAAATCTACAATGTGATAGGGGCTTCCCATGTGGCCCTAGTGGTAAAGAACCCGCTTGCCAATGCAGGAGATGTGACTTCAATCACTGGGTGGGGAAGATCCCCTGGAGGAAGTCACGACAACCCACTCCAGTATTCTTACCTGGAGAATCCCATGGACAGAGGAGCCTGGGATTTGCAACTCCATAGAGTTGCAAAGAGTCGGACTGAAGCGACTTAGCACACACTACAACATGATAGACAAATACAATAGTCTTTGGACAGGAACTAGCAACAGGAGAAAGATGTCTATTAAAATTTTGACTTGACTGCCCCCTAGTGTGCTTTGACATAATGACCAGGTGAAAGTATTACTAAGTAAAATATTAATATATGTACAGAAACTATAATTTCAAAGGTCAAACCCTCCTAACTAGAACACAAGCCCCAAAATTGTCTCAGAATAAACAACGTCATCTGAAAGTGATCTGGGAACTCTTTCTGGGCTTCCTGGTAGCATTCTGGTGGTAGTCTGGTGGCTGATTTCCTCTAGCTGGAGGTACATTTCAGACTGTATTTGGAAGCACTGCGTTCTACAGTTGACATCAAATCACATGAAGTCTTTTCTCAAAATGATAAGAGAGCTCTCAGGTGGACTCCATAAACAAGGTGGGGGTCATATTTCCCTGTGAGTTTAATGTATGACAAAGGAGTTGCTTGCTAGCATCATTGACTACTAAAAACAACACATTCCACATCTATGAACACTGGTCTGACTCATGGGCCAGGGGACACGGAATCTGCCAGATTTGAGAGGGGCCAGAAAAGCAAAGGGCTCTGCAGTAGGTTTAGCCTATGGTGCAAGCAGCCCTGCCTCCTGGGCCAGTGAGGACACAGAGAGCAGGTCAGAGACCTCAGCCATCAGGACATAACTGACACTCAGGGAACACATGGATGAACACGAGTCAAATATGGACTTCTTTCTAAACCAATGCTAAGACAGGTCATATTGTGGGCCACAAGACAGTCAATAAAATTAAATGAATTCTAACTGTATCAAGTATATTCTACAAAAACAAGGAAATAATATTCAAAGTCAGGAACAGAAAGCAATCAGAAAAATCTTCAAGTATTTGGAAAATGAATAAGAAACTGCTTTTAAAAAAGCTAGAGTCAAAGAAGAACCCAAAGAGAAAAGTAGAGCTCATTGTGAATTGAAAAAAATATTGTGTATCAAAACTTGTGGGAGGAAAGAAAGCTGAATTCATAGCAATAAACTTGTGTAGTAAAGATGAATTGCAATCAATCACCTTAGCTACCACTCTGATGTAGTAGTAAAATTTTAAACAAAGTTACAGTAGAACACAGGGGTCTTTCATGAAGAGGGACGTGGCCATGCAGACTGTAACCCAGGTACAGTGACACAGGTGCAGCTTGTAGCACTAGAATCATCTCAGGGTGGGAAGATGCATATTCCTAGCTTCAGCTCTCCCGCCCATCTTTTTGTCTGCGTTGTTTGTTTGTTTTTTGATATTGAGCTGCATGAGCTCTCTGTATATTTTGCAGATTAGTCCCTTGTCGATTGCTTCATCTGCAAATGTTTTCTCCCGTTCTGAGGGCTGGCTTTTTGCTTTGTTTATGGTTTCCTTTGCTGTGCAAAAGCTTTTTGCAAGTCAGACAGCAAAAGACAAATATCATATGATGTCGCTTACATGTAGAATCTTAAAAAATGGTACAACTGAACCTCCAGAACAGAAATAGAGTCACAGACATAGAAAACAAACTTATGATTACCATGGGGGGAAGGGGAGGAGGGATAAACTGGGAGACTGGGGTTGTCATATACACACTAATATATGAAAAGTGCATGTTCAGTCGCTTCAGTTGTGTCCGACTCTCTGCAACCGTGTGAACTGTAGGCCTGCCAGGCTCCTCTGTCCATGGGGATTCTCCAGGCAAGATTACTGAAGTGGGTGGCCACACCCTCCTCCAGGGGATCTTCCCAACCCAGGGATAGAACCCATTTATAAAGGAGATAACTAGTAATAATAAGAACCCACTGTACAGCACAGGGAACTCTACTCAATACTCTGTAATGACCTATATGGGGAAAAAATAAAAAAGAGTAGATATATGTATATGTATATGTAACTTATTCACTTTGCTGTATGGCAGAAACTAATAAAACATTGCACATCAACTATACTCTAATGAAAATTAAGTTTAAAGAGCGGCAAAAAGTGCACATTACTAGTTTCACAAGAGAAAATTGTGACAGTGGATAAGCATTTTGAGTAATTACTCAGTGAATTCAGTGATGAGGAAAGTCAAAGAGGATTTTCAGACAATGTTATTATGGTTCCTTACATATGTGAGCTTTGAGCTGCTCAAAGGCCAAAAACCACTGTAGTGCAGGCAACTTTGTATTCTCCAGTTGGTTAGTGAGAGTGATGATCTGCTGGTAAAGTCATAAAGTGAGTGCCTTGAAGGGATTAAGTGGCAGTGGTGATGTCACAACCAGACTAGGGTGTCCTCCTGGTGACATGACTGAAATTCTGTGCAGCCATGAGGTCAGTTGGGAACCTAGTAGGTGCTCCTGGGAGACGCGGCAGCCTTAGCTTGGAGGGAATACAGAGTGTGAGCATCCTTATGGGGAGAAAGATGGAGCTCAGGGAGGCTGTTCTAGTGATGCCTTGACCCCTGTTTACACAGAAGAGGTGCTCAGGCACAGGCCACCACGACTGTGGTGTCTTCCTCAGGCTGCACAGACATTTCCACCTGAGCCCATCCTGGGGACAGATTGTCCTCTGGGCACTGCTGCTGCTCCTGCCACCCTGAGGGTTGAGCCTCTGGAAAGCCTATGTTTGGGGCCATTATGCTGTGCAGGGTCCAGTGAGTGGCTGCTCACAGAGGTATGTGCAGTAGCCCCAGTTTCCACACTGGTGATTGTGGTAAAACATCAAGAGAATTTTGGATGGATGTGTGTCTCCATTGTGTTAATGTACAGAAATATACATTGAAATTTGCCATTTGTTTTTGTATGTGTTAGGAGCCTTGTATATGGATGATTCTGAGGGGCTGTCTAGTTAAGCATGGGCTTCTCAGATGGTGCTAGTGGTAAAGAACCAGCCTGCCAATGCAGGAGATGCAGGAGGTGGGAGTTCAATCCCTGGGCCAGGAAGATCCTCTGGAGGAGGGCTTAGCAACCCACTCCACTATTCATGCCTGGAGAATCCCGTGGCCAGAAGAGCGTGGCAGGCTACAGTCAACAGAGTTGTACAAAGTCAGACACGACTGAAGCAACTTAGCACGTATACACACTAATTAAGGATACAATTTTAATTGCAATCGCTATGGAACCCATTATGCTGAAATAGAAAACCATGCCTAATATGTCTATTTCTTTAACCAGAAAGAGTATTATATTGTCTTAGCATTCTGGACAACTGCAACATGGATGGAAAGATTAGAGCAGGAAAGACCCAGGGGTGAATGAAGTATTTAGTGGCCATTCCTCATATTATAATGAAAATACACTGCCTGCATCAGTATGTGAGAATGGTGATTTTCTGCCTTTAGGAAGCACTGGGCTCACGGGAGTGAATTTCACATTACTTAGTCACTTTTGACCAGAAGCCACGGATCACTCAAAGTCCAATTGCTCTTTGGAGCATCAACTGCCCCCATCTTTCTGTGCTTCCAGAAATTTGCATGTTGACTCTTCTAAAGCAGTGACCTGATCAGAGAATAATGGTCAGATATGAAAAACAAGTACATGAATGAAAAAGAAAATAAAATGATCCCATTACAAACACGCATCCTGGTCAATTAGAAACAGTTTCAATGCCACAGATTGGCTCTTCTCCTGGAATTCTCATAGACTTATGTTAAATATAAAGCTGATTGTTAGGATGTTGAAAATCCATTATTCAAGGGAATCACACTAAAACAGTTTATTATTTTATAGCTATAAAGAGGAATTGGGTCTCATGCTTTTGGTGATGATAAAGTGTATAAATACAAAGATAAGAAACCTTTGATTCTATTACAGAAAAGAAAGCAAATAATTTGTGGTCACAACAACCCTGTTTGTACCCCTAAACAGGCAGCATCTTTTTGTCTGGGATTGAATAATAATGTTTCAAGAGTGAGTAAAATCATTTGTCTTCGTATAACCGAAACTTCTAATGTTGGTCATAACCAGAGTTTACTACACTCAGACCATGTAGGGAAAAAAAAAGAGAGAATGAAAAACCTGTTGCAAAATGTGTCTCAACATTTGCAGAGAAAAAAGAGAACACAGTGAGATTAGAGAGAGGGAGAAGGAGAGAAGAGGCATAATATGAACTACCATCCTCCTCACATCAAGATCTTCAAGCTGTGAGGCAAATAAAAACTTAAGACCAACACTTTCAGCAGGATAGACATGTGTGTATATTAGGACTTTGACCTGACTGTCGCTGACATGTTTTGACATAAGGACCAGGTGAAAGTAGGTACAAATACAGATAGAATTTTCCCACTCAAGTGCTAGTTCAGAAGTTGTGTCAAGAGAAATGACTTGGGAACTCTTTCTGGGCTGCCTGTTGGTGTTCTGGTTGTTGTCTGATTTCCCTTAGTTGAAGTGCTGTCCAAATGACACTTCAGGGCACAAAACTAGGTACCAAATTGCAGGAAAAAATTTCCTGCAGTGGTTAGAGAGTTCTCACATTGCTCCCTAAGCAGGTTGTAGATGCACATTCCCTTTCAGGGTGCTGAATGTTTGTCTTTCTCTTAATGAAAATAACTGCCAGACAGCTTCTCTGGTTCCGGACACAGCATAATCCACATGGAGGAGGGCTGGTCTGGCTCCTGGACCAGGTGACATGGGATCTTCCAGATCTGAGTGGGGTCAGCAAAGCAAACTGCTCTCTGCAGCCTGCGGTGCCAGCAGCCCTCCACGCGGTCCTGGAAAACACAGAAGACTTGATTGAAGACATCAATCATCTGGATCTGTTGACACTTAGAACACTGAGGAACAATAGTAAAATGATTCCAAACCTGCCTGACTTCAAAATACAACAGGGAGCTTAGTGGATGCTCGAGGGGGAACATGGCAGCCATTTCCTGGAGGGATGGTGGAGCATGAGCTCCATTAGTGGGGAGGAAGATGGAGGTTCTGGCAGGGCTGTTCTGGGGGAACTCTGAGCCCTGTTTACACAGAAGAGGACCCAATGACTGTGACTAAGGCCTCCATGTGGCCTCCTCCTCAAGGCCTTAAACTCATATCCGTCTCAGCCCAGCCTGGTGTCAGACTGTCTTCTGCTCACCGCAGCTCCTCCTGCCACCCTAGGGCTGAGCTTCACTTGGAAGATTCCGTTTGGATCCTTATATTCTGCGTGGCCCAGGGAATATCCTGCTCACAGATGTGTGTGCAGTGTCTCCAGGCCCCTCACTGCTGATTCAAATGAGAAATCAATAGACTCTTGAATAGAAATAGGTCCTCTCCTTGAATATGTGATGAACATGTGTACACCATGAATACTTGTGTTTCTTCATATGTGTTACAAATCCATGAATACAAAACACTTATTTCTAGATAAAATACAATTTTATTGATAGTAATTTTCAAGATAATATTACAATTTTAATAGCATTTGCTGTGTAACCTCAAGCTGGAAAGGAAATCATCTTCAGTAAGTTTTATTCCTTTAACCAGCAACAGGATTATATTGCTCAGGGGGATTTAGAATTAGTTTATGCCATTCATACGCTGTCAGAATATGTAACTAGCATGTCCAGTATTAGTTGGGAAATATTTCAGAGCATTTAAAAACTGGGATCTATTTGAAGTACTCATTTTCTACCAGGGAAGAATCTGCCTGCAATGCAGGAGACCCTGTTTTGACTCCTGGGTTGGGAAAACCCCCTGGAGAAGGGATAGGCTACCCACTCCAGTATTCTTGGGCTTCCCTGGTGCTCAGACAGTAAAAATGATGCCCAGTGAGGCAATGATGCCATCCAGCCATCTGTCAACTCCTTGTCCTCCTGCCCTCAATCTTTCCCAGCATCAGGTTCTTTTCCAAAGAGCTGGCTATTTGCATCAGTTGGCCAAGGTACTAGAGCTTAAACTTCATCACCAATCCTTCCAATGAATACTCAGGATTGATTTCCTTTAGGATTGACTGGCTTGATCTCCTTGCTGTCCAAGGCACTCCCAAGAGTCTTCTCCAGCACCACAGTTCAAAAGCATGAATTCTTTGGCACTCAGCTTTCTTTATGATCCAACTTTCATATTCATGCATAATATTGCACTTTGATTTAAGAATGCTGAGTTTCCCTCTCTATGTGCTGATTTTTCTTCTTGTTTAAATATTTGTTTAAAGACCCTGGGTTTGTTCTTTTTCATTTTAATTGTGATATGAAAAAACATGCAGGAAGAACGGGCAAATATGTTAAGTATACAACACATGAAGGTTTACATATATCACTATCTGGATAAAATATAAAATACGTCATACCCTACAGATGCCTGACTCTTGCACTTTGAGAAGCACTAACTACTCCAACCAAGGACACGGGCATTCTGAAAGTTAGGGGAGAAGATGTCTACCTTCAGGGAAACCTGAGGTCCTGGTTGTCTAGGACAGAAGCAGGAGCTAAGATGCAGGGAGCAGAGTATGCAGGCATGAGTATGATTCAAAGCCAGGAAATTCTAGATCAGATTTAGTTGAATAAACTTAGAAGCTGTGACTATATGAAGTTCAAATTTTATCATGGTATTCTGTCTCTAATATGAGGATACTTTTCTGATTTTAAGAGAATATACATCAGGATGATTAAGATTTTCCAGACTAGGATTTTCTGCCAGAGAGACTGAGGGAAAGATAGTTTTCTCAGAACCACTGAGAAAGTCACTCCCTGGGGCCCCAACACTGTCTATGAGCAAGTGTCTGAGTCTGGCAGGTACATCAGTGTGGGGAAGGTCTGTGCTCCAGGGGACTGGAGAGCAGGTGGTCGGTCCTTCACAGTTAGTGATGCTGAGAGCTGAGGAAGAGTCAGCATGGAGCCATCTGTGAGCATCTCAGCCAGCGGTCCAGACCCTGGGGAGCTCACGACAGGGACTCCTGGGCTCTGGACCTGAGGGTGTTCTCACCTCCTTCCAGGGCTCCCCACCATTTCCTCCTCCCCCAGTTTGTGCTCCACTGAGAGGAGCAGCTTCTCTGACCCCGATTCCCTGGGGGAAGCAGCTGCTCAGCTGAGCACAAGGGCTGAGCCTATGAGGGAGGGGTATGTTTAGGGCCATGACATGTGCGGGTCCCAGTGAGGGTTCTGGGCACAGAAGTCACGTGCAGGGACCCCACCCTGGTGAGTGTGAGTGTGAATCTGTCCTAGACCCACAGTCACTGAGCCAGGCTGGGACCCCAGGAGCCTGGGGAACCCCTGTGATCAGTGGTTGAGGAGAGTGTATGGTTTGTGCCGGAAGCATGGCGGGCAGGTGTGTCCATATCTCTGGATGAGATGAGATGGGCTTCAGGAGATGGAGACACTCCCTCCATGGCCACAGGCCAGAGCGAGGAGATGGAGTCAGCACAGCAGCCCCACGGGAAACTGGGGAAGAAAGGCACTTAGTGTGAGTGCAAACATGGAACCGTAGTTATGAAGGAAAATAAATGATGTTGCTTATTCAGGTGTTTTTTTCTCACATGAATGTAATTCTGTGTATAAATTTTCTCTGGTTTTAAGTACCTATAACCTAAGCAATGACTGAAATATCCTTGAGTCAGTCAGTCAGTTCAGTCGCTCAGTCCTTAGGATGTAGATAAACCTAAGGACATGGGCATGATGTAATTATAACCTGGTATGATGTCAATATTTTGCAGAGTATATACAAAATAGTATGACAAGATCCCAAACAACAAAGCACTGGAAGAAGCTCAATCAAGTCTCTTGTTAATGTAGGTACTTAATTCTTCTTGATTATTTTTAAAATTTCTGGTCTCATGAAAATATTCTACATCCTGTCACATATGTGGTAAGCATATAATAAGTAATTCCCCTCATAGCAACGAATTCTCTGGCTCTGTCTTGATATCCATTATATTCCACCTGTGTTCATTGCCTAATCTGAAACTATTTTTCCCTGTTGATAATGAATGCCTGCAGGTTTTAATAAAAGTGAGGCTGTAATGTTTATGTAGATTAACATGCATATTTACCCTAAAAATGTTAGAGATGTTTTTAGATAAACATGCATATTTTAGATTTTAGATAAACATGCATATTTTAGATTTTAGATAAACATGCATATTTACCCTAAAAATGTTAGAGATGATTTTAGACCCTGGAATGATTTATGTCAATCAGAAATGATTTACTTTTGAATCTGGCAAAATGCTAGGTGTTGATCACTTTCATCCAGTCAGGGAGACATGACTTTGAGGCTAGTCCTCAGTCTGGTGATTCCTTGCTGTTCCTGGTTCATCTCCTCTCCCAGGTGTGGCCCTTTTCCCATTCTACCTGAAGGCTTTGTTCTAATCAGGATCCAACCTTCTCTGCCTATGGAGCCATATTTTTATCTCTGACCACAGATATTACTGAAAGCTGTGCTTGGCTTTGAGGCCTCCACCATCTCTTTTTTTTCCCTTAAAAATATTTAGCTTTGAGGATCCTTTAGTGAGATAGCAAATGTGTTTAAGTGTCATTAAAGAGGAATAGGGCTCACTTCCCTCGGCTTCACGACTTCTCAACTTTTCAAGTACTTCCTCTGTTTGCACTCCCTGTACATGAGATAGAAATTAATTACTAAGAATTTTCTTGAGTCTCCAGACAGTCCCCATACCTACATAATTTGAGAGAAAGATTTACTGAGTGAAAACCTGGAGAATTCCATGGACAGAGGACCCAGAAGGCTACAGTCCATGGGATTGCAAAGCCACGACTGAGCGACTCACACTGCCGCTCACTTTTCATTTTCGCTTACAAACTTTACCAGTCATATGATAACTATTTTTTATGTATTCATTTATTTAATTCTTATAACAAGTTTTAGCATTTTTATTGCTAAATAAAATAAAATCTTTTATTTTCCTTCATTACCGATCAATAAACCAAGGGAAAAGGGCTTTACTGATGACATTAGTGGTAAAGAACCCTCCTGGCAATGGGGAGATAGAAGAGATGTGGGTTTGATCCCTGGGTTGAGAAGATCCCCTGGAGAAGGAAATGGCAACTTACTCCAGTATTCTTGCCCGGGAAGTATCATGGACAGAGGAGCATGGCAGTCTCCAGTCCATGGTGTCACTAAGAATGATACGTAACTGAAGTGACTTATCATGCATGCAAACCAAGGGAAAAAAGGTTAAATAAATCTCCAAATATATACAACTGTTAAACACAAATCAATTCTGAACAAGAATGCAAGGTTGCATCCTTTTTGTCTCAGATGGGAGTAAATACCATTGTTATGTTTCTTTCCCTGAGCTTCCCTCCACATCACCCCAATGAGACAATGGTAACCTGGGTGAGAATAAATACCTGACCTTTCACTCAGCCCCTCTTTCCCAAACCTGGCTGCCATAGGACACAGGACCCCTCCAGTGCCTGCTGCTTCTGCCAGGACAAGGCTGTGCAGCTCATGGGACCTTAACATGTGGTGCCTGAAGAAGAGCTAAGACACTCATGATCCAGAGCCCTCACTGCAGACTCTTCCCCTGAGATTGCCACCTGATACACAGACTCAGAACATCCGCTGTCAGTTCCCCAGAGAAGCTGCACGTTGAGCAGCTGAGCCACCCAGGCAGGCAGGTTTGTGTTCAGGGCTGTATCACTGTGGGAGGATCATGTGTAGCTTGAAAACAGTAATAGACGCCAGCATCCTCAGCCTGCACACTGCTGATTGTCAGTGTGAAATCTGTCTCTGACCCACTGCCAGTGAACCTGTCTGGGACCTCAGTGTCACGGTTGGAAATCTCATAGATCAGACTCTGTGGTGATTGGCCTGGTTTATGTTGAAACCAACGCAAATAGGTTTTTCCATCACTATCTTTCAGACTCTGAGTAGACTTGCAGGAGATGGAGACTGTCTCTCCAGGGGTGACAGACAGGGAGAGGGGAGTCTGGGTCAGCACAACATCCCCACTGGATCCTAAAAGAAATGACAGAAAATTTTCAAGTTACATACAAATATTAGAGCTCTAATGATCATTTCCAATTTCTTATTTATGTTAGCTAAAACACTACTTTATTTTACTCTCATTATCAATACTTTTCATCCATACAACAAAAATGTACAGTCACGATAATGACCCTGACATCCGTGAAGCGTAAAGAAGCTGCTCAACATCCCCTGCATCATCCCCACTTCCTCTGTCACAGTCCTGACCAGAGTACAGGCCCCCATCCTCCTCTCATCCCCCCTCTGTTCTTACCTGGGACCCAGAGCAGGAGGAGCCCCAGGAGCTGAGCAGGGAACCTCATGTTCAGAAGTTTGAACTGAGGAGTCCTGATAAGTCAGAGAAAGATCAGAGGTGAGCTTTTATCTTAGACTTGCAAGGGAAGATCCTCCCTGGGGAACAACATGCAAATCTCCTGGTGGGGGCAGCGGAGTAGACAGAGCCAGAGGGAGGGTGGGAGGGGTCAAACACAAGCAAAATGAAATAAAGCTCTTGTGTGTTTAGATGAATACCATTAGCTAAAGTTTATACTTGGTGAAACAGTGGGAAGAAGAATCTCACTAAGAAAGTGCAGATTGACTGTCAGGACACAGTGTACGTGCGTGACCTGGGGCTCTAAGAACGCACTGAAGACCCTGACATGTAGACAGGTGTGTCCAGGGTCAATAGTCAGAAGGGGACCACCATCTTGCTTTTCTTCCCAGATGATCTAGAAAACAGAACAGCTAGTACTGACCTTTAGCAATTTCTGCAAACAACAGTGTGGAGGTGAGCTGGTTCAAGATCTTTCCAATAACTACAAGTCTCAAGTTACCTGTTTAACAATGTTGAAATCGGGTGTTAGAACTAGTCTTTTTCTGGCACCTAGTGAATTAAATTTCAAAGATACTTAAGTCAAAAGAAATTGACAGTGGAAAAATCATATAGCTCGTGCAGAAAGTTGATAGTTCAGTTCAAGATAAGGAAAAATGTGTAAGAATTTTATGTACAAGGGAATATCAAATGAAATATCAAAAACCCAGTTGCTTCAACCTAGTGTTCTTGCCTGGAGAATCCCAGGGACAGGGGAGCCTGGTGGGCTGCCGTCTATGGGGTCGCACAGAGTCGGCCACGACTGAAGTGACTTAGCAGCAGCAGTAGCAGTGCATATGCTACCATAATTCTATCTGAGTCTGTCTTTGCCTCTGTTTCTGTCTCTCTCTGTCTTTCTGTCTGTCTCTCGATATATCTATATATATATATGTTGCTGTTTTTCTTTAGTTGCTGAGATGTATCAAACTCTTTGCAACACCGAGGACTGCAGGCCACCCACCAGGCTCCTCTGTCCGTGGGATTTCGCATGCAAGAATACTGGAGTGGGATGTCATTTCCTTTTTCAGGGGATCTTCCCAACCAGGGAGCCACATATATGTATGTATGTATGTATATATATACACACATGTATATATATATATAGTCAAAGAAGTTCTTGAGGAAAAAGTTCACTTGAGATGATGGGACAACATGAAAAATATATGACTGTGTTTTCTTTTTTCCCGGTGGTGCTTCAAGAGAACTCTTCCTCTGTTAACTCTTTCTCATCAAGTAGAACCAGTTTCCACAGGATTTCCTGGTTCTTGTCAGTTCTGTGTGAAAAACTAAGGCTCTCACTGCCTATATGTTGGAAGCCACAGTCATGAGCCTGCATTTCAAAAGGAGATGGTGTTTGTGAGAAGAGCAATGCCTGGATTCTTTATTTGAATGTCTCAGGGTGGCCTGTGTCTATCACTGTCACCTTTCTGGGCTTTTATTTAAGTCCGGTTCCTATGGAATTGGGCCCCAGGCCACCAGTGCTCAGGGAATCAGTCTATCACACCAGCTGTTATTAAAGAGGGAAACTACAGGACTATTCTCATGGGTCAGCCTGATGCAGGTCATGATGGATTGAATGGTTCCTGAAAAATAATGACAATGTCAAATTCCTTTTGTCCTGAAAACAGAATCTTGGAAATTATAAAAGCAGACTTTGCTTTCTTAGACTTTGGGCAATGTAAATCCAAAATCAGACTAAACTAATCAAGACAAATGAACTAATACAATATCCTGCAAGATTCCATAATAATATTTGGTCTGTATATTCTCTGGGAAATACTCAAGAATAAAAATTTGAAAAACGTTGAAAAGATAACTGAGCAAAAATGATGTTTGCCTTTCAACTCTGAACTTTATGGTAATAATCTCATTCACTCCAAAAAAGCCATGGTGTAGAGGTAGATAAAAGAATTTTATAAGTTCCATAGTTCACCAAAGTGTAACTCACCCTTTTATTTATTTATACTTCTTGAAATTTTTGCTTTCTTTGATCTTGTCTTTTTCAAAAAAGAATTATCCTGGGTTTTCTTCCTGCTTTCTGAAACTACCAAGAGATATAGGGGTTTCTAGCAGGTGGCAGGCTGCTGTTCTGAAAATTCCAGCCCTCTAATTAAAGATGCAGTGAACCAAGTCAAAAGACAAGCATCTGAAAGAAAAGCAAAAAATACAAAACAAAGTGAAGAAGCTATTAGAAACATTAATGCTAGTTTTATATGAATCCTTTAGCATCTATTAAAGTAAGAGTTGCTTTTATGTACTATGACTGGTTGAATTCTGTTCTCCTAAAATTTATAGTGTCGTTTTAGACTCCAGAACCTCTGAACATGACATTATTTAGAAAATAGCCAGTATTGATTTAATGTGGTGATCATGATGTGGTCATACTGTGCTGTGGTGGGCCTTTAATATAAGTGGCCTTCTAAGGAGAGGAGAAAGGCCACAAAGACGGAGATCCAGAGAAGAGACCATGTGAAGATAGACACAGTGACTGGACTTACAGTGCCAATGGTTAAGGAGACCCTGGGGCTCAGGAAAGGGGAAAACGTGAGGAGTGCTTTCACCTCAGAGGGCAGCTGATCTAGCCTGGACAACACCTGGTTTCATTCCTCAGGTCTTCAGGCCTGACAGAATACCTTTCTCTTGTTTTAGCCCATCAATCTCTAGTACTTTCTTACAGAAGCCTTAAGAAACAAATAAATTCAGTCCTGAGAAGGGAAACATAAATTGTGGGGAAAAGAATTAAAGTGAGAATTCTGTGGTGTTTTCTTTTATGACAAACCAAGTTTTCAGAAACTCCTTTTACAAAATATTCTTTAAGATGGATGAATTTCAGAGAGAATTTGTCTCTTTTGTGAACTTACTAGAGAACTTTTAAAGGTTTGTATTAATGCTTGTCTTATCTCATAGTCAACTATCCTAAGATCTACAGAAAATGTAAAACTCTCTTAAAAATTCATTCTCTGTCGGGAAAAAAGTCTTTAAAATATTCCTTACCTACTTTGGGCAGAAAGTATAAGATTTCTCATTCTAAAAAACACTCTCTGCCTCATGTATTTAGCAAACCAGGCTGAGGCCTGTAAAAAGAACTAAATAGCAGCCACACTAGTCACGTGACACCACCCAGCAATAAAGAAAGTTTTTCAGGGTTGAATGTATAACCTCCTTAAGTTCCAGGTGAGGAGCAGGCCTCTGTGAGTCTCCAATCTTGAACCGTAGTCAACTGAATCAGGAAGGCCTTAGGCAGGCAGCTTCATTGTACTTTTGTCTCTGTTGTCAGATGCTTTTAGTTTCAGTTCCTTAAAACTAGAAGCCAGTGTATGATATGCATGACTGGGAGACTGTCCTGTTGGTGTTTGAGCTTGTTTTCTTGCTGTAATTTTTCTGTGGAATGAAGATTGTGACACTGTGACAGCCTTTGTGCAGGGTTTTCTGCAGACGTGGCCACCCTCTCAGACAAACCCATGCTGCCATGGGTAAGGTTAGAGACACACAGAGGCCTGTTCGCCTCCTGGATCCAAACCCAGATCCCTTATGTGAACAGGTGAGAGATTGTCATTGAGGAAGAGTTGAGAGCGGTCCACCCGGCAGAGGGCGCTCCCTGCCGCAGGTGGGCTGGGCTAGATCCTGCACCCAAAGGCGTCTGTGATGTCCAGGGAGCTGGTTGCCTTTCAAACTTGAAAGCACATTTGTCACCCACAGTCCATGGAAAAGCATTTTAGATTCTAGGAAGCAAAGAAAAGTCTATGTGAATGTATTTATCCTCTGACTTGTATAAGCTTTCTCAAAACACAGGTGAAGCAGGTTTGATGCCATGCCTGTCTATTTTGCATCATTAAGTCCTTCCTTTCCATGGTCATGATAGAATCGGTATCAAAATGTTTGACTCAGTTTTGTTTGCTTTCTCTTAAAATAAGTAAAATATTCCATAGATCTACACAACTGATCAATAGGATGAGTGAGGAAATCGTGTGCTGGAGATGGAGGCTTTGTCCATAAATGTTACACTATGTGCTGTATCCCATTCACCCATAGACGAACTGGACAAAGTACGACAATAATTCCACTGCATTGCCCACCCGAGCGTTCTCTGCCATATAAGCTCTTCATGTCCTCTGGGATCTTTACTCAAAATTCACCCTTGTACTCAAAATATATTCTCCTAAAAAGGCATAGATTCTCTGAATGTTTAATATTTCTCCACTGTCTACATGTGTTTTTTTTCTTTGACCTCTAAGAACGTCTAGTTCACTTGAGAAATGGGGAGTGGAGAACATTGGAAGAGTTTAGGCAACAAATCACAGATTGTAGCCCCTTAAGTTTGAGATGAAGCCGCCTTTGAATGAGAATTTTTATGGTATCTGAAGATTGCAAAGGAAATAATTTTCTCCAATTTTTCATCCAGATAAGCAGGTGTACCTGTAAAAAAGGAAACAATAAGCTGAGAATTCTCAAATTTAATTCTTTTCTTTTTTTTAACCTATTCACGATTTCAGGAGTTTACAAATCCTTCTATAGAAGTGATATTCAAGACATTGTGGGGAAAAAATCAAGTTAAATCACTTAAACTGATATCTATAATCAACTGAATTCTCTGTAGCCATTTCTTTTCATCTCCCATTAAATCAAATGAAAGGTTCTGAACAGGAAAGACACAAGGGATGAATAAAATATTTTGTGGCCATTCCTCAACTTAAAACAAAAACACATTGCCTTCATGCGTAAGTGAGAGTTGTTCTTCTCTGCCTTAAGGAAGTACTGGGCTCATAGGAGTGAACTTCGTGTCTACCTAGTCACTTGGACCAAGACCAGGACTGAAGTCCAAGCCCTCTCTGAAGCATCAGCTGACCCCATCTTTTGGTGCTTTCAGAAATTTGCATGTTGGCTTCTCTTTAAAACAGTACCAGAGCAAGGAGAGAATAAGAATCAGACATTAAAAATAAATACATATGTTGAATATTAAATAGTACAATATTTGCACTCCCTGGGGGAGATATAAAGGTGTAAGATTAAGGAAGAACTATAGCTTATGATAAATTGCTGGAAACTTCCTGTGCAGATGTTACTCATATTCCATACCCTTGTCCTAGTCAATCAGAAATATCATGATTCCACAGATTGTCTCTCTGTTCCGGTATCCTCTCAGCCTATGTGAATTATAAAACCAGTTATCAGAATGTATAGAAATCTATTATTCCAGGTAACTGCACCAAAATAATTTATTATTTTATAAGGAGGACAACTTGTTTATTCTATTATAAAAATACACCAAATAATTGCTGGTCACAATCAACCTAAACATACAAAACCTCTTTGTTTGAAACAGACAATAATGGTTCAAGTTTCAGTCAAATCATTTGTCTTGGTATAAACTAAATTTCTGGGCTTCCCTGGTGGCTCAGTCAGTAAAGAAACCAGCTGCGGTTAGGGGACTAAGAATCGATCCCTGGGTCAGTAAGATTGCAGAGGAAGGCATGGTAACCCACTCCAGTATTCTTGCCTGATGAGTCCCATGGACAGGGGAGTCTGGTGGGCTGCAGTGCATAGGGTTACAAGAGGTGGACATGACGGAAGTGACCGAGCACTCATGCACAAGCTAACCTCTAGTGTTGGTCACTACACTTCTAGTGTTGGGAGCTCATGACACTTAGAACATAGAGAAAAAAGAGAGAATGAGAAGCAGGTGAGAAAATATGTCTATGTTAAAGAATTGCAGAAATAAAAGAAAACAGATAGAGAGAGAGCACAAGAGAAGGAGAGAGGAGGCATAAAGTGAATTTCCAGCCTCGCAGCAT
The DNA here is from genome assembly GCF_019320065.1 of Cervus canadensis. Lineage (NCBI taxonomy): Eukaryota > Metazoa > Chordata > Mammalia > Artiodactyla > Cervidae > Cervus > Cervus canadensis. The sequence goes on from NC_057390.1 coordinate 46,473,229, forward strand.
CAAAATCTTCAAGGTGATAGGCAAATAAAGAGAAACTTAGAAACAAAACATGCAGTGTGTATTAGAAAATGGACTTGACTACCTCCTGGTGTGCTTTTGACACAAGGCCCAGGTGACAGCAGATTCACCCAAAGATTGTTCCAACTTAAACCCTCCTAACTGGAGCACCTGTTCAGAAATTGTGTCAAAACAAAGTTGTCTGCAATGAGTTGAGAATCTTTTCGGGCTGCTTGGTGATTTTCTGGTCGTTGTGTAGTTGATGATCTCCCTTGGTTGTCCAGACTATATTTCTGGACAAGAACACTTGATACCAAATTGCACAAAAAATTTTCCCCGAATGGTAAGAGAGCTCTCATGGGTCCCATAAACAAGACTGGGATGTGCATCACTTTCCAGGGTGTTGAATGTGTCTTTCTCTGAAAGGAATTGTCTGACAGCCTCTATGACTTCTGGACACTACACAGTCCGCATGTAGGAGGGCTGGTCTGGCTCATGGACGAGGTGACGTTGAATCTGCCAGATTTCAGAGGGCTGTGCAGTAGGTTCAGCCTGCGGTGCGAGCAGCCCTGCCTCCGGGCCAGTGCGGACACAGAGAGCTGATCAAAGACATCAGCCCTCTGGACATAAGCGACACTCAGAGATCAGCCTGCTGAGCAACAGGAAATGCATCAGGCAACCTAGTGGATGCTCCAGGGGGGATGGCAGCCCTTGCCTGGAGGGACTGTGGAGTGTGAGCTCCCTTAGTCAGAAGGAGGGAAGAGGCTGTGGGAGGCTGTCCTAGTGATGCCCTGACCTCTGTTTACAAAGAAGAGGACTCAGTGCCTGTGACCACGATGCTCATGGTCTCTCTCTTGAGGCTCCAAGGCCATTTCCACTAGAGCCCATCCTGGTGTCAGCTCATCCTCTGGGCACTGCAGCTGCTCTGCCACCATGAGAAGCTGAGTCTCTATGGTAAGTTTGTGTTTGGATCTTTATACACCATTCAGGGTCCAGTGAGTTTCCTGCTTAGAGAACAACATGCAGCATCTCCAGGCTCCTCACTGATGATGGTAGCAAGAAGTCAACTGAATTGGTATCAAACTGTTCCTACTGTGAATATGTGTAGAAATACCTGCTGAAGTCCAGCGGTTCTCTGCATGTGTTACAAATTCTGTATGTATACTGTTTCTTACAATTTCTATTATAATCAAGAATCCAGTTTTAATTGCACTTGCTATGAAACCCATTATCTGTAACGGAATGACCTCTAATAAGTTTTATGCTCTTAACCAGAAACAGTGTTATGTAGTCCAGGTGGAATTTGAAATTATTTAATGCAATCCATGCCATGTCACAAAATGTGACTAGCATACCTGTGATAAGCTCAGAAGTATTTTTAGAACATTTCTAACAATGGGATCTATTTGAAGTATTCACATTCTATACATCTATCACTAGAAACAGGAGTCAGATGCAGTTTTAGCAAATAAACATTCATGGGAACCCAAAGTATTTCTTTATTGCTTGAATTTCTTGTTTTTATGGCAATATACTACCAAGTTTCTAAGCTCCAAAAGTGATCCTGATAAAAATATGACATAAATCTCCATGCTGCTGCTGCTGCTAAGTCGCTTCAGTCATGTCTGACTCTGCGACCCCATGGACTGTAGCCCACCAGGCTCTTCTGTCCCTGGGATTCTCCAGGCAAGAATACTGGAGTGGGTTGCCATTTCCTTCTCCAATGCATGAAAGTGAAAAGTGAAAGTGAAGTCGCTCAGTCATGTCCAACACTTCAGGACCCCATGGACTGTAGACTACCAGGCTCCTCCACCCATGGGGTTTTCCAGGCAAGAGTACTGGAGTGGGGTGCCATTTCCTTCTTCAAAATCTCCATGAATGTTGGACAATTTGGAAATCTAGTCACTGAGAAAGTTACCAATAACGAAAATGTAAAGTGGAAAATTCATGTTTGTATATTATCAGGGGAAAATGGAAAGCATAAGAATTAGATGACTTGAAATAACAAAGGAAAAAACATTCCTTTCTTGTTGAGCCAATATTTACCCAACATTTTGCTCTCATATTGTTTTCCAATATTTCATGTGGACAGAAGCTCTGACTTGGGTCAAGTGCAGCAACCCAGCTGGAAACCATAAATCCACCTGAGGTTTGAGGCCTCATAAGGTAACTTCCATGAGAGAGGAGAGTCCTGAAATCTGAGTCAGCACACAGACTAGGGATGCTGGGTCAGAAAATAGAAACCCCCTACTTATTCAGACTTTTTCTTTTTCTTTACTCAAGGCTGCTGTGTGCATCCTTAATACTTGTCTGAATGCTGGAAGTTGGTCTCCATCTCCTTGGCATCTGCCAGATTTTGCACCCTTTGGACATTCCCTGTCACTGGTGGTAGCACCTCCCCAACCCTATCACATGGCCTCTGCTGGACCACCTTCAGGAGCAAGTACATCTGGAGACTGCTCGGCTGAGTTAAGTTGACAGTGACTAGGTGACATGACCTTAGGTCTCTGCACGGGAACATCACTGAGCCCTTGATGATAGAAGATCTCAAGCCCTGGCCACACACTCATTTCCTGTGACATGTGCAGTGGCCCAGACACAACAGGGGCCTCCCAGGTGGCACTAGTGGTAAAGAACGCGCCTGCCAATGCAGGAGACATAAGAGACATGGTTTCCATCCTTGGGTTGGGAAGATCTCCTGGAGCAGTGCATGGCAAACCACTCCAGTATTCTTGCCTGGAGAATCCTACGGACAGAGGAGCCTGGAAGGCTACAGTCCACAGGGTCCCACAGAGTCGGACATGACTGAAGCGACTTAGCAACAGCATACACAGCCCAGGAAACCATGCGGATGGCCCTTCCTCCTCGTGATTCCATAAAAAGCACACGCGGTTTCTCTCTGGGTTCTTCTCATCAGTCCTCAACAGCACCACCATGTTTATTTTTTATGTTTTCTGTTTATTTTTATTAGTTGGAGGCTAATTACTTTACAATATTGTAGTGGTTTTTGCCATACATTGACATGAATCAGCCATGGATTTACTTGTGTCCCCTTCTCGATCCCCCCTCCCACCTCCCTCTCCACCCGATCCCTCTGGGCCTTCCCAGTGCAGCAGCCCCGAGCACTTGTCTCATGCATCCCACCTGGGCTGGTGATCTGTTTCACCCTTGATAATATACATTGTCCATGCTGTTCTCTCGAAACATCCCACCCTCGCCTTCTCCCACAGAGTCCAAAAGTCTGTTCTGTACATCTGTCTCTCTTTTTCTGTTTTGCATATAGGGTTATCATTACCATCTTTCTAAATTCCATATATATGTGTTAGTATACTCTATCAGTCTTTATCTTTCTGGCTAACTTCACTCTGTATAATGGGCTCCAGTTTCATCCATCTCATTAGAACTGATTCAAATGAATTCTTTTTAGTGGCTGAGTAATATTCCATAGAGTATATGTACTACAGCTTCCTTATCCATTCGTCTGCTGATGGACATCTAGGTTGCTTCCATGTCCTGGCTATTATAAACAGTGCTGCGATGAACATTGGGGTGCATGTATCTCTTTCAGATCTGGTCTTCTCGGTGTGTATGCCCAGAAGTGGGATTGCTGGGTCATATGGCAATTTCATTTCCAGTGGTTTTTTTTTTTTTTGATGCTACTGTTCTAAATTTTTAATGCTTGGAAATGCCACCATTTTAAAACTCTGGATAAAGAAATAGAATTGACACAGAGGAACTATGGGCTACCCCTGACGTTTTGACTGGAAGTAAGGAAAAGTTCAAGCTTTGAACCCTTTCTATTAAATAAACACCCAAGAGCTTCTTGCCTCTTACACCTAAAGTCACTTATTTTACCATCAACAAACCTTTGGAAACAGCCAGGAAATGCATTACCATGTGTGGTGGAAAACACCCCTAGATAATATCTGAATGCCTTTAAATGATTCACTAAGTCTGACCATCCTAAATGTTATCAACTGCTTGGTTTCCCCAAAGGCCTTCCCACCAAACACAGCTTCAGCTCATCATATGTCACTTTAGGACAAGGTCATTCCATAATCAGATTTTTCAACTGTCGCACACTAAGAGCAGTTCTCTTTCTGTAATCTCAAATCTACTAAAATAGAAAGTAGACACCACAATGGCAAAATCTGTCATGCTTAAAGGCCAGTGTATTCAGTTCCTTTCCATGCAAATCTTAATGAGGTGTCTTATATGCCTTGCGATGTCTTTTCCAAATCAAGTGTGGCGCAACCTTTGAAGATCCACTTGGCGTTGTCATCTTGTCCTATGGTCTGGTAAGTATCTTACGCCAGAAAGGAATATACTTGCTGACCTACAGATTAGTCCCGGGGGAGTGTGCAAGATAAGCGCTAACGTCTACGGTCTCTTCCATTGCCGTCAAGCTCACAGTGGGGCCATTCCCAACTTGAATCACCAGATGCCTACAGAAGCCACTCAGATGCGCCATGGCAGGGAGGAGGAAGAGGAGGAGTTTGCTGTCCTAGGGTGGAGGGAAGAGGCTGCTGGTTGGCAAAGCTAGGACTAATGGTGGTGAAGTCATCCCCTCTAGGATGCCATGCCCAGCAGAAAGCCTCCGAAAAAGCCACCAGTCACTAGAACGTTCTTCTTCACAAACGACACCACCTCCTCTGCTTTGCTCTTGACCTCTGTAGGTATCTGTTTGCTCTTGCGGATCTTCAGCTGTTCTTTGGCCTTCTTCATGTCCTTCTCTACACGCTGCCAGGCCACTTTGATGTAGCCAGTATGGTTTGCAAGCTGAAGCAGAAAAAATGCACCTCCCACAGGCGTTGCAGCCAGTTTTCCAACCTTCTGGAATATGAAACCCATGGATCTTGACTGGCGGCAGCCATTTCGGCGAGCTCGTCTGGCGATGACACCCGCGGGGCTTCCTATTTCCAGTTTTTTAAGAAATCTCCACACTGTTCTCCATAGCGGATGTACTAGTTTGTATTCCCACCAACAGTGTAAGAGGGTCCCTTTTCTCCACTCCCTCTCCAGCATTTATTGCTTGTAGACTTTTGGATAGCAGCCATCCTGACTGGCGTGCAATGGTACCTCATTGAGGTTTTGATTTGTATTTCTCTGATAATGAGTGATGTTGAGCATCTTTCCAGAAAAATAAATGACCCAGTAAAAAAATGGGCCAAAGAACTAAACAGACATTTCTCCAAAGAAGACATACAGATGGCTAACAAACACATGAAAATTTGTTTATTTTAAATGAAAGGATAATTGCTTTACGATATTGTGTTGGTTTCTTCCCAGCATCAACATGAGGATTTCTTTTAAATTTCTTATAGGAAACATCTGCTAGTAATGATTTGTCTTCAGTTTTGCTTATCAAACCTACGTAAGGTATTCAATTGAAGATAAATTGAGACAAAAGCTGAGAATCTTAGGATCATTTCTTTTTATTTCATCTTCAACAGTTTGAGAAATGTACTAAATTATAATACAGATTTTTAGAAAAAATAATTAAGACTCACTGGAAAAAACAAGATTATTAAATCATTTAAACTGATTTTTGAAAGCAACCAAAATGATCATTAATGATTTTCATCTCCAGTTGCCCAAATTGAAAGTTCAGAACCAGAGAAACAAGGATTGAATGAAATAGCTAGTGGGCATTTCTCTCCTTGAAGTAAGTGTACCACTTCTGCATCAGTAAGTGAAAGTGGTGATTTTCGGCCTTAGAGGAGCAGCCGGCTTACAGGAGTGAATTTCATATCTGCTTAGTTTCTTTGGCCAGGAACCATGGATCACCCAAAGTTAAATGCTCTCTGAAGTATCAAGAGCCTCAGCTTTCTGTGCTTCCAGAAATTGTCATGTACATTCTTCTAAAGAACCTATTAGGACATGCAGAGAATAAGAACTAGAAATTTTAAAAGTAATAATAAAGTCGATTTGGAACTCCCTCGAACAGTCACCGGAAGAAATTATAAACCTTAGCAAAGATCTGTGGGCTATCATAACTCATTACAAACTTCCTCAGACATACCCTCCTCATACTTCATATTATTTCTCTAGTAAATTGGGAACATCTTCAACCCAGAGACTGGTGATCTCATATTCTGAAATTGTAAAAGCACTAGGCACAGTTTGAAACGAGTTATGAGAATTGGCTGATCCATATATTATCCCAGAAAATCTGATTGCACCAAAATGAGTTATTTAAAGCAAAATGAAGAAGAGAAATGGATTAATTCTGTGCAAAAATTTAAAGCAAATATTTGCAAGTCAATAACAATTTTGGTTACCCTACAGACAAGAGCAACGGTTGCAGTTCGTGGCTTGCTGCAGAAGTTTCCAGATTCAGTAAAGTAATTTACCTTTGTTTCCAACTTGTAGTGTTGGTATTAATGATAGTTCAATCTACACTGAAAATATACAGAAAAAAAAGAAATAATGAAAAATCTTTTAACAAAATTTGTTTCAATGTTAACATTTGCAGACAGACAGAGAAAGAGAGGAGGGAGGGGAGGTGTAATTCGAATAATCACCCTTTTAGCATTAAATCTACAATGTGATAGGGGCTTCCCATGTGGCCCTAGTGGTAAAGAACCCGCTTGCCAATGCAGGAGATGTGACTTCAATCACTGGGTGGGGAAGATCCCCTGGAGGAAGTCACGACAACCCACTGCAGTATTCTTACCTGGAGAATCCCATGGACAGAGGAGCCTGGTGGGCTACAGTCCATAGAGTTGCAAAGAGTCAGACACAACTGAAGCGACTTGGCGCACACTACAACGTGATAGACAATTACAATAGTCTTTGGACAGGAACTAGCAACAGGAGAAAGATGTCTATTAAAGTTTTGACTTGACTGCCCCCTAGTGTGCTTTGACATAATGACCAGGTGAAAGTATTACTAAGTAAAATATTAATATATGTACAGAAACTATAATTTCAAAGGTCAAACCCTCCTAACTAGAACACAAGCCCCAAAATTGTCTCAGAATAAACAAAGTCATCTGAAAGTGATCTGGGAACTCTTTCTGGGCTTCCTGGTAACATTCTGGTGGTAGTCTGGTGGCTGATTTCCTCTAGCTGGAGGTACATTCCAGACTGTATTTGGAAGCACTCTGTTCTACGGTTGGCATCAAATCACATGAAGTCTTTTCCAAAAATGATAAGAGATCTCTAAGGTGGACTCCATAAACAAGGTGGGGACGTATTTCCCTGTGAGTTTAATGTATGACAAAGGTATTGCTTGCTAGCAACATTGACTACTAAAAACAACACATTCCACATCTATGAACACTGGTCTGACTCATGGGCCAGGGGACAGGGAATCTGCCAGATTTGAGAGGGGCCAGAAAAGCAAAGGGCTCTGCAGTAGGTTTAGCCTATGGTGCAAGCAGCCCTGCCTCCTGGGCCAGTGAGGACACAGAGAGCAGGTCAGAGACATCAGCCATCAGGACAAAACTGACACTCAGAGAACACATGGATGAACACTAGTCAAATATGGACTTCTTTCTAAACCAATGCTAAGACAGGTCAACTTGTGGGCCACAAGACAGTCAATAAAATTAAATGAATTCTAACTGTATAAAGTATATTCTAAAAAAACAAGGAAATAATATTCAAAGTCAGGAACAGAAAGCAATCAGAAAAATCTTCAAGTATTTGGAAAATAAATAAGAAACTGCTTTTAAAAAAGCTAGAGTCAAAGAAGAACTCAAAGGCAAAAGTAGAGCTCATTGTGAATTGAAAAAAAATATTGTGTATCAAAACTTGTGGGAGGAAAGAAAGCTGAATTCATAGCAATAAACTTGTGTAGTAAAGATGAATTGCAATCAATCACCTTAGCTACCACTCTGATGTAGTAGTAAAATTTTAAACAAAGTTACAGTAGAACACAGGGGTCTTTCATGAAGAGGGACGTGGCCATGCAGACTGTAACCCAGGTACAGTGACACAGGTGCAGCTTGTAGCACTAGAATCATCTCAGGGTGGGAAGATGCATATTCCTAGCTTCAGCTCTCCCGCCCATCTTTTTGTCTGCGTTGTTTGTTTGTTTTTTGATATTGAGCTGCATGAGCTCTCTGTATATTTTGCAGATTAGTCCCTTGTCGATTGCTTCATCTGCAAATGTTTTCTCCCGTTCTGAGGGCTGGCTTTTTGCTTTGTTTATGGTTTCCTTTGCTGTGCAAAAGCTTTTTGCAAGTCAGACAGCAAAAGACAAATATCATATGATGTCGCTTACATGTAGAATCTTAAAAAATGGTAGAACTGAACCTCCAGAACAGAAATAGAGTCACAGACATAGAAAACAAACTTATGATTACCATGGGGGGAAGGGGAGGAGGGATAAACTGGGAGACTGGGGTTGCCATATACACACTAATATATGAAAAGTGCATGTTCAGTCGCTTCAGTTGGGTCCGACTCTCTGCAACCATGTGAACTGTAGGCCTGCCAGGCTCCTCTGTCCATGGGGATTCTCCAGGCAAGATTACTGAAGTGGGTGGCCACACCCTCCTCCAGGGGATCTTCCCAACCCAGGGATAGAACCCATTTATAAAGGAGATAATTATTAATAATAAGAACCCACTGTACAGCACAGGGAACTCTACTCAATACTCTATAATGAGAAACTCTATAATGGGAAAAAAATCAAAAAGAATAGATATATGTATACATATATGTAACTTATTCACTTTGCTGTATGGCAGAAACTAATAAAACATTGCACATCAACTATACTCCAATGAAAATTAAGTTTAAAGAGCGGCAAAAAGTGCACATTACTAGTTTCACAAGAGAAAATTGTGACAGTGGATAAGCATTTTGAGTAATTACTCAGTGAATTCAGTGATGAGGAAAGTCAAAGAGCATTATCAGACAATGTTATTATGGTTCCTTACATATGTGAGCTTTGAGCTGCTCAAAGGCCAAAAACCACTGTAGTGCAGGCAACTTTGTATTCTCCAGTTGGTTAGTGAGAGTGATGATCTGCTGGTCAAGTCATGAAGCGAGTGCCTTGAAGGGATTAAGTGGCAGTGGGGATGTCACAAACAGACTAGGGTGTCCTCCCAGCAACATGACTGAAATTCTGTGAGGCCATGAGGTCAGTTGGGAACCTATTAGGTGCTCCTGGGACACGCGGCAGCCATTGCTTGGAGGGAATACAGAGTGTGAGCATCCTTATGGGGAGAAAGATGGAGCTCAGGGAGGCTGTTCTAGTGATGCCTTGACCCGTGTTTACACAGAAGAGGTGCTCAGGCATATGTCCCCACGACTGTGGTGTCTTCCTCAGGCTCCACAGACATTTCCACCTGAGCCCAGCCTGGGGACAGATTGTCCTCTGGGCACCGCTGCTGCTCCTGTCACCCTGAGGGTTGAGCCTCTGGAAAGCTTATGTTTGGGGCCATTTTGCTGTGCAGGGTCCAGTGAGTGGCTGCTCACGGAGGTATGTGCAGTAGCCCCAGTTTCCACACTGGTGATTGTGGTAAAACATCAAGAGAATTTTGGATGGATGTGTGTCTCCATTGTGAATATGTACAGAAATGCCACTGAAATTTGCCATTTGTTTCTGAATGTGTTAGAAGCCTTGTATATGGATGATTCTGAGGGACTTTCTAGTTAAGTATGGGCTTCTCAGATGGTGCCCGTGGTAAAGAACCAGCCTGCCAATGCAGGAAATGCAGGAGGTGGGAGTTCAATCCCTGGGCCAGGAAGATCCTCTGGAGGAGGGCTTAGCAACCCACTCCAGCGTTCTTGCCTGGAGAATCCCGTGGCCAGAAGAGCGTGGCAGGCTACAGTCAACAGAGTTGTACAAAGTCAGACACGGCTGAAGAAACTTAGCACGCACACACACTAATTAAGGAAACAATTTTAATTGCAATCGCTATGGAACCCATTATGCTGAAATAGAAAATCATGCCTAGTATGTCTATTTCTTTAACCAGAAAGAGTATTATATTGTCCTAGCAATCTGGACAACTGCAAACAACTCACTGCAAACTCTTCCCCTGAGATCGCCACCATCCTCCTCTTACACAGACTCGGAGCATCCGCTCTCAGTTCCCCAGAGAAGCTGCACGTTGAGCAGCTGAGCCACCCAGGCAGGGAGGTTTGTGCTGAGGGCTGCATCACTGTGGCAGGATCTTCTGTACCTTGATAGCAGTAATAGACTCCAGCATCCTCAGCCTGCACTCTGCTGATTGTCAGTGTGAAATGTGTCCCTGACCCACTTCCAGTGAACCTGTCTGGGACCCCAGTGATATGGTTGGAAACCTGATAGATCAGACCCTGTGGTGATTGGCCTGGTTTATGTTGAATCCAATTCAAATAAGTTTTTCCATCACTATGTACTAGGCTCTGACTAGACTTGCAGGAGATGGAGGCCGTCTCTCCAGGGATGACAGACAGGGAGAGTGGAGTCTGGGTCAGGACAACATCCCCACTGGATCCTAAAGGAATGAAAGAGAATTAGGAAGCTACAAATATTAGCAACCATTTTTATTGTTTCCTTTTTCTGATTTATTTTAGCTCAAATATTAATACTACTTCATATTACTCTCATTATCTGTAATCATACTGCAAAATTGTACAATCACAATAATGAATTTGATATCTGTGAAGTGTAGAGAGACCTCTAAATATCCCCTTCATCACCCCCACTTCCCTGGTCACAGTCCTGACCTGAGCACAAGACCTTCTTCCTTCTGGAACATTCCTCACTCTCATAGATCTAAGGTTCCCATGCCCATCTGCAGGACAAGGCACACACATCTAACAGAGAACACACGTGGAGAGCACTGCTGCCCCCAGAGCTCACCCCCCATCCCCCTTCTCAACCCCTCTCCATCCTTACCTGGGACCCAGAGCAGGAGCAGCTCCAGGAGCTGAGCAGGGAACCACATGTTCAGCAGTGTGAACTGAGGGGTCCTGATAAGTCAGAGCAAGACCAAGAGCTGAGCTTTTATCTCAGACTTGGAAGGGAAGGTCCTCCCTGAGGAACAACATGCAAATCCCCTGGTGGGGGCAGAGGTGTGGACAGAGCCAGGGGGAGGTGGGACAGGTCAACTTTCAGCAAAGTGAAATAAAGGTCTTCTGTGTTGAGATGTAAACCAATGGCTGCAGTCTATACTGCTTGGAGCAGTGGGATGAAGAATCTCACTGTGAAAGTGCAGATTGTTTGCAGAACCCAGCGCACATGGGCCAGGACTCTAAGAAAGCAATGGGGAGCCTACTTGTGGACATGTATGTTCAGGGTTAGTATCTGGGAGGGAATGTCCATCTCACTCTGATTTTTCACAACTGATCTAGATAGGAGAACAACTTCTTCCCCACTAGTACTGACCCTCAGAATTTCCTCCAAAGAATATCATGAAGTTGAGCTGCTTCAAGAACTGTTACATAATTGCAGTTCCCAAGTTACCTGTTGAAGAATGTTAGAATCAGCTGTTAGAATTGATCCTGGCAACAAGTGAATTAACTTTCAAGGAATACTTAAGTCAAAAGAAATTGCCAAGGAGAAAAATAATATATATGTTGTTCAGAGAGTTAACAGCTCAGTTTAAGACAATAATAATTTGATGAGACTTTTATGCCTAAATCAGTGATATGAAATAACTGAAACTCAGTTTTTTCTATCCGGTGCATGTTCTACCGTAATTCTATCTGTGTCTCTGTCTCTCTTGTCTTTGTCTCTCTGTCTCTCTCTGTCTGTCTCTCTTTCTCCCTCTCTCTCTATATATATAAAACAGCTTAGTCAAAGGAGTTTTTGAGAAAAATATTCACTTGAGATGGAGGACAGTATGAAAAAAGTGTGACTTTGTGTTTTTCTTCTGAGTGGTGCTTAGAAAAACTTCTCCTCTGCAGACTCAGGTAGAATCAGGTGCCATAGGATTTCCTGGTTCCCTCAGCTCTGTGTGAGGACCTGAGACTCTCAATCCCTGTGTGTTGGAAGCTACACCCATGAGTCTACATTTCCAAAGGAGATGATGTTTGTGAGAATTCGTGAGGAGAGCAATGACTGGATCCTTTATTTGAATGTCTCAGGGTGGCCTGTGTCTATCACTGACACATTCCTTGGCTTTTACTTCTGAATGGTCCCCGTGGAACAGGAATCTGAGCCACTAGTGCTCGGAGGACAGTCTGTCACAGCAGCGTCCTTAGGTGACAAACAAGACCATTGTCCTGTGTCAGCCTGACGCAGGTCATGTTGAACTGAACAGTTCTGGAAAAATAGTGCCAATATCAAATTCTCTTTGTCCTGAAAACAGAATCTTGAAAATTGTAAAAGTAGACTTTGCTGTCTTTTTAAAATTGGATAATTTAAACCCAAGGCATACATGCTAAGTCACTTCAGTCTTGTCCAACTCTTTGCAACACTATGGACTCCAGCCCACCAGGTTCTTCTGGCCATGGGATTTCCCAGGCAAGAAAACTGGAATGGGTTGCCATGCCCTTCTGCAGGGGAATTTAAACCCAAAGACAGGCTTAATTGACTATGAAGACAAAGTAACTAATACAACACTCTGTAAAATTCCACAATAATGCTTGGTCTGCATATTCTCTTGGAAACTTTCAAGAATAAAATTTTGACAATGTTGAAATGATAACTGACCAAAAACAATGTTCATCTTTAAACTCTGAACTTTCTGGACTAATCTCATCTGCTGAGAAAATCGTGGTGTTGAGTTGCTTGCAGAATGACATATGCTCCATATTTCACTAGTCACACTATTAGTTATGCTTTAATCTTATTCCATTTCCTTAATCTTTCACTTTCTTTGACCTGGTCTTTTTCAGAAGGATTTTGGGTCTTGGATCTGGCTCTGAAGATATCAAGACAAGGGGGATTTCTAGTATCGGCTAAACACAGGACACTGGTGTGCTGAGAATTCCAGCACTTTATCTAACCATGTAGTAAAGAAGTTAAAAGAAATTCTTATAGTTTTGAAAAAGGGACATTTAAGACCCTGTGGAAAAAACATCAAAGCAAATGATGTAAACTGATACCTGAAGGCAGTTAAATTCTCTGTAATCACTTCTTTCCCTCCCTTGTTAACACATATGGAAAGATTAGAGCAGGAAAGACCCAGGGGTGAATGAAGTATTTAGTGGCCATTCCTCATATTATAATGAAAATACACTGCCTGCATCAGTATGTGAGAATGGAGATTTTCTGCCTTTAGGAAGTATTGGGCCCACGGGAGTGAATTGCACATTACTTAGTCACTTTTGACCAGAAGCCATGGATCATTCAAAGTCCAAATGCTCTTTGGAGCATCTTTCTGTGCTTCCAGAAATTTGCATATTGACTCTTCTAAAGCAGTGACCTGATCAGAGAATAATGGTCAGATATGGAAAATAAGTACATGAATGAAAAAGAAAATAAAATGATCCCATTACAAACACGCATCCTGGTCAATTGGAAACATTTTCAATCCCACAGATTGGCTCTTCTCCTGGAATTCTCATAGACTTATATTAAATATAAAGCTGATTGTTAGGATGTTGAAAATCCTTTATTCAAGGGAATCACACTAAAACAGTTTATTATTTTATAACTATGAAGAGGGATTGGGTCTCATGCTTTTGGTGATGATAAAGTGTATAAATACAAAGATAAGAAACCTTTGATTCTATTACAGAAAAGAGAGCAAATAATTTGTGGTCACAAGAACCCTGTTTGTACCCCTAAACAGGCAGCATCTTTTTGTTTGGAATTGAATAATAATGTTTCAAGAGTGAGTAAAATCATTTGTCTTCGTATAACCGAAACTTCTAGTGTTGGTCATAACCAGAGTTTACTACACTCAGATCATGTAGGAAGGAAAAAAAGACAGAATGAAAAACCTGTTGCAACATGTGTCTCTGTTAACATTTGCAGGGAAAAAAGAGAACACAGTGAGGTTGGAGAGAGAGAGAAGGAGAGAAGAGGCATAATATGAACGACCATCCTCCTCACATCCAGATCTTCAAGGGGTGAGCAAATAAAAACTTAAGACCAAAACTTGCAGCAGGATAGACATGTGTATATACTGGGACTTTGACCTGACTGTCCCTAGCATGTTTTGACATAAGGACCAGGTGAAAGTAGGTACAAATACAGATAGAATTTTCCTACTCAAGCACTAGTTCACAAGTTGTGTCAAGAGAAATGACTTGGGAACTCTTTCCGGGCTGCCTTGTGGCGTTCTGCTTGTTGTCTGGTGGCTGATTTCCCTTAGTTGAGGTGCTGTCTAAATGACACTTAAGGGCACAAAACTACGTACCGAATTGCAGGAAAATATTTCCCGCAGTGGTTAGAGAGTTCTCACATTGCTCCCTAAGCAGGTTGTAGATGTACATTCCCTTTCAGGGTGCTGAATGTTTGTCTTTCTCTTAATGAAAATAACTGCCAGACAGCTTCTCTGGTTCTGGACACAGCATAATCCACATGCAGGAGGGCTGGTCTGGCTCCTGGACCAGGTGACTTGGGATCTTCCAGATCTGAGTGGGGTCAGCAAAGCAAACTGCTCTCTGCAGCCTGCGGTGCCAGCAGCCCTCCACGCGGTCCTGGAAAACAAGAAGACTTGATTGAAGACATCAATCATCTGGATCTGTTGACACTTAGAACACTGAGGAACAATAGTAAAATGATTCCTAACCCGCCTGACTTCAAAATACAACAGGGAGCTTAATGGATGCTCGAGGGGGAATATGGTAGCCATTTCCTGGAGGGATGGTGGAGCATGAGCTCCATTAGTGGGGAGGAAGATGGAGGTTCTGGCAGGGCTGTTCTGGGGGAACTCTGAGCCCTGTTTACACAGAAGAGGACCCAATGACTGTGACTAAGGCCTCCATGTGGCCTCCTCCTCAAGGCCTTAAACTCATATCCGTCTCAGCCCAGCCTGGTGTCAGACTGTCTTCTGCTCACCGCAGCTCCTCCTGCCACCCTAGGGCTGAGGCTCGTTCGGAAGATTCCGTTTGGATCCTTATATTCTGCGTGGCCCAGGGAATGTCCTGCTCACAGATGTGTGTGCAGTGTCTCCAGGCTCCTCACTGCTGATTCAAATGAGACATCAATAGACTCTTGAATAGAAATAGGTCCTCTCCTTGAACATGTGATGAACATGTGTACACCCTGAATACTTGTGTTTCTTCATATGTGTTTCAAATCCATGAATATAAAACATTTATTTCTAGATAAAATACAATTTTATTGATAGTAATATTCAAGATAATAATACAATTTTAATAGCATTTGCTGTGTAATCTCAAGCTTGAAAGGAAATCATCTTCAGTAAGTTTTATTCCTTTAACCAGCAACAGGATTATAGTGTTCCGGGAGATTTGGAATTAGTTTATGCCAATCACATGCTGTCAGAATATATAACTAGCATGTCCAGTATTGCTTGGGAAATATTTTAGAGCATTTAAAAACTGGGATCTATTTGAAGTACTCATTTTCTACCAGGGAAGAATCTGCCTGCAATGCAGGAGACCCTGTTTTGATTCCTGGGTTGGGAAAACCCCCTGGAGAAGGGATAGGCTACCCACTCCAGTATTCTTGGGCTTCCCTGGTGCTCAGACAGTCAAAATGACGCCCAGTGAGGCAATGATGCCATCCAACCATCTGTCAACTCCTTGTCCTCCTGCCCTCAATCTTTCCCAGCATCAGGTTCTTTTCCAAAGAGCTGGCTATTTGCATCAGTTGGCCAAGGTACTAGAGCTTAAACTTCATCACCAATCCTTCCAATGAGTACTCAGGATTGATTTCCTTTAGGATGGACTGGCTTGATCTCCTTGCTGTCCAAGGGACTCTCAAGAGTCTTCTCCAGCACCACAGTTCAAAAGCATGAATTCTTCGGCACTCAGCTTTCTTTATGGTCCAACTCTCATATCTGTGCATCATATTACACTTTGATTTAAGAATGCTGAGTTTCCCTCTCTATGAGCCGATTTTTCTTCTTGATTTTTTTTTTTTAATTTTTTTATTAGTTGGAGGCTAATTACTTCACAACATTGCAGTGGGTTTTGTCATACATTGATATGAATCAGCCATAGATTTACACTTATTCCCCATCCCGATCCCCCCTCCCACCTCCCTCTCCACCCGATTCCTCTGGGTCTTCCCAGTGCACCAGGCCGGAGCACTTGTCTCATGCATCCCACCTGGGTTGGTGATCTGTTTCACCATAGATAGTATACATGCTGTTCTTTTGAAATATCCCACCCTCACATTCTCCCACAGAGTTCAAAAGGTCTGTTCTGTATTTCTGTGTCTCTTTTTCTGTTTTGCATATAGGGTTATCGTTATCACCTTTCTAAATTCCATATATATGTGTTAGTATGCTGTAATGTTCTTTATCTTTCTGGCTTACTTCACTTTGTATAAGGGGCTCCAGTTTCATCCATCTCATTAGGACTGGTTCAAATGAATTCTTTTTGATGGCTGAGTAAAATTCCATGGTGTATATGTACCACAGCTTCCTTATCCATTCATCTGCTGATGGGCATCTAGGTTGCTTCCATGTCCTGGCTATTATAAACAGTGCTGCGATGAACATGGGGGTGCATGTGTCTCTTTCAGATCTGGTTTCCTCAGTGTGTATGCCCAGAAGTGGGATTGCTGGGTCATATGGCAGTTCTATTTCCAGTTTTTTAAGGAATCTCCACACTGTTTTCCATAGTGGCTGTACTAGTTTGCATTCCCACCAACAGTGTAAGAGGGTTCCCTTTTCTCCACACCCTCTCCAGCATTTATTGCTTGTAGACTTTTGGATAGCAGCCATCCTGACTGGCGTGTAATGGTACCTCATTGTGGTTTTGATTTGCATTTCTCTGATAATGAGTGATGTGTGAGCATCTTTTCATGTGTTTGTTAGCCATCTGTATGTCTTCTTTGGAGAAATGTCTGTTTAGTTCTTTGGCCCATTTTTTGATTGGGTCATTTATTTTTCTGGAATTGAGCTGCAGGAGTTGCTTGTATATTTTTTGAGATTAATCCTTTGTCTGTTTCTTCATTTGCTATTATTTTCTCCCAATCTGAGGGCTGTCTTTTCACCTTACTTATAGTTTCCTTTGTAGTGCAAAAGCTTTTAAGTTTCATTAGGTCCCATTTGTTTAGTTTTGCTTTTATTTCCAATATTCTGGGAGGTGGGTCATAGAGGATCTTGCTGTGATTTATGTCGGAGAGTGTTTTGCCTATGTTCTCCTCTAGGAGTTTTATAGTTTCTGGTCTTACATTTAGATCTTTAATCCATTTTGAGTTTATTTTTGTGTATGGTGTTAGAAAGTGTTCTAGTTTCATTCTTTTACAAGTGGTTGACCAGTTTTCCCAGCACCACTTGTTAAAGAGGTTGTCTTTTTTCCATTGTATATCCTTGCCTCCTTTGTCAAAGATAAGGTGTCCATAGGTTCGTGGATTTATCTCTGGGCTTTCTATTCTGTTCCATTGATCTATATTTCTGTCTTTGTGCCAGTACCATACTGTCTTGATGACTGTGGCTTTGTAGTAGAGTCTGAAGTCAGGCAGGTTGATTCCTCCAGTTCCATTCTTCTTTTCAAGATTACTTTGGCTATTCGAGGTTTTTTGTATTTCCATACAAATTGTGAAATTCTTTGGTCTAGTTCTGTGAAAAATACCGTTGGTAGCTTGATAGGGATTGCATTGAATCTATAGATTGCTTTGGGTAGAATAGCCATTTTGACAATATTGATTCTTCCAATCCATGAACACGGTATGTTTCTCCATCTGTTTGTGTCCTCTTGATTTCTTTCATCAGTGTTTTATAGTTTTCTATGTATAGGTCTTTTGTTTCTTTAGGTAGATATACTCCTAAGTATTTTATTCTTTTTGTTGCAATGGTGAATGGTATTGTTTCCTTAATTTCTCTTTCTGTTTTTTCATTGTTAGTATATAGGAATGCAAGGGATTTCTGTGTGTTAATTTTATATCCTGCAACTTTACTATATTCATTGATTAGTTCTAGTAATTTTCTGGTAGAGTCTTTAGGGTTTTCTATGTAGAGGATCATGTCATCTGCAAACAGTGAGAGTTTCACTTCTTCTTTTCCTATCTGGATTCCTTTTACTTCTTTTTCTGCTCTGATTGCTGTGGCCAAAACTTCCAACACTATGTTGAACAGTAGTGGTGAGAGTGGGCACCCTTGTCTTGTTCCTGATTTCAGGGGAAATGCTTTCAATTTTTCACCATTGAGGGTGATGCTTGCTGTGGGTTTGTCTTATATAGTTTTTATTATGTTGAGGTATGTTCCTTCTATTCCTGCTTTTTGGAGAGTTTTAATCATAAATGAGTGTTGAATTTTGTCAAAGGCTTTCTCTGCATCTATTGAGATAATCATATGGTTTTTATCTTTCAATTTGTTAATGTGGTGTATTACATTGATTGATTTGCGGATATTGAAGAATCCTTGCATTCCTGGGATAAAGCCCACTTGGTCGTGGTGTATGATTTTTTTAATATGTTGTTGGATTCTGTTTGCTAGAATTTTGTTAAGGATTTTTGCATCTATGTTCATCAGTGATATTGGCCTGTAGTTTTCTTTTTTTGTGGCATCTTTGTCTGGTTTTGGAATTAGGGTGATGGTGGCCTCATAGAATGAGTTTGGAAGTTTACCTTCTTCTGCAATTTTCTGGAAGAGTTTGAGTAAGATAGGTGTTAGCTCTTCTCTAAATTTTTGGTAGAATTCAGCTGTGAAGCCATCTGGTCCTGGGCTTTTGTTTGCTGGAAGATTTTGATTACAGTTTCGATTTCCTTGCTTGTGATGGGTCTGTTAAGATCTTCTATTTCTTCCTGGTTCAGTTTTGGAAAGTTATACTTTTCTAAGAATTTGTCCATTTCATCCAAGTTGTCCATTTTATTGGCATAGAGCTGCTGGTAGTAGTCTCTTATGATCCTTTGTATTTCCGTGTTGTCTGTTGTGATCTCTCCATTTTCATTTCTAATTTTTGTTAATTTGGTTCTTCTCCCTTTGTTTCTTAATGAGTCTTGCTAATGGTTTGTCAATTTTGTTTATTTTTTCAAAAAACCAGCTTTTAGCTTTGTTTATTTTTGCTATGGTCTATTTAGTTTTCTTTTGCATTTATTTCTGCCCTGATTTTTAAGATTTCTTTTCCTTCTGCTAACCCTGGGTTCTTCATTTCTCCTTCTCTAATTGCTTTAGGTGTAGAGTTAGGTTATTTATTTGGTTTTTTCCTTGTTTCTTGATGTAAGCCTGTAATGCTATGATCCTTCCCCTTAGCACTGCTTTTACAGTGTCCCATAGGTTTTGGGTTGTTGTGTTTTCATTTTCATTCATTTCTATACATATTTTGATTTCTTTTTTGATTTCTTCTATGATTTGTTGGTTATTCAGAAGCGTGTTATTTAGCCTCCATATGTTTGAATTTTTAACAATTTTTTTCCTGTAATTGAGATCTAATCTTACTGCACTGTGGTCAGAAAAGATGACTGGAATGATTTCAATTTTTTTGAATTTCCAAGACCAGATTTATGGCCCAGGATGTGATCTATTCTGGAGAAGGTTCCGTGTGCACTTGAGAAAAAGGTGAAGTTGATTGTTTTGGGGTGAAATGTCCTATAGATATCAATTAGGTCTAGCTGGTCCATTGTGTCATTTAAGGTTTGTGTTTCCTTGTTAATTTTCTGTTTAGTTGATCTATCCATAGTTGTGAGTGGGGTATTAAAGTCTCCCACTATTATTGTGTTACTATTAATTTCCTCTTTCATACTCGTTAGTGTTTGCCGTACATATTGCGGTGCTCCTATGTTGGGTGCATATATATTTATAATTGTTATATCTTCTTCTTGGATTGATCCTTTGATCATTATGTAGTGTCCTTCTTTGTCTCTTTTCACATCCTTTATTTGAAAGTCTATTTTATCTGATATGAGTATTGCGACTCCTGCTTTCTTTTGGTCTCCGTTTGCATGAAATATTTTTTTCCAGCCCTTCACTTTCAGTCTGTATGTGTCTCTTGTTTTGAGGTGGTCTCTTGTAGACAGCATATATAGGGGTCTTGTTTTTGTATCCATTCAGCCAATCTTTGTCTTTTGGTTGGGGCATTCAACCCATTTACATTTAGGTAATTATTGATAGGTGTGGTCCCGTTGCCATTTACTTTGTTGTTTTGGTTCACGTTTATACAACCTTTCTGTATTTCCTGTCTAGAGAAGATCCTTTAGCATTTGTTGAAGAGCTGGTTTGGTGGTGCTGAATTCTCTCAGCTTTTGCTTATCTGTAAAGCTTTTGAATTCTCCTTCATATCTGAATGAGATCCTTGCTGGATACAGTAATCTAGGTTGTAGGTTATTCTCTTTCATTACTTTCAGTACGTCCTGCCATTCCCTTCTGGCCTGGAGGGTTTCTATTGATAGATCAGCTGTTATCCTTATGGGAATCCCTTTGTGTGTTATTTGTTGTGTTTCCCTTGCTGCTTTTAATATTTGTTCTTTGTGTTTGATCTTTGTTAATTTGATTAATATGTGTCTTGGGGTGTTTCGCCTTGGGTTTATCCTGTTTGGGACTCTCTGGGTTTCTTGGATTTGGGTGGCTATTTCCTTCCCCATTTTAGGGAAGTTTTCAGCTATTATCTCCTCGAGTATTTTCTCACGGCCTTTCTTTTTGTCTTCTTCTTCTGGAACTCCTATGATTCGAATGTTGGGGCGTTTCACAGTGTCCCAGAGGTCCCTGAGGTTGTCCTCATTTCTTTTGATCCTTTTTTCTTTTTTCCTCTCTGCTTCATTTATTTCCACCATTTTATCTTCTACCTCACTTATCCTATCTTCTGCCTCCGTTATTCTACTCTTGGTTCCCTCCAAAGTGTTTTTTGATCTCATTCATTGCATTATTCATTTTTAATTGACTCTTTTTTATTTCTTCTAGGTCTTTATTAAACAGTTCTTGAATCTTTTCAATCTTTGTTTCCAGGCTATTTATCTGTAACTCCATTTTGTTTTCAAGATTTTGGATCATTTTTATTATCATTATTCTAAATTCTTTTTCAGGTAGATTCCCTATCTCCTCCTCTTTTGTTTGACTTGGTGGGCATTTTTCATGTTCCTTTACCTGTTGGGTATTTCTTTGCCTTTTCATCTTGTTTAGATTGCTGTATCTGGGGTGGGCTTTCTGTATTCTGGAGGTCTGTGGTTCCTTTTTATTGTGGAGGATTAACCCAGTGGGTGGGGTTAGACGATTGGCTTGTCAAGATTTCCTGGTTAGGGGAGCTCGCGTCAGTGTTCTGGTGCGTGGAACTTGATTTCTTCTCTTTGGAGAGCAATGGGGTGCCCAGTAATGAGTTTTGAGATGGGTCTATGTGTTAGGTGTGTCCTTGGGCAGCCTGTATGTTGACGTTCACGGCTATGTTCCTGCGTTGCTGGAGAATTTGCGTGGTATGTCTTGCTCTAAAACTTATTGGCTCTTGGGTGGTGGTTGGTTTCAGTGTAGGTATGGAGGCTTTTGGACGGTCACTTGTTACTTAAAGTTCCATGTAGTCAGGAGTTTTCTGGTGTTCTCAGGTTTTGGGCTTAAGTCTTCTGCCTCTGGATTTCAGTTTTCTTCTTCCTGTAGTCTCAGGACTTCTCCAACTATACAGCCCTGATAAGAAAACTTCTAGGTTAATGGCTAAAAGATTCTCCCCCGTTAGGGACACCCAGAGAGGTTCACAGAGTTACATGAAGAAGAGGAGAGGGAGGAGGGAGATAGAGATGAACAGGAGGAGAAAAAGGGGGACTCAAGAGGAGATAGACAGATCTACTCAGCTGTCTGTTCCCAGAGTGTTCTCCGTAGCCCAGTCACCTACAAGGACTCACAGAATTGGATTGGGAAGAGAAGGGGAAAGGAGGAAATAGAGGTGTTCTGAGGTAGAAAAGAGAGAGTCAAGATTGGGAGAGAATAATCTTCGGTTTAAAAATAGGGCTTCTCTTCTTTTTTTTTTGTAAGGTTATAGTGTATTGAAAATGAAAATTAAGGAGTAGTAGAGGAGTACTAGAGGACTTTAAAAGAAATAAGAGAAAAAGAAAAATAGAAAATAGAAGAGAAAAACGAAAGAAAAAAAAGAAAGAAAAAGAAAAAGAAGAAAAAAAAAGAAAAAAAAAATTTTTTTTTTCCCCCTAATTAAAAAATCGTAAAAGTCTGTGGAAATGAAAGTTAAGGAGTAATGGGGGAGTAATAGGGGATTTTAAAGGAAAATAAAAGAGAAGAAAGAAAAAAGGAAAAAAAGAAAAAAAAGAAAAAAAATTAAAAAAAAAAAAAAGAGAGAAAAAAGTAAAATTATATCTAGGAGTTTCTCTGGAGCTGTTGCGGTCAGTGTGGGTTCAGCTCAGTTTCAGATAGCTCCTCGTTCCAGCTTACGCTTCTCGATATCTACAGGCCCCTCCGGTGTAGTCAGCGTTTCCTAGAGGGATTTTAATCTGTTGCACCAGTCCCTTCTGAAGCGGTTCCCTTTGTTTATTTGGCTTCTGTTTGCCGGTCTCTTCAGAGCCTCATTTCCGCCCTGACACAGGCGGGCGGAGGTGGACTCTTATTCAGGTAGCTAGTTCCGTCGCTCTGCGGGGCAGGGAGGGGCTTGCGCTGTGGGGACAGGCTTGCGCCGCGGGGATGGGCTGGGGCTGCCGGGAGGGGCTGACGCTGCTTTCTCCGTCTGTGCTGCTCAGGCTCCTGGCTGTTCTATATGGAGCGCGCCCCGCGCTGCACGAGGTTCCAGCCCTCGGGTGTTCCACAAAAGCGCGGAAGGAAAAGCTGCGCCTGCTCTCTGTGCCTTCCCCGTCAGAGCGGTCCAGGCAGCCAGGGGCTTGGTGGGCGCACTCTACCCAGGTGTGCTGCGCCCCCTCCCTTCCGCGGACCCAGACTCAGTTTCCGCTGGCACCAGTCGGGCGCGCGAGCCTTCCGCCCTCTGCGTCCCCAGCCCCAGTCCCCGCCCGCGCAGTTCGGCTGCCTGCGCCCTGTGTCTCGCCGCGACCTTCCCCTCCCCCCTGCCTCCTGCCTCCGGCGGGGCTGGGCCGGTCCGCAGCCTGCGAGCTCCTCTCTGGACCCTCTCGGTCTCTTTGTTCTGCGAACGGCCGGCAGTGTGTTCGGGCTGGTTAATTTACTCTCTCTCTTTTGGTCTCCCACAGTTCAAGTTGGCAACTCACAGAAGTTCCCTCCGATTGTCCTCAGGGCACTCGGCCCGGACCCTACCCCAAGCAATGCCGCCTAAGAGCTCCCGGGCCGGATCTCCGTCCTTAGCTCTTTTGTCTCACTTTTTATCTTTTATATTTTGTCCTACCTCCTTTCGAAGACAGTGGGCTGCTTTTCTGGGCGCCTGATGACCTCAGCTAGCGATCCGAAGTTGTTTTGCGACGTTTGCTCTGCATTCAGTTATTCTTTTTGATGAATTTGTAGGAGAGAAAGTGGTCTCCCCGTCCTACTCCTCCGCCATCTTGGCTCCTCCCCCACCAAGTTTCTTAAGATGAAGGATGCACCTGATAAAATGCGTGCTCAGATTGGGAAGTGAACAAAATAGTAGACCAATGTCCAATGAGATTCTTTTACTTTCCCAGTTACTTTTCACATTCATTTTAAGAAGGTCATTCTTTTAGGGATAAAGTTTTTCAAGTCATTAAAGTACGTATGTTTTGTTTTAAATGGTATTATAGATTAAGGATTGTATACTCTCTGAACTAGACTTCTTGGTTCAAATCTGATATTCTACTTTGTTTTATTTAGCCTTTTGTCTCCATTTTATCATCTGTAAAAATGGGATTATATTAGTGTCCATCTTACTGGGCTTCCCTGGTGGCTCAGATGGTAAAAAATCTTCTTGTAATGCAAGAGACCTGGGTTTGATCCCAGGTCGGGAAGATCCTCTGAAGAAGGGAATGGCGACCTGCCCCAGATTCTTTCCTGGAGAATTACATGGACAGAGGAGCCTGGTGGGCTATAGCCCACCTGATTTTATTTAGCCTTTTGATGCCTCCATCTTATCATCTGTAAAATGGGATTATAAGAGTATCCATCTTATAGGATTGTATAAAATGACAGATTTGGACTATACCAATGGTGCTCTGCTTAAAATCCTTAGTTTCCTAAAAGAGTTTTCAGAAGTAATGATCCAGACAAACTCAAGATTCAAGTCCAATTCTGAATATCCTAGGACAAATAATAAAAGTAGAATTTTGTGGGGCAAGACTTGGTAACCCCTAGGAACAAGAAAGGTGAAACCCCTTTCTTACCTATTAATCTAACTTTATTCAGTCATTTATCCTTAGTCCCTTCCTAAGAGCTACCACTGAGGAAGGAAAATAATAATCTTTTTTTTTATATGCTACAGGAACTATCTGATAATTAATATTTTTCTTCTTTGTATAAATATTTTCCTTTAGTAAAGGAAAATGTTACCTTGTTTTAATTTTGTGAAAAAGTTGATATTATCTTGGCTGAATAATATGCATTTGCTAAAATGATCATTATGAAGACATAGCAAAATGAAATTTACATGTCAATGATTCATTCAAAAATCATTTGTTGAGTTCCCATTTTATGTCAGGCCCTGGGCTAGATTCTGTGGCTATAGACATGAAGTGTAGCCCCTGGTAGAAGCATTTTACATACAGTGGGGAAGATAGGCAATTAGACAATCAAATAATATAACATAGTAAATATTGTCATATAAATGAGTATGGGAATGAGAAGACTCAGGGAAAATGTTCCTGAGGATAGTGAAGCTTGAGATCTTTTTGTGGAAAAGTATGGTTTGCCAAGCCAATGGGTAGAAGAAGTCAGTTTGCAAGAAAGGATGAAGCATGTGTAACAACACTGAGTTTGAGAAAATCTAAATGGTTGGGCAACAGGGAGAAAGATGAGGGTGGAGGATTGAGCAAAGGGAAGAATGCCATGCTAAGGCGCTAACAGTTTTCCAGTGAGTTCATAAAAAGCTACAGAAGGGTTTTCACTAAGTAAACACTGAAGACTGACTTGGAGGGAGAAGAGGAAAGGACTGGGAGTGGAGATATGAAATTCATAAGATAATTGATGCAATCCAGGCAAGAAGGAGCAAAGCCTCAGATATCATACATGATACAGTGTTTTTTCTCTTTCCTGATGCAAAAAAAATAGCCCATTTTTTAATGACTTTATTCTTCAGCTATATTATTGATCTTCTATGCACTCTGCAGAGTAAGGAGGGGAGGAAATCATTTAAAGAACATTTCTTAGAAATTAAGCACTGCACCAATTGCCTTCACAGATAGGTTATACTTTCACATAACACTGAGAGGTAGGCATTATTTCTAAGCATTTCCAGCTGAAAAATCTCTAAATTACACTTGTTGTGAATATACTATTTCCCTCTGTGTAAAGATTTTCTGAAAGTAGAAGCTACATTGACTTCAGAACTTCAGACTGTGATGAGAACAGCAATAATTCTTCATCACAATACTATTCTTCTTTTCTGCCCTGCCTCCCTCAAACTGTAGATTTGTTCTATTCATTATCCGTATGAGTTCTTCCCTGTTTGGGACACATGGTAGAATTTCATTTCCTGGCTCCTGTGGCTTACGTGGGACCATGTGACTGGTTCTGGCCAGTGAGTTTGAGTGGAGGCGATGTGTGGCATTTCAGAGCTGGATGACTTCGTTGCCACTGGCAGACACACCAAAGCTCTCTCTTCTTTCAATCGTGTTATTCTGTTAGCCTAAATCCTGGACTTAGGATGAGGATGATCCCAGAACAAAGTCCTGAGCTTATCCATGGTGGACATGTTGTAGGAGTGAGCAATGACCATTTGTTACTTTAATCTGGAGTTTCTCTGTCTCAGTAACTCTTACTGTGTAAGAGTAAGTCACTCTTACTATGGCTGAGTAACTCTTTCTTGGGGGATGGAGAGATGAGTTCTCCAGGGCCCTAAAGGATATTAAGCAGTACCCTTCAGCTCTCTTCAGCAGCTGTCAGTAGCATGCCTCTCCCAGTTGCAACAATCAGAATCATGGCCAGATATTATCAGATTTCCCCTATGGAGAAAATTCCTCCTGGTTGAGACTTATTGTCTTAAGTCAGTGAGATTTATATTCACTACTGCTTTATAACCTAGCTAAGACTTGTATGCCCTAGTCACTTGCTTTCATCTGTTCCTCCTTCTCTTGTAAGTTTCATTCTCCAGATATATTTTTGATACGTGAAACATTCTGTTTCACATCCTAACCATTACTGACCTTTTTTTTATGTATCTAAGCCATCATCCTGTTCATATGCTATTTAACCTTGTCCTTTCGTGGGTCCCCTTTTCAACAGAGTCAAAATGATTTCTAATAATGTTTGTGCCCCTTGGCAACAATTGTCATTAAAACTAGTAGCAAAATTTTTATTATATTTCTGTTTAGTTTATTTATGATTCCCAGGTTGCTACCATAAACTGGTTCATTTTTGGTCTAACTAACTGAGGACATATATGATGTAAGCAAAACACTGAGGAGAAAGGCTCTTGTTCTCAAGCCTTTGCATACTAGCTGGGCAAGTAATATGTATTCATAAGAAAATAGAAATCATACTACATTGTGTGTTTTTTAACCATATGTGTAAAGTGCCTATAATTGTCTGGCACATAGTAAGGACTCAATAAATGCTAGCCATTGTTATTAAAAACATCACTATTTTTGTGCCATTTAAAAGATGTCCCTATACTCTGTACTACACAATAAACTTTTGAAAAACAAGGACCATCTCCTACTCAACTTTGAATTCTAAGTGCTTGGCACTTTGGTACAAGAAAGACACTCAAGGCACAGTGAATGAATGGACATGTGTGAAAGTCAAAGAGGAAGTATACAGTACATTGGTTTTAGAAGATGAGACAGAACTTCAGACTAAAGTATTTCAAGGACATTTCATGATGTTACTTTTCTTAAGATGGGGCAAAGAATTTAGGAGAAAACTCTTTCTACTTAATAATAATTTCCATGGTGAGTTTTTTAATCTGTTTCTTTAGGGGAATGAGTAGTACTAGTAACACCATGTAAGGTAAATAAAATGAGGCTGTGGGTAAGAAGACTGACATTGGAATCTTAGCCCCACCACATACAATCTATGCAGGCCAACAATCTTCTAGACCCTGACTCCTTTCATCTTTAGAATGATAATTATTAAGAGTATCTCTCTTCTGCACATACCATGGAAATGTAAGGATGTTCATAACATATATAAAATATTTAATGAAAGCTCATTCACATGTGTGCTATTACTACCAGTTTGCAAATACTGATGAGAAATCCTTGGAGACTAGGCAGATGTCTTGCTGAACATCTGGAAACAGGTCTGCAGAGACTTATGAAAATGACTGATATTTTATTCATTGAATGAGTGACTAAGCAACTAACAGTGGCTGAAAAAATAAGAGAATAGACACACTGTCTTAACTGTAACAGGAAACCACAGTCTACTTATAAGTGGGAATTAGTTAGAGGTACCTGGAATTAGAAAAGAGAATTGTGGTTCACTACAGAATCTAACCTTAGTTTTCCCATCATCAGAAGTCGAGGGATTGTGGAAATTGAGGCGGTCAAGGCGGGGGGGGGGTCTCTGTCCTGTTATAATTTTCTTCCTACCTGAGGCCATGCTGACTGTGTGTGTCTTCCATGCCATTTTGTCACCCTATTTGAGGAAAAGGTAAAATGGTCTGGGAACCCTTTAAATGGCTTATAAGAAAGGAAGGAAGAAATTAGACAATGAGAAGGAAGGAGGAGGAATTGAAGATGAATATCAAAAGATTGACAAAAAGACACTTGAGCTTGAGAGGGGAAAAATGGGATGGAATCATAATCCTTGTAGCTATTCAATATGTAAAAGGCTTTTTTCCCATATAAAGCACGTCTTTTACCAAAGTGCTACTTAATACTCTATAGAAAATGAGAGGGATTCGTAAGTATGACTAAGATCAAGAGAATTTCAAGAGAAGTGGCAGATTTGGGTGGTTTGGTGACATCCTGTGGCTTCTTTGGACCTGATGTGGCCAGTCAAGATACAGACTGTGGTTAAAGAGGGTTTGCCAAACCCTGTCTGAGATGCTCCTCAAACCCACTGACCAATCTTCCCTCAAGCTCCCTTGTGTGATGACAAATAACATGTTCAAATGATGAAAAGCTTGATCTCTATTTCTAAATATTTGACAGCCTCACTTTGAAGATGGAAGAGGCAGGTTTTGATGGCTCCAGAGAAGAGAGTGGGCCAAAGGGAGGTAGAGTTTAATGCAATACAAACAGCTTCCTAAAAATGAAGGTGCCCTGAAAAATTAAATGGCTAGAAATGCTTGAGCAGAAAGCAGATAAATATCCACTTACTGTGGTAAGAGCTGGAATATAAATCCTTTCCAGTTCAGCATTCCTATCGTTTTATTCCTGTCTTCCACCCAACACAGGCATTTCCTCTATAGCATCCTTGGAAAGTGAAGTCCATTAGCCAGTTTTTTTTTCAAGCTCTTTTTTGTTGTGTGTGCAAGCTACTAGCTGCAGTTTGATATTGTAGAGGTCTCAATTCATTGACTGATAGAACAAATTTCCTGGAAAGGGTGGAGGGAATGATTTCAAGAATGCAGGTGGAAGCACACGTTTAACCTGGAACATTAATAGAAAGAATATCCTTTAGTTTGAGAACTTAGTGGGGAAAACTTCAAGTTCTAGCACTTAATGTTTCTGTTTTGTCTTTAATCGAAGATACATAAATAAGATGTTAATCAACATTCGCTTAGCACTTTAGACAATTTGAAAAGTCTTTTCACATCTCAATGATTTCATTTAGACTTTAGGAAAACTGTATTATCATCCCATTTCACAGGGACACTTGAAAGAAAATAAATACTAGAACTTGAATTTGTGTCTGTGTGCTGGGACTACACCACAGCCTTTAGAGGAATTATTACTAAGTTGCATAATACCTGTACCTAGTGGTTATAATTCCCATTTTATTTCTGGGGACCAGAGGCTGAGGGTAGTATTATACCCTGAAAGGTGAAGGAAGAAGTCTTAATAAATTGGGCCACCACCAACAGAACAAAGGTCAAATGTTCAGATCAAAGAGTATAGGAAACGAGAGTTCAGGGTTTGTTCAACACTCAACAGAAGTTGAGACTGTTCCTGCTCAAGGAGCCTATAGTCTAGGAGGATTTGGGTCACATGTTTGTCTTCTGGCCTGGGGGCCTCAGCAGTAGGCCTGGAACTTCATCTAGTGTTATCTAATGTAATTACCACAGCAACCTCAGTAGAAAGATATGGAGGTATTAAAGACTTGCCAAAACCACACATTTACTATGTAGTAAAGCTTTAATCCGCAGCAGTTCTATTGGAATTCAAAGCTTCATCTTCTTCCAAAGTCTGCAAACTTAGTCGAAACTACAGCTCAATAAATTTGATTAATCTCATACTTAATTGACTCTGCCTACAAAGACTTTTTCCACCTTTTCCCATGCCACTCAAAACCCCCAATTTTCAGCAGGTAAACTAACCAACACTTAAAATTCCAGCCACTGTCCACATTCCAGCTCAGAATTTCTAGACTCCTGTGTCTTTCTCACACCGCCCCCCCGCCCCCCCCTTGCAGAGGAAGAAGCCATATGCATCTTCATCCCAAGAAACTCTTCCATTGGGTTCACTACAGATTAGTATGATGAAGAGAACTCTGGAACTAGGACCACTAACTTGTTACCCAGACTTAGCTATTGACTGCTGAGTGATACTGAGTCACTTTCCCATGCAGAACATGTTTCATTTTGTTTTCAATTATTTTTTACTTTTTAAAGAGAATTCACTACATCAAATATAACCTTAATAACAGTGGGATAGATACTATTATTACCTTCATCAAACAAATGATGAAACTTCTTGGTGAGAAGTTAATAAATATAACCAGTGTCACACAGAAAATAAGTGATAGAGTCAAGATTTAACTCCAAATCTGTCAGAACCTAGAGACTATGCTCTGAAGTATAGTGCTCATTGCATCCTTGTTTGCAATCTCTTTCCTGTAAAATAGAGTTGAATCAGTCAGCTTTGTTTCATTTCTAGCAGTATTTATTTTCAACAAAATGATATGAAGAACCCAAATATATAGTAAGAGAAAAAGCAATGTTTAGTGTAATTTTTCTTAGTTTCAGTGTGCATTCACTTATATATTTACATATACACATATATTTATTCAATACATGCTTATTATTATGTATCATAAAGGCAATTGAAATATTTCAGAATTACGTGTCACTAAACATAATTTTAAAATTTGGAGTTATGGGTAATAACTGGTGTCAGAATCCAATTATTCCAGTGATTTGTTTTGATTTTATGAGACAAAAATGCTGATTCACAAAGAGAAGTTTTTTTTTTTTTTTACAAATGATAACACATTTTCAATGGGTAAGCTTATTCTTCCATTAACCATTAGAGAAGACTGAAAGACAAGCAATAGGATATTTTTATTTAAAGACTGAATCACTAACATTATTTAATAAAAGCTCACTTCATGAAAGTGTCCACTCTTTGCATCTGCATGAACTGTAGCCAGGGGATCTTCCTGACCTAAGGTGCAAACCTGGGTCTCCCACATTGTGGGCAGATTCTTCTCCATCTGAGCCACTAGGGAAACTCACTTAGGTTGCTTGGTAAATGTTTCACTTGGGGAGTGTTAGTAACCTTGCTCCTACCTAGCTGGTTGAAATATCTTTGGCAGAAAATACTTTTCAAGTATATCTGATAACAATATAAAATTTCTCAGTGATTTCATTTTTAAAAATCTCACATGTCTTAGCACACCTCTGTCATATTTCAAGGCTATAAAAATCTACTTTGTTTTCCATTCATTAGAAATTTGAAGTTTCAGTTCCCTTGCTGATACTTCATTTGCAATTATAAGCATGCAAATACCAGAATTCTGAAAAGCTGTTGTATTTTTGTTAGCTACTTAATACATGGAATTCCTTTACTGTCAAGCACAGTTTTTTTTCTCTCTTTATAATCTTTGAAATATTTGTACTAGCATCTTGCCTTCAGTTCATCATTTAAGTTTCCTGTAAAGAAAAAACAATTGTGGAACATAAACTACTGATATAATTACCCATAACTCAAAAAATTGCAGTTTTATGGCTGGTATCTTAATTTGATTGATTATTTATATGGTTTGATCCAACAGAATTTAGAAAGATACTTGCATGGTTGTAAGAAGTTTACACCTAATGTTTGATTCTACAGTTCTATTAGAGTCTTAGACTGCTTGGACACAGTGTGCTGAGTTTTAAGAGAATCATTACTTCTATGTTCTTCTCAGATATTCATTTCACGTCATCTGTACAGATGTTACTACACACTGGACAGTTTAAGGTTAAAATATCTTTTTTGTTTTTATCTGTGAAACCAACATAGAAAAATAAATATGTTGAAATCCACAGTCTATTATTAGTAAAGTTTGTGGCTGAGTTCATAAAACTGACAGCCTTCACTAATCCATCATATATTTTGAATGTTAAAATTTTCACTCCTCTGTAGATATATCAGAAAATAGAAGCAGGTACATGTATGTATTTATAATAGTCTCATTCTTTTACCTTTGAATAAGATTATTTCAACATGTACTGGGTTTTTAAAACTTTCCCTCTGTAGAATCTGATTCTCTGCCATGGGAGAAAGTGCATGTTCACTAACAGGCAATTTGCATCAAATCTGATAGCATTCAAAACTGTTCAGTTAATATTGGGGGAATAAAAAGCTAGTAAGAAGACATTTTATTGCGCATTATCTTCTATTTAGATATGACTGACCTATCAGAGACCTTAATAGTATTTTGAAGTTGTTGCTGATGTTCAGTCGCTCAGTTGTGTCTGACTCTTTGTGACCCCATGGAGTGCAGTAGGCCAGGCTTCCCTGTCCTTCACTATCTCCCGAAGTTTGCTCAACTTGTGTCCATTGAGTTGGTGATGCCATCCAACCATCTCATCCTCTGTCATCCCCATTGTGGCATTAAACCTGCTGCCGGTATGGATGATTTTATGATCATGAACATGGATTCCTCTAGTTTTCCTTCCATCATTGTAGTTTCTTGATTTTGTATGAATTTCAAGTGCATTTGTGTGAGAGTTATCAGCTGTTAGCCTTTATTCCTCACATTTTTCTAAGTGGGTTGATGTTAGCTGATACATAAGTAGATGCTAATATACCATATCTGCCTTACCCTTTTAATTCTCTCTCTCTCTTCCCGGATAACTCTTTCTTGATTGAAGGGTATTTTTAATATCTCCTGAAAAAAAGAGAATGTTTATAAATACAAAAATGAAATAATAACTCAACATTTGCAAAAACTTTATCAATAAAAAGTCAAACCAGAAACCTCTAAGATTTAAAATTAGCTCTAAAGTTATGGATATAACATATTATTTTGACTGAATATATTGACATTTCCTTCTTATTGCACTGCTGACTTTATTCATTTAATATGGGAGCATGTGCCAAACAGGCATAGCCGAGACCTGCCTTGCATGGCTATTGTGCTCATGAGCTAAGGTAGCATGTTTGCTTTTCTTCAAAGTTACGAGTGTTGACATCTCCTGAATTGTTAAAAGAAAAAAGTTTCCATATAGAACTATAACCTTCCTACCCAATGATGCACTTACCATAAGTTTGTTCTCCTTCTCTCTAACACACACATACACACACCAGAAAAGTGTTAAGGTCTGCCTCAAAACAAGTTAAAATGGTGAAAAACTTAAAATTCCAGTGGCCCACAATATGTTGAAATTTGAGTCTGTGCATTTTTATTTATGACCCTTAAAATACATTAGTAGATATTTCTTATAACTTAGAACACATAGAGCTGTGCATCTGTATAGAGTTCCTAGACTTCACAAAATAGAATTAGGAAACTATGGGATCAGATCATCTCCAAGTTTCCTTTCAGTAATATCTTTCTATGTTTATGGCTATTTTTCTGTACTCATATTGCTTTCTCCATTTCCTCTTTAGTTGTATATGCATCTATAAATTAATAATATAAA